>NC_064925.1:173993448-175279281 GCF_023897955.1 Schistocerca gregaria | reverse complement strand
TTTCAGAAAAACCATCCCTGCATTTGTCTGAAGCGATTTAGGGAAATCACGGAAAACCTACAACTAGTTGGCTAGACGCGAGTTTGAACAGTCGTCCTCCCGAATGCGAGTCCGGTGTGCTAACCACTGAACTCCGATAAGAGTTGCACCTTCCTTGAATTGAATACTTTGGTTTCCGCTGTTGAGGGACCAATAACGCAGTGGTAGAGTGTCATTATCAGGACTTCCATGTGGTTTCTAAAGAATACGAGAAGGGGAACCCCTTCTGTTCGTGGTGGCTCCCGAAATGCTATTTCCAAATTACAAATGTAGTAGGGGAGTTATTACCTTATACTCGCGCTCAGCTTAAGCAAGAGCCTATTCGCCCACTTATTGGCTCTGACAATTCAGTTTCTTGACTACCAGTGCTATTTGGAATACAGGACTATCTGTAAATTGCCTTGCTTGTGCCCTTCTTCCTGGAGGTGTCGATCTTAGTGCAGGTGTTACCTCCGATTGGAGACTTGCGAGACAAGTTAATAATTGGTAAATTTTCATGGTCGATAATTTTACTGGTGGTCTAGAACTTGTCTGTCAGTTTAATTTTGGAGTGCAATTTTATCCAGAATACTGGGTTAACGTTGAATTATTGGGAAAAGTTTCATCGCGTTGAGAAGTTTGCCATGTGTTCTGTTATATTTCTCTGGAAGTATCTACATCTACATAGATACTCCGAAAGCCGTAAGGTACGTGGCGGAGGGTCCCCTGTACCCCTACTTGTCATATCCCCTTCTGTTCCACTCTCAAATAGAGCGAGGGAAAAACGACTGTATGTACACCTCTGTATAAGCTCTAATTTCTCGTATCTTACTTTCGTGGTCCTCACGCGTGATATGTGTTGGTGGCAGCAGAATCGTTCGGCAGTCAGCTACAAAAACCGATTCTCTAAATTTTCTCAATAGTGTTTCCAGAAATGAACGCTGCCTTCCTTCCAGAGATTCCCTTTTCGGTTCCCGAAGCATCTCCATAACACTTACGTTTTATTTGCACGTACCGGTGACGTATGTAGCAGCTCTCCTCTGAATTGCTTCGATGCCTTCCTTCGATCCGACCTGGTACGGATCCCAAACACTCGAGCAATACTCAACAATAGGTCGCACCCGCGTCCTATATGCGGTCTCTTTTACAGGTGAACCACTCTTTCATAAAATTCTCCCAACAAATCGAAGTCGACCATTTACCTTACCTACCACAGATTTCACATGCTCGTTCCACCTCACATCGGTTTGAAACGTTACGCCCAGATATTTAAACGACTTGACTGTGTCAAGTTGGACACTAGTAATACTGCATCCGAACATTACAGGTTTTTTCTTCCTTCTCATCCGCATTAACTTACATTTTTCTACATTTAGGGCTAGCTGATATTCATCACATCAATTATAAATTTTGTCTAACTCTTCTTGTCTCTTCCTACAGTCACTCAACTTCGACAACTTACCGTACTACACAGCATCATCAGCAGACAATCGCAAATTGCAACCCACTCTGTCCACCAAATCATTTATGTACATAGAGAACACCGGCGGTCCTGTCACACTTCCCTGGGGCACTCCTGACGACAGCGTTTTCTCTGATGAAGACTCGCCGTCGAGGACAACGTATTGGGTTCTAGTATTTAAGAAGTCTTCGAGCCACTCACATACCTGTGAACTTATTCTATATGCTCGTACCTTCGTCACAGCCAGCAGAGTGGCAATGTGTCGAATGCTTTCCGGAAAGCTACAAATATGGAATCTCCCGTTGCCCTTTGAAAATTTGAGCTCAGTCACATGAGTTCGGATGAGGCCAATCATTTGTTGCAGGTTCTTAGTCGTTTCCCACAGTTTCTAACTTACAAACTGGGCATAACGAGGAAGATTCAGTTTAAGATGGTCCTTACTGATGAGGTGCCGGCGAGCTCCATATGGCCTATCTCACCCAAAAATTAAGAACTTACCTTCCTTGATTGGTGGCATGTTACGTGGTGCAGTGATAAAACCCTCTGTATCGCGATATGCATTGCCCACATTTCTAGTACCTAAACCCAAGAGTGGAGAGCTCCATCAGGTGGTTGACTATAGATTAGTTAACCAATATGTTGTTTTAGATCCTGTACCTCTGCCTGATCTACATAATTGTTTTAGGTAGTTTGGCGGGGCCAAGTTCTTTATGGTTCCTGATCTCAGTCAGGTGTATTTACTTATCATACCCCTTTATCTGAGGATTCTACACATATTACGCCTTCTGTAGGGACTGGAACTCCATTTTGGCTTATCCACTGGTGTAGCTGTTTTGCTCTTCTTTTATAGTGTGTCTTGGGTAACCTGAAATTTAATGCATATATGTTATAGAGGATCAGTGAGAGCTTACTACAAAACTGAAAAAGCACATTCGCTAGTGAAAGTGAACCATGACTGTGCTGGGTTAGGGAAAGTGCACAGTAGCATATTACCCACTAGTGCAGGGGTACGGTCGCTGCTCCAGGGTTATTAACGGTGCGTCCAACAATAAAGATTTGTGCAGCTAATGAAGAACAACGCTGAACATTTTGGAATTAAAATATCTCAGTACGAAGCGATGTTTGGCTGCCTCCTAAGCATGGTTGGTCTTCAACAGGTTTACCTCCCGAAGCATTGATGAATGTTCACTCTGAAGATGACCTTGAAAATATACTTATCAAGTGAGCGTTAGCTGTGAGATAGGGACTGAAACGTTGCAGGATAATGATCACAGTAAATCTCCAATGCAAGAGGATAACATACAACAGGAACAGACGTTGAGAACAGAGAGAAGAAAGTATTCCTGACAATAATGACTACCGCCTAACTAATTTAGACAAGTCAACTCGTGCTATTAACAAATACGGAACTAAAGCATACAAGTGCTTAGAAGAACAAGCGCAAAGAATGTTCAGATCGCTGCTTTCCAACAGTGGAAGAGGGCTGTACTGTAGGTGTTCCAGTTGCAGACTTCGATAGAGGAAGAGGAGATTCTAGGTCGATCTTGGGTGTCTTCTCGAGACAACGGCCGATGGCTTTTACCGAATCGGCATGAGAGATGGTGTGCTGAGACAACCATACACACGGTATCAAACTATTTGTTTTTAAATAACTGTGAAAGGGTCGATACGATATGCCACTGTGGTTCCAACTGCAACATTTTATTTCAGGTCCCACGTCAGTACTTGCCCTCTACGAATGATCTCAGTGGAGGAAGTTCCAGCAGAGAAAACTGTTGCCCTGAGAACAGTTGGATTCTTCAAATGCGACTGCCAGCAAAAATGTCAGAATCTGAGATGCTTTTCCCAAAACAAAAATGTTTTGTGCAGATCTAAGTGCCATGGTGCACGTCCTTGCTGCAATAAATGTATTTTACGTAATATGATTAGGTTTTAAAACTACAAGTGATAAATGCAACTTTCCAAGTACCACTGTTTTGTTATTACAGCCATGGGTCTTGGCAGTGAAGGTACACATTCACTAGTGATAGTGCACTATCTCTAGTCAATGTATATTGTTTGACAGAACTGAAATCAGTAATCCACTTTCACTAAATGGGCCAGTGAAGGTGCTCTATCACCAGTGATGGTACACTTTTTCCCTGAAATTTCCACTTCCACTATAACATAAGTAACTGTCTCGGCAATGTGGTGGTTTATAGTGCCACCTCCGCTGATCATTTGGAACTCCTCGAGACGGCTCAGGAGCGTGTTAAGGAGACAACGTTGACCGTCAAACCATCGACAATAACGTTTGTGTCGGCAGGTACCATTTTTGGGGCATTACATTTCTTTCAATGGTATTACCGTATTTTACGGACTGTACGACGCTATGGACTATCAGACGCAACATAACTTTTAAGCACATTTATAAGAAAATAACATTTTTACCATTTTTATTATTAGATTGCAAAGACAAACAAAAAAATCTTAACTTATAAAACTGAACTGACCTTTAAAATCCGTGAAAATCGTCATCTGAACTGTGCAGTAATTTTGTGTAGGATCTGCTGCCACAAACAGTACAGGACGTGTGATACACTATTAAAAGAATTCCATAATGTACTCAACGAGATGCCACACATTCAATTTATTGCACATGCATATGCATACTAGTTAAAACCATGAAGTCTAAGCAGTCAGTGAGTATACACCACATTTCCCACATCAAGCCATTCACAGAATATAGGAAAACGAAAGATTCAGGAACTAGTGCAACAACGAAGCCGAAGAGAGCTGCCAGGAAAGGATTACCATTAGACCGTATATGGTGCACAGTTAACAGAACTAAATCGTGAAGTGTGAACGTGACAGGAGCTTATACAGAAGAACAGTGTTTGGTGAGAATGAGAGATGATTAATGTGAACATGTTTATTACACCAAATTTGTGCTGCGGTTTTGAAGAGATTGCGACGTCTTGGATTCAAAGAAATTCTGTATCGTGTGACGAGTACACATAGGTGGATAGTGTTAATCATGCATAGGAGAGTCCATAACAGGTGTTTGCCTCAAGTTCAGATACTGATCCTCTTTCGGTGTTTCATATTTCCTAGTTGATACGGTTGTATATCCTTCAAATGATAATGTGGATTTGTGTGCTCTTTTATACCATCGACGCCGACCAGCGTCTTCAACGATGATTAATTTGTTCTAAAGCCCTCGCCACGACGCGAATGGAAGTGATTTTTTGGTTTTGTGTGTACAATTATTGTCGATTTGACGTCAGAGAACGTACAAATGAGTGGTATATTCTTTGTGAATAGTTGTTTGTGTTTTGTTCTGTAGGGGCACAAGTAGTAGAAGTTTTGGGGCGGCAAACATGGTCGTTTGTTGAATGGAGGACTACACAAGTGAGAGATGTCTACAGGGATACGTGTCGCGCTGTGGAACACCAGATGTTCACATACTGTAACAATCTTATGACCAGGAAAAGCGTAGGATAATAATATGACATGTTCTTTTTCACAAATTCACAAATTTGTTTTATTGTTATTGTGGACAGCATGTATGTAGCATGAATAATTAAAGTAGATTAAAGGAAATGATGAAAGATATTGAGATCATTGAAGGTATTACTCTATAATAGTGAAGGAATGGTAAGAGATCTAAATTATGAAAAGTCAGATGTGGAATTCTTGTTGATCAAAAATTAACAAGTGGAGCATCTCAGCTTGGCTATGTACACAATTTGCTTAATGTTAAATAACTATTGTACAGTCTGTGGTAGGATGTAGTCTTGTGTGTGATATTTCTGTCCACAGGAGAGTGGAGCAGCAAGTGAAAATGATGGAGGATATAGTTGGACTGGAATGTATTCAGTAAAAAAACTAAGTAAAGATGGTACCACCCACACATGGAACGGTGGTTTGAAGCCAAGATGTTGGCAGATCAATTAATCATTATACATATTTCCTTACCTGTATAATTAACAGGAATAAGTAGGTTTGCCATGCATGCTCACCAACCAGGCATATTATAGACATGAGTAAGGCATAGCATCATTGGTTTGGAAAACATACTAGTATATTAACCCTTTATTAACTTGATGTTAACCCACTATTTCCCACAATAGCATCACACAAGAAGAGAAATAGTTCATTGAACCATCAATGGCACAGTCAAACAAATTTGTTAAAATTTTGTATCACACCTACCATGATTCCAGGTTTTAAATTGATATATGCTAATTTGCACTGGCTGTCTCGAGTACCTGTTTATAAACATTGTATCTGTAAGTAGGCTGTTTAGGTTTTCTTATTGGTAACGCCACATAGCGCTCTGTATGGAAAATCACTGGCTGTGCTGTGCACAGTCTGTGGCTAGTTTGCATTGTTGTCTGCCATTGTAGTGTTGGGCAGCGGCAGCTGGATGTTAACAGCGCATAGCGTTGCGCAGTTGGAGGTGAGCCACCAGCAGTGGTGGACGTGGGGAGAGAGATGGCGGAGTTTTGAAATTTGTAAGAATTGGTGTCATGAACTGCTATATATATTATGACTAGTGAGGTAAATACATTGTTTTTTATCTATTAAAATCTTTCATTTGCTAACTATGCCTATCAGTAGGTAGTGCCTTCCGTAGTTTGAATCTTTTATTTAGCTGGCAGCAGTGGTGCTCGTTGTATTGCAGTAGCTTGAGTAACGAAGATTTTTGTGAGGTAAGTGATTTGTGAAACGTATAGGTTAATGTTAGTCAGGGCCATTTTTTTGTAGGGATTTTTGGAAGTCAGATTGCGTTGCGCTAAAAACTATTGTGTGTCAGTTTAAGCACAGTCTTGTATACTTTTTCTAAGGGGACGTTTCATATAGACCAGTCTTGTATAATTGTTCTAAGGGGACATTTCATATGGCGACCCTGCCAGGATACCTCACAAGTATCATCTGATTTTTTCCTTGCAGTTTGTGTAATTAGTGTAACTTTTGTTTATTGCTAGCACATAATCATAGAGAGAATTTTCTTTGTAGTTGCAGTCTTTCATTGTTGTACAGTAAAATAGTTGTGGCATGCATGTAGTTTTGCACGAAGTATTTCGCAGCTGCGCTTGCAATTAACTAGATATTATTTTCGGTGCTATGTTAATGTGTTCTCTTATTTTTGTTCTTCAAATTGTGTTTTTCTGTGTTGTCGTGTGAAAAATTTTGACAATAATGGCGTGTGAAAAACGTAACACTAGGCTCCAAAGTAAACTGAGAAATGACAGTGAAGACGAAAGCAGTGTGTTAGCGTCACCATGTAATGAATTCACTAACGTTCAAAGTAGTAATAGCGCATAGGGAAATGGATCGGGCTGCAAATAATGGTGTAGGCAGTGAAACAATTAGTGAACAGGGAAGCATTATCGATCGATCGGTCGGCAACAACTCGCCTCAGGATTCCGAAATGACAGGACACAATCTTGCAAATACTGTAGATTCAGATTTTGCGTCCTCACCGTTTTCTCAAATAAATGAAGACACATTTTCTGCTTTTCAAAATGCGAATATTGCCGGTTCAAATGCACTGCCGAAAAGTTTGTTTCAGACACCAGTGCACTGTTATTACAGTTAATGCAACAAGTGGGACAAAGGCTACAAAAGTTAGACACAACGCTTGAACAAAATCAGAAACAAATGGGACAAAATCTTCAAAAGTTAGACACAATGGAACAAAATCTTCAAAAGTTAGACACAATGGAACAAAATCTTCAAAAGTTAGACACAATGGAACAAAATCAGAGACAAACACAGCAAAAGTTAGACGTAATGGAGCAAAAGCTTCAAAAGTTAGACTCAGTGGAACATACGCTTGAACAAACACGTGAAGATTTAACTACTGAATTACATAAAATCGAATCGAAATGTCAAAAAGCCTGTAATGACGTAAAAACACAAATTTGTGAGCATTTCCAACCTATTTTTTCGCGGCATGAAAATGCATTACAGAATCACGAAGCAGCCATAAAAGAACTCCAAACAATTGTTCATGAAAATCATGAGACCTTGCAAGCTAAAATTGACTCAGTTGCATCTACCAATTCGGTTATGCAACTTGCAAAAACTCAAGAAAACTTAAAGGACACAGTAGATACTCTGAAAATTGGTTCAGAAAGACACATGGAGGACATTAGTTCATTATCAGAGAAAGTAGTTGAACTTTCGGATCAGCTAAATAATTTATCTACGAAGGTAGATGATAATCTGAATCACACAAAACCGGTAGTCTTTAATGACACAGAAGAGTTCGAACAAATTAGGAAATTCAAACAAAATCAGAAAGAAATTAATACGCAACACCAAAGAGAAATCCGGGAAGTACAAGATCAGCTGACACAGGTAAGACAAGAATTACGTATTTCAGAGGACACTCGCACTCCAATACGGGAAGAGGGACATAAAAATACGGAACTGCCACAAAATAACAACACAGGGCACTTTGGAGATTATGAAAGAAATTGGCAAAGTACACCGAACTTTGAGATGGAACCGCCGAAACGAGGTAACAATGACCGATATGCGATACGCCGACACGACGATTTTGACTATAAGCTGTTCATTACTACACGTAAATTCAAAATATTTAAGAATTCTGGCAACGACATTCATCCACAAGCGTGGCTTCATCAATTCTCTCATTGTTTTCCTCCAAACTGGTCACTAGAGCACAGATTAGAATTTATGTGTGGCTACTTAGAGAATGAACCAGCTGTAAGAATGCGATCGGTCATTCACGATTGCCACAGTGAAGGAGAATTTTACCATGCCTTCCTCTCAGCATATTGGTCCCAAGCCACACAAGACCGAGTAAAACATGGCATCATGATGATGAAACATTTCGAACAATCTGAATTTTCCAGTCTTGTTAAATATTTTGAAGACATGTTGCACAAGAATCAGTACCTGTCAAACACATACAGCCCGTCAGAACTCATCCGCATTTGCTTAATCAAATTGCCTGAACATTTGCGGCATATTATTTTGGCAGGGCGTTGCAAAGACGACATTGAAGCTTTTCAGGGACTCTTACAAGAATTAGAAATTGACACTGACAATCACGGGACGCGAAAACAGGAAAACAATTACTACAGTTCACATCCGTCACAATTCCGTGACAACAGAAACAATAACTGGACACGACAAGTCTATTCTTACAACGCAAATCGTGACCAAAACAAACACCACCAGTATGACAACCACCGGCAGAGTAATAGTTACAGAGAAAGTCCGCATTTCCATAGTAATGACTATCACAGAGACAACCATAGAAGCAGACAATATGGTAACCAGAACTATTATTATCAAGGGAGACAGAATAATTTCAGACCCAACAGTTCAGCGCGCAGTTACGATTCCGGGAGAAATTCTCCACCACATGACCGACAAACAAGAAACTATGTAAACTACCGACAAAACGACAGAGCTGAATTCCATCAGAACTGGCGAGCTTGAAACAGGTCAAGGCCTTCTCGTCAAGGTGAATTTGTAGAAGCTAGGTCTCCTAATCCCAATAACGGCGCGCGTCAACAAAGAGACAATGACTCGCACCGCAGGCAGCCGTGTGCGCCGGCTGGCTCAGAGAAAAATAACATAGGCGCTAACCTTGAGAAAAATTCCAGTATTCTTTACCGACGTATACCGCATGATAATTGCATTAAAGTTCAAACTCTGAGTACTATAAAGGGTAAAAGATTACACCACATATCACATGCAAAACCGTTTATTGAAAGATAATCTGCTTTTTAACTTTGTCTTTGCCATAAAATTTTTCACTTCACGCTACTAGTACAATTTGTCAGCCTTAGAATCTGTTAACATGCAACCATGTTTGAAGTTAAATATCCAGTCAAGAACCAAGAGAACTAATTTAAACAGAAATTACGAATGCATTGTTATAGTGAACAGACGTCACAGTGTTATTGTGCGTGTACATTCTTGCTTGTTAGTTGCACGATTACGTAACGACTATAAGGCTGACATACTTAGAACATTTACCAGTACTGCTAATGAGATTTTAATGCAACATTTTGGTTTACTTGAAAATAAATTCTGGATTTAAAGTACTTTCTGTGAGATACCAGATGACTCAGTGGTTAGTTTATGTGACAGCTATACGATTTTATCACGGCGCTACTAATGAGTGACAATTTACAATGTTGCTTTTGCACTGAATCTGTTTTATATCTGCACAGTTTTTCTGTATTATTCTGGAAAGTAAAACATGTTTTAGTAGTAACTTTGTGGTATAGCTACAAGGAGACAGCCTTTTCTGTAGCACAATACGTTACAGCACAGTACTTTCCTCATCACGGCAATAAGCGTAATAACTAAGATATTTATACGCAAAGCATTTCACTTTTGTTTATCATGAGGTAAGTACATTGACTTCTGCAGAACTTAGCTTTCGGAGGACGATAACTACGACAGTTCCACAGAATTATCTTACAGCAAAACGCACATTTACCACTACAGGGCACGTATTTGAGTGATTAATTTGGTACTTAAACCAGTTATTTATCAAGATTGTTGAATTACAAAGAAAATTTTTCGTGATACATTTCATTCCATTGCTGTAATTTGTAACACCTGAGGGTATAATTACATTAATCCTCAGGGGGGTACACGCTATCTTTGTGTACCATGTGTATGGCAAGCACAAGGAGCCCTAGCTAATATGGTATTTGCTTATACAATTTTACACATCGGTACCATATTTCTCTAACACATAAATTACACAGCTATTTCATTATTTTAACAGAGATGCAAACATATTTTTACTACATCAGTGACACATGTTTACGCAATTACGCGGTTGGATAACTTCACACTTATGAAATTGCATTGTCTGTACCTTGTGAACTGTTGATAATTTTTCGGAACCATTGCGATACTATGAGAGCTTTGAATGATGTATTTGGTATGGGATCATCATTTTTAAAGTACGTTTGAGGCAGATGACACTTTTGATATGAGCAGAGAATTTTTTTAGGTTTTGGAATTATTGGAGGAAGCTACAACGATTTTGAGAATTTGACTGAGGTGTTATGATGTTATTATTACGATGACTATGTGTATTACGCTGTTGCGGTATGTTTATGATCAATAAGCTGATGCTATATGAGTTATTTGATTATGCTACTTATCTGTTATGATGGAATATTGAAGAAGTGTCGACGAAGAAGGTACGAAATAATGAGTAGAGGTTACGGACTCTGGTTTGTGAAAAAGGTTGTTGGAAACCAAGAATCGTACTTTAAGAGCTATGAAATGTATGTAAATGCGTGAATGTATTACAATGCCGACGAAAATTTTTTGGACACTGTTATATTTATAGGATTTTATTTTCTACACATTTGTAACGCAAACTCTCAACCTGTGAAAATATTTTTATATGTGACTGTCACTGTAGCGGAAACTGATGTAAATTTTTCAGTAAGAATGGTAAGTGACCACCTGCACGTAATGCGTCGTGGGCACCCAGCTGCGCGACAGGCACCTGAAAAAAAAGCCATTAGTGTGTGCCTGTCAGAGGCACAGGTGGAAAAAAAAGAGGCCATTATCCTCGCTATTGACATTCCTTTGTAGAAAGCATCGTAAATACGACACCCTCAAACTTGAAAACATGATTACACTGTAGAGTTCTTAATTTATGATATTTACTGAAATGAAATGATGAGAAACGTTTCATGTCTATTGTCTTGCTACCTGGAAGATTGTTTACTGCATTATGAAGTGCCTTATGGATAGCGAATGACGTTTCACGCCTTGCTTTGCCTATTTTGTTTAATATCTAGTTTCTTGTTGCAAGGCAGCATTGTTTAAATTAAAATTTAATACATGTACTAATATAACTACTTTCTGTCTACAGACCCAGTAAAGAATCATTTTATGATGTACTTCCTTAGAAAAGAGGGCACAAATAGACATTTCCCTTCACAGGACTTGCAAAAAAAAAATGTTTTACGATTTGGTAACTTATCTGCTAGCGTATTTTCTAGTGATGCATCACTCTAGTGTTAAGGTGTGATATAGGTATTAAACATTTTTACTGTAATATTTTTTTTGCTTCAGCTTTGTCATGTTTAGATATAAATTATTACATTTATTGCTGCTCGCTATGCTTACTTGCATTTTTTTGTCATTGCTGTTTGTATTAATTGTTTTGTGCTGCTGCATTGCTTCGTCCCTTAGTTTAGCATCTGAGCTCAGTAGGTTTAAGTTAGCTTAAGAGGGGGTAGACTATATAAGAAACTATCTATGATGAATTGGAAGAAAAGCATTGAGAAGCTATAAGAAAATGGTTTGGCCAAAAAAGTAGTGTACAGTGGATAAAAACTATTTTTGAAAGAGGATGTGAACAAAATACAGAAAGCATGCTTGGATAGGATATTTTTGGTGGAAACAAATGTTGAGATATGACAAAAGATCTACAGAATGAAGTTTTGGGTTGGACTGCAGTACCAAATGTTACACTGAAAACAAACCCTGTTCTTTCCTTCTGTTATCCCACTATGTGTTTGTGTACCCTTGTGTATTTATGTTCTACCGGTCGTTATATGTTTATCTGGTAAGACTTATGTTGCAGAATTTTTCTAATACTAAGCTACATTCACTATGATGAGGAATACTGTTATCGTCAAATATAATTTGCATTAATAACATGTTATTTACTTTGTAAAGATGTTTACACATTATTTATTCTGTTTTGTTCTAATGCTCATGTGTGAAGTTGATGTTTGAAAAGTTAGTCTGATCTTTTATGTATGTACTTATGTCGTAATTTTTGTAACACTGATGTATTTGCTATTTCGATTCTTTTGTAAAGCCTGTACTACTGCAAATGTTATCTGTACTATTATGTTCTTTAATGATATATTTTGTACCTTTATTATTGTATTCTCATGTTATAAAATTGTAATTGACACCAGTTCATCAAATTAAGTAACTTGTAAATTACATTTCACTGCACATGTTTCTGTTGGTCATAGTATATGGACAATATGTGAGAATTAGGGACTGATAGTGTTTGCACGTGTGTTAATAATTCAGCATGGGACTGGATAACAGCAATTCTGGTTCTAAGGACAATTAGAAAAATAACTTTGTGAGTGCACAAGTGGTGGTTCAAGGACATGCGATATTATCCGCGAGACTCTTCAATGGTGATTGTGCGCCTGCACTGTCAAACAGATGGCTGCTGGCCATCTCTACAAGGACTACAATGGGTCTACACCTTTGATGACCCACCAATACTATTATTTCTACAAGGACTGCAGTGGGTCTGCACCTCTGGTGGCCCACCAATACTGTATTCTGTACCAGGACTACAATGGGTCTACTCTGTGATGACCTACCTACCAATATTCTTCAAAACTTCGACTGACTCTGCTGTGGGTTTGCTCTGTTGTGGCCCGTTATCTGTCTGCATGTCAAGAGTCAGCACTGTCTTTCCGTTGGAAGGACAACACTACTTCTTCAAGACTGCTTAGAAATCCACTACTTCCAAGTGCAATTTCTTTTATTGCTCAGACTTTGAGAAAAACACTGCAATTTAACTGTGATGAACGATCAGGACTGTCTTTATGGACTGTGAGAAAACTTTAACTTTTGACCAACATTGTATCAATAAGTGTGTGCATTTGATTTCTTTGTTATTGTAATTATAATTATGAAAAAAATTTTCAAATCTGTATTGGCCACTGCCCAAAACAATTTGTAAATTTCTTTGTGGGGAGCATGGGGGCTATGTAAGTAGGCTGTTTAGGTTTTCTTATTGGTAACGCCACATAGCGCTCTGTATGAAAAATCACTGGCTGTGCTGTGCGCAGTCTGTGGCTAGTTTGCATTGTTGTCTGCCATTGTAGTGTTGGGCAGCGGCAGCTGGATGTTAACAGCGCATAGCGTTGCGCAGTTGGAGGTGAGCCACCAGCAGTGGTGGACGTGGGGAGAGAGATGGCGGAGTTTTGAAATTTGTAAGAATTGGTGTCATGAACTGCTATATATATTATGACTAGTGAGGTAAATACATTGTTTTTTCTCTATTAAAATCTTTCATTTGCTAACTATGCCTATCAGTAGATAGTGCCTTCCGTAGTTTGAATCTTTTATTTAGCTGGCAGCAGTGGTGCTCGTTGTATTGCAGTAGCTTGAGTAACGAAGATTTTTGTGAGGTAAGTGATTTGTGAAACGTATAGGTTAATGTTAGTCAGGGCCATTCCTTCGTAGGGATTTGTGAAAGTCAGATTGCGTTGCGCTAAAAACAATTGTGTGTCAGTTTAAGCACAGTCTTGTATAATTTTTCTAAGGGGACGTTTCATATAGACCAGTCTTGTATAATTGTTCTAAGGGGACGTTTCATATATTTTCATTGTCTTAATAATATCTCTTTATTTTGTGCAGTCATATTGACATATCCTTGCTGATGTATTTTAGATTGCTATAATTTTTACTGAGTTTGATCTTTTAGATATTGTATGGGGCCACAGAGTCGAACATCAGGGTCACAAAAGCAGTTTGCAGCCTGTAGCCAACGGTGGAGTGGCCAAGGAGGGACTGAAGGAAGGTGGGACAGTTACAGTGAGGCAACATGTGGGTGCATTTTGGGCGGCCTAGCCTGCTGGCGATAGCTGCCGTCAAGTTCAGTTGGACTAGAGCAGCCCAACAACTTTCAGCAGGGAGCTTACGTCGGTGGCACTCAGCAGGTGCAGAGGCACAAGGGAGAGGAACCAGCAGACAAGGGCGAGACACCTTTCAACGAATGGGACATGGCGGCAACATGAGCAATGGTCGTTTATGTTGGACAGGTGTGTGTCTACTCAGTGATTCCCGTGGCCTCCAAATGATCTTCAGGACTGATATAGCTGGCATTAGGCCACAACTGCATACTTCAGAGGATTCTTGACAGAATGCGTCCATTACGCCTTAACATAAACTGACCTCTCCCTTTGGAGATCAGTATCCAATAGCCATTATGTATCACAATGCAGGACAGTACTGTACCACCAATCGTCAGCTACAATTTCTGGTCTCACAGCGAGAGCTTTCAATGCTATTTACTGACACACTCAGAGCAGATCAGAACATCTTATTCTGCTGAAACTTTGGGCAGGACAGAGTGACTGTCCAAGCTACTCCAAAACTAATTCTTGTTCAACTCTAGCGAGCAGAGTAGTAACACCCTGTGGGACAGTTGAGTTGACAACTACAACCAGCATCCATCACATTGACATCAACAATGGAGTCACAGTCAACTGATTATTCATACACACCTGTGACCACGACACTGTTAACCATACTATCTTCAAGTGAGCTGAAGAAGCACACTGCCACCCTCTATGGGATATAGATAGGGAGACGAGATGGAGACGCACCTGCTGTCCACTGTTTGCCTGCATCCACCAGATGGGACACACCCATGCTGTAAGTAACAGTGAGAGACCTGCATCGAACTAGTCTGCATGCCCTCCCTCCATACTTGTGCTTCTGAAAAACCCAACATACTCATGTGTCTTGAGTGCTCCCCTATGCTTGTGTGACATTCCAAAGGGAAGTGGAAGTTATAAGTTCTGGGTGTTTCAGTTAAGTATTATTTGAAATTTAGCACTGTCTTGGTGAGTGTTTATTGTCATATTCTTATGTTTGTTCTACTATTTTATGTAACATATTATTTGTGTACTGTTTGTTTGACAGATTACACATGTTTACGTTTAAGAATTGCAGCTTGTTGAATATTAGTATTGTTTACACTGTTACGAGGCTATGGGTTCTTTACTATATTCTGTCTATTCTTTATCCAGTACAGCAATTCGTCCTTCAGGCATTAATTTAAATCTATGTACAGCCACACAAACTCCAGCAATTGTTAAATAACAGAATGAATCAATGCTAACTAGTCCTAATAACTATTTTCTTAGTTCTAAACAATTCCTTCTCATCAGAATTACAATATTCATTAATTTCTGTCTTCACATGAAGTATACAATTTTCATCAACTTTTTAACTCTACTATTTGAGAACTGTTTCCCTATTCTACATTTCCACAGTGTCAGCACAATTTTATTTGATATCAGGAATCAGCCCTATGTATTCTCATTTTCCCATGTATTGAATAAATATGGGAAGTAACCTTTCTTTAATTCTTTCAGATCAATTTTATCTGGAAATTTACTAAGTTTTCCTTGTACAAAATTGCAGTATGTCTATGATTTTTAGACCTAATGCTTTTTATCTCCAATAATATTGATTTACTGTTAGTTCCTGTGTAGATAGTATATGGGCATACTGTATTTTCAAGCCACTACTTCATAATGAATTGTGAATCATAATCTTTAGCATAATGAACTATCAATGTATTACCTACAGATTCTTGAGATATCATCCACTTACAGAATCAATCACTTGTTTTAAATTTGCAAATACTATGACTATTAAAACTGTAAACTATTATACGATTTGGAATATGTATTCCTATTTCTTTCTGAGCATGATCAAACCATTTGTATCTCTCTTTATATGTACAAGGAATTCTCTTTGGAAATCCTTCTTCATAACATTCAAACTGTTTACCTATAAGTATTTTATTGCATATGAAGCAAACATAAAAATCTCATAATTCTTCATTAATGTAACAACTGTCATTGCTATAAATTTCACAACCTCTCATAATTCTTCATTAATGTAACAACTGTCATTGCTATAAATTTCACAACCTTTGACTCTAAATTTTCACCAGATTTTCGTTGCACCTTTCTGCAGTTCATATTGCATGTGACATTTATGATTTTTAATTTTTACTGCCTGTTTACAGTTTCTACAGAATTCAAAGCCACATCTATGTTCTTTAGATCTCAAACAGATGCACTTACATTCTTGACATTTATAAGGTGTACCGCAAACCTATTGGTGAATTCTCAAGCATTCTCCATTATAACAGTATCTGTTGCAATTTCAGCTATGTTCATCCCTGTTTTTATATGGTTGGTTATAATTATTACAGAAATATTCTGACCCTAATACAGCTACTGTATTGACAATCACAGGGAAATTGTTGTGTTTTATATGCAAATATATCTTCACTGTTTTCTCATGAGTACGATACATAGTTGAACTGAATTTTTCATGCATGTAACATTTACGTATTTGGATATCTAATATCTCTTCAACATTTTTAATAACATCCAGAGTAAATCTTTCTATGTAATTAGGTACATAGTATGTCAGTTAACTGTTTTCAAAACTTATAATTACCTCCTTGTCTAGGAGGTAAAACCTGCAGTTGGTTTTCTGTGTAAGATAATATTTGTGTGACAAGTTAATCCCAGAATTAGAGCTCTAGGACAATGCAGGTTAATATCATTATTAATTCTCATAATAATTTATTATTTTTCTGTGTCTGCTACCTTTAGACATAGCTAATATTTTAATACAAAATGCAATTGCTGCTATATCAGTAGACTAATCAGATGTTAATATATATCTAATTTTTGCACAAAACTTGACTGGATTGTTCAGTATTATCTTATGCTTTATATCCTGTAGAAATTGGACCAAAGATTTTAAGATTTGTGGTGTTATATTCAACTTTACTCCTTTTCTGAAGTTATTTCTCTTTCTCGCTACTTATACCATATGATTGAGCGCTTTTCTTATATAGTCTTTTTTCTCACTAATGGTATCAAGTTTACTAACATCAGTATCATTATAGATATTTTATAGGCAATAGGCTGAGATTTAAATTCTTCATTAGATTTAGATCTTATTTCTTTAATCTCAAATAAAATGCTTTTTGACAGTTAGTCTCCTTGTTCTTCCTCATATATTTCACTGCTGAACGGATTTATTTGAACTAATCTCACTGTTTTTTCTTGTCTTGGCAGTCGAGTATTTCCAATGACATCCGTGTCCAATCTGTAAAAGTAATTTATATGTGGTTTACATTTTAGTCTTACTGATCTAGACTTTTGGAATAAATCTTAATGAAGTGGAAAAACTTCTAAAACAATTATATTGACTAAAATTACTTTCTTTAACCTTCTATAGCCTGTAATACAAAACGTTTTGCCTATAGTTTGCAGTTCAACTGCTTTTATACCACTTTCTTACAGAGATAGGTGAATTGTGTGGAATAATTCAAGTGATTAAATGATATTTTATAATATTCTGTATTTAGTTACATTATTTCTTTTACAATGATCACAAACTGGAGTGAGTATAAAATGTTTCAATGTCTGAGTCATTTTAGTCTATTAATTATAGAGATAAAAAACATTGATTTGTGAGAAATGAGAATAATAATTTAAAAGTAGTAATTAAGTAATTTTCATTTCATTTAACATTTGTAAAAATACTAAAGTCAAATCTTACATCTACTACAGGGCCTGTTTCTATAGGTAGAATTTAAGTAAAACCACTAAAATCTTTAATTTCTTGACAATTAATAAATTTCTTGGTTGAATTATCACACTTATTATTTTCTAATGATAATAATTATTGAATGTTTATCACTTGAAATACATTTTAAATGATATGTATAATACTTATTTGCGACATTTTCGTGATACACAAAGAACTTTCTCATGACTATACATATTTTTATGAGGTTTTTATCACATTGCTTACACATATCTCAATGTTTATTCTTTGTATATTTGTGTGAGGAAAAGTTATCAGTTGACTTCTCTACTTCATAGATTTTACACTTTTTAGATGCATCCATTCATTAGGAAACAATTTTTATTAGATTTATGCAAAATTGTGCTCTAGCTTCATTTCAGTTAGGAATATACTACTATTACTATCATTTATTAGTTTCTCTTCCTTATGACAGATTATATTAAATATATAGTGTTTGTCATTCAGCTAATTACACCTTCTTCTGCTTAACGTTATTCTGGTGGAGGCGCTGGGTATTGGGACTTGTGATAGCGCACATTATCGACGACATACTGACTCCCATCAGGCCATGACAGAGGCGACTTTTACATGGCGAGAAACTCAAGTTCGAGCCATATTCAACAGATCGAAATCCATCGGAACTGAAGAAGAAGAGGAAGTTACAGTGACAGCAACTGCCACCACATGAGACAAACAAGTAGCTGAAGGTATATAAGTGTACAGCCAAATTTAACAAACGGGATGACACCATATGTTTCGCTAGCGAGAGCTGCCAAGCAATGGTATGAGAACAACAAGGAGAAGTTCACAAGCTGGGAAGTATTCCAGGCGCAAGTATTTCGGCGACACACAATGACAGAAGTGCAAATCTGAAGATAAATTAAAGTGCAGGTCACAGCATCCATGAGAAACTACATCATCCTACATTCAAGACGTCTTGGAGCTGTGTAAAATTGTGGATCCTAGAGTGAAGGAGGAAGATAAGGTTGCACATCTCATGAAGAGTGTCACTGAGGACATGTGTCGGACCCTACTCCTGAAGGAGGTTTCGACAGCAGACGACTTCATAAAATGGTGCCAATATATCGAGACAATGCATTAAACAAAATTACAAGCAAGAAGTTTGAATAGTTTCCAAATGTCGTATCGATATGTGTGATGGAGAAAACAACGATTTCACAAGTGTTCTTCGTCAGATAGTGAGAGAGGAAATTAATAAGTCACTTGAATAGCTCGGCGAGCAAAAAACCGAGGCCCTTCAAAAGGTCATAAGGGAGGGAGATGAACAGACATTGGGTTTAATGTCCATCATTTCCCTTTAAAACGGTGGAAAAGTCGAGACCCAGGCGAAGTTACGTTCCTACAATGCCACATGAAAAACCTGTTTGGGCACCAAGGAAGACTGGAGGACCCCAGATAACCAACCAGTACGTTTCCACTGCGGACGACCGGAACATGTGGTGCGCTATTGTCGAGGAAAGCGGCGGATATTTGATGACGCCCGCGCCAGAAGACAGCAAACCAATCTTAGCCGACGCCTACTCAGTGACTACGAAGATGAACAAGATGTGGGTGCAGGACGACGTAGGTCACCATCGCCTGGAGAGGACGCTCCCCAACACGCCGATCAAGGTCCATCGCTATTTCTAAGCTCCTCAGCTGCGGCAACCTTGAAAAGTAAAGGCTGCGACCTTCCTTGGAGGTGAGGACGCCAAAAAGAAAAATCTTCCACTGTCGATCACTACAAAAAAGATAAGAAACTACATCGATATCCTCACAGATGGCCGACCAGCCCAAGCTCTTGTGGATTTGGGAGCATAATATTCAGTCATTTTGGAGAAGTACTGTTGCCAGTTACAGAAAACCGTATTGCTCGACAGCAAAACATCTCTACGGAAGGTGGCTAATGGGAAATATGTAAAACGTACAGAAATATGTGTCATTCGTGTGGGTATAAGTGGCCATGTACAGCTTTTAGAATTTATTGTCTTACAAGAGTGTAGTCAAGATGTCATTCTCAGATGGGACTTTTTGAAACCTTCTCCGGAAATTATAGATTGTGGTCGCTCGTAGATTGTGCTAAACGAGATGAGATACTGTGGACAGGAAGATGCGCATCCGAATGTGTGGAGACTATATGTGCTGCATCGAATGATCATTCCTGCAGTCAGCGCTACAAAGGTAACTGTCACCTGTTATGCCCTGCATCAACCCATGTATCTTGTAGTGGAATGTAAGAGAAGCATACCACTAAAGAATAACTTGGTCATCCCAGCCTCTGTCGTCTCGTTTAAGAACGGATTCGGTGAATTTTGGATAGTTAAGTGTTACCAAGAACTGCAGATCCTTCCAAGATGTATGTGCATAGCGAAATCTAAGCCGTTAATTGTGGAACAGATGAGTGTCATAGAACCTCCCATTCCGAGTCCGTGTGCGAAATTAACGCTACCACTACGAGACAAGATCTTCTAGCTCGACTATCACCAGATCTCACTAAGTAACAACAGAAGAAGCTACTTGCCATTCTTCAAGAATTCTCTGAATGCTTCAATCCATAGGTGAAGAGAAAATTAGACAAATCACTGGTGAAGCACCAGATTAGCACTGGAGACCATCAACCAATAAGCCAGAGACTATACCCTGTGTCAGCAACGGAACGCTGAATAATTCCCGACGAGGTAAAGAAAATGATGAATAATGACATCATTCGGCCTTCGCAGAGCCCATGATCGTCACCAGTCGTTCTCATCAGGAAGAGGGATTGCAGTTGGCGCTTTTGTGTTGATTACAGGAATCTTAATAAGATAACTGAAAAGGACATTTACACTCTTCTACAAATTGACTACACACTAGATTGTCTGAACGGGGCTACGTTTTTCTCAACCGTGGGCATGTACTCAGGATATTGGCAAATCGAAGTAGATGACGCTGATCGTGAGAAAACTGCGTTCATCACCCCTGAGGACCTGTAAGAGTTTAAGGTAATGCCATTTGGTTTGTGTAATGCATCAGCAACGTTTGAACGGATGATGGATAATCTTCTGAGTCACCTGAAGTGGACGATGTGTCTTTGTTGTTGATATGACATTATGCTGTTCTCAGAGACCTTTGATGAACACATGAAAAAACTGACAGCCATTGTTAAGTGTCTCCAATAAGGCGGACTGAAACTCAATCCATGAAAGTGTCTCTTTGTACCAAAAGAGATCAAAATACGTACTTGGACAACTTGAGTCAAATGAAAGTGTGTGGCCAGACACAGAAAAGGTGAGATCTATAATGGAATTTCCTATAACTAAAAGTATTAGAGATGTGAGAAGTTTCCTCGGACTATGTTCTTGTTACCGTCGTTTCATCAAAAACATTTGTAGCAAAGCCAGGCCAGTCCAAGAGTTATTTAAACCAGATGCTAAATTTATCTGGGATGGTGCTAAACAAGGTTCTTTCGATGTGCTGTGAAAAGCTCTGACGACTGAAACCTGTACTTGGTCTGTGTGATGAGAGGGCACGTACAGAACTACACACAGATGCCAGTAGGTATGAGATCGGTGTTGTTCTGTTACAAATGTTGGATGGGAAAGACAAGGTTATAGCCTTTGCTTCTAGGACACTTACAAAAGCTCAGAGAAACTACTCAACTATGGAAAGAGAATATCTTGCTGTGATCTGGGCCATGTGCAAATTTCGACAGTACCTTTATGGAAGGCCATTCACAGATGTTGTAGACCATCATTAACTTTATTGGTTGACAGGTCTTAAGGATTCAACAGGATGACTCACCAGGTGGGCACTTCGTCTTCAAGAGTATGACATTACCATAGTGTACATGAGTGGAAGAAAACACCAAAATGCCGACTGTCTCTCAAGAAACTCTGTGCAAGACCATCAGGCCTTCGATGAAGATAGTGATTTCACTCCAGGATCTCTCTCCTGAGCAGAAGAAGGACGCCAAGATATCTCAAATTATGCATGCTGAAATCGGTCAAAGGATCTGAAAGGACAATTTAAGGCAGTTAAAGGATTAGGTTGCAAGAATAACCAGTGACTCCTAAAAAATGGTTCAAATGGCCCTGAGCACTATGGGACGTAACATGTGAGGTCATCAGTTCCCTAGAACTTAGAACTACTTAAACCTAACTAACCTAAGGACATCACACATGCCCAAGGCAGGATTCGAACCTGTGACCATAACGGTCGCGCAGTTCCAGACTGCAGCATCTAGAACCGCTTCTCCACAGTTGCTGGTGCAGTGATTCCTAACACATATGCTTAGATGTTCTACAGAAATTCCATGAGACACCTGAAGCGGACATTTAGGATTTTTATTTTTAGATATACGATAGGATCTACAGAAGATTTTTCTGGCCAGGTTTATTTGGGAGTGTGCGTCACTATATGTCGCACTGTCGAGAGTGCCACAGGACGAAGGCAGTTTCTCATAAACCATTTAGTCGACTTGTACCAGTTCCACCAGCCGAAACGCCTTTCCAGCATGTTGGGATTGACCTCCTAGGATGCTTTCCAACATCTGCTTGTCGCAATAGATGGATGATTGTTTGCACTGATTATCTGACACGCTATGCCATTACAAAAGCAATGAAAACAGCTGAAGCATTCGAGGTGGCCAAATTCATCACGGAGGACATTGTATTAAATACGGTGTCCCAAGGTCGTTAATTACTGGTCGAAGGAAAGTTTTTCTATCGAATCTTGTGACAGAGATAAACCGTTGGTGCATTACTCATCCCATGACACATAAAGAGTTTACTGAACGCTTTAATAACACCTTGGCCGACATGCTATCAATGTTCATCAATGTTGAACTGAGCAATTGGGATGAGATGCTACCTTTCATGAGGTTTACCTATAACATCTCCAAACAAGACACCACAGGAGTTACGCCATTTTTCTTGGTGCATGATAGTGAGGCGACTACAACGATAGACACTGTGTTTCAGGTACATCCTGATGACATGGATGACGACTACATCGGCCAGGTGTTAACCAGAGCTGAGGAAGCTCGGAAGTTAGCTAGACTCCGCATGGTGTAAGCTCAAGAAAACAAACACTGAAGGCATGACGTGAGCCACCTCCCTGTTGCCTACCAGCCTGGTGACCGCGTCTGGATCTTCACTCCTATCTGGAAGGTTGGTCTCTCTGAGAAGTACCTCAGGCGCTACTTTGGACCTTATAAGGTTGTCAGTCAGTTATCTGATGTTACTTATGAGGTTGAAGATTTTGACCCTGACACAAGACGACCAAAGATCAGATACACGGTCCATGTCCTTCGAATGAAGCTCTATAAGGATCCTGCAACCCAGGATAATTTTGAAGCTCCAGCAACAAGCGGAAAAGTGAAGAAGAGTATAGCGGCAAAGGAAGTTCTAAGAAGATCACCACCAGGGTGAACATCAGTCATCGGGAGTCAGAGTATGTAGGACCTATGACTTGTTTCAGGATTAGGACGACATAACACTGAGATGCTGTTCTCTTAAGAAGAGAGTAATGTGACAGAAGACAAAGAGCAGCACAAGAACTGTCGTATAGTGTTTGTGATACTGGATTGTGGCATGAAGGGTTGTGAGTTTAAAACTCATCTGAAATGTAAAATTTTAATTTCTGTATTCCGTTTGAATACATTCTAGAAGTATCCACAAATGCCAAGAATAATTGTACTGGAATGTTCTGTATGTGTATATATATCATATGTGTTCTGACCAGAGGCAGTTCCCTCCAGTATCTTGTATGTGTGAGTGCTGAAAAAACCTTTGTTTACTTAGTGTTCGTCATTCATCTAATTATGTCTTATTCTATGTGACAATGTTAATGATAATGCATACATCTATCAAAACAAAAACCTTCAAGGTGAATCAACCAATCAAGCAACACCAACTCAATTGTAATGTTTAAAATTTTAGTAATTAAAATATTCTTGGTGAATGGAACCAACCTCAATTATATCTGATACTGTTGCTTATATGTCAGAGGCATGTATGATGAATTCAGCTATCAATTAAATTTATGTACTTTGTTCGAAGATATTTGGGTTCCATTATTTGAAACAAAAATGTGTTGTACAATACTGATATTTTGTGTTTTATTTACTATGAAATGACAGGCCCTACAAACGGAAGTACTGAAATAAATAATGAAAATTAAGTCTGATTTTACTGAGCTATTAAAATTTTACTCTATACAAATTGAGCTGATTTAGCCCTAGGCCACAACAAGCTTTCAAATAATAATAAGCATTGTCTGTCATAATTGGGTAAGAGAATTGATGAAGATGATAAGATTATATATGAGAATATTATCTGCACCTGCCAGATGGGCTTCAAACATAATGAAAGAAACACTGCTTTCATAAACAAATCTGGACTATACATCTTAATACTGAAATTTAATCAATAAAATTTTAAATGTGATAAATAGATCTGTCCTCAACTACATCTGCTTGAATTTTGGAGGTATCTACAACGAAAATTTCGAATTTACTAGCCATAAAAACTATCAATTAAATTTAAGTTCTTTGTTTAAATATATTTATTTTGCATTAAAAAAGAGGAATGTGTTGCTCAAAAACGAGTTTTTATGCTCTATTCATTGTGGAATTGCATGGTCTGGGGGCTAGATTCTGAAAAACAAATAAAAAAACTTATCTGATGGACTGTTTAAATTATTATAATCTACAATAGAGATACATTTAACTGAATGATCCACTTACTTTAGAATATGCATATGCTCAAGATGAAATAAGAACACTTGCTCCTTATAATTTAGTTCTAAAAAACGTGTTTTATAACCTGTTAAAACTTCAAGAAAGTAATAATGAGCTTATGAATGAAGGCCACTAGTGAAATTAACGATTGTCATATAACACTTGAGGATATATTTAATGATAATTTGAATTTTACAAAAGAATATAAATCCATCCAAACTCAAAAAAATAATTGAACACAAAGGGAGAGAAATATGAAAAACTTTTGAAGCACTACAAGAAAAACATAAAGAATGACTGCTACTAAAACTATAAGTAGTGTGCCAAGAAAAACTATTTCAAATTAGGTGGTGTATTGTCTAAAAACCAAATTTCAGGAATATTATCTGGTTGTAACAAAGGAAGACTTAGAGGAGATAAAATGTTTTATGACAGAAAATGTGAATGTGTAGACTATAAATTAGTAGAACATATGCTTAATATTTAATTTGGTGTACACAGAGCAGACAAAAGCAAAGAAATATGTATATTCAATTCTTTAGTCTATGTCATGTTGAGAAATTATGTAACCAATGCAGTTACATTGCTGATTAAATAAATGGGAAGAGAAAAAGTATTTGTGTTGAAATTTTGATTACACCTACGGTAGAATTTGTCTAATGTATTTGTATACACTATAGGTGGAGTGAAATGTATACCGCATCAACAACAAGGTTACATACAATGGTAAGCATGTATGTATGATAGTTGATAAAATTAATAATCTGTGGTTTAAGACTAAACATGCTCCAGAGGTATTAGAATACAAAGACACTGATGTAGCTTTTCGAAAACATAAGGACACTGTGTGTTGAGTGTTCTGTTAAATCTTCCTCTAAGAGACACTTTTATTTGTGAAACAACTGAGTAATGCTTGACGGTTATATTTTTTAACAGGTTTGTAAAAATCTATGTTATAAATTTCTTTTCCATTATCTTTGTAAATCTTTTGGAGTTATCTCACTAAATAGTTTTTAAAAGCATCATCTACATTTATCGTTAACTGGAACAGCCAAAGTATATTTTGAGAAAACGTCTATTACAGTTAATAAATATTTATATCTTTCATTTATTTTTGAAATAAATTTTAATTTTTCAGCATTCATTTCTACTATACCTGCTTGTCATAAATCATCCATACTGAAAGCAGGTGTAGCTTGTAATTAAAGGTACTGAGGTAAAGCCAACCCAAAATATTTGTTAAAATAAACAGAGTTCCATCTTCAGGATGTGTTCCAGAGTTACATCATCAGGATGCATTTTGGATATTTTCCATATGATTTTAAATAATGCCGTCAACATTTTTGGTGCTGTTGATGTGATATGAAGCGATGTTTTGCGAACAGTACTAGCTAGTTCTAAGGCTGTGACTTGAAAACCGATGAGCTCTATGTGGCAGAATTTTGTGATCATGGCTTCTATTGAGTATAGCTCCTGTGGCTAGTCTGCAGGCTCTGGTCGCTCATCCTAACTGTGGTCTACCAACCTCTGCATAATTTTCATGATCCGCTGCTTACACCAAAGGATAATGAATAGAGTTACTGAAACTTTGCTATCGAATCCCTGTGTCTACATATCTATGTTATGCTTTTATGCATCATTAATCAACATTTGCTATTATTGTTTTGAAAGCGTTGTAGGTATTTGTTTTTGTTCTTTCATTGGCTGTTGTAGCCACTGTTAAAATAATTTTGAAAATCTCTCACAACAGAGCACTAGCACATGGTAATATAAGTACACTAATCAGTGAGAGTTTCATGAACAATTAGTACAACAAAGGGCGGGAAATACGTTTCATTTACTTCAGTTTCCTTGCTTGCTGACAATGTTCGCGATTAATGTGTGTTATTTTTGTGGTTGTGTTTATTTTTGTGAGGGTATTGTGCCTAAGTGAAATAAGCTATACTGTTTCGAGTAACTGCAAGGTATCACCAGTTCAAACACAGTACAGTATGAATCTGGTGTGCATTTTATTAGGTAAAAATTTGGAACATGCCGATATCAGAAAAGTCAAGGAACTTGAGGCGCGCAGACCAGACCTGAAAATCAATCAAAAACAAACACAATGTAAATCCAGGCAGGGGTATTCATGAAATTTTAACAGAACAATGTACAATGCGGCAAAGTGGCTGTGTGTTTGTGAAGTGAACATGCAATTTTCTGTTTCACCTATCTTGTGACAAAGAATAGTAATAATGCCAGGACTGAGGATGGTACCACAGTATTAACAAATGTTAACAGAGAGGTCAATAAATACAATTCTAGTGAAAAATATTCGAATGGTTTCATTGTAATTTCAACGATAGTGAAGTGGATATCCTGTGTGTACCAGACAGTGCTTATCGTCTTAAGATAAAGATGTACAATGAAAATGTGTAAAAAAACGTATATCTTGAGAAAAACTTCGGAAAATTTGGAGCCATGACAATAAAGAAAATTCCAAGAACCCATGAATTTTAGGAGGACTAGTTGATCTAGTGGCGGAACTTGATGGCATCTTGAAGTAGTATGACGAAAATCGGAAAACTTGGTTTTCTTAGGGCTTTCTCCAAAACAATTAAAAGTTAACTGTTAGAATCAATTTATTAGGTATGTCTGGATCTGATCAGGAGTGAATCGTCGAAGTCAAATTTCCTTGCCATCGAAGATGACGAAACCAGTGACTACAGATTTGTCACAGCTAATCATAAAAATTTGTTATGAGTTGCTGGTCAAAATTAACAAAAGATTTATTTTCTTTGTACAACCAAAAAGTCACACTACAGAGGATGTAACTGCAGCTGTTCTCAAAGAGCTAGAGAAAATTAACATAAATGAAACACCTGGGAAACTGATAGCTCAATGTTACGATGGTTCCCCTGTTATGAGTGGTGACAAAAGTGGAGTTCAATAAGAATTAAAGAAGTGAATAAAATTGCTCAGTTCGTTCACTGTTATCCACAACAGTTAAATTTAATTGTTGAACATATTGTAACAAGCAGTAAGCAAGTTCGGATCTTCTTCAGTAAGCTGTTGAATACGTTTCTCAGAATGAGAACAGGCCGTGTGCACTTGCGATGTGTTGTCTCGAAAAAGAGCTGTTGAATCAGCCATATTTCAATCAAATGATCATAGACCATTTTGAGGCACAGAAGGGGAAATGAGCTGATTACATCTACAAACAAAAGATTAACATAAGGAAAAAAGCATTGACAGATGATAAGAAACAATTCGCTTGTTGTAATTATCATTTTAAGGTACAAAATTAGGTGCATAAAAAGGGTAATGACATGTTTAGCCAATTAAATTGTACAAGATGTATCCTCATTGGTGGTATGGCTTCTTGCACTAAATACCAAATCTGCTAGCAGTTTAGCACAAGAGACCATACTGAAAACTATATGTTTAGGAAAGACATTTCATGTTGTAGATCACTTAAAATGAATAAATTCGTAACACACAAATATAAATAGTGCAACAAATACGGTATGTAAATTAATATGGTGGTTTTTAATAAGATTTGTTGTTTAACTGTCAAGAAATACAACATCAGGGAATATATATATGCTACATATTGAGTTGGGTGATGCTGAGGGAATGAGACAATGTAGTAAAGGAGTTTTGCTATTTGGGGAGCAAAATAACTGATGATGGTCGAAGTAGAGAGGATATAAAATGTAGATTGGCAATGGCAAGGAGAGCGTTTATGAAGAAGAAAAATTTGTTAACATTGAGTATAGATTTAAATGTCAGGAACTCGTTTCTGAAAGTACTTATATGGAGTGTAGCCATGAATCGAAGTAAAACGCGGACGGTAGATCACATAACTACTGAGGAGATATTGAATAGAATTGAAGAGAAGAGGAGCTTGTGACACAACTTGATTAGAGGAAGGGATTGGGGAACAGCGTGGAGGGTAAAAATCGTAGAGGGAGACCAAGAGATGAATACAGTAAGCAGATTCAGAAGGATGTCAGCTGCAGTAGGTACTGGGAGATGTAGAAGCTTGCACGGGATAGAGTAGCATGGATAACTACATCAAACCAGTCTCAGGACTGAAGGCCACAACAACAACATTAATTTTATCTTGCAGTTAGCTTTTTATGTTATTTAGTAGCATGAAACAGTACAAAGTTACAGTGTGTAAAAATCTGACTAAAATGTGATATTGTTCCCCTATTCCTCACCCCTTTAAATCTTGGTTTTGATGACATGCCATCCTGTAGCACAGGCTGAGGACTAGGTTAGTTTTGATTGATTAATGTCACAGCCTTCCCCACTATGGAAACCATGAGCAGTGCCCTACTGAAAGAAGCAACTTTTCTTGTTTTAAAAATATTTCTCATTGCTTTATGTAATTCACTAATAATTTCTAGACAAATATTTAGACGATCACCTACAAAATAGTACCAACAAATTCACTCTTTTTAGTTTTACATTCTGTGCAAAAGTCTTTAATTCTCTGCCTTCCATTTTTAGTGGTGACTCTCTGATAGTGATGAGTCTCAGTAAATATTCCACAATTCAAGCACCAGATTTGGTTCTCCAATTACATAGATTAAAAATTTATTACATTTTAAATTATGTAACCAAATAGAATTAACTTTACTTGTATTATTCCCACTTTTTCATTATGATAATTTTTATTTCCATATAATTCTGATCCACGAATTACTACTAATTTATCGAAGAAATTTCTTATATCATTCATCAAAAGGTAGTCAGTTAGTTTTTCTGTGAATTTTTTACTAAGCCTTCACCTCTTTTCTCATACTCACTTCATACTGTATCATCTAGATTTCTTTTTTGACTGCTGGGGAAAATCATCATCAATTCCTCTTATTAAAAACTTATATTTATTATCTTTACTTTATTTAATTTAATTTGCATTACTATCAGAATAAAACACGCCTGAATGGTACGATATATCAGCCTAATTTAATGAATCAGAATGAGTAAATCTTGTATTCATGACATCTATAGTAAACTGTCTCCTACTTAAGAAATTCACTAATCCATCTATTCCTCCTTTTCCTTTCATCAATAGTTAATTTATGCCCATCAAACTGAAATGTGCCAACAGATCTTCATCCTAAAACTGTGACTACACTGTGGTTAACATTTTCTACCATTCTTTAGTTATGTTTATTTTTCAGTAGGTTGTTTCTCTGCATTTTTATCATCTTCTTTGTAGTTCTCCAATAAACCCTTTGTTTCTGATTAGCTTAATATGTAATATGTTTTATCACTAGCATATTGTTTAATTGCTGGTATATCATTAAATTTTTCAAAATATTTGTAACGAACCATTTGCTTTTCGACTTCTCTGCTTTTTCTGTAGCTTTCAGAACATCATTGGCTAAACCTTTGCGTTCTTTTTCACTTTATCAATTGCATCAATAACAGGTTGATTCTCTTTTTTTATTCTTCATACTCTGTTATAGGTTGTCTTTTCCGTTTTTTAAATTCTTCTTTCAATTGTTCCTTTATTTTCTATTTTGTCCAGCTTTTTTGAACAACTTGCAGGTCATAAATTTCAGACATTTACTGTAGATAACAAACATGAACTAAAATCATTTTTCATAGTTTCAAGAGGTAGTTTTATTTTTTGCTTAAGTTTTAAAGATTTTATCTTAATATAAACATTAATAAGGTATCACATTCTGCTCTGACACTTATCAAAAAATGGCAAACACATGTAGTAGTCCACATTTAACTTCATTACTAAACCACAGAAAATTAGAATGATGTTGATGAATCTTTTATAATTTTTCATACTCTACTATATAATCAAGAGCATCTTTAAATTAATATATGTGTTCAAATAAAACACAATCTTTTATAGTGCTTGTTTAATAATGATAAAAAATTAATCAAATATCTTTATGAAAGATTTAATTTTAATTTGTTTTTTCCTTCATTAGGTTTCCTAGTGATATCTATTGTAAGAAATCCAAACTAATCATTAAAGTAGTTACTGTACATTTCCTTAAAAATCATCAAATTTTAAATCTCCACCAGCCAACTCATGGTAAATATGATTTAAATTTATGTCATCTTGTCTAAATATATATATTTCAAAAATTAATATTGTCTCTGACTAATTGTTTTGGTATTTTTGTATATTTCTGAGCTAAATACAAAAAAAATTTCTTTTATTCTAGTTTAGGCATCCTGGAGTTAAAATATAATTATTAGTCATTAATGTTGTTTTTCCACATCTGCTTGGATCTGGTACTGCACATAGAATAGATCAAGGCCAAAGGTCGCCAATTCTATTTTTTTTCTTCTCTGGAATTCTTATTAGTGGATCCCAATCAGTTTCACTCATTTAATTATATAATATTTTATTAATGTAAATGAGTCAGAGCCACCTGTTTCAGTAGAGTGGTAGCTCATCTGTACTAAAACGCATGGTTGAGTGTACCTAGATAAGAAAATTTTAGTAGTGTTGCACTATTGGTTTTTATAAAACTTTTTAACCCCAAATACTACATCAAAAATTTACAGTTGAAAAGCTGCGAATAATTAATTCCTTAAAAAAAGCCAAATTATCTCATTATGCAGATGAAATTTTAAACAAAATTATTAATGAGAGCGATATTCAATTATACATGGACATAAAAGATAGTATTGGATGTTTGGTTGGATTTAATAGACAAATTACTGAAATTCATAAAAAGACTGTTGCTTATGATATGCCTAAAATTATTCCAATTGCATTGATTAATATAAATTTTAATATAGTTGATGGAATATTTATGAAATATAGTGATCATTTACATCAATAAAGGCAAACATTATTGCTTCATTCGAGCCTTATACTGATTTTGGTGGCCCAGTAATTCACAAACCATATTATCCTGCATATATTCCAATTTTTGATACCATACAGAAATTAGAAATTACTATAAGTGATGAAAATAATTTGATTGCCTTTAGTGGAGCCTGTAACAGATATTTTACCAAATGTTTAATAAATTTTTATCTTTGATAAATGTTGAACAAAATAGAGAGCTATCAGTTTTACTCATTTCCTGTGAATGGGAAGACTAAAAACAATCTAAGTCTTCCCAACAAGATCACAGAGATTAAAATATATGTTGGAGATGGTTGGGTTCATGTTAATCATGCTCAGCTGTATATGTGCTTTACTATTTTTGCAGGTAATGGTACAGAATTTCCAACAAATGCTGGAAAATCCAATAAAAATTTGATTGAGAACTATGTTGCAGAGCTGTTTGAGGTTATCACCATAAAGAAAGGCAGCAACATTTTTTTTCTAGAATTTTATTTCTTTATACATCATTATGTGACTGACTTCATCTCTAGGCAGTCAGTTACCCATGGATGGCCATATCCTTAATAATGGGAAGATGAAAGTAAAAAAAGTGAAGTACTTTATACTTTTGAAATAATTGTTAATTTATCAAAAATTATAAATAAATAATCTGAGAAAGACAGTTAACTGTAATTTATGGATGGTCTTCAAGTTCTGGAAATATCATTACACAATGGCCTGATCATAAGCAAGCTAGAGTGAAATAAATGATACATCCTAAGAAATGCAAAACTATCATAGACTGAGTGGAGGTATGTGTTCCTGTGGTCAGATATGAGCTACAGTACAGACTACAGATAAGGAATGAAAAATATTCGAAAATTTCCATATCTTTCCTTGAACCACGAGCTATACAGTTTGCTGGATTAAATGCAAAGACAAATTTTGAACTAGATATTACCAATTACTACAGTTCTGCAGAATCTGATATGCCTTATTTCACTTTTGTATTTTTGCAGACAAAGAGGAAGAATTATCAGCTGACTGCCTCTTCCTTGTTCAGTCATATAAAATTACAGAATACCTGTCTAAAGAATAGAAGAAATGAAGTTTTCCCTCAAGAAATGTGGAACCTTGATCCTCCAAATAATTATCTGAAAGCATATGATAGTTTTCTAGATTTTCAGAGAGTCACACAATTGAATAGTAAAGTCACTGTAAGTCCCTTCAATTTTATAGGAAATTACCCTTTCTATGCCATAAATATGTCTAGGAGAATGAATGTGTTAAGTACCCAAAAAAACGACAGTGAGGCTGTGTGCCATATTGAATGATAAAGTACTGAATGATACTGTTGCCTGTATAGTAATGTATGGGAAGCAAAATTTAACATCTGATGCTCAGTATAGAATTCTGAATGAACATTTTTAAGCTTATAAATTTTTTAGTCTTACAAAAATTTTATTCTGTATAAATGGTAACCCTACTTCAGAAGCTCAATAATGCAAACAGCTCTAATTTATTTAAAAAGATTAATGAGCTACAGACAATTTTTTACATAACATCATAGGCTATGAATATTTGAATACCAGACGTGTTAAGACAATTTGCATCAAGCTCAATAATGAGTTTAAGATTATTTCATGAAACAGATTTCATAAGTTAGTTAGTGGTTACGATTTTAATTATTTTGAGGGAGGGATATTAAACTGACAATAAGAAATTCAGCCTTCAGTTGCAGGGTATTTTTTTTAGTTTCTCTAGGTTGCGATGCCAATAATGGTATCTTTTCACAACCTGCTTTAAGTATTTTATACACTATGTCCATAAATTTGTTAGCTACTTTACTTGCCTCGGCAGGTACAAATTTACAAATCTTTAACATAATGCAGCGCTTCAGCAACCTTGAATTGTTCAGACATTAAGAAATTCAGCTATCAGTTGCAATGTAAAATTGTTTTAGTTTACCTAGGTTTCGATGCCAGTAATGGTATCTTCTTCAGTGGGGCTGTGATCTGAGCATCAGACATCTTGTGAATCATCTTTTCCTAGAAGATCGAATTGGGATTATTCCCGTTGTTTCATGATGCTGATTAGTAACCTGGTCAATGGTGGGGGTTGTGCCTCCGTTTGATTTTGCACTGTGTAACTGTTACCATGAATAAGAAAACAACTTCTGGAAGACTCCTTTTTGACATGTATTGCTTCTCATTATGGGTAAATTCTTATAGTCTTGAATCATGTTCTCTCTTTATCGAGTACCCGTACAAAGTGCACCAGAAAACTGTTATAATAACTACCCTGTATTGAGCACATCAGACAGTTATTTACCCTCGATAACTCCTTTCTTTTCTTATCCCCTACCGTTACTGACAGGCGTGTTCCTAGGTTACAGAAGTATGAGGAAAGTCGTTACGTTTTTGAAGAATCATGCAAGTGAGTTATTAACATGCTGGTTAGTTTTAGCTGTACGATCCTCAGCTTTTCTGGAATGTGTGTATTTACTCCGCTATGTAGTTGCAGTAGTGATCTACAGGAGTGCGGTACATTCCGCTGTGTAAATGTTTATTTTCACGACTCTACGCTTATTAGAAAGGCAGTTTGGGATTGCGATCCGCACTCTCACATCTGGCTGATATATCGCCCTTTCATGCGTCTACCACAAGTGTACTGGGAGAGTTAATGGCGACGCAGCGACGTCCCAGCACATGCTGTCAGTTTCAGTGCAGTTCGCGTTCTCCATGCCTACAGTTAGAAAGGAAAGACACTGTAACGCCTCCGCCCTAGGAGTATTCCTCGATGTCCAGCACAGTAAACAAAGAACGCATCCACACACTGCGTTCTACTTTTTACTGTCAGCCGCATCATTACTTGACTAATGTAGCTGGCTGATGGCCAAGTCCCCTTACTACAATGTTTTGCGGCCGTTTTCAGGAAACTATGTATAGCAGAATTGTCACTCATCCTAGAACTCATATTTTGTAGTTGGGCTCGCAGTGTGATTTGAGGAAAGGAACAACAATAGTAAATTCAGTTCATTTTTTTTTTGTATGCGAGTCTGTTACAGTGCTGAATGAGAAATTGAGGGCGGTAAATATCACTTAGATTTAACAAAATTATTTAATTCCATGGACTATGTTTTATTTTTGAGTATATAACCTAATCAACGAAGACCAAAAGATATAGACAGAGGGAAAAACAATTCGTGTAGTCTCAAATTTTTGTACAGCTATAGTGCAGAGTCTCGTGAAGAACATTAAAAAAATCCAGAACGGTAGGGTGTGAGCGAGGAGGTGGGGATAGGGTAACTCATTTAGATTTTCTTTGAATATCTCGTAACCCGCGGCATTTAGCGTTAATGTTTGCCAGTAATAGAAAATAAATTAAGAAAATATGTTAAACTTCTGTTACAGGGCTGGGCAACGGCGAAAGTCTGAGAAGTGTTCCGAGGTTCAACACTGCCCTACTACTGACGACAAATTCTTGGATTTCAAGCCAGGTAATGGCTTCCATACAATGGCATTTTAGCTCTGCCACGGGGCTAGAAACGCTGCTATCATCGTTTAGTATTGTTGTGTTCAGTGCTAGAACAATTTCCACTTACATTGACAATGAAATGCGAATTTCTTATTTTCATTGTAGTGCGTTTTTATAGCATTCCGGCTGAGAGACATGGCATTGCTTGGGTATTCATTTCGCCAATTTCCTATTAGAAACGGAAAAATAAATGAACTGTGGTTGTAGCGTAATATAAAAAAAAAATTCATTTTCATGTGTTTGTAAAAACACCTTTCAAATTATGAAAGCGTCATACATGTAAGTGTAAGTATAGCTGCTTCGCGTGTCTGCGACGCGATTTTGTAAACGTCCCCACAGTAACGTTTCTGCATTGCTCTACAGACAGCTACTGTTTTCGCCCGCAGCTGTTTGCGTTTCGCAATTGAAAGCTGTCAAAATTGCTGCCAGGTATCAGGGATTTCCTTAAGTTGACTTGGCTGTAGAAGTGTCTCTTTGGTAAAGAATAAGTCTATAAAAACTTCAAACATGACAGGGCATTTTTTCATAAATCAGTGTTTATGACATCATACGTCTTGAACTATATGTCATACAATGATGTGTTTGAGCAGTTGGATTCAGCGGCATATGTGGATACTGTCTGAGAAATGTGTTGCGTATAGAGTGAGTAACAAAGAAGTAATAAATTTGAACGTCACACACCGCGCGGCAGTTTTTCGCGGATTTCAGTATTTAAGACGTCATATGACCTGAATAATATTATTTTGTAGGTGCATTCAGCGGCATATGTGGCTACTATCATCAAAATTTATTGCGATAAAATTAGCAGCACGTATGTAATATATTTAAACGTCTTGCATGATGCGGTAGTTTTTCACACATTCCATGATGTCAAATCTCCTGGATTATGACTGGTAGGTGGTTTTTCCGCTACAGCAATTGTTTCATGACAGTAAGGAATATGTGTAGCAGTTGCTTGAAATCGGTCCACTGGTTGAGGAAGGAATGGGGAACGTTCACATATACATTCATACATATACACATCCAAAAGGAACTGGCATTTTTTTCAGTATGCAGTGTTAGAAAAATGATTTGTGCTGTGATAATACACCATTAACCTTTGTGCAGAAAGATTTTCACTATTTTTCAGATTTTTTTTTCAGTAGCTCCCACCATAACTGAAATTTGTGGTTAGTAAACTGAACACTCTCAAATTTTAGCTGAAAAGGCTGCTTTGGGACCAACTAGTTTTACTCTGTGCAGAAGTTACTTGGAATAGTTTAGAGCCTCTTGCTCTATTGCATTCCTTATTTGTATACTAAAATTGTATGGCAAATTTTTTTCGTCTATCCAATGTGTTAAATTTACATTAGAATTTTGTGATTTACTCAGCGTCTCGTTCCTTGGCAGAGGAGTTCTGGGTCACAGTGGTCCCCACCACCTTTAAACAAAACGAATAATTATCTCGTCTTCCTCTGTATTTGATTATCGTTCACTGTTAATCTTCTTCTTTCAGTCTCGTTACGTGAAGTTCATAGTCTTACCTTTGTAATTACAACTTCCATACCAGAGTAACGTGTTTCATGGCCATTTATCCAAGTGCCTTACGTGCATTTTGTAGTATCTCTAGATTAGTTTCATGCATACCGTGGAAATCAAGACAACGAGAGAGGAGAAAAAAGTTTGGAGATTTGTGGTAAGATCATATGGGACCAAATTGCTGAGGTCATCGGCCCCTAAGCTTACACACTACTTAATCTAACTTAAACTGACTTACGCTAAGGACAACACACACACACACCCATGCCCGAGAGAGCGCTCGAACGACCGACGGGGGAAGCCGCGCGTACCGTGATAAGGCGCTCCAGATCGCACGGCTACTACTCGCGGCACGAGAAAGGAAGAAGGAAATTTGTAACTTAAGGTAAAACTACTGCTGCACCAAGGTGCTTACCACAATATGTGCCAGTGGCGGATAGTGCACTGCCAGTATTATTAGCTGTGTTACATAGCAGTTTATGCCCTAAGAGTCATGTAATCTGTTTTATAATCGAATGTGCAGAGTCCCATAGTCTGCAGAGTCACGTCGTTTCCTCTGTATAAAAATTACAACCAATATTCATTATGCTAATGATTGACTTGCCAGTTACTCCCACTTCCCCTTTCATACTGATACGGTGAGTGAGCACGTTATTTCGGCAGCCTTCTCGGGGCTTTCACGTGGTTCATGGAAGGGAAGTGAACAGAAGAGTCATAAGATTATTTGGCCATGAAAACCATTCTTTGCACAAGTATAGAGAAAGAGGAAACAGCTACAGTATTCACGCAGCTGGAACATCCACGCGGCTCGTGATAAAAACTGCATTGTGTGAGAATCGATAAGGAATCCTTGTTAATTAGATAAAAAAAGGGTGAAAACGTCAGCCTCTGTAGACTGGGAGGAGCAGATGAGTTGTGCCACTTCTTGCTGGAATGTTTGTTCACATTCTAGCCAGGATTTCATGATTGTTCATAGTAATTAATTCAGTAAAACGGACAAGTTTTCACACATGTGAAGGTGCTGGGCTTTTAGTTCTAATTGAATGAAAATCTGTCATGTGCTGGGAGCGATTTTCTGCCTTCTTGCACGTGGCATGCCTTGTTGGTTAACCATGACAAAATGTAGGAGGAAGTTGTAAAGCTTATTTACAAAACCTCCATTGGTCGGATTCAAAAGGTCTGCTGCAACTTACCAACAAGATTCATACAGGGGTAAAGTTTCAGAGGGCAAAGTCAGAACGCACTTAATTTAGGGACGCCATCGAAAATGCACTTGCGTCAGGGAGGTGGAGAAAGACACTTGCTCCCGGTCGTTGCAGGGTACTGCAGAGATATGTCTGTAACTCAGAGCACAGTACTGAGGACAAGGTAAACAATTTTCAGCCACAAGTGCAGCTGTCTTCCATATACAATTTAATAGTGGTAAGCATGTACCAATGTTGCACCCACTGATAATAGGGGAGTGCGAAGTCAGTTAACTTACACCAAGATTTCATTTCCCAGTTCTAAGTTTTTCACAGGCTGCTGTTTGTAGTCGTCATGCGCTTTGGCAAAAGTATTGGTGTTCGTTCTTGATTTTCTGGGACCTTTTCTTTAAGCAACTAACCTTTTTCGCAGTCACTAATCATATTCACAATATTGATTATTCCATTTTTTTACCCTCTCACTTAGCCGTGCCAATGCTATAGATCATTTTTACAAACCCATGTACACTTATTAAATGTTTATACATTTTCGTCAATTGGTCTGATACTTGAATTCAATAAAATAAATTGTGACAGTGACCACTAGTTTCCATTCATAGTTTCATGGGTTCCTTCATTAATATGCCTATGTTAGGTGTGGTATCTATACTTTCAAGGTTAATTGGGCTACACCTAGTGAGAACGTTATCAATTGTCTGATATTTCTTGTTTTTAATTTGCAAGTTCTTATGGGAAGCTTCCCTTTCTAGGAGGTCATTGTGGATGGAATCTGTAGCATTTTAGAGGTACGCTGAACAGCTGTCACCAATCCACACCGGAATTTCATGACCCTGCCAGCATTTACTTTCGAAATTGTACACTCTTAGGATTTTCCTAGAGATTTTTTTTTGTAGGTCAGCGCATTAGAATTTGTCACTATTTGCATCATTTGCTTATTAGTCACGTTTTAACAGGAATAGTATTTACAAACACCACAGTAATAAAGAAATTCAAGAAACTGAACTAAATGTAAGTTGCTTGTGATGTTCTAGTTTGTGCTTCTCATACAGGAAGATTAATGCGGGTGAGTGGTGTCAGTCTTTTTTCTGAGTTTCAGTGGTGCATTTCTGAAGTATATTTTTTGTGTGCTTGTTTTTTTTGGTGTGTCTAGGTTAGAAATTTGGTAATTAGGAGGAAGTATTTTATTTGTATCATCATTTGGATGAGCCAAGGTTAACCTGTACCTATGAACATAATTTAGAAAATATGAGTGAAACACATGGAAACAGATGGTTCACCTGTAACTGGACGTAGTTTAGAAAATATGAGTGAAACACAGGGAAGCAGCTATTCCACCTGTAACCGCAAAAAGTAGCGAAACAGTTCACAGAGTATCGAAGTTAGAGAAAATCGTAATAATAGATCGGAAGAGTCGCTAGAGACAGCTGCTGAAGCGAATAACATGCTGGCTAACTGGTAACAAACCGAAGTTGAGTCGTTGGATGAGCAGGGTGTCATAGGCAGTGAATAACTACATAGTCAATGGACACGAAGAAGTGACACAGTGTGTTACCAGTCATGCATCAACATCTTCGTCACGACAAGCTATTTATCTCCTGTCATTCGTAATTGGGATTGCATTGGAAAACAAGCGTCGTTTCCAAGATGAACGACCAGCGTCCAAAGAACACAGAAGAGCGTCACAAAACTACTGACGAATGTTATCCATATAATTTCGGTGCAGTGTTACAAAAAGTTCGTAGAGCAATTGAAAAGGTCTAAGCAGTTTTTCAAAAGGACAGTTGTGCGGCACTCAGTTTAAGCCATAAACCGCTAGATGAGAAGAACAAAGCGAGTTTCAGCAGGTTAGAAGAACGACTCAAGGGACATAACGAAAGTTTCGAGACGATAGGGCACCAGTTAATGGGTCCTGGTCAAGGGCGTGACGAGAAGATGGTAGATACGGATAAAAAGATTGGGAAGGAAACTAAGAAAGTCGAAGATAAGACGGAGCAGATACTTGAGGAACAATGCAATATTTGCGACAATAACCGTGGGGCGTTATCTCAGGAAGTGAAGGGCACAGCCGTTGAATTGGTGAGGACATCCACGTTATTGAAGAGTGGAAGAATGAGATAATTCACTACATAACACTAGAGACAAGTTGAGTAGTTGTTAATATGTAGTGACGCGGGTTTACATAGGACCACTCCAGTCAGTACGAAAAATCAAGAGAAAATGACAGCGTAATTTCAAATTAAGAAAATACAAGCAGGTACCAACCATGTAAGGAGAGAGAACGTCTGCCGGATACAAAATCAATTTCATAGGGGCACATTTTCGGGAAGAGGCAACCGCCAGGATGAAAGTGATCACTGTAAAATATAGAATTTATGAGGAACTGAAAAAGGCATTTTTAGAAGAGAGAAGAAGGAGCGAGTGGAACTAGAAATTTTAATGATGAAAAGAAACTACTTCTTGAGCAGCAAGAGGTAATAAAGATCTGCCAAACAAAGTTACCAAACAGAATTGAGAAATTTCTTTTCGATATCTCCACATTTTTCAGTCATCCATTTCACATTAGTTTCCCTGAACTTCCTATTTATATTGTTGTTACACTATGTGATGAAAAGTATCCGGACACCAGACTGTAAACGATTTACAACTTCTTGGCGCTCTCCATCGGTAATGCTGGAATTCAGTATGATGTTGGCCCACCCTTAGCCTTGATGACAGCTTACACTCCCGCAGGCATACGTTCAGTCAGGTGCTGGAAGGTTTCTTGGGGAATGGCAGCCCATTCTTCAAGGAGTGCTGCATTAGGGGAGAGGTATCGATGTCAATCGGTGAGGCCTGGCATGAAGTCGGCGTTCCAAAACATCACAAAGATGTTTTATAGGATTCAGGTCAGGACTCTGTGCAGGCAAGTCCATTACAGTGATGTTCCTGTCGTGTAACCTCTCCGCCACAGGCCGTACATTATGAACAGGTGCAATATTGTAGAGAAAGATGCAGTCGTCATCCCCGAATTGCTCTTCAGTAGTGGGAAGCAAGAAGGTGATTACAACATCAATGTAGGCTTGTGCTGTGACAGTGCCACGCAAAACAACAAGGGGTGCAAGCGCCCTCCATGAAAAACACGACCACACCATAACACCACTGCCTCCGAATTTTACTGTTGACATTACACACGCTGGCAAATGACATTCACCTGGCATTCGCCATACCCACACCCTACCATGGGATCGCCACATTGTGTACCGTGATTCGTCACTCCACACAACGTTTTTCCGCTGTTCCATCGTCCAATGTTTACGCTCCCAACACCAATCGACGCGTCGTTTGGCATTTACAGGCGTGATGTGTGACATATGAGCAGCCGCTCGACCATGACATACAAGTTTCCTCACCTCCCGCCTAACTGTCATAGTAATTGCACTGGATCCTGATGCAGTCTGGAATTCCTGTGAGACTGTCTGGATAGATGTCTGCCTATTACACATTACGACCCTCTTCCACCGTCGGCGGTCTCCTTTTGTGCTGTACGTGTCCTTTCACGTTTCCGATTCACTACCACATCGGAAACAGTGGGCCTAGGGATGTTTAGGAGTGTGGAAATCTCGCGTACAGACGTACGACACAAGTGGCACCCAGTCACTTGACCATGTTCGAAGTCCGTGAGTTCCGCGGAACGCCCCATTCTGCTCTCTCATGATGTCTAATGACTACTGAGGTCGCTGATATAGAGTACCTGGTAGTAGGTGGGAGCACAGTGCATCTAATATGAAATACGTATGTTTTTGGGGGTTCCGGATACTTTTGATCACATATTCTTGTATTTCTGTATTCCTGAGTTTCCCTGAATATTTTTGCACTTCTTTCTTTCATCGAACAATTCAAGTATCTCTTCTTTTACACGTGTTATCTTAGTAGTTACCTTCTTTGTACCTATGTTTTTCTTTCCAACTTCGGTGTTTGCCGTTTTTAGAATGTCCATTCCTCTTAAGCTGAATTGCTTACTGAGATATTCCTTATCACAGTATCTACGCCTCAAAGAACTTCAAACGTGTCTTTTCATTCTTTAGTATTTCCGTATTCCACTTATTTACGTACTGATTCGTCCTGGCTAAACTCTTAAATGTCAGCCTGCTCTTCATCAGTACTAAATTGTGAACTGAATCTGTATCTGCTCCTGGGCACGCCTTACAATCCAGTACCTGTTTTCGGAACCACTGACTGACCATGATGTAATCTAACTGAAACTTCCCTAATATGCAGACCCAATAGTCAGTAACGTCATATTATTCAGCAGCATGAAATCTGGAAGCAATATTCATTACTGCCACTGACTGCATTGTAAATTACATTCACATCTTCTTTCCTATTAATATGGTGAGGGAGATTTGTTATTTTGGCAGCCTTATGGTGGTTTTCAGCTGGTTCACAGAAGGGAAGTGAACAGAAGAGTCATAAAGTTGTTTGACGATGAAAGCCATTCTTTGCACAGGTGTAGAGCAAGAGAAAACAGCTACAGCCTCCATGTAGCTGGAGCCTCTAGGCGACAAGGCGGATCATCATAGAAACTCCATTGAGTGAGAACCGAAAAGGAGCCGCGTTTAACTACATACGAATCTGAAACCAAGGCAAAAATATGAGCCTTCGTAGCATGGGCGCAGTCATTGAGCTGTGGCACACTTTGCTGGAATTTGGTCCAGACTATAGTAAGACTGTTTCTATTTGGTTCATGGTAATTATTTCAGTAGAAGGGGCGAATTTTTGCACATGCAAATGTGCAGGGCTTTTGGTTGCCTAAGACTAAAAATGTCATGTAGTCGGTGAGGTTTTATCTTTTCTTCCCTGTGCCATACCTTATTGGTTAAGCATGACAAAATCCAGAAGAGTAGGAAATTGTTAAACTTACGTATAAAATTGTCATTGGTCGAAACTTGTAGAGTCGACTCAATTGGCTGGCGAGATTCCGACAGGAGTAAAGTTTGAGAGAGAAAAGTCAGAACACTCTCCACGTAGGGAAATTGTCAAAGATGCACTTGTGTCATGGAGATGGAGAAAGAGACTCGCTCCAGGTCGTTGCAGGATGTTGCAAAGGCAGATGTCTCCGACTTAGAGCAGAGTACCGAAGTTGAGATGAATTCAGAGTTTTCAGCCACTATTGCAACCGTCTTTCTTACTCACGCAGCTTAACAGAGGTAAGCATGTGTCGTCATTGCAACCAGTAATATGAAGGGAGCGCCGATTTCATTTCGCAGATGTAATTTTTTGCAGCCAGTTAGTTGCATTCATCATGCAATTTCTCAAAAATATTTATGTTCGTTCTTGATCTTCTGGGACCTTTTCTTTTAATCACTAACCTTTTCACGATCACTGGCCATATTACAGATATAGTTTTATTCTGTTCTTCTTATGTATCCCGAGCCATGGTCTCTGGGTAGCGTCATTTACTAGTAATTAAACTGTCCTCCGTCCCGGGTTCGAAACCCATAACTGCTTGAATTTTGATTCATAATCATCATGTGGTGGGCGCAGACTTCCGGCATAAGAAGTCACATTCACTCTTCTAACGGCCTTGTCGGGATGGTGGAGGAGTGGACAAAGGTTTAGGGCACTCTATTGTCCTTACGGTGGGAAACTGCCCCTAAAGGCGTAAGAATCAGCGATTGTCAACGGCATGAGAATGAAGAAGGCAATGAAAACCACAGCATTAAAGACACATAACTCGTATCCACATGAGGTACGGCCTGTAACTGAAAAAGTGTCATGATGATCCCTCCATTGGAAAAAGATTCCGAAATAGTCCCCCATTCGGATCTCTGGGATGGGCCTGCCAGGGGGAGGTGGCCATTAGAAAAAGATGAACAATCAACGAAAGGATAACGTTCTATGAGATGGGGTGTGGAATGTCAAAGCCTGAAGGTGGAAGGGAAACTATAAAATCTGAAAAGGGAAATGCAAAGGCTCAATCTACATATAGTAGGTGTCAGTGAAGTTAAATGGAAAGAAGACAAGGATTTTTGGTCAGATGAGTATAGGGTAATATCAACACGAACAGAAACTGCTAGAACGGGAGTAAGATCCGTTATGAAGAGGAAGGTAGGTCAGAGAGTGGGTTGCAGTCGTTGCAGTCAACAGCTCAGTGATGGGGTTGTTCTTGTCAGAATCGAGAGCAAACCGACACCGAGAACGATAGTTCAGGTATATACGCCGACGTCTCAGGGTGAAGATAGAGAGATAAAGAAAGTATATGAGGATATTGAAAGGGAAATACAATATGCAAAGGGAGATGAAAATCTAATAGTCATGGAGAGACTGGAATGTAGTTGTAGGGGAAGGAGTAGAAGAAAAGGTTACAGAAGAATATGAGTTTGGGACAAGGAATGACTGAGGAGAAAGACTAATTGAGTGCTGTAATAAATTTTAGCTAGTAAGAGCGAATACTCTGTCCAAGAATCACAAGAGGAGGAGGTACACTTGGAAAAGACAGGGTGATACGGGTCAGACAGAGATTCCGAAGTCAGATACTGGACTGGAAGGAGTACCCAGCAGCAGATACAGATCCAATTCACAATTTAGTAGCAATGAAAAGCAGGATGAGATTTAAGAGATTAGACAGGACGAATCAATGCATAAATAAGAGGAATATGGAAGTACTAAAGAATGATGAGATACGCTTGAAGATCTCTAAGGCTATAGATACAGCAGTAAGGAATAGTTCAGTAGGAATGAAAATCTCTTCAAATGGCAGACATAGAAGCAGGGAAGAAAAACATAGGTACAAAGAATGTTACTGCGAAGAAACGATGGATAACAGAAGAAATCCTTCAGTTGATCAATGAAAGAAGGAAGTACAAAAATGTTTACGGAAATTCAGGAATACAGAAATACAAGTCTCTGAGGAAGGAAATAAATAGGAAGAGCAGAGAACCTAAGTTGAAATCGCTGCATGAAAAAAGTGAAGAAAACGAAAAATAAATGGTTGTCAGAAGGACTGACTCAGCATACAGGAAAGTCAAACCATCCTTCGTTCACACAAAAAGCAAGGGTGGTAAAATTAAGAGTGTAACGGGAATTCCAGTGTTAAATGTAGAGGAGAGAGCGGGTAGATGGAAAGATTACACTAAGGCCTCCACGCGGGGGAAGATTTGTCGGTTGTGATAGAAGGAGGAACAAAAATCGATTTAGAAGAGATAGGGGATCCAGTATTAGAATCAGAATTTAAGAGAGCTGTGGAGGACTTAAGATCGAATAAGGCAGATAGACAACATTCCATTAGAATTTCTAACATCATTGGACGAAATGGCAACAAAACGACTACTCACGTTAGTGTGTAGAATGTATGAGTCTGGGGACATACTATCTGACTTTCAGAAAAAAAAATCATCCACACAGTTCCGAAGACTGCAAGAACTGACAAGTGTGAGAAATATCGCACAATCAGCTTAACAGGTCCTGCATACAAGTTGCTGATAAGAATAATATACAGGAGAATGGAAAAGATAATTGATTATGTGCCAGATGTCGATCAGTTTGGCTTAAGGAAAGGTAAAGGGACCAGAGAGGCAATTCTGACGTTGCGGTTGATAATGGTAGCAAGACTAAAGAAAAATCAAGACACTTTTATAGGATTTGTCGACCTCTAAAAAGCGTTTGACAATGAGTCTGGGGACATACTATCTGACTTTCAGAAAAAAAAATCATCCACACAGTTCCGAAGACTGCAAGAACTGACAAGTGTGAGAAATATCGCACAATCAGCTTAACAGGTCCTGCATACAAGTTGCTGATAAGAATAATATACAGGAGAATGGAAAAGATAATTGATTATGTGCCAGATGTCGATCAGTTTGGCTTAAGGAAAGGTAAAGGGACCAGAGAGGCAACTCTGACGTTGCGGTTGATAATGGTAGCAAGACTAAAGAAAAATCAAGACACTTTTATAGGATTTGTCGACCTCTAAAAAGCGTTTGACAATGTAAAATGATTAAAGATGGTCGAAATTCTAAGAAAAATAGGGCTAAGCTATAGGGAGAGACGGGTAATATACAATATGTACAAGAACCAAGAAGGCATCCCCTGCTATTCAATCTGTATATCGAAGAAGCAATGACAAAAATTAAAGAAAGTTTCAGGAGTGGAATTAAAATTCAAGGTGAAAGGATATCAATGATATGATTCGCTGATGGCAATGCTATCCAGAGCGAAAGTGAAGAAGAAATACGTGATCTCCTGAATGGAAAGAACAGTCTAATGAGTACAGAATGTGGATTGAGAGCAAATCGAAAAAGACGAAAGTAATGAGAAGTAGCATAAATGAAAACAGCAAGAGACTTAGCATCGATATTGATGGTCACGAAATAGGTGAAGTTAAGGAATTCTGCTTACTGGGCAGCAAAATAACCAATGAGGGACGGAGCAAGGGGGACAAAAGAAAAGCAGATTAGCCCTGGAAAAGGGACATTTCTGGCCAAGCGAAGTCTACTAGTATTAAAAATAGGCCTTAATCTCAGGAAGAAATGTTTGAGAATGTACGTCTGGAGCACAGCATTGTATGGTAGTCAAACATGGACTGTGGGAAAACCAGAACAGAAGATTATCGAAGCATTTGAGATGTGGTGCTACAGGCGAATGTGGAAAATTAGGTGGACTGATAAGATAAGGAATGAGGAGGTTCTGCCCAGAACTGAAGAGGAGAAGGGATTGGTTGATAGGACATCTGTTAAGAAATGAGGGAATTACTTCCATGGTACTAGAGGGAGCTGTAGAGGGCAAAGACTGAAGAGGAAGACAGAGATTGGAATACATCCAGCAAATAATGGAGGACGTAGACTGCAAGTGCTGTCCATTTATTAAATGTTCCTATACTTTATCCATTGTGTAAATCATTTTTTTTGTTGTCTTATGGCAGTAAACCATATTTTTATAATGACCCCTAATTTCCTTTCGTAGTTTCACAGTTCCCTTTATTAATACGTCTACGAGTAAGTCAGTTGTGGTACCGACACTTTCATGTTTACTTCGTTAAGGCGTTATCCATTGTGTGACCTTGTTAGTTTTCAACTTGCATGATCTAATGGTGAGGTTTCCTTCACTGTATTTCCACAGAGCTCGGTTCTGTAGCATATTGTAGGTATGCTAAATTGCTCACCCATCACACAAACCCTGACTATACAGCGCATTCTGAGATTTAGTCAATCGCTTACTTACCTTGCTTCGCCCCCCAGGTCTTCATAAACTACTCGTTACTCAGTCCTTCCAAACTACGCAGACGCCCATCAAGGATACTATAGAACTGTTGCCTCAAAGGAGAATGGATATAATGAATAGTTTGGGTTCTCTGAAGGCTCACTTTTTATTTTCTTGCTTGTAATCTAGCAGTGTGTTCTCTGAAAGAAGCAGGAGAACTACATCATAGAAGGTTACAGTTTCCGTCTTGTCGGAGTGGAGGTGGTAGTCGTTGTGTACAGCAAATTCGATTATTTGGAGCAGTATGGCGAATGGCTCTGTGGCTAAGTGGTTAGCGCCGTGGAGGTCTGGAGTTCAGTACTGAGTCGAACGTTGTTTTTTTTCTGTGACTTATCACTTCTTTCATGATTCGTTTAATGAAAAATATGAAAAATGGCAGAACCCACTTTCAACTGCTGGGCATTGCGGCCAGATGTCAGAGTGAGCAAGTGTATTCAACCTCCAGTACTATCACGCTTAGTAAAACCGTGTAGTATAGTATTCTTTACTTATTTGCGTGTTTCATGGATGAAAGTAGTGACTTGTTGCTATCATGTGGAATACGTCAACGTTACAATGGTTCAAATGGCTCTGAGCACTATGGGACTCAACTGTTGTGGTCACCAGATCCCTAGAACTTAGAACTACCTAAACCTAACTAACCTAAGGACATCACACACATCCATGCCCGAGGCAGGATTCGAACATGCGACCGTAGCAGCAGCGTGGTTCTGGACTGAAGCGCCTAGAACCGCTCGGCCACAGCGGCCGGCCCAACGTTACAAAGATACATATCTAATACTCGTCATCAGCGAAAAACAAGGCAATTTGCTGAGCATTTGGATGACTGCATAGGGAGGGATTTTTTTCCCAAAGAAGTTCAATATCTTTCTCTTTATCTCTCTCTTTCTCCCTCTCAAATACGCACACATACACAAGCGCGCACACACACGCACACACACACACACACTTCGGCTCGCGCACGTACACAATTTTATTACTCCTTCATAAATTTTCCTGGTTATAGTTTTGCAACTGAGACAGATTGCTATTAACAAGGTGTGAATAGACTGTGAAGTTATTGTCGGTATGCCCAACTGTTTAAACATTTGTCTTCAAAAGTTTCTAGAATGGACACTGCGCATTACCCTTATCATACACCTCAATAACGAATTACGCTGGAAGCAGACACCAAAAAAACAGTAGTAAATGAAAATAGAAAAGGTAAGCAAACTTTTTGACATTTTAGTCTCCAAAATCTGATTCTGTCCGTGATGCAAATGTTGCAGAACTTAGATCTGTAATAAGTAACATTCATGCCAGGTTCTTATCACCAAAGAATTTAGAATGTTATGCATCACTTACTGATTTACCCCACGCTCCATTATTTTTAACATATTGTCAGGTGCAGTGCTATACAGAACAGTGTGTATTATGCTTCATTTAAGTACAGTGGCAGCTCATTTACAGAGGATATTTTTTTACTTCCTGGCAGATTAAAACTGTGTGCCCGACCGAGACTCGAACTCGGGAACTTTGCAGGAGAGCTTCTGTAAAGTTGGGAAGGTAGGGGACGAGATACTGGCAGAAGTAAAACTGTGAGTACCGGGCATGAGTCGTGCTTCGGTAGCTCAGATGGTAGAGCACTTGCCGGCGGAAGGCAAAGGTCCCGAGTTCGAGTCTCGGTCGGGCACATAGTTTTAATCTGCCAGGCAGTTTCATTTCAGGGCACCCTCCGCTGCAGAGTGAAAATCTCATTCTGGATAAGTTTTTAATTTCCAGGAAAATTTTATTCACATTTTCAAATGTTGAAGTTTATCTGTCGAGCTACAATTAAAAAAACATGCATCGTCAGCAAATAGAGCTCTTTCACCGTTGTGGATGTATCATGGCATGTCATTCACGTATACCAACAAGATCAAATCCAATATCGACTCCTGTGCTGAGCATGTAGTGTTCGTTCTAAAGACGCTGGTTCGCTGGGTTTAAAGTAATCTTGGGATTGATGACAGCTTGTGGGGGAAAGGCTCGACGAGTCCCCATTTGCCAGTAAACGGGGAACCAGTTAATGGTATCAGAAGTACGCTCTACCATACACGGTTAAGTACTTGTGGAGTGCTATCTACATATAGATATAGAAAGACACGATGCAGGGATTTCTTTAAACTGAGTGAATGGGCCTGTCGAATAGTAGCACGGCATCTTAGCTGCTGCGCCAGCCCTCCCATTGGTTTAATACCGGAGGGAGTGACTGCGTGCAATGCCCAGCAGCGGAAAGGAAACCTGTCGAGTCCTGTACCAGCCGAGAGATCTGAAAGAGCAGAGACGCGGCCAGCTAATTAGCAGGGAGCTGTGAAGCGAGCAGAATGCGGGGGCCTACGGACTCTGCTTTTTGCAGGAAGCCAGGAATGTGGCTCACCCTCACTGAGTTCATCCACACGCTGGATGCACCGTTCTGTGGCAGACTGAATGGTACACCATTACATAGGCCACTGCTCGTTGCGTCTACAGGGCACTAGAAGTCACCCACAGGCCTCTTGTAGTTTCTTAGAGACAAACGTTAACGCACAGGAAAGAACTCTTCGCAAATTCAGGAGTTTTGCAGTATATTTACATCTATATCTACATGACTACTCTGCAATTCACAGTTAAATTCCTGGCAAAGGGTCCTTCGAACCACCTTCAAGGTACTTCTGTTCCATTCCATTTTCAAACAGCGCGCGGGGCAAATTAACTCTTAAATATTTCCGTGGGAGCTCTGATTTCTCTTATTTTATTAGAGACAACATTTCTCCCTATGTAGTTGGGTGGCAACAAAACACTGAATAGCCAAAGAAACTGATACACCAACTTAAGATCGTGTGGGGCCCCCGCGAGCACGTAGAAGCGCCGAAACACGACGTCACATGGATTCGACTAACGTCTGAAGTAGTGCTGGAGAGAACTGATACCATGAATCCTGCAGGAATGTCCGTAATAGTGCGAGGGGGTGAAGCTTTCTTCTGAACAGCACGCTGCAAGGCATCCCAGATATGCTCTATAATGTTCATGTCTGGCGAACGGCCAACGGAAGTGTTTAAACTCAAAAGAGTGTACCTGGAGCAATTCTGGACGTGTGGGATATTGCTTTGTCCTGCTGAATTGCCCAAGCCCGTCGGAATGCACAATGGACATGAATAGGTGCAGGTGATCAGACAGAATCCTTACGTACATGTCACCTGTCGGAGCCGTATCTAGACGTATCAGGGGTCTAGATCGCTACAACTGCACACACCCCGCTCCATTACAGCGCCTCCACCATCCTGAAAAGTTCCCTGCTGACATTCAGGGTCCATGGATTCATGAGGTTGTCTCCATACCCGTACATGTCCATCAGCTCCATACAATTTGAAACGAGACTCTTCTGACCAGGCAACATGTTTTCGGTCATCAACAGTACAATTTCGATGTTGGCGGGACCAGGCGAGGCGTAAAGCTTTGTGTCCTGCAGTCATCAAGGGTACGCGAGTGGGCCTTCGGCTCGGAAAGCCAAGTTGATGATGTTTCGTAAATGGTTCGCACGCTGAGACTTGTTGATCACCCAGCATTGAAATCTACAGCAATCTGAGGAAGGGTTGCACTTCTGTCACGTTGAACGATTCTGTTCAGTCGTCGTAAATCCCGTTCTTGCAGGGTCTTTTAGCTGTCGCTCAAGACACTTGTCTTATATAGGCGTTGCCGACCGCAGCGCAGTATTCTACCTGTTTACATATCTCTGTGTTTGAATATGCGTGCCTATACCAGTTTATTCGGTGCTTCAGTGTATTTTTGCACTAGGAGGAGAAAGGTAGTGATTGAAAGTTCAGGAGAAGATCCTGCCACAACGGAAAATGCCTTCGTTTTAATGACTGTCACCTCAACTCGCGTATAATATCCGTAGCACTGTCTCCTCTCTTTCGTAATGAAATAGAACGAGTTGCCCTTCTTTGACTTTTTCAATGTCTTTCAGCAATCCTATCTGATGCCGATTCGACATCATGCTGAAATACTCCAGAAGATGACCGGCTGGCGTAGTGCAGACAGTGTTTAAAGTGGCCCCGTTATACCATCTAATTGTAATTGTTCTGGCAATAAATCGCAGTTGTTGGTTTGCTTCCTAGACAAGATTATCTATGTGATCGATGCAATTTAGGTTATTCCTAGTTGTAATCCCAAAAGTTAGCTGAATTTGCAGTCTTTGAATAAGTGAGGTTCAGCGTGTAGCAGGAATTATACGTATTCCTTTTATAGCTAACGTAGGTGACTTCACATTTTTCATTAGTCGGAGTCAATGGCTACTTTTCGCAGTGCACGGGTATCTTGTCTAAATCATTTTGCAATTTGTTTTGATTATCTAATGGCTTTACAAAATGCTAAATGACAGCATATCGGGAAACAATTTAAGAGGACTGCTCAGATTGTCTGCTAAATTATTTATGTAGACGAGGAACACCAGAGGACCTATAACACTTCCTTGAAAAAGGCCATATATCAGTTGTGTTTTACTCAATAGTTTTCCGTCGATCGCTACGAAATGTGACCTGCCAGGCAGGGTATCACGAATCCATTCACGCAATTTCATTAGGAATAGCTTGCGACGAACGGTGTCAAAAGCGTGTGCTCAGGTGTGGTACAAATACGTCGACGATACCTACGTTGTATGGCGCCATGGTGAGGGACAGCTCGGTGATTCCCTAAGACACCTGATCAGCCTCCACTCCAACATAAAATTTACGAACAGGTACCCTTTCTAGACGTGCTATCCGAGGGGGATGGTGTAAACCTGGGATACAGCGTGTACCGAAAACCGACACACTTGGACCGAAACGTGCACCAACTGTCAAATCATTAGCCGATCCAGAAAAGAAGCATGAATAATACGCTTGTAACGCGAGACAGGCGAATATGTGAGACGCAGCATCTCAGAAGCGAGATGCAACACCTGGAAAGCGTTCTGAGCAGCAATGGCTACTCCACCAATTACATAATAAGTGTCACAGAATCAAACACTCTGTGAAGTGATACATCGGAAAAAGAAATGCCGGGTACGGTCTTTCGGTCATACCACGTATCATGTACATTCGGAAAACTCTGTGTTGTTGTGACTGGACGATCAATCAACACGAGGATCACCGAACGTAAGCGATATTCTAGGTTGCGGCTGTTGGAGACATCGGCCGTGCAGCAGCACGTGCTCTGTGAGACAACCTCATAATAAAATTCGGTGAATGTGTATCAACACAACGGTAGTTATTATTGTTGATTCAGCAGATATGTCACTAATTGTAGACATTATTCTATTCTCTAATTCAATGAGCGAGGTTATTCCAGAGTTATTCCTGTTATTGAAAAGGACTTCGAGGAAGTGCCTGACCGATAAAGTGGGATAGCTCTGATGGGAACGAGTGTTTCGGTCATGTTATTTTGACAAGAGCGCTAAGGTCGAGGAAACACATGAGGGACAGTGAACGTTGATAAGACACTAGAACGGACAGAGTCTGTGTATGTCTCTACACCTGTCTGCTCGTGACCACGATAGCCATGCATATGATGGTGAAATGTTATAAAAGAGTCGAACGTGACAGATACACTCCTGGAAATTGAAATAAGAACACAATGAATTCATTGTCCCAGGAAGGGGAAACTTTATTGACACATTCCTGGGGTCAGATACATCACATGGTCACACTGACAGAACCACAGGCACATAGACACAGGCAACAGAGCATGCACAATGTCGGCACTAGTACAGTGTATATCCACCTTTCGCAGCAATGCACGCTGCTATTCTCCCATGGAGACGATCGTAGAGATGCTGGATGTAGTCCTGTGGAACGGCTTGCCATGCCATTTCCACCTGGCGCCTCAATTGGACCAGCGTTCGTGCTGGACGTGCAGACCGCGTGAGACGACGCTTCATCCAGTCCCAAACATGCTCAATGGGGGACAGATCCGGAGATCTTGCTGGCCAGGGTAGTTGACTTACACCTTCTAGAGCACGTTGGGTGGCACGGGATACATGCGGACGTGCATTGTCCTGTTGGAACAGCAAGTTCTCTTGCCGGTCTAGGAATGGTAGAACGATGGGTTCGATGACGGTTTGGATGTACCGTGCACTATTCAGTGTCCCCTCGACGATCACCAGAGGTGTACGGCCAGTGTAGGAGATCGCTCCCCACACCATGATGCCAGGTGTTGGCCATGTGTGCCTCGGTCGTATTCAGTCCTGATTGTGGCGCTCACCTGCACGGCGACAAACACGCATACGACCATCATTGGCACCAAGGCAGAAGCGACTCTCATCGCTGAAGACGACACGTCTCCATTCGTCCCTCCATTCACGCCTGTCGCGACACCACTGGAGGCGGGCTGCACGATGTAGGGGCGTGAGCGGAAGACGGCCTAACGGTGTGCGGGACCGTAGCCCAGCTTCATGGAGACGGTTGCGAATGGTCCTCGCCGATACCCCAGGAGCAACAGTGTCCCTAATTTGCTGGGAAGTGGCGGTGCGGTCCCCTACAGCACTGTGTAGGATCCTACGGTCTTGGTGTGCATCCGTGCGTCGCTGCGGTCCGGTCCCAGGTCGACGGGCACGTGCACCTTCCGCCGACCACTGGCGACAACATCGATGTACTGTGGAGACCTCACGCCCCACGTGTTGAGCAATTCGGCGGTACTTCCACCCGGTCTCCCGCATGCCCACTATATGCCCTCGCTCAAACTCTGTCAACTGCACAAACGGTTCACGTCCACGCTGTCACAGCATGCTACCAGTGTTAAAGACTGCGATGGAGCTCCGTATGCCACGGCAAACTGGCTGACACTGACGGCGGCGGTGCAGAAATGCTGCGCAGCTAGCGCCATTCGACGGCCAACACCGCGGTTCCTGGTGTGTCCGCTGTGCCGTGCGTGTGATCATTGCTTGTACAGCCCTCTCGCAGTGTCCGGAGGAAGTATGGTGGGTCTGACACACCGGTGTCAATGTGTTTTTTTTTCCATTTCCAGGAGTGTATATCGACAGACGTTCATTTTTAGTTCTAGGTGCCGTGAGCTGTCAAGAGAAAGTCCTTGCAGGAAACATCGCTGTTATCAGTAATCTGAAGTATACATTTTCGTACAAGTTTCTTTTTCAGATCAAGAGAAAAGAGATAGTAGAGTATAAAAGTTGTTTTCCCTTCTTAATGCTCAAATTTTCTCAGATATGATGACTGCTTATAGACGATGTTCAAATGGCTCTGAGTACTATGGACTTAATTTCTTAGAACTACTTAAACCTAACTAACCTAAGAACATCACACACATCCATGCCCGAGGTAGGATTCGAACTTGCGACCGTAGCGGAGGCAAGCTTCCAGACTGAAGCGCCTAGAACCGCTTGGCCACAATGGCCGGCTATAGACGAGTACAAGGCATTGTAGGCTGTTAGTGTTGTTACGCATCCTTGTACAGGTGCATAGGTGAAAGACTGGATTTTATTGTTTTATTTTATGAAATACATTTTTGTATCGGTTGTGTAGAGCCCTATTTACCGATATTTATAAGCTGCAGAAATATTCTGATTCAGCAGAAGTGTATTTCTATTCTGTCGATATTAAATAAAATAATTATTAAATTGTGCCCTTGCACAACCCGAACCCCAATCGAACTAAATCCCACGCTACAACCAAAATTTGCAAATAATAGAGTCAAAATGCTTTTTCTTAGACGCCATGTAGACAGTTCACCTAAAATGGGCATGGGTGACACAGAAATGGAAAAATTTTACCCAAAATTGTAGTGAATAGCTGTTATTATCGGAAAAGCTATAACTTACATGAATGAACGTGGATATTGACTTTGCTATCAACGACAACAAAAGTGAGAATCTGTTTGAAATTGAAGCAGGACTTACAACGTACGAAGTGCTTCTCAGAGACTGGTTATTCCCTGCTTTAATCAGACTTCTTTACAAAAACCTCGGTTTTATTTCTTCCACCGTTTGCTACGTACTATTTCCATATTGTCATATTAACAATAGGGGCGATCCTATCTTTAAATCTATACCTTAGTTAGATGGCGAACCTTAGTGGAGCATTGAATGATACTTGTTATCTTTCAACGGTAATGGTCTCATTCTCGTAAAATTTGGTAACCACGATTAAAGTGAACATCGGTGAATATACAAATTCTTAGGCTGCATTTTCATTACAACTAAACATGAATTACGTGATTTTGTCACCAAACTATTGCCAAGTTCTCTCAAGCACTGGCCCTCATGTAATATTGGGAGGTGAAAATTTGCTGAAACTCTTAAGTAGCATGGGAAATTTTGTGCGTATATAGTAAACATAAATTCCAGAAATTAGATTGTTTATCGCACCAATCAAATGCATTAGGTCTAGCGAACCCACTCGAACAAGGGTAACCCGATTCGGAGGACATATTAATAACCAGACCGTTCTCCCGGTCAGCTGATGGATTGACCTAAGAGCGTGGACAAATCCCGAGCAAACGATGCTAGTAGATGGTGATTTATATACCTAGTATCGACTGGAAAAGTGAAGTTTACTTTACTGACCTTAAGGACGAAATGTATTGCGTAGTAACACTAAACTGATTGCCAGACAACTGCCTCGAACAACAAATCCAACAGTCTATGTATGACGCAAGTATCTTAGACCGACCGGTTGTAAAGCGACCCGATATTTTCGAGAGTCTCAGTAAACAAAGAGACGACTGAAGGACATACGCCAAATATTTTTTTTTAAATAATAACGACTACGACGAAGAAAAGGTTGCCCCTTGCAGTGAAAATGTGCATATATGTTTCGAAGACATTGCATAATACATCGTATAACACGGAAACTGCAAATACTACTCGTATTTAATTCCTAGGCAAGGCCGCGATCGTAAAAATGAAAGCCTTTCCGTGGGTGGTAATCGCAGCAGCTCTGTGAATGCGGGAGGTGGACACACAGTGACGTACGGAAGTCTGGATGGGTCCTGGAGTTGTGTTCCGATTGTCGAGGTGATTGAGGTCACCACTCAGGATAGACCAAAAATTCGGATTCGAATCACTGTGTGGTAGAAATTTTCATTGTCACAAATCCATTGCGCAGCTGAACTCTATTCATATTCCGACTGCGAATACATTTAATTCATTTGATACAGTCGTCATTCACCGCAGTGTCCCTTCGTCCAGGCAGGCATTCATGTCACTGTCGGATTCCGAGGCGCGCGGGGTAGCCGTGTGGTCTGAGGCGCCTTGCCACGGTTCGCGCGGCTGCCCCCCCCCCCCCCTCCCCCGTCGGAAGTTCGAGTCCTCCCTTGGGAAGGTGTGTGTGTTTTTCTGTGAATCACTTCATCCGCACTTCCTCTATTATCACCCGACTGCTGCATGTTTATATCGAATATCTGTTTTTACGTTAACAAACTTCCTCATACAAAGTCGCACATTTCTGGAGTCTATTACAGTGTCTTGATTCACTTTATTAATGGTAGACACTAACACAGCTTTAAAATCATGGCTCATGAAGAAAACCATGAATTTTCCAAAGTGCATTTAATACCAGGCTTCAGCTACACCATAAATGTGTAAAAACGCGTCGTGACTATGTTGAATGATAGTGTAGTGCAGAGGAGATTTTGATCTATGATATGTAATAATTCCACCGTTTTAGGTTCTTTTTTTTTTGGGGGGGGGGGGGGTGAGAGATATTAGTTTTCCATCCACCGTCGTATTTGCCTATTCAAGGATGTAGCGCACTTCATGCCATTTGTTATTAGTTGCACGCAGCCTTCCTGGAGTTGCAACCGTACGACTGCTACGGTAGCAGGTTCGAATCCTGCCTCTGGCATGGATGTGTGTGATGTCGTTAGGTTAGTTAGGTTTAAGTAGTTCTAACTTTTAGGGGACTGATGACCACAGCAGTTGAGTCCCATAGTGCTCAGAGCCATTTGAACCGACACATTTTGGTGTCGAAAACGACAGTTCGCAGTGTGATGGGCAACAGGAAGACGCTATTGACAACCTTTGCGATTGCTGATATCCTCGGACGCTTCAGACCTTCTCTAAGGACAGTGTGGGGCTACATCCGCACTGGACGTGATCACACCCCTTTAGAGCGCAGTTCGACCGAAATTTTCACTCTCGTGTGCAAGTTGGAGCCTCTAGGGACTGTTCGAAACTATTCGACGGAATTTCAGCAATTTAGCAAAGAGGGTGCTTGTGTTCCTTCAGCTCTCCTCTTTCGCGTCCTCCTGTGGTGACATCACAGATGGGTGTCACAATGACACGTGCGTGGGTAAAACGGCAAAGGGTCTCTCTAAGACCACCCAGTTAGGCAAAATCCTCGGTGGCACCAGCCCTCCTATAAATGTAAACATGTACAGAGACACCGTGTAACGTAGTCCAGGCCACCTGCGTTTCCAGTTGCCTGCCTCCAAGCGCCTCGTGCTCTTTAGAGGATGTTTCTGTACTCGACCGTTTCTAAAATTCTCAGTAAATCTGGACGAGTGCCAACTAGGGACCCTTTGCCGTTCTACTCACGTCCAGTGCTGATCAACCCCACAATGTCCTTAGAGAAGGGTTGAAACGTCCAAGGATGTCAGCAATGTCAAAATTTCTCAAGTACGCCTTCCTGTTGTTAGTTTCACATCGGGCTGCCGTTCTCTACCATGAAATGTGCAGGAATCAACACTCCCAGGAAAGGGATGCTTTCGTTAGCGCCCTTAATGTCACCTCATGAGGTCTTTTTCCGCCGATGAGGAGCGGCAGTGTGTCTGGAATGTTTTCTCTGCCACTCACAAGAAAAGCGCGTCATTTCAGCGTTGGGCGTCGCGATTATGACCCCCATCACAGAGGCGTCAAAAGAAGGGCTGGAATGAGGGCAAGGGTGGCTGTGACTATTTTTTCAGCGTGTGACAGTCTAAACTAGCAATAAGTAGAACTGAGGTGAAATTTGGTGCCAGTGGAACATCCTTAACCCACCTGAGTTGTGGCCTCTTTTCTCGCAAATGTCAACATATTGCTGTATGACGCATCATCGAAGGTTCGAGCCTCCCTTGGGCATGGGTTTGTGTGTGTTTGTCCTTAGGATAATTTAAGTTAAGTAGTGTGTAAGCTTAGGGACTGATGACCTTAGTAGCAAAATCCATAATATTTGACACACATTTGAACATTTTGATTTGATGCATCGTCGAGGCAAGGGTGTTGTCGCAGGGCGCCACGCTCTTATACTGTTACAGAGGAGGGTTGTAGGCACCTTTCAGCCCAATTTAAAACTTAAGTGTCGCATTGGTAGGTAATTACGGCGTTTGCAAAAACTGATCCTGTAGCGCTGTTGTATAGTATAGTAAAACGCTAAGATGCCACAACTGTGAACAAGACTGAGTGATTAAATGTCACGAATCTAAGATTGTATTTACTGGCCACGTCCATCCACACTATACGTTCCGTCAATAAGCCTCATTGTGACTGCATTATAAATATGTTGTCGTAAGATGTACTTTACAAAACGTGCTGTGCAGAAGGCGTCAGGCTCGAGGTTTCGCCCGACCTCGTGGCGGTAAACGTGTTAAAATTGCAACTCCATGAAGGCTGCGTACAATAAATATCAAATGGCATGAAGTGCGCTACATCCTTGAATAGGCAAATACGACGGTGGATCGAAAACTAATGTCTCCCAAAAAACCATATAACGGCGGAATTAATACATATTACAGCCTGAACGTGCCTCTGCACAACATTACCATTCAGCATAGTCACATTTGTAATCATTTGTGGCGTAGTTGAACCCTGGTGTTATAAGCTCTTAGAAAAATTCGTGGGTTTGTTTCATGACTCATGAGTTTAAAGCTGTTTTGGTCTCGTCCGTTAATAAAATGTGTTGAGATATTGTAACGGACATCAGCAATGTGCGACGTTGAGTGAGTATGTTAACAGAGAAAAGGACATTGCAGATAAACGTGTAGTGCCCGGGTGACAATACCTGCGACAGATGCCAAACGAGGACGTACTGATGAAGTGATTCGAGGAGACATGATAGGTTCATAGTCAACAGCTTTAAATTTATACTGAGACAACTGAGCCACGAAGCAAAACTCTGAAAATTTCCAAACTGGCTTCAATGCCTGGGTTCAACGATGGCACAAATGTGGTCCAATGCGTGGGCTTTATGTTGAAGTGTGTTGCGTAAGGGATGGTTAATGCCGCTATTATACGTTCATTATTAATCTTTTTAAGACACAGGAGGTATTGCTTTTTCATCCATCCTCGAAATTAAGATTCCACTGCAGCCACGTAATGCAGTTGGGAGTCATGCCGTCCACATACTTGATACAAGAAAAGGAAATGCGCCTGGGTTCTCGTTTAGAAACGATATTTAAGTGTTGTGTGTTTGTGAGAAGAACGTGTTACGCTTCATTAAAGAAGGAGGAATTTACATCAGCAAGTGTCGGAATCCGACAACAGTACAATTGTGGTCTATCAACTCTGTTACTCACCACTGCACGGTATTACGTTGGTCCTTTCCATGATAGTCATACGATTATAGGATCTATGGGTTCAAGAGGGCCATAATAGACTCCTACAGGATCGCTCAGCCACGTCACGTGCTTTGAATGAGGAAATGGGTAGAATATAGCAAGACAAGTATCCAGACGGACGTGCGACAGCTTTTGGGCCACACTGACTGACAGCACGTCGACATTGTTGCGATGGTCCTTGAGACAGCGTCCAATAATGACGCACCGACAGATGTGCTCCGAACACTGGACATTGGAGGGCACATCTTTTATCACGTTTCCCGACACAATGTCATACGGGTATAGCACTTAGCACTTTGCATGATGGTGTGGGCTGTCATTGCGTACACAACACGATTACTTATGTTTCGCATATCGGGTAATTTGAACAGCAGCCCTTTCATTCTTATCATGTCAGGGCCAGTGGCTGTGCACTATCTTCGAGGACCAAATAGTATTATCCTTCAACAAGATAACGCATGACCGCATTATATCCGTGCTGCTTTGACTTACGTAGAAACATAGGCTGTTCGACTTTTACCCTAGCCAGCACATATTGCACATCTCTCAGCAGCTGAAAACATGTGGTTACGTGTTGGCGGCCGGCCGCGGTGGTCTCGCGGTTCTAGGCGCGCAGTCCGGAACCGTGCGACTGCTACGGTCGCAGGTTCGAATCCTGCCTCGGGCATGGATGTGTGTGATGTCCTTAGGTTAGTTAGGTTTAATTAGTTCTAAGTTCTAGGGGACTGATGACCTAAGCAGTTGAGTCCCATAGTGCTCAGAGCCATTTTGAACGTGTTGGCGGAAAACTCGTGCGTTGTCACTCGGCAGCTAATACGACTCACGAACTCTGGTATCAACTTGAATCAGCGCTCAATGATGTAGTTTGATCTGACATCCAAGTTCAGCTTGACTCGATGCTGAGTTCGGCCCATTGCTGCTGACTGAGGCGGCATCTCTGTGCCGTGAATTTCACCCCTTGTACACCAACAAAACATAAATTTAATTATGTATTCTTACTAGTATACTGTATATGCACGATAAGTACACATCGTCATTCGCTGTTGTTTCTGGTTTTGCAATTTGAATGGCCAACAGTATAAATCGCCTGGGATAGTGACTCTTGAGTTTTACATCGGCTGCAGTGTCAGTTGTTTATAAGGAATAAAAGATTTTCTTACAGGTGTCTTGTATTCAGTCGCTACAAGATTGTTAACAGCGTATGAAGATCTTGTTGTTGCTGAAGATAAGGCCAGATACTCCTCAGTAAAAGACTCAAACTGTGCAAACTAACGCAAATTATAATTTGATAGGATTCTGTGGGTAAGTTAATTTTCTTATTTGATATCTAAGAATGGTGCTTAAATAATATGTTTCGTTCGCGCTTTCGTAAGGTGTGTGTGTGTGCCAGGCTGCGCGCTTTACACGAGGGTGCAGAACTACTCTTAGATCCACTCTAGCGATCAACAACGAAATGTTATTCAGAAAGGAGTGCATATTGTCTGCTGTAGGAAGGGTTACAGATGGAAAAAATTTTAATTACTAGGCAAACCTAAATCAATGCAGAACATTCATAATTATGAAAGTTTTCAAACCAGTGGTCATATTTCAGAACTAAAGTAAGAAGTTGAGAGAAAAAACTTATTTCGTACTCTGTTTTATATGTTCCTTCGACACAACTAGAGAAAATGATTATAATCATTATCGGTTTCGGCAATATATTGACCATTTTCAAAATTGTACGTCACGAATAGCATACGAGTGGCGTAGAAAGCATCCGCATCACTTGCCATGAATTGACTTCTTAACAGTAGTTTAAGGTAATGAAAGTCTAAAACAGTACTTACGCGTCTAATATAAGGAAAGAAGGAAGAAGAAGAAAAGAAGAAGAAGAAGGAATCCTCCATGCCATTCCCGGAAAAGCCATTCTTCCATTTTCCTCAAGCATTTTAGGGAAATCACTCCATTCCGTTATATTCAAAGAAAGTACCTCCGAGCGGTCCAAAGGGTTACTTCATTTTGTTACCAGTACGCTGTAAACGCACCGATTTTCGACATATGGAGGGAAGCTCGGGTTCAAATTCGAATTGTCGCTGGGTTCATTGAGTAAGAAGCACAAATCTAACATGAACAAGAATTTATTTTAAAAATGAAGACTAACAGTCTTGACCGCAAAAAAAATTATTTTGTGGCAACCAGTTTCGACCAGGTTTTGACCATCTTCAGATCTTCATACTACGATGGTAGGCGGTGGCGAACGTCAACTGCTCAGCAGTTGGAGTTATAACAATCGTTCCATTGACCGTCATCGCCTACCATCATTGTATGTAGGTCTGAAGATGGTCACCACAAAATAAATGTTTTTGCGGTCGAGTCTGTGCTCATTTTCGAATTAATTTGCCGTACCGCTGCTCTCCACGAGAAATGTTTTCAAAAACTACTGAACGAGAATGGGCTGATTTTAGCTGCGATCCATTCAAAAGAACTTCTACAGCATTCACCTGAAATGACATCTATACCAGGGTGTAGGAAGGGGAGTTTCTCCTCCCTGGCTCTCTGCATCCTGCGACCTCTGTCGGGGCTTGGCCAGGTCTTCGCAGCAGGGCGGCATAGGCGGGTTGTCAGGGATGAAGGATGCGAGGCGGCCAACCGGCAGACGCGGCGAGACACGCCCTCGAGGGCAGAAGGGCAGGGGCCGGAGAGGGTTGCGCGCTCATCTGCATGCCCGCTCGCCCGCTTTAAAGCGGCCCCATTGGCTGCCGCCGTATGCACGCCACGCCCCCGCCGGCTGCGCCGTTTTTTACTCGCCGTATTCAAATCGACGTCTGCGTCCCGACGCCTTCTCGGCGCCGGCGCACAGCGTGTCTGCCGCCGAGGGCGCAGGGGCAGGCAGAGGAAAAAAAACTCCGTTGCGGGGGCGAGCGTACGCAGGAGCCGTAGCAGCCAGATCGCAAGTCGGTGCAGTTACGAGGATCGTTCATTTTTCTCAAAAGATGGTGCTTTGATTCATGATTTAAATGCACCGTATTGTTCTCTTCTTTGCAACGTAATTTCCGTTCAGTTTTATGGCCTTACGTCTCCTTAATGTGAGGCCTTGGATGCCGACGTGATACCACTCTGCAGGTCTCATCCCAGATCTTCCTGCGACAGTAGCTTATCCATCATTGTTGAGGAGTCCGTCCTTCAATGGGCCAAGAAGACGGGAGAAGGGGTGCGAGATCCGGGCTGTAGATCGGATGAGGAAGAACTGTCCACAGAAGCATTATCATCTCCTCCCGGGTGCACAGACTTGATTTTTGGCCTGGCATTGTCGAGGAGAAGTGCGTTTCCATTTTTGTGAACATAGGCACGCAGTAATCACTTCTTCAATTTCTTACGAGTTTCACATGTCATTTGAGAGTTAGTCGTTTGATCGTGAGGGAGAACATTGAACAGAATAGCCCCTTCAGAGTCCCAGAAAACTACTAAAACTAAAACTCCCCCCGCACAGGCCATGAAGGCTCAAAGGTACCGTCTGGCCGCCGTGTCATCCTCAGACCACAGGCGTTACTGGTTGCGGATATGGACCGTATGTCAGATTTCGAGACCGGAGCCACCACTTCTCAATCAAGTAGCTCACAAGAGCTGAGTGCACCCCGCTTGCCAACAGCGCTCGGCAGACCGGATGGTCACCCATCCAAGTGCTAGCCCAGCCTGACAAGAAAATTTTCCTAGCTGACAGTAATCTTTTGGACTTCTTCGAAGGAGATGTTGTATGGTGCCACACCATGAGTTGCCTTTTTATTTAAGACTGGAAGTCTTGAACTCATGTTCCATCGCCTGCGGCAATGTTTGTGTCGTACCGCTGAAAAATACACTCCTCGGTACAACGTTGGGTCCTTTGGTTTGCTCCAGGAGGAGACGAAGTCGATGCTACATAAAATATTAGTTCAGTTTATTGCAGTAGGGATAGCAAGAATTACTTAACTTTGTACAATCATTTTCACGGGAATGATTGAGTATTTAACACTTCTTCTGAACACTAACGTATTGTTTGAGACAGGCAGATTACAAGTATCTCACTTGAAGCACAACTGACAGAACTTCACTGATAGTTCTGCGTCACACATTGATCACACATATGGCCTAATAAAAGACGATGCTATCGTTTTCGTCAATGATCCCGGACTGGGCTGAACGGTACTGTACAAGGCCGTAAGTAGAAGATCCGTTGAGGCGGCGTAGAGAAACGTTTCTGGGCGTGACTATGATAGTGTCGCTCACTGGTCGATGCGGCTTGCAGCTATCATCCTTTCATATGGTTGGGTTGTGAGGTACCAAACTTCCTTTTGCACCTCGCTCTTCGGACGACACCACAGTTCCAGAAGACATCGTCAGCAAAAGCCTCGTTAAGGAGCAAGAAATTCAGCACAGGTGTTCCTTCATTCCTCTTTAGTTAGTCTTCTAGAAGCCCAGTGGATCAATTTTCCAGCACTTCCAAGAGAGATTTCAAGTTGAGCACAGACGCCTTCGATTATTATCCGTCGATCACCTCTGATAATAGTGTGTGAAAAATGTAATAATGCAGGAGTCACAACTGTGTGCAGCTAGCCTGCGTTTGGTAGATCACATTTGCTTCTCTTTGTTCTGTTGACGATAGGCGCTTCGCCCACGGACTCACCCTGCTCTTATCTACTGCCCGTTACCCGTAGATATTCCGTAAACGCCTGCTAATATTTGTCATGTTCTGGTTTTGCTCCAAAAGATATTTAACGACTACTCTTTGCTTGGAAAGCACTTCAGTTGCAGATGCTACTCACAAGCGGCTTGCAATCAATATCGTCTCAGTTATGCTACTGCATTTATAATTTCCTGTCAGAGAAGCTACAGTTCGTAGTAACTGACGAAAGTCATCGAGTGAAACAGAAGTGATATGTGGCGTTCCTCAAGGTAGTGTTACAGGCCCTCCACTGTTCCTTATTTTTATAAACGATTTAATATACAATCCGAGCAGCCGTCTTAGTTTGTTTGCAGAAGATGCTGTCGTCTATCGCTAGTAAAGTGATCAGAAGAACAAAACAAATTACAAAACGATTTAGAAAACATGTGTGTAAGCTGCAAAAATTGGCAATTGACTCAAAATAATGAAAAGTATGAGGTCATCCAGATGAATGCTAAAAGAAATGACCACAGCAATTTGGTCCCATAGAACTTAACACCAAAATATACTAAACAGACTGCCTACACTACTCTTGTCCATCGCCTTTTGGAGTGCTAGTTGGCGGTGTTGGATACTTAACAGATAGGATTAACGGAGTACATCGAGAAAGTTTAAAAGAAGACAGCATGTTTCGTATTATTGAGAAATGGAGGAGAGAGTGTTGGGGACATCATACCGAATTTGGGGTGGAAATAATTAAAACAAAGGCGTTTTCCGTTGCGGTTGGATCTTCTCACAAATTTTCAGTCACCAACCTTCTCCTTTGAATCGATTTTTGTTTTTTTTTTACGCCGAATTACACAAGTGAAAACTATCAACATAATAAAATAACGGAAATTAGAACTCGCACGGGAAGATATAGGTGTTGCTTTTTCCGTGTGCTGTTCGAGAGTAGAATAATAGATAATTAATGTGTTGGTTGTTCGAAGAATCCGGGCGCTTAAGTGTGATCTGAAGAGTAGCCGTGTAGATGTAAATATAGACTCGTTATAGCGCTGTCGTCTGTCGGTAATTACTGGAAGGAATGTTTCAGTGCAATGTCGCAAGCAAAATCACATTTTTTTAGCCAGGACTGGCAAAGGAAAGAAAATGTTGTTGTATTACTTACTAGACACCCATCGTAGTTATCCTGCGCATTCAGGAGCGAATTATGAAACTGACGATGAGCAAAGACCTATTCTTTAATAAAAATAATGCTCTTAGAATAATAATTTGTAAAAAAATGGTAACAACGTAGCGCTGAACAATTGGAGTTACTAGCTGTGAGTCCACAGTACAGAGATGGCATGGAAATCATCGGTCTGTCCTCTAAGGCTGATTTTGACATCAGAAAAGGCCGGAGGTCGCCGACACAGCGACAATAAGGTGGCGCGATGGCTGCCTTTAAAAGTGCAGGCAGCTACGAGAATTCATAAGGAAGTAAATACGAAGCAAACTCTTAGCGCACGATGTGTGCTTTGCGTCTTCAATACAAAATGTTGTGGTTGGCAGGAGAGCCAACACCGTGTTACTAGAGGCGGCACGCGATATAGCTCACGCTGGCTGGCGTGAGGTCTGGAACAGGACAAGTAAATTAGAATTTAGAAAAACGGACGTAGCTGGTGGAATAGTTAACTTTAATCCATTAATGACGAACGTCGGTCTGGACGGTACATGATTCACAATATCGATAGTAACTGATAATGGCGCCTTGCTAGGTCGTAGCAAATAACGTAGCTGAAGGCTAGGCTAACTATTGTCTCGGCAAATGACAGCGTATTTAGTCAGTGAACCATCGCTAGCAAAGTCGGCTGTACGACTGGGGGCGAGTGCTAGGAAGTCTCTCTAGACCTGCCGTGTGGCGGCGCTCGGTCTGCAATCACTGATGGTGGCGACACGCGGGTCCGACGTATACTACCGGACCGTAAGCGATTTAAAGGCTACCACCTAGCAAGTGTGGTGTCTGGCGGTGACACCACACAAAAAGTTTCGAGAATGGATTGCTCGTGGTGTTGTTAAACTCACATCGGTTCGACTGTGTAATGTCGTTAAGGCACTGACCCTTTATTCGAATTTCTGCACACTGTCAGTTCTGCAGTAGGTTCGTATTGTTAACACCAACACTCCCCACCCGTGATAATTTTCATCGGAAAAGAACATTCCGCATTTTGCATTCCAGTTACGTAGCAGCAGACGTCCACGAGTTGTTGTTTTTGTTCGAGACTCAAGTTGAAAATGGCTCTGAGCACTATGGGACTCAACTGCTGTGGTCATTAGTCCCGTAGAACTTAGAACTACTTAAACCTAACTAACCTAAGGACATCACACACATCCATGCCCTAGGCAGGATTTGAACCTGCGACCGTAGCAGTCCCACGGTTCCGGACTGCGCGCCTAGAACCGCGAGACCACCGCGGCCGGCGGAGACTCAAGTGCAACAAACGTTACACACACTGAAATGAAATGAGCGTATGGCATCGTTGACCGAGAGGCCCCATCCGGGGAAGTTCGGCAGCCAACTGCAAGTCTTATTTCAGTCGACGCCACACTGGACGACTTGCACGCCGGCGATGATGGTGAAATGATGATGAGGACAGCACAACACCCAGTCCTCGAACGGAGAAATACTCCAACCCGGCCGGGAATCGAACCCGGGCGCGCTTGCTCGGGAGGCGAGCTCGTTACCACCCAGCTAAGCAGGTGGACGTTGCACACACTTTTGTCTTCTTAAAACTTTCTGGAGAATTTGTTGAACTGCGTCGAGTTCGATAGCTCGCGCCCGGTGAGATGGGCACGTTCTTTGTCGGTTAGAGGGTCTTTCGTTTTCACTCTGGTGGTCGAGAGGGATTGCGTTGTACGATTGGAGAGGGTGGTGGTCGGGGCTGGAGGGGTGGACGGTATGTCTGGTGAAACGCAGGGTCTTCCTGGAGAGCAATTGATCAGCTTTGTCGGCGCACCGTTTCCCTGGTGCAGGGCGATGCGGCAGTTGGCGTGCCGTGCTGGGCCAGCCTAGTCCTGTACTGGCTGTACTTAATACACGCAGTACTCGCTTTAACCCTCGAAAGTTTTGCGCGATTCGTCGAAGCCCTCCTGCATTAGACGACCAAAACACCTTCACCACGGCATTTCGCCGCATTGGTCTGCTTTGGGTTCCTTGGTCAAGGAAAGATCCAAGATCTGCTTTATGAGCGTCATTTGAAAGTTCTCCAGAGTTTTGTCTCCGTTGCCTGCTGTTGGTTTGGTTCGAAGCAGCTTGGCGCTCGCCTTCCGCTTGACTTTTCAAATTTATTGCCCGCGAAAGGCAAAAATCCCGAGTTGGAGTCTCGGTCCGGCTCACAGTTTTAATCTTCCAGGAAGTTCCGTCATTCGCATAGGTTCAGAAGATAGCAATCAGTTCATGCGTTCAGGTTGTTGGTAAGAGTAGTATACAGAAGAATGGAAAATAAAATTTAGGGTCTGTTAGGTGACGATCAGTTTGGATTTAGAAAAGATAAAGGCACAAGAGAGGCATTTCTGACTTTGCAGTTGACAATGGAAGTAAGAAGCAACATTAAAGAGAAATAAAGGCAAGTTAATGCGATCTGTTTGCCCGTAGAAACCGTTCGATAGTGTAAAATAGTGCCAGATGCTCAATATTATAAGTGAAATAGGGATAATATACAATACGTGCAACAATTAGTAAGAGCGGGAGTGCTTGGATTAAAAACTGTGTTAGACAGGGATGTAGTCTTTCGCCCCTACTGTACAATCTATACATCGAAGAAGTAATGATGGAATAAAAAAAAGGTGCAAGAGTAGGTTTATAATTCACGGTGAAAGTATATGAATCATAAGATTCGCTAGTGACACTGCTATCTTCAGTGAAAGTGAAGAGAAGTTACAGGATCTCTTGAACTGAATTAACAGTCTTATGAGTACAGAACGTGGGTTGAGAGTAAATACAAAGAAAAACGAAAACAGTGAGAAGCAGAAATGAAACAGCGAGAAACTTAACAACATAACTGGGGCTTACAAAGTAGATAAAAGTAAGGAAATCTGGTACCTAGGGAGCAAAATAGCCCATGACTGACGGAGCAAGGATGAAACAAAAAGCAGGCTAGCACTGAGCAAAAGGGATTTCCTGTTCAAGAGTAATGTTCTAGTATCAAACATAGGCCTTATTTTTAGGAAGAAAATTTCTGAGAATGTAAGTTCGGAGCACAGCTCAAAGCATTTGAGATGTGGTGCTACAGAATAATGCTGAAAATTAGGTGGACTGATAAGGTAAGCGATTCTCCGCATAATCGGCAAGGGGAAACGTGTGTGTCAAAAACACTGAGAAGAAGAGGCAGGATGATAGGACACATGTTAAGAATTCAGCGAAAAAGTCCCATCATACTAGAAAGCAGGTAACTGAGGCGGCCGCTGTGGCCGAGCGGTTCTAGGCGCTTCAGTTCGGAACCGCGCGACTGCTACGGTCGCAGGTTCGAATCCTGCCTCGGGCATGGATGTGTGTGATGTCCTTAGGTTAGTTAGGTTTAAGTAGTTCTAAGTTCTAGAGGGCTGAAGACTTCAGAGCTCAGAGCCATTTGAACCATTTGGAACCAGGTAAGTGAGGACGTAGGTTGCAAGCGCCACTCTGATAAAAGGGTTGGCACAGGGAGCCACTTAACACCAGTGAGAAGACTGAGAAGTAAAAAGAAAAATAAATAAATTAATTAATAAAAAGAAGTAAATAGAAGGGTATAACGGACGAAGACTTCCAACGAACTTAAGGAAGTGCATTTACCAAGGATATCTCATATGAATTTCCTCCTATTCTGGAAACGGGTCACCACATGTATACGTCACATTTTTATCCACCTCTAAGACCTACGTTAACAATGATAGCCAGCGTACTGGCACACCATACAGCGGTAGCAGAAGGAATAAAAGAAGTTTCTTCGGAATCTCTAAAATTACTTCGGGAGTAGCCACCAAACAATTATATAAGTTGGTGTGTCGACCACACAATTTCGAAGGTAGAAAATTCAGATAAATACAAGAACTATCGCCTAATTAATTTAGCAGGTCATGTATCCAAGTTATTGACCAGAAAATACACGGTAGAATTGAAAAGAAAATTGACTTGTAGATGATGATCAGCCTGGATTTAGGAAAGATAAAGACACCAGAGCAGAAGATCTGGCGTTACACTTGATATTACTCACAAGTCTTAAGAAAAATCAGGACAATTTCATTTCATTTGTTGACACAGAAAAGGATCCTACAATGTAATATGGTGCAATATATTTGAAACCCTCGTGAAATAAGCTGCAGAACAAGCGAGGTACATATGACATGTTATAAGGTTTGTTAAGTGACAAGAACTGAACTACGAGCAATGGAAGGAGGAACCCAGAACTTTTAAGCTGTCCGATATGACCCTTCAGGCCCCAGAATGAAATTGGAAACGCAGTCTTACTCGTAATATTCAACAGAATAATAACATACACACACAGTTACATAACCTAAGCGCAACAGGAATTAGATTTTGAATACCTGCTGTTTGAAAATTAAGCAGAAATTTATGATTCGTGAAGAGACTGATCAAGAATTAAATAACTGTACTGTTTACTCTCTCCTTATAGCGTCCAGCAATCCACATTAGGGTTGAGTTCTCAGATTTGTAATAATAGAATCTGCACTTGGAAGAATAATTGAAGTGTTATTATTACCACCCAGGTTAAGAACAAACTTTTCATCTAACGTTATCAGCCCGCAGCTCGTGGTCGTGCGGTAGCGTTCTCGTTTCCCACGCCCGGGTCCACCAGTTCGATTCCCGGCGGGGTCAGAGATTTTCTCTGCCTCGTGATGGCTGGGTGTTGTGGGATGTCCATAGGTCAGTTAGGTTTAAGTAGTTCTAAGTTCTAGGTGACTGATGACCATAGATGTTAAGTCCCATAGTGCTCAGAGCCATTTTTTAACGTTATCATTGATAAGATGCAGTGCTGTATATCACGACATATGTGACGGGTATAAGTGTAGATATTTCTGTTGGCGACTGAGAACGGTGTACTAAACAACATTAAATCAGTATTTACTTAATTTGCAGACTAATAATTATAGCAATTGGGAGTAATATGTTTTTAGCCACTAATACTTATTTTCACCAGGACAGCAGGTCAAATGTTCAGGCGTGGGCACATGGACGAAAAACTGTTAGTCTATGCTGAAAAGCGGTGTACACTTAATGAAGCAGCTACGGCCATGTGGAATCATTCAGGTCATAAAGTTTGTGATTGCTTGTGGAGAGACTGTTGAGTGTAGAGAAAAACCAACCATCACACGGATACGTGTACGTATTAAGGTTCAACTGATTCAAATAGCTCTGAGCACTATGAGACTTAACTTCTGAGGTCATCAGTCGCCTAGAACTTAGAACTATTTAAACCTAACTAACCTAAGGACATCACACACATCCATGCCCGAGGCAGGATTCGAACCTGCGACCGTAGTGGTCGCTCGGTTCCAGACCGTAGTGCCTAGAACCGCACGGCCTCTCCGGCCGGCGTATGTATTAAGGAACCACATGCAAAGGTAGCTCCACTTACACCCGTTACAGCCTGTATATTTCAATAACGTACCACATAACTCCGCAGTGCACCTAGAATTTAGCACTAGTCCACAACAACAGCCGGTAATCCACCTATTTACACAAGAAACGTGCGAGTACTTTCATGTAAAGTGAAGCTTATTACTGGTTATGTGCAACTGCAGACCTAATTCAGTAAATTGCAGCCGATGCATCAGAATATTAATGTGTCGCAGTTTGCCGCCAAGTCGAAATAAAAATAACGTGGCGAGGTAATATGCCGCAAGGACGCGAAAAAAATAGTACTGAGACGACTTGGTTTTGATAGAAATAATACGGAAAAGAATCCCATTAATATGTATATGTTGTTGTTAAAAGGAACCGACAGAACTGATGCGTAGATGGGTTCACACAGCACTGAACTCAGAAGTGCATCTCTCAGGCTTAACTGTAAGAATATGTTCTCAGAACACATCTTTAAAGGAAGCAACGACTCTTAGAAAATTCAGGAGAGGAAACTTTGAAACCGCACCATGAATGATTAAGGAAGGTAACGTTCACTCCTACAGTCGGTTTCAATTTAAGCAAAAATGAGCAACCTGCGAGTTCTTATTTCGCCACGATCCGAAGCCGAAACACGTAGTTATTGCAAGAAAACTGTGGAGAAATTTAGATGCTACCCCGAACTAATCTGACCATTTGTCTATTATTCACTACGGTAAGTAATTGAAATGAACTTTCCCGATTTATTCATCTTTGTACAATTTCCAGACTATCCCAGGTCGACACCAGATGGAGCCCGTCTTCTTCCCAAAACAAAAACAACTGAACTTGTCGAGACACGTGACCAAAATGCGAACAGAAAACAGAACGTTGGATGTACGTCAATACAAAGAAACCTCGTGACTTCAAAACCCATGAGAGCTTTCCGACATACAAAAGATGCGAGAAACGCCTCAGTGAACACGCAAAGAGGTTGCAGAAAGATCTTATTTCAGTAATCGACACTGAGTATAGCAGAGATACGCAAAGTATTGCAGTAACAGGTGTATCGAACTATTAAAAGCAAAATATGTTAGGTAAAAATGAAATATCCAAATGAATAGGCAACTCTCAAAGTGTAACAGGGATCAGTAAGAATGGAAGACAAAGACAGAAGAACTCGAAGTAACGAGAGGGTAAAGAAATCAGGCAGTCCTTCTGTTCGACAGTTCAATAAGCAATGAAACGGACAAAAGCAAGCTTCGGAATTCCGAAAACATCCAAAGTAAAACATCATGTGTTATATGTTTGTTAATGACATTCCTATCTCCGTTGTTGATGATATTAATGTTCTTGGATGTTGCTACAGTGTCATTCTTGCATAATGTGCCTACCCTACGTTTCGGTCTTCGCATGAGTCCTTTTTACGGAAACTAGCTGTTCGTTGTTGTGAATGTCAAATTTCCATTAGTCTGAGGACTATTTACAGTGTTTATCGCCGTAAATCTTAGTGATCTGCCATTTAGTGACATTTCTGGATGCAATTACTCTGTTATTAGTGATTAGAATTTATTGTCACCCAATATCCACAAGAAAAATGTCGCTTATATCTGATAACAACTGAAATAAATGTGTCATCTTTACTATTGACACATATATCTAGGAAATTGTCACCTAATTGGAAAAGTCCAACATGTTTGTGAGGGATTCTGCACATTTTGGGGGAATAGAGGTGATAAAGATTTCTCCAACAGATATGTTAGTGAATCTTGACATATAATCGTTGCGCATGAATGTTTTGATACAAGGAGCTTTGGACCTAGTGGAGGAAACGGTGTCTTCAGAAACTGCCTATAAAAGATCTACATCAATAGGGAAGAAGCATTTTATAAACACACTAACTGAGTAGATGGGTTTTCTGTGTTAGCTTACGCTGGACATATCTTAACGGAAGTTTTTGGAGGAAGGACTCCGTTACGTATATGGCATGTTCATCATCTGGCCACATGGACCACGCTAAAACCGCTTGTACTGTAGAAAGAGGAGGTAGCTTTGGTTTTCGTTTTCTCAGTATCCTGGACTGCGGACAACCTGATGGATAACTTAGGCACACAGTACATATACCTTGAGATAACTACCGTCTCATGGAAAACCTTCTAAAAACCGTAGTAAAATGTTACGATACCCAAAAGTGAACTGTGTCAATAACGAACAAAAGTATCCGAGTTTATGTAAGTGAATGTGCTGTCAATAATGGAATTTAATTTTCGAACGAGAAAACTCTTCATCCCTACGTGTTTTGAATAGAAAAATATTAATACTAAGTATTTTTCTCTGTAACAAATACTAGGAATAACAAAGGCTATGAGTATATCATCTCATAGAATTTCTATATAATTGTGTGATAAGTACTTGGATGAATAAAATAACGACTCTGGTGTCAACTGTCGAACCTTCTAGATGATTTTGTACGGGACTGCTTCTGCACGCGTAAGATATTGCAGACTATGTGTGTAAACAATATTTGTGCTCGTAATCTAATTTCATACATCTCCCATGCGAATATAATTAAGTGGAAATAATTAATTATCACTAGAATTCAAGTCTGCCGTTACTTTGTCGCAATAGCGCATTGGCAGCCATTGCTTGAAATATGATTAATAACATCATTTTCAACCTTAACTCACAACATAACAGGCAAAAAAAACAAAAAAAACTTCAAATATTTTTTGCAGAAAACTTTTCATTAATTATACACGACGAATGCAAAGATAATAAATAATTATATGAGGCTTAGGCTTACTCATGAGTAAATCTCTGACTGGTAAAAATCTTGTTTACACTGCCGTAAATATTATTCAAGTCATATTTATAAGACTTTAAGGTCAGTGTTTATCAAAGAATTTACGTTACATTGAGAATAACGGTGCAGCTACGTGGTTATACTGTTTCTCTGTCCGCAACAATATTTATTTATCGAAGCTTAATTACTACAGTTTTAAACAAACGACAGGTATTTTTGGGCTAGCCTTGTGTGTTAACAACGTAAGTGTACCATCATATAGACAAGCACCGGTACGAAGATGAAGAAAACAAGAGCAGAGAAGGCTTTGAAACCACGTCAGCCAACAGCGCGCTGACTAGGACGTCACTACGACAGTAGCGGCCTCTACAAGAAGAAAATTAAGCACCGCTCGTGCCAGCCAGACCGCACAGTATCCGCACTGTGCCAGACCGGGACTCGCAGACCAGCACAGATGTAGACCGACACTGCGATAACAGTTATTAGTGATCCATATCCATTGCTTGCATAGAGATTGTCTACAGCGAAGAACGTTACTTATATGCATGTCTCCCATCGCTTGCGATAACCCATTGTAAATACAAAGTTAAGTATTGTCAATCTGCTTATTTGTAATAAAAACTATTAATGTGATTTCCTTGAATATTTTTATAGCATTCCGAGACCGCAGCATCCTTTAGCCACCCAAAATAAGTAAATCTAGTACTTTTACTCAGAATTATTTGCATACATAGCAATGTTGATGATTGTTGGCTTATATTTTAGCTGCTACTACGAGTGCGCGAAACATACGCAACGTCACGGCTTATAAACATTTTCATCCACAATTGCAAACGTTACAAGCATAAATCACTCGTAAGAAAGAAGAGAGGAACAGAGACGATGTAATGTGCTCTCGCCGTCACTTTAAGGGAAAACAGTACGCTGAACACAAGAGCATATCGTATCAGTGACAAGTTTAATTTAAGACGAGACTTCTCTCATTTAAGGAAAATATGGATCACAAATGCTCTTGGCAGCGTTTTGGAAGGCCAGGTGAAGACGAGAAGGCACGGCACAGCAACTTGCGGCTGTGCTGTCCCACGCGTAAAGGTTTAAAGCCAAGTTTCTGAAGTAAATTAAAGTCCCTCAAATTTAAAGTGGAAAATCATTACTGTATTGCTCAATTGTTCACTTTATAACTGTCCGTGGTGACCTTTTCGTAACTGTTCAGACAACAATATGTTCCGAAAAAGGAATCCACAAAGAACGACGATATTATTTCAGATGCAAATGCACGCACCTTCCGCGGATTAACGGAATCATTACTCGCTATTACCCTACCAATTGATGGCAGTAAGGTAATCTCCCCGCTCGCAGCTTCAAAAGTTCCAGAGAACTAGCAATACCTAAGGACTATTATTTACTAAATCACGCCATTGGCATTATTAGTGCCACTAACAAGTGTTGTGATGTTAAGAAGTCCAAGGGCGAAAGCATTCACGGAAGATGCACACGTATTTCTGGGTACTCCACTACAATACTTGACGGCCACATACGGCCTTCATTATTGAAATTTTTGACCAAGAATAAGAAGTTGCTCTTCTTTCGTACTCACCAGTGCCTTCTCCCTCTTTCCCAAGATGACAATCAAGATGAAGGATCGAAGATTGCACGCAGCGGAGGAGACGAAAACCTTTTTCGCAGAGGGTACTTACAACCTTGAAGACTTCCAGAATGCATCTGAAAAGTGGCAGAAATGTTATGATTGATGTAGTCGCTCCCAAGGGGACTACTTTTAAGGTGATGGTGGTGAATAATATTGGATAGTGAATTTAAGTTCACGGAGAAGAAACGAAAACTTCGAGGAAATTTGTCACTGAAATTGTAATTCTGTTAAGAGAGCGAAGGACTTGAAAGTGTAGTTAAGCGGAGTGAAAAATGTCTTGAAAGAAGGATATAAGATGAACATCAACAAAAGGGAAAAATAGAATGTAGTAGAATTAAATCAAGCAGTGATGAGGGAATTGGATTAGGAAATGAGACACTAAAAGTAGTGGAAGAGTTTTGCTAATCGGCAGCAAAACAACTGACGCTGGCCGAAGTAGAGAAGGCATAAAATGTTGACTGGCAATTATAAGTAAAGTGTTTCAGATGAAGAGAGATCTCTTTATATTGAATATAAAGTATTCGGAAATTTTTTCTGAGGGCATTTGTCTGGAATTTTGCCTTTTGAGGAAGCAAAGTGCGAACGATAAACATTTTATACAAGAAGAGACTAGAAGCTTTTGAAACGTGATGCTGCAAAAGAATGCTGAAGATTCGATGGTTAGATATCGTTACTAACGATGAAATGCTAAGCAGAATTGGTAAGAAAAGGTAGGGCCTACTTGTGGCATATCTCGACTAAAAGAAGGGATCTGTTGACAGAACATGTTCTGAGACATACAATGACGTGACAGAAGTCTTGGAATAGCGATATGCACATACACAGATGGCGGTAGTGTCGCGTACACATACTACAAAAAGCCAATGCATTTGCGGAACTGTCGTTTGTACTCAGGGGATTCGTGTGAAAAGGTTTCCGACGTGATTATGACTGCACGACGGGCATAAACAAACTTTGAACACGTAATGTTAGTTCGAGCTAGACACATAGGACAAGCCATTTCGGAAATATTTAGGGAATTCAGAATTCCGAGGTCAACAGTGTCAAGAGCATGAGGAGAATACCAAGATTCCGGCATTGCCTCTCACCACAGACAACGCACTGGCCAACGGCCTTCACTTACCCACCGGGAGTAGCGGTGTTTGCGTAGAGTTGTCAGTGCAAACAGACAAGCAACACTGCTTGAAATAACCGCAGAAATCAATGATGGACATACGATGATCGTATCTGTTAGGACAGTGTGGCGAAATTTGGCATTCTGTGCTATAACAGCAGACGACCGACGTGGGTGCCTTTTCTAACAGCATGACATGCGCTGCAGCTCCTCTCCTGTGCTCGTAATGATAACTGCCAGGGACCTTAGACGACTGCATTATGGTCGCAGGTTCGAATCCTGTCTCGGGCGTGGATGTGTGTGATGTCCTTAGGTTAGTTAGGTTTAAGAAGTTCTGAGTTCTAGGGGACTGACAATCTCAGATGTTAAGTGCCATAGCGCTCAGTGTCATTTGAACCATTTTTTTTAGACGACTGCAAAGCCGTGGGCTGGTCACATGAGCCCAGCTTCAGTTGATGGTAGAGCTACAGTGTGGCACAGACCCCACGAAGCCACGGAACCAAGTTGTCAACACGACGTGGTGAACGCTGGTAGTGGCTCCATTACGCTGTGGGCTGTGTGCCATGGAATGGGCTGAGTGCACTGCTCCAAATAAACCAATCATTGACAAGAAACGGTTATTTTCGGCTACTTGGAGACAGTTTGCAACCATTCATGGGTTTCATGTTCCTAAACAAGGATTGAATTTGTACGGATGAGAATGTGCCAAGTCACTGGGCCACAATTGTTCACGATTGGTTTGGAGAACATTCTGGGTAATTCGAGCAATTGATTTGGCTACTCATATCGCCCAACATGAGGCCCATTGGATATTTATGGGACATAATCGAGAGGTTAGTTCGTGCATAAAACCCTGCACCGGCTACAGTTTTGGAATTATGGTCGGCTATAGAGGCTACATGGCTCAGTATTTCTGCAGTTGACTTCCAACGACTTGCTGAGTCAAGGCCACGTCGAGCTGCTATACTATGCTGGGCGATAGGACCGACATGATACCTGGGGGGAACCCAGGATTTTTGTCACCTCACTGCAAACAAATCGCTATTTTATGGTTGGGTTGGGTTGTCTGGGGGAGGAGACCAGACAGCGAGGTCATCGGTCTTATCGGATTAGGGAAGGACGGGGAAGTCGATCGTGTCCTTTCAAAGGAACCATCCCCGCATTTCACTGGAGCGATTTAAGGAAATCACGGATAACCTAAATCAGGATGGCCGGACGCGGGCTTGAACAGCCGTCCTCCCGAATGCCAGTCCAGTGTGCTAGACACTGAGCCACCTCGCTCAGTTTTTAGGATTGGGAGCAGGGGGAAGTGTGGGGAAAAAAATCGCAGAGGGAGAGCATGAGATGTTTACAGTGAGCATGTTGAAATGGACGTAGGTTATTGTAGTCATTCGGAGTTGAAGAGGCTTGCACAGGACAGAGTAGCGCGGAGAGCTGCATCAAACCAGTCTTCGGACTGAAGACCACAACAAGAAAATGACTTCATAATTTAATTAACATACTTCGAGAATTTAACGGCGCCACCATGTGTAAACTACCAGACGTAAGAGGTGGAAGAGCCTCGCCGTCGGAAGCTCGTTACAGTGAGAGTGACGGGCTGTGGCGCTGCTGGTGGATGGGTTAGGGAGCGCATGCAAAGCAGGTGCACTCGGCGGTCCCCTGGTGCATGAGTGATGGTGGCCGGCGGCGCTTGCTATTCAGCGATTAAGTGGCCGGCCGCGCACAAAAAACCGGCCGGAGCTACGGGTTAGCAGGTAGGAGGCGCGTGCGCGGCGCGTGGCCGCCAGGTACAACCCTTCCCTCACCGCGCGACACCCTCCGACATAAAAAAACCCCACACACACCTCCGCCTCGGGGTAGGCAGGCTCCGGTTACCGACGCGGACCCGCTGCAGCGGACGGGCGACTCCATACACACTACAGCCGGCGGCACACGGACCGTGCTGTCGAACGTTAACGTTGAGCGTGCCAAGTTCAACATGCTGCTGGACGCTCAGGAATGATGCGACTTGTGCATACGGTACGTGGGCCCCAACGTGGTACAAGCGATAGCAACGCTCTCGAGCGGCAGTTGAGGAATGCTCCTAGTTCGTAAATTACACTGTTTACTCAACGGGCTCGCGTAAAATTCCCTCGCTAACTCTATTAAAACGCACATTTTCTTCTTAGTACATGAAAAGGAGAGTACCATGTCCAATCAATAAGGACACAGGCTTATAAAAGTTCCATTAGAAACAGTGCATTACAAATTTGGAATACTTCTCCGCATAAGATAAACATTATTTCAAGATCCCCACATTTTAATAAAACCCCAAGGTCAGTCTTACTTGATCACTGTTCCTACCCAGTAGCAGACACATTGTAACATGTGATTTACGAAGCGTAAAAGATAAAGGAGCAAAATATTTTTATACAAGTAGCACAAGCTGTCCTGTAGATTAAGCCAATCGAACAAAGTCACCCCTAAAAAAAAAAAAAAAAAAAAAAAAAAAACGTGAAACGTCCCCTTAGAAAAATTATACAAGACTGTGCTTAAACTGACACACAATAGTTTTTAGCGCAACGCAATCCGACCTCCAAAAATCCCTACGAAAGAATGGCCCTGACTAACATTAACCTATACGTTTCACAAATCACTTACCTCACAAAAATCTTCGTTACTCGAACTACTGCAATACAGCGAGCGCCACAACTGCCAGCTAAATAAAAGATTCAAACTACTGAAGGCACTAACTACTGATAGGTACAGTTAGCAAATGAAAGGTTTTAATAGAGAACAAACAATGTATTTACCTTAGTAGTCATAATATATATATCACTTCATGACACCAATTCTTACAAATTTCAAAACTCCGCCATCTCTCTCTCCACGTCCACCACCGCTGGTGGCTCACCTCCAATTGCACAACGCTACGCGCTGTTAGCATCCAGCTGCCGCTGCCCAACACTACAATGGCGAGTATTACAACAATGCCAACCAGCCACAGACTGCACACGGCACAGCCAGTGATTTTCATACAGAGCGCTACGTGGCGGCGGCGTTACCAATAAAAAAACTTAAACAGCCTACTTACAAACGTGAACTTATATTTACATAAAATGAAATATTATAGTATATACACTCCTGGAAATGGAAAAAAGAACACATTGACACCGGTGTGTCAGACCCACCATACTTGCTCCGGACACTGCGAGAGGGCTGTACAAGCAATCATCACACACACGGCACAGCGGACACACCAGGAACCGCGGTGTTGGCCGTCAAATGGTGCTAGCTGCGCAGCATTTGTGCACCGCCGCCGTCAGTGTCTGCCAGTTTGCCGTGGCATACGGAACTCCATCGCAGTCTTTAACACTGGTAGCATGCCGCGACAGCGTGGACGTGAACCGTATGTGCAGTTGACGGACTTTGAGCGAGGGCGTATAGTGGGCATGCGGGAGGCCGGGTGGACGTACCGCCGAATTGCTCAACACGTGGGGCGTGAGGTCTCCACAGTACGTCGATGTTGTCGCCAGTGGTCGGCGGGAGGTGCACGTGCCCGTCGACCTGGGACCGGACCGCAGCGACGCACGGATGCACGCCAAGACCGTAGGATCCTACGCAGTGCCGTAGGGGACCGCACCGCCACTTCCCAGCAAACTAGGGACACTGTTGCTCCTGTGGTATCGGCGAGGACCATACGCAACCGTCTCCATGAAGCTGGGCTACGGTCCCGCACACCGTTAGGCCGTCTTCCGCTCACGCCCCAACATCGTGCAGCCCGCCTCCAGTGGTGTCGTGACAGGCGTGAATGGAGGGACGAATGGAGACGTGTCGTCTTCAGCGATGAGAGTCGCTTCTGCCTTGGTGCCAATGATGGTCGTATGCGTGTGTGGCGGCGTGCAGGTGAGCGCCACAATCAGGACTGCATACGACCGAGGCACACAGGTCCAACACCCTGCATCATGGTGTGGAGAGCGATCTCCTACACTGGCGTACACCTCTGGTGATCGTCGAGGGGACACTGAATAGTGCACGGTACATCCAAACCGTCATCGAACCCATCGTTCTACCATTCCTAGACCGGTAAGGGAACTTGCTGTTCCAACAGGACAATGCACGTCCGCATGTATCTCGTGCCACCCAACGTGCTCTAGAAGGTGTAAGTCAACTACCCTGGCCAGCATGATCTCCGGATCTGTCCCCCATTGAGCATGTTTGGGACTGGATGAAGCGTCGTCTCACGCGGTCTGCACGTCCAGCACGAACGCTGGTCCAACTGAGGCGCCAGGTGGAAATGGCATGGCAAGCCGTTCCACAGGACTACATCCAGCATCTCTACGATCGTCTCCATGGGAGAATAGCAGCCTGCATTGCTGCGAAAGGTGTATATACACTGTACTAGTGCCGACATTGTGCATGCTCTGTTGCCTGTGTCTATGTGCCTATGGTTCTGTCAGTGTGATCATGTGATGTATCTGACCCCAGGAATGTGTCAATAAAGTTTCCCCTTCCTGGGAAAATGAATTCACGGTGTTCTTATTTCAATTTCCAGGAGTGTATTTATATTAAACTAATAGTAAAGTATCAGAACCTAATTAAAACGCGAATGTCAAGAAAAAAGATTTGGTTGTGTCTAGACGCGAACCAAAGCGCCAACTATCAACTCTACCCCAGACAGCTTCGTTAATCATAATGCTAAACCAACACCAAACACGTTGCATGTAATCGTATTATGTTACCCCTTGCTGCAAACCTTAATCGTAGATATGTTACTGATTGAAATTTAATTATGACAAATTGTACCAAGAAATATACGTTTTGGGTGGATCTTGAGTATGTCGCTGCCCTCAAATAAACTACTCTCATAATATGCAAGTTACAATAATTCTTTTGCCACGAATATGATATTTCTCATTTTATTGGAACGCATCACACAGCTAACAACGGGTTTTTCAGTGATTCTCAATTTGCTGGTGCTCAGAAACGGCATGTATGCATATAGGCTTGAAATGAATGCCAATATGGCGCCTCAGAACTCTGTACTTCGAGTGACGTAGATGGGGTTTTGCCATCTCATTGGTCAACGCTCAGACGCACGCTCAGAATATCTGGCATGCCAGATATTGCTCTGCACGTTCGAAAAGACTCCAGAACGTGCTATTCCACGCTATGACGTCAGAAACTCGGCCGTCTCAACGCTCAACGTTCGGATGCACGGTCCGCGTGCCGACGGCTTAAGGCGTAGCGAGGACAGGTTTCGCTGTCGACGTCTACAAACAATCTCTGCAAACCACTATGAAGTGCATAGCTTACGGTACAGCATATTAGGATCTACTCCCGTTACAATCATGCTTGCAGCGCGAGAAGAGGGACTGCTTATCTGTGCCCGCTGCATTTAGTCTAATCTCGTCTCCGTGATCCAATGTGAGCTATAAACTGGGCGCCGTTATACAGTGTATCGTTAGATTCTTCATTCATTGCTGATGCTTGAAACTTTGTAAGCTTTCGCACGGTAATTGAGATCTAGACTGATGGAATGAAAACGTTAACGCCAAAAAAAGTTAATGTAGAGCAATAAAATTTCGGAAATTTTCTCAAGGTAACATATTTATGTGATTAACATTGCAAGATCACAGCGAGAGTGCGAGATGGCCAACGTAAATATGAAATGCTGGCATAGTTATGACCGCTGTACCCGTTAGAATATTAAATGTAAACATGCCAATACACATGCATTGTATTGTACAGGTGCTGAAATGCCTGGGCTAGCAGGACTGAGCGGATTAGGTTGTAGAAAGGGGCCAAAATAAGTTGCTGTCAGTTGCACTCAACATACAAACTTTATTTATCAACACACAATATTACAACAAGGATGCCGCGCGGGATTAGCCGAGCGGTCTGGGGCGCTGCAGTCATGGACTGTTTGGCTGGTCCCGGGCGTGGGTGTATGTGTTTGCCCTTAGGATAAGTTAGGTTAAGTAGTGTGTAAGCTTAGGGACTGATGACCTTAGCAGTTAAGTCCCATAAGATTTCACACACATTTGAACATTTTTGTACAACAAGGATACAAAACACACAGAACTTTAATCGACCTACTTTGATTAGATCGGCTGAAGGCCACACTCAAAATCCAAGACGCAAGGCTTACGCAAGAAATTGAAATACAAGTTTCCTTTGGAGGTTTCACCCAAAAATACTTTCTAAATCTTCAATCTAAATAGGCTGAAGGTCTTGGCCATTTAATTTTGACGGAACTTGGCTGGAGGGTGCATATTAAGCAATAAGAGGAGTTTCAATCAAAAGACAGAAGGCCTTATCTTAAAACATTTCATGCAAAATTCAGCTGAATCCCCCATACAAAAGCATAACAATCTTATGCCTTACGGGCAAGACAAGAACATTAATTTAAGAGATATTGATACTCGGTTGAAGGCCACACATCAAGGAACGGAACTCAGACGTTTCCAAGGGTCGGCCTGGGATTATAACACTAACACCCGTTTAGGTGAGACATGCAGCCTGTCCAACGAATTCTTAATCTGAAGGAAACCCAACCGACAGATAGCCAATAGACAAGTCAACAAATCAGTTCCGCTCCACACAACCAGCATAACGAGCACAAGATTTCAATACAACGACACACAGTATATTGGCGTCCACATCGATCAACATCTCAGCTGTTGAACTGCACGCCACTCTAGACAGCAACAACACAATGAGGAAAATACACTGCCGAAAATTACGTCAGCGTCCAAGGCAGGTAACCGGAATGTCAACGGTCACAAGGCAGAAGATACCGCTTATAAAGTTCAATAATAGGGAATGAATTAAGTTAATCTTAACTCCATAGGTAGACGGCTGGAATCTTAGCCGACTTGAATTCACACACGTTGTTGCTTGAGGGAATGTTCAAAAGTGATCAAACGACGAAATGTAAACAGTTGAGGCTCGGTAGTAAGTTAAGTGAGGACTCAGCTATCATCCCCAAGATCGTTGGGTGACAAACTTCGTAGTACTTGCAAGCAGGACCTCATACCCCAACCGCGCGTGCACACCGCCGGCGGTCCAGGCCAGAATACGCGCGACGGAGACCTCCTTGCTGCTCCACGCCAACCGACAGACTGCTCACACATCGCCCAGCCGGAAACTATATACGCCACACCACAGATAGTACAGCAGTACCAGTATCGATACACGCTGCTGCTGCCACTCACGGAGAGGACAGCAACATTATCGCGATAACCGCAGGAGAAATAAAACCACAGGGCTGTAACCTTGGCTTAACCAAAGACAAGCATGATTCGAGCCAGCCACCGCTCAGGTGCCGGATGTCAGTTTGTGGTATGGAGTTCTGTGCCAATTACATTTGGTTGGTCAATATATGGACGGTTAATGCTGTTTGTGAATGACGCTGCAATTTTCGTCTGATGATGTCCCATATGTGATCAATTGTAAACAGATCTGGTGATCGAGCAGCCCGAGGCATCATGTCTATACGCTGTAGGGCACGTTGAGTTACAATAGCGGTATGTGGGCGAGGTTATCCTGTTGGAAAACACCCCCTGGAATGCTGTTCATGAAAGATAGCAAAACAGGTCGAATATTTTCAGTCACAGTGGATAGGATGGCCACGAAAGTGCTCCTGCTCTCGTATGAATTCGCACCTGAGACCATAAAACCAAGGAGACTATAATACCAGGTGAAGGTCCAGTGTGTGTAGCACGCAGACAGGTTGCTTTGCAGGCAACTGGCCTCCTTATGTGCAACATACGGCTATCAAAGGCACCGATGCAGAATCAGTTTTCATCAGAAACACCTCCATTCTGCCCTTCAATGAGCTCTTGAAGGTCGTTTGAGCTTAGTGAAAAGCACGTTACAAGGCACCTGTCTCGGAGCTGTACTGAAAGAAACCTATTTGTAACAGTTAGTTGTGTTATTTGTCTGCCAACTACTGCTCCAAATGCAGTACGATGTGCATGAGCCACACTGTGATAAGGTAGTCTTCCCTCTCAGTAGTGCCACCTACCTATCTGGAGCCCGGTCTAATTGCGACCATACATGCCCGTGAACACCGCTGGCAGCAATCATATAATGTTGTTAAATTCCTGTCAATTCTTTATACATTTCCACAGAAGGAACATCTGACTTCCAGTACCCATGTTACCGACCTCGTTCAAACTCAGTGAGGTGTTGATAGTGGCGTCTTTGTCGTCTTAAAGGCCTTCTTGACTAACACAACTTACCATGTCCAATTGCAAAGATAACTAATGCTTACTACCGTTACAGTGTATTTAAAGCACATTTGATTTGCATCCTCATAATGCCAGTATTAGTGCCAGTCTTATGCGACTGGTGTGAAACTTGAATAGACGTAATATTTCAAATGTACAAACAATCCTAGCAGCATTAATTTATGTCGATAACTACACTCATAAATTAAGGATAATGCTGATACATTGTGAAAAAACGCTCTGATGGGCGGTTTGCGGGTTTAAATCACCTCGGGGTGTGACCATGCAGTGCATTTGGACTGAAGTCGTCGCACAGTGGCGCTGGCAGCAGTCCACATACGCAGAGGTGTGTTCGTGCATGTCAGAGTACGGTGCAGCTAGTAAGTGTGCAGACCTTTCTAGACGTGCTAATGGTGACTGTGTGTTGAAAATGGCTCAAAGAACACATATTGATGACGTTTTGAAGGGTAGAATACTATGGCGACTCGAGGCTGGTCAAACACAGCAGGTAGTAGCATGGGCCCTCCGTGTACCATAAAGTGTGATCTCGAGATTATCGCAACGATTCCAGCAGACAGGAAACGTGTCCAGGTGCTACAGTACGGCACGCCCACAGTGTAAAATACCGCAAGGGGACCGATATCTCGCCATCAGTGCCTGCAAATGACCATGGAGTATTGCAGGTAGCCTTGCTCGGGACCTTAGGCAGCCACTGGAAGAGTTGTCTCCAGACACACATTCTACAGACGACTGAACAGACATCATTTATTCGCCCAGAGATCTGCAAGGTGCCTTTCACTGATCCCTGGATACAGGAGAGACCATAAAGCCTGGTGTCAAGAACACAGAACATGGTCATTGGAACAGTGATCCCAGGTTATGTTCACGGACGAGTCCAGGTGTAATCTTATCAGTGATTCTCGCCGGGTTTTCATCTGGCGTGAACCAGGAACCAGATACCAACCCCTTAATGTCCTTGAAAGGGACCTGTATGGAGGTCGTGGTTTGATGGTGTGGGGTGGGATTATGATGGGTGCACGTACACTGCTCCATATCTTTGACAAAGGAACTGTAACAGGTCAAGAGTATCGGGACGTCATTTTGCACCAGGGGTGCCTTTTCAATGGTGCAGTGGGTCCCACCTTCCTCCTGATGGATGATAACGCACGGCTCCATCGAGCTGCCATCGTGAAGGAGTACTTTGAAACAGAAGATATCAGGCAAATTGAATGGCCTGCCTGTTCTTCAGACCTAAACTCGTCGAGCACGTCTGGGATGCTCTTGGTCGACGTACCGCTGCAGGTCTTCAAACCCCTAGGACACTTCAGGAGCTCCGACAGGCACTGGTGCAAGAGTGGGAGGCTATACACCAGCAGCTGCTCGATCACCTGATACAGAGTATGCCAACCCGTTGTGTGGTCTTCGTAAATGTGTGTGATGATCATATTCCACATTGATGTCGTGGCACATGCGCAGGAAACAGTGGCGTTTTGTAGCACATGTGTTTCGGGGCGGTTTTCTCAACTTATCACGAATACCGTTGAATTACAAATCTGTGTCGAGTGTGTTCCCTATATGTCTATGCTATCAGCACCAATTTTGTGTAGTGCCACGTTGTGTGGCACCACGTCCTGGAATTATCCTTAATTTATGAGCATGAGTGTACTTATTGGTGTTGTGACTTTTTACTGTTAGTCTACATTCAACTTTCTGTCAAATCAAAAGGTTGTCTGGGCACTTGCGAACGCTGATACTTGCGTCCCCGGACCTTTAGGGTTTTATCTGCTCTGAAGGGTAGATTAGCCTCGTATCCTTTTTCTCCAATCCCACCACTCGGCCCCTAGAATTCCATTGGGATAATGCCACGCTGCCAAAACACAAGTCCTTATCCTCACTTTGCTTCCGTAGTTCGTACTGTGGCCACCAGCATGGAAGTTACTACAACTACTGCCTATCGTAAAGTGAAAGCATCTCAAGAAGGTGTTGTTATGTGGGTGTACTTACGCCAAGAAATAGGATAATGGCAAGGGATGGATACAGTCGAAGAACGTAGAAGTGTTTAAAGTATCAGAACGTCTCTGTGGATCACCTGATGCTGCAGCTCTGGGAATGAAGAAGCAGGTGGAGAAGGCGAGGAGGACAGCTCGAGAAGAAACTACGCAGTTATCTGAGATACAGGGCGACTATTATTGACATATATAAAATGAAATTATCATAACTTCTGAACGGTTTGCGTTATAACGTTCAAAGTGACCATATTTTCTTTCTCTGTTTTGATCGTTGTCCCAGAACACGTTTTTAATGAATTTTTGGCCGCAAGGGATATCGGATTTTAGTAAATTAACGTGCAGTGTATCGTTATTCTTTTAAACCATTCACGTAGTCATTTCTTCTTTCCTCATTGTTTTTTGTACTGTCAGCGATAGCACTTAAGATAGTGAGCTGTCGCGGGACTGGTTCCAGGGCTATCTTTGGTTAGGCACTATTGATCCCCTCTGGCAGAAGTTTGTCTTTGGAGCCTCGGCCGCCTCATGATGTAACGGGCTGTACGGAGTGGAAAGGGACGACGACGTTGGGCATGGCACGCGGAAGTGCGCGTATTAGCGAGATGTTGGAGAGACGACAGCGAGCAACAGTGTGCCTGAGTACGGGCGGCAGTTGGCGCCTGATCGTACTGGGGTCAGAGACAGCGGGCCGGCGCTGTGGCTTCTTGGCAACCTCGTGAAGCTATGCATGTGCTCGCTTCTGTGAAGGAACACGCTGTCACTACCGGACTAAGCAACGTCTGGTGTCTTCACCACATCGATCCAGCAGCTGGCATCAAGATAAGTAATTCAAGTCCTACCAACGATTTGTGAAATATAATGATGAGTGCTCTTGAGGCAGCAAGGCGTTGCAAGTCTGTGATGTGATATTTCGTGCCTCTTCTTAAGTGTGTGCTTCGCTCTTTAATAGTATTGTTCTTACTTCAGCTGGCAGGTGCCTAAAACATTGATACGTGTACGCAGCCTTACCGAACGATCTATATTCCGTGTCTAAATATTGCCGTGTGGTACCTTACAGGCCCCCATAAGGTGCTCCGTGTGAGGCTTGGGTTTTAATGAGCCAGTTCCGTTTGCATCATTCGTGTACGTGGTTCTGCTTAAAGGAATGAAATCAGTTTATTATTGTCAATTTTATCGAAGTAGTTTTCTGTATAAGTTTGAGTATTAAGGTGAAGGAAGGGTTGTTTGGTTCCCTGTTGTCGCTTCTGATTTATCTTTCAGAGATCGGAAGCAGTGGGCCACCGAAGTTCAGAGCCTCCCCTTTTAAATTACTACCGTCCGTACGGGCATTGGAGTTCGCCTGAGCTCGCGTGTGCTGTTTCGTTTCGTCTTCTGTGTTCTGAAAAGGTGGTAGTACAAACGGAGTCCACATCGTATTTCGAAGGTAAGTACTCAGTCGCCTCCACCGTTCGTGGCCAAGTCACGGCCTCGCAGTCTCGGACCTCAGTTATTGTACAAGCTGCAGTTTCCTGAAACTTGTGGTGGTTCTGCAAGGTTGCCCGGGTTAAATGTTTTAAATATTTTGTGGGATTTCTAGAAGAATGTGTCTTAATTGAAACCGTTTTCTGAAATTGAGGTGCAATTCAGCCTTAGTGGCATATGACAATTTTGATGGGGAAATAACTGGATTATTATTGATCAAACTGTCTATAACCTTGTAAAGTTGTTAGGTAATATTTCGCCCGGGAGGGGCGGTTTTCAATCTGTGGTTCAAATGGTTCAAATGGCTCTGAGCACTATGGGACTTAACAGCTATGGTCATCAGTCCCCTAGAACTTAGAACTACTTAAACCTAACTAACCTAAGGACATCACACAACACTCAGTCATCACGAGGCAGAGAAAATCCCTGACCGCGCCGGGAATAGAACCCTGGAACCCGGGCGGGGGAAGCGAGAACTTCAATCTATGTGGAAATAATAATAGATTTCCTGGTTATTTGATGTAAAGTTGATTTAAATGATTTACTTGGCCCGAGTGGCGGTTTTTTTAAATGTTTGCAAAGAGATTAATTAGCTTGTGGTTTCATGTAACAAGCAGTTTGTAAAATTGGCCTGAGTGGCGAGTTTTGAAATGTTTTTAAAGAGATTAATTTATTTGTGGTTTTATATAACAAGCAGCTTGTAAAGGTTGCCTGAATGGCGTTTCTTTAAATAGTTGTTAACTGATTTATGATTGTAATTCTCTTAGGGATTTATCTGTGATGGAAATAAATATGTTGAAATGAAATGGTCACTGTGTGGGTCAAGTCCTCCCACTCCCTTTATAATAAAGGTTAAGGAAATTGCAGTTCAAAACAGAACAGAAGTACCAATAGCTATAAACGCTACGTTCAAAATGAATAGCGATCCTTTGCATTTTAGATCGTTTCTTTCCTGTTCCTGTTATGGCGGTGGATTGTTCCTCTCGCAATCGAAAAATAAGCATGTAAAGAAGTTACTGCACAGACAGGAGGATTTATGCTTGGAAAAACTAATTAAATGTTGATATAATCGATGGTATTGCCTTCGTTTCCGAAAAGTTTTAAATATTTCGATTTACAGATACTGTAAGGAAGCTCTATATTGAGGTACAATGGAACAGTAGTTAGAAATATGCTCGTATCAGATGCAACTACTACATCTAAATCCATCTGTGTAGTGGGACACTACAATAATTATATCAGTGTTTTCATTTGGCAACATAATTTCAAGAAGTCAAGATGTCGAAGAAGGAGGCCCCTAGCGTACTGGCTGTGTCTGGTAAGATGCAGAGACGGCAGCTTGAAAGCGGACACGACGAATACAAGAAAGGGCCGCCTTTGCCTGATGGATCGCTGCTCAAACTACCTGGCTAAAGGGACGCCAGGCAAACCGTGCCGACCGCAGATGCTCGCGATCGAAGCTGCCCAGCACTCGTCAAACAAATCTGTGACCACTCCTGCTTACCTTTGTATATGCTCAAATCCTCCTGTCAGTTATCTCTGGTATGTGATCCACACACCTGAACGGTATTCTAAGCTGCGGAGAGGATTTTATGTTGTGGAACTTGGCTTACAAAGAGAACAACCTCTCGAAAACCTTGAATAGAACCAAATTATTATAACTACTTTTAATTGAATTCTGGGCACTTGGACCCACAGAAAAATTAAATCCTAATTCATATCTCAATACATCTGTTCATGTGTGTACCGAGTAAGACGCATGACTGGATCGTCATGTGCCGTGTGCTTGTGTCTCAGACTGCAGGAGATGAGATCTACGGCGACTACACTGCCGCACTTCGGCCGTCCGCCGCTCCACAGGCACTCGTACAGCAGGGCGCTATTGACTGACCTTTGCTAGCACTAGAATGAGAGCAGAGCGCCATGCCTCGTTAATACAGCCTATATCCACCTACTCATCACTGGACGATTGACATTTAAGCGATTCATTTACGCAATCTTTCCTCTCCAGTGTTAGAGAACCACATGAACTTCCACTTGGTCGTAGTCTTTTCTTATCTCTTGGAAGTCATTGCAGCAAATTCTTTGGTTCAGTTTCACAATATACACTCCTCGAAATGGAAAAAAAGAACACATTGACACCGGTGTGTCAGACCCACCATACTTGCTCCGGACACTGCGAGAGGGCTGTACAAGCAATGATCACACGCACGACACAGCGGACACACCAGGAACCGCGGTGTTGGCCGTCGAATGGCGCTAGCTGCGCAGCATTTGTGCACCGCCGCCGTCAGTGTTAGCCAGTTTGCCGTGGCATACGGAGCTCCATCGCAGTCTTTAACACTGGTAGCATGCCGCGACAGCGTGGACGTGAACCGTATGTGCAGTTGACGGACTTTGAGCGAGGGCGTATAGTGGGCATGCGGGAGGCCGGGTGGACGTACCGCCGAATTGCTCAACACGTGGGGCGTGAGGTCTCCACAGTACATCGATGTTGTGGCCAGTGGTCGGCGGAAGGTGCACGTGCCCGTCGACCTGGGACCGGACCGCAGCGACGCACGGATGCACGCCAAGACCGTAGGATCCTACGCAGTGCCGTAGGGGACCGCACCGCCACTTCCCAGCAAATTAGGGACACTGTTGCTCCTGGGGTATCGGCGAGGACCATTCGCAACCGTCTCCATGAAGCTGGGCTACGGTCCCGCACACCGTTAGGCCGTCTTCCGCTCACGCCCCAACATCGTGCCGCCCGCCTCCAGTGGTGTCGCGACAGGCGTGAATGGAGGGACGAATGGAGACGTGTCGTCTTCAGCGATGAGAGTCGCTTCTGCCTTGGTGCCAATGATGGTCGTATGCGTGTGTGGCGCCGTGCAGGTGAGCGCCACAATCAGGACTGCATACGACCGAGGCACACAGGGCCAACACCCGGCATCATGGTGTGGGGAGCGATCTCCTACACTGGCCGTACACCTCTGGTGATCGTCGAGGGGACACTGAATAGTGCACGGTACATCCTAACCGTCATCGAACCCATCGTTCTACCATTCCTAGACCGCCAAGGGAACTTGCTGTTCCAACAGGACAATGCACGTCCGCATGTATCCCGTGCCACCCAACGTGCTCTAGAAGGTGTAAGTCAACTACCCTGGCCAGCAAGATCTCCGGATCTGTCCCCCATTGAGCATGTTTGGGACTGGATGAAGCGTCGTCTCACGCGGTCTGCACGTCCAGCACGAACGCTGGTCCAACTGAGGCGCCAGGTGGAAATGGCATGGCAAGCCGTTCCACAGGACTACATCCAGCATCTCTACGATCGTCTCCATGGGAGAATAGCAGCCTGCATTGCTGCGAAAGGTGGATATACACTGTACTAGTGCCGGCATTGTGCATGCTCTGTTGCCTGTGTCTATGTGCCTGTGGTTCTGTCAGTGTGATCATGTGATGTATCTGACCCCAGGAATGTGTCAATAAAGTTTCCCCTTCCTGGGACAATGAATTCACAGTGTTCTTATTTCAATTTCCAGGAGTGTATATATAAATGACCTAGTACATAGTGTCGGATGATGCTGTAGTATACAGAGAAGTTGCAGCATTAGAAAATTGCAGCGAAATGGAGGAAGATCTTCAGCGGAAAGGTACTTGGTGCAGGGAGTGGCAACTGACCCTTAACATAGACGTATGTAATGTGTTGCGAATACATAGAAGAAAGGATCCTTTATTGTATGATTATATGATAGTAGAACAAACACTGGTAGCAGTTACTTCTGTAAAATATTTGGAAGCATGCGTACGGAACGATTTGAAGGGAAATGATCATACAAAATTAACTGTTGGTAAAGCGGGTGCCAAATTGTGTTTCATTGGGAGAGTCCTTAGAGAATGTAGTCCATCAACAAAGGAGGTGGCTTACAAATCACTCGTTCAACCTATAATTGAGTATTGCTCCTCAGTTGGGATCCGTACCAGGTCGGCCGGACGAAGTGGCCGTGCGGTTCTAGGCGCTGCAGTCTGGAACCGAGAGACCGCTACAGTCACAGGTTCGACTCCTGCCTCGGGCATGGATGTGTGTGATGTCCTTAGGTTAGTTAGGTTTAACTAGTTCTAAGTTCTAGGGTACTAATGACCTCAGCAGCTGAGTCCCATAGTGCTCAGAGCCATTTGAACTATTTGAACGTACCAGGTCGGGTTGACAGAGGAGATAGAGGAGATCCAAAGAAGAGTGGCAAGTTTCGTCACAGGGTTATTTGGTAAGCGTGACAGCGTTACGGAGATGTTTAGCAAACTCAAGTGACACACTCTGCAAGGGAGACGCACTGCATCGCGGTGTAGCTTGCTGTCCAGGTTTCGAGAGAGTGCGTTTCTGGATGAGATATCGAATATATTGCTTCTCCCTTCTTATACCTCCCGAGGAGATCAAGAATGTAAAATTAGAGAGATTAGAGCGCGCACGGAGGCTTTCCGGCAGTCGTTCTCCCCGCGAACCATACGCGACTGGAACAGGAACGGGAGGTAATGACAGTGGCACGTAAAGTGCCCTCCGCCACACACCGTTGAGTGACTTGCGCAGTATAAATGTAGACGTAGATGTAGATGTAGATCCATCTGTGGACTGGCTGCCATTCAGCTAATCTCAGTTCGCAATTATAGCTACATTTACACATTAGTAATAACCCATCTGTTTCCTCTTCCATTTGTTTATTTCGCTGTTTCTTCTAATAATTGCAAACATGCATCAGTTCATTAAACGGTGCTCAAAAGTCAGTTTTTGAATAGTTTCCTCATGACTGCCAAAACTCCAGAAAGGTAATATACACTGACTGAAAATATTTCACTTTAAACCTTACTGCGTAAAACGCAATTTGACTTGCCAATAGCTTCCACTGAATTTTAACACTACCGTATATTTCTTTTCGAGTAGTTGTCATCAACTGCCCCAGATACGAGAAGACGTCAAAAAGCAAAAGTCTTCGAAAAAAAGGAAACACCGCGAGAAATGCATGCTTGAACATAAATACAGCCACCAGCCAAGCCTGCAGGTCGCGCTGTTGTACTTTGTCTACGAACAGCACCTGCACAGTGTCCTCAGCACGTTGCGAGTGTCAATAGCGGTCTGATCAGTGTTCTGTGTAGTTGAGAGTCCATAATGTCGGCGCTAAGTGAATTACAACCGGGGCAAGTTGTAGGTGGTCGTGTGGTGGGTGGTTCCGTAACCGTATTTGAAGAGGCATCATATCGAAGATTTATACCGCATGCACTCAAAACGAAAAAACATCATCCTGTAGATCACAACGAGGACGCATGTGTGTGTTGAGTGGCAGTGGCAGATAGTCACTGAAGAGAATTGTGACCAAAAGTAAGAGGACAACAGCTGCAAAAGTGATTGATTTTTTTTCTGGTACCACCAGTCATGTAAAATTCTTGCAAAGATTTTTCCGTGATCTGACTGCATATAATGTGTTTATTTCGCTATATAGATTTCGTCCTTAGGCCTCTTTCTGCTGTTACGATGTCAGAAACAAGTCAGACGATGTTGAAAATGGCCTAAAGTCGAAAACACATATGCAATCAAATGGCAAATATATGTTTTCTAAAAAAAGCTGCGAAAATCAATACAGGAAAGAATCTTACATTCGCAAGCCCCTTTGGTACCGAAACAACACTGAGGGAGCTTCATAAGCAAACTGTAGGGCGAGCTAGAAGTCGAAAGTCGCTCATTAGTGATGCAATTACTCGTAACAAAAAAACGTAGTGCCGAAGCCATAATACGTGGGGCAATGTAAAAATGTCATTTTATCGAACGGGTATTGTTTCACATCGTTTCCACTTCTACTCAAGTTTGCGTCCCAAGAACAAAATATGGCGGTGGTTGGGTGATGATTTGGACTGTATATTCCATGGGCACCGAGGTTATTCTACACGGTCGCATTACTGCCAAGGGTCATTGCGGCCAGGCGGGGTTCGCAGGACTTGTTTCGCGATTTACTTAATGTCCACCTACCTCAGTATAGTGTCCATTCACCACCCATTGATGGGGGGTTGTTTTGGAGAAGGAGTCCAGACAGCTAGGTCATCGGTCTCATCGGATTAGGGAAGGATGGGGAGGGAAGTCAGCCGTGCCCTTTCAAAGGAACCGTCCCGGCATTTGACTGGAGCGATTTAGGGAAATCACGGAAAACCTAAATCAGGACGCGGGATTGAACCGTCGTCCTCCCTAATGCTGCGAGTCCAGTGCGCTAGCCACTGCGCCACCACCCTCGGTGCACCCCCCCCCCCCCTCCTCCCATTGCTCTGCTCTACTATGCAGACGATGAGAAAAGCAGCGTTGAAGAAACCCACCGTCCATACCTACGATTACAAAGTCCGCGTAACCCCAGTAACAACATAAACCTGTAAATCTCTATTCATAACGGGCAAAGTGGGTGCTTCCTCCCCTCATTGAAAATGTTTTTTTGTAGATACTGATTATTTATTACGGTCCTTTTCATTTATGGTGCCACCAAGCCCACTTTTACGTTGGTAGTACATCTGCTACTAGTTCGTGAAGCTTACATCACACGTTAGACAGCCAGAAATGTGCTAAGTCCAACCCGAAATATTTGAGATTCACTCAGGCAACACACTGTTTCAAGACGAGTTCACATTCGGTCCTTTTCAGTGGATTCTTCGAAAGAAGATGCTCGCAAAAATGTTCTGTACATGCATACGGAACACGCCACGCAGAATATTCACAAAGGCCGATAGTTTTACACGCGGTTTATTTTTCAACCAACATTCCAAAACCTCTCAAAGCTTCACCGAAATGTCCGTAATTGCATCGGATAGCACGGCGATATAAACCGAGCGCGATTTAACCGTCATTTCTTCATCTTACAGATAATTGTTTCGGACACATTTAACTTGATCTTCTCGTCCGGCAGCGAGTCCACGACTGCCGAATGCCGTTGCTCACAGGGCATATAACTCATTCAATTATGCGGGAAAGAATTTTCTCTCACTGGTAGATCAAAATGATCATCCAATAAGGTTAACCTCTCATGATCAATTTCTCGCGCAAACCGCTTTACTCCAATCAGCATTCGCAGATGCATCTACGTCATTTCATATTGGAAAATTTCACCTGTGTTCCACAAAACCAAACGAAACGAAAATCAAAAGAAAACTACGCTTGAAGTATAATTTAGAACTATGTACCATCTTACTATCTTTCTGGCTGCCTTATCACAAAAGCAAACGCTCCTAAACATGCGTATCCACCAGTTAGGGGGAGTCACCGTTTTCAGGACATCCTGGTTGCGTAACACTCGCTAGTTGCGGATGGTGTAATCCATTACAAAATTGAAATTGAAATTGAAACACTCACATTCTCTCTTCGGATTAAACATTAGCGTTTATGCATTTGTTAGGGCAATGTCCCAGGTTCTGGGAGACCAACTGCTGAGAATTACTATTTATGTGAACGATGTATTAATCTCAACTCCCACTTGGGAAGAGCACTGTATGTTGTTAGACAAAGTACTAGATGCAGTCAAAAACGGGGGAATGTAACTGAAGCTGGATAAAACGGAATTTGTAAAGAAAGAAATTAAATTTTTGGGACATATAGTTAGCGGCAATGGTATTGTACCCAATCTGGAAAAGATAAAAGCTATTAGAGATTATGCAGCACCAACCACAAGAAAAGAGTTAAAAGGTATTTTATCGAAAATTTTATCTGGTCTGTTGTTTCATGCATCTTGTCTGAGGGAGTTCTTAAAGAAGGACGTAACGTATAAGTTGATGCAGGATTGTCAAACCGCTTTTGAAGAACTTCAGGGGGCTCTAGTGAATAGTAAAATTCTGAATCATCCTGATTTTTCTAAACTATTTTGTCTAGGATCAGATGTGTTTGGTTGCGGTCTGGGGGTGGAATTATTCCAGATCGAAACAGTTGGTGAAGAAAAGGTCCATAAAACAATAGCTTTTGCTAGTCGGTTGTTGCAACAAGCTGAAAAGAATTACAGTATTTCAGAGTTAGAAGCATTAGCAATCATTTTTGGTTTACAGAAATTTGAACAATACTTGCTGGGCCATAAAATTTTAATTTTCATTGACCATAGTGTATTAACCTAGCTACAGCGTGCCAACTTAAACACAGCAGACTTCGGACGTTGGCCATGTATATTCATCAATGTGATCTCCGTATAGAACACATAAAAGGCTCCGACAATATTGTGGCGGATGCATTATCTCGGTATGTAAAGGAGAACGAACAGGACAGAGATTTCTTAGGAACACGTGAGTGTGATGAAGTTTTGCTGGCGGTGATTCAGTTAGAGGAAGATGGTCCAATAAAACGCATTTGTAAAAATCTCACGCGGGAACAAAACCAAGACGACAATCTTAAATTGGTAAAGCGCAAGTTAGATCATCTTGATTTTTCTAAGCTAGCAGAGTATTACGAGATACATAAGGACACACTTTTCCGACTGAGAAAGAATACTGAGGGGAACTGGGGTATTTGTTTCGCAGAACAACACGTGGATTTAATTATTGATTATATACATGGGAAATATGGACATTATGGAGCCCGGAAATGTATTACAAAATTGATTGAGGTAGTAATTTTTGATAACATGTGGCGACTAGTCCAGCAGAGACTACAATCTTGTGACAGATGTCAAAAGTTGAGGACAAATAATAAAATTATTCAGGGGCAAATGTGTTCAGTGGAACCTCAGAATAGGTTTGATTTGGTAGCTGTGGACCTGTATGGCCCTTTGCCAGTTTCAAGGGGAGGTTGCGGGTACGTATTTGTGTTAGTGGATGGTTTTACCAAATACGTGACATTTTATCCTATAAAAAGAGCCAATGCTAAAGTAATTGTGAACATACTAGAGAAAGACTATTTTGTGAACATTGGGGTGCCGAAAGCAATATTATCTGATAATGGGCCACAATTTATTTCTAAACGGTTTGCAGAATGCGTAAGCAAATGAAACATCGAACATATAAAAATTTCAGCCTATTTTCCACAGAGGAACATGTGACAGAGGATTATGAAAGAACTAAACCGTCTATGTAGAACATAGAGTCACCAGATACATTCGGTTTGGGCCAATTACTTAGAATATTTTGAAAAAGTGATTAACCATTTAAAACATGAAGCCATTTGTTTTGCTCCAGTAGAATTAATGTGTGAAATTATACCAAATAACCTCTTACTTGACCTGATAGTTCCCTAGTCTGATTTGCTAGTGGAGCATAAGAAACGATTAGCGTAAGCGAACATCAGAAAAAAAGCTCTGGAGAGGAAAAGGAGACAAGATGCGAGGACAAGTCCAACCCGTTTTCAGATCGGTGACTTAGTGCTAGTGAAAACCAAAGAGAAATTCAAAAAGCTTACGGCTGAGGCGCAAAAGTTTACCGATGAATATGTGGAACCTTTTAGGATTACAGTCAAACCTCATGCCAATGCTTATAAACTAGAGTATGTGGAATCACACAAATTACTGGGCTTAAGAAATATTGTTGATTTAAGAAGGTATGCACTGAAGAATCAGTTAAATAGCAGTAACTAAAAGCCTCAGGGGACACGCATTCTTTGCGTTGTCAGGTGGTTAACGAGCACCAGGCAACCGGGGTTGTTGGCGATACTATATCCTTTTCGTGTTGTCAACCTTCCTCTTCATTGTTCAGAACTACCGCTATCGTCTTTCCTTCTTCTCTGGAGAGGCTGGGGGGAGTGCAGGAGGAGAGAGTTGTCGGTTTTATATTTAATTTTTGTAATTGTCGAGAAAATAGTGTAGTACAGAAGAACAAATAATGAAAGATACTGAAGAGACAAGTTTAACTAAATCTAGGGAATACTGAATTACCTTGTGGGGAATATGAATAATGAAATACGAATCCGCCGAGTCTCGTTTTATGCACTCTTAACAGCCTTGCTCTTCATAATTCAGAATTTTTGTTATTGTTTTTCCTCCTTCCTTATGATGCTATCGCTAGTAAATTTAATAAGAAAGGAATAAAATAACTAATCAGATGAAGGAGATTTGCCTATTAATGTCAGAAAATGACAGTTGAAAGCAATGTGGAGAAGTATGCTGACATGTGACTCTACCGTAATGTGAAGGGTTGTCGGAAGTTTGTGAAAAAATTAATGTGTTCAGAGGCCAAAGAGGTTTACTTGCCGAAAGAGTAAAGATAAAATTTATACTGGATGACTTTTGGTAAAGACACAGTGAGGTGGACTTAATTTTGTTTAATATTTTCAGTAATATATGTTTTTCTTGAAGATTGTGAACGCGATGAGTAGCACGACAGGAGTGGCATGAGTAATTTTGAATATTTTCTACTAAGACTTTGCCCATAAATATGTATTTCTTATGTGTGTTAAATGTGAAGACTGTACTGAGCCACTGAAGCTGGCTAGGATATTTTTCAAAGACGGTTCCTGAAAACTTTGTATGGAATAGGTATTCCCTTTGTACATAGTAGTAGATAAGACATTAAAAAAAAAGTCGTGTGTGTCTAGAGCCTCCGGTCGGGTAGACCGTTCGCGGGGTGCAAGTCTTTCGATTTGACGCCACTTTGGCGACTCGCGCGTCGATGGGGATGAAATGATGATGATTGGGACAACACAACACCCAGTCCCTGAGTGGAGAAAATGTCCGACAGAGCCGGTAATCGACATTCTGTCGCGCTAAGCACTCAGCTACCGGGGGCGGACTATATAAGACATGAGTAATTGAAGTGATGTTCTAAAATTGTTCTCTCTTTTTTGTATGATGTATGTAGGACTGAGGGTGGCAGAAGTAGTTTTTCAGTATATTTTCTGATGTAGCAGTTATTCTTTGTGTGTAATAGATTATGTTAAAGCTAAGCAGTTTTCTGAAAGAAGGTTAAAAGTAATTTTTGGAGCAGTAGATTTTGTAACAGTAACTTGCTTAATAATTAAAAACAGATTTTGAAAATAAGATTTCAGTAGTAGATCCAATCTTGGGTGCACTATTAAAGATTTTTAATATCAGTTAATTCATTTTTCACTGATTTAATTTACATTAAATGCAAAGAGATGTTGAGTTGAAAATGGATAGGAATTGGCCTGAGAAAGAAAAAAGTTTTGAGTAAATAAGAAATAATTTCTGGAGGACAGTTAAGTTACAAAAAAAATCCTTTTCTTTCATGGAAGTCTTTACTTTTGAGTGGAGAGCAATAGTGGACTAAAGTATACATGTGTTTAGGAATAAGATGTAGAAATTAAGAATGGACATTGAGAAGGACTGTACCTTGCAGGTAGGCAGAAATGTAGCAAAGCCAGATACGGAGCTAGGAAAGAACTCCAGGACGAAATAGGGCCGGTCGCTACATCCCCAGTGACGAGCTATTATATGATTACAGGTGAAGAGTCACTGATGTTTATATTCATCTGCTTCGTTAGTGGAAAAGCACCCAGTTGTTCATTTTACAGATACGTAAATACCACTTTATCTCGTGTTGTTCTATATTTCCTGTTAGAAGTACCACACGTATTGCATTTCTGTGGCCATCGCTATTTGACTATCCCCCTCCCGTCCTCCAGTAAAATCTTCTTTGCAGCACAAATTCAATCGAAAATTTTCTGGGTATAGTAGTTGGTATTACGTATAATAGGTTTAAGAAAACACCATCATTTACCATGTTTTACGGACAATAATAAGCACTTTTTTTTCTTAGAAATATTGCCTCCAAAATTTATATGCGCCTTATAATCGAACTTAAAGTAAAAATGTCTACTATTTGATTTAAAATTCCCGCCAGTCTTAAAACTGGCCATGTATTCGATTCCGCGGGAAACCTGCCTCTATCTGGCAACATTGGATTCAACTGGTAGCATCACTGCACCGATGCGACGACATGATTTTCTGGGATTCAGAAGCTTGCTGACACTGCCTCCCTCCTGTCCTGCTGTCACAACACAGAGCACTGTCTAGTCTATGATGCGTCACTGCAGTCCATGGTGCCAGTGAACTTGAATTGAAAGTGATTTGTGTTATCTAACAGTGCCATATTTCGTCTAGGAAAAAAAGTGGTGTTTATATTCATGCGAGCTATAAATTGAAAGTAATAGGATATGCAGAAGAGCATGGAAACAGAGGGGCTGAGCGGCATTTCGGCCCTCCACCAATAGAAAAAACCATTCGCGATTGCCGGGCAAGTAAAAAGGAACTGAAGAAAACGAGGAAGACTAAATGTGCAAATAGAGGACTGAACGCAAAATGGTCAAAACTAGGAGACGACGATTTTCACGAATTCCGAAGATCAGTTCGGTTTTATTAACCAAGAATTTTTTTAGCCTGGCTTTGCAGCCTGATAACAAAACGTGTAAAATGTTATTTTTTTCATTCTTAATAATTAAGGTGCGTCTTATAATCCGTAGTGTCTTGCAGCCGTAAAATATGGTACTCTAGGCAATTTTGAGACGGCACTGTGGTACAGAATTTCTAAGCGCTCAGCTGCCTTCCCGTCCCTCAAGGTGCATAATCCTGGGTTCGACTCTCTCCGAGCTAAGTGAATCGATCTGAAAGCGAACGTATTAGGTTGCACCTCAGCTTGCTTCCTATTAGTGTTGCGACGGGTCAGGCTCTTATCGCGCAGTTTCCTTTCCCTGAAAGAAAATCCACCTACCTCGTTTCTTAGGTAGTTGCTGCACTCGCCTCTCCTGATAGCAGCTACTGGAAAAATTGCAGAAAAGCAGTGTTGAAGAAACTGCAATTTAATAGCCGCTCACCGGAGGCCGCGATACATGTTTGCTGAAATACAATCTATGAGCAATCTTCCTAAATAAATTGAGTTATTGGAATGGTAGTAATTGTTTACTCAAACGAGAACGCGAAGTTGGTAATTCTATTTAAGCTCTTTATTGTCTTTAAGCCTGATCATCAGCCCGCTAATCTACGTTTGAAGAAAGTTCAGTTCACAATTCTATCCACACTCAAACCCCGCCAGAATTAGCTTTCAAAGTTACGGAATTTACTTAACTGCAACACAGACGATTTTCTAACATACACGTTTGCAGTCGATGTTCAATAATAGTTCGTTTTTTAACGTTAATGCTCGCCATAAGCACTTAGTAAAAGTTTACGAAGTACCGCCACGCTTTTAATTATTAAAGTTACTCGCGTCTTTCGCGGAACGAAAAGTCACAACTCGCTCAAACTCACACTACGCGTTACTGGACTCTTCCAGTCTCAAATCGCACAGTACCGAACCGATGAAGCCGTTTTATGACTTCATTTTACACATTATTCGCGAGGACACATCAAGCATGTCTCTTCTCGATCACAGTTCCTTCGCGACCCCTCATCCACTTGCGACTCACTCTCCTAGTCTCTAACCGTCCTCGCATCTCATTGGCTCACACATCACACAGCCAATCAGAATTAACTCTTTGGGTGCGCCTCGCGCCAAAATCTAGCACGCACCAGTCATGACTTCTGAATCATTTACGTCATGATTTCTTGTCACACAAAATTTACTGTATAATTTAACAAACCGAAAGGAAAACTAGACTTTACTTTATTTCCAGAAATTATTTAAATACTCGCGAACGTTCTGGCTGCTTGTACAATACCATACACTCTTGGACATCCGACATTCACTAAGATGGGGAACCACTGGCGACTCTGTTCCCACGGTTACATCGTCTGAACACTTGCGAGTTCCAACCTAGATTTTATACACTTGCAAAGAATGGCGAATGTCCCTCTTTCATTCACTCAGGCACACTCATTCACTCTCACCTACTCATATAAAATAACTGTTCACAAAAATTCAAAACATTTATGGTTTTAACAAAGTTATAGGTGAATTTCTAAAAGTAAAATTCTCAAAATAAATACAAAAGCACGGAAGGTGATTTTGTTTCATAGTTGGATGGTCACTGAAGGTGATCTATACATAATGGTATTTATTTAGACTCGAAAATTGTAGAAATTTGCGTTTTCTGTAAGATTTTTCTAATTTCCAAAATATGCAGGTTTCAAAGCTCAAATTTGGATGACTTATTTTTATTCATAACAGAAACTAGTATATTAACTTTTAATTTCCTCAGGTTCCTCAGTTAGAAGTTATTAAAGATGAAAGTTCCACGTTATACACGCGGCTAGTTAGCGCACAGGTCTTACATTCTCACGGTACAGACATGCCATATGGTCGTGACGTCAGACGAACGGACACCGGTAATCTGCCCGCTACAGCACATATGCTAATCTGATGGCTACTTTACAGTCTGTCTACATTTCACAGTAAATATTTGATAGAAAACTGTGCGCTCGCACTAGTTGCGACGCCACACACCTCCTGAGGAAACTAAATTTTTTCATTCATGACAAACTTTTAGTTTTCTAAAAAAATTTCTATTAAAGATTTACTCAAACAGCTATTTAACATTTATAGTTCCTGTACATCAATCATCCACTTATACCTAGGGCTGACGACCTACAAAACATCTTATATCTAAACATGCACTTTTATCATCATTCAAAAAAAAATTTTTCAGATTACAAAATTCTATTTACAAATTCCTGAAAGAGAAAACAAACCTAAATACTATCTTGATGTACGTCACACGCACACTAACACTACTATCGCTATGGTGAGCGTCACTTTTTTACCACTTACACTTAAGATTTTGATAGCACTCGTAGTTCGACCGGGTCCTGCTTGGGAGGTCCATTTCAAGTCTCGTGCTACCACCTCTGTTTACTTCGGCGCACCTGAAACATCAGCTGGCCTCAGTTCCCTTTCTAACTGCTACGTCTTAACCTACAGCAGCGATAAATGGCGCTATCTGCTTGACTCTAAAGTCTCATATTATTGATAAAATTTACTTTACAGTATGTACAATTTTCAAATTTTTTTTTTTTTTTTTTTTTTTTTTTTTTAAGTGAAAAGTGAATTGACTTTCCTAATGCAGTACCGAAGTGGCACATTTACTCTTTAATTACTTCTTCATCTCATAATCAAACAAGTTATGGTTACATAAGAAATACTAAGAAAAACAATTCCTACAAATAGTTCACAAATACATAATAAATCTCCGCCAGCACTGGTGACTCTCCAGTTCCTGTACAATACACAACAATATAAAATATACACAAAATTATCAATATTATAATTCTGTCTCCAGGCAATCTCCTGTAGTCCTGTATCATAAATTAAACACTGAAAAATACATATTTACTTATTCATTTATCAACACTACAATCCTTATACTAATCTCTACGACAAACTTGGGGAGCTTTGTGTGTCTCTGGTCAAAAATGGAATCGATGTCATGGGTACTTTCCTCATCTCACATATCTGGAGTTACTTCAATTTCTTGTCAACATCAGGTTTTCTCTAGTCACATTCGGGTTTAATTTACAACTCTCATACTCATACTTCACACACTCAGGTTAGTATTTGTTAAAGCGTTTCCTACTAATCTGCGAAACCTCGTTACCCATACTTTCTAACATACATCCACCTCCTGAGTTACCAACGTCGCCTCAGCTCTGTTTACATTCGTAGCCTCACTTCCTTTTGTTTACAAACATCTCCTCTGTTTACCAACAAACGCCACCTCTGGTTACCAACATTAAGCTTTTTATTTACTCACCTTCGTAGCCTCACTTTTTCCTAATATCGAGCTAGCCAAACACTATGCTCATTCTTTCTCCTTTTCTCACATATTTCTCTTCATTTGACAGTCAGTCCTGCTGCACTGTCCCTTTAACTTAACTTCCTTTACCCCTTTGACAGTCAACCTTGTTGCACTGTACCTTTACTCATTTTACCACTAAATCACCTCCTGAGGCTCTGACTTCATTGAACAGACAGTTTTGCTGTACTGCTCCATTTCCTTTCCTAAACATTAGCTTAATGCTACGTCTTAACATATCGTTCTGTTACTTAACAAACAGCTTCAATGTTCGTCACCATATTTTCTGAGGCTCTTACATTTCTTAGTTATTTTACCTTTCTAAGGGCATTACTCACACCTTAGGCCAAACATTTACTTTACTGAGACTTATTACTTATCTGAGGTATCTTAATCCTTTTTGATTTTCTCTTACACTCATTCCTTACGCTTAACCTATACTGCACTGAGGTTCTTTCCTACTCATTACTTAAACACTTTATCACTTAAAAACTACGATAGAGAAGAAGGAAAGACGATAGAATTTTAGTTCTGAATGAAAGAAGAGGTAGGTTGACAATACGGAAAAGAAAGTGGAAGAAATATTGTCAAACGACTCGAGACCTAGTGCTCGTCACGCACTTAGCTCTGCAAAGAGTGCAAAGCTCTCTGAGGTATCTACTCACTCCTGGCCACGTCTCTCTTTTGAACATATCTTTTCAAATCCACAATGTTCCTAAGCCCTAACACCTTATGTGATTTCACAAACTCCAGTCTATAAGCATTTGGGTGAGGCTTCTCTACGATTCTAAATGGGCCCACGTACTCATCGGTAAACTCCTTTGTTTCTGACGTAAGTTTCTTAGATCTTTCCCTAGTTTTCACTAGCACTAGATCCCCTACCTGAAAACTAGTGGGATCAGCTCTTGCGTCATGCCTTCTCTTTCTTTCCAGGGCCTTCTTTCTTATATTAATACGTGCCAGTCTCTCCTTCTCTTCGATGGCTATGTCTGTGAGATTTGGAAACTCGACCAGGTCGAATAAAATATTATTCGGCCTAATGTCACACATTAGCTCTACTGGTGCATATCCTGTGGCTTCATGCTTCAGATGGTTTATTACTTCTTCGAAGTATTCAATATAATTGGCCCAAGCGGAGTGTTTTTTATGACAATATGTTCTACACAATCTGTTTAACTCCTTCATAATTCGCTCACACATGTTCCCTTGAGGAAAGTACGCGGAGATTTTTATGTGATCGATACCTCTCTGTTGTAAACATTCACTAAATTTCTTAGAGATAAACTGGGGCCCATTGTCTGACAATATTGCCTTTGGCACTCCTATCTTCCCAAAATAGTCCTTCTCCAACTTATTCACTAATACTTTAGAGTTGGCTTTCTTAATTGGGTAAAATTTTACGTACTTAGTAAACCCATCCACCATCACAAACACATATTCACATCCCCCTCTAGACACTGGTAGTGGACCAAATAAATCTACAGCTACTAAATCCAGCCGATTTTGTGGTTCTACTGAATACATCTGTCCTTGGATAGTTCTATTGTTGGCCCTAACTTTCTGGCAACGATCACAGGATTCTAATCGCTGTTGCACCCTTCTCCACATATTATCAAAAATTACCACTTCACTTAACTTAGCTATACATTTACGAGCGCCATAATGCCCATACTTACAATGTACGTAGTCTATAAGTGCATCTACATGTTGCTCCGGAAAACATATTTTCCAATTCTCCTCACTGTCTTTCCTGCGCCTAAATAAGACATCTTTATGCACTTTATAGTAGACCAGTAATTTTGGGTAGTCTGGATGACCTAATCTACTCTTTACTAATTTAATGTTGTCATCCTGGTTCTGTTCCCTCCGTAGGTTCTTACAAATGCGCTTAATTAAGCCATCGTCCTGGAGCTGCATGATGGCCAACATTACTTCATTATTATCGGTATTTCTTAAAGATTTCCCTTCTTGTCCTGTATCTTTCACACTTCTTGATAAGGCGTCCGCCACGATGTTCTCGGAACCCTTAATGTATATCATCTTATAATTAAATTGCTGTAAATACAGGGACCACCTTCTTAATCTAGCATGTTTTAGCTGACATGAGTCTAAATATGTAAGGGCACTATGGTCTGTGTAGATCCAAATTTCATGTCCTAAAAGGTACTTTTCAAATTTTTGCAGGCCGAAAATAACAGCTAATGCTTCAAGTTCAGATATACTATAATTTTTCTCGGATTGTTGCAATGACCTGCTCGCAAAGGCTATGGTCTTGTGGACTTCCTCTTCTCCTTCTTTTTCCAACTGAAATAGTTCAACTCCTAACCCGTAACCACAAGCATCAGATCCCAGACAAAATGGTTTCGAAAAATCGGGATGGTTCAAAATCTTACTATTAATAAGAGCTTCTTTCAATTCTTCAAACGCCTTCTGACACTCAGAAGTCCATTTATAAACTACATTTTTCTTTAAGAGTTCTCGCAGGCACGGTGCATTGAATAATTGTCCAGACACAAATTTTCTATAAAACCCAAACAAACCAAACATCCCCTTTAATGCTTTACGTGTTGTAGGTGCAGCATAATCCCTTATTGCTCTAATCTTTTCTGGATCCGGCATGATACCATCGCCACTCACTATGTGCCCCAAGAATTTAATTTCTTTCTTCACAAATTCAGTTTTGTCTAGCTTCAATTTCATACCCCCCAATTTTATGGCCCTCAATACTTCATCCAATAACATACAGTGTTCCTCCCACGTTGGTGTCGATATCAAAACGTCGTCTACATACACTGTAATTCTTCTTAGTAGATGGTCCCCTAATACCTGCGACATAGCTCTTACAAAGGCACATACACTTATATTTAAACCAAACGGCACCACCTTATACTGATAACATCTACCTTCGAATAAGAATGCCGTGTACTTTCTTGATTCCTTTGCTAACGGTAGGTTCCAATATCCACAGGTCACATCCATGGATGTAAAGAACTTAGCACCTTTAAACTTTTGTAGCAGTTCTTCAATATTCTCCGGACGGTCACTCTCAGGTAGTACTATTTTGTTTAATGCTCGAGCATCCAACACTAGTCTAATTGAACCATCCTTCTTAGGAACTATGACTAGCGGGTTATTGTACACACTAACAGCCCTTTCAATAATTCCCCACTCTAACATATTTTGAATTAAGTCACGTACTGCCTCCTTATGTACTTCTGGGATTGCAAATGGTTTTTTGAAGAAATGAGCGTCTTTCTGCACTGTCAAAAAACACTCATAATCCTTTACTAGCCCTGGTTGATCTGAGAAAACCTCGGCATGTTTGACTAGTATTTGTCTTAAATCGTTTTTCCTTGCTTCATCAATATCAATTAATTCTAGTAATTTCTCCTCGATCCTATTTCTGACACTCACAAGCTCAGACGGATCCTCTACTTTTTTGCCACCGTACTCATTATAGCCCTCCAAGAATTTCTCTGTTTTACAAATACATATAGGAAAATCATTCTGCTCAGGATCCTCACATAGCTGCTTACCGATGAAAGGTATAGTAATTAGTTTACCCTTAATTTTTACCATAACATCATTGGTAGAAAAATTCACCCATCCTTCATATTTATTCAAAAAGTCAGCCCCCACCAATATGTCTACACTCAGTCCATTTATAACTAAGAAGTTCTGTCTTATTTCTACTTCCTTAAATGCTATGGGTAGAAACACTTCCTGTTTTACTGTCTTCTTAGTCTTACCGGTTGCTACTACAATGTTCAAGCCACTTACTGGCATCTTAACAATCTGTTTACTGTTAGGGAGTTCATTTACCAAGTTCTGGGATACTGCACAGACTTCCGATCCAGTATCTATCAAACATTTAACTGGTTCATTTAATACTCTTAGCTCTACTAACGGTTGCCCTAAGTACTCTTTATTTATTTTGGGTTCTGCTTCCTCCAATAAATCTTGCACAATTTCTCTCCTTTCGAAGCCTGTCTTTTGGGTGGCAATCACATTCACACTTACAGGGTTTATTTCATGCTTATTATCACCCTCAATTCTAGTGGCAGCTCCTATTAGCCTATCCACTATTGCTAAGTCAAAACATTTTTCCAATGTTTCCCCCTCTTTCTCATTAACCTCCTTTTCTACGACCCTATCCAAGGCGTCGTCATTAACCTCTACCTCCTCCTCTAATCTATCCTCTTCTTCGTAACTATCTACAACATCAATTATCTTATCAAGCAGTCACAACCCTGCCATTATTACTGTTCTCACCCCTATCCGACAGCTCTTCATTAGTTTTACTGTGCATAATGTCTTTCTGATTATTACCCTTATAACTAGTACTTAGTTCTTCAATAAGTGGCTTCTTATGATTATTCTTACAGTTAATTGGTTCATTAACCTCCACTTGACTTAAAGCTACTATCTCTGTCTGTTTTACGTTATCCTCCCTAAATTTTGTAGCAACAACATTTATGTTAGGTGGTCGTTCAGGCTGCTTTCTTATGAATGGTTTTGCCAGCGGATTTAACTTTAAACGCTGTTGCCTACGATCGCCAGCACACTCGTAGACAATTAATGGTTTTCCGAGCGCGGTGCGTCATCACTATGCCTCCAGCTGACCGCCTCACCTCCTGACATCTGTCGGCCGCTGTCATACTGCTCGCGTTCATTGAACCTGTTAACATATGTTCTTCCTCTACCACGTGAACTGCCACGGTATCCGCCGCCTCTCTGAACACCCATCCTATTAATGTTTACATCCGCGCGATTGTCATTCTGCCTAGCAGGCGGGCGATGCTCCCTCCTCATGTTTTCTTCTTCTTTTTGGACGGATTCAACCCTTTCTAAATACTGTACGAACTTGTCAATGTTATCTCGGGGCGCAGATATGATCTTAGTTTTCCAGTTCCACGGTAGCTTATTTTCTACCCCTAATATGATCTGTTCTGTTTCTAACTTATTACTAAGGTAGGACAGAGTTGTTACCCACCTTTGAACAAATCGTTTGATGCCCTCTCTCTTGGGGTCATACTTCTCTCCCGACCAGAACCGATTAAGAACATCCATCTGCTTTCTCTTTCCCCAGTATTCCTCAAAGAACGCTAATTTAAATTCTGACAATTTCGCGTATTTTTCAGAGGCTAAATTCCCCCATACTCTGGCCTCTCCCATCAAATTTGAAGTGATAAAGCCTATCTTTTGTTTATCGCTCCATACTTTCGGCAAAACGTCTTCAAAATCGTTCCAAAATTCTCTGGGGTGCATGTTCTTACTTGGGTCAAATTTTAAAAACTGTCTGTGGGTAACATACGCAACCTCGGTAGATTCAATTATTCCACTGGAAATTATACTACCACTATGGTTAGAAACACACTGTTCTACTTTGGTTAGTCTGCATTCATGCCCACAAAGTTGCTCATTCACACTTTCACTGAAATGGCTTATGTGAGTCTCTAAATTATTGACCTTATTTACAACTTGCTCTCCAAGTTTCTCACACCGAATTTTGGTATCATTTACTTTACATTCTAAGGCGGCATGATTAATTTCATTGGAATTCTCTACCACTTTTATGTGCTCACATACTTTATCTAATTCTGCATCAACATGGGATTTAAATTGCTGTTGATCCTCAGTAACCTGTTCGATTCGTGTCGTCAATTCACTTTGCACTTGAACAATATTTTCTGTACATTCTAGTTTAACCTGCTGTATTTCAACATTTACTTTACTACTGAGCACTGCTAAATCTTGCTTCCAACAGTCTCTGAGATCGGATATTTTGGAATCTAAATCAGCGCCCATTTTAGTCATCTCATTACTTAAATCAGATCCTAATTTAGACATTTTTGAATCCATTTTACTTGACATATTAGTTTCCATTTGTGACATATTAGTTTCCAATTTTGATATACTGGAATCCATCTTACTTGACATATTGGAATCCAACACGTTCATCTTAGTTAATAGATTCATCAGCATACTGGCGACATTATCCTTCGCCCCCTCATTTGCTGATACAATGTCCCTATTAACATTAACTACCGGCATGGGTAACTGTAACTCACTGGGCACTGACATATTTGGATCTGACTCCAAACTATAATTAACATAGGATGAATCAGTCAAACTACTACTGAAATTGGGTTGAGACACGTCTAAACTAAAATTCATGGGGTCATTTTCCCCTGTCTCCATCCCACTATCACAACTTAGTTCCGCCTTTTTGTCACTTGGTTGAAACTCAGCCATTTTTCTCAGTTTGACTCCACAAACACACAAAGTTTTCAAAAGCACTGTACTTAACTTTGTGCTTCGGCGTGCTGCGTTGCTGCTAGATGAAACTGCGGGTCCGTTCACCATACACTGCAATGCTGTACCAGTTTCCGGGCCCCCGCTCGAATCAGCGCTGCCAACTGCCACTGCTGTCGTCGCCTCTGCGTAGTCTCCGTAGCTCGTCGTCTGCCAGACGCCGTCGTAGACTGCTATTCCAATCGGCGCGTAGTCACCGAAAAATTCTTCCGTTCCGTACAACACATTACAGTTCACGGACACTTTCACTGTCCTTCCTATTCACGTGGCGATATCAATTTGTACGCTACACAGTTCCTACACATAGCGAGCACTTCTGTATTGTCCGGTAATTGTCACTACTGCTTTTTTTGAAATTCACTGGAATTTACTATTTTTATTTCCCGGCCGATGCACCACTTGCGACGGGTCAGGCTCTTATCGCGCAGTTTCCTTTCCCTGAAAGAAAATCCACCTACCTCGTTTCTTAGGTAGTTGCTGCACTCGCCTCTCCTGATAGCAGCTACTGGAAAAATTGCAGAAAAGCAGTGTTGAAGAAACTGCAATTTAATAGCCGCTCACCGGAGGCCGCGATACATGTTTGCTTAAATACAATCTATGAGCAATCTTCCTAAATAAATTGAGTTATTGGAATGGTAGTAATTGTTTACTCAAACGAGAACGCGAAGTTGGTAATTCTATTTAAGCTCTTTATTGTCTTTAAGCCTGATCATCAGCCCGCTAATCTACGTTTGAAGAAAGTTCAGTTCACAATTCTATCCACACTCAAACCCCGCCAGAATTAGCTTTCAAAGTTACGGAATTTACTTAACTGCAACACAGACGATTTTCTAACATACACGTTTGCAGTCGATGTTCAATAATAGTTCGTTTTTTAACGTTAATGCTCGCCATAAGCACTTAGTAAAAGTTTACGAAGTACCGCCACGCTTTTAATTATTAAAGTTACTCGCGTCTTTCGCGGAACGAAAAGTCACAACTCGCTCAAACTCACACTACGCGTTACTGGACTCTTCCAGTCTCAAATCGCACAGTACCGAACCGATGAAGCCGTTTTATGACTTCATTTTACACATTATTCGCGAGGACACATCAAGCATGTCTCTTCTCGATCACAGTTCCTTCGCGACCCCTCATCCACTCGCGACTCACTCTCCTAGTCTCTAACCGTCCTCGCATCTCATTGGCTCACACATCACACAGCCAATCAGAATTAACTCTTTGGGTGCGCCTCGCGCCAAAATCTAGCACGCACCAGTCATGACTTCTGAATCATTTACGTCATGATTTCTTGTCACACAAAATTTACTGTATAATTTAACAAACCGAAAGGAAAACTAGACTTTACTTTATTTCCAGAAATTATTTAAATACTCGCGAACGTTCTGGCTGCTTGTACAATACCATACACTCTTGGACATCCGACATTCACTAAGATGGGGAACCACTGGCGACTCTGTTCCCACGGTTACATCGTCTGAACACTTGCGAGTTCCAACCTAGATTTTATACACTTGCAAAGAATGGCGAATGTCCCTCTTTCATTCACTCAGGCACACTCATTCACTCTCACCTACTCATATAAAATAACTGTTCACAAAAATTCAAAACATTTATGGTTTTAACAAAGTTATAGGTGAATTTCTAAAAGTAAAATTCTCAAAATAAATACAAAAGCACGGAAGGTGATTTTGTTTCATAGTTGGATGGTCACTGAAGGTGATCTATACATAATGGTATTTATTTAGACTCGAAAATTGTAGAAATTTGCGTTTTCTGTAAGATTTTTCTAATTTCCAAAATATGCAGGTTTCAAAGCTCAAATTTGGATGACTTATTTTTATTCATAACAGAAACTAGTATATTAACTTTTAATTTCCTCAGGTTCCTCAGTTAGAAGTTATTAAAGATGAAAGTTCCACGTTATACACGCGGCTAGTTAGCGCACAGGTCTTACATTCTCACGGTACAGACATGCCATATGGTCGTGACGTCAGACGAACGGACACCGGTAATCTGCCCGCTACAGCACATATGCTAATCTGATGGCTACTTTACAGTCTGTCTACATTTCACAGTAAATATTTGATAGAAAACTGTGCGCTCGCACTAGTTGCGACGCCACAGTGTCAAGCATCTCTTTCACATCGTAGTGCTGATATCGTCGCACTGCATTTACCTTCTTTCCATAATTTATCAGAATTTTATTTTAATTTTATGACCGTATACCCTTACTGCGCCATAGTTGTCGTTAAGTTACGTAGAGAATTTGTGTGCCGCATCAGTCTGTGAATCGTCTAAACTATGTTCGGTGAGTTATTGTGTTTTAACTGTTTGTGTATCGTACCTTCTGAACCGGTGATTGACACCAACACAGCATTTGTTTAAATATGCGTGGGAAACTGCCTAAAAATCACTCTCAGACTGGACAGTTAGCTCATAAGTTAGCTCAGTGTGCGTTACTCTATAGGAGCAAGCCTGTTATAAATCAAACATCACAAATAACTTTTATTCGCGAGTTAAAAATACTAGAAGCAGTCTACGTGGCCTCATTCTCTCCCTATCCCTCCTTCACGTCTCTTCATGCTTGCGTTGTCTTCTTTTCTTTTCTTCCCAAAACCTCTTCGTTAATTCACTGCGTTTTTCTCTTCTAATCGTCTGTCCATTTCTCCCTTTTGTTCTTTCGTTGAGTCTAGTTCGTGTTTCTTGTTTCTGATTTTATTTCTGAATTGTTTTGTGTCCTACTTCTGACTTTTCAACTGTTGCAGATCTTTTCCTTCTTTCATCCAAAAGGTTTTTAATTTGCGTGCATTACGATTATTGAAAACTTTCTTGGCTTCTCTGTTTTCATCATCCTACATTTATGCTGACGCATTCACACTTTCTGACATGCTACTCCTAAAGCTAAATATCTGTACCCGAAAGACATCCTCTAAATAATTAACGTTCTACGTAATTGTTGCTCATCCATGTGTACTACTGCAGTTCCAGGGAACGTTTTATTCAGCTAATATTGTGCAGCCCCTGAGGCACATCCGGTCAAGTCGCAAACAAAAGCGGAGACCTTTATCATGGGTTTTAGTAGGCTGGCGTCTGTGTTGTACTCCACGGTGTGGTTTCGAAATCAACCAATACGCGATAGTCAAATCCCCCAGCCACAAGGAAGGCCGCCTCCCCTTGTTACAAGATAGTGATATTTTATTACTTTCACTAGAGACATGCGTCTCCCTTTAATAATGAAATGAAATTGGCGTGTGGTTAGAGCCTCCCTTTGGCTAGACCGGTCAACTGGCGCAAGTGTTATAATTCGTGTCATTTCAGTGACTTGACCGTGTCGGTGAGGATGAAACGATAATGAAGACAACATCCAATCTTCGAGCCTAGATCTCCGACCCGACCGGGAATCAAACCCAGGCTGAGCTGTGTTGCGATTCGATTTGATTCTGGAGTCAATAAGACATATTTGATTTCACTGCTGCACGTACCGCTTGGCTATTACTGAAATACATGAAATAAAATCTTGAGAACTTTTGAAGGGTTTGCGTCAGGACATTCAAACTGTACAGTTAGCCGCTCGGCATGATGGGAATTAATGTGCGCTGTATGGTTTGGTTTAGCGACGAAACCCACTTTGATTTGAATGGATCCGTCAATAAGCAAAACTGCCGCGTTTGGGGGACGATCGAAAAGACCCTTCATGCTCAGCGGGTGATTGTGTCGTGAGCAGTGTCCAGTCACGCAAAGCTCGATCCGATATTTCTTGCGGCACGATGACTACCGAACGGTACGTAAAATTTTTTAAGATGTTTTCATTCCCATTACCCAAAGTGACTTTAATTTCGACAAGATGTGGTTCGTGCAAGACGAAGCTTGACGCCATCGAAGCGGGAGAGTGTTTTATGTCGTGGAGGAGCACTTCGGGAACTGCATTCTGGCTCTGGGGTACCCAGAGTCCACTGGCATGGGTCCCAATTGGCCGCCTTGCTCTCCGGTTCTGAACACATGCGGCTCCTTATTGTGGGTGGCTATATTCGAGACAAGCCCCAAAACCATTACTGAGCTGAAAACAGCCATTCAGGAGGTCATCGGCGGAGTAGATGTTCCGACACTCAGCGTGTCGTGCCGAATTTCGCTATTCGTCTGCACCACATCATCGCAAATGATGGCAGGCATATTGAACATGTCATAAACTAAATCCGAATATTTGTAGTGATATTTACATGTTGAATAAAGTGTGTGAACGCTGTAGTTTGTAACTAATTTAGGTTTAAATTTATATACTTTAATAATTGTCAGCCTGTCTGTTTTACCCGGTCGCTGTGTGGATATCGGGGGCTTGGCAGTCAGTGGGATACTTAGCGCTGGCCGAGCTTGCCCATTCAAATAGTCAACCGCTTTCCGTTAAGAGACTGTAGCGACAGTTGGTGGATGGAAACACGGCAGTTCGTGGCAATACCGTCCGCAGTCAGTTTCTGGATTCGCGTTCCACTTCAGCTACTGTCAGCTGTATGGAAGATACGTAAAATTTAGTTATTTGTTTTGCTCCCGCAATTCCGCAGTATCTATTGTGAACTGTGATTGCCACCCTGGTAATCCGGTTTTTCTACTAAGGTGCAATCAGTACGGAGCCATTTCGCTCGTTCCTAGCGAAGCTAGTTCATTCACCGATTTGGTTCATGTGTTTCTTATAGTTAAATGATCTCTCCGTGTAACAAGGCAACGACCTTGTCACAGTGGATACAGCGGTTCCCGTGAGGTCACCGAACTTAAGCGCTGTCGGGCGTGGCTGGCACTTGGATTGGTGACGACCCAGCCGCCACGCGCTGTTGCCGTTTTTCGGGATGCACTCAGCCTCGTGATGCCAGTTGAAGAGCTATTCGACCGAATAGTAGCGGCTCCGGTTAAAGAAAACCATCATAACGACTGGGAGAGCGGTGTGCTGACCACATGCCCCTCCTAACCACATCCTCAACTGAGGATGACACGGCGGTCGGATGGCCCCGATGCACCACTTGTGGCCTGTAAGACGGAGCGTTTTTTTCCCCTGTGTAACAGCTGTACACATGGTTAATCCTATCAGAATTGTGTGAATATTTTCTATTTTGGAATTAATGAGTCTTCAGTTTTATCTGGTTGAACATTTATGTAAGTGCATACTGCGTATTGAAAGATTCACTTACGTCCATTTACGTTAAAACCTGTCAGATTTTCTTAATTCTTCCTTTTCTTTTAGCTGAAACCTTTTATTTCAAATTGTGATAAAGGCAGTAATGAGCAAGCTCAGTACATGGGTCAGGTGATGATTTCATACAAGGGTTAGTACTGTACCAAATTTCCTTTAAAAAAAAGAGCAGAGAAGAAACAAAAAGATTCTGGGACATAAATGTGTTACAGTTTGACAAAAATATTTCTTTTCTGCGCAACTAGCTCATGCCTTTGCTAACCAGTTCCATTTCACAGGCTCCTCGTATGGCATTCTGCTGCTCTGACCAAGTACCTACGCCTCTGTAGGTACTTCCTTTCATTGAAGTCATTATCTTTCCTCTTTTCTCATATTAAACAAGAACTGTGCAAATTACTTGTGATTTTAGAAGTCACGATTCCGTGCCACGGTCCGGTCCCGCGGTTATGCTGTCCGTTTGAAAATCTTCCTCCTCGCGAGGGACGGTGGATGGGAGAGACTGCCTGTCCGCTCAGCAACGGCTTTTACGAGGAAAACACATCTGGAAAGTGCTGCTCTGGGGTCGACGGGAAATCGTTCTCGCCATACTAGCGTAACATCTTTGTATGCTCCTAGCACATACCGACAACACGTTACCTTACAAGGTGACAGTTCGAACTTTTTGATTACCCCTGGTAATAACATTTATCGCAATGTATCTGCTTCCTAATGTGACTGGAGAGATTTGTTTCACATCTCACAATCGAAAATGAACCCATAGTCTGTAACATGTCATGTACAGGGAGTCGTCAAATGATTCATTGGGCTTCAAAGAACTCTTTATTGACAAGTACAAATGGTTCAAATGGCTCTGAGCACTATGGGACTCAACTGCTGTGGTCATTAGTCCCCTAGAACTTAGAACTACTTAAACCTAACTAACCTAAGGACATCACACACATCCATGCCCGAGGCAGGATTCGAACCTGCGACCGTAGCAGTCTCACGGTTCCGGACTGCGCGCCTAGAACCGCGAGACCACCGCGGCCGGCTGACAAGTACACGACGAATAGAAACTGATGAGCATGAAAAGTTAAATGTACTCGCTGAAATACCCTGTTTAGCCCGCAGGACAGGACAGATAGGATAAATTGTGGAAAGGGGCCAAAATAAGGGGCTGTCAGTTACATTCGAATATACAACTTTTTTATTTGATCAAACATTACAGGAGCCCAAAAAAAATTTTTTAAGCACACATCTTTAGTTTTGGGACTCAGTTACTGGCTGTAATCCACTTTAATATACAAACGGCTGAAGCCCAGTATCTTAAAACGCAAGCGTAATTAGAAATTTAAAAGTCAAGCCTTATCTTAAAACAGTTCTTTAGTTAGGCTGAAGTAAAAAAGTTAAATTCAAATCGGCTGAAGACCGAATACTTAAAACTCTAAAACATAATTTTTTTTAATACCAAAGTCTTTACTCGAAACAGTTCTTTAATTTAGGCTGAAGTCCTTAAGAACAAACAACTGAAAATCAAACTGGCTGAATGCCGGAGACTTAAAAATTCTGTAGGTTAAAGTAAAGAAGTTAAATTCAAATCGGCTGAAGGCCGAAGACATAAAAATTGAAAAAAAAATTTAAATGCCAAAGGACTCACGTGAAACAGTACTTTTAAACTAGGCTGAAGGCCTTAAGAGGAAAAAAAACTCTAATTTAAAACACAAAGCCGTCTGGAAGCCATACAAGTACCAACAACAAGAAAAAATTAAAAATAAGGCAGTGCACACAAAGGCGCGCAGATGTTCGAGGGTTGGCCTGTAATTCAAACACTAACGCTCGTTTAGGTGAGACAGGCAGTCAGGCCGACCATTCACGATCCGACAACTCAAGCGACCGACAGTTAGTAGACTCACCGACAAGATAACTTCCACTTCACCCGACCAGGATACAATAGGGAGTTCAACGGAACAAAGTAGAAGATATTGGCGCACACAACCAATCACACACGGAACTGTCAAACTACACACCGTACTGTACAGCAACAACACGGTGAGGAAACTACACTGTCTGAAAGTTATGTCAACGGCCAGGGCAGGCAACCGGAACGTTAACGGCCACAAGGCAGAAGATTCCGCTGGTGCACTTCAATTCAAATAACCAAATACAGTGAGACGCCGCAGGAGGGTGGCTACAATTTTCCAACTTGAAAACCACATTATTTCTCACCGGAATATCCCAACAGCCAAACGATACAATATGAACAGTCTTGATTTGCTAGTAGGTTAAATCAAAACTCAACTTTCGTGTCCAGGATCCGTGAGCCACGCACCTCATAACAATGGGAACAGCGCCACACTCTCCAACAGCCAGCGGGCTCCTGCCAAACTACGCCTCGCTGAGAATTCCTCACTGCTCCACGCCACCCGACCGACTCTTCAGAGCCAGTACGCCGACGCCATTTAAAATAACTTATCAATCATAATCACATAAACTACACAAAGTTTCACGAACACTTACACGAAGAACAATACAATGCTAACGGCAGTGACTGTACAATAACAGGGACGAATCGCGAGTCGGCACACACAGCCACCCCATAAGCGATCGCCAGCAAATTTACGTCGTCGGGCAAGACGACCTACCGACGACCAGCCATAGTCGTCGCCACTCCAATCATGTGTGTCGGCAAGCGTCGGGAGAGTCATGGCGGTCCGAACCTCACTGCTGCCGCGCCCCGACTCAACTTATGCCGCGTGTCAACTCAAACACTGCGAGGTCCCAACTAACTGCTGGCACTTTCCAACTGACTCGTCGACACACACGATCGGGAAGTAATAACAGTCCAGCAAAGATAATGCGGCAGAGCTTATATCGATAAGCTCTGCTGTCGCCGCTCACGGGCAGGCAAAGCAGCAACTCAGTGACACAAGTAATTGAAACTAACATAACGAAGTGGCAGTACCGCAAAAACAGGATGTTAAACAAGAGATGGCGCGAACACGAGCGACGCACGACTCACTCGCCAAGTTTAAACAGCTCGCTTCGTGGTTCGCGTGTACGCTGTATGGCAGACCTACGACGGCACTCTGCAAGATGGCGGCAACGCAGAAGAAGAGCTCTTGCGTGTTAAGATATGGGAGGTGATCATTGGTTAAGAGCGTTCAGCGTGCATTCGTCCGCAAAAACGGAATAGCTGCACTTGGCCACCACAGCATTTTACGTTGGTTGTCCGTGTAAAGGAAAAGGCGCGGGACGACCGCCTGTCTCAGAGAAAATCGTGGAGAGCGCGAGACAGAGCTTTGAGCGTAACTCACAAAAACCAACCGCTCGTGCAAGCCGTGAACTGGAAAGTCAACAGAAAACCGCGTGGAATGTTTTTGCGCGTCGTCGTTTGCATTTCAGCATTTCAGACCCTATGCATACCGACTGGAGTGTTGCATCCGAATGCAGAAAGCTACGGAAGGTGATGCAGATATCGCGATGTCACGCTTGAGAGTGTGCACTATCGAATTGTCGCATGTCCGCCTGGGGCTGGAAAGAGATTCGCCGAAAGTGAACGCCTTCCGTGCCATATCCGACACTAACGTGTGCCCTCCCTTTTGTTCATCGAGCACGCGGTGACAGGTTCTGTGTATCTCGAAGTGTGGCAGTTGCCACAAATGACTGCTGACTCCTCGACAAGACGGGGCTCCAGCCTACTAGAGCAAACCTGTCCGCAGACAACTGCCTAATCGCTGGATAAGGCTGACTGGTCTGGTTGATGTTTGTCTGTTGCAATACACACACCCCCCCCCTCCCTCCCCACCCATACAAAAGGTCGCAAGATCTCACGCCATGTGTTACCTTCCTGTGTGGTTATGTGAAGGACAGAGATTGTGAACCCGCAGTGCCAACAACGCTGCAGAAGGAGGAGGAGGAGATAAGTGTTACACGTCCCGTCGACACCGTGATCGTTAGAGACGGAGCACAAGCTCGGATTAGGGAAGAATGGAGAAGGAAAGCGAACGTGACCTTTCAGTGGAACCATTCCGGCATTTATCTTAAGCAATTTAGGGAAATCACAGAAAACCTAAACTAGGACGGCTGGACACGGGTTTGAACCGTCATCATCCCGAGTGTGAACGCTGCAGGAATTGCAGGAACGAATCACCGCTACTGTGGGAGGCACTGGTGGAAACTTGCTAGTGAATGCACGGACGGAACTGAATTAACGTTTGGATGAACGTTTGTATATTGTACCAGAAAGTTTGTGATTGTACCTAACCTTTATGTATCACCAGTCTATCTATGTACTCCAAAAACCTATAACTCAACAGTCCTTTAAAATCCGATGAATTATTTATGCCAGCCTTGTAACTTGGAGTAAAAACATAGTCGTTTTTTTGGAGACTCTGAGATTATGCTGTTCAATAAATATTTGGTCTCTGCAAGACATTTGTCGACACCTTGCCGTTTTGCTATTCTGAATGAAAAAGAAGAAGCATTACATGATCCACTGAATAGAATGAACAATCTAATGAGTACAGAATAGGGATTGAGAGTAAATCTAAGAAAGACGAAAGTAATGAGAAGTAGCAGAAATGAGAACAGCGACAAACTTGACATCAGGACTGATGGTCATGAAGTAGATGAAGTAAAGAATTACGCTACATTACGCTACCTAGGCAGCAAAATAGCCAATGACGTACGGAGAACGGAGGACATCAAAAGCAGACTAGCACTGGCAAAAAGGGCTTTCCTGGCGAAGAAAAGTCTACTAGTGTCAAATATCGGCCTTAATTGGAGGTAGTTAGATGTGACTTTTTCATGTTTGTTGTCTGCGGTCCATCCCATTAGTAGCCTGATTGCTTTTGTGTTGTGAACGTTGTTGTTTAATGCCTATTTTTGTCATAGAGCAGATGACAACTGAGCAACGTATCCAAGTGATAGTAAGTTGTTACAAAAACGCCGGCCGCGGTGGTCTCGCGGTTCTAGGCGCGCAGTCCGGAACCGTGCGACTGCTACGGTCGCAGGTTCGAATCCTGCCTTGGGCATGGATGTGTGTGATGTCCTTAGGTTAGTTAGGTTTAAGTAGTTCTAAGTTCTAGGGGACTGATGACCACAGCAGTTGAGTCCCATAGTGCTCAGAGCCATTTGTTACAAAAACAGTGAAAGTCGCACGGCAAGCGTTCGTAAATTGCTTGTGACATTCGGACGTAATGTTGCTCCAACCGAATCATCAGTTCGGAAGTTGTTCCGAAAGTTTGAGACCAAGGGGCCTCTTTCAAACTTCAAGAAAACAGGACGTCCGGCTTCTGTTCGAACACAAGAAAACATTTCCGTCGTGGGTAACAGCGCGACCCTAAGCCCCAAACACGCGTTTCGCCGATGAGCTCAACAACTGAATTTATCATCGAGTTCATTGCATTAAATCCTTTCAAAAGATCTGAAAATGTGTGCATACAAGAGTCGAAGCCTGGAGATCACGGAAAACATCGATTTGCTCAACGGGTCTTGGCTCGAAAACCGGAGAACGAGAACATTACAAGAAGAATAATTTTCACAAATGAAGCGCACTTCCCCATCAGTGGCTTCGTCAATAAGCAGAACTGCAGAATTTGGGGTACCGTAACGAAAGTGACTGTGGAAGATGAGACGCATCTACAAAGCACGAGTGTGTGGTGTGGGCTCTGGGCAGGAGGAGTGATCCGCTCGAACTTCTTTGAAAATGATGAGGGAGCTGCCGTCACTGTGGACGGCGACTGTTACCGAAATACGCTTTCAGATTGGTTTTCCCTTTTATTCATGAAAACGACGATTTTTGGTTTCAAAAAGACGGTGCGGCATGTCACACATTCCGTGAAACGATAGCTCTGCTGAATCAAAAGTTTCCTAAAAATGTATTTCTTTGCGTGACAACCAGGAACGGCCTGCGAGATCATGCGATCTTACACCCTGTGACTATTTTTTGTGTATATTTGTGAAATCAATAATGTACGTGAACAAATCACAAACAGTAGAGCAAATGAAGGAAGAAATTAAAAGGGTTATTAACGGCATCCCACCAGATGTTTGTGAACACGTCATCGAGAACATCGATGAACGCATTGCTCGTTGCAATGCGACCTTGGATGGTCATATAGAGAATATAATTTTTCATACGTAAATCGGTGAAGATACTTAATGTGTATGTAAAATAAATAAATAAATAAATAAATAAATTATATTTTCAGTAAGTATATTTTTATGTTCTGTAGCACTTTTTTAATATTCGTCCCTGCTACTCGGACACCCTTCATGTATGGAGAGTTACCAGAAATCATTCTTTATGCGAACCATCTTGTAGACTGGGAGCTTCAACTTGGACGAAAATCTCGCTGCCGCTGAAACAAATAAACGTGTCCTGGTAGGAAGGATGCGTGCATTCAAGGGCAGCACATGCACAATGAAAGCAACGCGGAATAGTGGACAGTAAAATATATTACTCAGCTTTCTAAACACTGGTTGCAGAAATTGTAGAATGCAAGTTTAGCCTATCTGTCTTGCGTTGACTACAGTTCCAGGAATCCAAACTAAATGATGTTCTCTAATCTGAAGTCAGAAGAAAACTATTCTTCTATTATGGTGTACTATTCGAAGAACAGTTCTAAACTAAAAGCACTAGTTAAAACTCCAGGCTGGCGGTCTTGGTCCATACGCGACAATTCTATTCACTGTTTTGTTATTACTGAAGACTAACCACTATCTATCTATCGGCCACTGATCCTATTTCGCTCGACGACTTGGAGAGTTAAACACACTACCAACGTTCTCCAGGAACTCCCCAGAAAGGCTCGGCCTGAGTTATGACTTGCAACTCTGCTCGTACACGGTTACTTAAGCGGGCGTCTCTCTTCCTGATGGCCATTCTTGCTGGCAGCGCTATTGGTTTGCGGCCAATGAAGTTCCTGCTACAGATGGACGTCCACGATACTTCTGTCACCAATTGTCGCAAACTCTTCTTGTGAAGTACCTCTGTCACCAGTCCTCTGACTGATTTGACAAAGTCTGCCGCGAGCTGCTAGCTTGTGTCAACGTCTTCATCTCAGAGTAGCACTTGCAACCTGCGTCCTCAGTTATTTGCTGGATGTGTTCCAATCTCTGTCTTACCCTACAGTTTTTACCCTCTACATCTACCATGTACGTTATCTCAAAAGTTGTCCTATCATCCTACTCCTTCTTCGTTCCTCTCACCTGCGTCCAAGAATTTCAGCGTTCGGAAGTATTATGCGGTTATCCTTCCGGCCCCTACTACAATAGCGGCCGCCCGTCACACTATTGTGCTCCAGACCTCAGGTCCTACGACGTCTATCTAACTACTTGCTGTGTTTCCCAACAGGACCAACACCTGTGCGGGCCTTCCACCCAGAGCTAGAGTTCTGCCTGCCGTTTCATTTCTACATTTCCACTGACGTTCCAACCTCTACTAGTATAGACAATCATTCATTACGCCGTTTTTTATAATAAAGCGACTCCGTCACCTTTCATGCAATAAGTGTTAACAGTTACTTACAAGATTTACGAGACAATGTCAGTCTCCTTCATATATTCATATATACGATGTACAACCTGTCAGATGATACCTAACTGTGTTTGTAGATCACGGCAAAGTATGTGGATGAGTTCTTGTAAGGTGCGAAATTATAGACGCCTTATAATTTTTCTGTAGCTCCACATCTCAAATACTTCTTTCTCTTCTGTTCTGGTTTTCCTGCAGTCCATGTCTCACTGCCATACAATTCTGTATTCGAAACGCATATTCTCAGAAATTTCTTTCTAAAATGGAGGCCTATGTTTGATGCTAGTAGAGTTCTCTTGGCCAGGAATGCCCTTTTCGTCTGTACTATTCTGCTTATTATGTCCTCCTTGCTACGTCACTCATGTGTTATTTTCCCGCGTTGGAAGCAGAATTCCTTAATTGCTTGTAGTTTGTGACTCCCAACTCTAATGTAAAGATTTTAGCTGTCCTTATTTCTGCTACTTCTCATTACTTTATTCTTTCTTCTATTTATTCCCAAACAATATTCTGTGGGCACAGGAGACTGCTCATTCAATTCAACTCACTTTCACTGAGAATACCAATGTCGTCAGCGAATCCTGTCATTATCCTTTCATCCTGAATTTCAACTACGCATTGAATCTTTCTTTTACTTCCGACATTACTTCTTCGATGTAGAGATTGAAGACCAACGGTGAAAGGCTATATCCCTGCGTCGCACCACTTTTAATTCGACAACTTCGTGCACTCTCCATTCTTGTACATACTATGTATTACACCTCTTTCCCTCTCAGAATTTCGAACATATTTCTCCATTTTATATCGTCGAACGTTATTTTCAGGTCAACAAATCCTATGAAAGTGTCTTGATTGTTCTTCAGTCTTGCGTCCATTATCATTCGGAACGAAAGAATGGCCATTGTGGTGCCATTACACTTGCTAAAGCCAATTTGGTCGTCACCTAACAGATCCTTAGTTTTTTTTCCATTCTTATGTACATTGTTATTGTCCGAAATTTGGTTGCATGAGCCCAAGAGCTGTTAAGCTGGCTGTGAAATAACTTCGCACTCGTCCTTCGTTAGAATCTTCGAAATTGTGTGGCTGATGGTTTTTTTTTCCGAAAGTCAGATGACACTAGCCAGAGTCATCCATTCTACACACTAACGGGAATAGTCGTTTGGTTGCTACGTTCCGATGGCACGTCATCTATCCCTTGTGCCTTATTCGACCTTAAATCTTCCAAAGCTCTTTTAAATTCTTATTCTAATACTGGATTCCCTATATCTTCTATATCACACGCCATTCGCGACTGTAAAAGGAATTGCGTGAGTGTGTGTGGGAAGGGGGATGGGGAGGGAGAGGGGGGGGGGGGGGGAAGATAGTGGTACACTCTCCGCCACACACTGTAAGGTTGCTTGCAGAGTACAGATGTAGTTAGTGTATTTCAGGCGATTACTGAAGCATCTGATCTCCCAAGTTTCCATTGAGATAGAACTGTGTGAAGAGCTATTGAGAGGCTCCATTCTAAATACACCACCAGCTCCCACTCGGTTTATCCGAGCGTAAAAACGGGACCGATGTGGGCAGGCTTGTTTCTGTGAAACGGCCAGCAGAATTACCATTCGTTATGACGCTGAACAAACAGCGCCGGTAAAAACGCTGCCCGCTGAGGCCTGAGACTGCAAATAAAGCGCGGCACGGCTTAATTGCCTGATTACACGGCCGGCTGGGCGCTTACACGGCGCGCGCTTTTTGCCGCCGGGGATTCGCCCGTTGTCGCTGCGGCCGCCTTTTGTTGGGGCGCGCCCGCTGCGGGAGTCCCGGACACGTACCCGCCGGCCGCTTGCTTGTTAGCCGGGAGCGCCGCGCTGGGCAAAAACGCCGCGAGGATGCGCTCCGCGCCGCCCTCGAATAAATTAGTACTTGCTTTTGGTAAACGACGGTAGCGAATGGCGATGTTCCGGCCCGTGATCGCGCGTGGGCCACAATTAGCCGCTTCCCTGAAGCTCACGGCCGCTGATGCCCGTGGAGTGCCCGCTACGTGAGGCTGGGAGCCCGGCCACGACGCGCCTTCCGCGGAACCGCTCCTACAGATCGGGTAACCGGCCCGCACCGCTGGCGTTCCTACAGCTTAGGAGGCTCTCGTCATCCCCACGGTCCGCTTCAACACCACAGCGCTATTGCCAGGCTCCACGTCCTTGCCTTGCTTGATTTTAGAACTTGAAAACTGCGTTAAACTGCACTTTCACTACCACCCACAGTTTTCCTTTTCTCTACATCGCGAAATAGGCATTGTAATATTCAGCAAAGACAGGCGGTAACCTTTATCGACTAGTCGTGGAAATTCCTTGCGTTCTCTCTTTGAGACGTTCCTGTAGCGTATTTAATCTTTAGTGACCTTTTCGAACCTTAAGCCGTCGACACACGGACCGTGCATCCGAACGTTGAGCGTTGAGCGTGCCGAGTTTCTGACGTCATAGCGTGGAATAGCACGTTCGGGAGTCCTTGCGAACGTGCAGAGCAATATCTGGCATGTCAGATATTCTGAGCGTGCGTCTGAGCTTTGACCAATGAGATGGCACAACGCCACCTACGTCACACGCACGCCGTCTCCCTTCAATACAGAGCTTATATGTATATAAGCCGTTTCCGAGCACCAGCAAATTCAGAATCATTGGAAAACCCGTTGATAACTGTGTGATTCGTTCCAATAAAATAACGAGAAACATCATATTCATGGCAAAAGTATTATTGTAACTTGCGTCTTGTGAGACTATGCTATTTGAAGGCAGTGACACACGAAAGATCCACCCAAAACGCATTGTTCTTAGTACAATTTGTTATGACTAAATTTCAATTAGTAACTTATCTACGATAAGGTTTTCTGCAACAGGTAACATACTTTGATTACTTGCGAATTGAATCTGTATGTTTTTGGATTAGCGTAATGAGTAGCGTCATTGTCTCGTACAGATTTGATAGTTGGGCCGGAAGTTCACGTCTTGATATTCCAAAATTTTATTTCCTAACATTAGCGTTTTTGTTAGGTTCTGATACTTTATTATTAGTTTAATATATATGTATACTATGATATCTGATGTTATGTAAATATAAGTTCACCTTTTAGTGAGGGCTGACTGTTCGATTGGCTTAATCTACAGGACAGCTTGCGCTACTTGTATAAAGATATTTTGCTCCTTTTTCTTTTACGCTTCTTTATTCACATGTTGCAAAGATTCTGCTATTGGGTAGGAACAGTGATTAAGTAAGACTGACCTTGGAGTTTTAATAAAATGTGGGAGAGATGAAATAATGTTTATCTTAAGCGGAGAAGTATTCCAAATTTGTACCGCACTGTTTGTAATGGAACTTTTATATGTTGGACATGGTACTTTCCTTTTCGTGGACGATGGACGAAATGTGCGTTTTAATAGAGCTAACGTGGGAATTTTACGCGCGCCCGTTGAGTAAACAGTGTGATTTACGAACTAGAAACATCCCTCAACTGCCGCTGGAGTGCGTTGCGACCGCGTATACCACATTGAGTACCACGTACCGTATGCACAAGTCGCATCATTCCTCAGCGTTCAGCAGCACGTTGAACTTGGCACGCTCAGCGTTAACGTTCGACAGCACGGTCCGTGTGCCGACGGCTTTAGCTAAACAGTCACGAGAGAGGTGTCGCTTGAGTCACGTGACCATCTGTATTTAATCTTCATACATCCATGTTTAAACTGTATGAAGGCGAGACACAGCTGGTATAATTTTTATTAAAAATGAAATTCATCCAGCTGTAATTAATATTTTATATTTACTTCACTACTAATTTCGACGTTGCGTCAACGCCATCTTCAGGCCCGTACACTATGATAAAATCACTTGTGTGTGGCTCAGTGTAGAAGTTCGCGGTGAGATGAGCATGTGCTCCACATGGATGGCGGGCAGTAATTCAAAGTGTACGGGCCTTAAGATGGAGTTGACGTAACGTCGAAACAAGTAGCGAAGTATTTATAGAATCTTAAGTACAGCTGGAGGAACTTCATTTTTAATAAAAATTATACCAGCTGTGTTCCATCTTCCCGTTTAAACATGGATGTACGAAGATCAAAAACAGATTGTCATGTGACCCAAGCGACCCCTCTCTCGTGACTGTTTAGCCAAGGTCGGAGGAGTTTACTAAAGATTAAACACGCTACAGCAGTGTTGGACATTTTGGCGAGAATTCAGTTATTATGCTGTGGTTGTTCTCAGGAAACTTTCAGAACATTTCAGTCGTGTGAAATAAATATTTGCACAGTTATTTTGCCATCATTCCGCATTCAGAATTTGTAATAACCTATAACGTGATAAAGTATTCAGTACCAAAGCATTATAATGGCTCAGAAATCGTTCTTATTTCGTAATCCGGATGCTGCTAACGAGATCGAATCGCACTGGTTCAACCTGACTCTTTATGGACTCTTATTGTCTCCTTCAGCGTTTTAAATAGTATCTCGCTTTGCTGAAACACTTGTATACACAACGTATGATTCTTCGATTTACTAGAAGTTCAATTCATGCCTCGGTTATTGAGAATCGCATGCGGTTTAATTTCTATGTTTGGTCAACTTGAAGTTAATGTAATCTAAATTCGTCATTAGAGCTAGTTATTTTTGGACTCCCTAAACCATCCATAATTCTTACATGTAAGATTGAAGGAAGTTTTGCGTGACATCATCTTATCATCTTTTGTTGGAATCATCTTTGTGGCGCTTACCAAACAAAGAAGTCCCACGTCAAAGTTGGTGCGTTACGACGGAACCACAGTTAAGTACAGTCACTGCCTGACGCAACAACGAATGTGCGACGTCGATGTAGATGCTTCCACGAGAGGCTCCATACGCCGCCGGAGCTGGAAGAGTTCTTCTCCAGTCGTGTATGGTTTGTGACAGACAAGATATAGGGGATACAGTATTAGAATAAGACTTTAAAAGAGCCCTGCAAGAGTTCACATCGTATAAGGCAGATGGGATAGATGACATTCCATCTGAATTTCCAAAATCATTGAGGGAAGCGGCAACAAACGGTTATTCACATCGGCCCAATGATGCTCAGCTCACTCTGCACTCATCGCTTACGATAACAGAATCGTCATGCTTCAAATAAAACAACGTCAGCTGTATTATAACTCAGTAGTGTATAGAAGCTAATAATCAGTTGTATATTGCGAGAAGAAACTATCAATATGTGTTGTATCAAGCGATACATTATAGAGTTTCGCGACAGTAACAAACACATAGGTTTCCCTGTGGACATGGACTGTTTCCAACTTAAGCATTTCATATTGTTTAAAGTTTAATAAAAGCATTACGTCTTCAGGCCACAAGTGGCCCATCGGGACCATCCGACCGCCGTGTCATTCGCAGCCGAGGATGCACATAGGAGGGGCGTGTGGTCAGCACACCGCTGTCCCGGTCGTTATGATGGTTTTCTTTGACCGGAGCCGCTACTACTCGGTCGAGTAGCTCCTCAGTTGGCATCACGACGCTGAGTGCACCCCGTTCCATTCAACTGCTCTTCCAAGTCCTTTGCTGTCTCTGACAGAATTACAATGTAATCGGCGAACCTCAAAGTTTTTATTTCTTCTCCGAATTTTTTGTTTCCTTCACTGCTTGTTTAATATACAGATTGAATAACATCGGGGGGACGCTACAATCCTGTCTCACTCCCTTCCCAACCACTGCTTCCCTTTCATGTCCCTCGATTCTTATAACTGCCATCTGGTTTCTGTAAAAATTGTAAATAGCCTTTCGCTCCCTGTATTTTACCCCTGCCACCTTTAGAATTTGAAAGAGAGTATTCCAGCCAACATTGTCAAAAGCTTTCTCTGAGTCTGACAAGATACTGTAGCGATAAATCATTTTAGAATCCCATTTTCGTAATTACAGTCAGGAGGAACCATTCTCATTTCACAGCTTCAGACTACAAGCAGAAACTATCCACACTGTATACTTTTGGTAGGATTTTGTGACTGAATATCTGCTGTTTGATGTTCAAGTATACACTGAGGTGACAAAAAGTCATGGGATAGCGATATTTGCACACACAGATGGCGTTAGTATCGCTTACACAAGGAATAAAACTGCAGCGCAATGGCAGGGCTGCCATCTGTATTCAAGTGATCCACGTGAAAAGGTTTCCGACGTGATTATGGCTTCACGATGGGAATTGATAGTCCTTGAACGCGGAATGGTAGTTGGAGCTAGACGCATGGGACATTCTATTTCGAAAATCATAAGAGAATTCAATATTCCGAGATCCACAGAGTCAAGAGTGCGCCGAGAACACCAAATGTCAGGCGTTTTACCTTTCACCACGGACAACACAGTGGCCGACGGTGTTCACTTAACGACCGAGAGGAGCTGCGTTTGTATAGAATTGTCAGTATTAATAGACAAGCAACATAACGGGAAATAACCGCAGAAATTAATGTGAGGTGTACGACGAACGTACCTGTTAGGACAGTATAGCGAAATTCGGCGTTGGGATATAGCAGCTGACGAACGACACGAGTGCCTGCGCTAAGACATCGCCTGCAGTGCCTCTCCTGGGCTCGTGACCATATCGGTTGGACCCTGGACAAATGGAAACCGTGATCGTGGGTAACAACTGTTGGTAGAGTTCGACTAAGAGGTAGTTCCTAGGAAGCGATGGACCCAAATTATCAAGAAAGCACTCTGCAAGCTAGTGGTGGCTCCATTGTGCTGTGGGTAGTGTTTACGTGGAACGGATTGGGTTGAAACTATCACTGAATGGAAATTATTATGTTCGACTACTTGGAGACCAACTGCTCTCACGGATGGACTTCATGTTCCCAAACAACGATGAAAATTTTGTGGATGAAAATGGACCGTATCACAGTGCCACAATAGTTCACGATTTGTATGAAGAACAATCTGGACAGTTCGAGTGAATCATCTGGCCACCCACATAGCCCGACATGAATCCCATCGAACTTGTATGGGACATAACCGACAGATGACTTCGTGCACAAAATTCTGACGCGGCAACACTTTCGCACTTATCGACGGCTACAAAGGCATGGTAGCTCAATATTTCTGCAGAGGACTTCCAACGATTTTTTGAGTCCCTGCCACTTCGAGTTTCTGCACTACGCGGGGCAGAGGGAGGTCCGACACGATGTTAGGCGGTATCCCATTAATTTTGTCACCTCAGTGTGCACTCTACGTTTATCCATTTTACGTTGAGCAGATTTATGTGTGGATTTATATTACTGTGATAAATTCCTTTCCTTGCTTGTGGTCAGACAACGTTTGCAAATTGAACATTGGGTTATGAACATTCGTATAACAGAGCATCGTTTCATAGAAAAAAATGGTTCAAATGGCTCTGAGCACTATGGTACTTAACTGCTGTGGTCATCAGTCCCCTAGAACTTAAAAATAATTAAACCTAACTAACCTAAGGACATCACACACATCCATGCCCGCGGCAGGATTCGAACCTGCGACCGTAGCAGTCGCGCGGTTCCGTACTGAGCGCCTAGAACCGCTAGACCACCGCGGCCGGCTCGCTCCATAGAGTAGGGCTTTATCAAACTATTCATGACAGTAGATCAGGCATAAACAAATTATCCACCACTTGCAAACTGACTTAACTAGTCAGTTATTGGAGCACCTACAGTGTAACGTGGAGTCCGATCCATGTTGCCAGATACTATGTATTATTTTCATCTACATACACAGGTTATTATTTTGGGGGGGGGGGGGGAGGAACATAACTATTTTAGCTGTCTGTACTATAAACTAACTGCAATAAGACATTCCATATAACATGGGTCCCACAATTGTTGCAGAATGTTGATCAGCTCTGGGTCCACATCTTTAATGTACACTACCGGCCATTAAAATTGCTACACCAAGAAGAAATGCAGATGATAAACGGGTATTAATTGGACAAATACATTATAGTAGAACTGACATGTGATTGCATTTTCATGCAATTTGGGTACATAGATCCTGAGAAATCAGTACCCGGAACAACCATCTCTGGCCGTAATAACGGCCTTGATACGCCTGGGCATTGAGTCAAACAGAGCTTGGATGGCGTGTACAGGTATAGCTGCCCATGCAGCTTCAACATCATACTGCAGTTGATCAAGAGTAGTGACTGGCGTATTGTGACGAGCCAGTTGCTCGGCCACCATTGACCAGATGTTTTCAATTGGTGAGAGAACTGGAGAATGTGCTGGCCAGGGCAGCAGTCGAACATTTTCTGTATCCAGAAGGGCCCGTACAGGACCTGCAACATGCGTTCGTGCATTATCCTGCTGAAATGTAAAGTTTCGCGGGTATCGAATGGAGAGTAGAGCCACGGGTTCGTAACACTTCTGAAATGTAACGTCCACTGTTCAAAGTGCCGTCAGTGCGAACACGAGCTGACCGAGACGTGTAAACAAAGGCACTCTATACCATCACGCCGGGTGATACGCCAGTATGGCGATGACGAATACACGCTTCCAATGTACGTTCACCACGATGCCGCCAAACACGTATGAGACCATCATGATGCTGTAAACAGAACGTGGATTCATCCGAAAAAATGGCGCTTTGCCATTCCTGAACCCAAGTTTGTCGTTGAGTGCACCTGTCTGTGTTGCAGTGTCAAGGGTAACTGCAGCCATGGTCTCCGAGCTGATAATCCATGCTGCTGCAAACGTCGTCGAACTGCTCGTGCAGATGGTTGTTGTCTTGCAAACGTCCCCATCTGTTGACTCAGGGATCGAGACGTGGCTGCATGATCCGTTACAGCCATGCGGATAATATGCCTGTCATCTCGACTGCTAGTGATACGAGGCCGTTGGGATCATGCAAAACGTTCCGTATTACCCTCCTGAACCCACCGATTCCATATTCTGTTAATAGGCATTGGATCTCGACCAGCGCGAGCAGCAATGTCGCGATACGGTAAACCGCAATCGCAACAAGCTACAATCCGACCTTAATCAAAGCCGGAAACGGGATGGTACACATTTCTCCTGCTTGCACGAGGCTTCGCAACAACGTTTCACCAGGCAAAGCCGGTCAACTGCTGTTTGTTTATGAGAAATCGGTAGAAAACTTTCCTCATGTCAGCACATTGTAGGTGTCGCCACCGTCGCCAACCTTGTGTGAATGCTCTGAAAAGCTAATGGTTTGCATATCACAGTATCTTCTTCTTGTCGGTTAAATTTCGCATCTGTAGCACGTAATCTTCGTGGTGTAGCAATTTTAATGGCCAGTAGTGTATATTCCAAGTAGTCATACCGCATGTAGCTGTGATAACAGTTTTAACCTTGTCCTTACCAAGCGTTATGAAAGCAGTCCCGAAACGAGATACAGTGAAGTTAAAAATAAGTAAGCGAAACACTACAACTGAAAACATAATCGAACATACATGGAGTTTTACGGCGCACTGCACAACGCAGACATGCAACAACTTAGTTCCTAGCAGTCCGCGTCCAAATATGTGTGATAATGTAAGTATTCCGAAGCTTCCACACACCATGTGAGCAGGAGCCATGTGGCAAGCACACATATTGCGATTAGCCTGCATAAAAATTGAACCAGCACAACTCACACTGATACGAATCGCCCGTGTATTCGGCTTGTTGGTTACATTGGTTGGATTGCAATAGCAGAAATATGTCAAGAATTTGATTACAATAGCGGGAAAATGTCAAGGATGTAAAGACACAGAGAGTGTTGTAAAATTAAAGGTGCTCCCACAACTCACTTGTGCGATTGATTATAAATAGTACTGCAAAAGTAATAAAACGAATAAAACCGCGAATGTAGATTTAAACTAGAAAACATCTCAAGCATAAGTACATGTACGTCTGATCGTAACTGACATATCATACGGCAAAAACTACGTTACATGCATAGGAACAGAGATACTAGCTTCGTCCATGGGGCGCTTTGCGAAACTCACGGACTTCGAACGTGGTCTGGTGACTGGGTGTCACTGTGTGTTATACTTCTGTATGCGAGATTTCCACACTCCTAAACATCCCAGGTCCATTGTTTCCGATGTGATAGTGAAATGGAAACGTGAAGGCACACGTACAGCACAAAAGCGTACAGGCCGACATCGTCTGTTGACTGACAGAGACCGCCGACAGTTGAAGAGGGTCATAATGTTTAATAGGCAGACGTCTATCCAGACCATTACACTGGAGTTCCAAACTACATCATGCTCCACTGTAAGTACTATGACAGTTAAGTGGGAGGTGAGAAACTTGGATATCATGGTCGAGCGGCTGCTCATAAGCCATACATCACGCTGGTAAATGCCAAACGATGCCTCGTTTGGTGTAAGGAGCGTAAACATGAGACGATTGAACAGTGGAAAAAATTTGTGTGGAATGACGAATTACGGTACACAATGTGGCGATCCGATGGTAGGGTGTGGGCATGGCGAATGCTTGGTGAACGTAATCTGCCAGCGTGTGTAGTGCCAAGAGTAAAATTCGGAGGCTGTGGTGTTATGGCCTGGTAGTGTTTTTCATGGAGGGGGCTTGCACCCCTTGTTGTTTTGCGTGACACTATCACAGCACAGACCAACATTGTCATTTTAAGTACCTTCTTGCTGCCTACTGTTGAAGAGCTATTCGGAGATGTCGATAGCATCTTTCAACACGATCGAGCACCTGTTCATTATGCACGGCCTGTGTCGGAATGGTTACATGACAATAATATCCGTGTAATGGACTGGCCTGCACAGAGTCCTGACGTGACTCCTATAGAGCTCCTCTGGGGTGTTTTGGAACGCCGACTTCGTGCCAGGCCTTACCGACCGACATCGATACCTTTCTTCAGTGCAGTACTCCATGAAGAATGGGCTGCCATTCGCCAAGAAACAATACAACACCTGACTGAACGTAAGTCTGCGAGAGTGGAAGATGTCATCAAGGCTAAGGGTGGGCGAACACTATACTGAACTCCAGAATTACCGATGGAGATGCCACGAACTTCTAAGTCATTTTCAGCCAGGTGTGCGGATACCTTTTATCACATAGTGTATTAACACTTGGCGAATATGCAATATGGTATTTATGTAAGGGTTATGTAATGGAAAAGCTGCTGCTGCTTGTAGAGAGTATGGCAAACAATTTTATAATCATAAATTATCAAATTCGTGCGTGTTTATTCTTGTTTTCACGGAAATGTGTGAGGCTGTTGCACTATTCAACAGTCATACCTCATATTATGAATTTCTACACGTATTGGTGGGAAGCAGCTGCCATTTCCCTCTTTTTTTCCATAGAAAAGGGAACAGGTTCGTCCGTCAGATTAGCACCAGCATCCAGTCTCCACTTCTATGTTGAGCTCAGAAACTGCGCGGAGTCCAGAACAGAACTTGGAGTGGAGAGGATTCATTCCCCTCGGTTGGCCTGTTGCTTCCGGACACCCTCTCGCAGCTCTTGAATGTAAGCCTTGCTCAGACAACAGCGTAATCCGTCTTCTGAGCATTTCGCATTTACCTCATCTCTTCATGTATCTTGAAAGCTCAATTACCTATATTATATTTGTTTCATTTACCTTGCTTTTTCGAGTTGGCCAGATGTTGAAGTGCTATTCATTTTTGCTTCCTGCAGTCTTACATTTTAACAAGAATCTCACGAAGTTTAGAGACGTTATATTTTAGTTTGCTATGATTTTCAGAACGCAACAGTACACTAGTCACTGTAAGTTCTTCACTTGATTGGATAAAGTCGTCTCGATCTGACAAGCGTTTTGAGAACCCTAATGTCCTACACTTTCCCTCTGGTATGGCGATCCTTAATCGATGCATATTGTAAAAATCGTCGTGTGTATGTATGTGAGTTCCACATCCTCGTAATCCGCCTTCAGCCAATCTTGGTACACATACCCTCTACTGTGAGGCAAAATCGCTGTGGGTATGATCGCCTCACATAGTTCAGGAGATACGACATCGTGCACAATGACATGCGTGAAAAACTGTCACATCATAAACTGATTTTAAATTTATTTCTGTGCTACTAACTCCATTCTCAATAACTTTCTCAGGCAGTATCTAGATAAACCTCGAATTGCACCTACAATATTAGGTCAATCAGATGCACATAGTGCAGGAGATATCACGTCATAAGCACTAAGGTGCGTGAAAAACTGCCGCATTGTCCATGACGTTAAAATTTATTACTACTTTCCTACTAACACCATTTGCACCACATTTTGTAGAGAGTGTCCACATACGCCACTGAATGTGTCATTTTATGTCATAAATACTGAGATACGTGAAAAAATACCGCATCATAAATGAATTTTTAATTCACTTATTAGTTACTACTAACTAGGAGAGATCTCCAACAGTGGGACAGAATTTTTGAAGCCAAATATATTGTGATATAGGTTAAGGTCCCACGTATCACCCCTTGCAGCCATTCACCCTGGTGAGCCGTCGTTTGCGAGTAAATGATGACAAAAAATTTCTGGCTTTTCCTTGATGGTCAATAACGCTATAAGCGTCACGCGACGTGGACTGATTCCCTGGTGTAGTGGTTAGGGTAATAGCATCACACGTAGAACGTTGTGGTTTAGAATATCGTCAACTACACCACGCTTTTTATTTTTATATCTCTATCTAAATTGATGAAAGGAGAAAATATAAAAATGCAGTAAATGAAGCAGGCAAAAAGGAATACAAACGTCTCAAAAATGATATCGACAGGAAGTGCAAAATGGCTAAACAGGGATGGCTAGAGGACAAATGTATGGATGTAGAAGCTTATCTCACTAGGGTAAGATAGATACTGCCTACAGGAAAATTAAAGAGACCTTTGGAGAGAAGAGAACCACGTGTATGAATATCAAGAGCTCAGATGGCAGCCCAGTTCTAAGCAAAGAAGGGAAGGTAGAAAGGTGGAAGGAGTATATAGAAGGTTTATACAAGGGCGATGTACTTGAGGACAATATTATGGAAATGGAAGAGGATGTAGATATAGACGAAATGGGAGATACGATACTGCGTGAAGAGTTTGACAGAGCACTGAAAGACCTGAGTCGAAACAAGGCCCCCGGAGTAGACAACATTCCATTAGAACTACTGACGGCCTTGGAACAACCAGTCCTGACAAAACTCTATCAGCTGGTGAGCAAGATGTATGAGACAGGCGAAATACCCTCAGACTTCAAGAAGAATATAATAATTCCAATCCCAAAGAAAGCAGGTTCTGACAGATGTGAAAATTACCGAACTATCAGTTTAATAAGCCACGGCTGCAAAATACTAACGCGAATTCTTTACAGACGAATGGAAAAACTGGTAGATGCAGACCTCGGGGAGGATCAGTTTGGATTCCGTCGAAATGTTGGAACACGTGAGGCAATACTGACCTTACGACTTATCTTAGAAGAAAGATTAAGAAAAGGTAAACCTACGTTTCTAGCATTTGTAGACTTAGAGAAAGCTTTTGACAATGTTGACTGGAATACTCTTTTTCAAATTCTAAAGGTGGCAGGGGTAAAATACAGGGAGCGAAAGGCTATTTATAATTTGTACAGAAACCAGATGGCAGTCATAAGAGTCGAGGGGCATGAAAGGGAAGCAGTGGTTGGGAAAGGAGTGAGACAGGGTTGTAGCCTCTCCCCGATGTTATTCAATCTGTATATTGAGCAAGCAGTAAAGGAAACAAAAGAAAAATTTGGAGTAGGTATTAAAATTCATGGAGACGAAGTAAAAACTTTGAGGTTCGCCGATGACATTGTAATTCTGTCAGAGACGGCAAAGGACTTGGAAGAGCAGTTGAATGGAATGGACAGTGTCTTGAAAGGAGGATATAAGATGAACATTAACAAAAGCAAAACGAGAATAATGGAATGTAGTCAAATTAAATCGGGTGATGCTGAGGGAATTAGATTAGGAAATGAGACACTTAAAGTAGTAAAGGAGTTTTGCTATTTAGGAAGTAAAATAACTGATGATGGTCGAAGTAGAGAGGATATAAAATGTAGACTGGCAATGGCAAGGAAAGCGTTTCTGAAGAAGAGAAATTTGTTAACATCGAATATCGATTTATGTATCAGGAAGTCGTTTCTGAAAGTATTTGTTTGGAGTGTAGCCATGTATGGAAGTGAAACATGGACGATAACTAGTTTGGACAAGAAGAGAATAGAAGCTTTCGAAATGTGGTGCTACAGAAGAATACTGAAGATAAGATGGATAGAGCACGTAACTAATGAGGAGGTATTGAATAGGATTGGGGAGAAGAGAAGTTTGTGGCACAACTTGACTAGAAGAAGGGATCGGTTGGTAGGACATGTTTTGAGGCATCAAGGGATCACAAATTTAGCATTGGAGGGCAGCGTGGAGGGTAAAAATCGTAGAGGGAGACCGAGAGATGAGTACACTAAGCAGATTCAGAAGGATGTAGGTTGCAGTAGGTACTGGGAGATGAAGCAGCTTGCACAGGATAGAGTAGCATGGAGAGCTGCATCAAACCAGTCTCAGGACTGAAGACAACAACAACAACATCTAAATGACTTTAATCATCATTTTTACTCAATTAATTGCTTTAAATGTGATATTTTGTTTTTATCCCTTTACCACAGCATTTTAATCAGCTATGAACCTTTTTATTTGTTTAATTTTTTCTTTATATCATTCTTTTTTCAATCAGGATTTTTGTGTATATGAATTTACGTGCATTTATCTATTTTAATATTCAATTATTTAAAAATTCCGATCTATTATTTTTCTCACCATTGCACAGTCAATATAAATAGATTATTTCGTCTTTTGTTTTCTAACAAAAGACGAAATAATCTATTTATATTGACTGTGCAATGGTGTGAAAAATGTATTTTTCATTAGCAGATGCGCAATTTTTCTTTTCTTTATTTGCATGGTAATCGTTATAACATAATCCAAATACCCACTGGACTGCGGGCAAAATAGTGCAGATGAAGATTTAAATGAAAGAACTGTTTATAAGTAAAACCGAAATTCAACAAAAATGAGAAATAGATATAATAACGCAAAAACGTGGACGGAAAAACATGATGATAAAGAAAGGGATTAAATAGAAACTAATAAATAAAATTAATTAAAAACACATGAACAAAGGTTTGAAGTATAAATAGAAAGATAGGGTGAAAAACGAAAAAAAATGGAAAAACTGATATTATGTTAAAATTATGTGACAAAGTAATGGAATGGAAATAAAAAATTACATCAAAATCACTTCGATAAATATAAATAATAAAAAAATAAAAAAACTACTGCACCACACAAGAACTGAAACCACAACGTCCTATGTATAGAAGCTATCCTATCCCCTACACCACACAGTCAGTCTACATACCTCGATTTTATTAACGAATAGCAGTAGACATAATTTCGAATTTTTTTCATACATTCGCAAACGAGGATCCACCAGGGCGAATGACTGCAGTGTGTGATACCTAGGATCTCAGCCAACATAATCGTATAAATGGTTCCAGAAACTCGAACCCATCGCTGGGGACCTGCAGACACTCCCACAGTTGAGTCAACTTACGGCAATTCCTGACACCTGGTAGCACTTTTGACAGCTTCTAACTACGAAGCGCAATCCGCATTAGGCGGACATAATAGCCGTCTACAGGCTGACAATTATTGATATATATAAAATACCACATTCTGAAAGCTTCTATTCTATTTTGTATAAAATGTTTATTGTCCATGTTCCACTTACATACACGGCTACACTCCAAATACTTTCGGAAATGACTTCCTGACACTAACGTCTATAATCGATGCTAACAGATTTCTCTTCTTCATAAAGGGTTTCCTTTCGTTTAGCAATTACTACTTTAAGTACCTCATTTCCTGATCTAATGGCCTCATTGTTACCTGATTTAATTCGACTACATTCGTCTTACTCTAGTTGATGTTCATCTTATACCCTCCTTTCAAGACACTGTCCATTCCGTTCAACTGCTCTTCCAAATGCTTTGCTCTCTGTGACAGAATTGCAATGTCATCAGCGAACCTCAAAGTTTTTATTTCTTCTTTCCGAATTTTAATTCCTACTCCAAATTCTTCTTTTGTTTCCATTACAGCTTATACACTCCTGGAAATTGAAATAAGAACACCGTGAATTCATTGTCCCAGGAAGGGGAAACTTTATTGACACATTCCTGGGGTCAGATACATCACATGATCACATTGACAGAACCACGGGCACATAGACACAGGCAACAGAGCGTGCACAATGTCGGCACTAGTACAGTGTATATCCACCTTTCGCAGCAATGCAGGCTGCTATTCTCCCATGGAGACGATCGTAGAGATGCTGGATGTAGTCCTGTGGAACGGCTTGCCATGCCATTTCCACCTGGCGCCTCAGTTGGACCAGCGTTCGTGCTGGACGTGCAGACCGCGTGAGACGACGCTTCATCCAGTCCCAAACATGCTCAATGGGGGACAGATCCGGAGATCTTGCTGGCCAGGGTAGTTGACTTACACCTTCTAGAGCACGTTGGGTGGCACGGGATACATGCGGACGTGCATTGTCCTGTTGGAACAGCAAGTTCCCTTGACGGTCTAGGAATGGTAGAACGATGGGTTCGATGACGGTTTGGATGTACCGTGAACTATTCAGTGTCCCCTCGACGATCACCAGAGGTGTACGGCCAGGGTAGGAGATCGCTCCCCAGACCATGATGCCGGATGTTGGCCCTGTGTGCCTCGGTCGTATGCAGTCCTGATTGTGGCGCTCACCTGCATGGCGCCAAACACGCATACGACCATCATTGGAACCAAGGCAGAAGCGACTCTCATCGCTGAAGACGACACGTCTCCATTCGTCCCTCCATTCACGCCTGTCGCGACACCACTGGAGGCGGGCTGCACGATGTTGGGGCGTGAGCGGAAGACGGCTTAACGGTGTGCGGGACCGTAGCCCAGCTTCATGGAGACGGTTGCGAATGGTCCTCGCCGATACCCCAGGAGCAACAGTGTCCCTAATTTGCTGGGATGTGGCGGTGCGGTCCCCTACGACACTGCGTAGGATCCTACGGTCTTGGCGTGCATCCGTGCGTCGCTGCGGTCCGGTCCCAGGTCGACGGGCACGTGCACCTTCCGCCGACCACTGGCGACAACATCGATGTACTGTGGAGACCTCATGCCCCACGTGTGGAGCAATTCGGCGGTACGTCCACCCGGCCTCCCGCATGCCCACTATACGCCCTTGCTCAAAGTCCGTCAACTGCACATACGGTTCACGTCCACGCTGTCGCGGCATGCTACCAGTGTTAAAGACTGCGATGGAGCTCCGTATGCCACGGCAAACTGGCTGACACTGACGGCGGCGGTGCACAAATGCTGCGCAGCTAGCGCCATTCCACGGCCAACACCGCGGTTCCTGGTGTGTCCGCTGTGCCGTGCGTGTGATCATTGCTTGTACAGCCCTCTCGCAGTGTCCGGAGCAAGTATGGTGGGTCTGACACACCGGTGTCAATGTGTTCTTTTTTCCATTTCCAGGAGTGTACAATACATTTTTAGGATTTGAAAGAGAGTATTTCAGTCAATAGTGCGTAAAGCTTTAAATGCGAACATTTTTAGGTTAGGCTTTACCGTGACTGTACTGACATTAAATGAAACAACAAGTTCAATGTTACCAGTCACCATTTGTGACTGGTAACAGTGAACTTGTTGTTTCATTTAATTTAGTGCGTAAAGCTTTCTATCAGTCTGCAAATGCTATGAGTGTCAGTTTGTCTTTCCTTGGGTTATGTTAAATGAGAAGTTGTGGGGTCAGTATCACCTCGGGTGCTCCTAAATTTCTCCGGGATCCAAACTGATCCTCACCGAGGTCGGCTTCTACCAGTTTTTTTCCATTCTTTTGTAAAGAATTCTTGTTAGTATTCTGCAACCGTGACTTACTAAACTGATAGTTCGGTAATTTTCACACCTCTCTCTACCTGCTTTCTTAGGAACAAGAATTGTTATATTCTTTTTGAAGTCTGAGGTTATTTCGCCTGTCTCATGGAATAGTTTAGTCGTGGATGGCTCTCTCAAGGCTATCAGTAGTTTTAACGAAGTGTTGTGTACCCCGGGGTCTTGTTTCGACTTAGGTCTTCCAGAGCTGCTAAATTCTTCTTGCAGTGTCATATCTTCCATTTCATCTTCATCTATGTCGTCTTCCATTTCCAACATATTGTCTTCAAGTACATCTCCCTCTATATTCTCCTTCCACCTTTCTGCTTTTGCCTTCTTTGCTTAGGACTACTTTTGCATCGGCGCTCTTGATATTCATACAAATGGTTCTCTTTTCTTCAAAGATCTCTTTAATTTTCCTGTAGGTGGCATCTATCTTTCTCCTACTGTAATATGCTTCTAAATCCTGCTTAACCATTTTGCACTTCCTGTCTGTCTCATTTTTAGACGTTTGTATTCCCTTTTGGGCACTACTTTTGCTGCATTTTTATATTTTCTCCTTTCATCCTACGTTACCTAAGGATTTCTACTAGCCCTCGTCTTTTTATCTACTTGATCCTCTGTTGCATTTACGATTACATCTCTTCAAGGTACCCATTCTTCTTCTACTATATTCCTTTCCCCTGCTATTGTCAAAAGTTGCATAATGCTGCGTTTGTAACTGTCTGCAACCTCTGGTATTGTCAGTTTATCCAGTCACGTCTCCTTAAATTCCTATCTTTTTGCAGTGTCTTCAGTTTTAATTTACAATTCGTAGCGTATAAATTGTGGTCTGAGTCCACATCTGCCTCTAGATATGTCTTACAATTTAAAATCTGGTTCCGAAATCTCTGTCTTACCATTATATAATCAATTTTAAACCTTCCAGTGTCTACAGGTGTCCTCCACGTATACAACCTTCTTCCATGATTCTTAAACCAAGTGTTAGTGATGATTAAATTATGCTCTGTTCATAATTTTACCAGGCGGCTTCCTATTTCATTCAGTAGTGGATTTCATGTCCAATGTATGCGTAGTACGTGACATTTTCGTTCAGCGTCAAGTGCCAATCTCTGCGCCAATCATGAACCTTCTGCAGGCAGTTCTGCAAATCGTTACTATTTTCTGGCGTTGCTACCTTCTTATAGACAAATGCATCATCTCGAACAGCCTTATGGACCTTCTGACATTTTTTGCTAGGTTATCTCTACTTGGTCACTGTAAACAGTAAGGATCCTATGGCTCTTTTTTGGGACACTCTTTAAACTGCATTTCAGTCTGTCGATTTTTTTCCTTTAAGAGCGACGTGTTGAGCTTTGTGTACAAGGAAGTCTCGAATCCAGTCGCAGATCTAGTCCGGTTCTCGATAAGCTCGTTCTTTTTTTTCCGAAACGGCGTTGCGGGACGGTGTCACATCCTTTCTGAAGTCAAGGAACATGGGTGAACCTGAGCGCCGATGTCTACAGCTCTGTGGATCTAGTTTCGCGGAAACTCTGCTATCCAAAACCGTCTTAACTCCTCAGCATTGCACGTGTTCCATAATTCTACAACAGACTGACGTCAACGATGTAGGCCTGTAGCTACGGTCATCTATCCTGCGACCCTTCTCGAAAACGGGAATGTGCTCGCTTTTCACCAGTCGCTAGGTACCCTTCATTGCTCCAACGACCTATGATAAACTGTTGCTAGAAGGGGAGCAAGTTCTTTCGTATAATATCCGTAGAATTTTACAGGTACTGGGTCTGGTCGTAATGCCTTTTCACTACTAACAAGGAGAACCTGCCATAGGTCGCTCTCTGATAGGGTCGAAACTTGGCATGGTGAAGAGAGCGTGAAAACAAAGGGGCATCTATTTTGGCTTAGATGTTAACACACACAGGTTTTCAATAAAATAACGGTCAAAGTTCCAACATGACGTTATCAGTACGCTGGCTCATCGAGTTCGTAGCGCAGGGAGCTAAAAACAAAGTATCGAAGTTTCGCGTTCCGTGTTGAAATCCATTATTACGTTATGTTTTTCTTTTGTCACTGCGGAAGTACCTCGCATCAACATATCTGGTGACATGGTATAATACAATGTAATTATTGGCTAAAAATAAGTATTTCAAATCCTATTGAAAGTAGATTGTATCGAAATAGATTGTATCTTCAAAAATGTCATAGAATAACAGTAACTGAGAAATAAAACATTAGAGTTGTATTATTTCAAGTTTTGCTTTGTGTTCTACTCTTACGCAACAAGAGAAGCAGTGCAGTCGTGAAAACATACAACGCATAAAAATTCGGGGTGCCACGAGCCACGTGCGAAGCCATATGCCACAGCCACAATTTTTGTGTCTGAACATCACCAGGAAAAGAACCTCACACACCGAATGGTGCAGTCTACCGATTGATTATGGCATGTATTTTTATTACGTTGCGTCAACTTGTGATTTCCGGTTGCTCTGAAATGACAGTAGGGCTCTTCTGTAAACGGCGAATGTTGTTCTTCCACCTGTCAGTAAAAGTATATGTCGCACAGTTTACATAACGGTATACACTTTCACGAAATTACTTTTAATGAACGAACAGCCCATCGTATAAGGACGGATCCTTTTGCGCTCCCCAAAAGTGAATAATGTACAGAAATCCCTCCATTTGTCCAGAAACTAATGATAGATTTCTTTTGTGAACCTTTCAGATTTTGTAGTTGTTGGATGCACATCTTCATGTCGTTCCGTTAATTGGTTTCTATTTTGATGAACTCGAAGGTAAGATTTGTCACAAACGATAAACTGTTGGTGGCAGTGTTCTGGAGGCCATTAATTCGTGCCAATTGTGATCACAGAAGCTATTTCTAATAAAAATTGAAATCTGAAATTGCTTTGCCATTAATTCCATGGTACCGGGTGATCAAAAAGTCAGTATACATTTGAAAACTTAAACCACGGAATAATGTAGGTAGAGAGGTAAAAATTGACACACATGCTTGGAATGACATGGGGTTTTATAAGAACAAAAGAAAAAAAAGTATTGCTAGACGCGTGAAACATGTCTAGCGCGCGTCGTTTGGTGATGATCGTGTGCTCAGCCGCCACTTTCGTTATGCTTGGCCTCCCAGGTCCCCAGACCTCAGTCCGTGCGATTACTGGCTTTGGGGTTACCTGAAGTCGACATCTCTAGGGATGCTGAAAGACAACATCCGACGCCAATGCCTCACCATAACTCCGGACATGCTTTACAGTGCTGTTCACAACATTATTCCTCGACTACGGCTATTGTTGAGGAATGATGGTGGACATATTGAGCATTTCCTGTAAAGAACATCATCTTTGCTTTGTCTTATTTTGTTTTGCTAATTATTGCTATTCTGATCAGATGAAGCGCCATCTGTCGAACATTTCTTGAACTTTTGTATTTCTTTGGTTCTAGTAAAACCCCATGTCATTCCAAGCATGTGTGTCAATTTGTACCTCTCTATCTACATTATTCCGTGATTTATTCAGTTTTCAAATATATACTGACTTTTTTGATCATCCGGTATTTCACTATATCTTACAAAAATTGATGTCAAATACTTCCGCGACAGCAAAAGGGGAGAGAAAGGGACAGGATTTGAATACAAGGCTTAAAATTTCGAAACAGTACTTTTAGCAACTCCACTAACAACGCACTTGGTTTACGCCACCCGAGCAGCCTGATGAAGTCGCGCCAAAACTTTTATCGTCATTTTATCAGAGGCTACTGTGTGTTGGCACCTGAGCCAAGATAGGTGTCACTTTATTTTCACCTTCTTTCACCTTGGCAAGATTCGACTGTGTCAGACAGCGAAATGTGACGAGTTCCCCTTGTAAGCGATTGTAGCTTTTTCTGTTCTGCGATCAGGTATCTGCCGAATAACTGTCACCACACAGGGAAGCCTTACCGTCCACTACATGCAGACAAGCTCCACATACCCCCACACAGTGAGGTGATCTATGGCCGATCTCCCACTAATATATGACGACCCTGATTGCTCCAGGAATGCAGCGGCTCCGCGCGGGATTAGCCGAGCGGTCTAAGGCCCTGCGGTCATGGACTGTGCGGTTGGTCCCGGCGGAGGTTCGAGTCCTCCCTCGGGCATGGGTGTGTGTGCTTTTCCTTAGGATAATTTAGGTTAAGTAGTGTGTAAGCTTAGGGACTGATGACCTTTGCAGTTAGGTCCCATAAGATACAAAAAAAAAGTGCAGCGGCGGCAGCAAACTTGGATACATCGCCATCGCCTGCCACGGTAATGATGCATGATACGCATACTAACAAACCCAATCTTGCATGAACTATCGCAGCTAGTAAGCCACTACTGCTCTTACTACCCATCCCACTGCCGAAGAGTTTTTTTCCCCACAGCACGACCTTGCCACTTCTTGCCCTCTGCTCTTCAAATTCCTACCCTCATCTATCACCTGATGGACCGAGTTAATGCGTAGTCTCACTCAGACGCACGGATAACATCACAGCCCAGCATCCGGTGACCAAAAAAAAAAAAAAAAAAATGGTTCAAATGGCTCTGAGCACTATGGGACTTAACATCTGTGGTCCTCAGTCCCCTAGAACTTAGAACTACTTAAACCTAACTAACCTAAGGACATCACACACATCCATGCCCGAGGCAGGATTCGAACCTGCGACCGTAGCAGTCGCGCGGTCGCGGACTGAGCGCCTGAACCGGTAGACCACCGCGGCCGGCCCGGTGATCCACCTATTAGACAACTAACTTGTTGACCGAGGTGACAGTAGAACTTTAGGTTTGGTCACCAATTTCGTGCGGGCGTGGAGGGGCCCCATATCTTTATAAAAAAAGTTATCTCAATCTTTTCTAATGAATATGCGGCTGTTTACGATGTGCTATAACATTTTTTGAAGTAAGGTTCCTCATAATTTTTCTTAAATATTGCCGGGAAGCACAAAAGAAGGTGAAATGGACATGTTCAGGATTTTCTGGGCGTCTCGTAGCCCCAGTATTTGGAACTGTGACTACCCCTGCGAGAGAGCACGGTTTCCGCCTTCTCAGCACGGCCGGCCCCACGACGGCAGCGTCGGCGTGTCAAAAGAACGGCCGTCGTTAACGCTGGCCGGCGCTGCGTTTCCATTCGGCGCACGGCGCGGCCGTTGTGATGCAAAGTGGGCGCGACGCACGCGGGTGGGCGCGCCTCCAGCCGCCCACACGCACAAGTACGCACGGGCACGCACGGGGGGCGGGGGCGGCCAGGGGGAGGCGAGAATGGGGCCATTGCGCCGCTATTGATTCGCCGGACAGCCCACGGCGACAAGACACGGTTTTCGCTTTTGCCGCCGTCTTCGCACCCGGTCGCAAATAGACGGACCAAGATTTTCCTCATAAGTAGCCAGAGGTATTTGTGCCGTCTGGCTGAAGGTGTGTGTTCACTAGCAAGTAAACGCCCACATATCGCTTACAGAAGCTACTTCTGAAAGTTGCTGGGCATGAAGAAACTTCCAGAAGGTTGTGGCAACCCAATTCTGATGCCGTGTAATCTTTACTGCATCCAGAGATACCCCTTTTTCTCAACTGAAATTGCCGGTGCCCTCTTGTGTAAATTGACGCATACCTCACTTTAGCACGGCAGCTCGTTTTATCTGTATTATTTTTAGTTATTAGCATTCCTTTCACCTGTTTGAAGTTACTTGAGAATTTTCTACGTACTCAGAAGGCATAATTATGGGAACTCCGCCGGCCGAGGTGGGCCGAGCGGTTCTAGGTGCTTCAGTCTGGAACTGTGCGACCGCTACGGTCGCAGGTTCGAATCCTGCCTAGGGCAAGGATGTGTGTGATGTCCTTTCGTTAGCTATGTTTAAGAACTTCTAAGTTCTAGGGGAATGATGACCTCAGATGTCAAGTCCCATAGTTTTCAGAGCCATTTGAACCATTTTTATGGTAACTCCGAAAAGGTTAGTCATCCAGATATTCTTATGTTCCGTTAAACTTATTGTACAGTCAAACCTATTATTTGGTATCCTTGTATCAAATTTGTATAAGTGCTATGATCCGTATGACTAGAGTACTATGGAGGATACGCCTGCGTGCGTTCGCTAATAACATGATAGTTATAATCTTCTGATGAAGGGCACTTAGTGCCTGAAACCGGAAAACAAATAAAATTTCGTTTGTCGAACTTCTTGCTAATTTTTTCAGCATATTTAAACAGGATTCGTTAAAATAGTAATTATTAATATTAATACAAAATATGTTGTGCAATAACACATAAAATTCAACTTTTCCATGCACCAAGAAGTTATTGTCATACTTTACATTTCAGTATCAATATAACACTCTCACAAAAAAGGCTCTGAGCACTATGGGACTTAACATCTATGGTCATCAGTCCCCTAGAACCTAGAACCTAGAACTACTTAAACCTAACTAACCTAAGGACAGCACACAACACCCAGTCATCACGAGGCAGAGAAAATCCCTGACACCGCCGGGAATCGAACCCGGGGACCAGGGCGTAACACTCTCACAGCTATCGTTAGTATACTATTGTATTTCGTAGTATGTTGACACTAAGTGTGACAGACACAGTTGTTCTCAGTTTTTAGTTACGGACTGTGTTGGCAATCTAATGGACACATTTCGAGCAGTGATTGCTATATTGCTGTTAATGTAAGTGTTTCAAGGTCTTGGCAAGCTTATATGAAAAGAGTTGTGGACTTAATGGATGTGACAGCAAAATTTGTAATAGTGTGGAGTATTTTAGTCATTTCGCAGTAAGCCTGGACCTCGTTTTTGGAGTATCTGAATGAAATTTAGCTGCCCCTGGACACTGATGCAGTAATAAGAGCTTTGTTTCTGTATTCTACTATTGCTACTGTTACAATATTCACATGAGTGCAATAAATGTGGTATGCAATAATATGCAATGTTGATAACTCATCTACGCAGTTCATTATTGATTACTGCTCAACAGTTGTCGGGAAGTCTGCAAGTTAGTATAATAGTTTCTTGCAACTTGCTGCAACTACCTGCCTATATTGCCAGTTAATGACAACTTTCGTCAAACTTTCAGAAGATCTGTGGTTCAAACCTGGTACGACAAAGCCAGTGTCGAAAAGGAGATTGCCCCAAAGAGATATGGGCCGAAATAAATGTACCAGTGGAACCCCGAAATATATAATAGCGAAGATCAGCTAAGGAAGTGGGAAATGATTTCCCAGATTAATGTGTTTCTGTTGTGGTTGGCAGGAGAGCCAACACAGGGTTACTAAAGGAGGCCGAAATGCACCCGTTTTAGCTCACGCAGGCTGGCGTGAGGTCTGGAACATGACATTAGAATTGAGAAAAACGGACGTAGCTGGTGGAATACTTAACTTTAATCCATTTAATGACGAACGTTGCTCTTGATGATACATGGTTTACAATATCAATAGTACTGATAATGGCGCATTGCTAGGTCGTAGCTAATTACGTAGATGAAGGCTATCGTCTTGGCAAATGAGTGCGTAGAAGTCAGTGAACCATCGCTAGCAAAGTCGGCTGTACAACTAGGGTGAGTGCTAGGAAGTCTCTCTAGACTTGCCGTGTGGCGGCGCTCGGTCTGCAATCACTGATAGTGGCGACACGCGGGTCCGACGTATACTACCGGACCGAGGCCGATTTAAAGGCTACCACCTAGCAAGTGTGGTGTCTGGCGGTGACACCACAGTTTCAACAAAAGATGAAGTAGAATGACGGTACACACGTATTTTAGTTTTAGATGATTCTTTGTAATGTTAGAAATAATAAATATTGTTTGTAGAAATCGAAGAGTATCCTGGTGTTTTGGCTTGTCACATTTTTGTACCCTGTTGTAGAATATTTCATTGCACAGCAGTGAAGAGATCTTTGAAACTGTTATACGACAGTGTCAGAAACTTTTTAATTCAGTAGTGTTTCTGGGTAAATATAAACGTCTCTATGTAAGTTTTTCATCCATTTTTTTCTGACTTTTTTTGTTTTTCATCACAAGTTTTCTTCAATAATGTAATTCAACAGTATTGTCGGGTGCTTTTGATTTTAAGCACAAAATTCTAAACTTCCTTTCGCCATACTCACAACGCGACTCTGTTGGCAACGATTCTGAAAGTACTTGCAGCAAGCACCTGAAATTAACTTGCCCAAACGACTAGCAGAAGAAAATCTCCGCAAGTTTTTCTTCTGATGAGCAAGTTCTTGCTGAAATTACCTGCAGAAGTTACTCCCTAGTGGACACGTATAGTTACTGAACTTCTTGCGACATTGTGGTTTTAAAACGGAGAAATAAATAAGGAGGAAGCTTTTGATGTCAGTAGTGTTTCTTTGAAATGGAAGCGGGAGTGGAAGACGAGAGTAAAAGAGGAACCATGAAGCCAACAGTGATGCGATTTGGAAGCAAATGTAAATGAATGGAAAAGAACGACGAAGAGTGCAAAGTAAGGTAAGTGACGTACGTCTGAAGCAGATGAACATGGGAAAGGATGGACTGGAACAGTAAAGATAAAACTGCTACAATAAGTAAATCTGGAGAAGACAGAAGTAGAAGCATTCGCTGGTTGCGATCACTGACAACAAATGTTTATCATGAAATTCATCATTACATGCAACATTCAAGGTTTATCTTACATATCAGTAATGCCTCCTCCTCCCCTTCCCTAACTCCCTTCTTTAAAGAATCGAGCTCTCATGTATAACACAGCTCCGTTTCAGCAAAAGATAGTTTTTCATCCATTTCAATGTTTATGACATCATATCTCCTGTACTATGTGTCGAACAATAACAGAATTCTGCAGGTTCATTAAGTGGTATATGTGGATACTGCCAGCAAATTGTGTCGTAAGCAGCGCTAGTAGTAAAGAAACAATAACATAAAATGTCATACGTGATGCCGAAGTTTTACTTCAAGAACAGCGAAAACATAGTTCGCGATACACTTTTACCTTTTCATTATTTTGTGGACAACGTCAGTGAAAAAATGTTTCGTGAAGTTTGAAAATATGTATAAAGTTTGTTCGAAGTCGGTAAATACTCTCATTCTGAAATTCTGGATGAATACAGTCTGGGTAATTTGAGAGCTGTAAGTTACGCTCGATCAAGGTAAGTGTACACTTTCTAACTTTAATACTAGCCTTTATTGGGTTAAACTTTTGACGGAAGTGAAAAGATCACGACAGAAATTAAAACTTCTAAATTCGGTAAATAATGATACGAAAAAATGAAAATCATATTCTTGTGGCCTCTGACAATCGTTGGATAAGAATCCTGCACCTATGACTGGGCGAACATTTTGGACGATTAGTAATTTACACTAACGTGCTGCTTCCCGAGAGGCAAGGCGTGCCGGTCCCTGGAACAAATCCGCTCGGCGGATTAGTGTCGAGGTCCTGTATGCCGACCAACCTGTGGTTGGTCTTTAAGGCGGTTTTCAATCTGCCATGGTGAATGCAAGCTGATTCCCTTAATTCAGCTTCAGTTACACTACGTCGGCGAATGCTCAACAAACACTGTCTCCACATACGCGCGCACCATAATTACTCTGCCAGTACACTCGTCTGGTATGAGACGTTTCCGAGGGGATCAACTGGGGACCGAGCCGCACAATAACCCTGGGTTCGGTGTGGGGCGGGGATGATGTGGGTGAATTGTAGGATTGTGAACCACTGAGGGCTACGGCGGCACGAAGCCTCTCCGTCGTTTCAATGTCCCCGGCTCAATACACACACACACAAAACACACAATATACACTATGTGATCAAAAGTATCCCACACTCCAAAAACATACTTTTTTCGTATTAGGTGCATTTTGTTGCGACCTACTGCCAGGTACTCTGTATTAGTGGCCCCAGTTATCGCTGGACATCGTGAGAGAGCAGAATGGAGCGCTCCGCGAAACTCACGGACTTAGAACGTGGTCAGGTGATTGGATGTCACCTGTGTCATACGTTTGTACATGAGATTTCCACACTCCTAAACATCCCTATGTCCACTGTTTCTGTTGTGATAGTAAAGTGGAAATATGAAGGGACACGTACAGCGCAAAAGCGTACAGGCCGACCTCGTCTGTTGACTGACAGACCCCGCCGACAGTTGAAGAGTGTCGTAATGTGTAATAGGCAGATATCTATCCAGACCATTACTCAGGAATTGCAAACTGAATCAGGACCCACTGCAAGTACTATGAAATTTAGGCGGAAGTTGAGAAAACTTGGATTTCACGGTCGAGCGACTGCTCATAGGTCACTCATTACTCCGGTAAGTGCCAAACGACTCCTCGCTTGGTGTAAGGAGCGTAAACATTGGACGATTGAACAGCGGGGAAAGCGTTGTGTGGAGTGACGAATCACCCTAACAATGTGCTGATCCGATGGCAGGGTGTGAGTATGGAGAAAGCCCGATTAGCGTCATCTGCCAGTGTGTGTAGTGCCAACAATAAAATTCTGAGGCGGTGGTGTCATGGTGTAGTCGTGTTTTTCGTGTAGGGGATGGTTTTTTGGTTGTTTGGGGAACGAGACCAGACAGCGTGGTCATCGGTCCATGTAGGGGACTTGCACCCCTTGTTGTTTAGCCTGGCACTATCTTAGCATAGGCCTTCATTGATGTCTTAAGCAGCTTCTTGCTTCCCACTGTTGAAGAGCAATTCGGGGATGGTGATCGACCAGCTGTTCCTAAATCACGGCCTGTGGCGGAGTGGTTACACGACAATAACATCCCTGTCATGGACTGGCCTGCACAGACTCCTGACCTGAATCCTATAGAACACCTTTGAGATGTTTTGGAACGCCGACTTCGTGCCAGCCCTCACCGCAAGACATCGATATCTGTGCTCAGTGCAGCAATCAGTGATTAATGAGCTCTCATTTCCTAAGAAACCTTCCAGCGTCTGATTGAACGCATGCCTGCAAGAGCGGAAGCTGTCATCAGGGCTAAGGGTGCGCTAACACTGTACTGAACTCCAGCATTACCGATGGAGGGCGCTGCGAACTTGTAAGTTCGTGTAAGTACTTTTGATCACATTGTGTAGATCTCACCTACTCCCAACAGAAGTTTCAAATGCAGGGATTGTCCATAACGTAACAGTGGTGCTATCGAAAAATGTTTCAATTTAAGCCGACAGATAAAGTACAGAATATACAAGTGCTGTAGAAATTAAGAGCTGAAATAAATCGAAGGAACGACCTTAAAAGGAGCAGCGACAATTTGCACGAGAGATATGTTACGGCATCGTGGAATAGTTCACTTGGCGCAGGAAAGTGCAGGGGGGGGGGGGGGGGACGGGGGGGGGGGGGAATAGAAGAAGCAGACAGAGAATAGAATACAGACAATAAATTGTAAAGATGATGAACATAGAAGTAATGGATATATGAAATAATTACTGTAAAGAAGTAAGCGTTGGGTCACAGCCTCAAACGTCTCAAGAGATGACAGTTTACTAGGTACATCAGTTCAAAGGTCATAGGAAGGGAAGAGTGCCCATCCCCAATGGGTAGTAAAGCACTGCAATTGTCATAAACCAAATTTCGGGTTGAAGACTGCTTCCCTTAAAAGTTTTGTTGTGAATTAGAGCACCTACGTGACTCAATATATTTCCTTTACCTGTTACGTCGCTTCAGCTTCTGCTATCATCAGATCAAAACTTAGAACTTAGGTTCAGTGACAGTATCAAAAAACGTCTGCAAAATCGTGGCGTGATTAATTTGGCGCCCTGATCATAAGTTTTTGATACTGACAATGAACCTTGTTTTACAAGTTCTAATTTATGATCTGATGATGACAGTGGCCTGAACGATGTAACAACCAAAGAAACGTGTATTAAGCATCTGGACAGGTTTACTCACAAAGTATTCACAATGATCGCAGACTCGTTTATTTCGATTATTAATTACTTAAAAATAGGAGTTTTTGTTTCAAAGATCGGCGTACGCTGCCACTACTGCTACAGCTGCGGTAATTGCTCTCTGAGAGCGGTGCAAAACGATGTGTGAGCCAATATAGTGCCTTGTATACTTTTCTTTTTTTAAAAAATAAAACAAAACAGCAGCTGTTGTATTAAACTTTAATAATACTACCGGCTTCCCGGCGTTAGCGTTGCATATTCAGGTACATTTATTTTCAGATCATTTACATGAATAATTTGAGTGCATTGGACGTCCGATCATTCCAAGTCAGGATATAATACATTCGTAGGAACCTGCCTAGGTGTGATGGGACGCCCAATGCCCTCAAGTTTTTCATGTAAATGATTTGAAAATAAATATACCGGAAGATAAAATTCTAATGTTGTAAAACTGGTAGTACCGTTAAAGAACGATACAACAGCTGCCTGATGTATACTTCTCAAGAATGCAAACTTCTAGCTGTAGATGCTATTAATATCTTCTGTTTGTGCACATGTGGTTGGGGGACAGTGTATTGTCTGTCTCCCACGTAACGGTCACTCTCAAGAGACCAGACACGTCCTTCGGGTGAGCTTTTCGTCATTCCTATCACCGTGATTCGACACACGTACACATCTATTCTGTATCTTATAACAATTCGTTTCGAATCTTTGTACATATAGTAATTTATGTACGGTGGTGAACGGTGACTACCGAAATTTCGGGGAGGACTGGGTCAGGGGTTTACAAACATTCATTCACTTTTTATTACACAGTTTTGTTGAGTATTCAATTTAACACTTTACGCAGTGATTAAATATCTGTGGCAAAATGGTCACCAAACAATTTTACAATATTAATAAAAGTGAACAGAAATTTTACGTGCCGTAAGTTAAGAAACAGTCAATTAACATGAACGCACTTAAATCCAATGAAAACAAACCCAATTAGTTAACTATAATATTAATTTAATCGTGGTATGAACCCGAAATAGAATTTTATCATAAAAAAACAGACGTTAAGGCTTCTACCCCATAAGAGAACAAATCAAGGTCTAAACTTAGCCGCGTGGTTTCGGGCACCTTGCCACGGTTGACATGGCTGCCTCCGTCGGAGGTTCGAGTCCTCCCTCGGACATGGGTGTGAGTGTTATCCTTACCATAAGTTAGTTTTATGTTAGATTAAGTAGTGTGTAAGCCTAGGGACCGATGACCTCAGCAGCTTGGTCCTATAGGAACTTATCACAAAATTACAAAAAAAAAAGAAATTCTAAACTTACGATAGCATAAGCGGCAAGACGGAACAGTCTCCGGTGTACAAACATGCACCAATACATGAATATTAAATTGCCATTAATCAACAGGATAATAAGATTGCCAATAGAGTTCCCACAAAGTGAATTTTTGACATACAGGAAGGACAATGTTTAGTTGCCTCAACAAAGGTATACAAAATAATGGCCAATATTAATTGATCTCTTGATACATTAGGGCTAAGAGACTCATGGGGTGATGAGACTCTAGCGGCTGCTGCTGAAATACCTGAAAAAGTAACTGGTAAGTAACTTAACTCCTACTCTGAAACTGCCAAACGATATGGTATGACTTAATCCCAGGTTCCGCTACCGAACGTGTGACCACAGAATCCCTACGGCTTCACAACTTCTCCGCGTCGTGGTCAAATTACATTGAGCTGGCTGCGAAACACCAAACAGAAAAGGAAATGCTTACAGAAAGTCGGTCACATGATGTGCAACCATCAGTCCGGTCTAGGACTAACGTAAGCATGAGGCGACTACCTGGCATTCAAACCACAAATCAGTACACTGAAATAACAATGTTAAAGACAGCATACAAATATTATATGTAGCAAACAAGAACCCACTAGACAATTTATCATAGGATTCATCTCCTTCGGTCACCCTCACTCTTACAACAGATCAGAAATTTAAACCGAAGTCTGAGACTAGTATAGTACAAATCAGCATTCATTTAAAAGTGAAAATATAAATTTAAATCGAATCTTTAAAAACAGTTATATGACCAGATTTGATTATTATCCTGGCTCACTGGAGAGCCACACGAATGCGAATATTTATGTACTGAGGATGATGAAATTCATACAGCACTTCATTTGTTATATTAAATGTCTCCACAAGGGGAGAGACCATAGTCAAATATTTAAAGCTTCTGAACGGGAGAAACAAATTAACAAATCTATACCTTACATACAGTTACAAGACATTATTTGAAACGTTATTTAAGAATGAATAAAGGAAGACATAAAATTACATACTTCATACGTAGTTGATACATCGTCAACTGACCCGCAGAAAAGAAGAATATGGCAATTTTTATTTTATGTTATTGTAGTTGTTGTTGTTGCGGTCTTAAGTCCTGAGACTGGTTTGATGCAGCTCTCCCTGATACTCCGTCCTGTGCAAGCTTATTCATCTCCCAGTACCTACTGCAACCGACATACTTCTGAATATGCTTAGTGTATTCATCTCTTGGTCTCCCTCTACGATTTTTACCCTCCACGCTGCCCTCCAATGCTAAATTTGTGATCCCTTGATGCCTCAAAACATGTCCTACCAACCGATCCCTTCTTCTAGTCAAGTTGTGCCACAAACTTCACTTCTCCCCAATCCTATTCAATACCTCCTCATTAGTTACGTGATCTATCCACCTTATCTTCAGCATTCTTCTGTAACACCACATTTCGAAAGCTAATATTCTCTTCTTGTCCAAACTAGTTATCGTCCATGTTTCACTTCCATACATGGCTACACTCCATACAAATACTTTCAGAAACGACTTCCTGATACATAAATATATACTCGATGTTAACAAATTTCTCTTCTTCAGAAATGCTTTCCTTGCCATTGCCAGTCTACATTTTATATCCTCTCTACTTCGACCATCATCAATTTTACTTCCTAAATAGCAAAACTCCTTTACTACTTTAAGTGTCCCATTTCCTAATCTAATTCCCTCAGCAACACCCGATTTAATTTGACTACATTCCATTATCCTCGTTTTGCTTTTGTTGATATTCATCTTTTATCCTCCTTTCAAGACACCGTCCATTCCGTTCAACTGCTCTTCCAGGTCCTTTGCTCTCTCTGACAGAATTACAATGTCATTGGCGAACCTCAAAGTTTTTACTTGTTCTCCATGAATTTTAATACCTACTCCGAATTTTTGTTTTGTTTCCTTTACTGCTTGCTCAATATACAGATTGAATAACATCGGGGAGAGGCTACAACCCTGTCTCACTCCTTTCCCAACCACTGCTTCCCTTTCATGCCCCTCGACTCTTATGACTGCCATCTGGTTCCTGCACAAATTGTAAATAGCCTTTCGCTCTCTGTATTTTACCCCTTCCACCTTCAGAATTTGAAAGAGGGTATTCCAGTCAACATTGTCAAAAGCTTTCTCTAAGTCTACAAATGCTAGAAACGTAGGTTTGCCTTTTCTTAATCTTTCATGTAAGATAAGTCGTAAGGTCAGTATTGCCTCACGTGTTCCAACATTTCTACGGAATCCAAACTGATCCTCCCCGAGGTCCGCATCTACCAGTTTTTCCAATCGTCTGTAAAGAATTCGCGTTAGTATTTTGCAGCTGTGACTTATTAAACTGATAGTTCGGTAATTTTCACATCTGTCAGCACCTGCTTTCTTTGGGGTTGGAATTATTATATTCTTCTTGAAGTCTGAGAGTATTTCGCCCGTCTCGTACATCTTACTCATCACATGGCAGAGTTTTGTCATGACTGGCTCTCCCAAGGCCGTCAGTAGTTCTAATGGAATGTTGTCTACTCCCGGGGCCTTGTTTCGACTCAGGTCTTTCAGTGCTCTGTCAAACTCTTCACGCAGTATCTTATCTCCCATTTCATCTTCATCTACATCTTCTTCCCGCTCCATAATATTGTCCTCAAGTACATCGCCCTTGTATAAACCCTCTATATACTCCTTCCACCTTTCTCCATTCCCTTCTTTGCTTAGAACTGGGTTGCCATCTGAGCTCTTGATATTCATACAACTGCTTCTCTTCTCTCCAAACGTCTCTTTAATTTTCCTGTAGGCAGTCTCCCTAGTGAGATAAGCTTCTACATCCTTACATTTGTCCTCTAGCCATCCCTGCTTAGCCATTTTGCACTTCCTGCCGATCTCATTTTTGATACGTTTGTATTCCTTTTTGCCTGCTTCATTTACTGCATTTTTATATTTTCTCTTTCCATCAATTAAATTCAATATTTCTTCTGTTACCCAAGGATTTCTAGCAGCCCTCGTCTTTTTACCTACTTTATCCTCTGCTGCCTTCACTACTTCATCCCTCAGACCTACCCATTCTTCTACTACTGTGTTTCTTTCCCCCATTGCTGTCAATTGTTCCCTTATGCTCTCCTTGAAACTCTGTACAACCTCTGGTTCTTTCAGCTTGTCCAGATCCCATGTCCTTAAATTCCCACCTTTTTGCAGTTTCTTCAGTTTTAATCTACAGGTCATAACTAATAGATTGTAGTCAGAGTCCACATCTGCCCCTGTAAATGTCCTACAATTCAAAACCTGATTCCTAAATCTCTGTCTTACCATTATATAATCTATCTGATACCTTTTAGTATCTCCAGGATTCTTCCATGTATACAACCTTCTTTTATGATTCTTGAACCAAGTGTTAGCTATGATTAAGTTATGCTCTGTGCAAATTTCTACCAGACGGCTTCCTCTTTCATTTCTTAGCCCCAATCCAAATGCACCCACTATGTTTCCTTCTCTCCCTTGTCCTACTGACAAATTCCAGTCACCCATGACTATTAAATTTTCGTCTCCCTTCACTACCTGAATCATTTCTTTTATCTCATCATACATTTCACAAATTTCTTCATCATCTGCAAAGCTAGTTGGCATATAAACTTGTACTACTGTAGTAGGCATGGACTTTGTGTCTATCTTGGCTACAATAATGCGTTCACTATGCTGTTTGTAGTGGCTCACCCGCACTGCTATTTTTTGTTCATTATTAAACCTACTCCTGCATTACTCCTATTTGATTTTGTATTTATAACCCTGTATTCACCTGACCAAAAGTCTTGTTCCTCCTGCCACCGAACTTCACTAATTCCCACTATATCTAACTTGAACCTATCCATTTCCCTTTTTAAATTTTCTAACCTACCTGCCGGATTAAGGGATCTGACATTCCACGCTCCGATTCGTAGAACGCCAGATTTCTTTCTCCTGATAACGACGTCCTCCTGAGTAGTCCCCGCCCGGTGATCAGAAAGGGGGACTATTTTACCTCCGGAATATTTTACCCAAGAGGACGCCATCATAATTTAATCATACAGTAAAGCTGCATTTCCTCGGGAAAAATTACGGCTGTAGTTTCCCCTTGCTTTCAGCCGTTCGCAGTACCAGCACAGCAAGGCCGTTTTGGTTAATGTTGCAAGGCCAGATCAGTCAATCATCCAGACCGTTGCCCCTGCAACTACTGAAAAGGCTGCTGCCCCTCTTCAGGAACCACACGTTTGTCTGGCCTCTCAACAGATACCCCTCCGTTGTGGTTGTACCTACGGTACGGCTGTCTGTATCACTGAGGCACGCAAGCCTCCCCACCAACGGCAAGGTCCATGGTTCATGGGGGGGGGGGGGAATGTTATTGTTATTTTTGTTATTTGCCTTTGTTACTTATTACTGTCTTATTATTGTCAAGACTTTACTTGAGCATTAGATGCCGCGCGGAGTGGCCGCTCGGTCAGAAGCGCGATGTCATGTATTGCGCGGCCCCTCCCGCCGGAGGTTCAAGTCCTCCCCCGGGCATGGGTGTGTGTGTTGTCCTTAGCGTAAGTTACTTTAAATAGTGTCTAAGTCTACGGACCGATGACCCCACCAGTTTGGCGCCTTAGGAAATCACACACATTTGAACATTTTGACAAGTAGGATGTTTGAGTGATTCATGATATGCAGGGTGCTTATAATTAAAGCGCAGCCCACATTAGGCACATTAATCTGCTGCATTAGGCAAAGATGTATTTTTGACCTGTTGATGTACATTTTGTAAGTATCCGATGCTTCAGATTGCTCTTACTTTCATGTTGTAAGATTGTCGGAAATCATATACTTGTAGTATCTTGTTTTGTACCTTGCAGTACCTCATGTGAACATGGCAGCCGTGTCTAAATATACAAATAAATGAAACTGTGCCGCTATTGGCATGTCAAGTATCATTTCTCTACGTAGATGGCGGCCGTTGTGGCCGAGCGGTTCTAGGTGCTTCAGTCCGGAAACGCGCTGCTGCTATGGTCGCAAGTTCAAATCCTGCATCGGGGAGGATGTGTGTGATGTCCCATGTGTGTGATGTCCTTATGTTAGTTAGGTTTAAGTAGTTCAAAGTCTAGGGGACTGCTGACTTCAAATGTTAAGTCGCATAGTGCTCAGAGATATTTGACCCACTTTTTTTTCTACGTAGATTACAACGCACTACACGCAGTACTGTTGCTGTCTCACGTTGACATCGGCAAAAAGTCAGTCAATGACGATTTATATATTCGATTTTTATCGATTCAAATAGTGTGATTCTTGAAGATTTGCCCGCGTAATGATTATTTCACGAAATTTCGGGATAGCAGCCCGATAACGTCCAACATCTTTTTTAAAGATGTGGAATGATTTCAAAGAGATAGTATCGACGGCAGTTGAGAGATATATACCACAAAAAATTAATATGTGATGGTACTGATACCCCATGGTACACAGATCACTGATGCAGAAGTAGCAAAAAAACATGCCAAATTTGAAAGAACATAAATCCCCAAGACTGTCAAAGTTATGCAGAACTTTGAAATAAAGCGCGTACATCAATGCGAGTTGCTTTTAATAATTTCCACAACGAAACTCTGTCTCGGAATTTGGCAGATACCCAAAGAGATTATGGTCATATATAAAGCAGACCTGTGGCAAGACGCAATCAATTCCCTTCAGTGCGCGAATACAACGGTGAAGTCACTGACGACAGTACCACCAAAACAGAGTTAGTAAACACGGTTTTCCGAAACTCGTTCACCAAAGAAGACGAAGTAAATACACTCCTGGAAATGGAAAAAAGAACACATTGACACCGGTGTGTCAGACCCACCATACTTGCTCCGGACACTGCGAGAGGGCTGTACAAGCAATGATCACACGCACGGCACAGCGGACACACCAGGAACCGCGGTGTTGGCCGTCGAATGGCGCTAGCTGCGCAGCATTTGTGCACCGCCGCCGTCAGTGTCAGCCAGTTTGCCGTGGCATACGGAGCTCCATCGCAGTCTTTAACACTGGTAGCATGCCGCGACAGCGTGGACGTAAACCGTATGTGCAGTTGACGGACTTTGAGCGAGGGCGTATAGTGGGCATGCGGGAGGCCGGGTGGACCTACCGCCGAATTGCTCAACACGTGGGGCGTGAGGTCTCCACAGTACATCGATGTTGTCGCCAGTGGTAGGCGGAAGGTGCACGTGCCCGTCGACCTGGGACCGAACCGCAGCGACGCACGGATGCACGCCAAGACCGTAGGATCCTACGCAGTGCCGTAGGGGACCGCACCGTCACTTCCCAGCAAATTAGGGACACTGTTGCTCCTGGGGTATCGGCGAGGACCATTCGCAACCGTCTCCATGAAGCTGGGCTACGGTCCCGCACACCGTTAGGCCGTCTTCCGCTCACGCTCCAACATCGTGCAGCCCGCCTCCAGTGGAGTAGCGACAGGCGTGAATGGAGGGACGAATGGAGACGTGTCGTCTTCAGCGATGAGAGTCGCTTCTGCCTTGGTGCCAATGATGGTCGTATGCGTGTTTGGCGCCGTGCAGGTGAGCGCCACAATCAGGACTGCATACGACCGAGGCACACAGGGCCAACACCCGGCATCATGGTGTGGGGAGCGATCTCCTACACTGGCCGTACACCTCTGGTGATCGTCGAGGGGACACTGAATAGTGCACGGTACATCCAAACCGTCATCGAACCCATCGTTCTACCATTCCTAGACCGGCAAGGGAACTTGCTGTTCCAACAGGACAATGCACGTCCGCATGTATCCCGTGCCACCCAACGTGCTCTAGAAGGTGTAAGTCAACTACCCTGGCCAGCAAGATCTCCGGATCTGTCCCCCATTGACCATGTTTGGGACTGGATGAAGCGTCGTCTCACGCGGTCTGCACGTCTAGCACGAACGCAGGTCCAACTGAGGCGCCAGGTGGAAATGGCATGGCAAGCCGTTCCACAGGACTACATCCAGCATCTCTACGATCGTCTCCATGGGAGAATAGCAGCCTGCATTGCTGCGAAAGGTGGATATACACTGTACTAGTGCCGACATTGTGCATGCTCTGTTGCCTGTTTCTATGTGCCTGTGGTTCTGTCAGTGTGATCATGTGATGTATCTGACCCCACGAATGTGTCAATAAAGTTTCCCCTTCCTGGGACAATGAATTCATTGTGTTTTTATTTCAATTTTCAGGAGTGTACATTCAGCCGGTGAAGTTTCGTTTACTTCTCTGCCGGCCGCGGTGGTCTAGCGGTTCTAGGCGCTCAGTCCGGAGCCGCGCGACTGCTACGGTCACAGGTTCGAATCCTGCCTCGGGCATGGATGTGTGTGATGTCCTTAGGTTAGTTAGGTTTAAGTAGTTCTAAGTTCTAGGCGACTTATGACCTCAGCAGTTGAGTCCCATAGTGCTCAGAGCCACTTGAACCACTTTACTTCTCTCATTCCGGGTGCTTCGCATTTTCTGCCAGACAGTGTATCTTTTATAAGAGCTATAGCATAGTCACAGCTTTTGTAAAAAGTACGCCAAATTTTTGATATGGTAAGCGGCTTTTGAGGTGCGCGTGTTTTGGTTACAATAATTCCAAAGTTATAAATGCAAGAAATCGAGCAAAGATCTGTACTAAGTTTCAAAACTGGCACAGCATATAATTTCGACTGTCCGTATATCATCTATTAACGTTCGTAAACTCACAGAGTTGCCCCAAAATGCGATGTCGTAGGATTGGAGGAGGTATCAGCGTCGACATCACCGAACTAAGCAAGCTCTCAAGGTGTGTCTCTAAACCAATGAAAAAGAAAGATGGGTTCAGTTTCTGCGCGATGTGACAAATGTGATTCTTGTAATAAACCTTTTACTCTATTTTTGATCATAATTTCAAATATTAATTGATTCTGTGGTTACAAAGTTTCGCTCTTATGAATATTCCATTCAGAAGCTGTATATTTTCATTACGGCAATCAACAATGTGTTCTCTTTAGGTCACGATATTCTGTAAGACAGAATCCTCTCGGCTAAGTGGTTTATATTATATTCCACGTCTCCGAAAAGACAGTGTGTTGCCTGTGAACCAAATTTTTTAAAATAACGGAATGTTTAGTCGTCAACCGTGTTTAATTGCACAGCACTGAATAAAATAAAAGAAAGGTGTGATCTTGGGTGGAACTCCGAGGCATCATCCAACATCAAAGTGGAATTCGAAGCTGTTCTCTGTATTTTGACAATTAGGTTCACCATTTTGGTTTCTACGTACTAGAGGTACCAGTGGTGAACAAATCTATAGAACCGCTAAAAACACAGTGTTACCCAACCTGATACGGTGTAGATAAACCGTTTGCATTTAAAATGGATAAATACGAGTCCTGTAAGATTTTTAAGGGAACTTTATACTTTCTTCCTGTAAAACAGCGGCATGTTCAGTTAACGATGATAGCGATCACGCGCCTTCTCTACGCAGTAGACCGTAAAGGCTCAATACTATTGAGAGCTAGTGCCTCTGGTGGCTAGGGGATGCAACAACTCATCCTCGCGCTCACAAAACCAGTGCTGTACAGTGCGAACTGTGTGAACAGAAGCCCTGTCGTTTTGGAACACAGCATCTCCATAAAGGGGGGTGGGGGAGAGAGGGACCAACATTGTACCTAGGATGGACCTGATTAGCCAAAATGGTTTCATCATCCTTGGCAGTAATACGAACTTGCAGTGTAACCATGTCGTCCATGAAATGTGGCTGCCCAAATCACCACCAAACCCCCGCCATGTTTCCCTCTTGGGACGTAAACTCGGGCAGAAGTTGGAAACAATGCGAAACGACATTCATTCGACCAAATGACTTACTTCCCTTGCTCCATAGTCCAGGTTTTATAGCTTCGACCCTACGGTTTCGTATTACGGTCATTTATATGACTCAAGGGTGGTTTTGGTATTTCACCTCGCCCTGCAGTTTCCAGCTTATAGAGCTCTCTTCGTGTTGTTTTGGTGCTGAATGGTTTCGCGAGTTTCACATTCACTTCTGCAGTGACTTTTGCAGCTGGCGTCTCTTATTTTCCGCCGCAGTTGTCTCCAATGACTGTCTGTCACCACCGGTCACACTTTCGTCCGCGTTGTGATTGTGTGTTTGGGGGGGGGGAGGGGGGAGGGTGATGTCTTTCCAATTTTCCTGAATGTGGTACAAATTTTCGACATGGTGCCTCTTCAAACACTGAACACTTCTGCTCCCTTAGTTGCGCAAGCACGTGAAGTGCATCCACCAACAATTTGCCCATGTTTGAATTCGCTTAGCTCCGACACAATGCACTCACAACTACACAAAACGCTGTTCTGACCACAACTGGCATTCTCGACATGTTGAAGACAGGTAATGTTCGTGGTTAAATACAACAGCGCACCCTGAATGCTTGGCTAGCACCTACATTTCCGCTCAAGCAAACATTTTACGAGGTAATCAAAATATCCACGGGTGTACTGCCGGTCTACAGTGTGCAACGGGCACAATAATTCGGCGATCATACATGTCGTCATCATCACTCTGAGTACACATTTTTTCGAAAAGAACGAAAAAAAGAAAAATTCGGAAAAAAATGGGTACTCAGAGTGGCAGATTCAACGTGCTCACCGCCCAACCACTACAGCACAACCTGTGGAGTTGGATGAAATCACGAGGGAGGAGGTAGGTACTGCGTTTATTCCATATACAGGCGCACTCTCGGGGAAAATCGTCCGCATTTTGAAGAAACACCGGGTCAGAACTGTGTTTTGTCCTCCGAATAAAACTCGTGCACTGGTGGGGAGCGCCAAAGATGACCTCGGTAGAGGAAGGCCGGCGTGTACCAAATTCCGTGTCAATGTGGCAAGTCGTATATTTGTCGAGGATCGATGTCGTGAACACCAGAGGCATACTCGACTGATGTATCCGAGCAAGTCGAAGGTCGCTGAACATAATTTGTAGGAAAACCACGCTATGGAGTACGAACGCACGAGTATTCTGGTACAGACGTCGAGATACTGGGACAGCGTTGTTAGAGGGGCCATCGAAATTCGCACCAATGACGACCTCATAAACCATGACTGTGGCTATAATCTTAGCAAGGCTTGGGAACCAGCGATTGCGTTAATCAAGAATAAATCGAGCAAACGTATAGTTGTGACGACCACGGCTGACAGAGCCATCACACCGACGTCATCTCAGACGCCGTCGCAATCTGTTCCACCGCGCTACCGTGGGGCGGGGCGCGGACGGCGGAGGGAGCGCGCCGCGGGCGGAGTGTATTTAAATCGGCCGCCGCCGCGACCGAACCCAGTTCCCTCTGAGCAGCCATAGCATACGGATCTCCGTGCCGGCACGTTCACAGGAGCTCAGTCCGTCAGTTCACCTGATGATGGCGACATGTATGATCGTCGAAATATTGTGCCCGTTGGACACTGTAGACCGGCAGTACAACCGGGGATATTTGGACTATCAAATACGCCGGGAGAAACTCAAGAATCACATTTAACGGGGTGTTAACATATATTTGTCCAACTCCTGCATTAAACTGACCATTTCTGAACTTTATACACCTGAAAAGTGCAACATGGTCCATATAAGCAAATCCTTTTGTTAAACGAAAGAGATGCCTATAGTCTATTTTTGATATAACTCTGCTGGTACGTCACACACAAAGAACCACTTTCTACAAAGCTTTTCCTTGTCATGAACTTACGATACCTCCAAAATTTCAGACCTGCAGTAAAATCTTACGATACCTGCAAATATACAGAAGTAATTTAAAAACAGGGAAAATTTTATAAGCAAAGGTAGTATATAGAATTTTCATTGCGACTCAACCCTAGGACTGAAAATGTGAACCAAGCGAACTCTTCCGATTGTTATCGACCACATAGTAGTTTGCAATGTGTAGACGTAGATGTAGACAAAATACTAAGAATAAAATAATAGGACAGCGACTGTTAGCCCACGATAGTAACGAAACTGAAAGAAGGGTCTTCTAAAGTTGGGCTCGTTACCTCCACAGTATTGAAAGAACTACCAGTACTTCCTATCGACGAGCTGCACGCGAAGGAACGACGTAATATGGTCGATAGGCTGAAGTAAATATACACTGGTAAACTCACATCACGACATGCACTCAGTTTCCGTCTCACAGAATACGCAACACGAATACAGAAATGAGTATTATAGTACTCTTAATAATAATAGTACACAAAACTATTAGAAGATCTGGTACAAGCATGAAAAGTACCAGAGTTTATCAAGAGGACAGTGAGATTTTGTAGGAGTGACCAGGTGCTGATAACAGCATATTAAAGATCATCTTGTCGTAGGACCCTCTCATGATTTCCCTTAAGGATTTTTGCCTCAAGCGCTGGCCTCAAAGACGGATTTGTTGCCCCTGAGAAATGTGCTGTCAAACAAGGAATGTAAAAACCAGCTAACAGACACATGTATGTAGTCATTCAATAAATAGGAACCCTGAAATAAAAGCTGTTTGACGTAAATCATAATGGAAACAACAGTGAAGCTCAGAGCTTTTTACAAGGAAAGTGTGCCTCAGTGTGTATAACTGAAGTATTTACTTAAACGTAGTCCCAATAAATGCGGAACATCCTGTGTACATAACACAGCTAATGTGTAGCTGATGTAAAATTTAACAGTTGAGGATAAACATTTTGTAACAGCGTTGCTGAAAATATAAGTACAATGGAAGGTGATTTAGTATCGTAATTTATGGTAAACATGTATATCTTTATGTTGTTTTCTAACGTGAAATGGAACTACATCAATGTACATAAATGCCACGTGAGTCATACTTTTCTTCTAGTGTATTGAATAATATTGAGTTTTGTTCTGAAAGTACTCTTCTGTGCGTAAACGCTTTTGCTCCTGCATACTTACGAAATTCTTTGAAAAGATTCGTTAGAAATGAAGTTGGTTATCCTCGACGTGTGAACTAAACTAATAATTCAAATGTTAAATGATTGGAATATAAGCTCTGAAATGTATAGTTATGAATGAAAGCCCGTTATTTGATTAAACTGGTAATGAAACAATCTCAAAACAGGAGCTATTGTTAGAGACTTCCTTTCCCTGGCGATAGCCGCACAAGAATTGAGCGAAGTGCTCCATAAGTTCTTCGGGCCACTTCTTCTACGACAGTTGAGCGGCGTCTGGCGGCAAAGAAGCAAAGATCCGTGCTTTAAACAATCTTCTTGATTGATATCCAAATAAAGTACAAGTGCCAGAATGAGATTTTCACTCTGCAGCGGAGTGTGCGCTGATATGAAACTTCCTGGCAGATTAAAACTGTGTGCCCGACCGAGACTCGAACTCGGGACCTTTGCCTTTCGCGGGCAAGTGCTCTACCAACTGAGCTACCGAAGCACGACTCACGGCCGGTACTCATAGCTTTACTTCTGCCAGTATCCGTCTCCTACCTTCCTAACTTCATGGTCGGGCACACAGTTTTAATCTGCTAGGAAGTTTCATATCAGCGCACACTCCGCTGCAGAGTGAAAATCTCATTCTGGAAACATCCCTCAGGCTGTGGCTAAGCCATGTCTCCGCAATATCCTTTCTTTCAGGAGTGCTAGTTCTGCAAGTTTCGCAGAAGAGCTTCTGTAAAGTTAGGAAGGTAGGAGACGGATACTGGCAGAAGTAAAGCTGTGAGTACCGGGCGTGAGTCGTGCTTCGGTAGCTCAGTTGGTAGAGCACTTGCCCGCGAAAGGCAAAGGTCCCGAGTTCGAGTCTCGGTCGGGCACACAGTTTTAATCTGCCAGGAAGTTTCAAAGTACAAGTGAACTAAAAACGTGTATGTAAACAGAAAGATCCCTCTCGAAGTTGGGAGAAGTGTGAGAGGCATCATAATTGTTTGAAGATTTCCTTGTTGTGGGAAATCGTGACATAAAAAATTACAATGAGTGGCCTACAAGAGGAAATGTCTTGACTGAAGAAAACATGTCATGGTGGTGGGAAATAAAATTAGTAACATGTTATACCTATTTAGCAGCCGGTAGCAGTTTCCAAATTCCATGACTTACAAAGGAATTAAGGTCAACCACAGTACGTATTCAGTTAATAAAATAGCTTAAATTCACCGTCGGTTGAAATTCTACATATATATTCCTACCACAAATAATGTCCAAAATACCGTCCTGCACAGCTGCCAATAGCTAAACTGATAGTACAATTAGTAGTCGCTGACTGAAACTTAGTATTTGATGGATATGACACAAGAGAAAAAACGTTTTTAAGAAAATACCACGAACAGAAACTCCACCGTGTTGCATCCCTTCGTTCAAAATGTTCTCACATTGAACCAGCACTCCCGTTTGATAAAGTACACATGTACTTAGTTTGGTGTTAGAGGATAGACGAAATCACTCTCTACTCGAGATAGTTGAAGAGGGTATCGCGAAATGAAAACGCTAACACTTTAAAAATACATTACCAACGCAGACAAAATGGAATCCTTCGGCACAAGTCAGACTTAACCCCCTCAAAACTTGTGAAGTAAAGGATTTAGATTCAGTAGAGGCATACTGTAGTGTGATCGACACAGATGACCGTAGTCTTTTTATTCAGTTAAACAAATTGAAACAAGTCCTACGTAATTCATGTCTCTTACCCACAGCCAGAAAAGATGAGTCTCGTACAATTTTAAGATAATCATCGACCACTAAAGATGGAATGGCGCCAGTGGAACTCATTCATTTGAGAGAAATGAAAACAACTGTGCAGGCAAACGAGGAGCGAAATTTACGTTCTAAATGCTCCCCTTATTTTCGGAAGACATTTTGAGTGACAGTATTTTGGGAAGACGTTTTGACTGGTTGCCTGGATAACATAACATATAACGTTCTGCTCGACCACTAATGAACGCATTAACATCAATGTCGGCGTTGAAAAATAATTCTTTGAGCTATTCTGTATGTAACGAAGGGCTGATAGCTAGAAGAGAGGGGGGGGGGGGGGGGGGAGAGAGAAAGAGAGAGAGAGAGAGAGAGACAGAGAGAGAGACAGAGATGGAGAGATAGAGAGAGAGCCATAGCCATTCCTCGTGTTTTCAGAAGTGCTTCTGAGGTCGTCAGTGTTCGAAATGAAATAGGAAGCTCATTTGATAGCAGCTGACTCAGATCATAAGGCACCCATTATTACTACATTATTACGCTCGAACTCGTGTGGCACTACAGCGGAATGACTTTAATGCCCATGAGATACAGACATTGCACTAACGAGTTTATAGTGTGTTCTACAATTGTTTCACATAGTTCTAAAGATTTAATACATTTGAAAACAGACTTTATGAAGATAGAAGGGGGAAGTAGGAGATAATATTTTGGCAAAATAACGTACTTCCGAAAACAGTCTGTGTAAGTTACTAGGAAAGTAATACTAACACAGCTTTTTACGTCTTGCCCTAAGAAGGATTATTTTTTTAATTATCATAACAGCCAAAGTAAGATGATGTAGTATATCAAGCTATACATTTCCGTGAATTGTTGGTACGCTTTTGACCTCAGTGTACCGTCCATGGTGGTTTGATTGCCTCATACATCCTTCACTATGGTCAAAGACCCAGAGGTACTTCATTTTCCTCCAAGTACACCTAGTCGAATAATTTGAGGTTTGGTACAGAATATGCTTGAAAAAATGTGGTTTCAACACAACAGTGTACTAATACGTCTTGTGCTTCCCCATCGGAGACCGTTTGGTGGCGCACTTAGATGAGCAATGTGTGAACACTAGTCTGCAACGACACAGAAGACAGAATTGGATTACTTTAGTATTTGGTTGATACATTTGCATAGACAGGGGAAGTCATGGCAGCATCGGTTGTGGTGGCGGTAAAACAGGCGCACCACACCCGTGCTATCATAACTTACAGCCCATATAAAATTTCTACAGCAAACGTGGTCGTCGTGATAAAGGTATGTTTTTGTAAATACCTACGTAAAGAATGTCAATTTTATCGTGAGACTTGAAAACGAGTAGATCTCTGTTTCCTCCGTAATATGGAAATTTGGACCTATTTCGGGCACATAACACCATGGGAAACTTTATCAAGTCCCCTTTACATCTTTTAGAAGAATTTGACAGTAATTATATGCCATAAATTTCTTTGGACGGCGTTGTGCGAAGTGCTAAGGAGGCTCTCTGATACATTATTACTTCATCTGATGTATTCATTTGTAATATACAATCAAAAATAGTTACAAAAACGCTATCATAAAATAAAATAACATTCTGCATTGATTTCGTGGAACACTAATTGTAGAAAGATTGTTCGTTACTCCAGTAAGCAACAGAGTAATCTTCCGTACTTATTCATAACTTAACGCTTGTTACAATCGGCACTTTAACTCCCGTTTAATGTCGCTCTGAAACTATGGAAACTCCAAATTCATTGGAGACATGTGAGCGTAAACAATATTCTGACACTTCTAAGGAAAAATGAAGTCATCTTACCTAATCATATCGTTCTCAAACACACCTAATAATAAAAGGCTATCATGAAAGACCTGAGGAACATGTAATATTAATGGAAACTATCGAGAGAGAAGTTTCATATATAAGAATGAAAAATACAAAAATATAACTTTTCTCTTCCTATTTATGTATAATAGGAACTGGTGATAAGATATCGCTTGCAATGTCTCAAGCACATGCGGAAAGAATTTTTTAATTTACATCACAAGGTGTAATATAATAATGCCTGTAGTACTTCTGTACTTATTATAGTTCTGAAAACGGTTGTTAGCTGTCGCCTGAAACTGATTTTTTAAGATGCATATTGGTTACAAATATATAAGTAGGCTCCCAGTTGAACACGTAACAGTTTCTCTTGCCAACACATCCCTCTTACAGCATCTATAAAAGACTGTTTATAGTCATAAACAGCTACAAGTGACTTTTATATTAAAATTAGTAATTACTCACTTGATGTTTGTTAATCGTCGGATGACGATTTTCTGTTATTTCTCGTGGAATGCAACGTGATGTTCATTATTTTGTACATTTCCAAACATTGTATGCTGATTGCGGACGATTACAGATACACACACATTTAAAATTTTAAGAACTCATTAAAGATTCACGCGAAAAGAACCTCCAAACAGAACGATACGCAGCTGAAATATCGTTTCTAGTGTTCCTCCCACATCAGTGACAAAGTCACAAAATTAAACCAAATTACTCCTACAACTATCGTTTACACTGTTTATTTCAGAGATTTTACTCGTCTGAGATTACATTCACATTTATTTATTGGGCTCAGAAAAACAAACTATAGAGCCATCTCCTTCAAAGATTATTAAAACAGTAAACTTAAAGCATAATAATTGTTGGGGTCTAGTTTAGCATGGGATACAACCCGTCGGCTTTGACCAATGACGTCAGAATTGGTCAGAGAGCATGTATTACAAAGATGAAAGGGTTGAGAAGAATGTTCAGAGACAAAGGAATGCAAGAGAGAAAAACTGTACTTATATAATAAGGGCCATTTGTATTTTCACGTTAACGATATCGCGTGTTTGTATCTTAGTATTTCTTCGCAAATTACAATCGAAAGAAATGAATGAAATATATTACTAGCAAAGAATACATCACGTTACATGTATGTCAGTTGTATCTCGAAACTCTTTCGAACTGTATTGCTTAAGTGCAGTACGGAATACAAGTTGAGTTTACGTCGATTTCTTCACTAGCATTACTGTCCTGTTCTTCACTTGAACTATGTATCCTCCGCTTCAGTAAACCCTAAGTGGAACACGGGATGCAAATTGTAGATGTGTTGTTTATTTCGTCTCCGCTATTACTAACGGTCTTTTCTTACGTACATATCAGTTCATAACGAAAAGGTGGAAACATTGAAACAGACGTACGTTACATTTGCAACCTGTACCTCATTTGAACTACACGGAGACAAGAAGACGACACATGTACAATTTGTATCCCGTACTTCACTATGGGGTAGCGTTTTCTTGATGCCTTGGACGGTAATAGTATCCCATTCGTTACTTGAGCTGTATAGCCATACGCAACATTTGCTATCTTGCTCGCCAATTCACATATATAGTGTCAGTGAAGGTCGGGACACAAATTTTAGTTGTCGGGGGTTTCGCCTGTAATATAGCAAGTACACATTCGAAAATGTCACACTGATACTAGTGCTGGGAAACGAAAGAAGATCGACAGCTGAGAAATTTCTGTTACGTAATTCACGACACGAAAATACACATATTGGTGGAATAAAACAATGAATTATGTCGAAATAGTGAAATATAGTGAAAGAAGCAAATGGTAAAGTGAACTTACCACACGGAAATATCGAGGAATAATCGAAGCTATCATTGTACATTAAAATAATTATTCGTAATGATGTTGAGGTAATTTGGAGTCTTAGTTTGTTATTGTAGAACAGTATTTAGTGTCTTATTTTCATTATATGAATGGATTTGTCTGTTTGTGGGTATCTAATTTTCGTTACTGTCTGTCTATGGGAGCTTCGGTTATTCCTCGATATTTCCGTGTGGTAAGTTCACTTTTCCATTTGCTTCTTTCACTGTATTTCACTATTTTGACATATTTCACTGTTTTATTCCACCAATATGTGTATTTTCGTGTTGTGAAGTACGTAATAGAAATTTCTCAGCTGTCGATATTCTTTCGTTTCCCAGCACTAGTACCAGTGACACATTTTCGAATGTGTACTTGCTATATTGCAGGCGAAACCCCCGACACAACTAAAATATGTATCCCGTCCGCCACTTCGCTTTTACACTGACGACACAACTAAAATTTGTATCCCGTCCTTCACTTCGCTTTAACACTGATACTATGTATGTCAATTGGCGAGCAAGATGACAAATGTAACGAATGGGATATTATTAGCGTCCAAGACAAGAAGAAAACTGTACCCCATAGTGAAGGACGGGATACAAATTGTACATGTGTCGTTTTCTTGTCTCCGTGTAGTTCAATTGAGGTACAGGTTGCAAATGTAACATATGTCTATTTCCACCTTTTCGTTTCCAGTGTACATATAGAGAGGTCAATGGAAGACTGGTATACATATATTACATACGTAGGTTCTTCTGTCATCAGTAGTATTGATATGTACGTAACAAAAGACTGTTAATAATAGCGGAGACGAAATAAACAACACATCTACAATTTGTATCCCGTTTTCCACTTAGGGTTTGATACATCGTTCAAGTGAAGAACAGGACAGAAATGCTAGTCAAAACGAAGAAATCGACGTACGCTGAACTTGTATCCCGTACTGCATTTAAGCAATACAGTTCGAAAGAGTTTCGAGATACAACTGACACACATGTAACGTGATGTATTCCTTGCTAGTAATATATTTCATTCTTTTCTTTCCATTGTATTTTGCGGAGAAATACTAAGATACAAACACGCGACATCGTTAACGTGAAAATACTACTGGCCCTTATACATGTGAAGTACAGTTTTTCTCTATTGCATTCCTTTGTTCCTGAACATTCTTCTCAGCTCTTTCATCTTTGTAATACATGCTCTCTGGCCAATTCTGACGTCATTGGTCAAAGCCGACGGGTTGTATCCCCTGCTAAACTAGGAGGTACAAGAGTACAGATAAAAGTTAAAATATGATATTTCATGAACAGTTACAATCAATGTAGCTTCTTAGCAATCTAGTTAGATATTTTGGTATTTAAATAGTGACAGATCTTTTATTAATTTATAAAACTACGTTTGCCTGGGGGAAAGTTTTCTTTTTTTCTTTTTGTCCCTGCAGTGAAACTAGTGCTCACCTGTGGAACGCGACTCAATGCTTCTCAGCTCGCTTTGCACTTTCCTGTTCTCGTTACTCACGGGGTGTGATTGAGATCAGCTATATGAAAAGCGGGTACATACGAATCTTCGCCGGCCGCGGTGGTCTCGCGGTTCTAGGCGCGCAGGCCGGAACCGTGCGACTGCTACGGTTGCAGGTTCGAATCCTGCCTCGGGCATGGATGTGTGTGATGTCCTTAGGTTAGTTAGGTTTAAGTAGTTCTAAGTTCTAGGGGACTAATGACCACAGCAGTTGAGTCCCATAGTGCTCAGAGCCATTTGAACCATACGAATCTTCCTTAACTTTTATCCAAGGGACAAGAGTTGGATTATACAGGTTGGTCCACTGATCGTGACCAGACCAAATATCTCACGAAATAAGCGTCAAACTAAACAACTACAAAGAAAGAAACCTGTCTAGCTTGAAGGGGGAAACCAGATGACGCTATGGTTGGCCCTCTAGATGGCACTACCATAGGTCAAACGGATGTCAACTGCGTTTTTTAAAAAATAGGAGTCCTCATTTTTTATTACATATTCGCGTAATACATACAGAAATATGAATGTTTTAGTCGGACCACTTTTTTCGCTCTGTGATAGATGCATTGTAATAGTCACAAACATATGGCTCACAATTTTAGACGAACAGTTAGTAACAGGCAGGTTTTTTAAATTAAAATAAAGAACGTAGGTACATTTGAACATTTTATTTCGATTGTTCCAATGTGATACGTGGACCTTTGTGAACTTATCATTTATGAGAACGCATGCTGTTACAGCGTGATTATCTGTAAATACCACATTAATGCAATAAATGCTCAAAATGATGTCCATCAACCTCAGTGCATTTGGCAATATGTGTAACAATACTCCTCTCAACAGCGAGTAGTTCGCCTTCCGTAATGTTCGCACATGCATTGACAATGCACTGACGCATGTTGTCAGGTGTTGTCGGTGGATCACGATAGCAAATATCCCTCAATTTTCCCCACAGAAAGAAATCCGGGGACGTCAGATCCGGTGAACGTGCGGGCCATGGTATGGTGCTTCGCCGACCAATCCACCTGTCATGAAATATGCTATTCAATACCGTTTCAACCGCACTCGAGCTATGTGCCAGATGTAGCATTCTCAACACCGACGTTTTTGAGATTTCCGATTCTCGCGCAATTTGTCTGCTATTGATGTGCGGATTAGCCGCGACAGCAGCTAAAACACCTACTTGGGCATCATCATTTCTTGCAGGTCGTGGCTGACGTTTCACATGTGGCTGAACACTCCCTGTTTCCTTAAATAGCGTAACTATACGGCGCACGGTCCGGACACTTTGATGATGTCGTCCAGGATACCGAGCAGCATACATAGCACACGCCCGTTGGGCACTTTTGTCACAATAGCCGTACTTCAACACGATATCGACATTTTCCGCAGTTGGTAAACTGTCAATTTTAACACAGGTAATGTACCACGAAGCAAATACCGTTCCCACTGGCGGAATGTTACGTGATACCACGTACTTACACGTTTGTGACTGTTACAGCGCCATCTCTCACAAAGTGAAAAAAGTGGTCCAACTAAAACATTCATATTTCTTTACGTAGTACACGAAGATATAATAAAAAGTGGGGGTTCCTGTTAAAAAAAAACACAGTTAATATCCATTTCATCTATGGCAGCGCTATCTAGCGGGTCATCCATAGCGTCATCTGGCTTCCCCCTTCAAGCTAGACGAGTTTCGTTCATTGTAGTTTTCTCGTTTGACGCTTATTTCGTGAGATACTTGGACCGGTCACTATCAATGGACCACCCAGTATATGTACCCCAGATGTATATCCTAATGATGCATTTGCAGAAATTCTCTTCATAAAACCATAGTTTTCGTAGTATGTCAGGTTGAAACATTTGCTAAAATATTCTTGTATCTGTCAACATTTACATTGGTTGCATTTCGTTGCATTTCATTGTACACATAACTTTTCTTTATGCTACATTTTGTTTAAAATGCTTCATTTATGCCTTTGAGTTTTCTTTCCCGTGCGCAGTTCACCGCAACTGGACGTCTCTTCCTCTTGCAGGCCTTTGTGCGCTAGTCAGATGTTCTCCTAAGATCCCTTACCTGTTTAACATATGTAGCATTCAAAATACTGAAAATATGTGATTGTTTAGAATTTAATGTTTTTGATACTGACCGATTTACCTTTTTATTGAGCCTAGTTTTGATTTTATGATGTGTTACTTTTTGTGAATGTTTCCTAAGTACAGAATGCGACCAACTAGAATACTTAATGACGGACGTGTTTTTATTCTGCATGTCATGATATACTGTTTTTATTGTTAACCATGTGTCTTTCAGCTTTTATATCTATTTTCACATCGTTATCCTCATCATCAGCCGAGTGATATAAAATGCTGGATAAAAGCGTCATCTACACTCTGCCACGCATAAATAAAATGTTTGGAGCAGCTACCGGCTACTAAATAGGTGGCTTGTTCCTTACCGTTGACTATTTAGAACAAAAATTAAGTCTTCCGATGGCTGCACTATATTAAAGAGACAAATCATTGTCTCGCTCCTCTTTGATTTTGGCTGCGACACTGTCCTCCAATAAAGAATGTTCCTAAATGACAGGTATTGGAAATATATAATGCCTCACAAAAAAAAAAATCTGAAGCACCCAGAAGACATAGACATGGTCGAATGTCTGTTTAACAGCGTATACTCGGACGCATCATTGGAAGGTATTTCAACTATTAGACTTGCAATTCTCTATGACAGATAGAACGGCGACCAGAGTGCCTTAGTTTTTCTCCTGTTTAGTGTTGTTACCTAGCCTGGCAGGGAATATAAAGAGTGTGAACAGAATCAGATGTTGAGTGATCACTGTGAAAGACAAGGAGATGCCACGTACAAGTGAGCGACGGCGTTATCAACAACGGACAGAGTTTGAAAGCGACTACAGTGGGTCTCCATTTGGCCAGTTGGTCGAATCGAGCAGTGTGGACATTTGTTGGACATTCGGATGTGGCAGTAAGCAAATTTTGGATTACAAGTGACCTGGGAGGGTTGGGGGGGGGGGAGGGGTAAAGCACATTCGTCGTCAAGGTTCCGATCGACCAAGAATGCAAACGGATGCGTTTGGAGTGGAAGCATGGGCTGCTGACGAACAGCGCCGCTTAAGTGTACAGCGATTAATGGCAGTTCTGCACTTCGGATGACCATCGTCTACGAGTATGGAGGCGACCTGGGGAGAAACCTCATTCTTCCGGAGTTTAGGAGGGGCACAGTAGTGTTACTCTTGGCGTTATTGTGTGACGAGCCATAGGGTACTAATTCAGGTCACGGCTGGTAGTAATTGAGGGAACCTCTGACGACACGATGGTACGCCATGGACATCCTACGTCCTCCTGCGTTACCTCCCATGCTCCCATTTTTCAACAGGACTGTGCTCGTCCACACATAGCATGTATCTCTACGAATTATCTGCGTGCTACTGAGGTTCTCCCGTAACCATCAAGATCCCCATATCTCTCCCTGGTAGTACATGTGTAGGACTAGCTCGGACGTCAACTCCATCCCACTTTCGGTACCAAGACATCAAGGACCAGTTACAACAGTTATACGCGATCTCAGGAGACCCTTCCCAACCGAATCGTGCATCCGACCGGACAGGTACAAAGTTATGCTGCTAAGTAGGCCCATACTGGACTCCTATTGCCTATTTCTTTGTAGATTTTATTAGATTTTGTAATCGCTGCAATCACTTTGTTTTCTCCTCCCTTTCTTGGTACTCACTTGTTGGGTAATGTAAAAAAAAAGACAGTACCTAAGTGACTGCTGACTGAAAGTTGTATTCAACCGTAAATCTATAAATCTCTGAATAAAAATGAAGAAACAACAAAAACGTGGGAATTTAAGGAGATGGGACGTGGATGAACTGACAGAACCAGAGGTTGTAGACAGTTTCAGGTAGAGCATAAAGGAACGATTGACAGTAATGGGGAAAGAAATACAGTACAAGAAGAATGGGTAACTTTGAGGGACGAAATATTGAAGGTAGCAGAGGATCAAGTAGGTAAAAAGATTAAGGCTAGTAGTAATCCTTGGGTAACATAGGAGATACAGAATTTAATTGATGAAAGGAGAAAACATAAAAATGCAGCAAAATAATTAGCCAAAAGGGACTACAGACGTCTGAAAATAAGACTGACCGGAAATGCAAAATGGCTAAGCAGGAATGGCTAGAGGACAAATGTAAGGATTTCGAAGCATATTTCAGTAGAAGAAACATAGATACCACCTACAGGAAAATTAAAGACATCTTTGGGGAAAAGAGAACCACTTGTATAAATATCAAGAGTGCAGATGAAAACCCAGTTCTAAGCAAAGAAGGGAAAGCAGAAAGGTGGAAGGAGTATATAGTGGGTCTGTACAAGGACTATGTACTTGAGGACAATATTATGGAAATGGAAGAGGTTGTACATGAAGATGAAATGGGACATATGATACTGCGTGAAGAGTTTGACAGCGCACTGAAAGACCTAAGTCGAAATAAGGCCCCGGGAGTAGACAACATACCACTGGAAATATTGACAGCCTTGGGAGAGCCAACCCTGACAAAATTCTACCATCAGGTGAACAAGATGTATGGGACAGGTGAAATATCCTCAGACTTCAAGAAGAATATTATAATTCCAATCCCAAAGAAAGCAGGTGTTGACATATATAAAAATTACCGAACCATCAGTTTAATAAGTCACAGCTGCAAAATACTAACGCGAATTCTATACAGACGAATGGAAAAACTGGTAGAAGCCGGCCTTGCTTAAGATCAGTTTGGATTCCGTAGAAAAATTGGAAGACGTGAGGCAATACTGATTCTACGACTTATCTTACAAGATAGATTAAGTAAAGGCAAACCTACGTATGTAACATTTGTAGGCTTAGAGAAAGCTTTTGAAAATGTTGACTGGAATATTCTCTTTCAAATTCCGATGGTGGCACGGGTCAAACACAGGGAGCGAAAGGCTATTCACAATTTGTACAGAAACCAGATGGCAGTTATCAGAGTCGAGGGGCATGAAAGGGAAGCAGTGGTTGGGAAGGGAGTGAGACAGGGTTGTAGCCTATCCCCTATGTTATTCATTCTGTATATTGAGCAAGCAGTAAAGGAAACAAAAGAAAAATTCGGAGTAGGAATTAAAATCTATGGAGAAGAAATAAACAATGATAACTGAATGTAGTCGAATTCAAAATGGTTCAAATGGCTCTGAGCATTTGCGACTTAACTTCTGAGGTCATCAGTCGCCTAGAACTTTGAACTAATTAAACCTAACTAACCTAAGGACATCACACACATCCATGCCCGATAGAGGATTCGAACCTGCGACCGTAGCGGTCGCTCGGTTCCTGACTGTAGCGCCTAGAACCACACGGCCACTCTGACCGGCGTAGTCGAATTAAGTCGGGTGATGCTGAGGGAATTAGATTAGGAAATGAGACACTTAAAGTAGTAAACGGGTTTTGCTTTTTGGGGAGCAAAATAACTGAAGATCGTCGAAGTAGAGAGGATATAAAATGTAGACTGGCAATGCGAAGGAAAGCGTTTCTGAAGAAGAGAAATTTGTTTAAATCGAGTATAGATTTAAGTGCCAGGATGTCATTTCTGAAAGTATTTGTATGGAATTTAGCCATGTATGGAAGTGAAACGTGGACGGTAAATAGCTTAGAAAAGAAGACAATAGAAGCTTTCGAAATGTGATGGTACAGAATAATGCTGAAGATTAGATGGGTAGATCACATAACTAATGAGGAGGTATTGAATAGAATTTGGGAAAAGAGAAATTTGTGGCACAACTTGACTGGAAGAAGGTATCTGCAAATTATATGTAATAATTATATCACTACAGTCTGGAGCCGAGCGACAGCTACGGTCGCAGGTTCGAATCCTGCCTCGGGTATGGATGTGTGTGATGTCCTTATGTTAGTTAGGTTTAATTAGTTCTAAGTTCTAGGCGACTGATGACCTCAGAAGTTAAGTCGCATAGTGCTCTGAGCCATTTGAACCAATTATATCCTTCGCAGATGTCAGTTCTTTTGATATGGAATCATTGTTTATAAGCATGTAACTGATTGGGTTAGCTAGTAAACGAATAAATATTTCATATCATCGTTTTACCCTCATGTGATGAAAATTAAAAAAGTATAGCTTTCAGACGACCTACGTTTCATCATTTATGTAAGTGACCTGGAGGACAATGTCTGCAGTTCTGCGAGGATGTTCTAATGTCGCATGCAATCTGCAAGCACCTAAGAGTTTCTGGTCGGAATGATTTGTGGTAGTACGCCCACACAGACCTGTCTGTGGGGAAGACAGATTATAGGTTCCGACTTATTTACTGTTTTACTTAACGCGGCCGTACAATGGTCTTTGTGCTCTCTCTCTCTTACATTGGATCAGGAAGTGTACACATCAAAAGCTACTACAAAACTACGATCTTATTTTCCGTATGTACTTGTGATACGGTTATTTGTACGTCTGAGGTACTGTTTTCAATGGTTCAAATAGCTCTGAGCACTATGGGAATTAACATCTAAGGTCATCAGTCCCATATAACTTAGAACTACTTAAACCTAATTGACCTAAGGACATAACACACATCCATGCCCGAGGCGGGATTCGATCCTGCGACCGTAGCGGTCGCGCGGTTCCAGACTGAAGTGCGTAGAGCCGCTCGTTCACACCGGCCGGCTATATACTATTATGAAGATAATTGTAATTACCAATACATATAATAAAGGTCACTTAAGAACTTTTGAAATCATGTGCAGGGTGTTCCAGAAATGTGCGACAAACTCCTAAGCGAGATGGGGCACATTATAAGGATTGAGAATTGTATCGCAACACTTGGCCGCAAACGTCAAGGGTAAATGGTAGAGGAGCTCAAAGAAGTTAACAAGAGAGTGATACATGTGAAACATTTATTGCAGTAATGAGTGCACATTGTCTACCATATGAATAAAACTTCAAAGTTACAAGAGATGCTGGAAGTCAGCACCGGAAGACGTCACGCAAGCCTGACACCGAAGGAGCATTGACTGCGGGACACGCTCGAATACACCAGCAGTTTCTTTGACTGTGGCAGCTGCGAAGACGATTCTTGCAACGAGATCTGTTTCAGACTCCACAGGATCGAGACAGAAGAGAAACTTCATGGCTGCTCTCAGAAAGAACTCAAGGCTCGACAAATCCGGTGTACGTGGGGGCCAGGAAACCGGTCCACCACGGCCCACCCATAGATCCGAGAATGACCCGTTCTAATGCCTACGAACAGTCAGTCCAAAATAAGCAAGAGTCACATCATGCTGGAACCACACGTTCCGCCTTACATTTGCTGGAACAACTTCAAACAAGCCAGGAAAAATTCGTTGCAGAAAGGTCTGAAAATTTCCTGCGGTGAAGCGCGACGGTAAAAGGAATGACCTAACTAAGTAGCCGCTAATCAAACCAGCCCACACAATGACTATAAAACGATGTTTTGCCGCGTCGGGTCGCACACCGTGGGGGTTTTCTGGTGCCCACACATGCTCATTGTGGTGAGTGAATACGGCAGCCCTAGTGAATGTGGCCTCATCAATGAACAACCATAAGCTGAAAAATGCACATCTCGGCCGCTTTGTTGCAGAAACCACTGTGCGAAACGCGCACCTGCAGGATGGTCATCGGTGTCCAATAACAGTACTATTTGGAGATAAAAGGGATGTAAGGATAGTGCTACGAGACACTCTTAAGTACGAGGCAACGGCACGTGTGCTGATGCCTGGGTTAGTCTCCACAGTATCCACGTCTCCAAACCCACTATTCATATGCTGGCTAATCCTCGAAAGAGAAAATCTTCACATTCCTCTCAAGTGATATGGTCTACAGAACCACATAGCGGCGTTACCCTCAGTACTCTCACGTACAGGGCCACCTAGTGGCGTACGACGACGTTTGCGACCATGGGTTGATATGCAATTTTCAGTCCTTATTATGTCCCCACCTCTCTTACAAGTTTGTTGCAACATTTTCGAAACACACTATAGAAAATCATCATAAACAAGAGGGATAATATAGGAGAAACTTTAAATTACAGAGATAGCAATTTTTAAGGAAGCGAAAGCAGATGACAGATGCTACCCCTGTAGACAAGGGGGAATGAAAGATGAAGGGAGGAGGGTGTGACTAGTTGAAAAAGAAGTACTCAGAGCAGGAGCTATTTTTACAGAAAGTGAACCATTAATTTTTTTGTTTTTGTTTCCGAAAGCAGAGTAACTGCACTGAGATTTTTAGGAAGGTAGTACCAAACTCACGATTCCTGATAAAGAAAAAGATTTTTTGCAGATAACTGTGCTATGTAGTGGTATTTTACACCGAGTAGGGTGGTGCAGTGGTTAGTACACTGGAATCGCATTCGGGAGGATGACGGTTCAAGCCCGCAAGCCCGCATCCGCCATCCTATACACCTTGAGCCAATGCCGCAGTGGTTCTTTCGAAAGGGCACGGCCACTTTTCTTCTTTATCCTTCCCTGATACGAGGTTGGGCTCCATCTCTAATGGCCTAGTTGTCGACGGGACGCTAAACACTAATCTCCCTTCTCTCCGGGATTCTACTACGTTGACAACGAGAATTTCTTCTATGCTGTTACGATAGGCATGTTAGAGAGCAAAGATTGAGGAGAGGGTAGAATACACTTAATCATGATAGTCTGTACGCTTATATGCACTTAGGCATAAAAACTGTTTGTAGACAAGATGTTTGCAATTCTGATAAAAGGAGGCATAAGCTGGAGGGAAAGACTAGTAATATACAATATGCAGAATAGTCAAGAGGGAACAATAAGAGTGGAAGACAAAAAGGGAAGTGCTTGAATTAAATGGGCCGTAAGACAGGGATATAGTGTTTCACCCCAACTGTTCAAACTATACATCGAAGAAGGAGTGACGGAAATAAACGAAAGATTCACGAGTTGAATTAAAATTCAATGTGGAATGATATCAATGACAGAATTCGCTGATGACACAGCCATCCTCAGTGAAAGTGAAGAAGAATTACAGAGTTTGGTGAATGGAGTGAAAAGTCTAATAAGTACAGAATATGGACTGAGAGAAAATCGAAGAAAGACGAAAGTAATTAGAAGTAGCAGAAGTGACGACAGCGAAAAACTTAACATGAAATTTGGTGATCGCGATATAGGTGAACTTAACGAATTCTTCTGTCAAGGCAGCAAAATAAGCTGTGACGGGTGGAGAAAGGAGGACGTAAAAAGCAGACCATTACTGGCCAAGAGTAGTTTACAAATATTACCCATAGGTCGTAATTTGAAGAAGAAAATCTTGAGAATGTTTGGAGCGCAGCACTGTATGGTAGCTGTATGGTAGTGAAAAGTGGACCGTGGGAAAACAAGAAAAGAAGAAATCAAAGAATTTGAGATCCGGTCCTATAAGAGAATGTTGAAAATTAGGTGCACTGATAAGGCAAGGAGTAAGGAAATTCTCTGCAGAATCGGCGAGGAAAAGAGTATATGGAAATCATTCACAAGAAGAAGGGACACGAGGAAAGGAGATCTCTTAAGACACCAAGAGAGAACTTATCTGGTACTAGAGGAAACTGTAGAGGGTAGAACTGTAGAGGAAGACAGAAATTTGAATACATCCACCAAATAATTCAGGATGTAGGTTGCAAGTGCTACTCGGAGATAAAGAGGCTGGCACAGCACAGGAGAAGAATTCGTGACGAGCCGCATCAAAGAAGTGAGAATAACATAAAAAAGAGAAAAAAAGTGAGTGACAATGATTGAAACAGCGAACGGTACTAATGTATCACACATGATTGTTCATTACCAGCTGCATCCGGTGTGAAGTCTCGTATGAAAATTCATGAAGAATAGCATCACCATAATTAACAGTTGCGAGCACTAGCTTCTTCTTAAGGTTAAGATGATGCGGAACCTGTTTTCTCTGGTCATTACACAATGCTAGCGGGGTGTAAGACATACGCGGAAGCATTGTACAACGCTTGACAAAAAAACTGTTTATGAGTTTCCCAAGCACATTGTCAAAGCCAGCAGTGTCGAAAGTTTTGCTGAAGTTCATAAATCACGTAAGTCATTTGATTGTCCATAACGAATTTTAGTTCGTTATCCACTTCCGTCCTGTCGACAACGATATCGTTACAGACGATGTATAAGGATAGGGAAGAAAATTGGCTGTGCCCTTTCATAGGAACCATCCCAGTCCTTAGCTGAAGTGCTTCAGGGAAGTCACTGATAACCTAAATCTGGAGAGCCGGACTCGGATTTGAAGCGTCGTCCTCCTGAATGTGAGGCCTGTGAGCTAATCTCTGCTGCATTCCGCTCGGTATTTGAGGCTGAGTTATTAGTAAGGTGATAATGAACTAGGTATTCTAAACCTTTAGATAATTCTGAAGGAATGTAAATCGGGTAGTTGGCGGGTTCTTTGGCAGATTCCTTCCTGATTTGGCATGATGCTGAAGGTCAGAGAGGAATATTATTTTGTTTTCTAGTCAACGGATCCCCCCATGAACCATGGACCTTGCCGTTGGTGGGGAGGCTTGCGTGCCTCAGCGATACAGATGGCCGTACCGTAGGTGCAACCACAACGGAGGGGTATCTGTTGAGAGGCCAGACAAACGTGTGGTTCCTGAAGAGGGGCAGCATCCTTTTCAGTAGTTGCAGGGGCAACAGTCTGGATGATTGACTGATCTGGCCTTGCAACATTAACCAAAACGGCCTTGCTGTGCTGGTACTGCGAACGGCTGAAAGCAAGGGGAAACTACAGCCGTAATTTTTCCCGAGGACATGCAGCTTTACTGTATGATTAAATGATGATGGCATCCTCTTGGGTAAAATATTCCGGAGGTAAAATAGTCCCCCATTCGGATCTCCGGGCGGGGACTACTCAGGAGGATGTCGTTATCAGGAGAAAGAAAACTGGCGTTCTACGGATCGGAGCGTGGAATGTCAGATCCCTTAATCGGGCAGGTAGGTTAGAAAATTTAAAAAGGGAAATGGATAGGTTAAAGTTAGATATAGTGGGAATAAGTGAAGTTAGGTGGCAGGAGGAACAAGACTTCTCGTCAGGTGACTACAGGGTTATAAACACAAAATCAAATAGGGGTAATGCAGGAGTAGGTTTAATAATGAATAGGAAAATAGGAATGCGGGTAAGCTACTACAAACAGCATAGTGAACGCATTATTGTGGCCAAGATAGATACGAAGCCCACACCTACTACAGTAGTACAAGTTTATATGCCAACTAGCTCTGCAGATGATGAAGAAATTGAAGAAATGTACGATGAAATAAAAGAAATTATTCAGATAGTGAAGGGTGACGAAAATTTAATAGTATTGGGTGACTGGAATTCGAGTGTAGGAAAAGGGAGAGAGGGAAACATAGTAGGTGAATATGGATTGGGGCTAAGAAATGAAAGAGGAAGCCGCCTAGTAGAATTTTGCACAGAGCACAACTTAATCATAGCTAACACTTGGTTTAAGAATCATGAAAGAAGGTTGTATACATGGAAGAACCCTGGAGATACTAAAAGGTATCAGATAGATTATATAATGGTAAGACAGAGATTTAGGAATCAGGTTTTAAGTTGTAAAACATTTCCAGGGGCAGATGTGGACTCTGACCACGATCTATTGGTTATGACCTGTCGATTGAAACTGAAGAAACTGCAAAAATGTGGGAAATTAAGGAGATGGGACCTGGATAAACTGAAAGAACCAGAGGTTGTACAGAGTTTCAGAGAGAGCATAAGGGAACGATTGACAGGAATAGGGGAAAGAAATACAGTAGAAGAAGAATGGGTAGCTCTGAGGGATGTAGTAGTGAAGGCAGCAGAGGATAAAGTAGGTACAAAGACGAGGGCTGCTAGAAATCCTTGGGTAACAGAAGAAATATTGAATTTAATTGATGAAAGGAGAAAATATAAAAATGCAGTAAATGAAGCAGGCAATAAGGAATACAAACGTCTAAAAAATGAGATCGACAGGAAGTGCAAAATGGCTAAGCAGGGATGGCTAGAGGACAAATGTAAGGATGTACAAGCTTATCTCACTAGGGGTAAGATAGATACTGCCTACAGGAAAATTAAAGAGACCTTTGGAGAGAAGAGAACCACATGTATGAATATCAAGAGCTCAGATGGCAGCCCAGTTCTAAGCAAAGAAGGGAAGGCAGAAAGGTGGAAGGAGTATATAGAAGGTTTATACAAGGGCGATGTACTTGAGGACAATATTATGGAAATAGAAGAGGATGTAGATGAAGACGAAATGGGAGATACGATACTGCGTGAATAATTTGACAGAGCACTGAAAGACCTGAGTCGAAACAAGGCCCCCGGAGTAGACAACATTCCATTAGAACTACTGACGGCCTTGGGAGAGCCAGTCATGACAAAACTCTACCAGCTGGTGAGCAAGATGTATGAGACAGGCGAAGTACCCTCAGACTTCAAGAAGAATATAATAATTCCAATCCCAAAGAAAGCAGGTGCTGACAGATGTGAAAATTACCGAACTATCAGTTTAATAAGCCACGGCTGCAAAATACTAACGCGAATTCTTTACAGACGAATGGAAAAACTGGTAGATGCAGATATCGGGGAGGATCAGTTTGGATTCCGTCGAAATGTTAGAACACGTGAGGCAATATTGACCTTACGACTTATCTTAGAAGAAAGATTAAGAAAAGGCAAACCTACGTTTCTAGCATTTGTAGACTTAGAGAAAGCTTTTGACAATGTTGACTGGAATACTCTTTTTCAAATTCTAAAGGTGGCAGGGGTAAAATACAGGGAGCGAAAGGCTATTTACAATTTGTACAGAAACCAGATGGCAGTAATAAGAGTCGAGGGGCATGAAAGGGAAGCAGTGGTTGGGAAAGGAGTTAGACAGGGTTGTAGCCTCTCCCCGATGTTATTCAATCTGTATATTGAGCAAGCAGTAAAGGAAACAAAAGAAAAATTTGGAGTAGGTATTAAAATTCATGGAGACGAAGTAAAAACTTTGAGGTTCGCCGATGACATTGTAATTCTGTCAGAGACGGCAAAGGACTTGGAAGAGCAGTTGAACGGAATGGACAGTGTCTTGAAAGAAGGGTATAAGATGAACATTAACAAAAGCAAAACGAGGATAATGGAATGTAGTCAAATTAAATCGGGTGATGCTGAGGGAATTAGATTAGGAAATGAGACACTTAAAGTAGTAAAGGAGTTTTGCTATTTAGGAAGTAAAATAACTGATGATGGTCGAAGTAGAGAGGATATAAAATGTAGACTGGCAATGGGAAGGAAAGCGTTTCTGAAGAAGAGAAATTTGTTAACATCGAATATAGATTTATGTATCAGGAAGTCGTTTCTGAAAGTATTTGTTTGGAGTGTAGCCATGTATGGAAGTGAAACATGGACGATAACTAGTTTGGACAAGAAGAGAATAGAAGCTTTCGAAATGTGGTGCTACAGAAGAATACTGAAGATAAGGTGGATAGATCACGTAACTAATGAGGAGGTATTGAATAGGATTGGGGAGAAGAGAAGTTTGTGGCACAACTTGACTAGAAGAAGGGATCGGTTGGTAGGACATGTTTTGAGGCATCAAGGGATCACAAATTTAGCATTGGAGGGCAGCGTGGAGGGTAAAAATCGTAGAGGGAGACCGAGAGATGAGTACACTAAGCAGATTCAGAAGGATGTAGGTTGCAGTAGGTACTGGGAGATGAAGCAGCTTGCACAGGATAGAGTAGCATGGAGAGCTGCATCAAACCAGTCTCAGGACTGAAGACAACAACAACAACAGTCAACGGATAATAAATTTTATCGTTTCTACAAGGATAATGTCATTATAGCCTGTAGCTCCAGAAAGATTTGGTGCAGTTGATTTCCTTTATGCCCAAGAAAAATTTTCTTTTTTGCTCGTACCAAGAATTGTTTCTTCCAGGGAACAGATCATTTTCGTCTTTAAGCCTTGCAGAAGTAAATAAAGGTAATGTAGATAAATACTGAATCAGACCCTCAAAAGTAACTACAGCTTCGTCCATAGATTTGGGTTTTGAAGATATTTGCTCAACATTCTATGTTAGCGAGTGAGCATCCCTGAGTTTTGCGTTTCTCACAAATCAACTGACAGGGTTTCGTATTTGCTTCATGGCGAGATGGTTTTCTCAAGTCAGGTGCCGTGTATACGTCCTGTGTGCAGCATCTTCAGTACTCGTATGTTTTGAGCAGTAAACAATGATACAGGTTTTCCCTGCAGTCTTAAAGCTTATCGTATAAATTGTTCAGTCTATCAGTGAAATCAGATACTTCATAATTTATTTCGACGTTATTATCTGCTATTTCCTGACAAAAATATTCATATCTTTGAGCTGTAACTTCATATTCATATCCTTGAAATCTCATAAAAGTATTCACTTGTGGTTTGTTTTAGGACATTGCAACGGATAAGTAATGAACATTAATTTGTCACATTGTGAGAGCATTGAAGTACGATCTGTTTTAATTTTTAAAAACCATTCAACAGCCAAGGCCACAAAAAAAAAATTTTTCGTACAAGACAGCTGGTTTCAACAGACTTAGTTTTCATCTTCAGGTCTTAACTTTTTTCTATAATTTTTCTTTTCTGTCGAGAAACATGTTCATTTTACGCTCACCCAATGCATCATATGTCAAGTAGCTAAAACTCAGCAAATTATATTCACATGGCCTTTTAGAAAAGATGCTGCGTGTTTTTAAACGTTTTAGAGATGGCAAACCTTTATAATGTGCTGAGCTTCATCCACTTGACATCTTGTGCACGAGGTCAGAGTAAAATGAACATATTATACAACAAAAAAAGGAAATTTAAGACCAGAAGATGACAGCTAAGACTGTTGAAACGTTGTCTTGAATAAAAAATGTTATGTGCCATTTTGGCTTTTGAATGACTTTTAATAATTAATATTACGTCATGAACAGACACACGAGGTGAATGTAATCCACCCACGGAAGAAGTTGCTTGCAAGATCCTTGGTCTGCCAGTTCAAAGATGGTTCATATGGCTCTGAGCACTCTGGGACTTAACTTCTAAGGTTTTCAGTCCCCTAGAACTTAGAACAACTTAAACCTAACTAACCTAAGGACAACACACACATCCATGCCGGAGGCAGGATTCGAACCTGAATTCCAAACTGAAGCGCCTAGAACCGCTCGACCACCCCGGCCGGCTGGTCTGCCAGTTCTTGAGCTTTTAGTTTTATTATATTTATTTTGGATGGTGAACTGCTTCTGTTGCTCAATAGCGGGTAGTTTGTACTGAAACTGCATCCAGTCACTTCAAAACGCTTTTTAATAGTTTTATTTTTCCATTATCAAGTGTTTGAGTCACCACCAGATGGTGGGATTAACAGGCGCTTTATATTTTGTACCGACACAAGGGAGGATGCTAGCTGTCCCCTGTGAAGACAGAGAACCATCTGCTGTCCGCTCAACAACGCAGGCTAAGCGCCCTACATCTACATCTAAACTGTACTCCACAAGACACCTTACGGCTTTTAGTTGACAATACCTTGTGCTAGGTCCTCACCCCTCCCAACCGTTTCTGTCTTGAATGGAGTGCGGGAAGGACAACTGTTTGCAGCGTTCCGTGTGAGGTCGAATCTCTCTAATCTTACCCTGATCGTCTTTTCGTGAGAAGCATGTAGGAGGAAGCACTATATCAGTAGGCACAACTAGGTCTGTGCGCTCTAGGAGTTTTTAACAGTAAACCACATCGTGATGCACAATGCCCCTCTTTGGAACTGGTGTTCAATGATCTAGTCCACAGCATTTTCAGGCTTACTAAATGATCCTGTAAAGCGATGATCTTCTTCGAATCTGATCTCTTTCCGCTGTCACTGTCTAGTTCAGCTGATACTTACCTGTTCCTTCCCAATTTGTGATCCTCATCAGGTGGTACGTAGACAGAGGGGATCCAAAGATTAGCAGCGCCTTTCTTCAGGGATACGTTTAGTAACCTGAAAGCGTCCAAACATGCTCATTCAACTCTAGTGACAGATGAGAAACGAGAGGCGTTATGTAACATGGTGTGGTTCACTGTTAGAATTCCGAGAACATAGGCTCCTAGAAGAATGACTAGACATACTGCCTCATCCTACTTTTTTTAACAGACTTGCCACTGGTTAGATGTGGTCCACATACTCCTCTCTCAACAGTAAACCACGCCGTGATGCACAACGCCTCTCTTTGAAATAGATGTTGGCCGTTTTCATCATAGAGCAGCAGTTTCGTCCAACGTCCTCACGTATTCCCTGTTTCCCAATCTCTGTTTTTCTCGTCAATTTTTACCTCCTACTGTTTCCTCCATTTCCATGGAAGATACTTCCTGATATTTTAATACACGTTCTGTCAACTTGTCTGTTTGTGTCAGAGTTTCCCCTATATTCCTTTCTTCGCCTATTCTGTGGAGAATCTTCTCGTTTCTTTCCTTATCAATCCACTTCTTTTTCTTCGTCCTTCTGTAACACCACATCTCAAACACTTCTCTTTCCTCAGATTAAGGCCTTTGTTTGATACTAGCCGACCTCTCTTTGCCAGGAAAGCCCACTGTACTGTGCTAGTCTGCTTTTCGTATCTTCCTTGCTTTCTTCGCCATTTGTTATTTTGATTCCAAGGTAGCATAATTCCTTCAGTTTATCTAGGTCTTCGTTTCTAGGTAATTTCATTTTTGCTAACCCTTATAACTTTCGTCTTTCTTCTAATTACCCCCAAACCATGTTCTATAGTCATTAGATGGTCCATTCCATTCAACGCGCTCTGAGGATACGAATAAGAATGTCATCAACGAATCTTATCTTTGATATTCCTCCAGCCAGAATTTCACTCTGCTGTTGAACTTTTCTTTCATTTCCGCCACTGCCTCTATGAAGCATTGCTTTGACAAGAGAGGCGAAAGACTACATTCCTGTTTTACACTTTTTTCAGTTCGTGCACTTCGTTCTTGGTGTTCCATTATTGTTGTTCCCTCTTGGTTCTTGTATACGCTTATAGCGCAAAGACGATGAAGACAAAATCAGAGAGACTTGCCAACAGTCATTGCTCCTGCACAACATTTGCGATAGGAACAGGACAGGAATTTACGATGATAACACCATGTACTCTCCGGCAAGGCGGATGTGATCTTCACATCCTTATATTGAGAGTACTCTGAGTAGCATGCGCTATGCCATTAGGATACTGGAGAGCAGGGGCACAGTCAAGTCACATACTTTGGAAGTATTCGTACTTTAACGCCGTAGTTTCTTAAAGTGCCTCATGACTTACCAATACAGGCAATTAGCTTCGTCTCATGACGATGTATCCTATGACATCCAATAATCCACCTGGAGGTGGTAATTCTGGAAAAATAGCTGCTCAGAGATGGTTGCCCATCATAAAAATTATCAATCGATTTGCTGCGCTATGGCGCATCTAACCGTTCTTATAATCTACTATCTTCGATGGCAAAGGCTGGGGTCAATACATTGTCACCCTCGGCAGTTGATTCCGGCTGTGGCAGTTTTCGAGAATGGCAATAGTGTCTGGACATCATTGGGACGGTGGTACGCCAAAAGATCAACTTCTGCAGAATTTGGCATGGGTCAGACACCCACAGCGACCAATGCACTAATTTAGCACTGCTTACAGACACTACGTCCGAACGTCACGGCGACGTCCAGGACATGGTCTGCCGAAATCCTGGACTCCTAACACAGCAACTGCGCTCCAGCAAACCTGTCATTTAACTGTTGATGAGTACATACTCATACTATCACAGTTTGTGTGCGATGTCGTTGGTAAACGGAGCACATAGCAAACTAGATGGATATGAAGTAGAGACTTCAGTGAATCTTTGAAATACTACTACCAAAATCATCTCTAGCTGGAGTAAAATCGGTGGAGATAAAAATATGAAACAATGTCAGCGAGTGAATGGACCGATGCCACCCTCACTTATACCTGCATGCACGTCTGAAAGAACAGATACTGCTGACGATCCTCAGCCACATGGAATAATTCAAAATTAAGTCGCTGAACACGATTTACTTGAGATCAGCAGTATTGGCTGCAGATCTGGTACACAACAGTGACATCAGTGACATATGAAAATTTATGCCGACCTGGGTCTTGAACCCCGGTTGGAGGAATCCAGGTAAATTCGAATTACCATCAGTTTTAGTTAGTGCCCTTACTGTACAACTCAGCAGCCGTTTTTTTTTCTCTTTTCTTTTTCTAAAACTGAAATGGCTGCACTTCAGGATTGACGGACAAGAGCGCACGTTTGCCAGTAGTCAATAATGATATACCGTGGACAGAGGTTGAATTCGCCTCTAGAGGTTTCTTCTGAGTTCCAGTAGTGCGGATTCCCTGTGACGATCGGTCCCACAAAAGACGTGCCCTAGCTGATGCTGAGTAAGTGTTGAAGGAGGGCAAACAGCCAAGTCATCAGCCTCCAATTCAGACCCGAGTACAGAAGCAGTGTACCCAATCCGTTAGCGTATACATTCAGTGTGAGAATATGTTCTAAATGTTTTCGTAGCATACCTACGAGGCGAAACATGGGCCCGGTATGTGGGAACAACTTAAAAATCACATCCAAGCTGAACAGCACACCGACCCTTCGTCTATAAACGGGTGGGCGGACACAATCCGGGGGCGACATACCTCCCTGTCCTCGAAGTGGTAGTGTTAACATGTGCTGCTACCCGGGCAGGTCATCCCCAAGCATTAAGACTTGTTTCTGGGATAGCGAAGTTTCACCCATTACGCAATGTGAACCAGTGTACCATTAAGGCTTCCAGCTGGCAACAGCGCAAATTTGTCACAACCTGCAGTGCCACTCCATCTCCAGTAAGTTTAAGACAACTAGTTTATTCTCCATACGTTTCTAGAGACACCGAACATCATGAGAAGAGTCCTAGTTTCAAGTTCGGTTGACTATCTGGTAGTTTCGATGGGCTGTAGCTTACTGCGATCACCACAAGGAATCCGACGGCTAAGGAATAAGACACGACATTGCGATTTACGTGGTATCCAATAAAGCAGACGCAGAGCACCTAACCATCTGTATCTACATCTACACCATTTTACGATACGTGGTGGACGGTATTTCTTGTACCACTATCTTAACACCCCCCCCCCTCCCCGCCTTCTCCCCCCTCTCCCATCAAGGTGCAATTTCAAGGTGTTTTTGGAACAACAGACAGACATAAAACATAAAACAACTAAAGAAACTCTGCCGAAATTCTAGAAAACACCAGCTGTTCTAGTACTACTTACGGACCTGAGCAAACAAGAAAGACACAAATCGAATAGTGAAGACAGAAACGAAATTTCGCACATCAGTTCAAGGATGTAACCTAGGAGGTAGAAATGAGCTTAAAATATGTGCCATAAAAGAAAAAATCGAATCATATATATCAGAAATGGAAGAAACATGTACACAGAATGCAGGGCTGATATCCCCCCCCCCCCCCCCCCCCAAAAAAAAATCTGCGATATATAGGGTGTTACAAAAAGGTACTGCCAAACTTTCAGGAAACATTCCTCACACACAAAAAAAGAAAATATGTTATGTGGAAATGTGTCCGGAAACGCTTACTTGCCGTGTTAGAGCCAATTTTATTACTTCTCTTCAACTCACATTAATCATGGAATGGAAACACACAGCAACAGAACGTACCAGCGTGACTTCAAACACTTTGTTACAGGAAATGTTCAAAATGTCCTCCGTTAGCGAGGATACATGCATCCACCCTCCGTCGCATGGAATCCCTGATACAGCCCTGGAGAATGGAGTATTGTATCACAGCCGTCCACACTACGAGCACGAAGAGTCTTGGCGTTTGGTACCGGGGTTGCGTATACAACAGCTTTCAAATGCCCCCATAAATGAAAGTCAAGAGGGTTGAGGTCAGGAGAGCGTGGAGGCCATGGAATTGGCCGGCAACAACCAATCCATCGGTCACCGAATCTGTTGTTGAGAAGCGTACGAACACTTCGACTGAAATGTGCAGGAGCTCCATCGTGCATGAACCACACGTTGTGTCGTACTTGTAAAGGAACATGTTCTAGAAGCACAGGTAGAGTATCCCGTATGAAATCATGATAACGTGCTCCATTGAGCGTAGGTGGAAGAACATGGGGCCCAATCAAGACATCACCAACAATGCCTGCCCAAACGTTCACAGAAAATCTGTGTTGATGACGTGAATGCACAATTGCGTGCGGATTCTCGTCAGCCCACACATGTTGATTGTGAAAATTTACAAATTGATCACGTTGGAATGAAGCCTCATCCGTAAAGAGAACATTTGCACTGAAATGAGGGTTGACACATTGTTGGATGAACCAGTCGCAGAAGTGTACCCGTGGAGGCCAATCAGCTGCAGATAGTGCCTGCACACGCTGTACATGGTACGGAAACAACTGGTTCTCCCGTAGCACTCTCCATACAGTGACGTGGTCAACGTTACCTTGTACAGCACCAACTTCTCTGACGCTGACATTGGGGTTATCGTCAAGTGCACGAAGAATTGCCTCGTCCATTGCAGGTGTCCTCGTCGTTCTAGGTCTTCCCCAGTCGCGAGTCATAGGCTGGAATGTTCCGTGCTCCCTAAGACGCCGATAAATTGCTTCGAACGTCTTCGTGTCGGGACACCTTCTTTCTGGAAATCTGTCTCGATACAAACGTACCGCGCCACGACTATTGCCCCGTGGTAATCCATACATCAAATGGGCATCTGCCAACTCCGCATTTGTAAATATTGCACTGACTGCAAAACCACGTTCGTGATGAACACTAACCTGTTGACGCTACGCACTGATGTGCTTGATGCTAGTACTGTAGAGCAATGAGTCGCATGACAACACAAGCACCGAAGTCAACATTACCTTCCTTCAGTTGGGCCAACTGGCGGTGAATCGAGGAAGTACAGTACATACTGACGAAACTAAAATAAGCTCTAACGTGGAAATTAAGCGTTTCCGGACGCATGTCCACATAACATCTTTTCTTTTTTTGTGTGTGAGGAATGTTCCCTGAAAGTTTGGCCGTACCTTTTTGTAACACCCTGTGTATATACCAATTGTTAAAGAGATGTGAGTCGTTCAGGAAGCGATGGAACTAAGAGGATGAAGCCGGGACAGCTTTCTCGAACCTAATCCATTAATCCTGATGATGATGAGTATCTTTCTTCCCCTTTCGCTGTTCCATTCGTGAAAGGTTCTTGGGAAGAATGAGTGTTGGTAAACATCCGTGTACCTCCCAATATCATGTCTGCAAGAAAGTCCTTAATACTCAGAACTATCCTACATTGTATTTATCCATCCGTGTCTAAATATGTAATTCAGAACCACGACTTCTGTATGATCGATGGATACTTGTATGTTAACAAGCCGTATGAGTAACCAAAAATTAAAAACCTTGGCCTCGTCAAAGCAAAGTGATTCTCTGTCTCTCGTATGACTCTCCCGTACCCGACACTAGTCTATGTTTACCGATTATTAGCTGTACCCGGCCATGATTTGCAGTAGCTCGCGTATATAGTCTGCACGTGTCTGAACGTTTATTATAGATATCTCTAAAAATTAGGAATAAATCGGAAACCGGAAAGGTACATTTTGAGATTTTTGGTAACAATATTTTCCCTTTGTTCATTACACACACATGAGTGTGTGTGTTAAAAAATTAGGTACCTAGCAACATGCCCATATTAGAATTCAAAGCAATCGGTCAAGAACTTTCTGAACAAACTAACATTTTCATTCACATCACTTAAAACTTCCGCGATAATAGGTCATGGTCGATGCACAAAATTTTCTCCCAACTTTTTCTCAGTGGTGAATATGTCTCCCGCAGTCGGAAATGGAACGTTAGGAGCAAGTTTTATACATCGATCACGACCTATTAGCCCGAAAGGTTTGAGTGATGTCAGTAGCAGCCATGGAAGCTTACATTGTATGATCAACATCTACATATATATGTTACATATATATGTTACATATACACCAGATGCTGTTCCATTATGTGTATAAAAGCACTCAAGTACTCGAACGCAACGTTGCGTCAAAACTTCAAAGTAATCCATGAATAACATAAGAGATTTGAAGAAACGAACATCTACGTTTGCGATCTGTATAGAAAACGCAGACGTTCCTAAACACAAATTTCCGAGAGTTTTGGACCGATCACTTTGAAATTTTGATGCAACGTTCTATCATCATATGCGCCTGTTATTATTTACCTACTTTTTAAATATATGTAATACATAATTTTTTATAAATTTAATAATACCAAAGGTTAAGGAAAGATATCCTAAGAGCATGCCTGTATTAGAATGTAACGTTGTGTCAAAAAGTCAAAGCTATCGGTCAAGAACTTTTGTGGATACAGGATTTTGAACAAACAGAAATTTATGTTTTTAATTATACAGTCTAGCCTTCTCTAGAACGCCCGTATTTGTATAAAATAATTTTCAAAATGTTCCTAAGTCATATTTGATTGGTTTATTCAAGCCCTATAATGTGGCAATATGGCGGAACATTAACGCACAAATGTTCCAGATGTTTTAAAAGCGAATTTGAGACAGCGTTTGATCCGAAACTCCATAATGATCTTTGTGGAGAGGCTACCAGGCTTGTCTATCCATCTAAAATAACTCACACCCAGTGAGGCGAGCAAACTGTTATCATTCAATTCCGATACCGTTGAATCGATATGGCAATCAGGCAAAATCGCCTTGAGGATTCAGGCAATCATCTGTTTGGGAAGACACCGTGTCCTGCTGTGTGAAGAAGTTTGTAGCTGCCTGCTGTACATCCTCGTCCGACAGAAGTCGTCGACCCTTTATGGCGTGGTTTAGGAGGCTCTAGGCGTGGTAATCGCTTGGGAAAAGATCAGGTCTGTAGGGTGCGTGCACGAGTGTATCCCACTTGAGTAGGCGTAATTTCTGCGTTACAACATATGCGATATGGGGAAGTGCGTTATCATGATGTAGCACCATTCAACAACAGTGATGTTCGACAGACACGCTGCCCCTTACACATTCTTCATTCTCCGACAGATGTCTATTGGTGTGTGTCCTTCGGCAGTCAAGAAAAGAATAATGGCGCGTTGCTCTTGTTTGGATGCATTTTGCTATGATATAGCCACAGTATCTAACGCACGCACGTCGGGAAGACACGAATGCCACGCTGATCCCTTGTCAAAATGTCGGTCGTTATATACCCGCATCAAAGTTGCGCTACGTTGTATTTAAGCTGCAGAAACTCCCAGAAACGGAAACTTTCTGATAGCCCCGAATTCATCTCTAATGCGGAGGTCTCCAGAAGATACAGGACGCAGCATGCACAAAAGAGCGCCGAGCTCCTTACGAGATGCGCAACATAGTTGAGATTATAGTTCTAGAGAGAACACAACAAGACAAGGGTTAAGATACGTGTCTGCCTTATGTCTCACGGATAATTTCCAAATGGACATCCACCGTCGAAACGTCGCATAAGTAGACACGTGGCTCCACCAAGAGTTAGTCAGTGAGCACTTCAAGTTAGTCCTCAAGATAGTACCTCTGCGAGTGTCTCAGGAGTTATCCACCTCACCGCCAAGAAGAGCTATGCTAGACGTCATGCAAATAGTGTTAGTCATTGTTCACCGGATGTAGAGCTATACTAAGGTCTTAAGATAGGTCAGGGCAAGTGAACAATGAGCTATATTATCACGCGCAATATTCATAATCCCGTTAAGTACTGTTAAAATTTCTTTCAATAAATCATTAGAAATTGTTGCTAATCTGTGTTGCCTTCTACTTTTGCCATAGCAGTTGCCTAATCCCGATGAGGCCAAAGGTATTAAATGTGGATGGTGTTGAGACAGCAACCAGCCACAAATTTATTTGCAGTTCCTTTATACTAAAGGTACCGTTACCGGTTTCGAATCATTACGATTCATCTTCAGATGGTTTTCATGCTTTCATTACAACATATGGTGAGTTTTTTTACAGATTAATTGTCCTAAAATATAGATAATACATAATTATAAGCACACCATACAGATGGTTGCGGCACAGATTTGCATTGGATGTGACGTACGTGAAATATCGGTTTGGAGTGTTTGTTTTCATGGTTTTCGTGCAACACATGTGAATATATTCCCATTCTTATAGTTGCACACGTAAATTTTTCTCACTGAACACTTTAGATTTGTCACAGAATAGATTTCTAACATGCAACACATGTTTTCATACATACTTTTGATACATACTTTGTACATGTGCAACGATAAGAACGCAGTGGGAATGCATTCACATCTGTTGGACGAAAACTATGAAAACAAACACTCCAAACCGACATTTCACGTAAGTCATATCCAATGCAAATCTGTGCCGTAATCATCTGTGTGGCGTGTTTATAATTATGTATTATTTATATTTTAGGACAATTAATCTGTAAAAAAACTCACCACACGTTGTAATGAAAGCATGAAAAACGTCTGAAGATGAATCGTAATGATTCGAAACGAGTAACGGTACCTTTTGAATAAAGGAACTGAAAATAAATTTGTGGCTGGTTGCTGTCTCAATACCATCAACATTTGTCTTCAGATATCAACCACTGTCTCCAACCATGTCATCATGTGACAAATTTTCATTATATTACAAGTAATTTGGCAGTAATGTATAGAAAAAAATAAAACACCAAATTTGTGCGGCGTGACATCGGTGCTTTTCATATGAACATCCACTGGCAGAGTTTGGTTGAGGAGGAGTGGAGTGAAATGGGCAAACGTAAAGGAGGCTGGTACGCGGAGTTGCGCCTGAGCAGCTGCAGCCGGCAGTGTAGCCAACATTCCGGCAGCAGCCGCTCGAGGCGCTGGGGGCCAGTGCCCGCCCTGGACCCCGGACGCCAGCCCTCAGCTGGTCCGGGGCGGAGCGGCGCGTTAATTAATTTCTGGCAGTAACGAGGGGTGGCACGGGGAGGAGGGGGGAGGGTGTAAGGGGGAGGGAGGGGGTGGGCAACGCCCGGCTGCAGGACGCGGAGCGGCGCTAGCCGGCGGCTCCTCGCCTCGCCTCGCCTTGCCTGCGCTGTATTGATTGCGCGTCCCGGTGCTCACTGCCACATTCGCCACGCGAGAGCCGCGGCGCTGGGACCAGCACAGCTCTCATTAACACATCTACCAGGGTTATTCTGTACGAAGGGCCGATAAGTGGCGAAATGGAGACATCAGGAAAAATGCGACGACGCTTTCCACAGATGGGTAGCATCTCTGGCCCGTCTGTCGATCGCATCTCGTGGCTCTATTCAGTTCCCAGCACACAGTGAGCGCGTGCCTGGGACAATAGTGTTTCCCGCCACGTATGAGTGCCTGGTGAGAGATTTCGCTTGATTTCGTGCAACCCCACATAACTCACCTGTCACGTTCTTATTGACAATTTGCCGCCGCACGTTATAGAGGCAAATCCCTTGCAACGATTTAGATGGGAAGTGTTCGATCACACACCATACATCTCGGCTCCCTCTGACGTTCATCTGTGCTCACTAGAAACGCTGGCTATGATCACAACAGTTTGGCACAGACAACGAATTGCAAGTAAGCGTGAAGAAGTGAAGGAAAACACAGGCGGCTGCCTTCTATGGCGAGGGTATCGGAAAGTTGGAACTACCCTATGAAGAACGTCTAACTCGGAGCGGCTACTATGTAGAGAAGTGGTTGGAAGGGGTAGCAAACCGTTGCAAATAAAACGTAGCGAGCACACTGAAGACCACCGCCCACAGCGAGAGGACCAAGTCACTTGTCGAATCACCGTGTACCATTTACGAGGGCAATTCGCAAAGTAAGGTAAGACTGGTCTCGAAATGGAAACCATAGTGAAAATCAAAAACGTTTTATTTGCAAACGTTTTCTACCCCTTCCAGCCACTTCTCTACAAATTCGCTGCTCCGAGTTAGACGTTCTTCGTAGGGTAGTTACAACTTTCCGACACCCTCGCCACAGAAGGCAACCGCCTGTGGTTTCCTTCACTTCTCAAAGCATACCTGCAATTCGTTGTCTGTGCTAAACTGTTGTCTTCATAGCCAGTGTTTCTTGTGAGCACAGAGTAACATTGAATCTAGGCGGATCACGGGTCCCATATCACGCCATATGCACACACCATTACAGAGTCCCCACCAGCTTGAACAGTCCCCTGCTGACATGTAGAGTCCATGGATTCATTAAATTGTCTCCATACCCTTACATGTCTATTCGCTCTATACAATTTGAAACCACTCATCCGACCCGGCAACATGTTCCAGTCAACAGTCCAATTTCAGTGTTACGAGCCCAGGCGAGGCGTTAAGCTCTGTGTTGTGCAGTCATCAAGGGTACACGAGTGGGCCTTCGGTCCGAAAGCCCACATCGCTTATGCTTCATTGAAAGATTCGCAAGCTGACACTTATGGATGACCCAACACTGAAATCTGTAGCAATTGGCGGAAGAGCTGTACTTATGTCACGTTGAAAGATTCTCTTCAGTCGTCGTTGGTGCCTCCCTTGCAGGATCTTTTTCCAGCCGAAGCGCTGTCTGAGATTTGATGTTTTACTAGACTCCTGATATTTACGGTGCACTCGAGGAATGGTGGTTCGGGAATATCGCTACCTCGGAGATCCTGTGTCCCAACCCTCGTGTGTGAAGTATAACACCACGTTGAAACTCATTTAAGTCTTGATAATCTGACATTGTAGCAGCAGTAGCCGATCTCACAACTGCCCTAGACACTTGTTGTCTTGTATAGGCTTAGCCGACCGCAGCGCCGTATTCTGCCTGTTAACGTATCTTTGTAATTGAATACGCATGCCCATACCAGTTTCTTTGGCGCTTCAGTGTATAAAGAAGATCGCGAGCAGAACACTGGTGCAGAACATCCTTGAGCAGTGCTAGAGTGTTTGGGACCCCCACCAGGTCGCGTTAAAGGAAGGTGCGGAGTACCGGCATTCGCGGGTCTCTGTAGAACGAAACTACTGTCGTCCTTGTTTATTTGGCGTAATGAATGCGAAGATGACATAAAAGGAATCATAACTTGTACGGAGACTTGAAGACTTGTTTTTCCTTCGCTCCATTTGCGAGTGGAGGAGGAAAGGAAATCACTAATAATGGTACAAAGCATCCTCCGCCATGATACATATGGTGGCTTCTAATTCATATATGTAGATCCAGACGTGTCTCATCGCGACAGATGCGTGGTTTTAACTGAGGGTTTATACCGTTGCTCTGAGAGGTCAACGTACATTACTCGAGCATACAGCACACTGACTGTAAACGAAGCTGAATCAGCTTAGGTCCACAATGAATGAATATAATCATTATTGTTATCCTTCTCGTAGTTATTCAGCTGGTTGCCAATTATATCGTGCAAAGATGGAGACCCACAGGTTACCAGCTACATACAACACCAGCTATGATGCTAAGAAACGACTGATACCTTGACTCGTTTTTCACGAGTGAGTTTGGGACTCTATGAATATTCTCTTGCCCTTGCACAACGGAAAGTTGTTCTTGCAAATCGTTATGGTCATCAAATATACTAGGCGTCTAACACAACTGTGACAGAAAGGGAACCCCCTTACCACAGAAAGTACACTATATTATCAAAAGTATCCGGACACCCCTAAAAACATACGTTTTTCATATATTCCCAAACATCCCTAGGTCCACTGTTTCCGGCGTGATAGTGAAGTGGAAACGTGAAGGGACACGTACAGCACAAAAGCGTGCAGGCCGGCCTCGTCTGTTGACTTGCAGAGACCGCCGACAGTTGATGAGGGTCGTAATGTGTAATACGCAGACATCTATCCAGACTGTTCCATTAAGTTTCGGGTGTGCATCCTTAAGAATTCTCCTTCTTCTTCTTCTAATATTTCGGCTGTATAACGTTCAGCCATCTTCATAGTGAGCCGCAAGACTGCCGCTCCAGTGCTTGCTTCGTCCCTTTGTACTGTTGTGCAGCGCGACTGTGCAAGCGGCCACAGATGCAAATGCGCCAGAAACGTTCGTCGGAGGTAGAGACGAGCACAATGAGCGAGGCATCTATGACTCCGCAGTTGATCTGTGTTGGCATGTCGACATATAATTGTGAGGTGCACTGTGACGACGTCTTTGTGAGTTTGTTACGGCAAGCGCCGGATTCCATGATTTATCAAGTTTGAAACCACTATCTCTATTAATTAAATTCGCCGTCAAGCGAATTTCAATTGCCTCCATCACTATCGAGTCTCAAAAAAAAAAAAAAAAAAACAGATGTATTTGCCAAAATTTCGACGTTGTCATACAACATTCTGTGACCATTGACAATACAGTGCTCTGCCACTGCCGACTTATTAGGTTGTAAAAGTCGTGTGTGCCTCCGGTGTTCTGTACATCTTTCTTGGACAGTACGAGTTGTTTGTCCGATGGAAGAAAGGCCACATTTACATGGAATTTTGTAAACTCCAGATTTCCGGAGCAGTAAATCATCTTTGATGGAGCCCACGAGTGCATCTGTCTTACAACCTAACAAGTCGACAGTGGCAGAGCACTGTATTGACGCTGGTCACAGTATGTTATATTTTAGCAACTACAGTATCCGAAAAAGGAAATGTGAAGAAGGGAGATGGTTCAATGCGGAATGGGAATTGCCTTACTTTTCGCATCATTTAAAAGCTATGTAAATTTCTTAATGTGCCTTAGCACTATTAAGAGCTGAAAGAACACTTATGACATGATCATTGTAACACCATCCGCAAACTCGGTATGATGCACTTATCTTCTGACGAACGACAGTGAATGGTGGCTGACATGAGTTGAGGGGTAAAGTAGAGAACTGAAATTTTTTTAATGGGCGACATCACTAATTATTTGAATTCATTGAGTTTTTCAATGTAAGGTGAGAATCGTTTGGTAAGAGATATGATGGAGAAGATTAATGCTATCAAACAAAAAGTAATCCTATGGAAAAATGGGTTTCAAGTTCATAACGTGTAACATTTCCTGTAAGTCAGGGAAGTCATTGGCAGACTTGACTGACTATGTTTCAGTAATGGAAAATTTCATCAAGAGTTCTCGAAGAGATTCCCAAGACTTTGCACATTTAATATGAACTTCGATTTACTTGTCAGACTGTTCTCGCTTTTGGATGTTGATGCTCCTCCACATTACTTCCAATTTGACCTGTTAAACGCTCAGTGATGCACCCAGCTCCAATCCAGGAATTTACAGAACTTTTATAACATGTTACCCCAAGAGCAACGTCTTCGACTTTACAGACATGCCACTAAATTTACTACAATGCCTGGCTCAACACAAGTGTGTGAAAGTTTTTTTTGTGTTATGAAATTGACAGGGTCCCACCAACGCTCTGGTTTAATAAATTTTTATCTGGGAAACTCTATTTAATGAACGTATCAAGAAGCAAAGCCACAGATGTACATATTCTGAAAAAACTGAATGTTCATCAATTTATAAACATCACAACTTAATGTTAAATGCTTCTATGTAAATTTTTTGTAGTTATCCTCAGCTTATTATCACTATCTATTGCACTTATTTAATTAGTTAATAAATTTTTTTTGTTTTGGTAGAAAAAAATGTTGAAAACAAAACACATGTAATAAAACCGTCCTTATAAAAGTATGCTGTAGAGTTCACTCCTTAAAAGTAGTTGCTTCGTATAGGTAACACATCTTACTAGGTTTCCCAAATCTGCGCCGAATAGTGCAACTGCGTAAGAAGCCGAAGCTCTAACCGAATTCGGCTGCGCTCGTGGGCCAAGAGAGAGCTGTGAAAGATCAAATCATGTCAGACCTGGTTTAGGCAAACTATGGCAACACTTAGCAGCACCAGTTTACAGTCATTTATTAAATGGAGGTATACATTCGTAACTTGAGTTTGAAGATGATACATGGCAATGTTAAAATTCACTTACACTGACGTAATTTTGAACACTAGGACTGATTCCGGAAATTTTGACTAATACAACTATCATAATTTGCAGCTGGGCTCTTGTAGACTCTGACGGTAGGTAATTCCATACGCTGTGTTAAGGTGTGGTGTTGACAGCGCTGATACAGCTGCTGCTCCGCTCTGTCTGAGTGGACCCATGCGTCCACTTATACTCGCGTTTGGCATATGGATGTCCACTGCCCTACGAACTTGTGACGTCACAATAGTTTCCTTGTCCGACATACATCGTGAACATTCAGCTCTTTCTGCGGCCCACGGGAAACCAGTATTTCTATGAATAGATAGCCTCTAGAAGTCTTGTCACTTGTTATCAAGAGCTTGCATGTGTTTAAAGAAGCAGTTACGAATTATAAAATTCGTCTGAAGCAGTAACTCGCTCCCATCTGGAGGTGGCCTCAGCAACCCGTAACATCTATAGTAACACATGTGGCGAGGCATGTCATAGGGTAGTATATCTCGTTGCCCCGGGGACTATTTGAGTAATGTAAGACGGAACCTAACACAGTGCTTGTTGTGCGAGTTATTTATTGCGTCTGAATGTAACTATGTTTGGGCCTCTCTGGATGCTAGCCTTCTCGTGCACGGCCATATAATGTATCTTCTGGGGATGTATCTTCTAGGGATGCCTGATTTTTCACTTGCGTTCAGACGTTGTTAATGAGTCGCGTTGATTCGCACCAAAATCGGTCGTTTGGCTCGTTCAAGTGCTGAGCGGGGTTGAGGAGCAGTCACGTTGTTGATGCCTTTCCCTCCGAGGTACAACAGTATTACAGTGTTTTTGTAAATAATGTGTAGAAGTATTAATCCGTAAATTAACCTGTAGCGAACCAGGACTGATAGGCTCGAAGTAGTTCCGAGGCTTTCAGATCATTCTGGCTGGGTAACATTCCTCTCTCTCTTTCTATCCACGTCTTTGATATCATGTGCCATCACGTTGTCTTAAAATTTGAAATTTTATGTATTTTTTCAATTTCTAACGTTCTTTTAATTTGTTATTACTTCCATTGTAATTGCTAAAATAAGTTATTACTCTTTCTAACACGGAATGTGTTTGTAATCTACATGAAAAGCTGTAAAACGAACGACCTGCTATAAAATGTAAGGAAACAGGTCTCTAACTGAGCAATAATTCAAATCAAATCCTCTCAATCCCTCGGATGTGTGTAGAAGGCAATGGCGTAAGCGCCGAAAGCGCTGTGGCACTGGAAAACGTTACACCTTTCCGTACAACACTGTCTTACTCCAGCAGTGCAATTAAGAAATGCCTGACACCACACGTGCTTGGTGGTAGCCTTTAAATCGGCCGCGGTCCGTTAGTATACGTCGGACCCGCGTGTCGCCACTATCAGTGATTGCAGACCGAGCGCCGCCACACGGCAGGTCGAGTCTACATAGACTTCCTAGGGCTCGCCAAGTTGTACGACCGACTTTGGTTCACTGTCTACTTACGCTCTCATTTGCCGAGACGATAGTTTAGCATAGCCCTGAGCTACGTCATTTGCTACGACCTAGCAAGGCGCCATATTCAGTTACTATTGATATTGATATTGTGAATCATGTACCGTGAAGAGCGACGTTCATCATTAATGGATTACATTTAAGTATCAAACTAGCTACGTCCGCTTTCTGAATTCTGGATCCTTGTCGTGTTCCAGGCCTCACGTCAGTATAGTACTTCCCTCCTCACGCCAGCCTGCGTGAGCTAAAACGCGTGCATTTCGGCCTCCTTCAGCCAACACAACAGATTTTGATACTCTTACACCACAAGCCTCTAGTAGAACGTTGGTGCTTTTGCCGACTCATCCTCGCCACAACATCCTGTCGTCTGGCAACTCAATTTTAACAGTTCTAGTTAAGTGGCTTACTAGGCTGAGCTGCTACCCGAATGAGTAATCTGACAGGTTTTAGTGTCATTGTGGTGAAAATCCTGCTACTCATTTTCAATCCTTATGTTGGGCTGCTGTGAGGTAGGAGATACACATCGGTTCTTTGATTACATAATGTCATTTTATTGTACACTGGTCAACAAGAACATTAGAACCACCGACCTACTACCGACATAAACCCATCCGGCGATAGCACCGTCACCTGACGAGAAATGACTGCTTGTCAAACACACGCACGATGCATACATATTATCAGCTAGTGTGCTGCCTGTGTGTAGAACGGGAAAGGTGCTCGATGCATTTGATTTACAACGAGGGCAGGTTGTGATAGCCCGGAGGCTCGGCACTAGCATTCTGGAAAGTGCACGATCTGTCGGGTGTTTGGGAAGTGCTGTGGTAAGTGTCCCAGCTCACAGCGAAACCAAGGTCCAGACGTCTTGTGGTGGCGAACTGTGGTTGAACAAACATCAGTCTTTAATGCTTGGCAGATTGCAAGTGTGGCTGAGCACACAGTGTACCGAAAACTGCTAAAGATGCGCCTCCGCAGCCGACGACTCACGCATGTGCCTGTATTAATACCATGACATCGGTAATTACGACTGAAATGGGCACGTGACCATCGGCACTGAACGTTGGCGTAATGGTAGAGCGTTGCATGGTCTGATGAGTTCCGATAACTTCATCATCATGACGATGGGAGGACGCGAGACCGTCGTCTTCCAGGGGAACAATTCCTTGATACCTGTACTGGGGAGGGAGACAAGCTGGCGGCGTCTCCATTATGCTTTAGGGAACATTTACGTGGGCATCAATGGGTCCAGTAGAACGCGTGCAAGGCGCCACGATGCCCAAGGAGTGTCGTTCACCAAGTATACCTCTTCATGACGTTCACGTTTCCTGACTGCAGTGGCATTTTTCAACAAGATAATGCGTCATATCAGAAGACCAGGAATGTGTAGCATTGTTTTGAGGAGCACAGCGATATGCTGGCACCCCAGCTCGCCAGATCTGACCGCGATCGAATACATTTGGGGTGTGACTGAATGTGGGGAGAGAGCTCAGCGGCCCCCTCCCCGGAATTTACTGGGATTAGGTGACTTGTGTGCGCAGATGTGTGTCACCTCCCTCCAGCGATCTACCAAGGCCGCATTGCTTCCACGCCATGACGCGTCGACGTTGTTATTCATACCAAAGTTGGGCATACGGCTATTTGGTAGGTGATCGTAATGTGTCCGGCTGATCAGTGTACAAGCATAATTTTAAGAAGATTAAAATAGTGAATTATTGTTTAAAAATTATTGAAGGGAATTTTAATCTAACATTAAATGGGTTTTTACATATTTCGAGACTAAAGTTTGTTTCGGTTCATCATTGCTGTCACATGCTAGATACCCTCTTGATTTCAGCGTAATTGTTGCATTACACATCATCAATGGTTTCCATATTCTTCTACCAGGTATGCCCCTGCAAGTCATTCGTCCACTATCCCGTGAACTATCAAATATGAGCCCAATCATTTTACAGGGTGAGCAAAATAAAAGTGGCCTGTAAAAAATTTCATGTTCCTTGAGATAAGCAACCAAAAACATCATTCGCACCTCCCAGATGATGTTCTTGGGTTACCAATCTTTCTGCTTTTAAACATAAACTTCGTCCACAGGCCCTGGCAGGCCATTTGTACCGATAGACTGTCGTGTCATCCTCCGCCAGTGGAATGATTCGATGAGGTATGGAAAGACGTGGGGCCAGCACACTGCTTTCCTGGCCGTTTTCAGTTTTCGCCACTTGCAGCCGCTACTGCTTATTCAAGTAGCACCTCAATTGGAATCAGGAGGTTGAGTACACCTCGGTCCACTCCTCCCAGCAAGGAAATATCCCCGGCAGTACCAGGAATCGTATCCAGGTGTCAGTCAGCCGCACCGAACACTCAGCTACAGCCCGTATTAAGGTGCATGAAATATTTTCTGTACAGTCTTATTTTGACTGCACTGTATCTCTTCGAATCCTTATGTTCCTTATTCCGCAAATTTTTCCGTGGCAGGACATCATTCACTACTCAATTAACTCAGATGGCATTCAACATCCTCCTGTAACAACATATGTCAGAGGATTCTAATCGTTTCATTTCTATCTTCATTATTGTCCACATGTACCACACAAGCAGAGTTATGATTCAAATGCATCTTTTCATGAATGTCTTGAATGCTCCGAACTGCTTATTTTTACAGAAATCCCTTTTGCATCGTGTCCTATTGAGCCATCCAGCATGTCCACCTACCGCACACATTCCATTAAATTAACCAGCCATCTCAGTTCCTCTTCGCTTTCGGCTACAACTACTGTGTCATCAACGCACCACGTCATGCTAATTTTCTGTCCGTGACGAACAACACCTACAACGAGAAAGATACTTGCCTACTTGTCTCTTCAACGTATAAATTAAATATCAGCGGATACAATGCGTGACCTTGTGTTAAACTACTCGGATTTTGGCCTATTGCGTTATTCGGTCAGTGCCAATTATTCTAGGTAGCGCTCCTTAAAGACTATTTTCAGCCATGATGGCTATGTTTGTGCACCGTGACTGTGAGGGACAATTATTTATTTCAAGTTTCTGCTATCAGTCACTTTTTATTTTGTTTTATTCTTAATCTAACATAATGCAACGCGTTTCGAACATGTTCTGTTCATTTTCAAACGTTAATACATACATAGAAAAATGTTACTAAAATTAACAGTCTGAAATTAGATTAGTCTAGAACACTTTGTCCATTGCTTTCTAATTTTTTAATGTAGCTGCTGGTGTGGCATTTGGGGGGAAGGAGGTGTCAGTGTATATCTAGAAATTGAAATCAGTGATGTCTTCTGCTGGTTTTCTTCTTTGTTGTTGACTATGTATATAACAGCTTGTATCGGAGGTAGATAGATTTGCTTCAGTTATGTGTTGCGAAAATAGTCTGAAAGGTTTTTATATGATAGTTGATCACTTACAATTTCATAATCTTGCTGCTTCACTTGCATCACTGGTGTAATGGCGGAGCTGTTGATTGACATTAAAGATCATGGGATACCACACTTCCTACGAATGCATATGTTTTATACGATTTCATATTATTAATACCCCTAGTACAAAAATGTAAAAATGTGCACTTCCTGACGCGTAAACATTTTTTCACTGGGACCAGTGATATCATCCTTATTCTATACGGGCAAGAATGCGTAGACATTTCAAACTGAACAACCGCGCAAGCTCAACTTTTTCTTCATTAGCTGCATATTGGAAAACTGCAATTTACCTGAAAATCACTTATATGCCCGAAAATGGTTTGCTGAAATGCTTCAGTTTTATTAGAGAAACGACTAATAGAAGATGCCGAGTATATGACAAAAAAACTCGTTAATGAGCATATAGCAAAACCAATGTACCCGTTTCTTGCGCTTAATGACGTAATGGAAATGCTGAGAAATTTAGTTGTCAGATTCTCGAAGAATTGCATCAAATACCTCAGGATAACAAATTCAGAAAATCTGACTGAAAAGTTTTACAATTAAACATATTCCCAGTCCCCTATTCATCTCACTGTAAAAGCAATGCACAAAAAGTCAGACTAAGCACACGTAGAGTCATAAAAGAAATCGTTCTTTCAAACTCTTTGCAATAGGAAAAAGCAAATATGTCTTTCAACCAACATTTCCTTGGATGTATTTGCAATTGGGAATGTGCCAACCATCAACTGCTCAATGGACTGAAAACAATGAAAATTAGTGCCGGACCGAGTGTTGGGCCCGGATTTGCCACTTATCGCGAGCGATCACCTCAGCATTTTTATTTTTTTATCTTCTTCGTCTTTGTTCTCAGCATTTGGTCTGGGCGACCGTCACATGATACCACTTCAGGTTCATCGTTAAACACTGCATTCACCTTTTCATTTTTCTGTTTTATTACAGAGGACAGCTAGCCTTCTAAACCAACACACTGAGCCATAGTGCTGACTATACGATTCTCTACTATTAGGCTATCCGAACACGACTCATCGCCAGACCCAAACATCCACATGCCGTCAGCCACGTCTCAGCCACGTTCATTATGTATATTCGCGTAATGGGCTGAATTCTAAATGGGTTTGCCGAGTGTCGATTAAGTAATACGATAGTGCAGTACATGTGCTGTTCTGAAGTACGATGCAAATTTCCTTCGAACACGCAAGCACGTCCTAAGGAACAGGCGCTGCAGCGGCTACAGCCGTTATGGAACACATTAAATCTATTCGCATATGTGAATATGAATAGCCATCAGCTGTATAATGGGATGGCAAGAGAAAAATTTGTGTCGACCGGGACTCTAATCGGTATTTCCCGCTTTTCGCCAGCGGTCTGGACGCAAAGTCGTGCTCGGATAGCCTAATGGTGCCGATCAACTTGAACGGACGGCATGTGATATCCGCCAAGACCAAACGAAACGAACAATACCGAACAAGGAAAAAAAAGGAAAGAAAATGCGCGTGCGAGTCACTATACAGCACAAATTTTCATTCTCATCATTCCATTATACAGCTGATACTTGTCCATATTCGCAACACTTCGTGTAATTCATAACAGCTTTATTAGCCGCAGTGCATGCATGTCCGAAGTAACTCTGCACCGTACCTATGAAGAACACAGGCACTGCGGTATCGTAAAATTTCCCTGAGCCAATGATTCGAGCATCATATACAGGGAGTCCAGAAACATTTGTGTCGAAATTATTCAAATGTCGGAGAAGTCTGAACGGAATAGTTTGCAGTAAGGATTCAACGGACATAAATGGACATTCAGTTCTTTTTATCAGTAGGCACTTAGCAGTTTGACTTAACACACATCTATACCAATATTGTTGCGAACTATCCGCTATTCTCCGATGATTTACGGTTAGTCAGCTCTTGACACGGATGCCGAATCGCAAACGGATTATGATACTTGAACATCGTCGTAACTTAATAATTGCCGGCCGCTGTGGCCGAGCGGTTCTAGGCACTTCAGCCTCGTATCGCGCGACCGCTACGGTCGAAGGTTTGAATCCTGCCTCGGGCATGGATGTGTGTGATGTCGTTAGGTTAGTCAGCTTTAAGTAGTTCTAAATCTAGGGGACTGATGACCTCAGATGTTAAGTCCCATAGTGCTCAGAGCCATTTGAACCATTTCAATAAGCCACACATTTGTCACTGCTTTTGATGAATTCAAACAGGTTCCATTTGCTGCTATATCATATTTAATTATGTTGCAGAACCGTTTCGCCTTTTATATTGAAGGTATCTTCGGTTACTCGTGTGTCTTGTCAAAATGTGCGATTTCACGCATCTGGCCTTAATTTATGAAAATTCAGAACAAATTGCCGTCGATATTTTGGTTCCATGGTTTTCACACTTCGTTTTTTTCTTAGTTAAATGCTGTGAAAGAAGTCAGTGATAACTTTATAAACCTTCGTATTTATGGATATCATTTAATTCCAATGTGATGGCCGTAGAAGAGTTATGGGTCAAGCTTAAACTGATTGTAAATCGCACTCTGGAGAAGTGCTCTCCGAGTAAGGGGATTAACGTCAGAAAATATCCACTGTCTTTTAGTAACAAAATTCAAGAAATCCTGAAGAAACAGAGATTGTTAGACTTTACGTACAATAAACAACGCAGAAATGTCGACAGGCGAAAGTTAGTAGAAATTCGTACGTCTATGAACCATGGACCTTGCCGCTGGTGGGGAGGCTTACGTGCCTCAGCGATACAGATAGCCGTACCGTAGGTACAACCACAACGCAGGTGCATCTGCTGAGAGGCCAGAAAAATGTGTGGTTCCTGAAGAGGGGCAGCAGCCTTTTAAGTAGTTGGAAGGGCAATAGTCTGGATGATTGATTGGCCTTGTAACATTAACCAAAAATGGTCTTGCTGTGCTGGTACTGCGGACGGCTAAAAGCAAGGGAAAATACAGCTGTAATTTTTCCCGAGGGCATGCAGCTTCACTGAATGATTAAATGATGATGGCGTCCTCTATTCGGATCTCCGGGCGGGGAATACTCAGGAGGACGTCGTTAGCAGGAGAAAGAAAACTGGCGTTCTACGTATCGGAATGTGGAATGTCAGATCCCTTAATCGGGCAGGTGGGTTAAAACATTTAAATAGGGAAAGAGACAGATTTAAGTTAGATATAGTGGAAATTAAGTTCGGTGTCAGAAGGAACAAGACTTCTGGTGAGATGAATACGGGGTTACAAATACAAAATCAAATATGGGTAATGCAGGAGTAGGTTTAATAATGAATAAAAAATAGGAGTGCGGGTAAGCTACTACAAACAGCATAGTGAATGCATTATTGGGCCAAGATAGACACGAAGCCCATGCCTACTACACTAGTACAAGTTTATATGCCAACTAGCTCCGCAGATGACGAAGATATTGATGAAATGTACAAGGAGATAAAAGCAATTATTCAGATAGTGAAGGGAGACGGAAATTTAATAGTCATGTGTAATTCGATAGTAGGAAAAGGAAGAGGAGGAAAATTAGTAGGTGAACATGGAATAGGGGTAAGAAATGAAAGAGGAAGCCGCCTGATAGAATTTTGCACTGAGCATAACTTAATCACAGCTAACAGTTGGTTCATGAATCATGAAAGGATGCTGTGTAAATGGAAGAGTCCTGGAGACACTGGAAGGTTTAAGATAGATTATATAATGGTAAAACAGAGATTTAGGGACAAGGTTTTAAATTCTAAGACATTTGCAAAACAGATGTGGTTTCTGACCACAATCTATTGGTTATGAACTGTAGATTAAGACTGAAGAAACTACAAAAAAAGGTGGGAGTTTAAGGAGATGGGACCTGGATGAACTGACAGAACCAGAGGTTGTACAGAGTTTCAGGGAGAGCATAAGGGAACAATTGACAGGAATGGGGGAAAGAAATATAGTAGAAGAAGAATCGGTAGATTTGAGAGGTGAAATGGTGAAGGCAGCAGAAGATCATGTAGGTAAAAAGACGAGGGCCAGTAGAAGTCCTTGGGTAACAGAAGAAATATTGAATTTAATTGATGTAAGGAGAAAATATAAAAATGCAGTAAATGAAGTAGGCAATAAGGAATACAAACGTCTCAAAAATGAGATTGACACGAAGTGCAGAATGGCTAAGCAGGGATGGCTAGAGGATAAATGTATGGATTTAGAGGCATGTATCACTAAAGGGTACGATAGCTAATGCCTACAGGAAAATAAAACAGAACTTTGGAGAGAAGAGAACCACTTGTATGTATATCAAGAACTCAGATGGAAACCCAGTTCTAAGCAAAGAAGGGAAAGCAGAAAGGTGGAAGGAGTATATAGAGGGTCTGTAAGTATATAGAGGGTCTGTACAAGGGCGACGTACTTGAGGACAATATTATGGATATGAAAGACGACATATATGAAAATGAAATGGGAGATATGATAGTGCGTGAAGAGTTTGACTGCGCACTGAAAGACCTAAGTCGAAACAACGCCCCGGTAGTAGACAACATTCCATTGGATCTGCTGATAGCCTTGGGAGAGCCCTGACAAAACTCTACCATCAGGTGAGAAAGATTTATGAGACAGGGGAAATATCCACAGACTTCAAGAAGTATATAATACTTCCAATCCCATGAGTGCAGGTGTTGACAGTTGTGAAAATTACCGAACTATCTGTTTGATAATTCGCAGTTAAAAAATATTGACATGAATTGTTTATAGACGAATGGAATAACTGGTGGAAGCTGAACTCGCGGAAGATCAGATTGGATTCCGTACAAATGTTGGAACGCGTGAGGTAATACTGACCCTACGACTTAGATTAAGGCAAGACAAACCTACGTTTCTAGCATTTGTAGACTTAGAGAAAGCTTTTGACAATGTTGACTGGAATATTCTCTTTCAAGTTCTGAAGGTGACCGTGATAAAATACAGGGACCGAAAGGCTATTTACAGTTTGTACAGAAACCAGAAGGCAGTAATAAGAGTCGAGGGGCATGAAAGGGAAGCAGTTGTTGAGAAGGGAGTGAGGCAGGTTTGTAGCCTATCCCCGATTTTATCTGTATATTGAGCAATCAGTATAGGAAACGAAAGAAAAATTCGGAGTAGGAGTTAAAATCCATGGAGAAGAAATAAAAACTTTGAGGTTTGCCGATGACATTGTAATTCTGTCAGAGACAACAAAGGACCTAGAAGAGCAGTTGAACGGAATGGACAGTGTCTTGAACGGAAGATGTAAGATGAACATCAACAACAGCAAAACGAAGATAATGGAATGTAGTCGAATTAAATCGGGTGACGTTGAGGGAGTGAGATTGGGAAATAAGGTACTTAAAGTAGTAGATGAGGTTTGCTACTTGGGGAGCAAAATAGGTGGTTATGGTGAAGTAGAGAGGATATAAAATGTAGACTGGCAATATCAAGGAAAGCGTTTGAAAGAAGAGAAATTTGTTATCATCGAGTATAAATTTAAGTGTCAGGAAGTCGTTTCTGAAAGTATTTCTATGGAGTGTAGCCATGTATGGAAATGAAACGTGGACGGGCCGGCCGCGGTGGTCTCGCGGTTCTAGGCGCGCAGTCCGGAACCGTGCGACTGCTACGGTCGCAGGTTCGAATCCTGCCTCGGCAGGTTCGAATCCTGCCATCCTGTGATGTCCTTAGGTTAGTTAGGTTTAAGTAGTTCTAAGTTCTAGGGGACTAATGACCACAGCAATTTAGTCCCATAGTGCTCAGAGCCATTTGAACCATTTGAAACGTGGACGGTAAATAGTTTAGACAAGAAGAGAAAAGATGCTTTCGAAATGTGGTGCTACAGAACAATGCTGAAGATTCGATGCGTAGATCACATAACTAATGTGGAGGTATTGGGAAGAATTGGGAGAAGAGAAATTCCTGTCATAGCTTGACTAGAAGAAGAGATCGATTGGTATCACCAGTTTAGTACTGGAGTACAGCGTGGAGAGTAAAAGTCGTAGAGAGAGACCAAGAGATGAACACACTAATCAGTTAGGTTCACGGAGATGAAAGAGCTTCCACAGGATGGAGTAGCAGGGAGAGCAGCATCAAACCAATCTCTGGACTGAAGACAACAATGAAAAAGTCGACGTGTGAACCACACAAGTTCCATCGCCAAATATTTGCGAATGATCTCGGTGAGAACCTGAGAAAATAATGGTCCTAAGTAAAAACACGAGGCGGGTTGAAGACTTTTATCCAGTCCCTAGTCGATCAGGCTGGTGTGGGAACAAAAGACAGAAAAAGGAAAGCGAAACTTTTAAATATCGCATCTAAAAACTAAATCTCGCATGAGGATCGTTCGGAGTTCTGGGTGGAGGACACAGAAATAGACACCCCTGGCATTCACAAACAAATGAAAGAGTTGAAAACAAAGAAGTCACCGTGTCCAGATGGCCTCCCAATTTGCTCTTCGGCATTGGCCTCTAACTTAGCTTCCATTTATCGCGAATCTTTCGCCCAACACCGAGTCCCAAGCGACTGAAAAAAAAGCACAATTGACTACTTCGTACAAGAAGGGTAAAATAGCAGACCAGCAAAATTCTTCTTCTTCCTCTGCCGCTCCATGGTTAGGTCTAGGGTCTGTTCCGATCTCACCATGTCTTCCTCGGTTTTATCACACTTCTCTTGCCCCGTGGTTTATGTTGTATTGTTATTTTAGGAAGTATTTCTGGCAGAATACTAAGTACATGTTCTCTCCATTTTTATTTGTGTTGGATTACCCTTTGGGTTATCGGTTGCTTACCTAATTCCTCCCTTATTTCTTCACTCCTAATTCTGGCTTATCCCATGCAGCCTTTCATAGATCTCAGAAATTTCATTTCTGATGCTTCTAGTTGTCTTAAATCTTTGTTTCTCAGCGTCCAACTACCCGCCCCAAATGATAAAGTGGGAACAAGAGCGACTCATAAAATGTCAGTTATGTTTCTTTTCTTGTTTTACGCGTAGGAATTCCCCTTATCGTGTCACATGTATGCCGATAAGTGTTACTTTTTTGTGTACCCATATCCTGTTGATGTTATATGTCACGTCCTAAATAATGGAAATGCCTACCTGTTCTACCGGTTTATTATTGAGGAGCATTTTTGTCTGCACTGACTGAATATTTAAAAAGACCATAGTTTTATTTTACTTATAAACATAGCCTGATTGTAACTAGTGATTATTTCATTTAGTTTATGTAACGCCATTTCTAATTTATCTCCGCTGTCTTTTACGGTAACTTGGTCATCGCGAATAACATCACGTTGATCTGTTTCCTGCTCCCAGTATTTACACATGCTGCTGCCCTGACTCTCTTCCATTTCCTACTCATTTCATCTAAACAGAAATTAAATAATGTTGGTGATAAGCTACATTGTTGTTTAAGTCGTTACGTTTGTATTTCTCGTTACCCGTGTCAATTACAGTTTTCATGTTCATGTTGTTTTTGTGGTCTTCAGTCCTGAGACTGGTTTGATACAGCTCTCCATGCAACTCTATCCTGTGCAAGCTTCTTCATCTCCCAGTACTTACTGCAACCAACATCCTTCTGAATCTGCTTAGTGTATTCATCTCTTGGTCTCCCTCTACTATTTTTACTCTCCAAGCTCCCCTCCAATGTTAAATTCGTGATCCCTTGATGCCTCAGAACATGTCCTACCAACCGGTCCCTTTTTCTTTTCAAGTTGTGCCACAAACTCCTCTTATCCCCAAATCTATTCAATACCTCCACATTAGTTATGTGATCTACCCATCTAATCTTCAGCATTCTTCTGTAGCACCACATTTCGGAAGCGTCTATTCTCTTCATGTCCAAACTATTTATCTTCCATATTTCACTCCCATACATGGCTAAAATCCATACAAATACTTTCAGAAACGACTTCCTGACACTTAAATCTATACTCGATGATAACAAATTTCTCTTCTTTAGAAACGCTTTCCTTGATATTGCCAGTCTACATTTTATATCCTCTCTACTTCACAATGACCAGTTATTTTGCTCCCCAAATAGTAAACCTCATCTACTACTTTAAGTGCCTCATTTCCTAATCTCATTCCCTCAGCGTTGCCCGATTTAATTCGACTACATTCCATTATCTTTGTTTTGCTGTTGTTGATGTTCATCTTACATCCTCCGTTCAAGACACTGTCCATTCCGTTCAACTGCTCTTCTAGGTCCTTTGCTGTCTCTGACAGAACTTCAATGCCATCGGCAAACCTTAAAGTTTTTATTTCTTCTGCATAGATTTCAACTCCTACTCCGAATTTTTCTTTTGTTTCCTTTACTGATTGCTCAATATGCATATTGAATAACATCGGGGATAGGCTACAAACCTGCCTCACTCCCTTCTCAACAACTGCTTCCCTTTCATGCCCCTCGACTCTTATTACTGCCTTCTGGTTTCTGTACGAGGGTCAGTCAAAAAGTAATGCCTCCTATTTTTTTTTCTACGTTTAATTGTCAGGAAATTTAAATGCAATTACATAGGTTGAAAACCACAACATTGAGGATCATTTTGTCATTCTTCAATGTAATCTCCGCCCATCTCTACAGTTTTGGTCCATCTTTGAACAAGGGCATGTATCCCAGCACGGTAAAAATCACAGCTCTGCTTCCTAAGCCATTGACGCACGGATGTTTTGACGGCCTTCTCATCTTCAAAATGAATCCCACGATGAGCTTCTTTTAGTGGCCCGAACAGATGGAAGTCTGATGGTGCCAGGTCAGGGCTGTATGGGGGATGAGGCAAAACTTCCCATCCAATTTTGACAATCTCGTCAGAGGTGTGACGACTGGTGTGTGGTCTTGCATTGTCATGCAAAAGAAGAACATCTTCCATTGATTTTGTTGGGCGAACTCGCTGAAGACGTGCTTTAAGTTTTTTGAGGGTTGTGACGTATTGAACAGAATTTATTGTGCATCCCTGCTCCAAAAAATCAACCAGAATCACACCCTCTGTATCCCAGAAAACTGTTGCCATAACTTTCCCTGCCGATCGCACAGTTTTGAATTTTTTCTTCCTCGGCGAGCTTGTGTGACGCCACTCCATTGACTGCCTCTTTGATTCGGGTTCAAAAAAATGCACCCATGTTTCGTCCCCGGTCACAATTTTTTTCAGAAACTCATCTCCCTCCAAACGGAAGCGCTGCAAGTGTTGGGAGGCTATTGTTTTCCTTGCCTCTTTATTCTGATCGGTTAACATTCTTGGAACCCACCGTGCACAAACTTTTGAGTACCCCAATTGTTTAATAATCGTGACCACACTGCCTTTACTAAGAGAAATAATGCGACATACTTCATCTGCAGTCACCCGACGGTCACCACGAATGATGTCATCAACTTGCTGAATGTTGTGTGGAGTCACTGCACTCACCGGCCTGCCGCTCCGCTTTTCGTCAGTCAACGGTGTTTGCCCTTCAGCTTCCTTACAACGACGAACCCATCGTCTAACAGTGCTGACATCCACTGTCACAACACCATACACCTTCTTCAGTCTTTCATGAATGCGTATGGGCGTTTCACCTTCTGCATTCAAGAATTCAATCACACAACGCTGTCTCAAACGAACATCGATGTCGGTCATCTTACAAACTTCTGCTGTGCTGCCACCTGTTGACACAGAAAGTTACTACTGCAGTGGATTGCAGAAGAAGGTTTGAGGAATGGCGCCAAATTCAAATTTTTCACTTAACTTAATTTTTTTAAGTAGAAAAAAAATGGGAGGCATTACTTTTTGACCGACCCTCGTACAAACTGTAAATAGCATTTCGCTCCCTTCATTTTATCACTGTCACCTTCAGAACTTGAAAGAGAATATTCCATTCAACGTTGTCAAAAGCGTTCTCTAAGTCTACAAATGCTAGAAATGTAGGTTTGCCTTTCCTTAGTCTATTTTCTAAGTTAAGTCGTAGGGTCAGTATTGCCTCACGTGTTCCAACATTTCTACGAGATCCAAACTGATCTTCCCCGAGGTCTGGTACTACCAGTTTTTCCATTCGTCTGTAAAGAAGTGTTTTGCAGACTTGACTTTTTAAACTGATAGTTCGGTAATTTTCACATCTGTCAACACCTGCTTTCTTTGGGATTGGAAATATTATATTCTTCTTGAAGTCTGAGGGTATTTCGCCCGTCTCGTACATCTTACTCATCACATGGTAGAGTTTTGTCAGGACTGGCTCTCCCAAGGAAGTCAGTAGTTCCAATGGAATGTTGTCTACTCCCGGGGCCTTGTTTTGACTCAGGTCTTTCAGTGCTCTGTCAAACCCTTCACGCAGTATCGTATCTTCCATTTCATCTTCATCTACATCATTTCCATAATATTGTCCTCAAGTACATCACCCTTGTATAGACGCTTTATATACTCCTTCAACATTTCTGCTTTCCCTTCTTTGCTTTGAACTGAGTTTCCATCTGAGCTCTTGATATTCATACAAGTGGTCCTGTTTTCTCTAAAGTTCTATGTAATTTCCCTGTTTTCAGTATCTATCTTACCCCTGCTTAGCCATTTTGCACTTCCTGTTGATCTCATTTTTGAGACGTTTGTGTTCCTTTTTACCTGCTTCATTTACTGCTTTTTTATGTTTTCTCCTTTCAACAATTAAATTCAATATTTCTTCTGTTTCCTAAGGATTTCTACTAGCCCTCGTCTTTTTACCTACGTGATCCTCTGCTGCCTTTACTACTTCATCCCTCAGAACTACCCATTCTTCTTCTACTGTATTTCTTTCCCCAATTCCTGTCAAATTTTCTCTTATGCTCTCCCTGAAACTGTGTACAACCTCTTTTTTAGTCAGCTTATCGACGTCCCATCGCCTTAAACTCCCACCTTTTTGCAGTTTCTTCAGTTTTAATCTACAGTTTATAACCAATAGATTGTGGTCAGAAACCACTTCTGCCCCTGAAAATGTCTTACTCTCTCTTTTCCTCCTATCGAATTCCAGTCACCCATGACTATTAAATTTTCGTCTCCCTTCACTACCTGAATAGTTTCTTTTATCTCATCATACATTTCATCAGTTTCTTCATCATCTGCAGAGCTAGTTGGCATATAAAGTTGTACTACTGTAGGAAACATGGGCCTTCTGTCTATCTTGGCCACAATAATGCATTCACTATGCTGTTTGTAGTAGCTTACCCGCACTCCAATTTTTTATTTCATTATTAAACCTACTCCTACATTACCCCTGTTTGATTTTGTATTTATAGCCCTGTATTCACGTGACCAAAAGTTTTGTTCCTTCCGCCACCGAACTTCACTAATTCCCACTATATCTAACTCTAACCTATCCATTTCCCTTTTTAATTTTTCTAACGTACCTGCCCGATTAAGGGATCGGACATTCCACGCTCCCATCCGTAGAACGCCAGTTTTCTTTCTCCTGTTAACGACATCCTCTTGAGTAATCCCCGCCCGGAGATCCGAATTGGGGACTATTTTACCTCCGGAATATTTTACCCAAGAGGACGCAATCATCATTTAATCATACAGTAAAGCTGCATGCCCTCGGGAAAAATTACGGCCTTAGTCATTGGTTTCAGCCGTTCGCAGTACCAGCACAGCAAGGCCGTTTCGGTTAGTGTTACAAGGCCAGGTCAGTCAATCATCCAGACTGTTGCCCTGCAACTACTGAAAAGGTTGCTGCCCCTCTTCAGGAACCACACGTTTGTCTGGCCTGTCAACAGATACCCTTCCGTTGTGGTTGCACCTACGGTACGGCCATCTGTATCGCTGATGCACGCAAGCCTCCCCACCAACGACAAGTCCATGTTCATATACAGGATTTTTCCGACTTGGAACAGATGGTTAGGAATTCCTCTGTTTTCCATCATTGACCACAATTTATCTCAGCGAATTTTATCAAATGCTTAGATTAAATTCTTGACTCTTTTATGTTACCTGTTTCAGTGGGAAAACATCGTCTGTGCGTAATCTTCCTTTTGAGAAACCTGGTTTTTCCTTCATTAAAATTAAATTCGGCAGATTTCCAAAACTTTCATCTATTATTTTGTGGTAGATTTTGAAACTGTTATTTAGGATACGTATCCCTCGGCCCCTGTAGTTAGGTGTATTACTTCTTTCGCATTATACATTAAAATGACCTTTGCTTTGGTCCCCTCCACCGGTACCTCATATTTTACCCAGTACATGATAAAGAAAAGCAGGACCTTAATTCTAAGAGGATTCTCCGTTTTCAATTAGTTCAGAGTTCATTCCGTGTAGTCCTGGTGATTTTCGGTTTTTTCATCGTTTCTGGAACTGGTTTCAGTTCCATCATTCCTTGTAGTTCTATTATATTACATGCTTCTTTGATTTATGGATTGTGCCATAATCATTTACAACATGTAAACCAGTCTGATTTTTGTGTTACATTAGATTTTGCTTTCGTTCTTTTCCGATGGTATTTCTCTTTAACTTCCAATGACTTCTTCTCTAAGTATTCGTTATATGATTTCTGTTTATCGTTGTGGATTTTTGTACCTCTTCGTTTCAGATTTTTGCCCTCTTTTCCGATTTGTTCAATTTTTTTTGCGTAGCACTTCACTTGCTATCTGTTTGTGGTATTTTTTATACTAAACCATTCTTTATTTATTTCTTCACTAGTAGGTATTTTATTGAGGAGTTGTTTTTATCTGTTCTGATACAGATAACTTAAGTTCTCTTCTTGTAACTGATATACCTTAATTACTTTTTTAAAATTGTTCTCCTCTTTATTTTTATTGTTTTTTTCATCTTGAACATAGCCGAGACTTTTTATTTTACAAGGTAGTGATCTGTACACATTTTTCTAACTCTCTGTACTTGATGATCTATTATCGTTGGTGCTAACTTTTGGTTAGTCATTACGTAATCTATTTCTGACTGGTAAATTTGAGAACGTTTTTCTTTTTAGAGAAGGTGTTCGTTATCTTCAGTTCGTTAAATGTTATGAATTCCGTTTGTTTTGATCCACTCTGTTGTACAGCATTACCTTCGTTAATGCCTCTAACATGGGAATTAGCACTTTTCCAGTCCTAGGACTTCAAGCTGTCGCTAAAATCATATTGTCCTTATTGTTTGCTTCATTTACATGTTTTTGAAGTTCTTCATGATATAAAATTACAGATAATATCCTTAACTTTGGTTTGCTGAGTATTCTTGAACATACTGTGAAATTAGTGTGTAATAAGAAAAGTTTCTGTGCACTTGTCAACACCGATTTTAGAAAGCGAAACACAGCTCCTCTTTTCTCGAGCGGTACCCAGAGAACGAAGGATTAAGGACAACAGACATGTTTCGCATTCATATAGATTTCCGGAAAGTGTATGAGACGGTCCAAGCCTATGGAATAAATTGCCAGCTACGTGAGTGGCTCGAAGACTTCTTAAGTAACAAAACCCAGTGCTTTATCCTGGAAAGCTAGGGCGAGTATTAATCAGAAACAAGAGTACTGTCAGAAGAGCCCCAGAGAAGTATTACAGGAGCGCTCTTGCCCTCTATATAGATAAAAGTTTTAATGCATACTGTGAGCAGTAATATATGGCTGTTCGCTGTCAGCGGTGTAGTGTACGGGCAAATGCCGTCGTTGTGTGACTGTAGGACACAGAATGGGTTACATAAAATTTCTATTTGGTGTGATGAATGGCATTTACACTAAATGCAGAAAGATATGTCAGTGCAGATGAGTGGTATAAGCAACTCTGCAATGTTGGAAATCGGTATTAGTGGTGTGCTGTCTGTCACAACCACACATATTAAATAATTAAATATCTAGGCATAACGTTGCAGAACTATAGTAAGTGTAACGAGAATGTAAGTTTGTTAGTAGGAAGGGCGAATTGTCCACTTAGGTTTATTACGAGAATAGTATAGTATAGCTTATTTATAAAGATGACCGCATTTAGAACAGGAATGCGGCCCATTCTTGAATACTGCTCGAATGTCTGGATCTCCACTAGGTGGGATTAAAGCAAGACATCGAAGTAATTCAGAAGAGTTCTGATAGATGTGTTACCGTTGGGTTCGATCAAGACGCGAACATTACTGATGTGTTCCGTTATCGAGAATCCCTGCATGGAAGACGACGTTCATTTTGTGAAACACTATTGGGAAATTTTAAGAAAATAGGTATTTGTGGCTGACTGCAGAACGATTCTATTGCCGCCAATATAGATTTGGCCTTAAGACGGTGAGAAAAAGAAAAGAGAAATTTGAAAACGTGAGGCGGCAAATAGACAATAGTTACTGAAACTTGGAACTTAGGGAAGGCAGGAAAAGGTGTGGACTGGGCCTTACTCAGTTACCATTGGTTACTCAGTAAACACGTACACTTCATTTGAGGAAATAATTAAAAAAACAATCATTTTTAAATAAACTGACTGTAACACAAGCTACACTGACGGCTGAAGGCCTTATTAAGAAGGAATTCAAAATTATTTGTCGGCTGAAGGCCGCAAGCAATGGGAATAATTAATATATATATAGTTTAAATTGACCCAATCAGACCAAATAAAGAAGGGAGTGATCCACAGGCTGTGCTCCAAGGATCTATCTGGGAAAGTCTCTCAGACGTAAATAAGGTGAGACACGCAGCCCTGTGCTATACTCACTTAACAGGATGGCAACTCAAGCCAGTCACAGTTAAAAGCAAGACCAACACTCTCGCAAAATCTGCCTAACGTCCAATGCCTAACACACGACAGAATAACCCTTGCCAGGCAGACTGGTGGACTACACTCTTGACATCCTAAAACGACAAACATTATATAACAGAACTTGTTAAAACATAAGAATAATGCGAGGTAATCATAACAAGTTGCCTCCACGAATCCACTACGCAGACAGCGCTAAAATGACTGCTCATACAAAACCATACTAGATACACACGGCTCCGCGAAATCAATTCCACAAACAACTCAAACAATACTAAAAACCAGTCACTGTAGAGCAACAAGGACGAATTACAAGTCGACACAAACACAGAGAACCCAGAGGCCGTCGGATGACCAAATACACGTCGTCCGTTGAGACGACCCACTGAACGACCAACCAACGGTCGCTCTCGATCAAGTCAGGCAAGGCAAAAGTCCCAGTACAAATCGCCAACTAACAGCTTGTTACCATGAGGTCACTTCGGAGGACGGACACACTCACAAAATTGTGGCTGTTTCACTACTAGTGTTTAACGATCCATTCAACTTAAACTAGCTGAATACGGTCCTTGGCGTGGTCGTGCACTCTCGCGACCACATCCTTCCACAGTGTAGTGCCTCCATTGCCAGCTGTCCCCGCGAGTCCTGGGGCTGTGCGGACCTCACTGGTCCTCCGTCCCAACCGCACTCCGAGACACGACGACCAGGAATTACTAGAGGCAGCTCCAAAGATAGTACCACAGTACTCGCTATCGATAGGCGCCGCTGCTGCCACTTACGGACAGAAACAGCGAGCAAACGTAGTGGCGCCAGTGAACGCACTAAGAAAACGAGAGGTCACAGTCGGAATACACGAGCCAACCTGTCAACGGCACAAACACGAGCCGGACCACTACTCAGTTACTAATTCGTTCAATTTGGGAGTGGACGCAAGGTACCTTCCACTATGCAACGTATGGTGGCCTGAAGGCTTGGTAGCCTACCTAGATGTAGATATACACTCCTGGAAATGGAAAAAAGAACACATTGACACCGGTGTGTCAGACCCACCATACTTGCTCCTGACACTGCGAGAGGGCTGTACAAGCAATGATCACACGCACGGCACAGCGGACACACCAGGAACCGCGGTGTTGGCCGTCGAATGGCGCTAGCTGCGCAGCATTTGTGCACCGCCGCCGTCAGTGTCAGCCAGTTTGCCGTGGCATACGGAGCTCCATCGTAGTCTTTAACACTGGTAGCATGCCGCGACAGCGTGGACGTGAACCGTATGTGCAGCTGACGGACTTTGAGCGAGGGCGTATAGTGGGCATGCGGGAGGCCGGGTGGACGTACCGCCGAATTGCTCAACACGTGGGGCGTGAGGTCTCCACAGTACATCGATGTTGTCGCCAGTGGACGGCGGAAGGTGCACGTGCCCGTCGACCTGGGACCGGACCGCAGCGACGCACGGATGCACGCCTAGACCGTAGGATCCTACGCAGTGCCGTAGGGGACCGCACCGCCACTTCCCAGCAAATTAGGGACACTGTTGCTCCTGGGGTATCGGTGAGGACCATTTGCAACCGTCTCCATGAAGCTGGGCTACGGTCCCGCACACCGTTAGGCCGTCTTCCGCTCACGCCCCAACATCGTGCAGCTCGCCTCCAGTGGTGTCGCGACAGCCGTGAATGGAGGGACGAATGGAGACGTGTCGTCTTCAGCGATGAGAGTCGCTTCTGCCTTGGTGCCAATGATGGTCGTATGCGTGTTTGGCGCCGTGCAGGTGAGCGCCACAATCAGGACTGCATACGACCGAGGCACACAGGGCCAACATCCGGCATCATGGTGTGGGGAGCGATCTCCTACACTGGCCGTACACCTCTGGTGATCGTCGAGGGGACACTGAATAGGTGCACGGTACATCCAAACCGTCATCGAACCCATCGTTCTACCATTCCTAGACCGGCAAGGGAACTTGCTGTTCCAACAGGACAATGCACGTCGGCATGTATCCCGTGCCACCCAACGTGCTCTAGAAGGTGTAAGTCAACTACCCCGGCCAGCAAGATCTCCGGATCTGCCCCCCCCCCCCCAAATTGAGCATGTTTGGAACTGGATGAAGCGTCGTCTCACGCGGTCTGCACGTCCAGCACGAACGCTGGTCCAACTGAGGCGCCAGGTGGAAATGGCACGGCAAGCCGTTCCACAGGACTACATCCAGCATCTCTACCATCGTCTCCATGGGAGAATAGCAGCCTGCATTGCTTCGAAAGTTGGATATACACTGTACTAGTGCCGACATTGTGCATGCTCTGTTGCCTGTGTCTATGTGCCTGTGGTTCTGTCAGTATGATCATGTGATGTATCTGACCCCAGGAATGTGTGAATAAAGTTTCCCCTTCCTGGGACAATGAATTCACGGTGATCTTATTTCAATTTCCAGGAGTGTAGAAAGTAGGAGAAGTGTAACGATTTTTGTCACAGGTCTGTTTATTCACTTCGAGACGCGAAGATGTGCGGAAGTTTCATAATTGAAGCTTTAAATGTGTCCTCATCACCACATGAAACGAAACGCAGATTTTCGCATCATGGGTGAGTAACTAAAGCAATCCATTGAAAAGTCTTTAATTCAAAAGGCGAAGCGCGTCTCGAACGTAAGTAACTAATATGTTGCAGAAGAAAAAAAATCATTTGAATTCATAAAGATGTGACCACCTAATTCTCAACGCATTTCACTATTACGCTTATTTATCCCTACATTGTCTATTAATTGCAGCTGACATACGCTATATTCTCTTAATATACAAATAAGGCGTCCGGGACGTAGTTCCATAGACAGTGCACCATGACACTCGATCCACTTTGAATACGCTTACTCTGTTGTCACTTAATCGCTACTTTGAACTCCTAATGTCTAAGTAACAATGTTATTGAAAACCCGTTTTACGCACTAGAACACAGACGTACTCCATAATGTCTACCCCGGGAGGTTTCTAAGTCACCCGAAATACACACATCAAAAAAAGTTTTGCATCACCCCGGTTCGCAGAACTCCTGAAGATAGACGTTGGCTGTGTGTATTGTATGACAGAGACTGGCCCTTCAATGTTAAGAGATGTCACTAAACCCACCCGAAGATGTAAACAACCATGCATGAGCAGCACCTATTAGGCGGATACGCTCCGGCAGGAAGGAGGTACACGGCTCGTGTTGTCTGTAGTTCAATCATACCTAGACGGTCAATACCGCGGTTCGTTCCGTCCCCATTGTTATTTTGTGCCAGGACAGGTTCTCAACAAGGGAAGTGTTCAGGCGTCTCAGAGTGAAGCCTCCCAATGGCCACTGCTGCAGTGGATGACCACTACCTACGGATTATGGCTCGGAGAATGCTGACATCAGCGCCACAATGTTGAATAACGCTTTTCGTCTAGTCACAGGACGTCGTGTTGCGACTTAAACTGTGCGCAGTAGGCTGCATGATGCGCAGCTTCATTCCCGAGTCCAATGCGAGGTCCATCTTTGCAATCACGGCACCATGCAGCGCGGTACAGATGGGCCCAACAACATACCGAATGGACCGCTCAGGATTGGCATCACGTTCTCTTCACCGATGAGTGTCGTATAAGCATTCAACCAGACAATCGTCGAAGACATGTTTGGAGGTAGCTGGCCAGAGTGGCCGAGCGCTTCTAGGCGCTTCAAGCCGGAACCGCGCTGCTGCTACGGTCGCAGGTTCGAAACGTGCCTCGGGCATGATTGTGTGTGATGTCCTTAGCTTAGTTAGGTTTACTTAGTTCTAAGCTCTAGGCGACTGATGACCTCAGATGTTAAATCCGATAGTGCTCAGAGGCATTTGAACCATGTTTGGAGGTAACCAGGTCAGGTGAACGCCTTAGACACACTGTCAATCGAGTGCAGCAAGGTGGTGGTTCTCTGCTGTTTTGGGGTGGCATTATGTGTGGCCGATAATGCCGCTGGAGGTCATGGAAGGCGGCGTAACGGGTGTACGATACGTGAATGCCATCCTCCGACCGATAGTGTAATCATATTGGCAGCATACTGGGGAGGCATTCGTCTTCATGGACGACAATTCGCGCCCCTATCGTGCACATCTTGTGAGTGACTTCCTCCAGGATAACGACATCGCTCGACTAGTGTGGCCAGCACGTTCTCCTGACATGAACCCTATCGATAGATTGAAAAGGGCTGTTTATGGACGATGTGATCCACCAACCACTCTGATGGATCTACGCCGAATCGCCGTTAGGGAGTGAGACAATCTGGACCAACAGTGCCTTGATGAACTTGTGGATAGTATGCCACAACGAATACAGGCATGCGTCAATGCAAGAGGACGTGCTCTTGGGTATTAAAGGTACCGGTGTGTACAGTAATATGGACCATCACCTCTGGAGGTCTCGCTGTATGGTGGTACAACATGCAATGTGTGGTTTTCATGAACAATAAAAAGAGCGGAAATGATGTTTGTGTTGATCTCTATTGCAGTTTTCTGTACAGGTTCCGGAACTCTAGAAACAGCGGTGATGCGAAACTTCTTTTGATGTGTGTATACGCCCATTTATGCCTTGTTTTCACTTCTTCACGGTATTGCCAATGTCGTGAACTCACACTGTATCTAGCCTGGATTATTGTCTCAGTTTGGTGAGGCAGAGAGCACATAATTTTTTTCAGGCATTCCGTATCCACCTGAGTCCACTAACTGATAGCTAGATTACATGGAGCCACTAAATTGCGGGGTGACGCTTGTACCCATAGTTTCAAAGGGTTCCAAACGTTCTGTGGATTTAAGATCGGATAGTTCTGTCGAGGTCGATTAAGGTACCTGAGTGTTGGCCAATCCAGAGGCATATGTGTGCAGCCCTGTAACACTGCCGACGTCATCTTGGAAGACAGCGTGTTTTCACCATGCTAATCATGATGATTTAGAAAAAAGAGCAGCACATGGTCACTGACAATGTTCAGATAATCATACAGCGTTCTCTTTATGGTAGACCGAATGGAAAAAAGTGATATTAACAGGGTCCCCAAAACAATGCAGAACCACCTGTGGCCTGAACTACGCTCTCCTCACGCTGAGTGTTAAACACCTGTTTGGGCCAACAGTACACTTGACACCTTGCATCGTTTGAAAAGAGGCAGTCGTGCCTTGCCAGACAACATTATGCACCTCCAACCAGTTACAAATAAGTTTCGATAAATACATTCAGGAAAAAAGAAAAAATGAGCGAGAGAGAGACACACACCACGAAGGAGGCGGTCGGGGTGGCCGAGCGGTTCTGGGCGCTTCAGTCTGTAACCGCGTGACCGCTACGTTTATAGGTTCGAATCCTGCTTCGGGCATGGATGTGTGTGAAGTCCTTAGGTTAGTTAGGTTTAAGTAGTCCTAAGTTCTAGGGGACTGATGACCTCGGCAGTTAAGTCCCATAGTGCTCAGAGCCATTTTTTTGAACTGAGGATGGCCTCCGAACCCAAGCGATACCCGGGTTCCCTGGTTCAATTCCCGGCGGGGTCAGGGATTTTCTCTGCCTCGTGATGACTGGGTGTTGTGTGATGTCCTTAAGTTAGTTAGGTTTAAGTAGTCCTAAGTTCTAGGGGACTGATGACCTCGGCAGTTAAGTCCCATAGTGCTCAGAGCCATTTTTTTGAACTGAGGATGGCCCTCGAACCCAAGCGATACCCGGGTTCCCTGGTTCAATTCCCGGCGGGGTCAGGGATTTTCTCTGCCTCGTGATGACTGGGTGTTGTGTGATGTCCTTAAGTTAGTTAGGTTTAAGTAGTTCTAAGTTCTAGGGGACTGATGACCCTAGATGACCCATAGTGCTTAGAGCCATTTCAACCATTTTTGAACCCAAGCTATAGACATTAGCGCACTGCAAGCTCGATATTCACAGGCACGGCCTCCTCCATATTTCGGATGAGCCTGTTAGCAGACATACCGAGTGCACAATGGACTTCTCTCTGCCCTGAGCGCAGTTTTAATAAGAGACTCTATAATGTGCCTACCATTCGAGCTCCCGTTAACTAACATACCTCTGCCTGTTTGGATCCTGTCCAGGCAGAGGCCACAATACGAGAACTGGCGAGGGCAGCCTGCCAGCCGCCATACTGACTCCGCCTCTAGCTGTGAGGGTGGATTCCCTGCGTCGGATGCACTCTAAGGTGCCTTGGCAGCCCATGGGGAACGCAAGCGGCACCTGAAGTGCTCCATGTAACGCGCCAGATGTTCCGCCACCACTACATCACGATGCAGCTGCCTGAGACGTCTTCAGCTGTTGGCGAACTGTGACCATCTCCACTTGCGTCAGCATGCAGCGTGCACACATCCTATCCCAGTGTTCTAGCATAATAATTAACTATTAAACCATACAGAAAATGCTGAATACGTAATTTGCCACCCTCTTGATGTGTCACGATAGGAGGCCGACGCCTTACTGAACTGTGTAGCTGGCCATTACAAATAAATGACAACTGTGCGACAGGCTGCACTGCACGAATCGAGCCGCGCGGGGTAGCCGCAAGGTCTTGGGCGCCTTGTACAGTTCGTGCGGCTACCCCCTGTCGGAGGTTCGAGCCCCGAGTCCTCGGGCATGGGTGTGTGCGTTGTCCATACCGTGAGCTACTTTATGTTTGATTAAGTAGTGTGTAGGCTTAGGGTCCGATGACCTTAGCTGTTTGGTCCCATAAATCTTACCACAAATTTCCAATTTTCTAATTTGCACGAATCTATATTTACAGTTAGTAAAACGTGAGACTGCGCCTCCCAATTATGAAAACACGGAAGGAATTTAAGGATTAAGCTAAGAAAAACATAGAAAAGGCAAATGTGTTACTCGCTGCGCTGTGTTGTTTGATTGACTGAGGACGTGCGGCTTTATGTGCCACTGCGAATAGCGATGTTTTTCGAGATATCCGTCTCCAAAATATTAAACGCAGTTCTCTTCGCAGTGTTTATTTGAACACTAGAAAGCTGACTGACATGGACCTACATTCCTTGACAGAACCAAGCCCTGCGGGTTTTGAAACCGAATGTCGCTGACAAGGCGTGACACCCACGTCCGGTCTCTGTCTGTCAGATTGTTTTTACTTGGCTGCGGGTGGTACACCATTCCTTTTAGTCACTTTTGCAGTCCTTGCCGGTACCTAAACAAATTGGGAAACTACATTCATTCACGGCATGGTAGTGGACACTTTTAAACACGACCATACTGCCACGTCTCCATTATTAATTATTTTACTGCGTCGATTCCATACAGACGCCTGGCTGACAAGTACCCTTGTTGACTTGCGTGAGCGTTGGATGGTTACGTGAAGGCCTGGTACCAGTTGTACACTATCTGCAGCGTTCCGAAGCTACGAGTGTTCCTTTTAAGGGGCAGATAATGTTTAGTCCGGTGAACCTATTTTCAGACTTCTGAATCCATGACAGTTAATAGTTACCCCATAGTCAATGGCTAGATTGCTGCTTCTGGATCACGGTGTCCTGTCTTCGATTCCCGGCAGGATTGGGGATTTTCTCCGCCCGGGAACTGAGTGTTTGTGTTGACCTGGTCATTTCATCATCATTCGGATAAACGGCGAGACACTGGGAATTTGTATGGCCGCTGATAACCGCGTTGTTGACCGAGCGCTCCAAAAATCAAACAGCTTCATCATACCAGAATGAAATTTTCACTCTGCAGCGGAGTGTACGCTGATTTTGAAACTTCCTGGCAGATTAAAACTGTGTGCCGGACCGAGACTCTGTCAACTCTGCGTAGCTGTGGAAGAAAACAAAAAGAAAAAGGAGATTAATATAGATCAACCCACTTAATTTTTTGTACCTTTAAGCAGATCATATCTCGAGTGTATAGTTTCTCTTCTTTTCCTGTTTTCCCATTGTCCAAGATGTTAATCAAGCGTACAGGAATTGGAACGCTTCCCCTCGCACGACACTAACGTTCAGGAACAGCACACAAGCTCGAGCGATAACTAGTCCTCGTGTTACCAGAAGAGCCTGTCGGCCTTTAGAGCTGAACGCGGCGCGCTGGCTTCGACACACTGACACACACTGGGCAGAACTCATCGCGGATGCAGTGCGGGGCCAGTGCTTATCGCGCAGTACGGCCGCCGCCGTGCCATACCTCACGGCTTGCCCCACAAACGTCTCGTTCCGCCAGGGAGGAGGCGGAAACGCAAACGTGCGGGAGCAGGTGTGTGCGCAGCGGTACCGCGCACTGCTGCATAAAAGTTTTTCTCGCGACAGGTGGAATACCGCAACTGGCTGGAAACTGCGACTCGAAATTACCAGGCAGCTGGCGCACAGAGCGCATTACACACAGTAATGAGAAGTGCAGGCAGATCCTGCGGAATAAAACAACTCGCGATTACTCGCTGACTAATGGAAGTTCGCTGGGAAAGAAGGTCGAGGCAGCTGGTCGAGGCGAATGCGACTGTTCGTCTCCGCTTGTCACAATTTTTTTGTCGTAAGTCACAATCTGGACAGCGTGAACTTCGTACAGTATACAGCACTGAAGATAGTGAGTGAAAACAGCAGCGACCAAGCAACAGCTCTGCTTATCATACTTACGCTTTCACTACGCACTCCTACTTTCTCACTCAGACACATATGCACCCCCCCTAAGGGTTGACCTCCGGCTATAAACTCTCTTTGTGGGTCTCATCATATATTAAGCTCCTCCGTATCGGAATTCAATGAAACAATAGTGGGGTGTATTGCCATATCATACGTATAATTGCACAGGTCATCCAGCTAGTCAAACAATCATCTCGAATTTTTTCTTGAAAAATTTTACATGATCCAGAATGAGATTTTCACTCTGCAGCGGAGTGTGCGCTAACATGAAACTTTCTGGCAAATTAAAACTGCCCGCTAAAGGCAAAGTTCCCAAGTTCGAGTCTCGGTCCGGCACACAGTTTTAATTTACCAGGAAGTTTTAATTACACATTATGGTTTTTCAGCTACAGTTCACTGTGAACTAGCCGCAGAATAACAACGTCAACTCAGCAGAAGTGTTCGATCCCTTGAAATACGCTCTGTGTACTCGCTGTGTACAGGGTGGTCAGAAACAATATGAATAGCTTGTAAGGGTGTTGCAGGGTAGGCTTGCTGAGAAATAATGATCAAAAACTTTCGATACGTTGCACCATTTCCAATTTAATTAACATTGAAGTTAGCCAATTGGGTCGTTGCGAGTAGAAATTCAAGCATCCTGCCAGAGACAGTGTTGCCAAACGTGTTCTCAAACCAAACAATCGTACAAATAACATAAGGGTTTGCTGCCGCCGATATTTCGACAGGAGCACACCCTGCCATTCTCAAGGGACAACTGCAAGGAGCAAGCAATGTGCAAGAGAATTTGATACCTCGGAAGGCGATTCTTTTGTTGTATGGCCTTATGGTAGTGAGAATTTTGTAAGTAGGCTGTTTAGGGTTTTTTATTGGTAATGCCGCCGCCACGTAGCGCTCTGTATGAAAATCACTGGCTGTGCTGTGCGCAGTCTGTGTTTAGTTTGCATTGTTGTCTGCCATTGTAGTGCTGAGCTGCGGCAGCTGGATGCTAACAGCGCGTAGCGTTGCGCAGTTGGAGGTGAGCCGCCAGCAGTGGTGGACGTGGGTAGAGAGATGGCGGAGTTTTGAAATTTGTAAGAATTGGTGTCATGAAGTGATATATATATTATGACTACTAAGGTAAATACATTGTTTGTTCTCTATTAAAATCTTTCATTTGCTAACTATACCTATCAGTAGTTAGTGCCTTCCGTAGTTTGAAACTTTTATTTAGCTGGCAATAGTGGCGCTCGCTGTATTGCAGTAGCTTGAGTAACGAAGATTTTTGTGAGGTAAGTGATTTGTGAAACGTATAGGTTAATGTTAGTCAGGGCCATTCTTTCGTAGGGATTTTTGAAAGTCAGATTGCATTGCGCTAAAAACTATTGTGTGTCAGTTTAAGCACAGTCGTGTATAAATTTTTCTAACTGGACGTTTCATAATTTAAACCGGTTTTTGGAACACCTGAATTCAATCCACCCTCATATTCAGTTCACTATGGAGGTGGAAAAGAATGAATGCCTTCCCTTCCTGCCGGCCGCGGTGGTCTCGCGGTTCTAGGCGCGCAGTCCGGAACCGTGCGACTGCTACGGTCGCAGGTTCGAATCCTGCCTGGGGCATGGATGTGCGTGATGTCCTTAGGTTAGTTAGGTTTAAGTAGCTCTAAGTTCTAGGGGACTAATGACCAAAGCAGTTGAGTCCCATAGTGCTCACAGCCATTTTGAACCTTCCCTTCCTTGATGTATTGGTCAGAAGGAAGACTGATGGTACGTTGGGACATTCTGCTTATAGGAACCCGACTCACACTGACTTGTATCTGCGAGCTCATAGTTGTAACCATCGAGCTCAGCGCGAAGGAGTACTTCTTACCTTGGTTCGCAGGGCCCTGAGAGTTTGGTAGCTGAGCTATCACATCACGAAGTCACATTTCGTCAGAATGGTTAGATGTAGATCAAACGTGCGTTGCATTACCAGCCTTCTTTGCAAAGGGTCTACGGCCTTTTTGCCTTACGTAGGAAGCGTTTCCAACAGTATTGTCCGCAGTTTGCGGAAATATGATGTGGAATGTGTTTTTCGACTACCTTCTAAGATTAATGCCCTGTTGGCGTCGGTAAAAGATGATATTGGTTTTCGTAAGGCTGGTGTCTATCGTATTCCCTGCAGTTGTGGAATGTCATGCATTGGTCTGACAAAAATGGTTCAAATGGCTCTGAGCACTATGCGACTTAACTTCTAAGGTCTTCAGTATCCTAGAACTTAGAACTAATTAAACCTAACTAACCTAAGGACATCACACACATTCATCCCCGGGGCAGGATTCGAACCTGCGACCGTAGCGGTCTCGCGGTTCCAGACTGTAGCGCCTAGAACCGCACAGCCACTCCGGCCGGCTTTGTCAAACAGTCAGGACCGTGGAGGACCAGTGTATTGAACATAAGCGTCATACACGATTACAACAGCCGAGCAAATCCGCTATTGCAAAACATTGTCTTGACATCGGTCATCCTACGGAATACAACAACACAGACATTCTGGCTTGTACGTCCAGCTATTGGGGTAGTGTTATTAAGGAAGCTGTTGAAATCAAACTATCACTCAACCTTATATATAGAGATGGTGGATTTTGTTTAAATGCTGCTTGGAATCCGGCTCTGTCTCTCATCAAAAAACAGAGGGACAGAATTAGTGCTACCTCACCTGTTGATTAATAGTCACTATCGGTATATCTGATGTTGGTTATCTTTGGTTTTGTGTTGACTCTGCGGTTACTTGTTCTATGTGTGGTATCTTCCTTGTTTCTTCTCTGTAAACCGAGGTGTTAAATTCCCTTGCACATTGCTTCCTCCTTGTAGTTGTGCCTTGAGAATGGCAGGGTGTGCTCCTGTCGAAATATCGGCGGTGGTCGACGACGTCATCCGGACACAAACCCGTAAGTTATTTCACCATCCAATCCGCCAGAAAAAGTTAAGGTCTCAAACAACCGTAGCTTTCGGCTCATCTAGTTAAAATTTTTCACTTCCGAAAAGGCAAATTCTATCTGGTAGTGAGCATTTCAGCAACTCTTAACTCATAGACCCACAGACGTCTGTGCACGGCCTCCTTTTACAGCTTTCAGGTGCTTCAATTTGCGCACGCTACGGACTGAATGGCTAACTTCAATGTTGATTAACTCGGAAATGACGTAGCGTATGGAATTTTTTTCTTAACAATTATTTGTCGGCACCACCTACCCTGCAGCAGTCTTACACGGTTTTCAGGTCGGTACTGACCATACTGTATAGCCAATTCCGAACTTGGTAGAGGAATCTTGACTGCTGAATATGGGCGAGGCGCCTAGGAAGAAGCAATATATGCGATACCTCATCCAGAAACGCACCCTCTCGAAACCTGGCGAGCAAGCTACACCGCGATGCAGAGCGCCTCTCTTGCAGAGTCTGCCACTTGAGTTTGCTAAACATCTCCGTAACGCTATCACGGTTACCAAATAACCCTGTGACAAAACGCGCCGCTCTTCTTTGGATCTTCTCTATCTCCTCCGTCAACCCGATCTGGTACGGATCCCACACTGATGAGCAATACTCAAGTATAGGTCGAACGAGTGTTTTGTAAGCCACCTCCTTTGTTGATGGACTACATTTTCTAAGGACTCTCCCAATGAATCTCAACCTGGTACCCGCCTTACCAACAATTAATTTTATATGGTCATTCCATTTCAAATCGTTCCGCACGCATACTTCCAGATATTTAACAGAAGTAACTGCTACCAGTGTTTGTTATAATCATATAATCATACAATAAAGGATCCTTCTTTCTATGTATTCGCAATACTTTACATTTGTCTATGTTAAGGGTCAGTTGCCACTCCCTGCACCAAGTGCCTATCCGCCGCAGATCTTCCTGCATTTCGCTACAATTTTCTAATGTTGCAACTTCTCTGTATACTACAGCATCATCCGCGAAAAGCCGCATGGAACTTTCGACACTATCTACTAGGTCATTTATGGTATATATTGTGAAAAGCAATGTTCCCATAACACTCCCCCGTGGCACGCCAGAGGTTACTTTAACGTCTGTAGACGTCTCTCCATTGATAACAACATGCTGTGTTCTGTTTGCTAAAAACTCTTCAATCCAGCCACACAGCTGGTCTGATATTCCGTAGGCTCTTACTTTGTTTATCAGGCGACAGTGCGGAACTGTATCGAACGCCTTCCGGAAGTCTAGGAAAATAGCATCTACCTGGGAGCCTGTATCTAATAATTTCTGGGTCTCATGAACAAATAAAGCGAGTTGGGTCTCACACGATCGCTGTTTCCTGAAACCGTGTTGATTCATACAGAGTAGATTCTGGGTTTCCAAAAACGACATGATACGCGAGAAAAAACATGTCCTAAAATTCTACAACAGATCGACGTCAGATTGCGCATCTGCTCGACGACCCTTCTTGAAGACTGGGACTACCTGTGCTTTTTTCCACTCATTTGGAACCTTCCGTTCCTCTAGAGACTTGCGGTAAACGGGTGTTAGAAGGGGGCAAGTTCTTTCGCGTACTCTGTGTAGAAACGAATTGGTATCCCGTCAGGTCCAGTGGACTTTCCTCTGTTGAGTGATTCCAGCTGCTTTTCTATCCCTTGGACACTTATTTCGATGTCAGCCATTTTTCCGTTTGTGCGAGGGTTCAGAGAAGGAACTGCAGTGCGGTCTTCCTCTGTGAAACAGCTTTGGAAAAAGGTGTTTAGTATTTCATGCTCTGATTCAATGTCATCATCATCCCGGAGTGTCTGGATATGCTGTTTCGAGCCACTTACTGATTTAATGTAAGACCAGAACTGCCTAGGATTTTCTGTCAAGTCGGCTTCACGCATAGCCCTCCTTACGCTAACTTTGAGATCGTTTAGGTTCTGTTTAAACTTGGAGTGAAGCTCTGTTTGCTTTCGCAGTAGTTTCCTAACTTTGTTGTTGAACCACGGTGGGTTTTTCCCATCCCTCACAGTTTTACTCGGCATGTACCTGACTAAAACGCATTTTACGGTTGCCTTGAACTTTTTCTATAAACACTCAACATTGTCAGTGTCGGAACAGAAATTTTGGTTTTGATCTGTTAGGTAGTCTGAAATCTGCCTTCTATTACTCTTGCTAAACAGATAAACCTTCCTCCCTTTTTTATATTCCTATTAAATTCCCTATTCAGGGATGCTGCAACGGCCTTAAGATTACTAATTCCTTGTTCTGTACTTACAGAGTCGAAAAGTTCTGGTCTGTTTGTTATCAGTAGGTCCAAGATGTTATCTCCACGAGTCGGTTCTCGGTTTAATTGCTCGGGGTAATTTTCTGATAGTGCACTCAGTATAATGTCACTCGATGCTCTGTCCCTACCACCCGTCCTAAAAATCTGAGTGTCCCAGTCTATATCTGGTAAATTGAAATCTCCATCTAAAAACTATAACATGCTGAGAAAATTTATGTGAAATGTATTCCATATTTTCTCTCAGTTGTTCTGCCACTAATGCTCCTGAGTCGGGAGGTCGGTAAAAGGAGCCAACTATTAACGTAGCTCGGTTGTCGAGTGTAACCTCCACCCATAATAATTCACAGGTACTATCCACTTCTACTTCACTACAGGATAAACTACTACTAACAGCGACAAACACGCCACCACCGGTTGCATGCAGTCTATCCTTTCTAAACACCGTCTGTGCCTTTGTAAAAATTTCGGCAGAATTTTTCTCTGGCTTCAGCCAGCTTTCTGTACCTATAACGATTTCAGCTTCGGTAGTTTCTATCACCGCTTGAAGTTCCAGTACTTTACCAACGCAGCTTCGACAGTTTACAATTACAATAGCGATTGCTGCTTGGTCCCCGCATGTCCTGACTTTGCACCGCACCCTTTGAGGCTGTTGCCCTTTCTGTACTTGCCCGAGGCCAACTTACCTAAAAAAAAAAAAACGCCCAGTCCACGCCGCACAACCCCTGCTACCCGTGTAGCCGCTTGCTGCGTGTAGTGGACTTCTGACCTATCCAGCGGAACCCGAAACTCCACCACCCTATGGCGCAAGTCGAGGAATCTCTGCCCACACGGTCGCAGAACCGTCTCAGCCTCTGATTCAGACCCTCCACTTGGCTCTGTACCAAAGGTCGGCGGTCAGTCCTGTCGCCGATGCTGCAGATGGTGAGCTCTGCTTTCATCCCGCTAGCGAGACTGGCAGTCTTCACCAAATCAGATAGCCGCCAGAAGCCAGAGAGGATTTCCTCCGATCCATAGCCACGCAAATCATTGGTGCCGACATGAGCGACCACCTGCAAATGGGTGCACCCTGTGCCCTTAATGGCATCCGGAAGGACCCTTTCCACATCTGGAATGACTCCGCCCGGTATGCACGCGGAGGGCACATTGGTTTTCTTCAGCTCTCTTGCTGCCATATCCCTAAGGGGCCCCATTACGCGCCTGACGTTGGAGCTCCCAACTACTAGTAAGCCCACCCTCTGCGACCGCCCGGATCTTGCAGACTGAGGGGCAACCTCTGGAACAGGACAAGCAGCCAATTCCGGCCGAAGATCAGTATCAGCCTGAGACAGAGCCTGAAACCAGTTCGTCAGACAAACTGGAGAGGCCTTCCGTCAGCCCTCCAGAATGTCTTTCGCCCCCTGCCACACCTCGAGACAACCTCCCACTCTACCACAGGTGAGGGATTAGCCTCAATGTGGGCAGTATCCCGGGCAGCCACAGTCTTAGTCCGATCGGGGGATGCGTGGGACGAGCTGGCCGTCTCCGACAAACCCCCATCTGGACCCCCACAGTGATGCCCATTGGCAACGGCCTCAAGCTGTGTGACCGAAGCCAACACTGCCTGAAGCTGGAACGAAGGGATGCCAACTCAGCCTGCATCCAAACACAGCAGTTGCAGTCCCAACCGCTCGACCTTCATGGTTAACTGGAAGGGAAAGGTTTTCCACAATAGTTCATATGTCGAAAGTATAACATCTTGAAGTCACCTATCATTGAACAATTATAAGTGTACTCCACTGGTGTCCAAACTGAAATCGATTTTCTTTGATGTTTGCATCTAGAAGCTAGTGAGAGCAATTAGTTTTACAGGAGCCAACGGCCCAAGAGAAGAGTTTTCACAAAATAAATTTAACGGACAGAGGTAAAGCTGCAGTGGTGAGGAGCGATAAATATGTGTTTGTCTTTATTTTCGTGACTAGCCTGAATTGAATAGTAGATTCAGATGGGATACTGTGAAAATTGGCTTCAGCCATGTACAGTTAAGAAGATTACAAACGTATGTACTGTGCTCTTATAGAACGAAAGTCGTATCTATATCGTCTTTGGAGCTTTCCAAGCTTAGATTTGAAATAAAAGTAATAATTCTACAGGTACTCTTCTTTATATGAACATCGTGAAAGAGGTAGACTAGATACCGAATATAAATACATATTTACATTCAAAGGAATGCATCTTTTTAACTAAAAGCTATTGGGAACAAATTGCTTGACGGAAAGTGTGGACTGAGGAATTAATATCTGTAACTATTCAGTGGTAAACATGTTTGCCTTTCAGCTGTGGTAACATTCATTTTGCAAGATTTTCTGCAAACATGACATCAGTCTGACGTCGCACTCAATATCTAAAATCGCAGTAGCTGCTATCGACTTTCATTAGCTATCGATGCGGGCCTGCCTCGCATGGGTAAGAGCTCACAAGGCTTCGCTCACATGTGACGTCACTTTGACACCACACGAGGTGCAGCAGGTTTATAAAAAACACGTAGTTCTTGGTGCGATTTCCTGTAATTATTATTACAATTCAACGTCACATAATAACCTACCAGTGTTTAAACTGTTATGAGGTATAAGTTAGTCTCAAATTTCGTAATGTCATAGTGCAGTAATGCGGAGTTTGGGGTAGTGAAGTGGCAAACAGGTAATAGTAGGTTGCTTAAAACTAAAAAACTCCTCCCGAACAGGCCATGAAGGCCTAGCGGTACTGACCCGCCACCGTGTCGTCCTCAGACCACAGACGTCACTGGATGCGGATACGGAGGGCATGTGATCAGCACAGCGCTATCCCGGCCGCATGTGAGCTTCCGAGACCGGAGCCGCTACTTCTCAATCAAGTACCTCCTCAGTTTTACCTCACAAGGGCTGAGTGCACCCCGCTTGCCAACAGCGCTGGGCACAACTTCGGTGATCTGACGGGAGCCGGTGTTACCACCGCGGCAAGGCCGTTGGCCGCCGGATGCTTAATGCATCTAAAAAACTTTCCCTTTTCAAGAATAGTATGTTACTTCCTCATTAACATAACACACTATGTTCTGTAATACTGTATGTCATGTTATTTCCATATAATAGTGCTCTCTGAAGAGTGGGTTGTCATTGTCAATAATTTAGATATTAAGCATGAAACACGCAAATGCGACTAAACATTCAAAACCTGTTTATTGTGCGAAAAAAAGCATAGAAAGGACGGACATATATATATATATATATAACATAATTAAAAGGTAACTTAGTCCTAGCCATCTGGAAGGTACAAAAGGAAATTTACGAGCTAGTTCTTTAAGGACACTTCTTTGCCAAACAAGAATGTCTTTAATTAAGTAGCACTTTTAACCGCGTATAAGGCCTGTTTAGTTATTTTATTACAACAAATTGTACCAATACTGAAGCGTTTTCGAGAGAACCTCAATGTGTTGGTGTTTTAAACAGCACATGTTACATGAGCTACTGGTTTAATTCATCTGCTAGAATGGTTATCTGTCGTTTCTAATTTCAGACCAATTCCTAAGACTATTTTCTAAGCTTCTAAAAACAAACTTCTATTGTTGAGAAACCTTAACGGACTATGCTGAATATATACTTTAAATAGATTCAGTTCTTGCTGGCTTTAGCTTGTGTTTCACTGCCGGCCGGAGTGGCCGAGCGGTTCTAATCGCTTCAGTCTGGGACCGCGGGACCGCTACGGTCGCAGGTTCGAATCCTGCCTAGGGCATGGATGTGTGAGATGTCCTTAGGTTAGTTAGTTTTAAATAGTTCTTAGTTTTAATTACTGTCTTTGGAATTTTGAAAAGTGTGATCCTTTGTTGCAGGTCAAAGCAAGGCTGGCGATCGTTACGTAGGCTGGCTGACAGTGTTTCAGACGAGAGAATCAATCCGCGTACGCCAAAAAGATTTCAAATTAAACTCGTGGAGTAGTACGTCGCGTAAGGTCTCGCACCCCACACATCAACAAGTGGACATTGTTTCTGGCCGCGGCCGCGAGAGTGACTTTGCGTAGAGCCATGGTAACTCCTAGGCGTGGATGAAAGGAATGTTTCAGTATTTCATAGTTACGTATCTTGGTATACAAGATTCATGGTACGCAGGCGGAAAATTCCGACTAACGCTTATTGGGTTGATTCTAATACTAGTTTGTCATTCGCAAGTTTCTCTCTACTGCGTCCGTATTGATACTTACGGCCAGATTACGGGTGCGTTGAGTTCTTGGTACCGGAATAGAAGAGCGCCTCTGGCTTTCGGGAGACGTAAAACGCCAGCACATTCGCGCCGAAGGCGAGAGGTGCTGCAACTGACGAGGACACAGTTGGTTGGTTGTTCGCTGACGGGCAGTACAGAGGGACGTGTGGAAGCAAATTAGGTTGTATCGTATTGTGGTTCCTATAGTAAAATGTTCTTGAGTTTGAAGCCGCGTCAAGTAGCTAACTGCCACGAGCTATCGGCACAGTCCTCCTCTTCCATTGTCAAGGGCGCTGAGTCTCGCACCACATATGATGGTACTTCGGCGCCACGACCGCGGCGCCCTCTTCAACTCCCTAGTTACATGATCCCAGGCCTTACTCAGCTTCAATCCACCGTCTCTATTGAGTGTGATCTCCGATATTTTGATCTCTACTGCTTCGTTTATTACGCTGTCTCAGAATCCGTTGGTCAGTTTCACAATATCTGGGTCTACATATCTACATATGCGGTGTGTGGCGGAGGGCATTATTCTCACCAAAGTCATATCCCCCCCCCCCCCTGCTCCACTCGCGGTTCGCTCGAGGGGAAAACGACTGTCTCGGCGCCTCAGTACGACCTCTAATTTCCCTTACCTTTGAATGGTGATCATTGATGGTTCAAATGGCTCTGAGCACTATGGGACTTAACATCTATGGTCATCAGTCCCCTAGAACTTAGAACTACTTAAACCTAACTAACCTAAGGACATCACACAACACCCAGCCACCACGAGGAAGAGAAAATCCCTCACCCTGCCGGGAATCGAACCCGGGAACCCGGGCATGGGAAGGGTGATCATTGCGCGATTTGAAAGCAATTTCCTTTGCTGAAGGAATGCATCGCTTCAGGATTCAACCAATAGACCGCAATCTAGAGTTGGCCTTACCCGTTATTTGTGAAATCTGATCGTTCCATTTGAGATCATTTCGATTAGTCACACCCAGATACTTGGCGGATGTTATCTCTTCCAAGGAATGGGTATTTATTTTGTACGCGTACATTAATGGGGATTTTCGCTTTGTTATACGCATTAGGCTACACTTACTAATATTGAGAGATAACTGCCAGTCATTACACCACGTATTTATTTTCTGCAAATCCTGATTGATTTGTTCACAACTTCCGTGTGATACTACTTTTCTGAGCACTATAGAATCATCGGCAAACTGTCTGATGCCGTTGACAATACCAACAACTACATCGCTTATGTAAATCGTAAAAAGCAGCGGACCTATTACACTGTCCTGATGCACACCTGATATTACGCTTGTTTCTGTTGAAGTCTCCCCATTCAGGCCGACATACTGCTCTCTGTCTGTTAGAAAACTTTCTATCCCACCGCATATGTCATCGGATAGACCTAAGCACGCACCTATTGGAGCAAGCGACAGTGCGGAACTGAGTCGAACGCCTGTCGAAAGTCGAGGAATATAGCATCAGCCTGGGAGCCACTACCTAGAGCCCGTTGTATATCAAGCACAAAGGGGGCCAACTGCGTCTCGCGTGGCCGCTGTTTTCTGCAGATGAGCTTCTCAGAGTCTAGAAAGGTCATTATGCCTGAACACAAAATATGTTCCATGATTCTACAACAAATCGATGTCAGTGAAATTGGCCGGTAATTAAGTGCATCCGATTTTCTACCCTTTTTATAGATTGCTATGACCTGGACCTTCTTCCAGTCCCGTGGAACTTTCCGCTGTTCTAGTGAACTCTGATAGATGATGGTTCAAATGGCTCTGTGCACTATGGGACTTAACATCTGAGGTCGTCAGTCCCCTAGAACTTAGAACTACTTAAACCTCACTAACCTAAGGGAATTACACACATTCATGTAGGAGGCAGGATTCGAACCTGCGACCATAGCAGCCACTCCGGTCGCCTCTGATAGATGATGATGGATAAGAATGGTGATACACTCCTGGAAATGGAAAAAAGAACACATTGACACCGGTGTGTCAGACCCACCATACTTGCTCCGGACACTGCGAGAGGGCTGTACAAGCAATGATCACACGCACGGCACAGCGGACACACCAGGAACCGCGGTGTTGGCCGTCGAATGGCGCTAGCTGCGCAGCATTTGTGCACCGCCGCCGTCAGTGTCAGCCAGTTTGCCGTGGCATACGGAGCTCCATCGCAGTCTTTAACACTGGTAGCATGCCGCGACAGCGTGGACGTGAACGTATGTGCAGTTGACGGACTTTGAGCGAGGGCATATAGTGGGCATGCGGGAGGCCGGGTGGACGTACCGCCGAATTGCTCAACACGTGGGGCGTGAGGTCTCCACTGTACATCGATGTTGTCGCCAGTGGTCGGCGGAAGGTGCACGTGCCCGTCGACCTGGGACCGGACCGCAGCGACGCACGGATGCACGCCAAGACCGTAGGATCGTACGCAGTGCCGTAGGGGACCGCACCGCCACTTCCCAGCAAATTAGGGACACTGTTGCTCCTAGGGTATCGGCGAGGACCATTCGCAACCGTCTCCATGAAGCTGGGCTACGGTCCCGCACCCCATTAGGCCGTCTTCCGCTCACGCCCCAACATCGTGCAGCCCGCCTCCAGTGGTGTCGCGACAGGTGTGAATGGAGGGACGAATGGAGATGTGCCGTCTTCAGCGATGAGAGTCGCTTCTGCCTTGGTGCCAATGATGGTCGTATGCGTGTTTGGCGCCGTGCAGGTGAGCGCCACAATCAGGAGTGCATACGACCGAGGCACACAGGGCCAACACCCGGCATCATGGTGTGGGGAGCGATCTCCTACACTGGCCGTACACCTCTGGTGATCGTCGAGGGGACACTGAATAGTGCACGGTACATCCAAACCGTCATCGAACCCATCGTTCTGCCATTCCTAGACCGGCAAGGGATTTTGCTGTTCCAACAGGACAATGCACGTCCGCATGTATCCCGTGCCACCCAACGTGCTCTAGAAGGTGTAAGTCAACTACCCTGGCCAGCAAGATCTCCGGATCTGTCCCCCAATTGAGCATGTTTGGGACTGGATGAAGCGTTGTCTCACGCGGTCTGCACGTCCAGCACGAACGCTGGTCCAACTTTGGCGCCAGATGGAAATGGCATGGCAAGCCGTTCCACAGGACTACATCCAGCATCTCTACGATCGTCTCCATGGGAGAATAGCAGCCTGCATTGCTGCGAAAGGTGGATATACACTGTACTAGTGCCGACATTGTGCATGCTCTGTTGCCTGTGTCTATGTGGCTGTGGTTCTGTCAGTGTGATCATGTGATGTATCTGACCCCAGGAATGTGTCAATAAAGTTTCCCCTTCCTGGGACAATGAATTCACGGTGTTCTTATTTCAATTTCCAGGAGTGTATATTTGCAGCATAGTCAACATATATCTTGCGGGGATACCGCCTGTGCCAGATTCCTTCCTGGCATCTAAGGATCTCAACTGTTTTACAATCCCAGATACACTAAACACAATGTCAGCCGTCCTTGCAGCCGGCCGGTGTGGACGAGCGGTTGTAGGCGCTTCAGCCTGGTACCGCGCGACCTCTACGGTCGCAGGTTTGAATCCTGCATCGGGCATGGATGTGTGCGATGTTCTTAGCTTAGTGAGGTTTAAGTAGTTCTAAGTTCTAGGGGACTGATGACCTCAGATTTTAAGTCCCATAGTGCACAGAGCCATTTGAACCATCATCTATCAGAGATCACTGGAACAGCGTGGTCAGAGCCTTTTGAACCACCAGCCATCCTTGCGCTTGTTCGATAATTGAAAGGGGGAATGGTGCTGCAGTCGTCTACGGTAAACGAGGTTCTGAAAGCTAGGATTAGAATTTCGGCCTTCTGTTTATCATTATCCGGTACATTACCCGTACTGTCATCAAGAGAAGGCACTGAATTATTTATACCGTTGATAGATTTTACGCAAGACTAAAATATTTTGGGGCTGTATTTAGAATCTGCAGGTAAAATACGGCTTTCAAATTTGTTGAAGGAATCTCTCATTGACATTTTGACAGTTACTTTCATTTCGCTTAATTCTTGTTTGCCAGCCGGGCAGTGACTACGTTTAAAACGACTGTGCAAAATTATCTGCTTTCTCAGCAACTTCCTAATATGTTTGTTGAACCAAGGTGGATCCCTTCCCTCCCCTATACTTTTTCTAGGCACATACTTCCCTAAGACATGACGGACAATATCTTTAAATTCCGACCAGAGATGCTCAATATCTTTGTGTCTCGCGGTGAATGCTTGGAGCTGACTATGAAGATATCCATTAATGACACTTTTACTTGCTTTCCCAAACAAGAAAACTCTACGCTTTTTTTTCACCTTCCACTGACGTAGAATCCACAACGACGTTATGGTCGCTAATACCTTCTTCTAGATTAACTTCCTCAAAAAGATCTGGTCTGTTTGTCACCAAGATATCTAATATGTTCATATCTCGAGTTGGTTTTCTATTGCTCAAGGTTGTATGTTGAGAGCGCTCCAAGAATAACTTCACATGAGCCTTCGCTTCTGCCCCTGTGATAAAAAAGTGATTTTCCCACTTGATGGATGCCAAATTAAAGTCACCACCTATAACTATTGGATAATTTGGATATTTATTTCCTATGTACTCAAGTCTTTCCCTGAAACGTTGTGAATCCTCCTTCTGTGGGACTAAGTCTGTGTTAATGAGACTGCCTGTTTCCTTCCTGTTGGTCGTTAACTGCTTCGCCACATTCACGTAGTCGCCAGTTTGAAAATGGTGAGCCTCATTGTACCATCTTGAGTTTGCGGTTTCCTTGGACACTATAATATTAGGTCTTTATGTTTTCTTTTGATTAATGGGTCATGTTTTATTAAAAGCCAAAGTTTTTTTGGGAATATGTATTTAGTCTGTTCGTTTTGCTTTCTCAGAATGTCGCGAACTTATGACTGATTAACCATTTCCTGTTTTGGAACTTTTGTATTTTGCTTTTGTTAGGCGACCTGTCCTGTGGCGCGAATTGCTCTATATGCATCGAACGCCTAGAGGGAGCGTAAAGTAGGGGGCACCTGGGTTTCCGGTTGTGGAATGTTGTGTGTGGGCTTGCACATGTCTGGTACTTTTTATTTGTTTTGAAATTGTTTAAATGGATTTCATTTCTTACCAGGTTCTTGTTTATTGAATATTAAATGTTTTGGCGATGGTGCCGTTTGTTTTTCAGATTTTATAACGGTTTGTTATTTATTGAAAGATCTTGACAAAAAATTATTTTCCTTGTGGATTTTTTAAACTTATCCTTCCAATCATCCGTCCGCAAATTCAGCTCCGATATAGCGCTCCTGAATTCTTCTTCCCATGTCATATTCGGGGTCTCTTCTTCTCCTCCTCCTTCTTCTTCTATTTCTTGGAATCCATTTTTAGGCAATCTGCCCTCGTCCACACAACATATATGCCCATATCACCTCAATCGTTTTACTGGATTGTACCGTCTACCATGGAGCACAGATTCATTCTGTTATGTATTTCTCTTTAATTTTCTCCCTTTTTTTGAACTTTCAACAACGCCTCCAAAATCGATCTTAATTGATGATAAGGTCCTCTTTAATCTTTCAGTCATTTCTCACATTTCTACCTTATACGTTGGTGTGCTTTCTACAATAGTTTTTAACATACTGTTCTTTGATTCTGATGTAGTACGTCAGCTCCATACAACTACATTCATTGTTTGACTTCGTGTCTGTCTTGGCCAATATAGTTCTACTTTCGCCTTTACTGTATCGTGGATCCACCTTTGTTAATAGTGACTCCAAAATGCATTTAAGCGCCCACAGATCTTACTACCCCAAAACCTAAAGTTAGGTTTTCACTCATTCCTCCAGCAGCAAAAATTCCGTCTTTTCTAAATTAACAGTTAAATCTCATACCTGATATTCTATTTCCACTTTTAAGCATGTAGTTGACGTTATTCTCATCCTCTGTAAAAATGACTTGGTCAGTAAATCAGAATATGAATTTGAAAAACACACTGTTTGTGCTTGCGATCATTTGCAGACATAACCACATTACGAAAGGAAGTTTCCCGTAACTTTAAGACAGAAGTAAAGTATATCATAAATCATGTACTTGTGCCATCGCACATCCTTGTCGAAACCCTCTGGTCACTGCAATCTCTCCAGATACATTTACCTATTTTATTTCTGCTTGTTGTGCCACTATATAAAGCTCTAACCAATTGACCGTATAAAAAACTGACTTCATTCTCTAACATTTCACTCCACAATTTACAGAGTCGAGTGCTATCATAAGATTTCTTAAGGTCAGTTACAATCAAACCTTTCTTCCGCGAGGCAGAACGTATTGTCTGTTCACTTTCCTTCGTCACTGAACCGATTCTGTTCGCCCACAATCTGTGATTCGCTTTTCCTCTTTATAACTATCCAGTGTACTGTAGAGACTGAATTTGTTACAGTTGCTCGTCTATAGTTAATGCATCTTTCCGATCGTAGTTTTTTTGTTTTTCATGTTGGATATGTATGATGTTTACCACTCCGCTGGTAATGTCGCCCCCCCCCCCCCCTCCCCTTCCCACCCATGCACACAATGGAAGAAATTGAAAATAAGCCTATTAATACTAGAAGTTTATTTGGTCTATTTCTCAGCAATTCATTGGGCAATCATTTTGGACCTTGTAGCTTTGCCATTTTTCATAAATCATACGATTTTTTTCTTTTTGTACTTCTACAAGGGTAATTATTTCTTCCTCTTCATAAGATGCATCCGAAACAAGCAAGTTCTCGTCATTTTTATATAGAATTCTGAATGGTTTTCAGCTAAAGATTTCCATAATACATTCTCCACTCATCCAATGGAATTGAGGTAACGGAATCCCATTCTGTTACAGGTCAGAGATTTCAGTTCTTCAGGTTTCACTTCTTCACCCACCTCCAATAGATTGATCAATATTTCTACATCTATTATCGAAAAACTCATTGTTTGATTTCCTGACTGCTTTCTTCACCTCTGTTCTATATTTTAAATATTCATCCCTATTTTCTTTGCTTTGGACAATAACCATATAATGTATGCTCTCTTCGTCTGCTGTAATGTTTCAATGTCCTGATTCCAGCAGGCATTTCTCTTTTGAATTTCTGAGTTTCTCTACGATACCGCTAAAACTTCCTTAACTGCTTCCTCTGCACATCTATCAATACTTTGATATGTATTATATTCTTCACTCTTTCTCCAAACTTTTAAGGTTGTACTTCACTTCGTACACCTGTTCGTCATCACATTCTGCGTTTTTTGGTAAGAGACTTTTCTATTGGGAAAAATGTTTTAGTTTTCAGAAGACAATAGTCAGTGCCACATTTTTCACTTATTTATACCCTCACGTCGCGAAACTTTAAAAATGACTTCTATCTACGTATTATGTAGTCAGTTACAGTTGTTCTCTGTAGCTCAGCTAGTGTCCAGGTAAATATACGTACATCTTTATGATTAAAATAAACATTTTGAATCCTTGGTGAATACTACTGCCCAAGGTCTATGTTTTACTATTCGCATCCTTTTATCCATGTGAGCCTACAATTACATCCAATAGTTTGGGCCTAGCATGATCCCCAAAATCGCTTAAAGGAATTGTGTCTTTCTTGCGCTGATACTGCCCAGTATCTAGCTTAATTTCTCATAATGTACATTCTTGGCATTAACTGTTACCATTTCATAGAGTATAGAGTGCAGTGACAGCCAGCTCATACACTTTTACTTTAAGCTCTAGTTTTATAATTCCCTCGTCTATTGCATCTCATTCCTTTGTTTTTCAGCTAACTTCTTTTTTGGTAAATATAGAAACCCAATCTTTGCACTCCCTTGTCTTTATCGACACTACTACATAAATGGATATACACGTCCAGCTTTTCTCTTCCTTTTCCCTTCCATTTAGTCTTGGTAGGGGGTGCTTTTTACAGTTGAAATTGACTTACTTCATTCAGAATCTATTTAATATTTGTTTGCAGGCCATTTATATTCCAGGCACCAAAATTAGTAATCTGTTTTCTTTTTCAGCGGCGTCTTACGTTAAATCCATTCGGCTTTTTCTTACTTGGACCTTTCCACAGAATGGGGTGCTAGCCCATTGTCGCCACTCCGTACAAGGAGGACCAAGTAAATTTTCTTCATGGTTTTCTTCCATTAGCCTTTGATGAACCAACACGTGCACTGCAAGACAGTAGCGTTTCTCTAAGCTGACTATTTCGCCTCATTCACTGTTGGGCGAGCAGTTCCTTCTTCTACTCTTAGAGCCTATTGACACTTTCGTAGTCACCAAAATGATTCAAATGGCTCTGATCACTATGGAACTTAACATCTGAGGTCATCAGTCTCCTAGAATTAGAACTACTTAAAACAAACCAAACTAAGGACATCACACACACCCAGGCCCGAGGCAGGATTCGAACCTGCAACCGTAGCAGCAGCGTGGTTCCAGACTAAAGCGTCTAGAACCACTAGGCCACAGCGGCCGGCCTCATAGTAGGCGCTGCATTCACTGGACAACAGACGTTGCCTCCTAACTTGCGTAGTATTCTTAGCATACCGTCGCCTCGAACCAACTGGAAAGCTATCTACTTTCTAACCCATCTCATAGTTATCAGGGGGTTTCTTTGGATTCGATCCTGAACGTCTTTACTTTTGAATACCTTAAGTGTCCACACAGCACGAGTCTGCAATCTGTTTGCAGAGAGCAACGCAGAAATGAATGAAAACGATAAAACTGACATCTATACTGTCACATTGACACCACTATTACATTTCTAGAGAATTGTAAATATCACGCAAGCTTCGTTGGGTGTAATCCGACATATTCTTGCAATAAGGTGTGGAAGGTCGTTTTATATTTTATTCTTCTCTCTTCTCAAACGAAGGCAACGGCCTTACCGCAATGGATACACTGGTTCCCGTCAGATAGCCGAAGTTAGGCGTTGTCGAGCGTGACCGGCACTTGGATGGGTGACCATGCAGGCCGTCATGCGCTGTTGCCACTTTTCGGGGTGCACTCAGCCTCGTGACGCCAATTGAGGAGCTACTCGACCGAACAGTAGCGGCTCCGGTCAAAGAAAACCGTCTTAACAACCGGGAGAGCGGTGTGCTGACACGACCCTCCTAACCGAATCCTCGACTGAGGATGACACGGCGGTCAGATGGTCCCGACGGGCCACTTGTGGCCTCAAGACGGACTGTTCTTTTTTTTAATCACAAAGGGGAGCTGACGCTCCAGGTAAATGAATAGAATTCTGATAGGTGTCGATAAAGCATATGCAAGTGTATCCTCAGAACTGCGATTGGGACGCTTATGACTGCTAAATGGAACAAGAACTGTAATTAGTGTGGTTTATTACAAGAAAGCCAATTTAAACAGTTAAAACCTGTGGCAACATCAAGAAATAAAATCAAAGACAAATTAACTAATCAAAGGCATATCTCACATAGCAGTTGGGGCAGGGGATGTTAATAATGTCAATAGAAATTTAGTAAATAAAATCGCGGAATGCCAAGTGATTGTCATAAGGCTAATGTCAGGAACTCATACTACAGAAAGGAAAAGCGTCACACATGGGGCCAATCAGAAAGCAAACAACTTAGATTTTGTTTACATTACATAACAACGGTAGGTTTCACATAAAGTAAATATTGTTTATCTGCAAGATCAGAACATTCAACAGCGCCCCACAATTTCAAAGGTTCTGGATCCTGTGTATCAGTCAGATGTATATCTTTAGTTTTCTGTGCTTCTCTGGGGAAACGCCCAGCTTTCGACATCTTGCTTACAAAGGTGTGTTCCAGCTATAGAGAACGAGTTCTCATTCCATTCCCTGGTGGCAAAATGTTTTCACCAAGTGTTTCGCAATGGAAGATGCTATCTGCGTTCCTATACAGTGGCCTGACTTTTGCGGTGCGTATCATGGCAACAACCTTGCCCAGTGGAAAGTGACTGTCGGACCACATCTGCCGCCCCCCCCCCCTTATCCCCCCCCCCCCCCCCCCAACCCAGCAGCTTCTGAAGGAAGTTGCACCTGAGTACATCCATGCTCCTCGCCTTGCTGTGCCCTTAACATTTCCTACTGATACATCACATGAAAATATAAATTAAGAATAAGGGACACTAAGACTTCATCCGTTACGTAGTTACAATCACTAGTAGTACAGGATACCAATTTCATCAAGGTAAATTAAATATTCTGGTTAAATGGGAGTTTCGTAAGTGATCGGCATGTGTGGCAAGACCATGTCTTAAAAACTATCTCGTCACAAAGTGCTACTCAAAATTTAGCTATCTTCGAATATAGTTTTTTTATCCAAAAATGGCTCTGAGCATTATGGGACTTAACTTCTGAGGTCGTCCGTCCCCTAGAACTACTTAAACCCAAATAATCTAAGGACATCACACAGATCCATGTCCCAGGCAGGATTCGAACCTGCGACCGTAGAAGTCGCGCGGTTCCGGACGGAAGCGCCTACAACAGCTCGGCCAGCCCGGCCGGCTTCAAGGAACAACTACGATATCACCGGTGAGCTACACCTCACGTAAAAGAAGCAGTAGTTTCTGGCTGTAACGAGCTGACCACGAACTGGAACCCGTCCAGTTCTGAAGTGCAAACTGTTTCTGTGGGAGAAGAGGGAAGCGGAAATGCGGATAACGGGCTCCGACTGAGCTGTGGAATATCGCCATTTTGTGCGGATTGTATGTTCTGCGGAAATGTAGAGATGGAGGTCTCTCTCGTAATTGTTTTACTAGTGTCTCTATGTATCATAGAGAACCCCAATATAATCGCACTACGTCTGCGGACAATAATTGTGTCTGCCAGCTGGCGGAAGACAACAAAACCACTCTAGTTCTGATTTCATCACAGTGTCTTGGATGCTGTTCAGGATGTAATTTTTTTTTAAGGTAAAGTTCGTGCATTTACTTTGAAAGAACTGAGCAGCGACGTTAGATATGACTCAGTACTAGATGTAAGGCATATTACATCTTTCAGTTTACGAAACCATGAGAGACGAATTAAAGGAAATAAAAGCTTTTCAGAGGTCCGCAGCTCGTGGTCTAATGGCTAGCATTGCTGTCTCTGGATCACGGGGACCTGGGTATGATTCCTGGCCGGGTTGGGGATTTACTCTGCCCGAGGACTGAGTTTTTGTGTTGTCCTCATCATTTCAACATCATCATCATCATTCGCGTAACAGGGTGGCTACTAGAGGGGCATCCGGCCATCTTTTAAATTAACCCTGTCACATCCGACGATCACCATACCGACCCTGAGAAACTGTTGGACAAATGCACAAGGAAAAGGGGAAGAGCTTGGCAGAACTAGTACTTAATTTTATGAATCGATCGGTGTGTGCCTAAGACCTGAGCGTGCCAGGCACGAAGCTTGTCTCTGTAATATATGAGCCGAGTAACGCGGCACAGTGGGCGAGACGAAGTACTTCGTGGTCAGGCGGCTATGATACCTTATCCCAATGCGGCTACAAAAATTCACTTCCGTAGTTTCCCCAAAATCAAGTAAGGGAATAACCTCTTTCTCTTCCCACACGTATCGAATATAAACTTGTGTTTCGTCTGTAATAGTCTAACCTTATATTCAATGGATAGAAGACCCTGGTATCCTCTCCTGTTTTCTCTAATTTTTTGACACCTCACCTTTACACTGGGTGACGGGAGAAGGGGGGACACACTGGGGATGGTGGGTATGGGAATTTATGCACTCCCAAGGAGACGGTGGAAACGCCGCTCTCCTATAGTGTGGCATAAAGTTCCTTGTCAGGATTTATATGAGAAAATAATTTTGTACGGCACTTTCATTCAGGTTGTTTACACACTGAGGTGAGCGTAATGCGATAACGGGACATGAGTATCCGGGACTGGTAGCCACTGAACCCATACAAGCAAATCAATGAACAATATTTTACGCAACATCCAGCCTGTACACGCAGGTGGCTGTGATGTGGAGGACACGGGCTCGATGTCTGATACTGCAGGGACTTTTCCTAGTGGGAGGGCTGGAACTGGGCGCGCTAAGCTTCGTGGTGTCATCTAAGGAGTTGCTCAAATGAGCAGTGGCGCCTGCAAGGTCTAGAAGGCTCCTCCATGCCGCATCCAAATGATGTCATTGGTAAAGGATGACACGGCGATTTGCCGGTTCCGACTGGCCCGTCTGAGCCTGAATGTGGAGTTGTAGAAGCCAGCATCCATGTCGTCGTCCATGCCTTTCCTTATGTCTTGGAACCTAGCAGAGAACTTCCTTCTCCCAGCCATCACCTACTTATTGAGCTACTGGTCCCATATACCACTACTTCGTTTCCATTAACGTTATAATTGCGTCATTCCCTCTATTCTGTTCCCTGCTCAATTTATTTCTTTCCTTATCCCTCCTACAAATTCTCAGAATGCAAAAAATGGTTCAAATGGCTCTGAGCACTATGGGACTCAACTGCTGTGGTCATTAGTCCCCTAGAACTTAGAACTACTTAAACCTAACTAACCTAAGGACATCACACACATCCATACCCGAGGAAGGATTCGAACCTGCGACGGCAGCAGCAGCAGCGCGGTTCCAAACTGAAGCGCCTAGAACCGCTCGGCCACACCGGCCGGGCTCAGAATGCATCTCTTGCTCAGTGACCCTCGGTTTTCGAAGTGATTTTGCATTAAAAGTCCATGACTCACTACCAGGAGACGAAACTGGTAATACACTCTCTGACCATAAAGTTTCCTTTCCACACAAATGGGAAATTTAAAAGGTAAACTCCCCATCGCAGCCCCCTCATATTCAGTGGTACGATGGCCCATTGGATAGCCTGTTATAAACTGAACCCAGATTAAGCATGAAAGCAGGAAGAAGGTGTACCGAACTGTTAAAAAAACAAGCAAAACAAAACTAATTAACAGTCCACGCTCGAGATGTGCAACATAACCGAGTTACAAGGACCAACGCGCTGTGATTATGTGGTCACGGTGCTGGACGACGAAGGGGAAGATCCGTGTTCAAATCTCCCCCGCGCCCATTTTTTTTCACAAAATTATGAAATGTCTGTCCGGTCACTGACGTGTCTGATCGCTGTATTCAGATATGTGTCGGTGCCGTGGTGTAACATCCATTTGCAACAACAAGGTATAAGCAAGGAACCTCCAGACGTACGTATCTCCTATTTGTTCTACACAAGTGCCACCTCTTATGACTCTTGCGTTCCGTTTTGAGAGTTTTGACTCTTTGTTAAAACATAGTTCACACCCGATTAATTGTTGTTTTCATTTCTGTGAGATATCTATGCAGCATCTCGCTTGCTCTCACTATTCATCACAGTTACTTACTACGTTAATATATTCTTACCACAAGACGCATATTCAATAATCAATGTGTAGTATGACACTTCCGGCATAAGAAGTTAGCCTCATTCTGCCAACGGCCTTGTCAAAGAGGGCGGAGGAGCGGATAGAAGTTCAGGGCACTCTCTTGTCCTAGGGCTGGGAAATTGCCCCTAAAGGCGGAAGAATCAGCAATGATCAACGACATGAGGATGCAGAAAGCAATGGAAACCACTGCATTAAAGACACGTAACGTGTATCCACAGGACATGTGGCCTGTAGTTGAAGAAGTGTCATGATGATCTCTCCATTGGCAAAAGATTCCGGAATAGTCCCCCATTCGGATCTCCGGGAGGGGAATGCCAAGGGGGAGGTTACCGTGAGAAAAAGATTCAATAATCAACGAAAGCATAACGATCTACGAGTCGGGGCGTGGAATGTCAGACCCTTGAACGTGGTAGGGAAACTAAAAAATCTGAAAAGGGAAATGCAAAGGCACAATCTAGATATAGTAGGGGTCAGTGAAGTGAAGTGGAAGGAAGACAAGGATTTCTGGTCAGATGAGTATCGGGTAATATCAACAGCAGCAGAAAACGGTATAACAGGTGTAGGATTCGTTATGAATAGGAAGGTAGGGCAGAGGGTCTGTTACTGTGAACAGTTCAGTGATCGGGTTGTTCTAATCAGAATCGACAGCAGACCAACACCGACAACAACAGTTCAGGTATACATGCCGACGTCGCAAGCTGAAGATGAACAGATAGAGAAAGCGTATGAGGATATTGAAAGGGTAATGCAGTATGTAAAGGGGGACGAAAATATAATAGTCATGGGCGACTGGAATGCAGTTGTAGGGGAAGGAGTAGAAGAAAAGGTTACAGGAGAATATGGGCTTGGGACAAGGAATGAAAGAGGAGAAAGACTAATTGAGTTCTGTAACAAGTTTCAGCTAGTAATAGCGAATACCCTGTTCAAGAATCACAAGAGGAGGAGGTATACTTGGAAAAGGCCGGGAGCTACGGGAAGATTTCAATTAGATTACATCATGGTCAGACAGAGATTCCGAAATCAGATACTGGATTGTAAGGCGTACCCAAGAGCTGATATAGACTCAGATCACAATATAGTAGTGGTGAAGAGTAGGCTGAAGTTCAAGACATTAGTCAGGAAGAATCAATACGCAAAGAAGTGGGATACGGAAGTTCTAAGGAATGACGAGATACGTTTGAAGTTCTCTAACTCGATAGATACAGCAATAAGGAATAGCGTAATAGGCAGTACAGTTGAAGAGGAATGGACATCTCTAAAAAGAGCCATCACAGAAGTTGGAAAGGAAAACATAGGGACAAAGAAGGTAGCTGCGAAGAAACCATGGGTAACAGAAGAAATACTTCAGTTGACTGATGAAAGTAGGAAGTACAAACATGTTCCGGGAAAATCAGGAATACAGAAATACAAGTCGCTAAGGAATGGAATAAATAGGAAGTGCAGGGAAGCTAAGACGAAATGGCTGCAGGAAAAATGTGAAGACATCGAAAAAGATATGATTCTCGGAAGGACAGAATCAGCATACAGGAAAGTCAAAACAACCTTTGGTGACATTAAAAGCAACGGTGTTAACATTAAGAGTGCAACGGGAATACCACTGTTAAATGCACAGGAGAGAGCAGATAGGTGGAAAGAATACATTGAAAGCCTCTGAGGGTGAAGATTTGTCTGATGTGATAGAGGAAGAAACAGGATACGATTTAGAAGAGATAGGGGATCGAGTATTAGAATCGGAATTTAAAAGAGCTTTGGAAGACTTACGGTCAAATAAGACAGAAGGGATAGATAACATTCCATCAGAATTTCTAAAATCATTAGGGGAAGTGGCAACAAAACGACTATTCGCGTTGGTGTGTAGAATATATGAGTCTGGCGACATACCATCTGACTTTCGGAAAAGCATTATCCACACAATTCCGTAGACGGCAAGAGCTGGCAAGTGCGAGAATTATCTCACAATCAGCTTAACAGCTCATGCATCGAAGCTGCTTACAAGAATAATATACAGAAGAATGGAAAAGAAAATTGAGAATGCGCTAGGTGACGATCAGTTCAGCTTTAGGAAAAGTAAAGGCACGAGAGAGGCAATTCTGACGTTACGGCTAATAATGGAAGCAAGGCTAAAGAAAAGTCAAGACACGTTCATAGGATTTGTCGACCTGGAAAAAGCGTTCGACAATATAAAATGGAGCAAGCTGTTCAAGATTCTGAAAAAGTAGGGGTAAGCTATAGGGAGAGACGGATCATTACAATATGTACAACAACCAAGAGGGAATAATAAGAGTGGACGATCAAGAACGAAGTGCTCGTATTAAGAAGAGAGTAAAACAAGGCTGTAGCCTTTCGCCCCTACTCTTCAATCTGTACATCGAGGAAGCAATGATGGAAATAAAAGAAAGGTTCAGGAGTGGAATTAAAATACAAGGTGAAAGGATATCAATGATACGATTCGCTGATGACATTGCTATCCTGAGTGAAAGAGAAGAAGAATTAAATGATCTGCTGAACGGAATGAACAGTCTAATGAGTGCACAGTATGGTTTGAGAGTAAATCGGAGAAAGACGAAGGTAATGAGAAGTAGTAGAAATGAGAACAGCGAGAAACTTAAGATCAGGATTGATGGTCACGAAGTCAATGAAGTTAAGGAATTCTGCTACCTAGGCAGTAAAATAACCAATGACGGACGGAGCAAGGAGGACATCAAAAGCAGACTCGCTGTGGCAAAAAAGGCATTTCTGGCCAAGAGAGGTCTACTAATATCAAATACCGGCCTTAATTTGAGGAAGAAATTTCTGAGGATGTACGTCTGGAGTACAGCATTGTATGGTAGTGAAACATGGACTGTGGGAAAGCCGAAACAGAAGAGAATCGAAGCATTTGAGATGTGGTGCTATAGACGAATGTTGAAAATTAGGTGGACTGATAAGGTAAGGAATGAGGATGTTCTACGCAGAATCGGAGAGGAAAGGAATATGTGGAAAACACTGATAAGGAGTAGGGACAGGATGATAGGACATCTATTAAGATATGAGGGAATGACTTCCATGGTACTAGAGGGAGCTGTAGAGGGCAAAAACCGTAGAAGAAGACAGAGATTGGAATACGTCAAGCAAATAATTGAGGACGTAGGTTGCAAGTGCTACTCTGAGATGAAGAGGTTAGCACAGGATTGGAATTCGTGGCGGGCCGCATCAAACCAGTCAGTAGACTGATGACAAAAAAAAGTATGACACCGCCAAGACTACAAAAGGAGAAGAGAAGCGTTAGTGATGCAGAGTTCATAATTTAGCAAAAACAAAAAGGGCATGAGGGAGCTCTGAATACTGACCTCCCCCTTCGCAATCCAACACCGTCACCACACAACCACGACTGCGTGGGTCTTGCGATTCGTTCGATGTTGTACATCTTCAGCTTAGACCTTTCACTATTTCTGTTTTGCTTCGTTTTCCACAGTTCAGTGCACCTTCTTCCTCTTTTCAGGCTTGATCCCTGTTCGGTTTTTGACAGGCTACCCACTGGGCCATTTTACCACAATGGGCGGAATGCGATGTTTGGTTTCCCTAATTAGTTCGGAAAACCAACTGGGATGCTGTTGTAGCTCCGTTTCTTTGTTCTCTTATTCATGGAGATCTTGTATTTATCTGCCCTAAACACAAAGATTAGGCAACGATTCCATTACTGCGTTTTTAATTTTTACAATGCCTTCTCCGTTTTCGTGGGTCATCCTTGTTCATGCCACAACTTTGATTTTCAAAGACGACTTTATCCATATGGTACATTTTGCATGGTTTGTAATGGTAATCACAGCTAAGACGTTATTTCCACGTTGTCTTTCCATGTAAGATGGCAAGAACTATGCCCCTTACATGAAGTCATTAAAGATCACCTAACTCACGTTGAGCTAACAGTAGGGCTGAACAAAATGACTGACAAGGCACAATGAATGCATCTTGTAGAGGGTATAGTATGGACGTATCGGAATAAGTAATGTCAGGTGATGGCTTTAAAGTATTTCACACGACATGAAAACTTTGTGGAAACGAGTCGATTTACTGGACACTAGTTTACCGCAGGGAAGTATTTAGAGTTGACCGTGGCCGGCTGGGGAACAGCGAAGGTAAGCGACAATAAGCAGCTTAGGGCGGCTCAAGATCTGAGGTAGCGGTAACGCGGCGAGGCGTCCAGCCGCCTTAAGATGAGTGACAGCATGGTTGATCCCAACCCCATGCTGGTGTACAGGGAAGCAGACGGAGAATTGTACACCTGTCGATAAATGTCCGTCGTCCAGTTTTCAGGGAAACATGCGAGAAAGCCGCGCAAAGCTACGGTGGAGCGGTCAACAGAGGTCAAAATATGCGTGTTCGTGACTATAGCAACTTCACGCTGAATTCACGGTCCACAGAGTCTGAAGTAAATCAGGTGAAGAGCGACAGTATGAAATACGCCCACCTCTCCTGGGCGTCAGAAATAGGGAAAAATTGGTGTTTGTGCAGACGCTAACCTTGATAGGTGGCCTGGGAGGAGCGAAATAGCAGAAGTTAGGAGGAAAGGAAATTTTGTGGGAATTTGTTCACTTCCCAGAGCAGGCATAGGACGGCACTGGGAAGCGACACATAATTAACGCGACTTGCACTGCAATTGGCGTAAGTGATTTTGCTGGAGGGGAAACCGAGGCGAAGAGCGGGCTGTGAGAAGTCTCCGTCGCGGTCTTCCGTTCCCAGCTTGACTAGAGTGCGGGCGTGGCGTTCTTTACTCAGCTTGCCTGGGAAAGAGTGAGCATCGCTGCAGTGTAGGACTTAGCAAATGGAACGATTGGGCTTGGAGATAGGAAGTTTTGATTCAGCTATGTACTGAGCAAGATAGCTAGGAGTGAATAGACGAGCGCAGCCTTGCAGCACCACGAGGTCGGCCGAAGTCCGCACAACGACACCGCTCAACCACGTTGAATTCGGTGATATTGCGCCCGCTCCAGCTACTGATTAATTTGTTGGATCACGTCGGCAAAGTTTTCACGAGGGTTTCATGGGACATGTATTGTAGAATTCTTCTCGCACTTCGCATTACGCCTGAGTCATTCAGGAATTACTCTTGATTTATCGCGCTTTACTCCACGCAAACGTAATTTATTATCACTTCCTGTTAGGAGAGTCATGTAATGTGATGATTGAAGGTCGTGAGTTAAAATAAATCTGTGGTAATCGACTGCATCTGTTTTCAATCAAGTAGTTGAAATCCCAAGTCACTTTCTTAAGTAATTTTATATTCAACATTTGCATCTGGTGTTCAATAGCTGAATATAACATCAATGTGCACCACTTTTAATTAAAAGGGATCAATTAATGTCAACCCTGCTACCGCAGTTCAATCAGGAGTCACAGGACCTAATTACTTTCTTTGCGTTATCCAACATTGCGGCAGTTTTGCATTCTCTGTTGATCTGTTAGTCAATTACCTGGAGTGAACACGCACCAAAACCAGATAAATGACGGGTGGGGTGTTACATCCATTATATCGATATTCATGGTCCAATTGTAACCCTTTTGTGATATCATCATTTTTATCTAATTTTGTAACACTTACACTCTTCTTAGGAAAGTCAAAACAGCCTTCAGTGAAATTAAACACTAGGGCGGTAATATTAAGAGTGCGACGGGAATACCACTGTTAAATGCAGAGGAAAGAGCGGATAGGTGAAAAGAGTACAGTGAAGGTCTCTATGTGGGGAGAGAAGAAACAGGAGTCAATTTAGAAGAGATAGGAATTCCAGTGTTAAAAACAGAATTTAAGAGAGCTTTGTGGGACTTAAGATCAAATAAAGTAGAAGGGATATAAAACATTCCATCAGAATTTCTGAAATCATTGGGGCAGGTGGCAACAAAACGACTATTCAAGTTGGTGTGTAGAATGTATGAGTCCAGTGACATACCACCTGACTTTCGTAAAAATATCATCCACACAGTTCCGAAAACTGGAAGAAGTCACAAGTGCGACAATCATCACACGATCAGATTAAAAGATCATCCCTCCAAGTTGCCGACAAGAGTAACGTACAGAAGAAAGGAAAGGAAACTTGAGGGTGTGTTACATGACGATCGGTTTGGCTTTAGGAAAGGTAAAGGCACCAGAGAGGCAATTCTGACATTGCGGTTGATAATGGAAGCGAGACCAAAGAAAAATGAAGACACGATCATAGGATTTGTCGACTTGGAAAAAGCCTTCGACAATGTAAAATGGTGCAAGATGTTTGTAATTCTGAGAAAGTTAGGGGTAACCTTTAGGGAAAGACTGGTAATATACAATATGTACAATAGCCAAGAGGGCATAATAATAGTGAACGACCAAGAACGAAGTGCTCGGATTAAAGAGCGTGTCAGACAGGTGTTTCCTCCCTGCTGTTCAGTATGTGCATCGAAAGAGCAATGACGGAAAGAAAAGAAAGATTCAGGAATGGAACTGAAATTCAAGATCAAAGGATATCAATGATACGATTTGAGGATGACAGTGCTATCCTGAGTGAAAGTGAAGAGGAATACATGATCTGCTAAACGGAATGAACAATGTAATGAATGAATAATTCGAAGAAAGACGGAAGTAATGAGAAGTAGTAGAAATAAGAGCAGGGATTATGGACACGAAGTAGATGAAATCAAGGAATTCCGCCACCTGGGCAGTATAATTACCAATGACGGACGGAGAAACGATGTCATCGCAAGCAGACTAGCACAGGGAAAAAGAGCATTCCTGACCTAGAGAAGTCTATTAGGATCAAACGTAGGCCTTAATTTGAGAAAGAAATTTCTGAAAATGAACGTTAGGAGCACAGCATTGTATGGTAGTGAAACATGGACTGGTGGAAAATCGGAACAGAAGAGAATCCAAGCATTTTAGATGTGAAAATTAGGTGGACTGATAAGGTAAGAAATGTGGAGGTTCTGCGCTGGGGGAGGAAAAGAACAGGGGGAAGGGACAGAATGATAGGACATCTGTCTTAAGACATCAGGGAATGACTTCTGTGCTAGTAAAGGGAGCTGTAGGGGAAAAAAAATGGCTCTGAGCACTATGGGACTCAACTGCTGTGGTCATCAGTCCCCTAGAACTTAGAGCTACTTAAACCTAACTAACCTAAGGACACTACACACATCCATGCCCGAGGCAGGATTCGAACCTGCGACCGTAGCAGTCGCACGGTGCCGGGCTGCGCGCCTAGAACCGCGATACTACCGCGGCCGGCTTTTGTTCGTCAGTTGGTAAGGCACCGGTCAGATAACCATAGAGATGTACAAGAACTGACATAGCAGTTATATAAATTAATTTTACTTTCTTTAATCAAATTATTTTTTTTAAGTTCTGTTTTCAGTGCCAGAAATATATTGAAATTCCACAAGATTTTGATACACACTTTTATTTTCTAAATAATAAAAGTAATCGCACGAAAGACAGATGGAATACGCATTCACTGGAGGAAACGTCATGTCCACAAGCAAACAAGGTATCTTATACAATCCTCTCGGAGATACTCATGCAGCTCTAGTGGCAGAGGCTTCAAAGAGGCGTCGTTTATCACGGTGCGGTTATCTGTTAAAATAATATAGCGTGTTTTGCTAGAAGCTGTATATTACTTCCTCCTACTTAACTGGCGGAAAGATCGAGAAAGTAAAATTAGAGAGATTCGAGCTCATACAGGGGTTTACTGTCTTCCAGCGCATCACTCGCTACTGGATTAGGAAATGGGATAAGCGAAAAAGGTACACAAGTACACTCTACCACTCCCAAAAGTTAACTTGCGGGGTATAGGTAGATGTAAGTGTAGTGAAGACGTGAACCGTGCCGTACACCAGGATATTTTTTATCGGTATGAGTCCGCAGAAGAGACCGTGACTGCCACAGTAGGAGTTTCGCGTCCCGACCGCTGAATGGCAGTTTAATCGCAGGCGGCGCGCGACGTCCCCAAATTATTTTCCTCCGACTTCCCACTCGTGTTTCCTTCCGTTCCTCCGTCCATTTGCGAGGCTGCCCCAGCAAAACTGGACGGCGGCCAGCGCTCGCCGTTCTTACTCCACGCCCAATGAATTATTTCGGTTAAATCATTTACAGCTCACTTGCCACTGAATCAGGTTTAAAGCTGGAAAGAGAGAAAGAGAGAGAGCGGGGATGAAGAAAAGGGGAGGAAGAAGAAAGGAAAACAGAGCGACAGGAAGCGGCGGTGCGGTTGAAGTATTCGGGCAATTACTGCCGAGTGACTGGCGAGGCAGAATGCGGCTATCGCCGGCCACGCTCTGACCGCGCCGGTGCTCGCCGCGCCGTCGTCGTATATCGCGGCGCCGAGCATCTGCTGCCCCTCGCCTCTCCTTCCGGTTCGCCGAAAATAGCGCGTGGCGAGTCCACGCTTCGATAAAAGCCAAATTACTGTGCGCATTTGTTATGGCGCCGCCACAGCATTTATTTATCGTTTTCACTCGTTAAATTTGATTCTAGCGCTGCTTTTTTTTTCACATTTTCTACCTTTTGCTTTGAACGTTCTCATTGTTTTCCTTCAAGACACTCGCACACACACACACACACACACACACACACACACACACACACACACACACACAGCACACACACTCGCGAACGAATGAGGTGTACAGCAAAAGTACTAAGACTGATTTTAACCTACCAGAGGTTTTAGTTTTTTCGAACAACAATTATGTCCCCTTCAAAGTAGTTCCCTACGGCAGCTATACATCGGTGGAGTCGTTACCAGCCTTACTAGCAGCGCTGAAATGGTAAGGCCTTTAACATGTCGATCACATTCTTTTTAATGTTCTCTAGAATCCCAACATTACGCCCTTTTGTTTTTGAATTTCGGGAAAAGAAAAAAGAGCCAAGGACAGATTTGGTGAATAAGAGAGGCAGTAATGTACAGTTAAAATGTCCCTCCCCTCACGTACAGGAATTCTATAACGTGTGTACGAGTACAGGTTGTGACGCAGGAACGACGACTTATGGAAGTCTGCATATGGGTCGTGCACTGATAGCCAAAGAGGTTAAGGCGACCGCTCGCGTAAGGCGGGAAATTCAGATTCGAGTTGCGGTCCGGCACAAATTTTCGTTGCCGTCATTCTCTTATACAGCAGATGGTCGTTAGTATTTGCAACTGCGAATACATTTGATGTATTTCATAGCGGCTGTAGTCGCCACAGTGCCTGTTACTTTGGACATGCATCCATGTCTGAACCAGCATTGGCAGTACCAAAGATGATCAAGTGTTCGTTGGTCTTAAGGTTTGCATTTTAGATCACACCATTACTATACTTCCTTTCTTCTTTTTGTCCACACTAAGATCTTTCAAAGTAGCATAATCTAAAATCTTAGCAACAACAGTGCCAGTATATGCATTCCACTGTCAAAGGTATCAGAACCATATTCGGTTATAACTTTCGACTCGATCGTCACCGGACCATGGACCGTGATTTCACATTAATAAATTTACGCTTCTCCATCAGACATGAAAGTCTGTAAAATCATCACCGAGTCACCCTCTATACGCAGTGGTGAAACCGTTGATGTTTCGAAGCGCATTTCAAGACACGGCAGTCTCTCCATACATTCCGTTCCATCATGATCAATCGATTTTGAAACATTACAGCGTTGTGTCACCTTTGTTTTCATCCTTTCTCGTATGTGAACGTCGCTATAGCTCCACAATAAAAAAAGCAGTTAAAATAATTTCTGGGCCGTTTTTATTAGCGACCTAAAAACTTATAGATACCAGAATGAGATTTTCACTCTGCAGCGGAGTGTGCGCTGATATGAAACTTCCTGGCAGATTAAAACTGTGTGCCCGACCGAGACTCGAACTCGGGACCTTTGCCTTTCGCGGGCAAGTCCTCTACCAACTTTTTTTGTTTTTTTTTATATTCTTTTTCTTTTTTTGTTAACCCTTTAATAAAATGGAACTAAAAAAAGAACCAAGTGCCACCGCCACTTTTCATCCTATAACAAAAAAAGTCTTGTCCACTTCAGGCGTTGGCTCCTGACTAAACCTACTCCAGAGAGCTGCCTATATACCAGGGCAAATATAGGAAATCAAGGTTAGGGCTATCCTTACAAACAAAACAAAATCATCCTTTTTCTGAACTTTATTTTTATTTTTATTGTTATTATGTTATTATTATTTTTTTGTTTTTGTTTAGTTTTGTTGTGTAATTGATCAGAGGCCTTCTGCGCCCCGCTGGTAATATGTTGAGTCACGTCTTCTCGAAATTGATGTGTTCTGTTTAATTGTTCAGAAATGTTCATTGGTTCAAACAGGAAACGGTCTTCTCTCTTGGCTTAACACATTCCAGCTGCGAGGCGGGTCGTGGAAAGCACTAACAAGGAAGTTCGAGAAAAATTGTCGGTATTTTGGGTGACGGACAACGACATAATGACGGTCATTGAGGTATCTCCAAAAATCGAGTACAGAGTCTACAGTTTGTCCAAATAGGTAGTGAATGGCCTGACCGCGAATCCAGTTCACAGCAATGGTCTTTGTCCGAGGAAAATATTCACGATCCGGAAATAATAATGAAAGGGGAGTAATCCGATCCGGAATGTCCCGCGTTAGAAAAGCGACAATAAGACGAATCAAGTGCCAAACCTCCGCCGCCAGTCCGCAAACAAACCGATGTTCATCATTGTCTGGCACTCCACACGTGGAACATAGAGGTGATTGGGCGAGTTAGATAGGATGAAGGCGAGATTGATTGATTTGCTTACCATTGACAGTTAGGTACCAGACAGATTGAACATTGGTGTCAAGGTAACGGGCGAAAACCGCGCGCCAAACATGACGCCAGTCTACCTGGGGGAACTTTTGTTCAATCGGGTTAGGTAACGACCTAATTGGAGGACATTGTATACTGCCCTTGTCTTGAGTAAAAGCTGTCTTGGTAAGGTGAGGCGTAGATAACTGAGTTCAAGAAATAAGTATCGTATATAATGGAACTGGGCCGGAACGGCCGAGATCACCACCGGGGCTGACAGTGAGACCGGCGTATATGCCGTCAGGAGGAGACCATTGAGGCTCGTTGGGCATCGTGTCCATACCGTCATCTGGGAGCTGACAAATAGGGCGCGAGCTCTATCCGGCACGTGAAACAGACCTATCCCACCCCGTTCACGGGGAAGAGTAAGGGTTGCATTGTTAACTTTGAACAACAGCCCAGAGCTGCGAAAGATGCCATCGCTGCCAACATGCGATGTGCCACAGTAAATGGGAAAGGTTGAGCTTGTGCTACATGGGGAACTCGGGATGCGATATACATATTGACTTATCGAGCTCGTTGGAGAATATCTAGGGGTCGAAGACGATGGTCCATAAGACCTGCTCTGATCATTAAAAGGAGGCGTCGGCAGTTGATGGCGGCTGAACGCCGGAGATCAGATGAAAAGTCTATTCCCAAACAGCGAATGGTATCAATGGTGGTGAGAGGTATAACACACTCCACAGGGAGTCCCGTGCCAATGAACATAACTTGTGACTTATATACGTTTAAAGAGCTACCCGACGCCTCACCATAAGTCGCTACCCACGTCAAAACAGCTCGAACCTCGTCGGCATTACGTAAACAGATGACTACATCGTCAGCATAGGCCGTGCGACAGAATCGGTATCGATCTATGGACAACCCTACCAAACGTTGTCTGAGTACACATAGCAAGGATTCCAAGGAAAATTCGTACAAAATCGCTGATAGAGGACAACCTTGACGTACGGATCGACCTATTTTGATCGGAGGAGTGAGTCTGCCATTGTACATAATCCTGGAAGACGAACCCCGCAGAAGGCGCATCACTACCGTGATAACGGCGACTGGGAAACCCATATGGTGGAGAACGGCCGTAAGGAACGAATGGTCAACCCTATCAAAAGCTTGACTAAAGTCCAAAGACGCAAGTGCCCCAGAGAGGCGTTGTGCCTGGGTAACGGCGATCATATCCCTGTAGCGGCAAAAAGCCATGCGGATATTATTATCCCCTCCCAAAGATGCTTGGTCTGGCGACACAACATATCGGGCAACGGTTTTAAGTCGTGCCGCCAAAAGGCGAGTGAAGATTTTCATATCACTGTTAAGGAGGGTGAGGGACCGATAATCACTAATATTGTTGCCAGCATGCGGTTTATGTACAGGAATAATAATTCCTTCCATGAAAGAGTCCGGCACAGGTACTTCCGGAGACATCAGTTCCCGACATATGGAGGTGAAGGTGGACTCTAACAAATCACGGAATTCGAGGGGAAGACCGTCGGGTTCTGGAGAGCGATTGATGGTTCCTGCTCGGATCGCATCGCGGACTTCATCATCAGTCACCTCTGACACCAAGTCAATCGTCGCATCTCCTGGGAGACCACCGAAGTTGAGCTGTGAGACTTCCTCGATCAACTCTGGGGAATGTGGAATTGCGGCGTAGAGCTGCTGGTAGTGGGCGTGAAGCACATTCCCTATTGCAGATTGGGTTATGTAGCGACGCCCTTCTTGGTCTGTGAGGACGGGAATAAATTTTCGGCGACGATGTTGGCGTTCTTGGATGATATGGTACATAGATGGATGTTCATGAGGCATGCGATCAGCAGTACGAGATCGTACTATCGCTCCTTCCAAATGACTTCGCATGAGATTGGAGATTTGGGCCTTAGCATGGTTCATCCTTGTATGGCGCTCAGGGGAGGCTGGCATCGTGGAGCATTCTCGTAGGATCCTGTAGGAAAAGTCCATAGTGCTCTTCCTCCAGGCGCCAACATCTTTGCCATATCGGATCACAGTTTTTCGAAGAGCAGGTTTTGCACACTGGATCCACCAGGATATGGTAGACGGATACGTGGGACGGCGTCTATTTCATGTGATCCAAGTGTCTTCTATTAGAAGTCGACAGTCAGGTGAATTAAGAAGTGCCGTGTTCAGTTTCCATAAACCACGTCCGTGCCATACTGCCTGTCTTGTGAGAACAACGTCACAGAAGTAAGCTTCACGATCTGAGAAAGCAACAGGCCAGATTTCAGACTGTCGTGTGTGTTGAATTAGGGATCGCGAGATGTAGATGCGATCCAGTCTGCTAGACGAGTGCGCAGTGTAGTACGTAAAGCCCAAACGATCACCGTGAACAGGTCTCCACGTGTCGACAAATTGTAGCCGTGTCACGACTGTTTCCAGAGCTGCGCATGGTGAGTGACGCGGCAATTGATCCTGAGGTCGCTAGGTGCAGTTGAAGTCTCCACCCATGACCCAGTCATCGTGTGGTCCCTTAAAAAGGGGTGTAACTTCATCTGCGAAGAAGGCATTGCGTTCACGACGGTAGCTGGAGCCCGACGGCGCGTAAATGTTGACGATGCGTACACCAAAGAGAGTAAGGGGCATACCTCTGCCGTTGGGGAGGTATAGGACATCTTCGGCAGGAAGACCTTCTCGTAAGATGATGGCAACACCATTACCGGTGTACGAAGCGGGAGAAAGATGCGCCGTGAAGCCATGTGGTGGTGAAAAATCGGCGACATGCACTTCCTGAAGAAGCGCAATATCAATGTCCTCATCATAAATCATATCGCGGAGCAGCGCTAGTTTGTGGGGCGCACGAATGGTCGCGAGGTTAATCGTTGCGACACGATAATGCTGTTGTTGCACAGGCACAGGTGGGGCTACTTCTTCAGGAGCGAGAGGTCGTCGATCTTGCCGGTCCGCTGAAGAGAGAGTTTGCGGGCGCGGGCGCAACTGATGGGGGCGCCCCATCATCAGCACCGTCCACCCCAGTCCCTTCGATCTCCACGTCGTCTGCCCAGGACACTGATACTGCGGTAGGGTACCGACTGTGTACATCATCCATGTGGAGAGGAGACATAGTTTTCAGCTCAGCATATAGACTTTCTTCAATGTCGACTTGTGGGGGCGACGGCGACAGTAAGGAGGGGTGATCGTTGACAGTGGTCGCCTGTGGCGGGTCATTCGCATCAGACTTTTGGACATCATAGATCGTCCATCTTCGGTTCTGCATCTCTGGCATCCATCCGTAGAATGGATTCATCAGGGGGTGTACGGCTATCGACCCTTGTTTTCGAACAGGTCGTTCCGAGCCTGACTGCGGCTGGCCTTCGTCTGACTCCGGACCAGTCTGAAGGAAAGCAGAAGTAGGTACCACTCCCGGATCAACGTCCATCTCAGCAGCATTTTCATTCACAGTGATGTGGCAGGTCAGGATCTGGCGTCTGTGGCACCTCAGAAGGAATCTCAGTAGCGGTTGCATCTGCCTGATCAGACGACGTCAACAGAGCAGGAAGACCATGTGTAGAGGTGCCCTTCCTGGGCAGCCTTGGCATATGTGACAGGGATCTGAGTGATCACCGCTGGGGACGCTTCCTCGCCGACCGGCGTTTGGATCAGGCGGCGTCGCAAGCAGGCGGATCTGACGTGGCCTTCTTGTCCACAACCCGCACATGTTCGGGGTTGGCCGTCGTACATGACAATGGCTCGCACACCGCCAATTGTCAGGTATGATGGTATATGTTTTTTCAGTTCAATTTTTACCTGACGCACACCATTAAGGACATGGTAGGTCGTGAAGTTTTGCCATTTTTCCTCTACGTAACCGATGACGTTACCGTATGGTTGTAACGCAAAGACAATTACGTCCTTCGGCACTTCAAATGGTAGTTCAAACACCCTAATCGTGCGTTGACCGTACTCTGCGAGTTCATGTGTTACTGCTCCGATGTGACCATCAAAGTATTTGAACTTAAGTCCATTGGTATGGCGGCGAATAACATCTTCACACACCTCGGTGTTCGTCATTTTAATATGAACGACACTACTCGTGATGGAAAAATGGATTCCGATAACGTGGTTAGGATCAAAACGAACTTCTTCACGTAGGAACGTTTCAACTTCATGTGCACGAGGTCGCGCATGTTCAGCTGGGAAGGAAATTTTAAGGGTCGCACGGCGGTAAGTGCTCGATATGTTCACGGTGGACGGACACAAGCCTTAAAGCTACGACGCGGAAGTAAACAAACCTGCAGCGGACCGAGACACGAACTCAGCCAACTGAGCTACCGAAGCACGACTCACGCCCAGTACTGACAGCTTTACTTCTGCCAGTATCTCGTCTCCTACCTTTCAAACTTTGCAGAAGCTCTCCTGCAAACCTTGCAGAACTAGCACTCCTGAAAGAAAGGATATTGCGGAGACATGGCTTAGCCACAGCTTGGAGGATGTTTCCAGAATGAGATTTTCACTCTGCAGCGGAGTGTGCGCTGATATAAAACTTCCTGGCAGATTAAAACTGTGTGTCCGACCGAGACTCGAACTCGGGTCCCGAGTTCGAGTCTCGGTCGGGCACACAGTTTTAATCTGCCAGGAAGTTTCAACTTCTAGATAGGTGGTCAAAAATTTGAATTTTGTACTAAGTCTCATAAAAGGCCATGTAACATGGCTTAGGGCAGAACCACTACAGCAACATTTCCCACCGTTACTTTCTTCAAGAAATGGGGCTTTCAGAACACAAGGCAATCAATTAAATAAGCAAATTTTGAGATAAATAGACATAAAGTTCTTGCTGAATAATTATTTACAGGAAAAGTTTACACGTTTTTAAAACATTGAATGGTAGAAGACATTTAGTGAATAACGATAAATTTAAGTGCTTTTACATGTTACCTTGAAGAGAAAATTAAAATTTTCGACTTGATTATTTTTTGCACTGAATGTGCTGTACTTGTATCTTCCTCTTTATTCCAATCTTCAAGTTTTACCACAGAAACACTAATTATGACACACTTATGTAAAATATAATTATAGCTTTATTTCCTGTTTCTGCTTATAACAGAAAATTTCCAGTTCAGATTCAAAGAAAAATCTGTTCATTTTCGGGAGGATTGTTATCAGTAAGTCCTTCACAGTCGTTTTCTTTGCCTTTGTCGATATTTGGTATAAAGGGACCATGCTGGGTGTTACAAAAGTCTGTCATGGAATGGCCGGGTTTCTTCATTACTCCAGATTTGTCAAATTGCTCACCAAGACTCAGAGTCTGCTTAAAAATTACGACAAAAGTTGTATCGTAACCCTCAATCGTTCCGCCACAGTTGAATCAGAATGGATATATTTACTTTCTAGATTCTTCTCTGGAATGGGATAGTTTTATACAGATGGGATGCATGCTATATTTTGAACAACTTTAGTATCATCAGTTTACTTACCTGCATCCGTCTTACACTAGTCAATCACAATACTAAAAACTCACATTTTCCTCTATGTACGTGTATAAAACCATTTCCCACGCGTTTTTAACCTGTTCAAAAATACTTCTTACACACCCTTACAAATCTCACTCCAGTCCGAAAGAAATATTTGAGGCTAACGCCTATAGATTTCTAGAACCATCCGCCTTCCGAGACCTCATGATATTACCTGACTGGACAAATCTCCGAAGGTACATGTTTTGCCGACTGTATATGACTAAATTCCCAGAAGGAGTGAAATATGTTTTCGTCTCTTCTTCGTTAAGCTGACTGTGGTATTCCAACTCGCAGCAGGAGGTGCTACCAGGAAGTCTTTTAGCTGGAACCCTTACAGCCCTTCCTTTCATATATTTCTGTCCGCAGTTTCGCTGCCGTCGCCTCATACTCCTCAGGATGCCGAGAATGTCTTCTTCCTCTGCTCTCTGCTCCACCTTTATTGCAGGCATTATTATCAGCTGCTGCAGAAGCATCACATTGCTCACAGCTCTTCTGCCATACTCTCCTGCATTAAAGGAAAAACGTGTTAATACAACGTACAATTATTTTGAAAGTACCGTGTAATATTGTATACATCTTATATAATAATACTGTTATACATCTAACGTCAGTAACCTAGTCTGGTAACTAACTCGTTAGTTTATTCTCACTTACCAATTTACAGTGTAATTATTAGCGTTACCTGTGCTAGAATGCTTATATTTCGATGCGTTATCTTTCATATCTTGAGACGAATCAGTCACATTCTTTACTCCACTTTAATTAAAACTCACACACCGACAAAGCAAACTGTGACAATGGACATGCTGCCATTGTCCTCCCAACAAAAAACTTCTCCCACCCCCCAACCCTCTCCCACGCTCAACAGCGTTGCCAATACTATAACTGTTATTTATAACATCTAGACATGACTCTTCTATGCTCGGAAAGTAGCTTACAAGTAGTTCTTAAAAATGGGATACTTCCAAAATGACTAAGAACCGACTTGTTTCCCTTGTGCCCTGAAAGCCACTTATGTTTCTCCGAGGATACAATTTAGGCCTAATTTTCCTGTAGAGAAATTGCTCCTCAGTTGCAGACAACGTGGAACATTTATCACAAATCTATTGTTGAAACAGAGAGGTAGTCACAGAAAGCATTAAGTGTAGTCCAAAATAAGATACTGGAGAGAGATACATCATGTAAATAGCAGCTACATCCTTGTATCCTTAGATTTGAACTTACAATAACCAATACGTATTTAAGAGGAAACAAAAATAAACACCCTATGATGATGCTACAACGCTGGTGAGGCATGCCTCAGAAAATTAACATCTATTTCGTTACATTAAATTTTTCGCAATCCATTCGTCCCACATAGAGGGGTACATGGGAGGTGGAACAAGAAAAGGATAAACAATTCCCGCTTGAGTGGCCGAGCGGTTCTAGGCGCTACAGTCTGGAACCGTGCGACCGCTACGGTCGCAGGTTCGAATTCTGCCTCGGGCATGGATGTGTGTCAGGTCCTTAGCTTAATTAGATTTAAGTAGTTCTATGTTCTAGGGGACTGATGACCTCAGAAGTCCAGTCCCATAGTGCTCAGAGCCATTTGAACCATTTGATAAACAATTTATTTGAGAACCTAACAATAAAGTAACTTACCATTTTGAAAAAAAAGTTACAGTGATAATTATAAAATAACACAAAATATTATTTTAAGAGTTTCGCTGAAGATTCTTCTAGCTGGAATACAGGGAGTTACCTAAGAGAAAGACGTCTAATTCAGACTTTAGAAACACAACTTCATATAGAGGGACGTTCAAAAAGTAACAAACTCGTCTGTTTCTCGACCATTTTCAGTTCAAAAAAATGCAGAATTTGTTGTGCGGCATCGCCAAATGTTCCCTGTTCAGCCCCTATAGTTTCTCCAAGTTCCGATGGATGACGGTGCTGTTCGTAGCCTTCAAAATGGCGTCTGCAGCGGAGGTGCTTTTCAAGCTGACAGCTATCATTGAGTTTCTTTAGGCGGAAAACCAGAGCATCACAGATATTCATAGGCGTTTTAAGCATGTCTACGGAGACTTAGAAGTGAACAAAACCACGGTAAATCGTTCGGTAAGGGGTCCGTCATCATCGCAGTAAGGTTGAGCAAACTTGTCCAGTTTTCCGCATGCCGGCCGGCTGCATACAGCTGTGACTCCTGCAGTGCTGGAACGTGCGGACACTCTCATTAGAGGTGATCAAGAAATTCACACTCAAACACATCGCTGCACAACTGGGCATCTCTGTTGGTAGTGCCAGTACAATCATCCACCAGAAGGGGTAACTCAAAGTATGTCCCCGCTGGGTTCCTCGCCACCTAATACACTCCTGGAAATGGAAAAAAGAACACGTTGACACCGGTGTGTCAGACCCACCATACTTGCTCCGGACACTGCGAGAGGGCTGTACAAGCAATGATCACACGCGCGGCACAGCGGACACACCAGGAACCGCGGTGTTGGCCGTCGAATGGCGCTAGCTGCGCAGCATTTGTGCACCGCCGCCGTCAGTGTCAGCCAGTTTGCCGTGGCATACGGAGCTCCATCGAAGTCTTTAACACTGGTAGCATGCCGCGACAGCGTGGACGTGAACCGTATGTGCAGTTAACGGACTTTGAGCGAGGGCGTATTGTGGGCATGCGGGAGGCTGGGTGGACGTACCGCCTAAATACTCAACACGTGGGGCGTGAGGTCTCCACAGCACGTCGATGTTGTCGCCAGTAGTCGGCGGAAGGTGCACGTGCCCGTCGACCTGGAACCGGACCGCAGCGAAGCACGGATGCACGCCATGACCGTAGGATCCTACGCAGTGCCGTAGGGGACCGCACCGCCACTTCCCAGCAAATTAGGGACACTGTTGCTCCTGGGGTATCGGCGAGGACCATTCGCAACCGTCTCCATGAAGCTGGGCTACGGTCCCGCACACCATTAGGCCGTCTTCCGCTCACGCCCCAACATCGTGCAGCCCGCCTCCAGTAGTGTTGCGACAGGCGTGAATGGAGGGACGAATGGAGACGTGTCGTCTTCAGCGATGAGAGTCGCTTCTGCCTTGGTGCCAATGATGGTCGTATGCGTGTTTGGCGCCGTGCAGGTGAGCGCCACAATCAGGACTGCATACGACCGAGGCACACAGGGCCAACACCCGGCGTCATGGTGTGGGGAGCGATCCCCTACACTGGCCGTACATCTCTGGTGATCGTCGAGAGGACACTGAATAGTGCACGGTGCATCCAAACCGTCAACGAATCCATCGTTCTACCATTCCTAGACCGGCAAGGGAACTTGCTGTTCCAACAGGACAATGCACGTCGGCATGTATCCCGTGCCACCCAATGTGCTCTAGAAGGTGTAAGTCAACTACCCTGGCCAGCAAGATCTCCGGATCTGTCCCCCATTGAGCATGTTTGGGACTGGATGAAGCGACGTCTCACGCGGTGTGCATGTCCAGCACGAACGCTGGTCCAACTGAGGCGCCAGGTGGAAATGGCATGGCAAGCCGCTCCACAGGACTACATCCAGCATCTCTACGATCGTCTCCATGGGAGAATAGCAGCCTGCATTGCTGCGAAAGGTGGATATACACTGTACTAGTGCCGACATTGTGCATGCTCTGTTGCCTGTGTCTATGTGCCTGTGGTTCTGTCAGTGTGATCATGTGATGTATCTGACCCCAGGAATGTGTCAATAAAGTTTCCCCTTCCTGGGACAATGAATTCACGGTGTTCTTATTTCAATTTCCAGGAGTGTAGAAGACTTGCATCAGTGTGGCTTAATGAAGGATACACTCCATGGGAAGCGGTAGGGAGGTTACTGATGCAGTAAGACATTCGCTCCACGTCGACCATGCGGGCATACATGCTCTCAGTGTAAGGTAGCGTAAGGGCGTCGCATTGAGCGGAAATTGCGCTGAAAAATAGAATTTTGTAGCCAAAACAGCAGAGAATAGATTGGTGTATTGGAATCCTGAATAAAACCAGGCTGCTTTTAGCAAAAAAAAAAAAAAAAAGAATGGCATTAGTCACTGAACACCCCTCGGATATATCAAACGTTTAATATTCATGGAGAAGAAATAAAAACTTCGAGGTTCGCCGATGGCATTGTAATTCTGTCAAAGACAGCAAAGGTGCTGGAAGAGCAGCTGAACGGAATGGAAAGTGTCTTGAAAGGACGATATAAGATGAACATCAACAAAAGCAAAACGACGATAATGGAATGTAGTCGAGTTAACTCTGGTGATGCTGAGGGTATTAGGTTAGGGAATAAGACACTAAAAGTAGTAAAGGAATTTTGCTATTTTTGGAGCAAAATAACTGATGATGGACCAGTTAGAGAGGATATAAAATGTAGACTGGCAGCGGCAAGGAATGGGTTTCTGAAGAAGAGAAATTTGTTAACATCGAGTATAGATTTAAGTGTAAGGAAGTCGTTTATGAAAGTATTTTTATGGAGTGTAGCCATGTATGGAGGTGAAACATGTACGATAAATAGTTCGGACAAGAAGAGAATAGAAGCTTTCGAAATGTGGTGCTACAGAAGAATGCTGAAGATTATATGGGTAGATCAGACAACTAATGAAGAGGTATTGAATAGAACTGGGGAGAAGAGAAATTTGTGGCACAAGTTGACTAAAAGAAGGGATCGTTTGGTAGGTCATATTCTGATGCATCTAGGGATCACCAATTTAGTACTGGAGGGCAGCGTGGAGGGTAAAAATCGTAGAGGGAGACCAAGAGATGAATACACTAAACAGATGCAGAAGGATGTAGGTTGCAGTAGGTACAGGGAGATGAAGAAGCTTGCACAGGATAGAGTAGCATAGAGAGCTGCATCAAACCAGTCGGTGGACTGAAGACAACAACAACAACGACAGCCATAAGTGGCTTCTGTGCTAATGAAAGCACATGGAATTCTTTTCAGGGATTTTTTTTTATTTCTGTGTAATATACAGTGAGAGTCACCTAACATTACCGCTGAATATATTTCGTAAACCACATCAAATACTGACGAATCGATTTCACAGACCGAACGTGAGAAGAGGGCCTAGTGTAATTGGTTAATACAAACCATTAAAAAATGCACGGAAGTTGTTTTTTAACACATACCTAGGTTTTTTTTGTAAATGGAACCCCATTAGTTTTGTTAGCACATCTGAACATATAAACAAATACGTAATCAGTGCCGTTTATTGCATTGTAAAATGTTAATTACATCCGGAGATATTGTAACCTAAAGTTGACGCTTGAGTACCACTCCTCCGCTGTTCGATCGTGTGTATCGGAGAGCACCGAATTACGTAGGGATCCAAAGCGAACGGTGATGGACGTTAGGTACAGAAGAGACTGGAACAGCACATACGTCCACTTGCTAACACCTTTTTATTGGCGTTTTTCACAGACGCTCATGTACATTATCATGAGGGGTGAGGTACAAGTACACACGTGGTTTCCGTTTTCAATTACGGAGTGGAATAGAGTGTGTCCCGACATGTCAGGCCAATAGATGTTCAATGTGGTGGCCATCATTTGCTGGACACAATTGCAATCTCTGGCGTAATGAATATCGTACACGCCGCAGTACATCTGGTGCAATGTCGCCGCAGGCTGCCACAATACGTTGTTTCATATCCTCTGGGGTTGTAGGCACATCACGGTACACATTCTCCTTTAAAGTATCCCACAGAAAGAAGTCCAGAAGTGTAAGATCAGGAGAACGGGCTGGCCAATTTATGCGTCCTCCACGTCCTATGAAACGCCCGTCGAACATCCTGTCAAGGGTCAGCCTAGTGTTAATTGCGGAATGTGCAGGTGCACCATCATGCTGATACCACATACGTCGACGCGTTTCCAGTGGGACATTTTCGAGCAACGTTGGCAGATCATTCTGTAGAAACGCGATGTATGTTGATGGTGTTTGGGCCCCTGCAATGAAGTGAGGACCAATGAGGTGGTCGCCAATGATTCCGCACCATACATTTACAGTCCACGGTCGCTGTCGCTCTACCTGTCTGAGCCAGCGAGGATTGTCCACGGAACAGTAATGCATGTTCCTTAGATTCACTGCCCCGCCGTTTGTGAAACCCGCTTTATCGGTAAACAAGTAGAACTGCAACGCATTCTCTGTTAATGCCCATTGACAGAATTGCACTAGATTATTAATGTCACCACCATGTAATTCCTGATGTAGCGACACATGAAACAGGTGAAAGCGGTGACGATGCAGTATGCGCATGACACTACTTTGACTCAGTCCACCGGCTCTCGCAATGTCCCGTGTACTCATGTGTGCGTTCATGGCAACAGCAACTAACACACCAACTGCACCCGCTTCTCCTGTGACGGGCCTGTTACGGACCCGTTTGCGTGCTACGACCATAATTGTTGAATACAGTTGGCGGTAGATGTTTTGCAATGTGCGGCACGTTGGATGCTCTCTGTCCGGTTACCGTTCTACATACACCCTGCAGGCTTCAGCTGCATTTCGTCGACACTCGCCATAGATGAGTATCATCTCCACCTTTTCAGAGTTCGAATACACCATGGTCACAGTTCCTACAACACTACACTATCACAGACGTCTGGTAACACGATGTACTACAGTTGGTCTGCGTGCGGAGACGAATGCAAAATAACAATAGCAGCAAGCGCTACATGCGGACACTGCGACACCTAGACCAAACCACAACAGTGCACTACAGTCACATTCGTAAACACGGTCGTCGTCGTAAACATGTCCCTGCAGATCCTGCTCGCCGACCGTGGCCCGTGTTTGTTACAACATGCAACTGAACGTCGGAGGTTTCAAGCGTCAACTTTAGGTTACAGTATCTCCGGATGTAATTAACATTTTACAATGCAACAAACGGCACTGATTACGTATTTGTTTATAGGTTCAGATGTGCTAACAAAACTAACGTGGTTCCATTTTTTTTAAAAAAACGTAATTTTGTGTTAAAAAACATACTTCCGTGCATTTTTGTATGGTTTGTATTAAACAATTACACTAGCCCCTTTCCTCACGTTCGGTCTGTGGAATCGGTTCGTCAGTATTTGATGTGGTTTACGAAATATATCCAGCGGAAACGTTAGGTGACTCACCCTGTATATACGTTGCATCTTTACTTTGAGAAAAATTTAATCTTGTAATATGCCTCTCCATTCTGAAAATATCTGCATCTGTAAGTAGAGTTTCCTCAAAAAAACGATTCAATAACTGATTAGTGAATCGAAGTATTCAAAATCATCTAGTTCCTTCACTTTAAAATCACCTGTAGTTGTAATACTGCGTACTGTAGATGTAGATCAACTGAAGTGTTTCAATAATGCTAGGCAGTAGGTTATTCAGTTATGGTTGTGATGTGCCTGTAGCCAGAGATCGTTGCATTTTCTAGCTTTGTGTTTCATTGTTTGAATAGCCTGTTTTCAGTGGTTATGGAAGTCTATGGAATGCACAGAACTGTATGTGCCGTATTTTGACAAAGTTCAACGATAAAAGATTTGCCTTGAACCGTTTGTTGCTATCATTTAGATGAATGGTAATATACTACTCTTTATTCGTACAATTTTACCATCTGCATAAAGGTGAAAATTTGACTCTTCTGGCAATATAAGATCATTTATATTTCCACGAGAAACAGCAGGGGACCCAAAGTGGAGGAACCCTGCAGTATACCACGGCTGATTATTTCAAATTTTGAGTGTCAATAATTATGTGAGCGACATGATACTGAGACATGTGTCACGTAAATAAGACAAAAACGATGGGCCCGCTGTGTCTGCTGTGACTTTGTTCGTCTTACAAGGCCGACCATATTACTCACATCTTAGCTCTCTTTCGCCGAGCCTGGTTGATTACGCTCACGAATGCTAGGCAGTAGGTTATTCAGTTATGGTTGTGATGTGCATGTAGCCAGAGATCGTTGCATTTTCTAGCTTTGTGTTGTGACAAGTGAAGCTGCTCGTGAGATCGGTTGCATCCTATGACAGGAGGTACCGTTCTCGCGAAGCCTCAGCGCAGTTTTCCCCTAATGGAAGAGCGGAACGAGAGGGTCACGTCGCTATTACCCCTCCCACTCCTTCTTGCCCCACCTACCCTCCCCTCCTCCTCCACCTCCACCTGCGCCTGCGACCTTGACCCTGCGAACTGACCACGACAAAAATGATAGTCGCGTCAGAAAAAAGGACTGCGAAACCCAGCCACCGGCACGTGTCCATAGAGGGACTGTCCGTCGGCCATAAGGCGTCATCGCAAAGAGCTAACCACTCTACACATTGTTAACAAATGACATTAGAGAAACGATGTCTCGTTACTTTATTTTAGTATTTTTCTGTAATTGTTAGGATTGTGACTATTCTAAACAAAAATGATATTTCTTTGTTGTGAACCTGGACAGAACTCCTTCATAACTTCTTGAATCTGTGTTGTAATCCTGAAAAATACAAGGGGTACAGCTACGAAACACTTTCTGATAAAGTTGAGTCACCAAATTATCTGAAATTGTATGACTGTATTATAAATATTTAACTTATGCCAAAACATAAAACTATATAATAAAAAGGCTGTCCTGAAATTCTGCATTGTGGAGTATAGCGAGAAATGTGATACAATGTGTGACGTCACAATACGTGACTTGCATTTCAAGTACACAAAACTAACAGAATTAATATGTTTGCATAAAAATGAAAATTGAATTTTGAGCGAATAAATAAGCTAAATGTTTCTGTAAAAATGTAATGTGATTCTATACCCACAAACTGGCTAAACAAATTTAGAACAAAATTATCTGCATAAAAAATGAGGTTTTAACACACTTTGCCCTAGTTTGATACGGATAATAATTTTGAAACGCTAAGCTAACGGTAAATGATATTGCTGTGTTCTGATTCTTACAAATTTTTATGTGACTTACCTTTGGCAATGAAAATACCGTACTGCTCGAAGTGACGAGCATAAAAAACTACAGCGCAGCAGCAAGCTAACTAAAATGAAAGAGAATCTAACGCATTGTAGTGCTTTGACTGTAGCCATTGTATTCCTCAGAGTGCGATGTGGTGCAACACATAATAAGAAAAAATGAAATTCTCTTATGAGAAGACAATGGTGGAATTTTAACTTCCTAAATGTTTGCCAAAAGATGAGTTTTTTTAAAATTTAGATTTATTTTTCAATCACTATGCTCTTCACAAAAATTAGTTTTTGTAAAAAAAATATTACTCAACCACGACATTAATTATTGAACTAATGAAGGAGTCATAAATCTATAGCCTCTGAGTGCAAGCCTTGTGCAGTGGTAACTTTATTTAATCAAGTCTGAACAGTGACGTTAGCTTATCCAAAGCAACAAAGTAAAATTCCATTAAAAACTTCCATTATTCAAACACATAACTACGCACAAGCAAGAGGAGCAGCAACAACATTACCTCAAATCTTCATTTGTCAAATTAATCTTCACCAAATCATATGCCAAATTTCCTCATTCTCCGTATCTTCTTCATCTCTGGGCTTTTGTTAGAATGCTACAGCAACGACATTGCCACTGGCAACAAAGATCACGTCGGTTGTACTCAGTACCTATGTGGCTATTGAAAACTACTATTTGAGAAATCGTCTGAGTACTAATATGAAGTGTGAAATCGAGTGAAAATATATAGCTCCCAGCGTATTCTCTGAATACCAAAAAGAAGGTAGAAACCTTATAAGATTCATATTAGATACTAAGGAAGGTAATATACCAGACGTCGTGTAGGAAGGAGTTTTATTCGTTCGTGGATCACTTTTACAACGGAAGTGGACGTGTCAAGGTATTAAAATTTGAGACAAAAAGTATAGTTAGTATATAGAGGCATGAACATACTTACAGGTGTGTGCTGAGAAGGATGGGTCAGATGTTCGATTGTGGGAACCATTTGCCTAAAGTAATTCAGGAAAACCACGAGAAACGTAAATCAGGAGGGCCGGATGGAGACTGGATCATCTATCTTTACGAATACAGCGCAACAGCATTCAGTGTATCACTAGTGCATAATACTGTTTTGCAGAGAAGTGATTTAATAACACAGCATAAATGCTAGCGCTACACAGCTCTTTCGTTTCGTACTACCAATCACCACACGCACTACGTGTATATAAATTATAATGTTTTAATTTTCTAGTTCATTATTCTTACAAAGAATTTGACTGTCTCAGGGTTGCGTCTTTTGTTGAGTTGAAACGTTCAATTCTCTCTTTTGAGCTAGTTAATAATATCGTAAGCAATCAGTCTAGTTCTCCCACTGCCTTTCTGTCCTAGTGCAGTTTCCACAGTGAATATATCACTTTGAAAAGGAGTATGATCTGTTTTATGTGCTGCCACAAAACCTACTCGTCTCAAATGGGTGCAGGCTTTTTACTGTGGACAGTTCAACATCAACGTTGTCGCTAGCCTTCGACTGCGGAAATGTTCGTAATTTTCCACAGAGCTCCGGATGAGTGTCTTCTGGAAGGAAAATTACCCTTGCCGTCCTAAATCTGGCGATGATAATTTATTCTAATATCTGAATTCCAACTGGATACCTCCGCGCCAAGCTCTATCGCCCTATCTGCACTACGGGTGCTGTTTAATAAGCTGTAAACTGCTTCAACACGCAACATTTTATGTTATATAACAGTACACATGCCAAATATTTGCAAAATGTGGTCTATCTTCATGTAAATAACAAAAACCACACTTTCGAAGATGTTAGAGTGCTAAAGAAGTTACGTTACAGACACCGTAGACACTGAGGGGACCTAAGTCATGGAATATCTCCTAATATGGTGTCGGACTTCCTTTAGCCCATCGTAGTGCAGTAACTACACTCGCCATGGACTCACCTTGTCATTGGAAGCCCCCTGCAGAAACAATGAGCCACGCTGCCTCTACAGCCGTCCATAACTGCAAAAAATTTTGTCGATTCAGGAGTTTGTGCATTATGTCCCATAATTGTTCGATGGGATTCATGTCAGGCTATCTAGGTGGCGAAATCATTCGCTCGAATTGTCCAGAATGTTCTTAAAGGATTGCGAACAACTGTGGCCCAGTGACATGGCCCTTTGTCATCCATAAAAATTCCATCGTTGTTTGGGGATATGAAGTCCATGAATGGATCCACATACCCGAACATGACCACTTTCAGTCAGTGATCGGTTCAGTTGGATCACATAAGTCAATTCAATGTAAACAGCCCACACCATTATTGAGCCACCACCAGCTTCCATAGTACCTTGTTGATAACTTGGGTCCATGACTTCGTGGAGTCGGCGCCACCGTCGCACCCTACCATCAGCTCTTACCAACTAAAATCGGGACTCATCTCACCAGGCCATGGTTTTCCAGTCGCCTATATTTCAACGGATATGGTCACGATCACAGGAGAGGGGCTGCAGGTAAAAGCGTGTTGTTAGCAAGGGCAAATGTGTCGGTAGACTGCTGCTACAGCCCATTAACGCCAAATTTCGCCGCACTGCCCTAACGGGTACATTCGTCCTATGCCCCATATTGATTTCTGCGTTTCTTTCACGCAGTCGTGCGTGTCTCTTAGTACTGACGGCTCTAAGGAAATGCCGCTGCTCTCACTCGTCAAGTGAATGCCACATGCCACTGCACTGGCCGTGGTGAGACTAATGTCTGAAATTTGGTATTCTCGGCACACTCTTGACACTGTGGATCCCGGAATATTGAATTCCCAGACGATTTCCGAAATGGAATGTCCCATGCGTCTAATTCCAACTACTATTCCATCGTGCTGTCATGACCGCATCGCAAACATTTTCACATGGATCATGTGAGTGCAAATGATAGCTCCGCCAGTGTACTGGTCTTTCATACAGTGTGTACTCCATACTACCACTGTCTGTATATGTGCATATCGTTATTCCATGTCTTCTGCACCTTAGTGTATTGTGTATGGGCATGGCAATTAAACAACACTTATATAGTGCAGGTGCAATACTGTGTTTGTAATGCATAACACAAATGTAGGACGAATTCGTCATACAAAAACATTCAACAAGCCAGTTTTCGCCCCTTTTTTCTATTTTATTAGCGTTCATGAATGTTTCTGTGACAATCAAAATAAAAAATAAAAATAACAAATTTCTTGTAACAACAAACTATGATCAAGAAGCCTTTTGTCTTAGCGCAAAATACAAAAAGAGGCCCTTGCAGGAACGAAACAAAAACTGCAAGACGAATTTTTAATGGATCCAAAACCAGTAATAGTTTGATTGAGTTGTTGTTGTTGTTGTTGTGGTCTTCAGTCCTGAGACGGGTTTGATGCAGCTCTCAATGCTACTCTATCCTGTGCAAGCTTATTCATCTCCCAGTACCTACTGCAACCTACATCCTTCTGAATCGGCTTGGTGTAGTCATCTCTTGGTCTCCCTCTACGATTTTTACCCTCCACGCTGTCCTCCAATGCGAAATTGGTGACCCCTTGATGCCTCAGAACATGTCCTTCCAACCGATACCTTCTTCTGGTCAAGTTGTGCCACAAACTTCTCTTCTCCCCAATCCGATTCAATACTTCCTCATTAGTTATGTGATCTACCCATCTAATTTTCAGCATTCTTCTGTAGCATCACATTTCCAAAGCTTCTATTCTCTTCTTGTCCAAACTATTTATCGTCCATGATTCACTTCCATACATGGCTACACTCCATACAAATACTTTCAGAAATGACTACCTGACACTTAAATCTATACTCGATGTTAACAAATTTCTCTTCTTTAGAAACGCTTTCCTTGCCATTGCCGGTCTACCTTTTATATCCTCTCTACTTCGACCATCATCAGTTATTTTGCTCCCTAAATAGCAAAACTCCTTTACTACTTTAAGTGTCTCACTTCCTAATCCAAATCCCTCAGCATCACCCGACTTAATTCGACTACATTCCATTATCCACGTTTTGCTTTTGTTGATGTTCATCTTATATCCTCCTTTCAAGACACTGTCCATTCTGTTCAACTGCTCTTCCAAGTCCTTTGCCGTCTCTGACAGAATTACAATGTCATCGGCGAACCTCAAAGTTTTTATTTCTTCTGCATGGATTTTAATACCTACTCCGAATTATTCTTTTGTTTACTTCACTGCTTGCTCAATATACAGATTGAATAACATCGGGGAGAGACTACAATCCTGTCTCTCTCCCTTCCCAACCACTGCTTCCCTTTCATGTCCCTCGACTCTGATAACTGCAATCTGGTTTCTGTACAAATTGTAAATATCCTTTCGCTCACTTATTTTACCCCTGCCACCTTTTTTTTAGATGGTCATTTTAAACCACACTCATGGCTTGTCCAGCTTAAATTATAAACCTCCTAAATTTTTCTAAATCTACAATTGCAGAATAAGTTTTTTTCAACCTAAATTGATCATCTCCTAGGGTAGTTTCTACTAGTGATTCCACACTACTGTACATAACTCAAGTTAACAGTTTACCCTCATAACTTAGTAATATTTACACCTATCAGCACATGTCTCTTTCGGAATCGAAATTATTATATTCTTTTGAAAAATAAATATGAGGACATTTAGCCCATCTCATATTTCAGTCCTAATTGCTTTCTTAGATATAGTAATTATAATGAAAAAAGTCGTCTATTCCATGTGCTTAATTCGACTTTCATCTATATTAGCTTTCTGTTCATTCTTTCAGCCTTTCTTCTTCTTACGCTTTGCTTAGCAAGGGCTTGCCATCTTAGCTCTTCATATTCGTCCAGCTTTCGCACAGTTGCTTCTCATGTCTCCAGTGCACGGCCTCCATTTTTTCCATTGTTCTCTGCAGCTTTGTACTTTTCCTCCTGCCTTTTTCAGTTGGCCATTTTGCACATTTTATCAGACTCCTCCTTTAGACGCCAATATTCCCTTTGGCCTGTTTAATATTCTGTTTTTGTTATATTTTCTCCTTAAAAGTAATATCTAGTTTGCTATCCAAGGATATTTACTGAGACGTCTTTGTGCCTAGCTATCTCTGTGATGCCTTCGATTTCCATTCTTAAAGCTACACATTAACGTTTTCTTGCATTTATTTCTGTAACTGGCCTATAGAGTCAACAAAAATACACTCTGAAGATGAGAAAAAAAGGACTGAAACTAATGCACCACGGAGAGATGGGAATCCGTAGATGTGATTTACTTATACAGAAATACAGCGATCACAGTTTCGGAAAAAATTGAAGATTTATTCAAGAGAAAGAACTTCACAAATTGAACATGTCAACAATGCGTTAGTTCATCTCTGGTCCATATGCAAGCAGTTATTCGACCTACAGAGATTGATGAAGTTGTTCTGTGTTCTCCTAAGAGGCACAGTACCATATCCTGTCCCATTGGAGCGTTAGATCGTCAAAAGCCCGAGCTGGTTGGAGGGCCCTGGCCATAATAGACGAAACTTCTCAATTTGAGAGAGTTCCGAACTTGATGGACAAGATAGGATTTGGAAAGCACGAAGAAAAGCGTTAGAAATTCTCGTCGTGTGCTGGAAGATATTATCTTGCTCAAATATAAAGCCTGGATGAGGTGCCGCGAATGACAACAATACGTGACGTAGAATATCATCGACCTACAGCTATGCTGTAAGAGTGCCTCGGATGATAACCAAAGGGGACGTCTATGAAAAGGAATGGTACCCCAGAGCATCACTCTTAGTTGTCGGGCCATATGGCGGGTGGCATTCAGTTTGGTATGCCATCGCTGTTTTCAGAACGTTTCCAGACCAGTTTTCACTGGTCATGGGAGCTCAGACCGAAGCGGAACTCGTCAGTCAGATTCCGGGCCGAATAACATCATGCACAAAGCCGGTTGTTGCCGAGTGACAAGTTTTGGTTGTTTATTGATAGAAAACGGAATTACAGGTCTGTGCGCTGTGAGCGAGAGCATGGAAACTTGTCAGTTTCATGCTACATCTACATCTACATTTATACTCCGTAAGCCACCCAACGGTGTGTGGCGGAGGGCACTTTACGTGCCACTGTCATTACCTCCCTTTTCTGTTCCAGTCGCGTATAGTTCGCGGGAAGAACGACTGCCGGAAAGCCTCCGTGCGCGCTTGAATCTCTCTAATTTTACATTAGTGATCTCCTCGGAGGTATAAGTAATGGGAAGCAATATATTCGATACCTCATCCAGAAACGTACCCTCTCGAAACCTGGACAGCAAGCTACACCGCGATGCAGAGCGCCTCCCTTGCACAGTCTGCCACTTGAGATTGCTAAACATCTCCGTAACGCTATCACGCTTACCAAATAACCCCGTGACGAAAAGCGCCGCTCTTCTTTGGATCTACATCTACATCTACATCCGTACTCCGCAAGCCACCTGACGGTGTGTGGCGGAGGGTACCCTGAGTACCTCTATCGGTTCTCCCTTCTATTCCAGTCTCGTATTGTACGTGGAAAGAAGGACTGTCGGTATGCTTCTGTGTGGGCTCTAATCTCTCTGATTTTATCCTCATGGTCTCTTCGCGAGATATACGTAGGAGGGAGCAATATACTGCTTGACTCTTCGGTGAAGGTATGTTCTCGAAACTTCAACAAAAGCCCGTACCGAGCTACTGAGCGTCTCTCCTGCAGAGTCTTCCACTGGAGTTTATCTATCATCTCCGTAACGCTTTCGCAATTACTAAATGATCCTGTAACGAAGCGCGCTGCTCTCCGTTGGATCTTCTCTATCTCTTCTATCAACCCTACCTGGTGCGGATCCCACACTGCTGAGCAGTATTCAAGCATTGGGCGAACAAGCGTACTGTAACCTACTGCCTTTGTTGTCGGATTGCATTTCCTTAGGATTCTTCCAATGAATCTCAGTCTGGCATCTGCTTTACCGACGATCAACTTTATATGATCATTCCATTTTAAATCACTCCTAATGCGTACTCCCAGATAATTTATGGAATTAACTGCTTCCAGTTGCTGACCTGCTATTTTGTAGCTAAATGATAAGGGACCTATCTTTTTATGTATTCGCATCACATTACACTTCGCTACATTGAGATTCAATTGCCATTCCGTGCACCATGCGTCAATTCGCTGCAGATCCTCCTGCATTTCAGTACAATTTTCCATTGTTGCAACCTCTCGATACACCACAGCATCATCTGCAAAAAGCCTCAGTGAACTTCCGATGTCATCCACCAGGTCATTTATGTATATTGTGAATAGCAACGGTCCTATGACACTCCCCTGCGGCACACCTGAAATCACTCTTACTTCGGAAGACTTCTCTCCATTGAGAATGACGTGCTGCGTTCTGTTATCTAGGAACTCCTCAATCCAATCACACAATTGATCTGATAGTCCGTATGCTCTTACTTTGTTCATTAAACGACTATGGGGAACTGTGTCAAACGCCTTGCGGAAGTCAAGAAACACGGCATCTACCTGTGAACCCGTGTCTAAAGCCCTCTGAGTCTCGTGGACGAATAGCGCGAGCTGGGTTTCACACGATCGTCTTTTTCGAAACCCATGCTGATTCCTACAGAGTAGATTTCTAGTCTCCAGAAAAGACATTATACTCGAACATAATACGTGTTCCAAAATTCTACAACTGATCGACGTTAGAGATATAGGTCTATAGTTCTGCACATCTGTTCGACGTCCCTTCTTGAGAACGGGGATGACCTGTGCCCTTTTCCAATCCTTTGGAACGCTTCGCTCTTCTAGAGACCTACGGTACACCGCTGCAAGAAGGGGGGCAAGTTCCTTCGCGTACTCTTTGTAAAATCGAACTGGTATCCCATCAGGACCAGCGGCCTTTCCTCTTTTGAGCGATTTTAATTGTTTCTCTATCCCTCTGTCGTCTACTTCGATATCTACCATTTTGTCAACTGTGCGACAATCTAGAGAAGGAAGCACAGTGCAGTCTTCCTCTGTGAAACAGCTTTGGAAGAAGACATTTAGTAATTCGGCCTTTAGTCTGTCATCCTCTGTTTCAGTACCATTTTGGTCACAGAGTGTCTGGACATTTTGTTTTGATCCACCTACCGCTTTGACATAGGATCAAAATTTCTTAGGATTTTCTGCCAAGTCAGTACATAGAACGTTACTTTCGAATTCATTGAAAGCCTCTCGCATAGCCCTCCTCACACTACATTTCGCTTCGCGTAATTTTTGTTTGTCTGCAAGGCTTTGGCTATGTTTATGTTTGCTGTGAAGTTCCCTTTGCTTCCGCAGCAGTTTTCTAACTCGGTTGTTGTACCACGGTGGCTCTTTTCCATCTCTTACGATCTTGCTTGGCACATACTCATCTAACGCATATTGTACCATGGTTTTGAACTTTGTCCACTGATCCTCAACACTATCTGCACTTGAGACAAAACTTTTGTGTTGAGCCGTCAGGTACTCTGTAATCTGCTTTTTGTCACTTTTGCTAAACAGAAAAATCTTCCTATCTTTTTTAATATTTCTATTTACGGCTGAAATCATCGACGCAGTAACCGCTTTATGATCGCTGATTCCCTGTTCTGCATTAACTGATTCAAATAGTTCGGGTCTGTTTGTCACCAGAAGGTCTAATATATTATCGCCACGAGTCGGTTTTCTGTTTAACTGCTCAAGGTAGTTTTCAGATAAAGCACTTAAAAATATTTCACTGGATTCTTCTCTATCTCCTCTCTCAACCCGACCTGGTACAGTTGCTACACTGATGAGCAATAGTCAAGTATAGGTAGAACGAGTGTTTTGTAAGCCACCTCCTTTGTTGACGGACTACATTTTCTAAGGACTCTCCCAATGAATCTCAACCTGGCAGACACCTTACCAACAATTAATTTTATATAATCATTCCACTTCAAATTTTTCCGTACGCACACTTCCAGATATTTTACTGAAGTAACTGCTATCAGTGTTTGTTCCGCTATCATATAATCATACAATGAAGGATCCTTCTTTCTATGTAATCCCAATACATTACATTTGTCTATGTTAAGGATCAGTTGCCACTCCCTGCACCAAGTGCCTATCCGCTGCAGATCTTCCTGCATTTCGCTGCAATTTTCTAATGCTGTAACTTCTCTGTATACTACAGCATCATCCGCGAAGAGCGGCATGGAACTTCCGACACTATGCTGTGAGTGTCTTTAACTGTACTTATCCTAAAGTGTTTTGCTTGGGATTCTAATATACCTGAGGATAGCAGCATGGCCACGGCCACCAGTCCTGGCGCTTGTGGGAGGCACATAGGCACGCAACGGACCTAAGACAGACTCCCCCCCCCCACACACACACACATACACACACCCGCCTCCGAAGGTACCACGTTATCGTCCTACAGACTGCTTTTGTGTGCTCTTGTGTTCTAGAGAAGAGTGGAAGGGCCGCAGATTCATCAACCAATTTTCAAAACTGGAGGTAAGACCTTTGCAGTGTGCTACAGGAGGGGGTAATTGGATGCGTCTGCAGGACATGATACGGCAATGTGAAATGCGAGATACAGTTTGCAGTTGGGTGTCGATGTCCTTAAGCATTTTAGCGTTTGCGTCTCTTGTCTAGTCGAGAGGAATGATGCGAAAAACACACTCCAGTGGAAGATTTTAGCAGAGGAGGAGGTTGAGGCGACAAATGGATGCCAAACAGAAAATCTGTACTTAAAAATGGTTCAAATGGCTCTGAGCACTATGGGACTCAACTGCTGTGGTCATCAGTCCCCTAGAACTTAGAACTACTTAAACCTAAGGACATCACACACATCCATGCCCGAGGCAGGATTCGAACCTGGGACCGTAGCAGTCGCACGGTTCGGGACTGCGCGCCTAGAACCGCGAGACCACTGCGGCCGGCAATCTTTACTTAACTGGCGATATTGAGATTATCCAGTGAAGGAGATCTAACCACATTAAGCTCTGCGTATGGTCTTCCTTTCTTACAGCGAGCATTTGGGAATTTGGGCGATACAAGAAAAGTTAATAATGATTTATTTGGTCAGAAGAGAAACATAAGCTAGCCAGTCGAGTGTTTGGTCGTAGCCAGGGACATAACTCTGGAAAAGGTAATGAGATCGCCTACGAGGGACACTTGATGGCACAAGACTAAACTTGTGGTCAAGCTGAGAAAGAACATGGGAAAGAGGAGACTTGGGGTCAAAACGCTAACAGAGGGGGCGTTCGAGCTGGACAACCAGCGCAGGTAGCAACCAAATACACTCACTGCCCGCCTCACAAGCACCGCCAGCCCACAAGAAATGAGGCCAGCCGTCTACAGCACTCCCGCGCACTGCCTCCACGCTGCTACGAGACGCCGCAAAAGACGTCGGTACACGGACCGTGCATTCGAACGTTGAGCGTGCCAAGTTACTGTCGTCATAACGTGGAAAAAGCGCGTTGGGGAGTCTTTCCAAACGCGCAGGGCAATTTCTAGCAAGTCAGATATTCTGAACGTGAATTTGAACGTAGACCAATGAGACCGAAAAATCCAACCTACATGACATAACTAGAGGTCTGCGCGGATAAGAAAAGTGCAATCCGCATCCCCAAGTTCCTTATCCACATCCGCATATATTTAAGTTCTGAATGAGTAATTAATACTAATAGACAGTAGTACTTAGAATTATGGTATTTAATGACATAGTTATTGTTAGGGTGCCATTTCTGCGACAACTTAATTACTTTTGGACTTCGTAATTCACAGGAAATGCTCTATACCTACTCTAAAGCAGACCATTCCAAACTGGAAAGCATTGGTTCTCCGGAGCACACACAGTAGCGCCTCGGATCTCGTGTGCTTGCAAACGCTATTTTTAAAAAATTAAATTCAATGTAATAGTATTAAATGATGAAAATACGTGTATAGAAACAATTATCTTTCGCTGCTCTTGTGCCAAGGCCGCGGTGGCCAAGCGGTTCTAGGCGCTTAAGTCCGGAATCGTGCGGCCGCTACGGTCGCAAGTTCGAATCCTGCCTCGGGCATGGACGTGTGTGATGTCCTTAGGTTAGTTAGGTTTAAGTAGTTCCAAGTTCTACGGGACTGATGACTTCAGATGTTAAATCCCATAGTGCTCAGAGCCATTTGAACGAAGCCATTCTTGCGCCAAGGCAGCTGAAAATGACGATGGTTTTTAACTGTTACTAGCGTATTGCATCATTTACCGACAGTTTTCTTGCACTTTGTCACTCGGTCACTACAAAGCGCTAACTGAAGGGAGCGGAAAATTGCAACGGGCACCTGTCTAGTAGACAGTGGGCAGGTTTGCCACCCAGAGAGCACTTCACAGGCCACATAGAAGACACGGTCGCGGAAACGGATTAGGCGCAGGTCTCTTGGGTACAGCTACGTGGCTCGCTCTACCCGGGCCCTGCAAGATTCCAAGAATGTCAACATACTTGAAGTTTTCAACTAACATTGCAGCATACGTGCTGGGCAGATGCCTTGCTCATTATCCGCAGATGACCCGCGGATATCCGCGATGGTCGCGATTTTATCCGCCAAGCAACAAATACCGCGGATATCCAAGGATATATCCCCGGATATTCGCATCCGCGCAGACCTCTAGACATAACGCCTTCTCTCAGTAGTATAGATTCGCGAAAAGCCGTATTGGCTTTCAGTAGAAATCCATTTGTATATAACCTATATATCAATTCTAAGCACCAACACATTGAAGATCTCTCGAAAACCCGTTTCTGCCGTACGATTTGTTGTAATAAAATGACGGGAAACTTCATATTGGTAATTAAAAAATTATTGTAACCTGCGTGTTATGAAATTATTCCGTCTCAAGGCCATTCCATTCTGAGGAGCCACGAAAATCGCATTGTTCTTGGTACACACTTTTATAATTAAATGTCAATAACATGTCTAAATCGAAGGGAGACGAAAGTAATGAGAAGTAGCAGACACGAGAACAGCGAGAAACTGAACATCAGGATTGATGGACACGCAGTAGATGAAGTTAAGGAACTCTGCTACCTAGCATGCAAAAATAATCGATGACGGCCGGAACAAGGAGAACATCAGAAGCAAAATAGACTGCAAAAGGGCATCCCTGACCACGAGAAGTCTACTAGTATCAAACATAGACCTTAATTTTGAGGAACAAAATTCAGATGGCTCTAAGCACTATGGGGCTTATTTTCTGAGGTCATCAGTCCCCTACACTTAGAACTACTTAAACCTAACTAACCTAAAGACATCACACACATTCATGCCCGAATCAGGATTCGAACCTGTGACCACAACAGCAGCGCGGTTCCAGACTGAAGCGCCTAGAACCGCTCTTCCACAACGGCCGGCTTTGAGGAACAAATTTCTGGGAATGTACGTTTGGAGACATAATTGTGTGGTAGTGAAACATGGACTGTGGGAAAATCGGAACAGAAGGGAATTGAAGCATTTGACATGTAGTGTTGCAGACGAATGTTGAAAAAAATTAGGTGGCGTGATAAGGTAAGGAATGAGGAGGTTCTACGCAAAATCGGAGAGGAAAAGATTATGTGGAAAACACCGATGAGGAGAAGGGATAAGGTGATAGGAGATCTGTTAAGACATGAAGGAATGACTTTCATGGTACTACAGGGAGCTGTAGAGGGCAGTTACTGTAGAAGAAGACAGAGATTGGTATACAACCAGGAAATAATAGAGGACATAGATTGTAACTGCTACTCTGAGATGAAGAGATTGGCACAGGAGAGGAATTCGTGGCCGGGCCGCATCAAACCAGTCAGAAGACTGCTCACAAAAAAAAAGGAAAGATGCAAAGTATGTTCGCATTTCAGTAATGGTCGGTATTGCTTAGTAAGCACAAGCATAGGACTATAAAGATAACCCGGTGATGTGTTGCTGGTTCCCGTTCCACTGAATACAAATACAACGAATATGAACGTGGATACACTCAATATCTATTTAATGACTTTCAAATGTTAGAGCACAACAATCAGTTGTCCTTTCCTTGCAGGTTTTATTCGGCAAATCTAGATTTTGACAATGCATCATTTCATACTATTGATGCATGTTCTGGTACGTCAGTGTCCTATTGTTCGGACTTCTGTCACAGTTTTTTCTTGAAGAAACTGTAGTAGAAGACCAAACAACAGGTACCTGCAAGAAAATGACGATTGATTTCTGTGCTCTGTCATTTGAAATATTATTTTACAACCTTCAGGTCTTCTAATATTGTCTGACACTTCCTTATTATTTTAATACAAGTGTATTCAATAGTATTCCAAGTTCATATAAGCGCTCTCTGTCTCCGATGTGTGAGTTTGTTCGATTGGCGTTACTTACAAGACAGCTTGCACTACTTGCAGTAACATATTTTGCTCTTTCTTGTTTCAAGTTTGTCTTTCCCAGGTTGTATTGACCATCTAAGACTGATATTAAAATTTTGAAGTTAGAATGATCGATTAACTGTTGTAAATTTGTATCGTGCTATCTGCAATGAAACTTTCATATGCGTATGTCCTTACTGACTGGACATAGTACTTTCCTTTTTACCTTATAAGTTATACATGTGCATAGATATTTAATCATTTATATATGTGGACTACATACAGAACATATGCATATGAAGAAGGGAGTAATTGTGCGTTTTAATAAAGGTGACGCAGGATCTTTACACCCGTCCTTTTCGTGAACATTGTGGTTTGTGAGTCGGACGCAGCTGACAATTTCCGCTGGAGTGCGCCTTGACGACATGTAACACATTGAGGCACACGCACCGTGTGCAGTAGTCGCATCGTTTCTGAGCGTTCGGCGGTACGTTGAACTCTGCACGCTGAACGTTGACATTAAGAAATACAGTCCGTGTGCCAAAGACTTCACTCTTTCAGCTCGAAGCCCGTAGATTCTACGGGCCGCGCTCCCTTCTACGAGTAGAAGTGCCAAGCCCGTACGTCCTAAGTGTCAGCGTATTTTGTTGATTAAAAAGCGCTCCGTGCTCTTTTCGCGCATCTGACTTTCGACATACGACGTTTGTACTGTTATTTATTAGTTTCGCGGAGATATGGCGTGAGTGTGTGTCTTGTTTTCGCGGTTTTTCGTTCGTTATGAGTCACTGTTTTCGCCCGAGGATACAGAACATTATTGATATTTGAAGGACACAGGTGTCTTTGAAGGAGACTGCAGTAGGCCTACAATGCGTTCAGGCGCAGAACTGTAGAATAGTGGCGAAAGCTGTTTTCTTTTTGCTCTTACTAGGAATATCGAATGCATTTTGGTTACACGCTTTATTTCAGACAAAGAAAATGACAATAACTGATTTCATTATCAGTGTGGCCAACAGCTTCAAATAACCAAAAGGGACGTATAGACTGACTGATACAACATATTTCCTGCAACGTTTATCACTCAAAGGCACAAAAAATTCCTTCCGAGTATGTTATGTTTGTTCTTCAAAATCAAAGAAAGAAATTGGAAAAGCATCTCGCAAGGACACACGTTATCAGTGCGAACAGTGCTTCGTGGCGTTGTGTGTGGAACCCTGTTTACAAATATTTCACACGAAAATGCATTATACATCCATGTAGAAACTGTTCATAGTAGCATGTTAAAGACATAGTGGGCTTAAAACAATGTTAATTTGGCATTCACATGTTAAGTATTTTCCAAGACATAAATTTTTGAACACAAAATAATTGCCTGGATTCTGTGGACATTGACAAGTGTTGGACCGGTGCAGATTGTTAACCGCTCCCAGTGTGTCGCGAGTTTTGTCGACAAGAGAACGAACAAAACCCGGTAAAGTACACAACAGCTGTCTCTCTCTCATCTAAATCTGCTTGCCAGCTCAATTTCTCTCATAGCAACCGCAATCTAAACAAACCGGTAACGACCTCGAGAATTTAGTAATTGACAATGGGCAAATCATTATTTCCTATTCTTGTGAATAAATTTAATTTGCAAACTTACTTGAATAAACTTGGTCCAAAGGCATTATACTTATACAAATAAATATTTATGACTAATCCCTTTACATTCTTGCAGGTGGAGTTCGTAATACTTTATATAATTTGCTATTCCCACACTCAGTTGCAATTTCGCTTAATAAGATGTTGGTAGAATTTCGACATCTAAAAACTACACCACGAACGTGTTTGCTCGGAATTCATCTTGTTTCTTGTTCTATATGCTCAAAAATTTGTATTATTGTGTAAGTATTTATTAACATATATGGGGTGAGCAAAAATTCTCGCACTCGGACATCGCAACGCGATTCCTCACATGCTAGCAATACAAAAGTGTCTCACACAAAATTTCGTCCTGTGCATATTTTCGGCAGTAAAAGGACTTTGAAGACTGACAGTCTGGCAATACTGTTATCACACGTATGGCAACTACCACCGGCCGGCCGGAATGGCCGAGCGGTTCTAGGCGCTTCAGTTTGGAACCGCGCGACCGCGACGGTCGCAGGTTCGAAACCTGCCTCGGGCATGGATGTGTGTGATGTTCTTAGGTTAGTTAGGTTTAAGTAGTTCTAAGTCCTAGGGGACTGATGGCCTCCGATGTTAAGTCTCATAGTGCTCAGAGCCATTTGAACCATTTTTTGAACTACCACCTGTCAGCAGACATAGCCAGCGCTATGCTGGTCTGTCGGCTTTCGGTCGTGGTCGCGTGCGGACGGCTCGCACACTAAACAGCGGACCGCAGTTGTTTACTTCCGAGTCGCGGTATTTCGTGTTGTGTAGCGTCCATTACTACTGCACCTCATGGCGCACTGTTACCACCGAGTACACTTAAAGAAACATTCCAAGCCGAACATGCACGACCATGCGCTTATGAAATTGAAGGAAGTGATAGGTATTCACTTCTCTATCACTGGCAGGATCGTCTAAATTAAGATTATGACGGAGGTAGCATGTGCTGAGGTAGTTCGACAACACCAATACGAACTCAAGTCTGATGGGTGTATTGGAGAGGTAACGATAAATGTCGCTGGTTTCAGTATTCGAACAATTCGGGTCTTTGAGCTCCTTTCGAAATGCCACAATATGTGGTCGTCGAAGCTCTCCTACCCTACGGTAATGTTGTGGGGCATATCGCGGGAAAATGGCAGACGTTCATGACATACCACGTGTTGAATGGTGTCCGCCAAATCAAAATCGAACTCTCCAAACATGTACCACCCTATCTGCTGATAGGTGGCGTGCGAGCCATGGTTATGTATGATGGCCAGCAGCGTAAATGTGCCGGTGGCGGACAAGAGGGCCATATTCGGTCAGACTGTGCCCGCCGACGTTTGCTGCAGTTCCCGACCAGTGACAGCAACGCCACAGCCCCGATACGTCACTTCAGGAAGCGCCTGTTCTGCCCCCGGCACTCCCCAGTGGAAATGACGGAGCTGCCACGGCCTCGCCGCCACCATCTCCTCCGACGGCTACGAGACCTCCAAATCTCCAGAGCTCGATCACCAGCTCGCTCGCTGCGATGGACATTGATGTGATTGCGTTGCCTGTCTCTGCTTTTCTTCCGACGGGCGCGACCTCGGACATTGAACGTCCACATTCTCATACAGAACAGCATCTCTGAAAGTAGCGGTCGCCCTGAAAACGGAAGAGAAGTCAAGCGTCATTCGACGACACACTTCTTCGAGTGGCGTCAAAGACGGTGGAGCGAATACAAGAAAGTGATCTTTCTTCGAGTACCCAGACGACAGGAGTGGCCGCTCATGATGTCCCATCTGAGGAGGTTCGATCCCAACCAACAATGACGGACTCCGTGGAGGGAGAGTCCCTGGACCCCGCTGCAGCAGCATCACCACAACTCGCCCTCAATGAGTGCGACGGTCGTTTGCCACGTGTTTCGGTCTCCTGGGCTGATGATATCGACGATCGAGCAGATCGAGATGGTGGTCCTTCCGTCAAGCAGTGCTCTAGGGAGGTGCTTGACCCACCTTCCACCCAGTGATTGCGGCTACTGTGACTGCATCGGATGTTACACGCCAGCCGGACATCTCTGCCAGAACATCTGTGCCAATGGCTGGAGAACGTCCACAACACTACTGCATCGGACGATGAATCTGGCCACCATTCGGGCTTCACACAAACTGGCAATATTCCGAGAGGCCATCTATGCTGCTGGTGTCGACATTGCCCTCCTCCAAGAAGTGATCTTCGCTGATTTCTACGCTCCCACTGGTTACATGACACACATCGCCCATGCTTCTGACAGTGGTACTAGAGTCACCATCCTCCTCCGTTGTGGCCGACCATTGTGACCGAGCGGTTCTAGGCGCTTCAGTCTGGAACCGCGCGACCGCTACGATCTTATGTTCGAATCCTGCCTCAGGCATGGATGTGTGTGATGCCCTTAGGTTCGTTGGGTTTACGTAGTTCTAAGTTATAGGGGACTGATGACCTCAGATGTTAAGTCCCATAGTGTTCAGAGCCATTTGAACCATTCTTCCTTCGTTGTGGACTCCCTGCTGAAGATGTAGTGTACCTTCCTAATGATAGAGGTATGGCTCTCACGCTGTTCGGCGTCCGCATCCTCAATGTATACCAGAGGTCCGGCTCGAATCGACGTCGTGATCGACACACCTTCTTTGCTAACGAGGTAATGTCGCTTTTTGAGGGTCCCCTGGATGAAATGGTCCTGGTGGCGATTTCAACTCGACGAAAGGGCCTGTTGATCAACTTCTACTTCATTCCCCGTGTGCAGCCCTCGCCGTCACCATCGACAGTCTTTAGCTTGTTGACACAGGTTCATGACACCTATGCAGGTTTCACATACTATACAGGGCATTCATCCAGTCGCCTTGGCCGTATGTATCTCACATGGTCCCTTGCTGCCGACACTCGACATGCCGAAGTATGGCCTCTGGCTTTCCCTGACCACGACGCCTACATCTGCGTTGTCGTCCTCGCCCGCCAACAGGTGTGGCACATCCGCAGACTATGAAAATTAAATTTTTCCCACCTGACTGTCCCTGACTGCCGACAGATCGCTGAGGATGTATGGTCCCTCTGTCATCGACGTTGTCCGACATACACATCCACCCTATCATGGTGGCTATCCTGCGCCAAAACCATCTCTAGGCAGGACACTGATGGGATATGGCAAAGACTTCAAAGCTTGGCAAGCGAGCACAATGGACTTTTATTATGTGGTGTTTCGTGACTGCACTCCGATGGCATTCTCTCCTGTCCATCGGACGATAGTGCATCATGCTAAAGTGCAGATCACTTCGCTCGTGAGACTATGCTTGGAAGGGGCCCTTGTCAGATAGTACAGCCGTGACCATATGCCTCACGAAACGCCATCGATATACCACCCCCTCACAGAACGCCGACGTCATCGTCGAGCTATCTTCCACGATCTCACCGATGCGGAAGGACGACGATACATTACGCAGTGCACCTTTGGTCACGCATTCTATTCTCATTTCAGTCGGCTGTATGCGCCGTCCCACATCCCCCGACCTTAATTGAGGAGGTAGCAGCACTGATTCACAGTACCATGTCAGAGGATGAGGGTCAACAATTTCTGGAACAAGTGACCTCCGATGAAGTTCTAGATGCTGTCAAGGTGGGAGCTTCCAACAAGTCCCCTGGACCTGACTGCCTCCCCATCGAATCTTGGAAGTGTTTTATCTATCTTTTGGCACCTACTTGTACTTCCATCTGCTAACTGATGTCACCCACACCGACGATCCCAGCCATCTTCCTTGATGGGGTCATTATCCTGGTCCTTAAGTCGCATGGGCGATCACGGATCTGTGATTACCGCCCATCACTCTACTCCATAGCAACATGAAAATTTTTACCTGTTTGTTGGCCTCACGACTCAAGAAGGCAGCAAGATACGTCACCTCCCTTGATCAAACTTCGCTGGGCGGTGACAACACATCCACACGGCCCTTTGCCGTTACAGGGACATGATCGCGCTCGCGCGGTCGCGACATTTACCTGGCACATTAACATCGCTTGACTTCAGTCAGGAATTCGACCATGTCGACCATACCTTTCTGAAATCGGTCCTCCAAGACATGGGTTTTCCGGCTCGTATAGTAACAGTGGTAATGCGGCTTTTCATCTGCGCGACTTCAAGAATACTAGGTAATGGTCGCTTCATCACGCCTCTAGCGTTTCGAGCGCTCTGTCCGACTGGATTGCCCACTTTCCATGGTACTGTATGGTTTAGCTTTAGAGCCCCCACTCCAGGGGCTTCGCCAACGCCTGGTGGTCCTGACATTGCGTGGGCACTGCTTCTGTTGTACAGCCTATGCAACAACATAATCCTCTACCTCCTCAATGAAGACGATGTTCGCTCGGCTCTGGCTTGGGTGGCGCCATATGAGGAGGCATCGGGAAGTTCTCTTAAAATTTCCAAATCGAAGGTTCTGCTCATTGGTGAGCCTGAGAGATATGTGGCTCCTCTAATTAATGAATGACTCCGTTGTTCAGCGGCAACCAACAGTAGACGTCTCCTCCAAACGATCAGGTCTGGCCTCGTGGACCATCAGCTTAGATCCCTCGACATTGTACAGCGTGCACAATACATGAATATTTACCACGCTTCACGCATACCCCACGTGGCACAAGTGTTCCCGGTTCTGATTACCCTCGCATGTCGTATGTTGATGGCTATGGGATCCTTTGTTTGTGCCGGGATGATATTTAAAGTTCAATATTCCTCCCTTGCCCTCCAGCCGGAGCGTGGTGGAGTGGACTTATTCCATGTGCCAGACAGGGTTACGGTACTTTTTGTTAGCTCCCAACTTAAAGTTTGGCGTCGCTGCCCGACGAGCCTGACCAGACTGCTTTTGCATGATACGCGCCAGTCTCCATGTCAGCCCCAGTCATGTTATCAGACATTCCACCCTCCCGCCCTTTTATCACTTTCGGCACTCCTTTCTTGAATTAAGTTACATCCTGCACTTCTTACCTCTTCCACGTTTACTCCAGACAAAGACCGTACTTGACACATTACAAATGTGTCGTACCTCCAACCCCATCGGACACCAGGTTTCCCCACATCACATGGCGTCCTGTGTGGTAAGCGGTGAATGCTGGTTAACTCGACACCAGCGTTCAGTCAACCTGGTATATCACCGTCAAAGGCAAACACGTCAACCAGTTTCATTTGCACCGCATCCAGCTCGCTCACACACCCCTCTGTGTTCACTGTGGTGCACAGGACACAGGTGCTCGTCCATTCTCATGTGGTCCGTCGTCTGACGTCTGGAGGTTCACGCAGCGTTTCTTGGCTTTCCTTACCCGAGGCACACCTGCTCAGATCACTTTCCTCACGCTCTTATTCCCGGATGTGATTCATTACCCTGCAACAATAACGGACGCTGTGAATTGGATACACGGTCATATGATCCGCTAACCTTTTTGGCCCTGATGAGAATTCAGAGCTAGGTTATTGGACGTACCTTAACAATCGACACTCTGTACTTGTTCGCAACCCCAGTTCTTTCATAATTTTCTACCGAGCCTCTTTCATCACCCACCTTCCAGCTGGAACATCCAAGCCCTGAGATACTGATGCTTGTCTGCCGACATGATGTTCTGAAAGCACTACCAACGGAATCTCTATTAAAATTACGAGAAGACACGTTTGAATGTTCCGCCAATCGGAAGGCGCTAGCGACTCCTGGAATTCTGGTACATAGACTAACCCAATAAAAAAATTAAAAAAATAAGAAAACCAAAAATAATCAAACAAATAAAATAAAATAAAAATATACATACAAAACCACAAAAAAATTCCATAAAATAAACTAAAAAGCAAAATCTCGTACACAATTACTTTCATTTTCATCGCTACTCTCTATGTTCTTCCCCCTACTTTCTTCCTTTCCTACACCCTTGCAGTAATAGGTCAGTTGTTTTGGGATAAGCGTAGATAAGCGCCAACGCCTGAAGAGGTGCATATTATTTTATTTTGTTGTTAGGACACAAGTGACGGTGACAAGTAGATATTTTTTGCAGTTTCCCTTTCCTGTCTAGGGGCGAAAAAAAGGTGGTGAATTGGATAGCTTTTTCGGGTTGGCATGCAGGAGGTCGAGGGTTCGATTCTGTGTCGATCTGTGTTTGTTTTTATTTGCCAGTTTCATTATGCCATATAATACTGTAGTATACATATTTTCTTAAACCAGCCCCATCCGACACTTACATAGCACATTCCTAACGAAATGTAGTGGACCTGAACGTGGCAAGAACAATAGTTGGTACCAATCGAGCGGTCCATTGGGGGAGAATACATAGAAAACAGGTTTGGAATCTAGTAGTTTCAATTGCGTGAAACTATTCGCATTCACAATGTCCAAAACGCTTCTTTAAAAGGTGACTAATGAAAGCGATTGAACTTTCATTCCTGTGTTTGTAGTACCCAAATGCAAATGTTTTGTAGAAAACCCTCTGTAATCGCTGTATTACGATTGAGAAGACAGATTCCGTAACACTCAGAGTAAATAAAATCAAATTCGCAAATATCAGATTCGAACCCTCGACCTCCCGCATGCTAACCCACGCTAGACACTGCACCAGCTACACAGCACTATTGACGTACTCTGACAGATAATAGTTACCGTACACGTGATTACAGTGTTGCTACGTCCATTTACTGTCCGAAATACGCGCTGGACGAAATTTAGTGACAGACACTTTTGTATTGCCAGTATGTAAGGCATCTCGTTGCAATGTGCTAGACCGCGAATTTTTCTTCAGCCCGCAAATGTTTATGTAGTTTGGTAGAGCGTTGTGCGTAGATTGTTGTGGTAGCTATTTGGTGAGACTAGTAGTGATAGACCAATGCGTAGTTCCGTGTATGTTGCTAGTTAAGATGAAGAGTAGTTATACAGATGAAGTTGTCTCAGATTTTATTACAGCTTATAGCCGAGGCCTAGAATTAAATTGTTGATATTGTTGCCTGGTTGTTTAGGTTGGGACAAATGTTGGATTTTAGTACTTTAACTGAATGGAAGACAATTTTTTATTGATTTTGCGAGCCCTACTTAAGGATCTTGAAGGGCTACCGGAATATTTTGCTTTACTGAAAGTGTGTCGCTATTATGTTATCAAAATAATTTAATGTTTAATAAAATATTGTTAAACTGAGCCCTATGCTTGCGAAAATCTCGGGACGACATACCACTCCACCAACATCCTACGATTCATCACAGAACACAAATAAAATAACACGCTATACATACATCCATTATAGTAAGGTACACTCAACAGAGGAGGAAGAAAACCTTTCTGATTCGATGATCCGCCGGCCGCTGTGGCCGAGCGTTTCTAGGCGCTTCAGTCCGGAACCACGCTGCTGCTACGGTCGCAGGTTCGAATCCTGCCTCGGGCATAAATATGTGCGATGTTTTTAGGTTAGTTAGGTTTAAGTAGTTCAAAGTTTAGGGCACAGATGACCTCAGATGTTAAGTCCCATAGTGCTTAGAGCCATATGAAACATTTGATTCGGTCGTCCAACTAACCCCTGGGGTTTTCCAGTCCACAACACCATAGAGTATTCTCCGTATTTCCAGTCGACCATCACAATCAAATTTTCATCTGCCTTAAGATTTTCTTTTATCTCATAGTAATTCTTTCTTTTTTCAATCTCTTCGTCACGTTTGGAGCTAGCAAGCGTATATAGTATATACGGTGGAGGGTCTTGGACTTTGGGTAACACATTCACTACGCTGTCGATCGTCGTCCACCCATTTTCGTATTTTCTCATTCATAATTACTCCGAATCTTGCATCAGTTCTAATTGATTTAGTGTTAAATACCCTACACTTAACTTGCCAGAAAATTTATTCTTCCTTCCATTACATTTCATTCCCATTATATCTAATTTCAACATAACCATCTCTCTTTTCAAGTTTCAGATCTATCTACTCTATTAGACTACCTAACATATCACGTTACCACCCATAACACACCAAATTTACTCTCGAAACGTCCCGTCCCTGCTCCTCCCCCCGTTCATGGATATCAGAATGTGAGGACTATTTTACCTACGGAATACTTTACGCAGGGGGATGACGTCATTAAATCATACAGCGGAAGTGCATGTTCATGGGAAAAACGACGGCAGTAATTTCCCTTTTGCTTTCTACCATGGTGCAGTACGCAAGGACATGTTGACTAACATAACGAGGCCAAACCTGTCAATCATTTAGTCAATTGCCGTTCTACAGGAATCATGTCAGTCTGTCCTCCTCATGGATATCACTTCAAAAGAAATGCCCCAACGGTAGGAATATGTTTATCATTGTGGTACGGAAGCCTTGCCGCTACTACATGATCCATCGTTCATGGACGGGATGGAGTAATATAAATTACATGAACTTCAAAGCAACACATTATGACTGGTATCTGCCTAAGCAAACGTGAATGTTCGACGGGGCTTCATATACTCGGATACTTAAACCTGGAGGGTAGCAATCAGTTTGTTGGACCAACCAGGCTTAACTCCCGGGGCGACAAAGCTTTTCACTCGTGGCACCCTAACGACACGGAAGCTATCCCTTCAGGCTGTGAGTCCAGAATATCTGCGAGAGTTAAAATGTTCCGTGATCGCGAATCGATGGTCCGAATCCATGCGCCACTATCGTTGAGCGGAGCATGAGAGATTATGCGACTTACTCTTCGGCTGATTACCTAGCAAACGCTTGTGTTCCGCCCTGATTTAATCAATACGTTTACTGTCACATGGTGATAGAGTCTGGACAGTGTACGAGGTTTGCAAATACGGACAATGAGTTCTACACTGCGGAAACGCGTCAACCGTGCTCCTGCAGGCTGGAAAGATTAACGAGCCCACAAAGTGCCATTTACGCACAGCTCAAAGTATCACGAGGGAAATTAAAGTACATAAAGGAATGCATACCTCGTATGTCACGCTTTTGCTCGTTCTGCTCCAATGCTCTGTATAGCGCATTCATTCTCAAGGATAAGAGAGTACAGTTAAACGGCTGATCCGTTATCGACGTTCAAAGAGCACAACTGGAGCAATAAATCCAATGCCTGATTTTCATGGGTGATAAAGTCTTTCTGTTTCTCGGTTGGGACAAAAACAGGCCAAACGTAAGACCACGAAAGTAGTTCATTCCTTGGTGTATATCAATGCAGCCGTAATGCCACGTAAAGAGCAGTACACATTAGATTGACAAATAAGACACTTTGCTTTCGTTGTTACTGTGTAACAAGTTGATCTAGTGTACAAATTTACTTCAAGTCAATTACGCATTCACTTGTTTAAGAATTCAATCTATCCTTTTCCTACTTCGCAATCGCTTCTCTGTAAGACATATGAGAATTGACGAGAAGAACTACAATAATAAAAGACTTTTACAGCTACTTTTCGACATCATTTTCGTCAGTGAAAATAATTTAACTGAGATAATTCTGTAACGACTGCGGAGTACCATATATGAATACTACGAAGGACGTTAGCTAAGACAGCGATATACACACAGGTTCGAGTATCTTCGATGACGACTGTGATGAATTTCACTCTGCATGTTAGCATATGGACTTCGGTTGCTTTATTCTGAAGAAAAAAAAAGTCCGTGCTTGTAAACAGCCTCATTGCCTTAAAAACCGACCTTTGAGTTCTAGCAAGGATTACAAAGTAACCGAAATATCTCTCTAGTGCATGCAAAAAAGGAATCTACATTTTAAAATGTCCATCTAATTCTTGATGGTGTGTGAGGTTTGTATTTTCCAAGAAACGCTCTTGTAGTTGGTTAACTGTTGCCATTTCTTTGCCTACGCTCTATACAATTTCGTTAACTTTGCGAGCTCACTTTTCAGTAGAATTACATTTTTCGTGAAGATGTGCCAAGTGAGGCTGCACAGTGATTTTGATACTGCGTTCTTGTTACGGAAGCGGGTGCAGATGTCTGTCAAATCAAATGTTTTAAGATTTTCAGGATTCCCTACATGACTACCGGACAACGCTTCACGTTGTCTTCCAAATGGGGCACGTCCAACGTCGCGATACACTGTCCACTTGTTGACGTGGTATCCTATCTTGCTTTTGTTTTCACGAGTGTTTGAATCATTCCGGTTTGGTTCATGCAGTTAACCATGCTTTCTCATGTTTGAGTTTCGGTTCGTTGAAAGAAAAATGCATTGCGTGTGTCAAAAGATAAAAGGGAAAGCTGCTCTCAACCCGACGTCGGTCTGAACACAGCAGTGCTTTAGTGTACACGGTCCTATTGGAATTCGCAGGCTGCACTTGCCTTCCTTCGAAGCGACTTATCCAGACGGTTATAGGGGACCCACAATTTTCAGTTGACTCCAGACAACGGCGAAACTTGGCGTTTCTGACTTTCAAGTATCACTGCCTGATTTGAAATAGGAAAGTAACAGGGAAAAGTTCTACGACGACCAGAAGATAGGACACACATTAGGACTTGCACTCTAACGCCTTCGTCCTTAAGCACGTACCCACCCTCTCAAATTGATAATAAATCTTGCTGATTTGCTTCCCAGAAGTCAATATTTTGGAAATGAGGCTGGTTTACGGTAGTAACAATTTGGTCACATTTATCTGGGAGGTAACAATTGCTTGCGCAGTACACAACATTTACGCTGATTATCTGCATCGCCTGCCAGATGCCCATCTAGACACAAGCAGAGATGGTATCCCTCTTGAGTTATCGAAATAGTTTAGTTAGGACTTGGACCTCTGTCACTCATAAACGTAATAACGGGAAACACAACGGCAGTGCATTTCATTTTCTATCGTTTTAATGCCCCTTTTAAAATCCTGCAGAATATGTGAGTCAAATACACATGGCGTATAATAACACTTGTCAGAAACGTTAGAGATTTATTGTCACCATCAAAACACAACAAAATGTACATAGAATATGGGTTCGAAAATGTTTCATCAGGGAGGGTGTGGAAGGTGTGACATAACAGTCACATTATGCAGTAGGGGGGAGATGTGCAGTATCACCCAGATTACAGCGACGGCCACTACTGTGATTTCCCTTTCCGCCTCGAAATTGTAGTACAGTAAACAGAAGCAAGCTTCTGTATCAAAGTGCTCTGGAACCTGATATCTTTTTCTTCTCTTCAATGCTTTACCTACTCTGAATGCTTGATGGTGTTGGTGTAGCTTGTGAGTTAACGAGAATTTCGCTCTCATTTAAGTATATGGCCGAAACAATCAGCCTTTAGGAATTGTGAAACAAACCCTGTCGTCCAGGACCGCGTGCCACAAAAGGCGCAGATTCATCACGAGATCGGGAAATTCACAGGCGTCTATTGTCTATTGAGGCCTAAGCGCTGTAGTGCGTGAGTGAGGCAGACGAGAACCTGCGTCATAGGGAAACCCAGTAGAAGCAAATGTGTGTGAAATGTTATGAGACTTAACTGCTAAGGTCATCAGTACCTAAGTTTACACACTACTTAACCTAAATTATCCTAAGGACAAACACATACACCCATGCCCGAGGGAGGACTCGAACCTCCGCCGGGACCAGTCGCACAGTCCATAACTGCAGCGTCAGAGATCGCTCGGCTAATCCCGCGCGGCCAGTAGAAGCCTAAGATCGGCCATAAAGGGAAACATTTATGAAAACTATTTAATTATGTAGTAATGCAGGGAATGAAGGCACAGTAATTTTAATTTGCAATCCTGCATAAATTTTCATGGTAATCCCAATAAAACCTGAATGTTGATCATATCTATATAAGTTTAGGATTAACTGTTAAAGTGAAATTAACAAGTTTGTGACAAAGACCTGAATGCTAAAATTTGAAAGCACAAACTGGCAGTTACACGATCGTCGAAGGATGACGGAACTCGTCTGGCAGTGTCCATCCACCGCTCTGGAGTCTGAAGATGACTCTATGAGAGAGTCGAAACAGGTCACTCACTCCAATAAAAAAATTGCGATGAAGACGCTTTTAAATTTCAATTTTAACAAATTTTAAGATCGCTGACAACGTTTTCAAAAATTTCAAAAATTATTTTACTTTCGATGTAATTAACTACGATTGATAAAAAATATAAATCATTACATTATGCTACACACAGAAGATGTCTTGAGTGAGAGAATAGCATATGAACATCATGATTAACCACCAGAGTTACACGGTAAACTCAAAAAGCTTATGTCAATCGACACTGCACGACTCTCCCTTGTCGTTTCATTTATCTGCCACTATACTGTGGCTATTCAATTGAGACTAATGGGCATGTCTGCTAGGGAGAAAATATTTGCGTTTTTATTGCAGGGAAGGTGCGCTCCCACTGTGATCGCCAGTTCCTATTTGTCGGTAACGGGGAAGTCAATGAGTCTCATTTGGAGGAGTGATCATGCCCAGGGAGTTCAGTGGTTTCGTAGAGCCACTCTGTGCTTTTGTGGACAGAGCTGGTGCTTGTCATCCCTGAGGCAGAGACCGCCGTGCCGCCACTGCCATCCCCAGAAAATAATTGAGCAAGACATTTTCGCCCAAGCAGCGTGAGAAATTCGGTTGCTTTTACTCCAAAAATTTGGTGTCTCCCATTAGAGGAGGCACGCCGGCCATCGTATTGACCAACCCACGATGCACTGCTAGATGTCGGTAACAAATTCCTGTTCAATAATATGAGTTTCACTTGCCTAGACTGAGAGGTTTCTGATGTGCTGCCCTGTTTTCTGTGTAGTAAGTCACGGTTGCAAAACGCTAACACGAATCTTTTTTCAGAAGTATGGAAAAGCTGGTAGAAGTCGATCTCGAGAAACGTTTGGATTTCGGAGAAATGTAGGAACACGCGATGCCATACTGATCCTACAACTTATATTGGAAGATCGGTTAACCTATCTTTCCTTAAGGAAAGGCAAACCTAGTTTGTAGCATTTGTATAATTATAGAAAGCTATTGACAATGTTGACTGGAATATTTTCTTTGAAATTCTGATGGAAGCACAGATAAAATATAGGGAGCGAAAGCTTATTTACAACTTGTACAGAAAGCAGATGGCAGCTGTAAGTATCGAGGGACACGAAAGGGAAGCAGTGTTTGAGAAGACAGTGAGACAGAGTTGTATCTTATCCCCGATATTATACAGTCTGTATATTGAGTAAGTAGTAAATAAAATCAAAGAAAAATTTGGAGTAGGAATTAAAGTTCTGGGAAAAGAAATAAAAACCGAGGTTTGCCGAAGGCTCTGTAATTCTGTTGGAGGCAGCAAAAGACTTGGAAGAATAGCTGAACGGAATGCACAGTGTCTTGAAAGGAAGCTATAAAATGCACATCAACAAAAGCAAAACAAGGATTTTTGCTGAGGGAATTACATTACGGAACGAGACACTAAAAGTGGTAGATCAGCTTTGCTACATGGACAAAAAAATAACTGACGATGCTGAAGTAGCCAGGATATAAAATGTAGACTAGCAATGACAAGGACAACGTTTCTGGAGAAGAAAAGTTTGTTGATACGGAATATAGAATTCAGTGTTAGGAAGTCTTTTCAGAAAGTATTTGTCTGAAATGTAGGAATGTATGGAAGTGAAACAGGGACGAAAAACATTTTAAATAGCTAGACAAAAGAAGCTCTTGAGATGTGGTACTACAGACGAATGCTGAATATATAATGGGTAGACAACGTAACTAACGACGAGGTACTGAACAGAATTGGGGAGACAAGAAATTTGTGGTACAGGATGACTCAAAGAAGTGATCGGTTGATAGGACACTTTCAGAGACATAAAGAGATTGCCAATTTAGTACTGAAGGGAAGTGCGGGGAGATAAAAATCGTAGTGGGAGATCAGGAAATGAATACAGTAACCATATTCAGAAGAATGTAGGTTGCAGTATTTATTCGAAGATGAACAGTCTTGCACGGGACAGAACATCGTGTAGAACTGCATGAAATCAGTCTTCGGACTGAGGACCCCAATAACAACAAGCGACATTTTCGTTCGCCACATTTGCGACTGCGTTGAATTGTCCCCTCCATGTGATTTGAAGGCTGGGGAGTTAAGCACTGGGTACCAAGTTTATGGACCATTCGTCTCCTGGCCGCCGTCTTGTGCTGATTTTCGGTGGACTGCAAGTGTCACAACTGCAATAGCATTACACATATTCTGAGCAGCTCACAACTTACGAATGGTTGTTTTAACATGTAAGTTGTGCTGCCTGTCTAATCATCACTTTTGGGCCTTTTTGTCTCACTGAATTCGTGAACTGCTGAGATAAGACATTATTGCGGCATTTTCTCCATATAGTCTTCCATATAATTTTGTGTTATTGTCATTTTGTGTACTTAGATTTTAGAGAATTTTGCTCTCTGTAAATTCTATTTGAATTGTGTGCATTCTAAAGAGCAGATAAAACTCTGTTATACAGAGACTTCACTTAGATTTCAAGAACCCTTAATTTTCCTACAGCTTTCCCATGGATGAGTGAACCACAAACAACAAACAAAAACTACTATATAACTAAGTGGTTGTCCTCACTATGATTATGTTTAAGTTGTGTAGAGTGGGCAAACAGAATCAACGACATGTAGAACTTGAGCAGAAACATTGCTTTTAAAAGGTTTTACTGTTCATGGAATAAAAATGAAAAATGTACGAAACACATTTACACGTACAAAAATTGCTCCAAGTAACCTTCTTCTGCTTCCATGCGGCTCCTCACCCTGTGCAAAACATCTTGTGCAGTCTTTATTTGATCAAATCCATTTTGGATTCCCTCACACACAGCATCTACATTGGATATGTGAGTTTATACATCAAGGATTTTTAACTGTCCTCAAAGGGAAAAATCAATTGGATTCAAATCTGGAAATTGGGCAGGCCATGCAATAGATCCCCGCCGGCCGCTCCATCTCTTCGGAAACCATTTATCAGGATACTGTCGAACTACCCGTGTAATGTGAGGTTGAGCACCATCGTGCACAAACTATATTCTTTGGATGATATATAGAGGTACATCGTCAGATAAATGAAGTAACTCATGTACGATAAACTCCAGACACTTTTATCCAGTAAAGGTGTGCACAAAGACGTAGGAGACAATGAGGCTGTACCTCTGCTCGCCTGTCTTATCACACTTCACGGGGATTGTCATAAGCCCAGACATGACTGTCGTGGTAAGTCAAGATCCCATCACGTGAAAGGTCAGTCTCATCTGTGAATAAGAACTGCAAAAACACAGCGCACTACCCAAACATTCAAATGGTTAAAATGGCTCTGAGCACTATGGGACTTTACATATGAAGTCATCAGTCCCCTAGAACTTAGAACTACTTAAACCTAACTAACATAAGGACATCACATACATCCACGCCCGAGGCAGGATTCGAACCTGCGACCGTAGCAGTCGTGCGGTTCCGAATTGAAGAGCCTAGAATCGCTCGGCCATCATGGCCGGCCCCCAAACATTCGCTGACGGGATGTTATTCTTGGCTGAACATCTTCTTCATTTAAGGCTTGCATCCGTTGAAGATGATACAGGTACGGAAGATTTTCCATGCAAGACGTTCCAGAGCTTCATGATAGAACACCTTCCCTCCTCAAAATCCTCCTTGTGTTAGTTGATGGAGTTTCAGAGACAGTACAAAGAACTCGTTTTTCAAGATCAAGTGGTTGTAGATCGTGTATGGGTTCCCACCATCTGCAACTCTTTTTTCAAAAGAGCCTGTCTCTCGCGAGCCTTGCTGGAATCGTAGAAACGCTCTTGCACAATGTTACTGCCTCTCAGTGTAACTTTCAACATACACTTGACGTGTTACGTCCGCATTCCCATCTCCTCGATTGTACGTGTAGTGCATATTCGTCATTTGAGACACTGAATACACCCTTGCAATGTGTTACGATGAAAGTTACTGTAAAAAAGGATAAACGACAGAGAGACAAAAGAAAATAAATGTTCCGACCGACTATTAGCAAGAAAGTGAATAGAAATGCATGTCTGAGGTAAACTACGGAACCAGGAGTCAATAGATATCTTCGTAAGGAAGGATTTTCGGACCCGTGTTCATATAAACTTTTTGTAATAATTTGATGTCAAGAGTATATCCCTGAAGTAGCTGCCACAAGTTCTTACAAACCCCGTATTGGCAGAAAATCAAGAACAAACCTTACTTTTGAGACCTGGCACCTACACACCTTCCGTTAGTCGTCTAGTTTTCTTTTCTGTTCGGCATCAGCAAAGAAGCTCGTCAGTCTCTCTAGTATGCTTTCGCTCGATTGAAAGTTCCACCCACATCGATATTCAAATTACAGCTACAAGTCGGTTCCTGCACTCCAGTCGATTATTTCATCGATTTGTGCATTTTCCTTACTCTCCTAGTAATTCCTATCATGAATTTTCTGTTGTTCTGTGAATAGCTATCAGTTTCTGGATGGCCTATTCATTAAAGGTTCTTACGTTTTTGACGAACTGTTCATTCCTCATTTTGTTTCCATGAGTGAAAACTGGGACTGCACCCTGAATTTACACTCCCCTTTTCAGACACATCTGCAATTTATTTTCAGAAAACATACACTACCGGTCATTAAAATTGCTACACTAAGAAGAAATGCAGATGATAAACGGATATTTATTGGACAAATATATTGTACTACAACTAACATGTGATTACATTTTCACGCAGTTTGGGTGCATAGATCCTGAGAAGTCAGTACCCAGGACAACCACCTTTGGCCGTAATAACGGCCTTGATACGACTGGGCATTGAGTCAAACAGCTTGGGAAGGCGTGTACAGGAACACCTGCCCATGCAGCTTCAACACGATACCACAGTTCATCAAGAGTAGTGATTGGCGCATTGTGACGAGCCAGTTGCTCGGCCACCATTGCCCAGACGTTTTCATTGGTGAGAGATCTGGAGAATGTGCTGGCCAGGACAGCAGTCGAACATTTTCTATATCCAGAAAGGCCCTTACAAGCCCTGCAACATGCGGTCGTGCATTATCCTGCTGAAATGTAGGGTTTCTCAGGGATCGAATGAATGGTAGAGCCACGGGTCGTAACACATCTGAAATGTAACGTCCACTGTTCAAAATGCCGTCAATGCGAACAAGAGGTGACCGAAACGTGTAACCAATGGAACCTCATACCATCACGCCGGGTGATACGCCAGTATGGCGATGACGAATACACGCTTCCAATGTGCGTTCACCGCGATGTCAGCAAACATGGATGCGACCATCATGATGCTGTAAACTGAACCTGGATTCATCCGAAAAAATGACGCTTTGCCATTCCTGCACCCAAGTTTGTCGTTGAGTGCATCATCGCAGGCCCTCCTGTCTGTGATGCAGCGTCTAGGGTAACCGCAGCAATGGTCTCCGACCTGATAGTCCATGTTGCTGCAAACGTCGTCGAACTATTTGTGCAGATAGTTGTCTTGCAAACGTCCCCATCTGTTGACTCATGGATCGAGACGTGGCTGCTCGATCCGTAAAAGCCATGCGGATAAGATGCCTGTCATCTCGACTGCTAGTGATACGAGGCCTTTTGGATCCAGCACGGCGTTCCGTATTACCCTCCTGAACCCACCGATTCCATATTCTGCTAACAGTCATTGGATCTCGACCAACGCGATCAGCAATGTCGCGATACGATAAACCGTAATCGCGATAGGCTACAACCCGACCTTTATCAAAGTCGGAAACGTGATTGTACGGATTTCTCCTCCTTACACGAGGCATCACAACAACGTTTCACCAGGCAACGCCGGTCAACTGCTGTTTGTGTATGAGAAATCGGTTGGAAACTTTCCTCATGTCGGCACGTTGTAGGTGTCGCCATCGGCGCCAAACTTGGGTGAATGCTCTGAAAAGCTAATCATTTGCATATCACAGCATCTTCTTCCTGTCGGTTACATTTCGCGTCTGTAACACGTCACCTTTGTGGTGTAGCAATTTTAATGGCCAGTTGTGTATTTAGTCTGCCACTTCTCTTCTTCTCTTCTGTTGTCCGTGCAAAACAAGGAAGATAAGGGTTTGATGACCTGTCGACTAAAAGGACATTAGAGTGGAGCACAAGCTCAACTCGATATAAGGCTGTGCCAGATAATTGGCCGTATCTATCTACGACTTATCTTTACTGTTCTGTGGAAACTACGGAATAACTAAATCTAGTATTGGAACCACCGTGGTCCCAAATGAGAGCCCTCTGTGTTAACCACTACGCGATCTCACTCGTCGTCCATCTGCTCGTCCTCTTCAACCACACAAAACCGGTACTGATTTCTTCTCCAGGTTTCCTTTATAAATTTCTGTACGACAGCGGGCTGAAAAGTAATGCCTTCCAAATTTTTATTTGATAAATTTTGAAGCTTTTAAAACGAAACAATCATTATTATCATTCTACATTTTTACTCTTCGTGTCTACGTATTTTCAGCCCTCTGCCACTACAGAGCTCCGAATAGCAGCGAGTAACATGTCGATGTGTAATGGGACTAGGTTGGTGCGTGAGAAACAGCGTGCTGCAAACGATTTTCGATTTCAGAGAGCTAAATAACACATGGGACACACTCTCCTTCAGCATGAAAATGCTAGACCTCACACAATCGTTGCCGCTATCTGCAGCAGTCCGATGCCTTGGGATCACTTTCGTCGGTCATCTTCGATAAATCCCAACTTCACCCCACCTAATTCTCATTTGCTTCCAGAACTTAAAGAACACGTTCGAGAACTTCAGTCTGCTAGTGATAAAGCGGTGCATGTAAATGTGAGGTTGCGACTTCGTCAACAATGTCAGACATTCTACAGCGACGGTATCAACTGACTGGTCTCTCGTTAGGAGAAATACGTTCCTCACCAGGGTGACCAAGTTGAGAAATAAATACCAGGTGCATTCAAGTTCTAAGGCCTCCGATTTTTTTTCTCCGGACTGGAAAGAGATACAAACATGCGTATTGTTTTAAAATGAGGCCGCGTTCATTGTCAATACGTCCCAGACATGGCAGCGCCGTACGGCAGATGGAATTTTACCGCCAGCGGCGAGAATGAGAACTGTTTTGAATACTTAAAATGGCGACGTTTTCCTTACTTGAACAGCGTGCAATCATTTGTTTTATGAATTTGCGTGGTGTGAAACCAATTGAAATTCATCGACAGTTGAAGGAGACATGTGGTGATGGAGTTATGGATGTGTCGAAAGTGCGTTCGTGGGTGTGACAGTTTAATGAAGGCAGAACATCGTGTGACAACAAACCGAAACAACCTCGGGCTCGCACAAGCCGGTCTGACGACATGATCGAGAAAGTGGAGAGAATTGTTTTGGGGGATCGCCGAATGACTGTTGTACAGATCGCCTCCAGAGTTGGCATTTCTGTGGGTTCTGTGCACACAATCCTGCATGACGACCTGAAAATGCGAAAAGTGTCATCCAGGTGGGTGCCACGAATGCTGACGGACGACCACATGGCTGCCCATGTGGCATGTTGCCAAGGAATGTTGACGCGCAACGACAGCGTGAATGGGACTTCCTTTTCGTCGATTGTGACAATGGATGAGACGTGGATGACATTTTTCAATCCAGAAACAAAGCGCCAGTGAGCTCAATGGAAGCACACAGATTCACCGCCACCAAAAAAATTTCGAGTAACCGCCAGTGCTGAAAAAATGATGGTGTCCTTGTTCTGGGAAAGCGAGGGCGTAATCCTTACCCATTGCGTTCCAAAGTGCTCTACGGTAACAGGTGCATCCTTCGAAAATGTTTTGAAGAACAAATTCCTTCCTGCACTGCAACAAAAACGTCCGGGAAGGGCTCCGTGTGTGCTGTTTCACCAAGACAACGCACCTGCACATCGAGCTAACGTTACGCAAGAGTTTCTTCGTGATAACAACTTTGAAGTGGTTCCTCATGCTCCCTACTCGCCTGACCTGGCTCCTAGTGACTTTCGGCTTTTTCCAACAATGAAAGACACTCTCCGTGGCCGCACATTCACCAGCCGTGCTGCTATTGCCTCAGCGATTTTACAGTGGTCAAAAAAGACTCCTAAAGAAGCCTTCGCCACTGCCATGGAATCATGTCGATAAGTAACGCCAGTTTCACCGATCTCGGGTGGGTAGTTAATTAGAAAAAAAAGGGAGGCCTTAGAACTAGAATGCACCTCGTATGCAGACATGAAGAGTAGAGAGGTAGAGTGTTAATAACGTTTGTCTTATTTTAAAATGAAAAAAAGGAGTTCCTCATCCAAAATTCGCACACTTTTCTTTTTATCACGCCCTCGCAGACTTTCATTTTAAGTTCAATCTTGCTTTCAAATTTGCTCAAATGCGTCTTGGGTAGATGATGTAAATTGGCTTGCCTAACTTGTTGTTGTGGTCTTCAGTCTAGAAACTGGTTTGATGCAGCTCTCCATGCTACTCTATCCTGTGCAAGATTGTTCATCTCCCAGTACCTACTGCAACCTACATCCTTCTGAATTTTCTTAGTGTATTTATTTCTTGGTCTCCCTCTTCGATTTTTACCGTCCACCCTGCCATCCAATACTGAATTGGTGATCCTTTGATGCCTCAGAATATGTCCTACCAACCGATCCCTTCTTCTAGTCAAGTTTTGCCACAGATTTCTCTTCTCTCTAATTCTCTTCAATACCTCCTGATTAGTTATGTGATGTACCCGTCTAATCTTCATTTAGATGGGTTGCCTGTCTTAAGGTGCATGAAACAAATTCGAGACTAGTTCTATTTGGCCCACCTTGCACTCCAGTGCAAAGAAACTGCAGTAAAGGATGAAGGAATTTAATAGACCAAGTGTGAAATCAGGCCTCTGGAATGAATGATGTTAAGATGGGTTGCCTATTTTAAAGCTCATGAAACGTTTTACGGGTCAGTTTTATAAGGGGCAGTCGTATGTATTCGAGACAGATGGGAAAAAGTAAATAGACTGTTCATTATTTCAAAAGTAATCGCTCTAACTGTTAATGCATCAATCCCATGGTGAGACAAGATAGTCAAAGCCCTTATGAAAATTTTTTTTGCGGTTGCCTATGGTGTTATCTGTGTACCCAGACGTGCACCACTTCTGAAGCAAATCGACTGCCACGAACGTCTGTCCTCATGGCTTAATCGAAAGGGAAGAAATAGGGAATTTATGGTGGATGTGTAAGGGGTTCCCAGAGAAACCTCTGCAGCGTAATCGAAACAATCATGGCAACAGGTGGACGGGCCGTCTATTTGCTTGGAATGGAGAGGGGCTCGTCGGGGCATAATCATGTTTCGTAGGCAAATGCAGACTTTTTCCTGAAGGCGTTGATCGTCTTGTCGCACAGTGGGACAAATGTATTAACGGATATGTCGATTTGTTTTGAAATGAAAAATAGTTTATTTTTTCCATATATCTCGTTTTCATTCGACTGTTGCTTATATTTCGCCTACCTTGTACTAATATAATTCTGAAAATTACAGCAATGAGAAAGATAAATGCATATGAAAAGACTTGCCTTTAAAGTTCCGCTGCAAGACGATATAACAATAACTAATCTTCAAACAGTACTGTGTATAAAAAATCACCAGGAAGACAGGTGTGTGAAACAGCAATGTGATGCAATCAAATTTTGTAAGCGTTGTGGCTTGGGATGAAAGAGGGCCTGCATATGAAGTAGGGCACCTGGAATCTCGCTGTCTGAGTACTAGCATCAGAAGTGGTTGCTGAAGCACCGTGTTGTGCACGTTCCTGGGCACCCATGTTCTACATGTTAAGTAAATATGCAGATCAGGAAATTTGTGGTGCCAGGGCTTGCACATTTTTTGCCACATGTGACCAGGCAATGTCACTCTGAAACATGATATCCGGAGCCGCCTTGAGGAGGGACAGTACCATGGACACTAAAACTTGCTCCAGGTATCTACTTCGCAACTTCATTCGCAGACACAGATGGTCAGATTTGGGATGATGATAATAATAAAAATAACAAAAATATTTATTCGTCCTTTGATCAGTTTGTCCCATGATGTAGGGAATCCTCTTCCAAAGAGAAATGTAACACAAAAAATCATATTATCACTTGGATACAATTTAGTGCCTTAAATTATTACAAAAACAATAAAAATACTATAATTTAGTTCTTCCACATATCTCATCACTTTTAGTCAAGTTTATACACACGCAGACTCGCGCTCACACTGAAACACACACACACACACACACACTCACACACACACACATACACACACACTATCCTAACTTCACTCACACCACTTCATACACTGAACTTCTCTCACACAATCATCATTTCTATTCGCTAACAGCTTTCTGGGTACCCGACTGCACTGAAAAACTCAAAACAGCGTAATATATTCTATATAATGAATACATAATTAACATCTCACGTATTCCTGAATAGAGTTGTGAATAATTTATAATTTCTTCAACGTTATAGAAACTATTAGATACTAGAAACTTTTTCAACTGTATTCTGCATCCCTAATGTTTTTCATTCTTTATTTCTGTAGACAATATAAAAATTATTTTAGATCCCCGTGACATGGTTTTCCGATACAGGGCCTTACTATGTATTTTTCTATAAAATTATTGCTACTTTAATTCCAGAGTGCTGAATTTTCTTATTTTATTGTTTTGATCGGAAAGTTCTTCAACAGAATTATCGATTTCGTTTAGTGCATGGCCATCATCAGATTCTCTCACACTGCTGCACTGTAACAAGTTATAAGCACATAAAATATGATTCGTTGGAGTGCAGCAGAGGAAGAGATTTCGAAGGTGGCTATACAATAGCGGAAACTGGTAATTTTTTCGAGAAAATAATTTGCAATCAAAACAAACATCATCTGATCGCTCACCAAACTTTCATTTTATGTCAAATTCTGTTTACTATTGAAAATACCATATGTGATTTTAGATATCACATTCATATATTTACAGTCCTTTAAAATGTCATGCACAATTCTCTTTTGTAGCCCCTTCTTTATTTTGGTTTTTTATTTCAAATTATTATTTTGTGAAAGGTTTATTTTCATAGAACCACAGTAGACTGGCACACCGTAAAAGGCTATGCACAGTTACTTAATGAAAACGAAGTTCTTTTCCTAAGCTTTGTAAAGACATTAGATATTTGCTCATTCCTCAGTGGTCCAGGCATGTTTTTCTATTTTAATTTATCACCTGAGCAGACTCTTAAAAGTTTTGTACAAGTTTTTTGATCAGTGCTACCATCATATTGCTTATTGCTGTATGTCTCATGTTTGATCCATATCATTTTCTCCTTACTTATGCAGTTACAACCACTTTCCACATATTAGTTTCATCATGATACCCTTAGACTCCATTTCTTACACATCATGATCTTTCCGGGGACATCGTATTGCAGACATATTAAAGAAGTGACACTGAAGCTAGTGGTCGTCAGTTGTTATTCTGTGATACTTTAGCAAGAGAGGAAGAGAACATGTCTAGGTGGTATTATGGAATGTAACAATTGGACGGCAACGCCATCTAAGGCTGTAGATATTTGACATTGCGTCAGTCGTGGGGGGGGGGGGTCGATCTGAAGGTTATATTGTTCTTGAAGTTTGCAAAGATCGCTAGTAATTCTTTTTCTTACTATTACCGGTTTCGACAGATCTACTCTGTGATCATCAAATCTTCTAAAGACTAATGTGTCGAAACACGCCGTAGCTGAATGAAGCTACTACAGAATAACTGACAATTCATGATTCTGCCGTTGTAAAGCTAATGCAGATAACTGAAACTACTCTCATGTCCTGTAATGAGTAAGAGAAAAGAGTGCATAACTCCTCGACATTTAAAACATAATGTCTCTTCATTTCACCGAATAACGTGTGCTTTGCATATTGCGCAGATACAATACGTAAAATGTAAACATGCACCTTGGCAGTGCAGCCTCAGTTCTCGCCACCAGTGCTCAGTGCTGAAACCTGCCTGGAAGCTTGCTGTCCTAACTGCGACCCGAACATCAGGTTGCATTTCCTGCTGGCAGGGTGGAATTAAAACCGGACTATTTCTTTAATGGCTTTCGGAACGTGCTCATACAGCCGTATCAATAATAGAATGTCGATTATGACGATACTTGCGTAAGGACAACGCTACATCAAGTTCCCAATCAGACAAAAATCTCCGACTCGGCCAGGAATCGAACCCACGCTCTACCGCAGCGCATGGACCCCAGACATTTCGCTTAGTCACTATTAACATACTACACTTATACTTGTAGTTCAAAAGAATTTATAACTCTACTGTGATAACCTCACACCTGAATAAACCAGATATTATGGAGTTTATATTAGGGGCATACAAACGAAGCTCTCCGATATAGTTTACTGTTCATAAATTGGTAGAATAGACTACGAATACAAGAATAAATTCGGCAGATATTGTTCACTTTGTTGTTTAACAGACGCTTATATTGCTACAGCGGCTCTATTACATTTTGAAAAAAAGAAGTATGTATGTGTAGTTTATCCTGTGCAAGGGTCACCATGTCAGCACAACTACTACAACCTACATAGATTTCAGCCTGCTTATCGAAATCAAACGGTGGTTTTCCTCTATAAATGGCTCTGAGCACAATGCGACTTAACTTCTGAGGTCATCAGTCGCCTAGAACTTAGAACTAATTAAACCTAGCTAACCTAAGGACATCACATACATCCATACCCGAGGCAGGATTCGAACCTGCGACCGTAGCGGGCGCTCGGCTCCAGACTGTAGCGCCTAGAACCGCACGGCCACTCCGGCCGGTTTTCCTCTATAAGTTACTTCGTCCACACATCCCTTCATTATCAAACTGAGGATTCTTTGATATCTTAGGATGTGTCACCACCGCTGATCTTATAGTCAAGTAGTCAATTGGCGACATAAATTTCTTCTTGCTCCCTTTCGATTCAGTTTCTCCTCATTAGTTTTCAGTCTACTCATTTAATTTTCAGCATTGTTGTATAGCATCACATTTCAAGAGCGACAGTTGTTTTCTTCACTGGAGTGCTTATCATCCATAATTCAGCTACATACAAAGCTCCATACTCCAGACAAATACTTTCAGAAAAGACTTTGCTATAAGTAAGATGGTCATTTCCAAAGTTCTACACACTGTAAAAACTGAAGAAAAACACCTTGACAGACATTTAATATAATCTCCATCCTTGCTTAGACAGCTTCCCAACCTTTTCGCAGCCACTGTATTCTGGATACGGCTCTTTCATTCTTAATCGGGTCACCTCACTGGCAGTTCTATCAGTTGTATCAATATGTTTTCACGGAGCTGTGCCTCCATGTTGGGAAACAAAGCCGGGTGGGCTCATATCAAGACTGTAAAGTTGGTGGGGAAATGTTTTACATCCACATTTGTCGAACGTTCCTCTGATTGATACGGCAACGTGCGGTAAAAAATAGACGTCAGCTGCAAATGTGTCAGTCCTTCTTTGAGGAATTTTCGGAAGCAAACATTTTGCAAAAGCAACTTGCAGACATCTCCTGTAGCTATGACTCCATTAGTGCCGTACTCAAAGATCCTCATCAGCGTCATTTTTGGTTGTTGGCAGCGGAATGTTTTTGGGATGTGGAGAGTCGGAACCTGTTTACTGGGACGACTGAAATTTCAATTCTGGCGCAAAATCTCCTATCCAGGCTGCATCAAGTGCAGTATACCTTTCCAGAATCTGTTCTCCTTCGGTTCGCTAACGTTGAAGCAATTCTTCTGCGATTCTTTTGCGACCTGCTTTCTACTCTTCACTCTGATCATGTGGAAACCATCTGGCAGCACTTATTCTCATCTTTAACTTTCAGTTATGGTTCTGTCAACTAAAGTGATCGATATTCTGAACTCACATGCAGTTTTCTCACATTTTCTCGGCGATCCTCTCACTAAATGCGATTACTAATAATCTGAGAGATGTAGTCTGTTGCACTTGACGGCTTTCCACTTCTTGGATTGTGGACAGCGCTCACCTAACCTTCAAGAAAAGGAGCAGACGACCGTGATAGTGAGCTACAATCCGCAACACTATTTCTTCACACTTCTCTCAAAGCGTGGTAAATTTCAGTTGGGTTCTTTCCACGTAGATATTCGATTTTGATGTAGGAACGCTGGTCACTACGTTTTATGAGACTTGACTTGTTTTCCGCTTCCATTTTAAAATTACATTACTCAGGACTCAGCCACACGAACCAGCCAACACACACACTACACTCACGCCTAAAGTTTCTCTCACAACTGGTATTTCAGCTTCATCACGTCACTCTATTGATCGGACATGAGCGGCGTCCACGAATTTTTAAATAACCCTCGTAAACTGATTTTCATAGTTTTAAAAATTTCTCTTTCTCAGATATGCTTTTCTTGCGACTGGTCGCGCGGGGTAGCCGTATAAGTTAGACTAAATAGTGTGTAAGCTTAGGGACCGATGACCTCAGCAGTTTGGTCCCGTAAGACCTTACCACAAATTTCCAAATCTTTTTCTCGCGATTGGCAGTTAGCATTTGACATCGCTTGTATTTCTACCATTACCAGCTACTTTGTTGCCCAAACTCCAAGACTTATCTGTGCCTATGCTTGGGTTTCAGGCGCATCCTTGGCGCGTACCGTATGTCAATGGAACAAAGAGAACGCTTAGAATATGGTCAGTCGGCCGGTGTGGCCGAGCGTTCCTAGGCACTTCAGTCTGGGACCGTGCGACCGCTACGGTCGCAGATTCCAATCCTGCCTCGGGCATGGATGTGTGTGATGCCCTTAGGTTAGTTAGGTTTAAGTAATTCCAAGTTCTAGGGGACTGATGACCTCAGATGTTAAGTCCCATGGTGCTCAGAGCCATTTGAACCATTTGCTTAGAGTATGGTACAACACCATTTAGAATTATGTGAATATTTTACATGTAGATCTAGAACAAACTTAAGAAACCGAAATTCAGTACTTAGTATTCGATATCTGCGTCTACAGATATGAGTAGCACACGGATAGGTATGACACACAGTAGAAATACAGAGCTCAGGAGGAAAGGTCAATACTCAGGGATATGACATAAACCATCATCTGAAGCGAAAGCTTCTTATTGACATATGCGCTATTTCGATTTGTTCGCGAGTTAGAACACATTTAATGTACCTGATTAGCTATTTTCTGTATTATTTAATTCATTTTGAGGTTTACACATGTACACATAAACAACAGTTAGTAAACACTACAACAAGCCTGAATGATTTTTTCACTCTGCAGTGAAGTGTGCTCTGATGTGAAGGAAGATCAGATGCTGGCGGAAGTAAAGCTGCGATGTCTGGTCGTGAATCGTGCTTGGGTATCTCGGTCAGCAGAGCACTATCGCACGAAAGGCAAAGATCCCGAAGTAATTTCGGTACCGCACACAGTGTTAATCTAGCAAGAAGTGCCATTTCAACATGCGTTTTGCAAAGTGTCAATTTTTAATTTTTATTTTTTTTTACGCAATCACCTCTAAACACAATCGAACACTTGAAAAATGGTTCAAATGCGTCTGAGCACTACGGGACTTAACATCTGAGGTCATCAGTCCCCTAGAACTTAACTACTTAAACCTAACTAACCTAAGTACATCACACATATCCAAGCCCGAGGCAGGATTCGAACCTGCGACAGTAGCGGCCCCGCGGTTCCACACTGAAGCGGCTAGAACCGCTCGGCCACTTGGGCCGGCGTAGACTCCACATTACAGAAAGTCACCGTGTGCCAGCAGCATGAGTACACTACACCATTTCAACTACATGTTGCTGTGCCTGCATTGGTCATTGAACTGTAATGACATAAAAAAGTGTGAACTTGGAAGAATGCCTTTTTCAAGCTATGTGCTGAAAATTCTGTTAAAACACTCTACGGTCAGGAATTCGCGTGACGGAAGGCATCTACGACGCTCTTCGACAGTAGCTGCAGCACTACCTTCGCAGAGGCCGTAAACGTACACCATATGTGCCTATTCTTCATTCGTGTACATGTATGACATTTTAATTTTGACGTGTACAAGCACAGTTATGTTTCTCTCTGATACACTCTCCATACCCCGCATTACATCACTGACAGCTCATAGTGGACAACTGCGCGTTCAGCGTACTAATTTAATGGCAAGAGCGAAGACGCTGAACGCAACGAGGAAGGCTGGCATCTACAATACGTCAGAGAGGTAGGATGGGAAAAAAACATAATTACGCACGCCAATATCCCAAAAACATTAAATGTGTCCTATCAGGGAAAGCATTTGGAACAGGGGGGATGTCTGTACTAATTGATTTGCTGAAGGTGAGCGTTCTTGTCATATCCCTGTCATATTCCTCCTGGAACACCATGTATTTGCTTCGACAGTTCAAATCATGCATCTATACTTTATTTATTTTATTATTTATCAAAAGGATATGCCGAACTTACAATGAGTATGTTCCTAAGTGGTGGATGACGTGGTGCTGTTAACAGGAATTTATTGAAACAAAAATTTATTACACATTGCAAGTCCACTCATTATATAGACTCCCTGCTTTTATTTCGCAGCTCTCGTGGTTCTCAGGGAAAGAAACCTTAGCGTTTATCGCGATTCTGAATTATGCCTGCTCTTCAGCATTTATACCTTCACGTCGCAGCGTCACTCGAGCGGTCCACGCAGCAAGTGACACCTCGTCGTGCGCTGACTCGAGCGTAGTGTGCGGACACTAGAGCCGGCGATAGTTCCAGGGCTAGCGGAGCGTCGCTCGCCGGCGACACGAGACGCGAGGTCGCGCGTCGCCCTTTTGTCCTCTTTGCGGCGCTGTCTCGGGTTCGACGCCCTCCGCGGGGCCTCTGCCGGAGACTGAAGGCTGTGGGGTGGCGCTGGCGTTGTCCGTCACGCCCACTTTGCATACGCGCGATTGGCCGTTTGGCGGCCGATGGGCGTGGCCGGGGCTCGAACATGGCGCCAGCCACATCGATTTGCGCGCTGCCGCCGCCGCCCTCCAGATGGCTCTGCCGGCGCGACCGGCCCGGCCGCATCGATCTGCCGACTGGCTGGCGGGGGCGCACACACACGCACCAGCTCACACACACAAACGGTCCCGCTCACGCATAGCGGGTCGCGCCTAGCCACGCTTTTTCTGCGAATTTCTTGTCGCCCGGGCCGTCGCATTCCCGGTGCGGCTCACAGCTTGCGAAAGCTGGCGTCTTGTCTTGCAACCGACGGAAAGCAGCGCTGGCGTCGCGGAACTGCATCTTATGGTTACGGTTCTGCAGGCCGACAGCTAGCAATCTAAATTACGTGCGCATTCATTCTGCGAGTTTTCCATTTCCATCATTTTACTCTTCGTAATCTCGTACTGTTTTTTTACTGTGTGCTATCAGTTAACCTGATCATCCGAATTGCTGATTCCATTTATACTCACGGTACTTCGACGGCCAGTCCGGTGGCCTTCTTCAGGAGCTGCGAGCTATGTGGTTGCGCATACTCGCTACCTGGATGGCAGTCAATCGTAGCTCTTCGAGTCTGTAGGTACGCCAGTGAGGCTTGCGGTATGACGTGCTGCTGTCTTTCACATTTCCCCTTAGTACGCTGTCCTTGGACCGTAAGGGCGTCTCTCGGCAGGTGTTTCGTAGCCGAATTGAAAACTTCGTCTAATAACATTGGGACAATGGGAGAGTTATAGTTCATGATAGGCTGTAAGAATATAAATTAAGCTTACGCTTACGTAATCTAAGATCTTCGAGGCTGTAGGTACGCCGGTGTGACTAGCGCTACGGCGTGCTGCTGACTTTTACATTTCTCCCTAGTACGCTAGTTACGCTCACCGGCTGATACGCTGTCCTTGGGCCGTAAGAGCGTCTCTCGGGAGGTGTTTCATAGCCTAATTGTAAACTTCTTCTAATAACAATGAAACAATGGGGGAGTTACAGTTCACGATAGGCTGCAATAATACAAATTAAGCTTACGCTTATTTTGCAGTAAGACACACAAATGGGAGGTAGCCTTGTTATAAGTTTTCTAGCATGTACTGTCTTATCTGAGAGGAAGAAAGCATGAAACAGATAAAAAAGTACCTTATAGTATACGATAACACTTGCAGTCTTTTGAGAGAACGAGGAATGGTTGAACGAGTGAATGATAAGATGCTAGCCATGAGATCCGAATAACGAAAACAGGTGCAGGGGCCGAACGAAAAAGTGTACCTACTTAACATTATGTGAGGTCGCGTTACAAACGGTGTAATGGTGCAGTGTTAACCAACGTCACTGCTCCATCTTGCCGTATGTGAGCCATGCTCACACCGGAGGCCCTGAAACAAGGCCTCTCACAAGGTAAGAAGCAACACTTGTATCATAGAATGGCGGCAACTTCGGCAATGCTTCTGAACACAAAGTGAAGGCATCTGGTATCAGCAACCAAAAAGAGCCCAGAGCGTGGCTGTCGGACCTATTTGTAAACTGGTGCACTGAAGTGTAGTGTGCATCGGCATTTAACAAGCAGATCCTAGCAGACAGTGTGACAGGGAGAGGGAAAGAACCGTAGGTGCAGCTTCCCTCAGGTGGGCAGTAGAGTCGCTTGGACATTCACGTTGATACGACATGTTTCATTTCGAATTCTCAGAACTAGGGAGAACGGGTAAGCCTACGCCACAGGATGGCTTCAGTTCACATTAAATGTAACTGCCCAAGGCTGTAAAACGAAACGCAGTTATGAACATTCTCTACGTGAAAATTACTCTGCTCCATTTGATAGTCCTCCAATTAGACAATCACTCGCCGGTACTAACTGGCTGGGGAAAACTAATCTAACGGCATAAAATGATTGATTTACTTTGATGGATTGTTTATTAATAATGCAACCGGTCTCAAATTATTACAAATGAATTCAGAAATTTGTAAGCAACTGGAATACGTAATTGAAATGATCAAATTAATTTTATTTTGCTACCTTTCTTTGTGATGTGGGCTGACTGGTGCAGTTGTCCCCGCCATGTATGTTGTAGGTACTCATAAAGTCTCTGCGTTACACAGTCTGTGAAGTATTGTGAGATCCAAGATAAAGAGTCGCGAAACATCGCTACTGCAGCGCCGCTGTGCGGCTATCATTTATGAACACTCTGCCGAACGACTGTGTGTTGTTTATATGGAGTTGAGAGTGACATTCAGAATGCAAATGAGTTCGTCTTTCGATTTTCTCGCTATAAACTGTAGCAGCTTCGTTTGCATTTTGGGATACGTGGGTTTACCAAGGACGGAAAATTAGAACAATACGATTAATTGATGATACAGTACTGGTAGCCGAAAGTACATAGGTAGGGCGTTTTGAGCTAAATGCAATGGAAATATGTGCTGCAGCTGTACCATAGTGTAACATAAGCGTATACATATGCCGACTTACCAGGAGGTAGCTATCGTCTCGTGATGATTGCTCATGCTAGTTTTTGGGATTCGTTTCTTTTATTGGTCCATATTATAGGGTGACAGTTTTATTTTATTCATATGTAATTTTCATTTCTTTTATTAAGTAATGATTTGGAACCTACGCATAGGCTTTTGCTATGGTGATGTAATATTACTTTTACATTTTACTATGCCAAATTGTTAAATTCAGGTATTGTTTCCTTAATGTAATTTTGTACGAAGATAATGTATAATTCATATGAAGTTTGTTACTCAAAATTCCATGCGACCTCAGGTGTTACATTGCTGTTACTATGTTGTTCTTAGGGCTTGATAATGGCATAATGTAATGCTTCCGTAATAAATCAGAGATGAAAATACAGCTGTTGTTTTATTTATAGCTGGTTTGTATAGTTTTTAACTCATAATTCAACAAAAGCTGACGTTTTAATTACATCAAGTGGGCATATGATTAGTGAGGCTGAAAAGTTCAAATTTCTAGCTGGTCAGACAGATAGTAAGCTGTTGTGCTAAGCCTTACTTAAGGATCTTTAGTATTTTCATCGCTTATGACGCTTAGTATTATATTTTGGGGTAACTCTTCCCATTCTCAAAGGGTATTTTTGGCTTAGGAACAGGCGATTTTACTACGCCAATAAGTAGTGTTAAGTTGGCGAACCTCTTTTCGATCTCTGTTCACTAGTCTGGGTATTCTGGCATTGGCCTCACCATATGCATATTCCTCACTGTCATTTATTTTGTTAACAACGTAAGTTTATTCCCAAGAATTAGTAGCTTTCACTCAGTTAATACCAGTCAGAAATTCAATCTGCATTTGGATAGCTCCTCCTTGACTCTTCTGCAGAAACGTGTGCAGTATTCCACTTCGTCCATTTTAAGTAAGCTACCACAATAACACAAAAATCTTAGCGTAATCCACACGCTTTCAAATCTAAACGGTAGAATTTCCTCATGGGTCACTCCTATTCTGTCGAGGAATTCCTTTAAAAGTCAAGCGGATTCTTGGGTTATGTTGTTGACTGCGTTTGCATAAACTTGCAGCTTCACGTCTGTTTAGGACTCATAAAAATTTTGATTTATCTGTTATTACTTTTCTGTTGTAATTTCATGTACTGATGTGTTCCATGACCAAGGAGATTTTTTCCTCAATTTGCTCCTACGGAACTAGACGTGTAAAATAAAAAGCTAAAATAAAATCGGCTGTCGTCCTGTCGTCCCTTCTAGCAAGCATGGATGAAATGAAATTAAACAGGAAGCGTCACAGGATGAAATTTTGAAGGACTAAATATTACAGCCAGGAAAGAGAATCTTGAAGATACATTTTGATACCAGGGAGACCCAACAGTAAACGTGACAGGTGCACACAAAACACAGAAGCAAGGAGAAGGCCAAAAGGTCATTTATAAGAAGTAGCTGCTAATCTCCGAGAATGTAAGAAGCATTCCTAGTTTGAACGCGATGATTGTGAAATTTGTGAAGAAACTCGTGAAACGAACGACAACCGGCTTCAGAAAATACGTATAAAGCACACGGATACGCTCGTGATCAGTTCCTTTCGAACATAAACTCATCAGGTGACAATGCATTTAGGATTCTGAATGATAAGATCATGAATCTGCTATTGTGAGCGGTATATATTACATTGAACAAAGATTTTATTATTAAATGTTGACACTAACATGAGACGGGACTTCAATTAAATTTCAAATTCCTTTTGGAAAAAAACCACCGTCACCATTAGTTAGCGCGAAATGTAGAAGTAACGGCGTTAAAATACGAAGTTCTCGGTTTCTCTCTTCTGCCACTACATCTTCTCCGCTTGGAGCGTTAGCAGCACTTCATCTGTCAAAAGGTTGCACTTTCCTGCTCTGTAGAGTTTCACGACTGTCTCTCGTAGATTGCGGCACTGTTGTTGTTGTTGCGCTGCTATTTATTGCAAAGTTCGAATCCCACGCTCATTTGTTTTTCAGACCCCTCACTCTATTACTCCGTGTGATGCATATTCTTTCAGCGTTTTGCAGCTCTGGTGGAAATGACCGGCGATATCCTAATACAGGCTGATTCTTATGGAGAAGATAACAGAAAGCAGCCATTGTTTATAATGCTGTTTATTATTTAAATAGCGCCGTTACCGCTTTCAAACCGACAAGCTCATCATCAGACGGCTTGTTCACATTAAAATACAATCCATCTGATGATGAAGCTGTCGGTTCGATACTGGTAACGCCGCTATTTAAATAAATAAATAAATAGCATTACAAACAGTGGTTGGTTGCTGTTACTTCTCTGTAATAATCAAGCTGTATTTTCTATACAGCTACGGGCTCAGAATGTCAGTTTTCGACAAAATAGCGGAATCCGAATAAACTGAATGCCGGATCCAAAGGTTTGTTTAAAATTAAGTATCCAAATCCTTGGGTAACAGAAGAAATATTGAATTTAATTGATGAAAGGAAAAAATATAAAACTGCAGCAAAAGAAGCAGGCAAAAAGGAATACAAACGTCTCAAAAATGAGATCGGCAGGAAGTGCCAAATGGCTAAGCAAGGATGGCTAGAGGACAAATGTAAGGATGTCGAGGCTTAACTCACTAGGGTAAGATAGATTCTGCCTACAGGAAAATTAGAGAGACCTTTGGAGAAAAGAGAACCATTTACATGAATATCAAGAGCTCAGATGGAAACCCAGTTCTAAGCAAAGAAGGGAAAACAGAAAGGTGGAAGGAGTATATAGAGGGTCTATACAAGGGCGATGTACTTGAGGACAATATTATGGAAATGGAAGAGGATGTAGATGAAGATGAAATGGGAGATATGATACTGCGTGAAGAGTTTGATAGAGCACTGAAAGACCTAAGTCGAAACAAGGCCCCGGGAGTAGACAACATTCCATTAGAACTACTGACAGCCTTGTGAGAGCCAGTCCTGACAAAACTCTACCAGCTGGTGATCAAAATGTATGAGACAGGCGAAATACCCTCAGACTTAAAGAAGAATATAATAATTCCAATCCCAAAGAAAGCAGGTGTTGACAGATGTGAAAATTACCGAACTATCAGATTAGTAAGTCATAGCTGCAAAATACTAACACGAATTCTTTACAGGCGAATGGAAAAACTGGTAGAAGCTTATCTTAGAAGATAGATTAAGAAAAGGCAAACCTACGTTTCTAGCATTTGTAGACTTGGAGAAAGCTTTCGACAATGTTGACTGGAATACTCTCTTTCAAATTCTGAAAGGCTATTTACAATTTGTGTAGAAACCAGATGGCAGTTATACCAGTCGAGGGGCATGAAAGGGAAGCAGTGGCTGGGAAGGGAGTGAGACAGGGTTGTAGCCTATCCCCGATGTTATTCAATCTGTATATTGAGCCAGCAGTAAAAGAAGGAAATGTAAAATTCGGAGTAGGAGTTAAAATCCATGGAGAAGAAATAAAAACTTTAAGGTTCGCCGATGACATTGTCATTCTGTCAGAGACAGCAAAGGACTTGGAAGAACAGTTTAACAGAATGGACAGTGTCTTGAAGGGAGTATATAAGATGAACATAAACAAAAGCAAAATGAGGACAATGGAATGTAGTTAACTCGGGTGATGCTGAGGGAGTTAGATTAGGAAATGAGACGCCTAAAGTAGTAAAGGAGTTTTGCTATTTGGGGACCAAAGTAACTGATGATGGTGGAAGTAGAGAGGATATAAAATGTAGACTTGCAATGGCAAGGAAAGCGTTTCTGAAGAAAAGACATTTGTTAACATCGAGTATAGATTTAAGTGTCAGGAAGCCGTTTCTGGAAGTATTTGTTTGGAGTGGAGCCATATATGGAAGTGAAACATGGACGATAAATAGTTTAGACAAGAAGAGAAAAGAAGCTTTTGAAATGTGGTGCTACAGAAGAATACTGAAGATTAGATGGGTAGATCACATAACTAATGCGTAGATATTGAATAGAATAGGGGATAAGAGGAGTTTGTGGCACAACTTCACTAGAAGAAGGAATCGGTTGGTAGGACATCTTATGAGGCATCAAGGGATCGCCAATTTAGTATTGGAGGGCAGAGGGAGGCTAAAAATCGTAGAGGGAGACCAAGAGATAAATACACTAAAAAGCAGATTCAGAAGGATGTAGGCTGCACAACGTACTGGGAGATGAAGCAGCTTGGACAATATAGAGTAGCATGGAGAGCTGCATCAAACCAGTCTCAGACTGAAGACCACCACAACAACAACAACGACAACAACTGGTTTACAATGTTTTCAGACATTGGAGCTGGAAAACACTGAGGGTATGCTAGATTCATAGAAGAACTGTGTCCTGTCACAATGGAGTGCAGACAGAGTGTGCGTGTAATAAGGAAGCTCGCTGACCGTTGTCATTTCCCCCTTCCTGCTCTCCTTGTCGATGGTATCTGTTTCATCATTAATAACTTTATGATAATATGATGGGTGAAGTTCAATAAACACAATGAATTGAGATGTCACTATGTGTTTATTATATTCTTTGGTTTGGTTCAAATGGCTCTGAACACTATGCGACTTAACTTCTGACGTCATCAGTCGCCTAGAACTTAGAACTACTTAAACCTAATTAACCTATGGAGATCACACACATCCACGCCCGAGGCAGGATTCGAACCTGCGACCATAGCAGTCGCTCGGCTCCAAACTGAAGCGCCTAGAACCGCACGGCCACTCCGGCCGGCCTATTACATTCTTTGTTTGTGTTTATTGCATTCTTTCCATAAATGGTTCAGTCTTGGCCGAGATTCCCTACTTGTGAATTACTGTTCAGTATGCTTCCAACACGCAACCTTAAAATTCAGTTCAGTATTTGGCTTTCTTTCGAATACTCGCTCGACCCGGAGTTCGCGACCGAACCGGCTTCACATTAATTACTGCCACGCTGGCGCGCGATCAAAGCTAGCAATCGTAAAATTAATTGTTGAGCCCAGAGATGGTTATCTGTGTGTTGTGTCACCTCTCAGGAAACTGTTCTCGTATCGATCGAAATGCACCAACGGTGACCTTTCAATGTGTAGAGGACTTGGCCGGTCGTTGAAACATCGAACATAAAAATCTAACACGTGCGAGTAAGATCATGATTCGAGGGTTTCGAACAAACTTAATTACGTATATAGTTAGCTCATCTATCCCGAGAATCGAAAATCTCGATGATTTTGCCCTTTTATCGACGTTGGTACTGGCAAGAAATATGTCCACGCAATTCCAAAACTTTCGAGACCCTATTAATTTTGAGTTTCGAGTTCAAATTTTTTGTTGATTTCTCATTCGCTATAGTAGTTGTTCTTTTATTTTATTAATTTTGGAATTGCATTAACATGCTTTGCTGACTGACAATTGCAAATGTTTCGACATCGTCTACTCTCGTCTGTTTTGCTATTACTGGTAAAATTTGCGGAAGTCTCCACAGAAAAAAATGATGCAGCCGGCCGTTGTTACACAAATGTCGAATTGTTCTGTGGAACGCTTCAATGGTAATTTTATTGGATTCTGAAACCTCATCTCAAACAGTGGAATTTTAATCGTGCAGCAGTTATGAGTATTACTTTGCTTTGAAACATTATTTGTGTTGACTGCAGCGGTAGCTGTTCGGTCGGTGGCGGGGGGGGGGGGGGGGGGGGGGGGGGGGAGAGGGGAGGAGAGAGCGGATTGCTAACCTAAGGGGCCCGGGTTCGATGCGAGAGCGGGTCGAAAATTTCCCCACTAGTGGCTGGGTGTTATGTTAGGCTCACGTTCATACCTTCGTAATTGACATTCCAGTCTTGAGATGACTGTATGGACACGTCCCGGAAAAAAGATGTAAGGCACTACAAGCGCTGCATGTGTCGATCGGGCTGCATTACGCCTGTTGTCCCTATATGGCAAATGCATCGTTTTCACAGCGGCGGGGGAATTCACTTCGTCGTAGCTCAGCCAATCAGAAAAATTGTAAAGTATATGCACAAAGCTTCCTTCTACCTACAACTCAAACCAGATCAAAATTCTTATAGAACTTCCTGAGATATTTGACAGACTATGAATGCAGTGCAAGTTTGCAATCACAAAAATAAAAAAAACAAAAAGAAAAAAGTTATATATTTACAAATTAACCGTTTCCTGATTTTTTTCTGAGTTTGTACTGTGAAAACGTGCATTCTTGCCAAATTTCATGATTCTAGGTATACCGGGTAGTACCCTATAAGTTTTGCTGAGTGAGTTTGCGAGTATGAGAAATAGCTTTATCTATTTACTGCATTCACTTACGAGCTTAAATTTTTGATACTGCCAAAGGCTCGTAGACCTTAGTAGAAAAAGGGTCTTAACAGTGGGACGGACAGACGAACAAAGTAGTGAAGCTACAAGCATTTCGTGTTTACCGTCTGAATTACGGAACCCTAGCAATGGCGTAAGAAACCCGCATGAAAGCCCGAAAGCACGCCAGAAACATATCACACTGAAAACATCTGAGAAATGACTTACCGTTCTTCTACTTGCCGACCGAAGCGCCGGCCTTGTAAGAGAGCCGGCCGCGGTGGTCTCGCGGTTCTAGGCGCGCAATCCGGAACCGTGGGACTGCTACGGTCGCAGGTTCGAATCCTGCCTCGGGCATGGATGTGTTTGATGCCCTTAGGTTAGTTAGGTTTAAGTAGTTCTACGTTCTAGGGGACTAATGACCACAGCAGTTGAGTCCCATAGTGCTGAGAGCCATTTGAACCATTTGAACCCTGTAAGAGAGTAGACTCACGTCCGGGAGGACGACGGTTCAAGCCCCGCTCGGACATACAGACTTACGGTGCTTCTCTTACATCACATAAGGCGAATGCTGGGACGCTTCCTTTGAAAATGACATGCCCGATTTCCTTAATCATCTTCTCCCAGTTCGAGTTTTCGAGAGTAGGTCTTACGTTTGATAAAAATAATGGATGGTGATTTTGCGCCAACACAGTGACTTCCGATTACTTTTAATCGAGACGGTACACCGGGATTCTGCTGTAGTGAACTGCCTCTGTCGTACAGAGAAGTAATCGACAGTAAAGAGAAATAAGTGGTGACGTACAGTGTTTATTATGCGCTAGATTTCACTTACAACTGCATATAATATTTATTGGAAAAAGCGGCAACTGACACACAATTGCTTTGAACAACTTATTTTGAGAAACAGCAGTCCCATGATGCTCGTTTTCGATAAATGAATGTTGTTATTAGTTTACGAATTGTATTACAGACGTTTGTAAAATCAAGGACTAAAATCTATCCCTTCAGTCAGTGCCATGGTTCTTGCGCGCAAAACACCCTTGGGTGGGCTACCACGCATTAAATAGTGTTGATCGTACAAGCCATTTCAGAAAGACTTAAGGGTCTTTCGAATGTTATCAGATTCAACTTTGACAAGGAGGGACTGAAGCAAGAATAAAATAAATAGTACGACATCGACATTGTGACGCCGAAAGCAAATGGAGATATTATAAGCCAAATTGAACCACAACACAAAGCTACAATCTCTTTTTACGTTAGTTCCCTTTTTCCCTTCAGCCTCAGCCTGAATCTGCGAACGAACACTATGACTATAGCACCACGATAACAGAACAGGCCACTGGCGCCTGAAAAATATTAGAGAATGGAAAGCACACGTGTTGCAGTAAAGCCTCAAAAAAATTGTCCTGCTTCGTTCATCATATGTGTTTCTGTTTCCAAGCTAGCGGAATTCCTTAACTTCTTCATCATCGTGCTGACCAATGTTGATGCATTTACAGTCAGCCTCATTTCTCCTACATCTCATTAATTTCTTTTCTCGATTTACCCTAAAACCATATTCAGTATCCACTGGACTATGCATACTATTCGTCCTATAATTCTTCTTCATTTTCGCTGAGGATTCCAATGTCATCGGGAATCTTATAGTAGATTTTCTTTCAGTCTGAACTTTAATCCCACTCCTGAAACTATCTTTTATTTCCTACTTTGCTTCTTCATGTAGAGATCGATCAGTGGGGAAGAAAGATTTCATCCTTGTCTTAGATCCTTTTTAATCCGAGCACTTCGTTCTTGGTCTTCCGTTCTTACTGTTCCCAATTAGTCTTGTACGAATTTTACATTACCCGTTTCCTTCTAAAGCTCACTCCTATTTACTTCCGGGGTTTGGATCTCTTGCACCATTTTATGTTTTCTAACGCTTTTCTGTGTCAGCGAATCTAATGAAACTGTCTTTATTTTTATTAACTCAGGCTTCCCTTATCAAGCACAACGCCGGAAAAGTCTCCTTTAATACCGTTCTGAAAGCCAAACTGATTGTCACCTATCTGATCCTCGAATTTTCCATTTTTCAACATAGTACTCTTTTTAGTTATTTTAAGGCAGCAGACTTTAAGCTGATTTGTGATACTTTCCGCATTGTCTGCCCTTGCTATCTTCGGAGTTCTGTGGATGATATTTAATCAGTAGTCTGATGGAATGTCTCCACCGCAGAGTCCACACACCAACTTAAAATGTCGATGGTTGACACTTGCCCCCAACGATTTAAGAAATTCCAATGTTATCTATCCATTCCGCCCTAACTGATCGCAAATCTTCCAATGCTATGCTAAACTCTCATACTGGACACACTATGTCTTGCATCTCGACTCCCATTTCTTATGTTACGTCACCAGACAAGTTCTCTACCTCGCAATGGCCTTCAGTTTACCCTTTCCGTCTATCCGCTCTGCGTTTAATAGTGGAATTCTCATTACACGATGAATGTTGACGCCCTCGATTTTAATTTCAGTTATAAGAAGATTACAGAACGTGGGAATATATTGTAAGACCCCTGCCATGATTTTGGGGCGAGTAGATAGGAGAGCCGTTCATGGAATGAGAAATCCCATAGAACCATTTGGAGAGTTGGTAAGGCTGTGCTATTGCTGCCTTAGAAAACAATGTAAGAGTGAACCCTACTGTCCAGGTCCGTACAATATCTAGACATGCACGACAGATGGTCCGCCGAGGTACTATGTATGATTGCTTGCAAACGATGCCCGGCGTAAGTACCTTAACTGCAAATTTAAACAAGTTTTGAACAAGATCCAGCCTGATTTTTTTCACGACAAATTTTCCAATACGGAACCACGGATAAACCAATTCGCATCGGAAAGTTGGTTACTCACGTGATAGAGCCTCGAAAGCACAAGAGGGGATTTTCTATCACAGATTGAAAATTTCCTATAGAAGCTACCTACATAAAGACCAGATATGTAATGAACTCAGCCTTAAAGATCAGTGTCTTCTGGCCGTTTGTGGTTGTCATTATTTTACAACGACGTATCAGTATTTCTTCATACGCTAGTAATATTTCTTTAGCAAATACAATGAATTCATTATTCTCTGAGGCATTAATAACAAAGAAAAGAGTCTCTTTTATAAAATATGAACCCACTGTTTTTCAAACTCTGGAGCAAGCGGGATATTACAATATCCTTGTGATGTGGTCTCTCTAACTTTTTTCTGTCCTTCATATTCTGTTACTTTTTTCGTTGCCTTTCCTCGCCCTGTCATAGCTCTTTTAGGATATATGTGTCGTTGTAAACACGTATAAGTGAAAATAATTATTTATTTTGTTCAAATAATGACTCTTGTTTTATTTGTTCTTAATATCAATCTATTATTACAGGATCCCAAGGGGGAACGTGAGCGAGTCATGTTGCATGAGCACAAATAACCAGCTTGGGCGATATATGTGTAGCTGTCACTTCGGCCATCTAATAGAGGTAAATTGCTTAGACCCTCCAAATCATTTGATTAAAAAAAGTCCGATTGCCCAGTGCCTATCAAATTAATGCGCTTGAAATAATCCGTATCTCCACGGTCACGAAAATACGAAGCCAAGCCAGTTATTCCGAGAGAATAATATTTTGTGTCTTACAAATTTTAATCTGTAGATCTTTCGCCAATTTAACTCGCCTGGTGCTAATTGTGGTGAATTAAAAGTTATATCTCTTATACAGGATGTTACAAAAATGTACGGCCAAACTTTCAGGAAACATTCCTCACACACAAACAAAGAAAATATGTTACGTGGACATGTGTCCGGAAACGCTTACTTTCCACGTTAGAGCTCATTTTATTACTTCTCTTCAAATCACATTAATCATGAAATGGAAACACACAGCAACAGAACGTACCAGCGTGACTTCAAACACTTTGCTACAGGAAATGTTCAAAATGTCCTCCGTTAGAGAGGATACATGCATCCTCCCTCTGTCGCATAGAATCCCTGATGCGTTGATGCAGCCCCGGAGAATGGCATATTGTATCACAGCCGTCCACAATACGAGCACGAAGAGTCTCTACATTTGGTACCGGGGTTGCGTAGACAACAGCTTTCAAATGCTGAAAGTCAAGAGGGTTGAGGTCAGGAGAGCGTGGAGGCCATGGAATAGGTCCGCCTCTACCAATCCATCGGTCACCGAATCTGTTGTTGAACACTTCGACTGAAATGTGCAGGAGCTCCATCGTGCATGAACCACATGTTGTGTCGTACTTGTAAAGGCACATGTTCTAGCAGCACAGGTAGAGTATCCCGTATGAAATCATGATAACGTGCTCCATTGAGCGTAGGTGGGAGAATATGGGGCCCAATCAAGACAATGCCTGTGCAAACGTCCACAGAAAATCTGTGTTGATGACGTGATTGCACGACTGCGTGCGGATTCTCGTCAGCCCACACATGTTGATTGTGAAAATTTACAATTTGATCACGTTGGAATGAAGCCTCAACCGTAAAGAGAACATTTGCACTGAAATGAGGATTGACACATTGTTGGATGAACCATTCGCAGAAGTGTACCTGTGCAAGCCAATCAGCTGCTGATAGAGCCTGCACAAGCTGTACAAGGTACGGAAACTACTGGTTCTCCCGTAGCACTCTCCATACCTTGTGCAGCAGCAACTTCTTGACGGTGACATTGGGGTTATCGTCAACTGCACGAAGAATTGCCTCGTCCATTGCAGGTGTCCTCCTCGTTCTAGGTCTTCCTCAGTCACGAGTCATAGGCTGCAATGTGCCGTGCTTCCTAAGATGCCGATCAATTGCTTCGAACGTCTTCCTGTCGGGACCTTATTTCTGGAAATCTGTCTCGATACAAACGTACCGCGCCACGGCTATTGCCCCGTGCTAATCCGTACATCAAATGGGCATCTGACAACTCCGCATTTGTAAACATTGCACTGACTGCAAAACCACATTCGTGATCAACACTAACCTGTTGAAGCTACGTACTGATGTGCTTGATGCTAGTACTGTAGAGCAATGAGTCGCATGTCAACACAATCACCGAAGTCAACATCACCTTCCTTCAATTGGGCCAACTGGCGGTGAATCGAGGAAGTACAGTACATACTGACGGAACTAAAATGAGCTCTAACATGGAATTTAAGCATTTCCGGACACACGTCCACATAACATCTTTTCTTTATTTGTGTGTGAGGAATGTTTCCTGAAAGTTTGGCCGTACCTTTTTGTAACACCCTGTTGTTATCAAGTAAAAAATTACTAAATTCTGAGCTGTGGTAGGTCTGAAAATTACCAAATTACCACTCCAAAGAACTACGTCACTACATCCTTAACTGCTTGCTGGGTACTGGCACCAAAGACAATGCAAGCCATTTATGTTCACAGATGGAATACCGCTAAACACTTGTGGATGTGGATTCGATCGGTCCACAAAAAGATAAAGAATTCCAGGTGCATATCGTCAAATATGTTGTACGGGAATGTATTCTGATTTAGGGTTGTTTGAAGATATTTCTAAAACACAATAATGTCGAACGGAGACACAAGAATAGTGAACGGAGTGCTAATGAATTACACTGCTAGAGCCTACACTAAAGGAGGGGAAGACGAGGGTAGAGGAGGAAAAATCGGAGCAAGGCAGCTCGGCACAGCCGGCCGTGTAAGCCGAGCGGTTCTAGGAGCTTCAGTCCGGAACCGCACGACTGCTACGGTCGCAGGTTCGAATCCTGCCTCGGGCATGGGTGTGTGTGATGTACTTAGGTTAGTTAGGTTTAAGTAGTTCTAAGTTCTAGGGATCTGATGACCACAGCAGTTGAGCCCCATAGTGCTTAGAGCCATTTGAACCATTTGAATCTTTTAATTTATGAGGCAAAGAACATGGGTCACCTAAGTACGAAACATTGTTACGAATCATGCAATCTTGTAATGAATGTCGTTTTCGAACGTAGTTTAAATTGTCAACAACATATATTTCGAGACTATTTTATTCACAGGTTGAAATTGAAATACTTCATGTCACTGAATACAAATTGTTTTGCTTTTCACTAAAGCACAAATGACCTGAATCACTTTCTAATCGCTGCTTATTCGATGATAAGCTTTGAAATTGAAGTCTGTCAGTGAGGTTCTGTTGGTAGATTTCGTTCTCTTCACTGCGGAAAAAAGTTGCTCTCAGGAATATGGAGGTTCACACATATCGACGTAATTATGGCTGCAGACTGGTGAAGTTGTGGAAATTAATGTTGAAGAAAATTTTTATACGAGTGCACAAGACTGATTTTATTATGAAACTCATCACTCAGGTGCCTGTCACGTGTCTATAAGTTCTAACTGTAGCTAGGCATCCTGCACTGACGTGTTACAAATTGATGTAGGTTTTTCTGACCTTAGGTTTGAAGTTCCTAATACAGCCATTAGGCCACTTTTCATCGATGTAAGCTCTGTGCCAATAAGTATACACGCTTGCATTTAGAACTACGGTGAAAATTACATACTGTCACTCCTCTCAAGATAGTGTACAATTTGAACTTCCCCTGCGCCACCGAGGCTCACGAAAATTACAGGCCCCGCAACGAACTTGAGACGTCACACCAGTCGGCTTGTACGCCATGTTTCGCGAAGACCCGGCTCCGACCAGGGCCCATGGGAAATCAGTATGTAATTGAAAAGGTACCCACCAAAGATCTTGTCGTGTCGATAGCTTGCATGTATTTAAACGTGCAGTCAGCAGTTATGAAGCACTCCGAAATAGTTACTCGCTCACCGCCGGTGACGACTGTTGGCACTCGTAACGCCTCTAGTGTCACGTGCTGCGATCTACACACCACGGTCTGTCCTTCTCGTGGGCCTAGCTCCACGACGTCTGACAACTACATTTTACCCAGGCGACGAGCGAGCGTGAACGATCGTGCTTCCCTAGCGCGCTTCTGAACAGACCCGGCCTAAACCCCACCAAAGCGGGACCCAGCAGCAAGTGTAAAAGCTTTCTCGTTCAGAGCACGTCGATACAACCAAATTTTCGTTGCCTGCGTTCTCACTGGGTGGTGGCGGTTAGAGTTCATCTATATCTACATCTACACTCTCTAAGCGACTGTGAAATGCATGGCAGAGGTTACGTCCCACTGAACCAGTTGTTACGTCTTCTTCAAGTATGGAAGAATGATTGCTTAAATGATTCTGTGTGTGCTGGAATTAATCTAATCTTGTCTTCACGATTCCTAAGGGAGCGGTATGTAGAGGGTAGTTTCTAAACTCATCGATTAAGGCCGGTTCTTGAAACTTGTTGGTCGGGATAGTTTCTATCTATCTTCAATAGCCTGCTAGTTCAGTTCTTTACACATCTCTGTGACACTCTCCCGCAAGTCGGACAAATTTGTGATCGTTGGTACTACCACCGAGCGAGGTGGCGCAGTGGTTAGCACACTGGACTCGCATTCAGGAGGACGACGGTTCAATCCCGTCTCCATCCATCCTGATTTAGGTTTTCCGTGATTTCCCTAAATCGTTTCAGGCAAATGCCGGGATGGTTCATCTGAAAGGGCACGGCCGATTTCCTTCCCAATCCTTCCCTAACCCGAGCTTGCGCTCCGTCTCTAATGACCTCGTTGTCGACGGGACGTTAAACACTAACCACCACACCACCACGTTCGTACTACCCGTACTAATGAACGTAGGTTCGTTAGTGCGGGGCTCACATACTTGAGAAACATTCTAGGATGGCTCTCACAAGTGATTTCTAAGCAGTTTCCTTTGTGAATTGATTGCATTTTTCTAGCTGTCTGTCAGAGATATGGCACGCGAAGCAAAAGGTATTTGGCTTTGGCTTATCGACTCATTAGGCATGTGAGACTTGCTAAGAAATGACTCGTGCTGGGCACCGTTGTGCGGAATATAGGAAATTATGAAACAGGATGGAGCATACGGTGCCGACATATTTCGCCATGCGTCGGAGAAAGAACACGCAGGACAGAACTTCTAAAGATAATTTTTACGTAACACAGAGATGTCCACTTGGTACCGGAAGCAAACAGATACCACTACTGTTGTTAAAACCACCGCCCGTTGTCTGCAACAGAACGTCCGATGACTTCCATTGACCATCGACCTCTATAATCTGAACCTACTGATGCATCAGCAATCAATGAGAAAGACCGAATTTGCTAATCAATGCGTAGCTGAAAATGTATACGGCGTTGCTATGGGGATTTCGAAAGCAATATCACAAAACCCGCCTGTGAGAACAACTATGTTGCCTGATATAGCATGGATGTGTGCGATGTCCTTAGGTTAGTTAGGTTTAAGTAGTTCTAAGTTCTAGGGGACTGATGACCGTAGATGTTAAGTTCCATAGTGCTCAGAGCCTATATAATCTAATAAGAAGAGTTTTATTTACCTTACTTATTCAAAGCATTTTTCAGTGGATGGAGTTAATGAAACACGGTTAAAGCCCACACACGTGTTCACGAAAGAGGGGGAGAAAGGATATGGTGGCGCAGCAACGTTTCTAAAGCATGGAATGAAACATAATAATGGAAACATAATAACCTCATGCACCTCACTCAGGCAGTGGCATCATCAACGTAACGAAACAGAGATGACTCTACTGAACATATATCGTCAACGAAATGTAAATGTAAAGAAAGACACTGCCTGCACCCCTCCAGATACCGTCTCGTCAAAGAAAGCCACAAAATGGTCGCCTTGCTGGGAGTCCATTGTGCCACAGACCTCGTTGTACTGCCTGCGTTGATACGGGAGGTGGACAAAAATAACGAAACGACCGAAACTGTAGCTATTCAAAACAGCTTCCAGTCGTCTTGTAGTGGATAAATACCAGGGAATCTTATGCAGTAGTGTCACGTTTATGTTACAATAATGGAGGTGGAGAGCGATCATGCAACGTTCTTTCCAAAGTATACCACAAAGGCTTGGTAATTTTGAGAACTGGTGATTGTGGTGGCCAGTTCATCCTCGCGCTCGTATAAAATTCGTCTTGGACGGTGTGAGCTGCGGGAACCGGACCCTTGCCGTCTTGTAACTCAGCATCAAAGGTCGCGAACAGTGTGCCATGGGATGGATCTGATAAGTCGAAATGGTCACACAATTATTGGCAGTATGCGATCTTGCAGTAACCACGGCAGTAACCACGGCGCCCCTGGAATACCACGATATGACTGCCCAAAACATAAAGTTACACTTCTGGGACGTAAACGTGGCCAGAAGTTGGAAAAAATACTCAACGAGAATATCACCAAATGACTCTCGTCCATTGCTTCAAACTCCAGGTTTTATGGCTACAGCATCATGTTTTCCTGTTACTGGCTTTTGAATCAATGATGAGTGGTTTTGGAACTCCGATTTGTCCTACAATTCCTTGCTTCTGGAGCTCCCTCCGTGTTGTTTTAGTATTGACAGGGTTTGTGAGTATGAAATTCGTTTGTGCAATGACTTTTTCAGCTGTCACCATATTGTTTTTCGTCGCAATCGTCTTACTGAACGTTTGTCACGATAACTCAACACACACCTTCGTCCGCGTTGTGACTCAGTGGATGTTCTTCCGCTTTCCCTGTATACGGTGTAATAAACCTGACACAATGCACCCACACCTACTCAGAACACTGTTCTGACCACGAGTGATACCTGCAACGTACTGAGAACACTGCACAAGTGACGTCCGTGGTTAAATACGAGGACTATTTGGACAGCAAGGTCTGATCGGTCGACAAATAGAAGCCACTGTGAAAATAAAAAATGTTTTATTTGCATCAGGTAGCTAACCTTCCATCCACTTCTCTACATAGTCACCTCTCCAACTTAGATATATGTCGTAGCGTTGCGCCAACTTTCCAATACCTTCGTCATAGAAGGCAGCCGCATGTGCTCGCCGCCAATTCTCTACGCTGGTCAGTATCTCGTTGTCTGTGTACAGTCTTGTTTCCGTAGCCAACGGGTCATGTGAGCAGAGTTGAAACGCAAAGGGAGTCAGCTACGGGCTACATTCTTGGTGATCAAATGTGTCCCATCGAAAACGCTTCAAACGCATCTTCACTGCCCCAGCAGTGTGTGGCCGAGATATGTCATGGAGAAGGAAACGCCTGACAGCTGTGTTATGTGGGCTGCATAAAATGAGGCGAAATATCTCACCTTGCCCTCATACTTGACGGGAGACACTATTTATCCAGGCATCTTCACGTCCTCACTATGCACTCAGAACTGAAAAGAGTGATGTGATTCAATCGATGGGCGTACTAGAGACACTGCCCAACACATCTGTGTAAAAGTGTCATCTGATTTTCACTGTGGTTTCCATTTCGCGAATAGCTATCGTACAACAGTGCAACTTACGTGCTTGGCTTCTAGCATGTGCAGTTATATTCAAGCCTGCACTTCTCGTGGTGTTTCCACGTTTTTGTTCAACCCCTCCGATTGTCTTGCTGTACACAGGACCATTTCCTGACAAATGAACGTTATATCTGCACAATCCGCAAGTCCTAGCGAATAATATTGTCTGTCCTCAAGCGCATTAGGCGTTTGGGGCTGCTGAGATCCTGCATGGCGTTTAGTATGGCACTCCTGAACCCATCAGTTCCGTTCTCACTATTGTCTTGGGATCCCGGCCATCGCGAGCAGCAATCTCAAGGTCTATTACCGTGGTCCTGACTGGCGACCATCCTGCCACAGTCGAGTGGCGAGACGCTGGTAGGCTTTTCCACAACACAGATCTTTATGGAAATGGAAATGCCGTGTGGCTTGGGCCTCCCGTCGGGTAGACCGTTCGCCTGGTGCAAGTCTTTCGAGTGGACGCACTTCGGAGAATTGCGAGTCGATGAGGATGAAACGATAATGATAAGGACAACACAACAGCCAGTCCCTGAGCGAAGAAAATCTCTGACCCACCCGGGAATCGAACCCGGGCCGTTAGGTATGACAATCCGTCGCGCTGACCACTCAGGGGCGGACACAGATCTTAATGCAACTAAGCAACATTCATATAAGATGTATGTGTGGGATCCCCGCGACTTAATCTTATATAAAGATTATAAATTGTTTTACTCCCATCTACTTAATGCGGTTAAGCTGGAAAGCTAATCATCTGGATATGCAAGAATGTGGTACACTTCATGCTGATTTAATGTTTGTCACAGGCAAAGTTCATTATATAGTTTTAATGGCCTGCCGTATGAATTTATACGTTTACACGATTATTCTGCTGTTCATAATTGCTTGTCAGAGGGTTCATCGAACCACCTTCAAGCTATTTGTCTACCGTTCCACTCTCGAACAGCGCACGGGGAAAACGAACACTTAAAATCTTTCTCTGTTAGCTCAGTTCTCTCTTATGGTATTATGATGAGCTTTCTTTCCTACGTAGCTGGGCAGCAAAAACAGATTTTCACACTCTGAGATGAAAGTTGGTGACAGAAATTTCATGACACGATCCTACCGTAGCGAAAAACGCCTCCCTTTTAATGACTAACATGCAGATTCACGTATCATAATATGTGACACTCTCTCCCATATGCCCCTCTCTGAATTTTTTCGATGCCTACCGTCAGTCCCATCTGATGCGTATACCACACCGCACAGCAGTACTCCAGAAGAGGGTGGATAAGTGTCGTGTAAGCAGTCTCTTTAGTAGACCTGTTGCAGTTTCTAAGTGTTCTGCCAATAAATCGTAGTATTTGGTGTAGTATCCCCATAAAATTATCTATGTGATCTTTCCAAAAAAGGTTATTCGAAACAGTAATCCCCAAGTATTCAGTTGAATTTACAGCCTTTAGACTTGTGTAATTTATTGTGTAACTGAAATTCAGCGGATATCTTTTAGTACTGATATGGATGACTTCACAGGATTTGCACTTTACAGATACCTTGTCTAAATCGTTTTTCAATCTCGTTTTCAGCTCCTGATGACTTTACAATACAGCACATGACAGCATCCTCAGCAAACAATCTAAAAGGACTGATTAATTTGTCTCCTAAATCGTGTATGTAGACCAGGAAGAGCACAGGGCTTATAATACTTCCCCGCGGAAAGCTGCATATCGTTTCTGTTTACTCGATGACTTTCCGTCCATAACTACGTACTGTGACTTTTCTGACAGGGAACCACACATCCTGTCGTACAATTGACACGGTACTCCATAGCCACGCAGTTTGATCAGAAGTCGCTTGTGAGGATCGATGTTAATAGCCTTCTAGATATCTAAAAGTATGGAATTAAGTTGACATCCCCATCTGTAGCACTCATCCGTGTTGGCTGTTGGTCGATAGTTTTCTTCGAGGTAACTCACAATGTTCGAACACGGTGTATGTTCCAAAATTCTAGTACAAATCGACGTTAGTGATACGAGTCTGCATTTCAGCAGATTACTCCTATTCCCTTTCTTGGGTATTGGTATGATTTGTACGAGTTTCCAGTGTTCAGGTACTGATCTTTCTACGAGCAAGTGGGTATAAATGGCTGCTAAACATGGAGTTATTTTATCAGCATTCTCTGAGAGGATCCTGACTGGTATACGATCTGGACAGCAGGCCTTTCCATTATTAAGTGATTTGAGCTGCTTCGCTGCACAGAGGGTATCTATTTCAAAGTTACTCCGATTAGCAATTATTCCAAATTCTGGAATATCTACTTCATCTCCTTTGGTGAAGGAATTTCGGAAACTGTGTTTAGTAACTCTGTTTTAGTGACACTGTCATCTGTGACATTACCATCGCTATTGCGCAGTGAAGGTATTTAAATACTCTAACAAGGATATTTCAAACTTCAACTCAAAAAATAACTTTAAAGTGACTAAAAGGCGTGTTTCCCTCGTATAGTCTTACATAACTACTGATGTTAGTAACTAGGCAGTATCTGATGCATCGCTAACAGTCAGAATCGTACGAAAAGTGCGTAAGATGTATCCGAAGAAGCTTTCAATGTTGAAGATAATACCCGACAAATAACAACTTTACAGCGGTCTGCTTCTTAGAAAACTTCAATTAAATGTATCATGTAGGAACACTACATATGTTTCACATTTTAGCAGCAACTAATGACAGTAATACACGGCAGAACATCTGTCCAGCTACTCTTGACGCAAAGTGTTGATCTTCCCATCTCATGTATGAGAAACAGCTGCTATGTCACTTATTCGGTGCAGAACCTAACAGACACTTCCAGATCCGATTATTTCCACCTTTAGAGCAATTTTGGTTTTCTGCTGGTTGACCATTGAGATGTCACTATATTCGTTATTTTTACGTTCATGAGACGAATTTTAGGTAAAAATGTAACTCTGTGCTCTTGACTGAAATGTCTTCAAAACGCAAAATATATTATTTTGGCCAGTTTTCTGTCGATGCAAACAGAAGAAACGATCTACTGAATACATCGCACCTGGCGTGGTCACTGCCAAGTGAATTCGAGAAGTACACTCAAGAATATTTAAAAAAGCGCAACCAGAGGGAAGAAAGTAAAAAACGCGAAACTTCGCAAATACAGGGTGGCGCAAAATGAACGCATGGATATGAGTTGCGTAGTAGAAGTGGAGAAGAGCGGTCGCTTACCTCGAATATCTGTTGTTCTGTCGGGCAGAGTGTCCAGTTTCAGTAACAATGGACCGTTTAGCATTGTGTTTCCACAGTTTACTCTAATTCCAAAAGTAATGTATCTGTTATCACCGCTGAACTGCTTTCCCGTGCAAAGTTCAGTTTTAAGCGTAATTGTTTGATACCTGATCGCAACGCAGTGCTTCTTTGGTTTAACTCTTTTCGCACAACTGGATCCATTATGAAGAAAAAGTTGACTGGTCGTCCTCGTACGGCGCGAATTCCAGAGAGTGTCGACAGAGTAAGAGCGTCTCTTCCTCGAAGTCATCGTTGCTCCACTAAGACGCATGCTCCGACTTTTTTTTGGATATTTCTCGTCGCTCGTTACGGCGCAGCTTGAACTGTGAGTTCAATTGATTTATGATCATTCAGAAGCTTCACGAATTGATTATTTCACAACCAAGACCGGTGTTTGACAGGATGCTTCATATTCCTGCCTCTAATGATGTTTTGTTAATAATGAGTGGTGAAGGTCACTTTCACTGGACTGTTTGGTAAATAAACAAAACTGTCTCTACTGGGCAGTAGACAGCCCAACAGAATTGTACCATAAATCACTGTACAGTAGGGTAAAGTGACCGTGTGGTGTCGAGTTTCCAAAGTGGGAATAGTTAGGTCTTATTTATTTATTGCTTAGTTTATTTAAGGACGCAACGCTAGTGTAACAATAAGTCCTGGACTTTAAGTTACAACGATGCGCAATTTTTTGCTGGCACACTGAGAGACTTTGGAGATCAATACACCACACACGACCTATGCATCCCTGGAAGTTGTTCGTGAAATGTTGCCTCAACACTTGAGTTCACATTTCTGGTATCTCCAATAGACTAAACGATCGCCAGACTTCTTCTCATGGGGTGAATTGAAATATAAAGTTTATTGTTGCATAGCTCGTTCACTCAACGATATGAATGTTGCTGGTCTTTCACAGGATGCTTTAACAACGGTTATGCAGAACTTTAAAGAATGACTTTTCACGTGTGCGCACGAGGAAGTACGCCATCTTATCTTGAATAAATGTTTGCTGTTCTTAAACTGGCTTCCTTACAGGTTGTACTGATGTAAACACACTGGTGTCCAAAATTAAAGCAACAAAGCGCTATTTCTCACCCCTGTGTCCAATTCACGATATAATCGTATGGATTGTTAACAGAAGTCCGCACCATTGTATCCTGCACTGAAGATGGCATTCCAGTCCACGGAAAACCACGCCAACGATGACGTCAGGGCGCCAATCAAACGGGAAAGTGCTTGCCGGGTAGTCCTATATCCACAAACTCTGTGTACACAGTCATAGACGGTGCAGTATGGCACAGAGAAGACGCCTACGAGAGGGCCATAGCAAGAATGGAAGCAGGACACTCGGAAACGGATGTGGCCCAGAGGCTTAAAGTGAATCGTTCTGTTATTTCTCGGATGTGGCAACAGCTTAGACAGACCGAAACTGAATGCCGAAGATGAACGTATGGCCGTCCACATGTGACATCAGCAAGAGACGACCGTTATTTGGATGTAAGAACGTGATAGTACTGCCTTAGAACTGAACAGCAACTGTCATCCCTCCACTGGACGTTTTGTGTCAAGGCAAACGGTGTATACAGACGAATTCGACAGAATGGCCTAACTTTAAACGCGAACATTTTTAGGTTAGGCTTTACCGTGACTGTTACTGACATTAAATGAAACAACAAGTTCACTGTTACCAGTCACCGTTTTACTTATTTCCACGACGCGTTTCGAAGGTTTAAACCTCCATCATCGGGTGGAATTACATTAGTAAGTATTAAATTTGTGTGTGTGTTGTGTTACGATTTTTGGAGGAACTTGTGACACTGCCTTCAGTGGTCACAGGTTCCTTTTGCTGTCGTAACACATCACATGTATGCTGCCACATTTGTAAACAAATATGGCGTTGGGATCCAGCACGGTGTTCCGTATTACCCTCCTGAACCCACCGATTCCATATTCTGCTAACAGTCATTGGATCTCGAACAACGCGAGCAGCAATGTCGCGATACGATAACCGCAATCGCGATAGTCTACAATCTGACCTTTATCAATGTCGGAAATGTGATGGTATGCATTTATCCTCTTTACACGAGGCATCACGACAACGTTTCACCAGGCAACGCCGGTCAACTGCTGTTTGTCTATGAGAAATCGGTTGGAATCAGCACGTTGTAGGTGTCGCCACCGGCGCCAACCTTGTGTGAATGCTCTGGAAAGTATCTTCTTCCTGTCGGTTAAATTTCGCGTCTGTAACACGCCATTTTCGTGGTGTAGCAATTTTAATGGCCAGTAGTGTATTTAGTTGAATTTTTCATAATGAAATTGTACGGGTGAATCGGCAAGGTTTAACTGCTGTCAGGCATCGTGACAAGATCTTGGGACCTCATGTACTGTGGGCCCAGACTTCGTATTGACGGACGATAATACTCTACCTCATAGAGCGTGGGTGGTTGAAGGATTCTTGGAACTGAAAGATACTCGACGCATGGAGCGGCCTGATCGCTCTCCCGATTTGAATCCAATAGAGCATGTCTGGGATGCTCTAGAGAGGTAGCTTGCATCACGTCAGCGTTCGCCAACCACTCTCCAAAACGTGCGAGCAGCTCTGCCGGAAGAATGGGCGTTATTGCATCAACATGAGATTGACGACATCACTCACAGCATCCCCGTCGTTGTCAACCCTGTGTTGCTGCCACCTGCTCATACTGTTTTGTGACAAAATAAACGAAACCTTGCAAAATTTCCTTTTGTTGCTTTAATTTCATTTACCAATATACATTTATATGTGATCCAATAAAACGAATCATAGTAATTTGATGTTAATGCTTTTCCGCCACTCTGCACGTACAGTGAGATTCTAATGAACGAAGTTTGCTACCAATGCCCATGGCCACAGAACGTGCAGTGGTGCTGCAGTCGGGCAGGTGAACCTATTTAAACGGTGCATAGTAGACGAGTCATACACGTGACGATCCCAACGATAGCAGGAGCAGAATGCCAGGTAGACGTGTTACACCATAATTATCACTACGAGGACGGTTTGAGAGGGGTCTAATCATCGGCATGAAAACCATAAGGCTGGTCTACAGGGCGTGTGACCAGCCAGGTCAATCGTTCGAAATGTTCCGTGAGACGATGTTGGTAACACTAGACACGAGATGGCATCAACGTGTGACGTACCAGGTCCTGAGCGAACAGGAAGACGACGAGGCGAAAGGAACCGAGGATCGTGTGGGGCGGCAGGCCATCGGGAATCCTACAGTGCCTCTGTGCACGATACGAGCAGACGTTCGGAGGGAAGTTATTCCACAAAACATTTACAGATGCGCATTTGTAGCCAAGGAGCCCTCGTCGTGCACTACCGTTAACACCGATATATCGTAGACGGCGTCTACATTGGTGCCAAGCCAGAATGAAGTGGACTGCCACAGAGAATGAGGACAGGAAAAAGTTTGTAGAGATTCGTGATGCTGTAGAAAGAGCGATGATCAAGCATACAACAACTACCACCGTCATACCTTAGCAAAAGATCTTGCTGAAAACCAAAGGAAATTCTGGTCTTACGTAAAATCGGTAAGCGGGTCGAAGGCTTCCATCCAGTCACCCATTGATCAGTCTGGCCTGGCAACGGAAGACAGCAAAACAAAAGCTGAAATTTTAAATTTAGTATTTGAGAAATCATCCACGCAGGAGGATCGTACAAACATACAGTCGTTTGAGCCCCGTACAGATTCCCGTATAGAGGACAAAGACATCCCTGGGGATGTGAGGCAGCTGAATTGGTTGAAAATAAATAAATCGCCGTGTCCTGATGGGATTCCAATTCGGTTATACAGAGAGTACTCTACTGCATCGGCTCCTTACTTATCTTGCATTTATCGCGAATTTCTTGCCCAAAGTAAAGTCTCGATCGCCTGGAAAAAAAACGCAGGTGACGCCTGTATATAAGAAGGGTAGAAGGACGGATCCTCAAAATTACAAACCAATATCCTTAATATCGGTTTGTTGCAGAATTCTCGAATATATTATCAGTTCGAATATAATGAATTTCCTTGAGACAGAGAAGTTGTTGTCCATGCATCAGCACGGCTTTAGAAAGCACCGCTCCTGCGAAACGCAACTCGCCCTTTTTTCACATGATGTCTTGTGAACCATGGATGAAGGGTACCAGACGGATGCCATATTCCTTGACTTCTGGAAAGCGTTTGACTCGGTGCCCCACTGCAGACTCCTGACTAAGGTACGAGCATATGGGATTCGTTCCCAAATATGTGACTGGCTCGAAGACTTCTAAAGTCATAGGACCCAGTACGTTGTCCTCGATGACGAGTGTTCATCGGAGGTGAGGGTATCATTTGGAATGCCCCAGGGAAGTGTGGTAGGTCCACTGTTGTTTTCTATCTACTCAAATGATCTTTTGGATAGGGTGGATAGCAATGTGCGGCTGTTTGCTGATGATGCTGTGGTGTACGGGAAGGTGTCGTCGTTGAGTGACAGTAGGAGGGTACAAGATGACTTGGACAGGATCTGATTGGTGTAAAGGACGGCAGCTAACTATAAATATAGATAAATGTAAATTAATGCAGATGAGTAGGAAAAAGAATCCCGTAATGTTTGAATACTCCATTACTAGTGTAGCGCTTAACACAGTCACGGCGTAACAACGCAGAACGATATGAAGTAGGATAGGCATGTAGTGGCAGTTGTGGGGAAGACGGATAGTCGTCTTTGGTTCATTGGTAGAATTTTGGGAAGATGTGGTTCATCTGTAAAGGAGACAGCTTATAAAACACTAATGCGACCTATTCTTAAGTACTGCTCGAGCGTTTGGGACCCTATCAGGTCGGATTGAGGAAGACATAGAAACAATTCAGAGGCGGGCTGGTAGATTTGTTACTGGTAAGTCTGATCATCATGCTAGTGTTACGGAAATGCTTCAGGAACTCGGGTGGGAGTCTCTAGAGGGAAGGAGGCGTTCTTTTCGTGAATCGCTATTGAGGAAATTTAGAGAACCAGCATTTGAGGCTGACTGCAGTACAATTTTACTGCCACCAACTTACATTTCGCGGAAAGACCACAAAAATAAGAGAGTTAGGGCTCGTACAGGGGCATATAGGCAGTCATTTTTCCCTCGTTCTGTTTGGTAGTGGAATAGGGAGAGGAGATGTTAGTTGTGGTACGACGTACCCTCCGCCACCCACCGTATGGTGGATTGCGGAGTATGTATGTAGATGTAGATGTAGATTGGCGAATCGTGGTATTTAGTAACGTATCCCCATATTTTTGGGGGGCAGATAGTGGCCGCATACTGGCCTGGAGGCAGATTCGCGAATGGTACAGTTCCATCCCCGCTGTCGCGCAGTACACCGTTCGTACAGGCGGCGTAACGGTCTGCAAGACCACATACAGGTAGCCTACGACAGCCGGTCCCCTTTAATTGTGACGCGTGGGACCTTAGCGGACCCGCATTATGCTCGTCACATCCCATGACCCTGTGTGGTACCTTTCTTACATCGTCTACCAAGGGCACTTTTATACCAATATACTCCTTGTTCACATACAGTTCGAGTTGCTCAAGACTTAATACATTATGTTCCGACTCTTCCATGGCCGACATGCCATGCGGTCTTCTCCCCTGTAGAGTCATGTGTGGGACCGGCCGAAACGTCAGGTGCAGCCGTGTTGCTCTGCACATGATTTGGAGGTGGCTATTCTAGATTTGTGGGTCAGTCTGTCTCAGAACATCAATCGTCTAATGAACTTGAGGTCAGACAATGCTGCGGATAGTCAGTGAATTTGCCTACTTGTACTCACTGTATTTTTTACTTCTCTTGACTTTGCGATCAAGTGATTCTGTCATCTGTATCATTATGTCTAATAAATTTCATTTCAATCCCATGCTCCCCCTTTGGTGCGCCATTTTCAGTGTTCCTGAGTGTATCTTCAGATAAGCAAAGCAGACAATATAAAATACTAAATTTCTTTTGTTTTCAGTTGAAACTTACTTGCACCGTTTCCTTCACGGTCATTGAGAGCTTGCATAAACGAATAACAGCTACTTTCCTAATAGCTTATATTCCTCTGCTCGTGTTTATACGATTTCGTAGAAAGAAAAATTACGTGTCATTATCAAGTATGTAAATTCTCTTAACAACATTTATTTCAAAACTCCGACGTCAGAAAGCCATTTGGTTTTTCCTTCGACGTGACGGCCTTGAATATACTTGCTCATTTACACCGTCACATTCTCCACACGTAGAGCACATTTGTTCACTCATAATGCCGCCTTTGTGCGATAAAGGACGCAGTGAAACATTTGCAAGTTTCCCCATCCTGGCAAATTCCACCAGCAGCCTTGGCTTAGGAATGTCACAGGAGCGGTAGACTAGTATACCACCTGTCGAATACAAACCTCGTCTGCCATCTGCTTGCAGGGTGCCTTATAAAAAGATAGTTTCTTCCAAACATAAAAAAATATAAGCAGTGAAATCCCAAATCCATTAGTATGAATATCGCCCTGTGTATTTGTGGTCCTAAAGAAATGCTCTATGAATAATTGAAACGTCTTCAAATTCTGATATTTCGTTTTGACTTTTGAAGTCGTCACTATTTATCAAATGATGACATCCGCCGGTGTAATAAATTCTTTTTGTGCGCTTGTGACACTAAGATTTTTCGCTTGAGCCGCGATATGTTTCGATTGTTACGAACTCATACAGCTTCCGTAACTTGGGATGTTAGCAGGAGCACGAAGGGGCGACCGCATTGTTGGTGTACTACTTACAAGGGAACCTCCCCATCGCACCCCCCTCAGATTTAGTTATAAGTTGGCACAGTGGATAGGCCTTGAAATACTGAACACAGATAAAACAAGAAAACAGGAAGAAGTTGTGTGGAACTATGAAAAAAAATAAGAAAAATATACAAACTGAGTATTCCATGCGCAACATATGTAACATAAGGAGAGAGAGATAGTTTAAGAGCGCCGTGGTCACGTGGTTAGCGTGAACAGCTGCGGAACGAAAGGTCTTTGGTTCAAGTCTTCCCTCTAGTGAAAAGCTTAATTTTTTATTTTCAAACAATTGTCAAAGTTCAGGCACTCACTCGTAATCAACTTCGCTCTCCAAAATTCCAGGACATGTTTAGATTGCTTGGACATTCGCAGGATTTGAGGGTCTACACACGGAATAATTTGAAAACGTTAAAAACATGTCTAGACAGAGCACAGGGAAAACTGTGCGTCTGCGAAACTGTTCTATTCATTTTTTGCAGTTTATGTGACAAACTCTTATGTTTTCATCACTTTTTTGGGGATTTTCACATCCACAAGAAAATCTAAATCGGGCAAGGTAGAAGAATCTTTTTACCCATTCGCCAAGTGTAAAAGTTAGGTGGGTCGACAACATATTCCTGTCATGTGACGCACATGCCCTCACCAGTGTCGTATAGAATATACCAGACGTGTTTTTTCCTGTGGAGTAATCGGCTGACCTATGACTTTGCGAACAAATGTTTTCGGTTCCCATTGGAGAGGCACGTTCTTTCGTCTACTAATCGCACGGTTTTGCGGTGCGGTCGTAAAATATAGACACTAAACTTATTACAGTGAACAGAGACGTGAGTGAATGAACGGACAGATCAAAACTTTGCGGAAATAAGAAAATCAAGCTTTTCACTCGAAAGAGGACTTGAACCCTTGAACCAAGGACTTCTCGTACCGCAGCTGCTCACGCTAGCCACGGGACCACGGCGCTTCTGAGCGTTCTTTATCCTTGATGTTGCATATCTTGCGCATGAGCTACTCAGTTCGTATATTTTGCCTTTTTTTTCATAGTTCCACACAACTTCTGCCTGTTTTCTCGATTGATCTGTGTTCAGTTTTTTAAAGGCCTATCCATTGTGCCAACTTGTAACTAAATCTGAGGGGGGTGCGATGGGGAGGTTCCCTTGTTAGAAGCAATGTTTCACAACATATGAGCTGTGCGTCAGATGCATTACAATCGAAGTCTTAAACTTTCATGACGTTTGTAAGAGGGTATAGAGGTACAAAATGATTAGTTTACACTTTTAGTTGGTCTGTCAGGCATGCACGAGTAACTCAGTGGTAACATAATGAGCGTGAAATCAGGATCCACGTTTCGAATTGTGCCCCGTACGCAGCATATACAATCGTACGTTTCCAAATGAATGCTTGCTTGTGGAATTCCCAGACACTAAATGCTTGACCAAAGTCCACAGAAATAATGAAAAATTTACGGACGATAACGTAAAAATCGTTGTTGTTTGTAAATAGTAGAATCCCACATAAAAACATTTTTGTATGTCAATGGTGGAATCCCTTAGTGAATAAAATCGTCTTAATATTTAATCCATTATTCAGGGGGAAGGGAGGGGGCGGGGTTGAACGCTGTTTATAGTGACAGATACACATGTCACTTTAAAATAAAAATTATAGCAGTATTACGGTGGCGGCAGTATGGGTCATTTTCCTATGTTAAAAACTCAATTCGGATTGTTATTATTTTGAGTGATTATAAATTCGAATAGCACTTATGGTCAACATTCTCACAAAATATCTGTTATTTTTATGTAATTAAAGCTTAAAAATTATTAAATATGAGACTTGGTCGCGTGATAAAAAACGCTCTGTTATTGCGGTGACATCACAGACTAGGAGTAAAACGAAGCTGCACGTGTGTTATAGGAATGTTAGCCAAAGTTACTAGGGTTTTACGAACTTTTCTGCAAACAGCTTAACTGTTTAGTGATGGAAAACGCAGTTACAAGTTGTAAGCAACAATGGAAAATATTTATGTGAACGCTGATAGTGGAAACCTTCCGAAAATCGATGTGTTTATGCTACACTCATTTTGAGCGAGATATGTACAGCGACGGACATTCTTTTCCCTGCTCCCTGCAACATCATTAAACTCGCACAACAATAAGGCACTGTAGAACTTTTACAAATGGATCCGTATATTATAACTAGAGTGTCAATGCCGACTATCAGTCATGGACTACGTGCATTAAAATTTTCTTGGAAAATCTTAGCGCTGATTTAGTATATACTAGACACTCAGCAGAGTCATTACTTCCAGAACCCGTTCTGTGTAGCAACGGATATGGCATCTGACAGATGATAAATAGGACCCAGGTTCGAATTCAGAAGGTTTCGTATATTTTTAAAAGTTTTACACGAAATACGAAATCAGCTTTAGGAAGAACTGTTTGTAGCGGTTGTTGCGATGTAGCTTCACATTAATCTAACAATTAGTCTGAGCAAAAAGGACACCTTAGGATAAATGTATTTATTTGGCGCACATACAATTTACATTTCTGGAAAGCATCGCTAGTATTGAAGATATCACCATACGCCCACAGTACAACGAGATGTAGGACGATGAGGTTTTGTATACAGGTACATATAAAGTCTGCACAACTTGCTGGTAACATAAAGGTAAGGGCTCTGATGTTTGTGAGTGTGAACTAACGTTCCTGTCTCAAGCAGACTTAACCTCATTTTTATGTAAGACGATGAAACTTCAAAAATTTAGAGTAAGGATCCCATCTGGACAGTCTGAAGATAACAAAACATTGCTTCTAATTGTAAGTAGGCTGTTTAGGTTTTTTTATTGGTAACGCCACATAGCGCTCTGTATGAAAAATCACTGGCTGTGCTGTGTGCAGTCAATGGCTGGTTGGCATTGTTGTAATACTCGCCACTGTAGTGTTGGGCAGCTGGATGCTAACAGCGCGTAGCGTTGCGCAGTTGGAGGTGAGCCGCCAGCAGTGGTGGATGTGGGGAGAGAGATGGTGGAGTTTTGAAATTTGTAAGAATGGATGTCATGAACTGCTATATATATTATGACTATTAAGGTAAATACATTGTTTGTTCTCTATTAAAATCTTTCATTTGCTAACTATACCTATCAGTAGTTAGTGCCTTCCGTAGTTTGAATCTTTTATTTAGCTGGCAGTAGTGGTGCTCGCTGTATTGCAGTAGTTCGAGTAACGAAGATTTTTGTGAGGTAAGTGATATGTGAAACGTATAGGTTAATGTTAGTCAGGGCCATTCTTTTGTAGGGATTTTTGAAAGTGAGATTGCGTTGCGCTAAAAAAATATTGTGTGTCAGTTTAAGCACAGTCATGTATAATTTTTCTAAGGGGACGTTTCATAATAAAGTAAAAATTGTGTGGCCACGTAAATTATAAAATATCTTTTGGATCGAGGTGTGTGTGAAGAACGACTGGAAATGTAAGGGTATCTAACTGGCAAGGAAAATAGAATAATACTCGGTTTATGATTGGTGTGATGATGTTTTGTAATAGTGATTTGGTTTTCATATGGGAGGATTGTCGACTTCCGAATTCCAACCAGCGATCTATGGATATCATAATATATAATTCGACAATCTACCGCTCTAACAACTGAACTGCCGAATAATGTAGGTGAAATTGGGCAAAATGGCAATTCACAATAAGAGTTTTAATTTCGTTGAATGACGCGATCCTTCCTTTTAGCAGTAGAAAGCATGTCTCGCACGTAATGTTAACTGCAAAGTGCGAGTTTTTAATTAAGTTAGGGAGCTTGTGTGTCGATGTGGTGGCATTTTGTCGGTACAGTGCAACCACATTTTAAGCAACATTTCATTCCTTAGAACACCGAAAAAAAAATTTCAGGAATATTCAAAGATGTATTTCTACAGTGTGGCATTACACACCATTTGTAACCCATTTTCCAAAACGTAAATTCCGAAACAAGAGCTTCATGACAGTAGGAGGAGCGAGCTAGCCAGTGACGTCACAGGCATCATGTGACTCGAATGGAGAGTTTTAGCAGGCTTTCAAATTATTTAAATTTAATTTCCCTTTTTATTCAGGAATAGCGAAATTCAGAAGGAAAAAAATTGTGTTATTAGCATTAAGTGAAATGATTAACCATTTTAAGACGATGTCCATAAAACAGTCATACATTTTATTACGGTTACTATAGGATAATAGAACAAATTTTAAATGTAAATGAATACTGCTACATATACTGTTCTAAGTTTTATCTCGTAAATGCTGTATTTACTAACGATAGAAGACAGGAGTTTTATATTCTTCGAAGAAGTGGTTGTTGGAGATCGAACAACGAACTTTAGGAGGGAAAGTAACTGCGGGGTAGCGGTACCGGCGTTTGTCTGAAGAGGTGTGATATCTGATCGAAAGCTCCCTACAAATTATTTCAAATGCTTTCGGTGAAATGTAATGCAGGCTAAGTTCACTGAATTAGAATAAATCGTATCTTTGAAAGTATGCATTTTTTGACGAAATAAAATTAATGAAGCTTTGCATTTTAGTTAATTGAATAACTTGAAATGATTCTTTCTGCTCCGGCTGTGGTGATATGTTACACACAACAACAAAAAATTAAATACGGCGCGCAATGGCGGCCAATTGTTGGTAGTCAAAGACCACCACTGCTTGCAACGCACGGACTGAAAAAATGCTAAATAACTTCTTGCAATTATTAATTCAGAAAGAATTACTTGCATGGGTTCTTTAAGTAACACAATGCACTCACTTTTTCTAAATAATTTTCCAATAAGCACAGAAGAATTATTCGCTACGTACAAGAACAAATAGACAAAAGCTACCGCTTTACAATAGCAAGCGTATCTTATATACAGTGGAAGAAATGATCTGAATCGAAGTGATTTTAAATATATTTTTTCTCTTATATATAATGACAAAGACAATAATGTCAGTTTCGAGAATGTTATGCAGTACGATCTCATCTAATATAAATAATGTCTTTTTATTTCATTGCAATCGATATAGTCTTTCTTTGAAGCTAATTTAATATATTTTCATAATTAATTTGTCGTTTATGTCCATATATTATTCAGAGTCCTTTTATTATTTACTTCAAATATATCGGCTTGAATATTTCAAAAGGGACACTATACCTGCTGACGGCACATTCGTTGAGGTGTCTGAATGTCTGGAGGAATGACAGCCCATTCTTCAGGAGCCGAAACCTGACATTGGGTCCGGAGCGAGGTCGACGTTACAGTTCATCCCAAAGGTGGGTCCAAAATGAGACTCTGGATAGGCCATTCCATTTCAAGAACGCTACTGTGCACACATGATTGTCCCACCGATCTCTATGAGAGCGCGCCAGCGTCATGCTGACACAATCATCGTGTCCGAACTGTTCTTCTACTGTAGGTAATACATACTGCTGTAAAGTGTGTAGAAATCCTTCCGAATTTAGTGTTTTCTTAAGCGCAATATGTGTATGAAATCTTAAACACAAAAAATACTCCCATACTGTAACTGCATCCCTCTTTTGTTCACTGTTGGCGCAACACATGATGGCAGGTAAAGCTGTCCAAGCATTAGCCATACCCAAACTCTTCTACTACTTTACCACAGGATCGCTGGTTTTCGGCCATCCACTGTCCAGGGGCGTCGCTCTTTCTCATGCATCACTTAGCACCGATTACAAAATTCTGAGGCTTCTGAGGCTCTGCTCGACCATTGTAAGCTATTCTGTTTAACAACCTAAGCACATTGTGCTAGCTGGACTCCTGGTAGCACTCTTAAGTGATTCCTTTGGCTAATTTAATGCACGATGATCTTTGATGAACGTTGGCTCCCTGTCAGTCACAATAATCCCTTACATAGATGATGATCTTCTGACACGGCCCATTATAATATTGTATACTGACATGCTTGTAGACTGTTTTGTGGTTCCTTCCAATTTACTACTTATTGTACGCTGAAAAGTTTGAGTTTTGAATTGTTGAGTGTTTGAATTTTATGAAAGGTAACTTTAAATGAGTTTATCTGTTCCTTATGAACATCAAGAAAAGCCAAGTACGTCAGTTTATAAGAACCTAAAACAAGAAAATCAATTTTTCTCGAACATACAGTAGGGAGAATGTTCAATTAATAATTTCGCCTGTGCAGTATTATCTGACCTTTTTAAAAAATCTAAATCGAGAGTCATTGAACCCAACCAGTTAATAACCGACTTGAATTTTACAAGTAATGTGAAATGTGGGCCACAGACCACAAATTGACATTTCTGACATACCAAAAGGGTTGGCACGTGCGGTAGGCACATGAAGCAAAATAAAACAATTTTCGCATTATCAGCAAATTGACTTTCCGACCCATGGATTCAAAATCACATTTATTTCTGCAGTACGTGAAATTCAAAAATGTATAAGGAAATACAGTTAGCATTGAAGTTTTTGGAATCACGGATATTTTCATCGACATCGATTTTGATTGTAATGGTGACCTTCTTTCTTCGCTAGACCTTGACAGAAACTAATTGAAAGACAGCAACACTGTACCGTGTAAGAATAAGATGGCAATAGTTCGTATTCTTAAATTTTAATGAGAGGTAGTCTTAATCAAGTACCGAGTCCGCGTTTATGTTAGCCACGACTTAAATTTCATGTAAAAAGACTTCATTTTCTTTTACCTTAACTTCACATGGTCGCTCACAGACTAAAAGGGTCATTATTCTGTGGCGATGCGCAAGAATGCTCAGGCGGATACTACATGGATTGCATGTACCAAAGCATAAAAAAAATTATGTTTATTGATCATTTGATCAATAATATAGGAACTGGGCGCGTCACATTGAAATTTGTCTGTATATAATGAAGAAAATGTAGCGCTAAAACAGTTCTTAGTCGCAATTATGTGAAGATACAATAAAAAATCTAATGCGCTAATTCACATGCTGACACTTATAGAATAGTATACACACAGACGTACACGTTCCCATATACGCACACGTGCACACGCGCCCGCGCACGCACGCGCACACACACACACACACACACACACACACACACACACACACACACACCTACAATGCTCTTCACCAAGCTCACTTCAACAAGTATCAGGATGCCCGACTTCCCGTAAAGATCCAAACAAATAAGGAGAATCAAAAAAATTTTTATGTGAAAGATATCATAAAATACATCACGTATTCTTGAACAATACAGCTCGTCTGTGTTCATGTGAATCATGTATGTGTTTCCCTATGCTATAAAGTTATTAGGATATTTTGATGTTTTTATATTCTTTACGTCTGCAGCCAACGCTTTCAAGAGTATTCCAAGTTTACATAGCATACTTTTCCGATACAGGCCTTTGCCGTGTACTACTCTATGAAAATCATTCGTACTTCTGATTGTGATTTTTGCTGTTTATTGCTGCAAACTCCCTCTGTGGTTAAAGGTATCACAAACTTTTGTACTTATACATTCACGGACGAGGCAAAATTTTAAATTCTTCAAAAACGACTATTTATGATCCTCTATTAGTAACTCCTATCATAATTATATTTTTTTAAACTGTAAGTAATTGTTTCATAAAACTTGCATTTCTTATGGACAACAATGTTACCTTGGGTTATGATCACACGATGGAGACATTAACAGCCAGAATTACAGGAAACGCGCTGTAACCCCGACTTGTGGACTTGATAAGAAATTGGTAACAGTATTTTCTTAAAACTAAAATATTGTGCGAAGTGTTGCTTCTAATTAGTTTGTTTGACTAAGTGCAATGAAAGAAGAGAGTCAGAAAATTACTTCCTATATTAACACATAGGTGTACAAAAGAGACAACTTTTCCCGGAACTGGGTGCTCCGTTACTAAATTAAGCAACAGTTTTTCACAGTTCAACATGAAACTAATCTTATTACCAATTACAAATACAACCTAAGGCAAAGCACATTATAAAAATAAACCGTGAACAGTGGTGTACGAAAAAGTGTGCCGTGTACTCGTAAAACCTAAGAAATGCATAGTTCTACAGAGCTACAAAAAATTAGACTAGAAGTATCAGTGTTTAATGACGAAAGGCACCAAAGATGTGCTAGCAGACGGCATTTCCTGATACAGGCGAGAAACCAGCCAACAAACTGTCAACGAATTTTTTTAGATCTTTAAAACAAATCAAATAGTAAATATTTTTAATTACAGACCACTGATGACGCTTTACCTCAATAAATATAAATGCACCTTTAAAAAACAAAAGCACGAATTTTCTTGTAGTTGTATCGACGGAACGAAACTACGCTTAGGAATTAAAGTAAAGGCTTTAGCACTTGATTATAATAGTCACAAGGGCCTGCATGAGACTTACACAAGACACTCGTTTGTCAACATTCTTGTAATAGTAGAGATTGCAAGCTTCATTAGTGAAGTTCGATGAAAAAATCGAATTTTTGTATTTTCCCCTGTTTGATACGCTATTTAATTCTCCGCTGGAAAATTTTTTGTTTTCGGTAATTGGTTCAATTAAAAGTCTTTATTCTGGCGTTTAAAGATGAGGTGACAGGTTTGTTTGAGGTAGCCTGTTTATGAAAATAAACTGAAACATCTAGTATCTGCAAGTGCTTTCTGTAGTACTATGTGCGTGAAGCTCATACAAACTGGACACCTGTAGAAAATAGTGAGCGCAAGAATACGATAACCCAAGAAGGACACAAAGGACAAACATTATTTCTTGACAAGAGTCAGATCCCGCACATACTGAGAAACTGTTGCTCCCGAGTTAGTAAGGTATGACAAAACGGAGAAGAGCGGTGTGGGAAGCATTTTTTTAACTCCCAACAGTCATTAACTCAAAATGTGCACTTTGCCCGAAAGGTTCCTAGACATAATGTGCGACTCTAGAGAGCCTATCAAAGGGAAAATTTACATCCATAAACAAAGTATAAGTAAATCTTCTTTCGGTTCGGCTCCCATCTAAAACGAAAATATACCTCTTCAGTAAGGGATGATTAATCAGATTCTTTATCACAAAAATAATATAAAATGGGAGCAGAATAATTGTTAACTCTATATGTAATTATTAAACTGTGATTGTATGAACGTGTTCGCACAGCGTACAGTTAAATGCAGATATTTATAACATCACATACATGTAAGTTATGTATGTACTAAGTCATGGGGTAACATCAGGTTGTTCCGCTTTTACCCATTGCTTCTTCCAGGTTTTATCACATCTGTTTTACCCCAGTGCTTCTACCCGGCTGTACACCAAAGTGTACCTTTTCTGTAAAATTCCTTCTAATACGAAAGAAGTTGATGAAACGTTAACATGGTGTGTGTTCATAAAGCCTGTTAAAATATTACTCATTATATTGGTAGTTTCAAGTTGTCATAAGATGATGTAAGTTCCTTATTGAACACAAAATATCACAAAGTAAGATACACAACCACAAAAATCTAGCAAATTATTTTGCTCAACAACAACGCGGAGAACACTACCAAGCTTCATGGCAGTACTGAGGGTCCCGTCTGTCTTAATGGGCTAACGGCCAAAAAACAATGTTACCAACTCGTAACGAAAAGTGTGAGGTTTGCCGATTTCACCCCCATACGCTTTATAACCCAACTTGTCCTACGGTAAAATCGTCATTTGAAACAGCTGCTCGGATACTACACGAGAGTGGGTAGAAAGTAGGCTACACCCAGATGCACGTGGGAGAGAGTTGTCTACCAGCCAAGATTAGGATGAGCGAGAGAAATGTAAATGTGAGAAAACTTTGGACTTTACAGAAAGCTAAATCATTAAACGTCCTGGAAGGTATAAATATGTATTTTTGGGCAAATGCAAATACTTTGTTTACAGAGCAGATGCAAAATAGCCAATATTACTTAAGAGAAAAAAGAATGTCAACAGAGATGTGTTGAACCATTTTGCAAACAGTTACATCAGTAATGGTTCTCAGACGATGTATTTGTGCGCAAAACTACATGCTATTTTTACAGACCAGTTCGAGGGTGAGTATGTAACGAATTAATAATATATGCAGCATAGTAAAATACTTAGTAGAAGTATAATGATATAGAAATTTATGTCTCCGGTTGGAAGATAGAACTTGTGCACAACAGAAAAACTATTAGAGTTTTTTTGATAATGCTCTCAGTCGTCGATCTTTTATTTCATATCTGCAACGTTGTCGGACTTTCCTTGAGGCTATTTTTCGCATGAGAAATATTTACTTGTATTTGAACAGGTTTAGGATAGTTTTACAATGATCTCTTTGCTGTTTGAATTATATTGTCACGAGACGCTGAATACAGTTTCCTGACCAGCTTTACTTTTGACTTTCTGCCAAAGGCTGAATTTTTATTTGTCTATAACGAACAAGCTGAATATCAAAAACGAACGATGATAAAGGCTTCATTTATTACGTCTTCCTCGTTTTTCCTCATTCCTTTATTTTATTGACTTTTTAAATTTGTGAAGCTCTTTCTCTTGAATAAATCATCCAATTTTTCTGAAGCTGTAATCATCTGTTTGTCTGAACATGTACAACACATTGACCGATTTCCGCCCATTCGGGTAATCCATTTATTATAACACTTAGTTACTGTTCGTTCTACTGGATTCACTACACTGGAGACATTTTTGTTTCATGACGCGGATGCGTGAAATGACATGTTTGAGGACATTCAATTAGCTGGGTGTTATCTCAAACTGTTTTCCGTGGAATTGAGTCTTCAGTTGTGCAGTCAGAGGAAAATCGGATTGCTTTATATTGGAGCAGAATGGTGGATTGTCCTCCTGAGTCTCAAAGTCTTCTGAACTGTCATGTGGCACTGAGTTACGTTGCAGCTTCATGTCCTTCCCTTGCGACTGGCTTGTTTGTTGGTAGGATATTTTATTTTTATAGCGTGCCCATAAATGAACATTATCAGTGCTTGATACTGATCATCCCACATTTCAGAAAATGTTTGATGAAACTTTTGTGATATCAAAAGGATGTCGCCATCAGTTTGTTACGTGACCTGGTTAGCGACGACTTGCTCTGGCATGGAGATTCTGAGTTCGTCCACCTCATCGACTACATTTTTGTCTTCGGGTCGAAATGAAACAGATTGCGTCGCACCTGATGACTCATGAAAACGCTGTCAACAATATCCGCGGAAACTTTGCAGATAATTTTCTCACTCCTTCTTCCTGATCTCCATCAACTTCCTTGCTAAGAGTCGTCGCGCCCACGGAGTAATTTATTTGGCCCCAGTCGATGTTTTTAGCTTCATGCATGAACTCTGTGAACCCCTCGTAAGTTCATCACCGATTAATGCATTTCATAAAATGACAGCCTGCCACAACACGAATAATCCTTTCATTTTCGAGGAGTCCATGGTGGATAGGAGTTTTTCAGCTGTTGCACTGTTTATACCAGAATCCGTCTCAGTTTGGCCATACAGCTGTGCGACAAATTTGATTTATTGTTCAGTTTACGTAAAACAGATTGCAGGACTAAGCAGGTATCGAACGTGTCACATAAATAGAACTTTCTGCTGGTGTTGTTGACAGACGTTGTGAGCACGCTGAATTCGACGTTTCGTCAGATTCTTTAGTCTGGACAAGTACTTGTGGCATCCATGTAATATGGGGTTTGAGATGGGTTTGATGGCCGATTTGTGTGATATGACGTCACACTTTTCATTATTGTGAGTCAATTGCCACTTTTCGCACCATACAGTAACCTTGACTAAATCATTTTGAAATTAGTTCACCTGGTGACTTTACTATTAGTTTTTATCACCTGATGACTTTACTAGATGGTAAATGACAGTATCATCTGCAGACAGTCTAAGAGGCCTGTCGAGATTGTCTCCTATGTCGTCTATGTAGATTAGGAACAGCAGAGGGGCTACACCAACTTGGGGAACGCCAGATATTACTTCTGCTTTACTCGATGACAGTTACTCGGTGACAGTTACTACGAACTGTGAACTTTCTGACAGGAACTCACGAATCAAGTCGCACAACTGAGGCTATGCTCCACAGGCACTCAATCTGACTAGAAACCGCTTGTGAGGAACAGTTTCAAAAACCTTCTGGAAATCTAAAAATTTGGAATCAAGTTGACATCCTCTCATTACATACTGAGAATAAAGAGCTAGTTGTCTTACAGATAAACGGTGTTTTCTGAATCAGTTTTAGCTGTTTGTCAATAAATAGTTTTCTTCGAGCTAAACCGAAACGTTCGAACACAGAATCTTCCAATATCCAACTGAAAATAGATGTTAGTGGTACGGGTCTATAATTTAGCGGATTACTCCCATTTCGTTTCTTGGGTACTGATATGACTTGTGCAACTTCCCAGTCGTCACCCATCGATCTCCGACGAGCGAGCGGTTGTGTATGATTGCTAAATACAGACCTATTGCATCAAGATACTTTGAAAGGAACCTAACTGGTAGCTTCTTCGCTACACCTCTGTCTACTTCCAAGTTACTTATGTTGGCAGTTGTTCTGGAGGTTTTACTTTGTCTTCTTTGGTAAAGGAGTTTCGGAAGTCTGTGTTTAGCAAATCTGCTTTACTTGCGCTGTCAGTAGCGACAGAACCATTGCTATTGAGCAGTGAAGGTATTGACTGCGTCTTGCTGTTGGTGCACTGTACATGTGACCAGAATCTCTTAAGGTTTTCTGCCAGATTTCGAGTTTCTTCCATCCACGGATCCTAATCTTGGCAAAGTCAGTCAGCACATTGTCTATCCATCTAGCACTTGGTCTGCTCTTCCTTCTAGTGTAATACAGTCTGGTATTCATTATTATTTTGGGCTTCCTGTCTTCCGTCATCCTCTCCACATGTCCTAATCAACGTATTCTTTGAAATTTGACGGATTTCACTATATCTTTCCCTTGTATAAGCTCCTGTATTTCACAGTTGTATATCACTCTTCAACCTTCTGCCTCTCTCACAGGCCCATAGATTTTTCGTAAGATTTTCCTTTCTAATGTCCTTTGGCTATTACTGTCTGCTTCTGTCACTGTCCAAGTTTCTGATCCATATGGGGCAACAGGTCACACAGGGGAATAGTATACACTCAGTTTAGCTGTTCTTGTAATTAGAGAGTTCTTGAGTATCTTTAGATTTGCATAATATTTTTTGTTTCCTGCTTGCATGCTTTCTTTAATACATGTCTTAAACTATCATCTATTAGCTATATTACTAAGCAATATCAGCTCTACTCTGACCAAGAAATTTTTCCTTCCTCTTCCGTGTCTTTAAAATATTCTACTCTTTTATTAACTTTTACGCTTCTTAGACAACATCGTAGCTTACAGAATAAAAATCCGCATCAGTTACCAGTTGCTGTCCAGATGGGCGTTGCTATTGCTGGCTCTACCATCCCACGCGTTTGTCTGACGTGAGCCGGCCGGAGTGGGCGAGCGGTTCTAGGCGCTTCAGTCTGGAACCATGTGACCGCTACGGTCGCAGGTTCGACTCCTGCCTCTACCATGGATGTGTGTGATGTCCTTAGGTTAATTCGGTTTAAGTAGCTCTAAGTTCTAAGGGTTCAAATGGCTCTGAGCACTATGGGAATTAACTTCTGTGGTCATCAGTCCCCTAGAACTTAGAACTACTTAAACCTAACTAACCTAAGGACATCACACTCATCCATGCCCGAGGCAGGAGTCGAACCTGCGACCGTAGCGGTCACGCGGTTCCAGACTGAAGCGCCTAGAACCGCACGGCCACACCGGCCGGCTAAGTGCTAGGGGGCTCATGACCTCAGATGTTAAGTCCCATAGTGCTCAGAGCCATTTGAACCATTTTTCTGACGTGAGTGTGTTCACCCATGAATGACTGGCCCGACCACCACACAATTATACTAACATAATTATTTGGTGACACCTGAAGATGAAGATTTAAGCTTCTTAACCGGTAGTAGAATAAATTAAGATGATTAGTGAGTCGTAACAAGAAAGGATTTTTGTTCTATAAATAAACGTTCCTCAGTTTCCGATGTTCACCTGATCAAATGTTTTGCAACATGGTAAATGTTGGGACACCAGCAATAATCACAACTGTACTTAAACAGCGTAACTTCGAGAAGGACATTACTCAGTTATGAGAGTGAGTGACTACTGTACATGCGACAAGAACGTTGGTCGTCTACAGTGTTCCGAAAACGACAAGAGCCACACTAGGTTGAGGTAGGAGCTTCGATGTAGCACCGTCACCTTGATGTTGTCTTGAAATCGTTAGTACATATATTGAAGATTGACAGAGCTGCATGCAGAAGTTTTTATTGTTAATGTTTCTTGTTGCTGCAAACATCATACCGAAACCTCTAAAGCTGTCGGAATACATTACTTCAATGCATTGCGTCTCTTCATAGACACTGGGTGAGCTAGCAGAATGATTAACACCCTGGACTCGTAAAACAGTAATATCACAAATTGAGTCCACCTTGATGCAAAACACCTTGTTATTCGTTTATTTCTTTATTATCGCAAACTAGTTTCGGCGACAAATATCACATCATCAGTGGGGTATTTTAATCTAAAACATGCAGAAAATGGTATTGTTGTACAAACACAGTAAAACATTATTACATTTTTAAAAATCGTCTTTTGAAATATAGTTGTATATTGATACTTTCATGCTACTTTATTTGTTGTATGCTACAGCATGTTTTAAACAATTATTGGCGTTGTATTTGTCATATTTTCTGTGCTCTTTCTTCTGTTGCCGTCTTTTTACTTAGCGAACATCATGTCGTTTACAACCATGTGAGCGGCTGTTAGTAAATATTATTGACCCTGGACTCATAATGGGGAGGACGATGGTTCAAATTCGCGTCCGCCCATCCAGATCTAGGTTTCCCGTGATTTCCCTAAATCACCCCAGGTAGATCTGGTATGTTTTATTTGAAAGGGAATAGCCGATTTTCTCCCTCATCCTTGGAACTTCGAGCTTCTTCTCCGTCTCTGATGAGTTCGATGTCGACGAGACGTTAATCTCTAATCTTCCTTCTTCCTCATAGACTCTCGATGATTATCCACGACGGATTACCTGGCAGAATATGAAAGCAGAAACAAAGCTTCCACCTGCGTCTTTTATTTCAGTTGTTCTTAGCTGTTCCTGCTGCAGATTACTTCCTGAGGACCGTTCGCTCTTTTCAGGAGCAAAGTCACGCTGCAGGTTTCGCCTTCGCAGAACGGTCGGCCGGCGCCTGGAGTTTCTTGCAGAGTGGGGCCCGCATTCCGCCCCGCGCCCGGGTGCATTCCGTCCCGTGGGCAGAGCGAGCATCGCATAGGAAAATCTCCAGCCACATCACTGCAGCCGCACACTTTCATCTCTACCGCTGACCGGTGAAAGACTGTCAGGCGTCGATTCCTGTTTCAGGTAATGGAGAGGGACAGAGAGTCTCGCGGCAGTGACATTGAATAAAATGACATCCGGTCGCATCAAGTAGTTAAAATACCATGAGCTTTTTGCGAAATTCTCATTGGTCATTGCGAAGTGGACTGACTGACTGATGGGCTGCTGGTAAGCTCATAAATTAACTATAGATTTGGGATGTTACTTCGCCAGCGACCCCGGTATCGACGCATTTACCTGGGAAGCTTGTGAACTAGCCACAGTTTCTGCATTGCTACATTCGCTGCGGTTGTTACGTGGTCTCGCACTTCACCCTGAGTTTATGGCAGGGGAGAAACATAGACAGAGAATTTCATAAAACAATACGTATATAAAAAAGGTGTATGAATTGCCGTGAGAAGAGACAACGATGGAGTCCAATGGCGCAATGTGAGATTAGTATGCCCCATACGTCAGATCCGCTGTTGGAGACAGCTCTATGCGTGTGCCAGTGCAGTGGTGCTCCATAATGTTCAAAAGTGAAAATTTAAGCATGTTCTCACCCGATGCGTGATCCCTATAACTGCCGTTTCCGGAAAAATGCTATTTGGTTGGGAGACGGAGCAAAGCATTAGGAAGCTGTGTATGTGGTTATGCAGTGCTCGACTATGGCAAGTGATTGCTACGTTCCCAATATTATTACGTTGCGGCTGCTAAGTTTTACCCTTAACTGGAGAGTAGCCAGTTGAGCTTAGACTTTGTGCTTGGGTCAAGCAACTGGCTTTAGAGACAGACGTCCAGCAAGACTTAGAATGATTCAAGTGTTGTTCATCACGACGTAGGAACAAGTACCTCAATGACATAGTTTTCTCCTGAATACTTGTTCAGGAAGATTGCATTTTGTGTGTCCTTCAGGCTTGTAATAAACTGCGTCCCCATTTACATTAATTTGTGTATTAGGTGACTACCTAGTATTGCACAGGTCTGTATTTATTCGTATCATCTATTAGTCTACATCCTCCTGTCGTGTCTCTATGTCCATCTTCACCTCGCTCTGACAGTTCACCTCTTCCATCGCGACTATTTCCTACAGCCCATGTGTCTGCCCTTGTGCTCCTTACCCCTCCGTTAGTCTCCTCCTTCCCCCTCTAGGTCCAGCCGCTCCTTTCCTCTCTCTTTCTCACACCCGTAAGTTCATCCCTACCTCCCCCCATTTCCTCCCACCCCTCCATCCCCCCAAACTCCATACATCTGCCCCTCCGCTTCTCTCTGTCCATCTGTTTTTCCCCCTCTTCCTGTCTGTCTCCTCCCTCTGCCTTCTCTCTCCATGTTATCATCTCCCTCCCAGTGTTCATGACGGTATATATCCTGAACTATGTGTCGTACAGTGACATAATGTTCCTGGTACATTTTGTGGTATGCGTGAATGCTGTCTGCAAAATGCACTGCATGAACACCGAAAATTTAGTAAGCGATAAACTGTTTTCATTTCATTATTTTGTTGATAGAAAGTTTCCTAAAGGTTTGAAACAACGTGTAAAATTTGCTGGAAGCCACTAAGTGCTCTCATTCTCAAATAACAAATGAATAATGTCTGTGTACTCGCGGGTCGTGGACTTCGCTTCTTTTGTAACCGCTCCCCTACCCTCTTGATAAGCAGGTACTCCTTCCGGATAGTAAGTGACGTGTGTACCAAGTTTGGTTGAAATCGGGTCAATGGTTTAGGAGGATTTGTGTAACATATATACATGGATACATACATACATCCGTTTTTATATAATTCTATTTTCTCTGTTACAAATAAACTGTTTGTTGTGCTATCTGGTAATAATTGTTGGCATACACGATCACACTCTGGTCACCATAATTTTAGAACTTCGGCATTTTATGTATTTTCGAAGATTACTCGCAGCAGGGTTCTCCTCAGTGCTATGTCAATATCTGATACCGGAAGAGCCTGTTTATTCACGACATACTTCTTCGTCTGCGACAGTCCGTTTCTGGTGTCTTGCCTCAGCCGCTTTCTCTCTCTCTCTCTCTCTCTCTCTCTCTCTCTGCATATGTGTGTGTGTGTGTGTGTGTGTGTGTGTGTGTGTGTGTGTGTGTGTGTGTGTGTCAGTTCACTTCATGGGCGAAGAATTGTTCCAAATCTTCCACGATTGTGACGTGCCCAATTTTGATGGTAGGCAGGTCGCTCTACTATTCATCGAGAAGACATCACACGGCCCAATAAAGTAGCATATACGAATCTTCATCCTGACTGCGATTAGTTTTTGTACACGTACTATTTGTATCAACCACCAAATTTTAGTTAAGAGAGCGTATGTTCGAAGATAATTCGGGTAACATATTACATTCTACCACATAGGCCTCGCGAAATTATCACGACCAGAAAAACAGATACAGTTGAGCTGACATGGAAGTTTATTGATAGTCGTTACTCCGACACTTTCAATTAAATTTCGGAAGCTAGTTTCTCACCGATGTTTAACCAGTTTTAGCGCATGGTTCCCTGATAACTCAATCTGACTGGTAGATTCCGATTGTGCTCTGTCAAGCGCAATGGAGAGTTTCATCGAAAAATATTTCTGAAGTAAGCATATCAGTAGGGCTGTTACTATAGGTTATCCGTCTTGAGCTGACTGCAACCTAAGTAAAAAGAATTGCACCAGACGTGTTTCGCTTTTATTTACAAAGCATCTTCCGTAGTTATTCTGTAAATTGGATGCATACGTTTGAACATTTTTTAATGGTTTTGGTTAAAAACAGCGTATTCTTTATAAAGTTGGTCTGCAAGCTACGTATGGTATTTGTTTATATAATCTACTCCTTCCCTCCTTGCTAGCAGTGGTTGGTGTCACCAGGCTTCATTTCGCAACAGGCCTTGCCAGTTTTTTGCATTCTGCACTATTTCCTGCGCTGCACTGTTTATGATTCACTTTCTTTAAGTGTTTCTCATTCTGCACTGCCTCAGTGTTTAGGTCTGTTCGTTTGTTTTCGTTCACGTTGTGAGTAGAAACGTATTATACAAACGTATTATATTGACAGGATATTAAAATGAATGCTTTTAACTAATGCCTGTGTAATGAGTTTCAGCCTGCAGAAGAAACGTTTGCTCGTCATTGTAGTTGCCACCTGTATAACTACGAAAATGTCGGCCTCCTTAGCTAAGTGTTCAGCTTGTCTGACTGCCATGCAGAAGAACCGGATTCGATTTTCGACACTGCCAGGGATTTTTCCTGAGTGGGAGAACTGGAAAGGGTTGCATCCACACCTGTAAGGCTAACTGAGGAGCTACACGACAGATTAGTCGCGGTTCCAATGTCAAGAAACTCGACAACGGCAGGCAGAACCGTGTGCTAAACACAAGCCCCTTGAGACGGCAAAGAGTGAGGGAGAGCAGTGATTAGCAAACTGCAATCGCTTTCGGGAGGACGACGGTTCAAACCCGCATCCGGCCACCCTAATTTAAGTTTCCCGCGCTTTCTCTAAGACGATTCGGGGCTAATGCCGGGATGTTTCCTTCAAAAAAGCTCTGCCGCTTTCCTTCTCCGTCCTTTCCTAATTCGAGCTTGTGCTCTGTTCGCAGTGACCCTGTTGTAAGTACTGATCTCCTTCTCCAGACTGCATTCAATGAAGCAAATGGCACAGAACGACAAGGCGGTCGGTTGGGGCCGATTCGCTCTTCTAAGTCCTGAAGGTGGGTCTTCACTTTTATACTGTGGAAATAAACACGCGGAATAAGAAATTTCACACCCTAACAAACAACGACGAAATTTATACTGAACAGACCGATCCGATGATGACGTTGATCCAAACTGAATATTCCAGCTAAAAATTCAGCGGTTCTCCGACTTATCTCAAAGCTGTAAATACCACGAAAGGCAACAGAATGATGAAGTTAAGCAACTGAATTTCTTAGTGGGGAGAAACAATAAAACGTTGCTGCGGGAAGTCAGTACTGGTTCAAGCTTGTAATAACACTTGGTTGCAAGTGTGGACAAGGGAAACCTTTTGATGCAGTGAACGCAAAGTGTCTTAGAAAAGTTCGCTATGGTCAAAAATTCTATGCACGACCGAAATCTTTATCTGGGTTCGGACACCACACGAAACAGTCAATAATGTCTGTCCACAGCATGACCAGAAAATAATACAATAAAATCGTTCTTCTTGTCTTTAGTTGAGAGAAGAGAGAGTTTAATCCCATTGGCGTTCACGGATGTGATAATCGCAATTGGATGTTGCCACCTACTTGGTCACATAATTCGCATTTCATCACAAAGCAAAACTGGTTTTCGTTACGATTTGAAAAAACTTATCGCGAGAATTTACTCTGTATAAAAATGACTCGAAAGTAACAAGATATATAAGAATAACGGGTGATAAGCGGGCAATGCACTGGTTAAGGCAAAACATGCAGCGGCATAACTCAGGCACGTGAAACAGCATACTGAAACCGCAGATTGGTATTGGCCTTCGTAATGTAACAAAATAAAAATTATTTGTGACTCTTATGCTTTGCTATCAGTGTAATGTAATAGAATGAATATGAGCCGTGAATTATATAAAAAAGAAACACACATTAATGCAATGACTCAGTATAAAAGAGAAATAACTAATGTAGGAATATTATTAAGAGTGTAATATGTTGTTTAATTCAGCCCGACGTGTATAAGCACTCAGTAAACTAGCTCAGTTCTCAGGGTAGTTACGTAATCGTCGATAGTTAATTGTCCTTTTGTTATTTACCCAACACTACAGATATTATTCCAGGTTCGTGAGAAGTCGTGTGCTTATTGCACCAGAGAATATTTGCCAAGTCTGTTCGGTGTACACTACAGCAATACGTAACTTAACATCGTGGTTTCGTCTCGATTCCCCAATATAAGATAACAAGAGCAGCAGCTACAAATGAAATCCTATAATGGAACTGGAATCCTGTGACCAGACCTTTTCTGCCTGGGATGTTATTTCGTTATATAAAGAAAATCTGTAAGTAAAATTGTTAAATTATTAGTAGCTGCCTCCGGTCTCGTGGGATCTGAAATGAAGTTAATCGTCCTAGCCGACGGCGCATCTCGTAGATGAGCTAAAAGAAAGATGTTAAGGATTTTTCTAAGATGGCGCCTAACAATGAAAATTCTTTGTTGAGACCCATATGTACTTAAGACAATCCAGGTACCAGACTACCAATTGATTGACCACAAACACAAATCCTTTTGACAAAATAACCATTATATTTTTCGGATTTTAAGTACAACTTACATTATCAGCTGGTACAGCAAGATGAGTTTTGCACAACAACATCCTCTTAGGTCCGAAACCAAGCAGATAAGATAAGTGAAACACAAAGGAAAGATAGATCACGCATATAAGCCCAAGAGTCCATGGAATAACATATCCATTGAAGTTCTATCTCTTCTTCTTTTGCGTACTTGTCGATTATTTATAAAATTTATTGTAATATTTAGTTTACATTTTTTTAAATCCAGGTCCACCCAGTAGAAACAGTACATCTTCCTCAAGCCATGAACAGAACGTCCAATCCTAACAAAAGTTGGCTAAGCGTTCTTTCCTGTTCATTCACATTGCCTCAACGCGAATTTCTAGCAGCACGGCCTCTGACTGACTCACGCAGGTGGCTTGCACAGTATACATATAGATGAAGATATAAATTACACTTGTGGTACCAGTAGCCGCGATTCACTTTGAAACAAACGAGGAGTCCAAATATTCAAATAAGTATAATGTGTGTGGGACGCTGTGAGGTAATATACGATTATACACCGGTGTGTAAAACTTAAGAACGAAAGTAACATATACATGATATGTCATCACTAACATAGCTCGATGGAACTGCTACAGTATAGTACAACAGGTAAGGGAGCGAAATACGCATTGAGACGAACGGAAATGACATTTTTATTGCAAAACTGTAGTTACGTTGAAGTCATAGCAGTTTCTGGTGGCCCCCTGGACAATACAAAAGGTGGGAAATGGTTGTCAATAGGGTGTATGATGACCAGCGACGGCAATGCAGTCTGTGCGATGTACTCCCGTCCTGGCCACAAGGTTAATGCGGAGTTCCTGCGTTACGGCGTTCCACCAAGCGTGGTTAACAACTGCTGGACGGGTGTCGGTGGATGTGCAGGCCCTGCAGTGTATCTCTCGAACGTGTCCCACACGTGCTCGACGGGAGCTAAGTAGGGGGAACGGGCAGGCCACTCCGTTCGCTGTAGATCCTTTCAAGAGCTCCTCCAGTTGCTCTATTCGATGCGGACTTGCGGTAGTCCGTTGTCTTCCACAAAATGAAGCCAACGACAAATAGACCCCTGAAAAGAGGAAGGAAAACAGGGTCATGATAACGACGACGGGTTCAAAGAAATTTTTTTGGAACTTTGTGGTAAGGTCTTATGGGACCAGGTCATCGGTCCCTAAGTTTACACACTACTTGATCTAACTTACGCTAAGGACGACACACACGTACCCATGTTCGAGGGAGGACTCGAACGTCCGACGGGGGGAGCCACGCGGACCGTGACAAGACGTCTGAGACCGCGCGGCTATCCCGCGCGGCATGTTCAGAGATATAAAGATCAGTATGCCAGTGGAACATTATGCCTCCCCACAACGTAGCACCTGGACCATTGAAACGATAGTGTTCGACAGTGCGTCATATAGCGAGAGGCGAGAACGCTTAATGTACCCAGGAACATATGATCTGTTTGGTAGTCCAGGTGTTCTGGTGTGGGAAGGCATAAGGTTGCGTGGCCGTACATTCACTTCCCACCGTTATTGTGAAACTGTGCCCCTTCCGCATGTTATCCTTTCCAGGAATTTATCCTCCAGTGATTTCACTTTTACGGTCAAGCTCTGCGAAAAGGGCGGATGGAGAAGCTCTTAGAGCGAGATAAAATTCGGGGAATGGACTGACCCATCCGTTCGGCGAATTAAATTCCACGTTAGGTATTGCAGCACATACATATGCAGAAATGGCCAGTCAGCAGTCGTCTACCCATTGGGGGAGGAGTGAGACGCCCTGCCAGAGAACTCCTTAAAAAACTTGTGGCCGGGACGTGAGTGCGTTGTTGTCCGTGGTGATCACACACAGAACCATCTCCAGGATTTTTTGTTGTCCATGGTACCATCGTAACTCGTGGCGACTACACTGTAACTACTGTCTTTGAATAGTATTGTAATTTCTAGACGTCTGCATATTTCTTTCAGTTACATTTTGTGATATACTGTAGCAGTTTTTTCTATGTATGGTTTAAGTTCCATCCAGCTATTATTCTCAGCAGACACACATCAAGTGAAAGTTGCAAGGGTAAGACAATTATTATCCACAAAGTAGTTATAAAATTTTATTGTAATCAAATAGGAACTCTAAAAGACCATCATTTTTCGACATAGTCTCCTTGTGTTTCAACGAACTTGGTCGGTCGGTTTACAAGCTTCGTGATGCCCTCATAAAAGGACGTTCTCGGTTGACCTGCGAGCCAGGAATGCACCGCTCCTTTCACCGCTTGCTCCGAGGCAAACCGAGGGCCTCTTAATGCCTGTTTGAGTGATATAGGGGGAGGATGATCCAGAACTTCAAACTTGAGTTTCTGGAGCGTTTAAGCAGTGTGGGCACCACTCTGCCGACGGGCATTGTCGTGCAACAACACAACACTTGTTGACAGCAATGCTCGGCGTTTGCTTCGAATTGCGGGCTTTAGCCTGGCAGTAATGACTTCACTGAACGTTCACTGTCTATTGCTGTGTCCCTGTCCCCGTAATGTTCCAGTAATGGACCTTGTGCGCCCCAAAATACCGTAAGCATCAGTTTTCTTGCCGACTGTTGAATCTTTATCTTTTTCTTGCACGGTGAATTTGGATGTTTCCATTCCATACTCCCTTTCTTGTGTTGATGGATCCGTCACCAGTTATGGGATGGAAAGGAGCGTTTGGCGTCATTGGTCTGGAGCCCCCTTGCGGGGCTGGTCCAGCCGCCTTGGTGCAGGTCTTCTTACAGTCGACGTTACATTGGGCGACCTGCGCGCCCGATGGGGATTAAATGATGATGAAGACAGCACAACACGCAGTCGCGGAGCGGAGAAAATCTCCGACCCAGCCGGGAATCGCAACCGGGCCCGTAGGACGGCAACCCGTCACGCTGACCACTCAGCTATCGCGTCGGACGTGACCAGTAATGATTCTGTCTAAGACGTTGTCCCCACCGTTACCATTGCGATCCAAACGTTTTTTGCACATGTCCAAGCGCGTTTGTTTACGCAACTGTGTGAGTTGTTTTGGGTGCCATCTTGCACAAACTTTATGAAACCCAAGTCTGTTGTGGATGATTTCGTAGGCAGAACCGTGACTAATTTGCAGACGATGTGCCACTTCGTCAATAGTTAATCGTCTGCCTAAGAGACATTTCACATAAACGCTCAATGGTTTCTTCATTTATGACGGTAAACGGACGTACGGCTCCTTCATCGTGCTTAAGACTTGTGCGCCCATTTCAGAATTTTTCAATCCATTTGTAGACAATCCGTTGTGGCAAAACACTGTTCCCGCACTGTACCGAAAGTCTTGGATGAATTTCGGCCCCTGATACGCCTTCCGACCACAAAAAACGGATTACAGGACGTGGCTCTTCTTTGGTGCAAATAGACAGCGGAGCAGCCATGATTAACAGCAAGGCAGCGATAACGAGATTAACCCAGCAGCTTGAAAATTGAAAAGATATAACAACAAATAAACAAAGAATGCATGATCAACGTAAAACGACAGTACTACAAAATAAACAAAAATATAGCTAAATTGTGGATAGTAAATGACTTTTCTCCATAAGTTTTGCACACTAGTGTATTTGTGGATCACTGTGCCACAAGTAAAACAAATTGTAACTGCAATCAGGATTCGCATTGTTTAAGGTGGGATAAATGAATTGTGTTGAGCAAATAGACCGTCGGCCGCCGAGATACAGAGAGGAAACTGTTTTCTCCCCACAATACTAACAGAAACAGGTGTGACCAATTCACCGGCAGTCATCCGAATTTAGGAGACAGACCGTTTAAGCTGCCACACGTGTCCCTCGAAGATTCGTTATCTGACCAAAAAAAATTGTTACTCATGCTTCCCGTCATTTGACCAGCTGTAAGAACGCTGATAATCTGCAGAATAAAGGCTATCTTAGAAGACAGGAAGTGCAGGGAAGCTAAGACGAAATGGCTGCAGGAAAAATGTGAAGACATCGAAAAAGATATGATTGTCGGAAGGACAGATTCAGCATACCGGAAAGTCAAAACAACCTTTGGTGACATTAAAAGCAATGGTGGTAACATTAAGAGTGCAACGGAAATTCCACTGTTAAATGCACAGGAGAGAGCAGATAGGTGGAAAGAATACATGAGGGTGAAGATTCGTCTGATGTGATAGAAGAAGAAACAGGAGGCGATTTAGAAGAGATAGGGGATCCAGTATTAGAATCGGAATTTAAAAGAGCTTTGGAGGACTTACGGTGAAATAAGGCAGAAGGGATAGATAACATTCCATCAGAATTTCTAAAATCATTAGGGGAAGTGGCAACAAAACGACTATTCGCGTTGGTGTGTAGAATATATGAGTCTGGCGACATACCATCTGACTTTCGGAAAATCATCATCCACACAATTCCGAAGACGGCAAGAGCTGACAAGTGCGAGAATTACCGCACAATCAGCTTAAAAGATCATGCATCGAAGCTGCTTACAAGAATAATACACAGAAGAATGGAAAAGAACACTGAGAATGCGCTAGGTTACGATCAGTTTGGCTTTAGGAAAAGTAAAGGCGCGAGAGAGGCAATTCTGACGTTACGGCTAATAATGGAAGCAAGGCTAAAGAAAAATCAAGACATGTTCATAGGATTTGTCGACCTGGAAAAAGCGTTCGACAATATAAAATGGTGCAAGCTGTTCGAGATTTTGAAAAAAGCAGGGGTAAGCTATAGGGAGAGACGGCTCATATACAATATGTACAACAACCAAGAGGGAATAATAAGAGTGGACGATCAAGAACGAAGTGCCCGTAGTAAGAAGGGAGTAAGACAAGGCTGCAGCCTTTCGCCCCTACTCTTCAATCTGTACATCGAGGAAGCAATGATGGAAATAAAAGAAAGGTTCAGGAGTGGAATTAAAATACAATGTGAAAGGTTATCAATGATACGATTCGCTGATGACATTGCTATCCTGAGTGAAAGTGAAGAAGAATTAAATGATCTGCTGAACGGAATGAACAGTCTAATGAGTACACAGTATGGTTCGAGAGTAAATCGGAGAAAGACGAAGGTACTGAGAAGCAGTAGAAATGAGAACAGCGAGAAACTCAACATTAGGATTGATGGTCACGAAGTCAATGAAGGTAAAGAATTCTGGTACCTAGGCAGTAAAATAACCAATGACGGACGGAGCAAGGAGGACATCAAAAGCAGACTTGCTATGGCAAAAAAGGCATTTCTGGCCAAGAGAAGTCTACTAATATCAAATACCGGCCTTAATTTGAGGAAGAAATTTCTGAGGATGTACGTCTGGAGTACAGCATTGTATGGTAGGATGATAGGACATCTTCTAAGACATGAGGGAATGACTTCCATGGTACTAGAGGGAGCTGTAGAGGGCAAAAACTGTAGAGGAAGACAGAGATTGGAATACGTCAAGCAAATAATTGAGGACGTAGGTTGCAAGTGCTACTCTGAGATGAAGAGGTTAGCACAGAAAAGGAATTCGTGGCGGGGCCGCATCAAACCAGTCAGTAGACTGATGACAAAAAATAAAAAAATAGAAGACAGAGGAGGCAGATGGACACGACCGCCAAACACTGAGCTTGTGTGTAAGAAAGAAACGATGGAACGGTTTCATAGGATAATTTCTTGGCAGCTGTATGTGTGCTTTTTTTCACTGTGGGAAAAGAGAGCTGCAGAATGATGTAAAATAATTCAGCACAGCCTAAAGTGGCCAGTCAGGTGCAGGCACATGCCCATTGAAAACTCTGCAGATTTCCAGGTGGGAGACACTCCTAGTGAGTACTTTACTGAGAGATTTTGACACTAGACTCGCACAAGGCGTAAACAATGAGCGTCAGCAAGTCTTTTCCGGTAGCCACCTGACCATTCGCGCAGCTGCCAGAGATTACCTGTACAATGGCTATCAGTTTCACGTCAGCTCCCCACCACCAGTTGCACTCACGTAATCCTGAAATCGACCGTATGCCAATATTCCCCCAAAAAAGTTCTAGAAGAGGCCCCGAGAAATTCTCATCACTAAAATGCGAACTGTAATCGTTGTGAAGGAAACGCATTGTTTTATAATGGGGAACCTAAAGTAACCAGCTTTGGCCCTAGACAGACTATTTTATGAAATTACGACGATTATATTATACTCTGTTTGCATTCCTGCAACTGACACACACAATTCCATAATTTATTATCAATCGAAACGTCGCACTACTTATTTTAAATAAATTTAATCAACTTCTCGCGGCGTAGTGAATAATCCATTAAATTTAGGTCATTTAGCCTCGCAAATACTACTACTTCAACAAGCTTAAGAACCAGTATTTACGGGGCTGCTTGCTCGAAGTTTAATGCATTAAATTTAGTCAGTTTTAATGAACCCATCAAGGTGGAGTTTTAACTTAGCAAAACTTTATTACTGCACAGCTTGAACCAACGTGGGGCAGGAATAGTTATTACTTACCCGCACCTAGGTTTGTTGTTATAATGGGCAGGCAAATGAGACCGATGTAAAAAAGCAAAGTAATAAATCAAGAGAAATCGCCATAATATTTAACACATTTACCCCGCTCTGAGGCTAATCGGTAAAAGCCTTCATGGAAAAATGTTGTGGTTGTCTAGGGAACCATAACTGTACTCGGCGTGCACCTCTTTGTACGAGCCGGCCGGTGTGGCCGACCGGTTCTAGGCGCTTCAGTCTGGAATCGCACGACCGCTACGGTCGCAAGTTCGAATCCTGATTCCGTCATGGATGTGTGTGATGTCCTGCGGTTAGTCAGGTTTAAGTAGTTCTAAGTTCTAGGAGACTGATGACCTCACATGTTAAGTCCCATAGTGCTCAGAGCCATTTGAACCATTCTTCGTACGAAGCAGATCGACGGAAACATCTGTTTCTTTGGGGCTCCAAAAATATGTAAATCGCATAGAGAGATATCGATATTCTATGGAGGTGGGTAAGGGCTTCCCAGCGAAATTTATGCAACTTGGACGGAACAGTAGGCACGCCAGCTTCGGAAAAGTCATGACGACCTTTTCCTCTGGGTGCTAGTCGCAATGACGCAAAGCGGTACGTGAACATGTTGAAAAAACGGAAGCGCGCTATCAGCTCCAAACGCCTAGGAAGGTAAACTGATGGCATCACTCTGTTGCAGGATAACGCTCGTCCATATGTTGCCGAGATTGTTTCGACTACGCCGTACAGCTGTAGCCCTATCGCACCCTCAGTACAGTCCCGATCTCTCTATGCGACTTCCATAATTTTGGAGGACTGAAGAAAGGCACTTTTGGTCGTCGATTTGCTTCATACGAAGGTGTACACGCCTGGACACAGTCATGTTCCGTGGACAACTTCAAACTTTTTTCCATGAAAGTATTGACCGTCAAATCACACAGTGGGATAAACGCATGAACAGTAGCGATTTCTTTTGAAATAATAAATAGTTTGCTTACCTCTTTTCCATCTGTATCCGTTACATTTGACTGCCCTTTATAAACAACTCGATTTATTACTAAATATCCGGATTTTATATGCCACGTTACATCATTAAAAACATTGTTGACGCTGATTCACCTGTCAAAGCTAAGGTCTACAGTATTCTGATACATTGAGGAAAAATACAGACATACACACAGTGTTTCACTTTTTTGTCTTTACAGCTGATAATTAGTAAATATTTAGCAAATTTTTCCCTTCTGGAATAAAGAAAAGTTTTCGTAGATATTTTTTTACAGTCTGTCTCTAACAACGTCTGACATTCTTAACAACTTTCAGGCATATTTTGAGACTTATTAGCCATGGCTGTATCAAATATTTTATGTATATTGGTTTTATGAAATCTATGACTATAAGGAAGCCCCTCTATATCATGGAGGCCGCTGATCACTTGCCTAAACTACATTAAAAGTCTAGCGGTGCGCATCACACTGAATGTTCTTTTGGGGACCAGAGTTCGTAAACATGACTGCTCCTACTTGAGACGATATGCCCTTGGATTTTTAATCCTGTAATGCAACTCACTCAGACAATACAGGAGATATCGGAATGACGTGCAACTTGCCGAGTCTCATATACCAGTAGTCTTGGCGAAAGTCAGGTTCCAGGAAAGAAGAAAAAAAAACGTAAGGCTGTTCAGAAGGCTTAGGTCAAAGATTCGACTTTTTAGTTAGCCACGAAGCCGCTGTACATCTGTACAAAACAAAACAAGCAATCAAATTTGTTAGTCAATGATAAAAATATAACTGACCTATAGTAGTTTCAGAAATTAATAGGGAAAAACTTGGAGAATAGAATATGTAACTGTAACAGATTAATGTAATGTAATAAACGGGGAAGAAATCGACCTTGTACTTTTGAAAGGAAGCTTTCCGTCATTTGCCTCAAATGAGTTAGGGAAACTACAAGAAACAAACGTCCCCGTGGCCGAACAGAGATTTGAATCACTGTTCTTCCTTATACCAGGCCACCTTCAGCTGTACTGTTCCTTACATGTTAGATTGGGCTAGTGTCAAAAAATATGGTACAGATATGCTGTGTTGCTAGAGTCTGATGACGAATTTCCCAACGGATAACTTTCGAGCTACATGAGACGTTGAAGAAGTACGCTTTTAAAATGACATTAATTTCCAAAATATGTAAAATTGGATTAGATAAACTAGGAGTAATAATAACGGTATCGACACCTATATTGTACGGAAGTGATAACTGGGCTTTCATGAAAACAGATGGAGAACAGCAGTCAGAAAAACCAAATGATCATGAACTGTAGACGAATGCAGTTTAAAAGGTTGGACAAGAAACGAAGGAGTCTACAGAATTTAAAATTAAACTAATCATGGAAGTAAAGTAATGGCATAAATGGAAATCGAATGGCAAACATGAACTAAAACCATCTGTCAGTTTGTACGAGAAGGAAAACGAGCCTTGGGAGGACATAAGAATATGTGGGGATGGTATCAGGTTCATTCGCTCATCACTTTCCCAGAAGATTTCGCTTGGCACACTTCCTGTGTCACAATTTCACATTTTACTTCTTCGTTTCTGTGTGCTGAAACCATTGATCCATACTACAGTAAGAGTTCTTTTTGTGCAGATTATTCTGTAGTATATTACATCAACGGCCTGTTTCGGCCTGTGGACAGTTTCAAATGCACTTCAATCGGTGAAATACGTGTCGTATTGAAAGGATATTTAGTTTCATCGACGCAGTTGTGTCTGAAAATGGACAGAGGCTGAGATTGGGCATTGATGTACTACATATGGGATAAAGTTAAGTCAGAGAGCCTACGCTGGCCATAAAAATGTAGTTAGGCTTCGGAAACAGTATTGAGTTTGTGGACACGCGCATGAAGAAACGAATGGTACTTTTTAACTTTTTTTCAAATTAATGTCAGTTCCATAATATGCTTTTTAATTCTAAAGTGCTCTTAGAGCATAGCTGTAGATTGACGGCTAGTTCTCATTTATGTGTTGCTTATCTCGTTCACTATATCCAAACATTTCCCTATACGTTCCTCCTTATCACCCAAGATATAATATGTTTCGCCACACCCGTTTATAAAATGATTTTTATCTTAATAATATGAATATTTATATATGTGTTTGGAGAGAGAAAGAGAGAGAGAAATATTAATTTTTGATTGAAGTTTTTACTTTAAGTCGTAACTGGTACCTGAATTTTGGTTGCTGCCTCCTTGAATGATCAGCTTCTGCACCAGTTGGTGACGTATTACAATTTGGAGGTAGTTATTGTTCTTTAAGGTTTAAAATACGACTCTGTTAGTTCCTTGGCAGTATTGCGGATAGCTCTGAGCCCATACTATTGTACAAGAAAATAATCCTATTACTGTAATTAAGAAATTATGAGAGGTTGTTACTTATTGAATGAAAACTATAGAGAATGCATTTCTTTTCCTGTATTTTAGTGAACTTTCTACACTTACAGTCCTGTCGATTGATAGGCGGCGACGACAATGAAGTTCACCTCCTTTCCCAAAAACAAGATATTTCTTTTCTTCACTTCCAGAGAATTTGCATACATAAATGCTTGACAACTCTTAAACAAACTTTATTCGGTTTTATCACTAATATATCAATTTTCATTAAATGCAACAATACTTTCTGAGCGATGGCCTAGCAACACGTCCTCTTTCCACAGGATACATATTAACAGTCCTCTTTTTTTTAATAAATCAACTGTCTTTTTTTAGAGTCCATAATCAAAAAATTCACAACTACTATCGTTGCGGGGATTGCGCGCTAAAGAGTTCGTTGCTGTCCAGCTGCGCTTCACTTCACTTCAAGTACTCTTTGAATCACATTTACATTTACATTTCTCAGAATAAAATCAGGCACAAATTCGTTAAAAAAGAAAAGCATTGAGACACATATAACATTACACTTTTTCTAAAATCCTCATTTTTTCGATATTGCTGTCAGTACTGTTTTTCACCTTAATGTTACGGCGACCCATTCTCCCATAGGCAGTTCCGTTTCGCTTTCTTCCATCTAGATACGATTGTCATGGCTGTCGCACCGCATAGCCCCAGTGCAGCATGGCCTGTCTCCCTGAACTTCACTGCCCTCCATACCCGCAGCTATCTTACTCCAGTACTCCAACCCTCGCAACAGTCATTTTGAAAAATTAGCTTTTTCGTCCCGAATTCCTACGCCAGCTGCCCACCAAAGTCTTATTTCATTTTCCGTTTTCACACTCTCATTTCATCCACTTTTTTAATCAGAGCATGTCATAAAACTGCAGATGATGACCTCCAATGAAACCAGAGCTGTCGCAGCATAAACGTTCGCAGCAGCATTACAACACAAATTTCTTCGAGAAATCAAGTTACCCATTTTAAGTACGAAGTTCGCATTTCTTAATCGTAATATAGTAGTTTTATTTACAACTTTGTTGTTGTTATACATAACCTGTACGACTGTAGAGTAGATACTTAGTTGCTACCTGCCCGTCCCAAAATAGGAATGAAAAATCAGTAAAGAGAAAAAAGGATGAGCAGCTGGATCATAAAATAAATGCAAAACAAAAAGAAAGTTGTTAAACCCAGAACCAACAGTGAAAACAGAAGGAAGTGGGAAAATGTAACCCTTATAATAAAATTAGGAATGACCAATGCATACCTAAGGCCTGCTAGTCAATCACATACAGTAAGCGTGTGTTACGCGGTGAGGTCCCGTTGCCTCCTCTTGTAAATCCCATGTGTGACATTTTGTCTTTAGAAAGATGGTGAATGGAAATGACTTATAGAAGACATTTGTATGGTGATGTTCCGCAGTGTAAGGAAAGAACACGATAAAAAGGAGCAAGTTATTCCACGCTGTAAAAGAAGTTACGTTTGCAAGATGCGTCATGGGGCAAGATAAATGGCGATGTTGTGTTATGGCTGTCGGTGTGGTAGTCCGCCCCCGGTAGCTGCGGAGTCAGCGCGACAGAATGTCAATCCTAAGGGCCAGGGTTCGATTCCCGGCTGGGTCGGAGGTTTTCTCTGCTCCGGGACCGAGTGTTGTGTTGTCTTAATCATCATCATTTCATCCCCATCGACGCGCAAGTTGGTTGCGTAAGACGGTCCGTTTTACATATGAGTTGTCAGTTTCTCCGTGAAAAGGTTTCGAAGATCACAACTATAGAAGAGATTAAGGTTATTTTAGTATGTCACCAAGAAGAAAGCAAGTTTTTTAGCATAACTTTCCTTTACTCAGTATGTAAGCTTTAGAGATGGTATGACTTTGCTTCCTCCAGTCTGATCACTGAGTCACCCAGTCAGTAGAGAAACCTACTCCTGGCCATTGTATTGAATCTGTTGTGGCTATCCCCTAAAAAAGTTCATCACTGAAACTCTCCGAGGAAACTCACATCGCCATACTCGATACGTATGACACACGCGTAGCACAGCTAACAGTAAGTGGCAGAACTTCATAGCGAGGCGGAGCTATTCTCACACCGTGAGACGTTAGGTTGCTGCCCTAAGAAGGATCAGTAACATTTTAAAATAACTGTTCCCAGCGACAATATAAATTACACAAAACATGCGAAGGAGCGGTGTGTTCGAAGACTGTTAACGATGTATTATCTGACCCGTAGTGCCAGCGCTACACGGGATGGGCAAGACTGGAAGTATTTGCCACGGCGTTAATAAATTTATGGCGAGGGCAGTTTGACAGCACAGCGGTATACGATCAGGAAGCATAACGGCGCGAAAGCCGTCCAACTCGTCAGTCCTAGCGGTCAGGCGCTTCGCAGCAGCGTCCGTCAACTGGCTTCGCTTCCCGTGTAATTTAGATGCTCCCGGCCGCGAGTTATTGCGCTGGGAACGCGAGAGAAATCGCATTACAAGAAACTCTAGGCCGCTAAGCCTCAGCGCTGTGCTAAGACTGAATCACCGAAGACAATCCATATTTAGTACCTAGAACGTTACGGACTGTGAAATAAAGCAGACAGCTCGACTCTTATCGTACGAAATACGGGAACCGACGTCATTCCTACACAAGGTAAATATCAAGAAAGGGGACAAAGTTCACAAGATGGGGAGAAAAGGGCCATACCAACATATGTTCGGAAATGTGTGTCGACCTCAACAACGAGAAGTTAACTTCATTTCCTCAGTTAGTTTTCAATATCAACGAAATTCTCCAAGAGCCCTGTGACTAAGATGTTACTTTATTTTAGTTTGACGAGAACCAGTTTCGGCATTCTACTGTGCCATCTTCAGGCCCCGTATCATCCATGAAGATTGCATAGTGGAATGCCGAAACTGGTAGTCGTCAAAATAAAATAAAATAACATCTTAATTACATTGCTGCTGGAGAGTTTAATTGATACTGACAATTACTTAACCAGCTGATGTACCCTATTCAGGCCGGCCGATGTGGCCGAGCGGTTCTAGGTGCTTCAGTCTGGAACCGCGCGACCGCCACGGTCGCAGGTTCGAATCCTGCCTCAGGCATGAGTGTGTGTGATGTCCTTAGGTTAGTTGGGTTTAAGTAGTTCTAGGGGGCTGATGACCTCAGATGTTAAGCCATTTGAACCATACCCTGTCCGTTATGGACCAAGGGAGATTTAATGTTCCTTAATTAGAGTTCTGTGCTCCCCGAAATTTAAAAACCCTCAAGAAAGACTAGATATTGACATATCAAGTTCAAATTTATGTCACATATTAAGTTTTGTGCTCCCTTGACAGTGTAAAAATTTTAAGCGTCTACGTCAGTTCAGTCAAAATATATTGCCATTTACGTCACATATTTTGATACTGGGAAAGTTATTTATCAAAACCTACAGGGTACCTCCTGTTGACCTAGTGTCATGAAATTTGGCAAGAAACGAAGTTTCACATTAAAAGTAAATGAAAAATCTGAAAAATGTTATTTGTAGCTATATAACACGAAAAAATATTTTTTCTCACTTTTCATCCTTCCTCCTGTTTTATAAGAAATATATTCGCAGTGGTTAATACGAGCAACCATTAGCTGTACTGTGGAATGACATAAATGAAAATTTGTGCTGAGCCGGTACTCGAACCCGGATTTCCCGCCAATCGTGAGCGGTCACTTTACCATTTGGGTACCTGCACACGACTCATTGACAGACCCAGATTTCCATATGTCGTCAACCATATGTGTACTAAGTATACTGGTATAACAATTCTGTTTATTCCCATATAGGAAAGATATTTTACCTGAAAGTCGCTTGCCGTTGTCGTCAGATAAGTACGATAATGCAGTGCCTGTCTTATTCAAAATTACAGTGCAAGATTTATACGGACTTTCATGCATGGAATAACACAGGCACTGTAATATCGTGTTTGTCTGTCCGTCTGTTAAGGTCCCCTTTTGTCTAGAAAAGATTGTGGTATAAATTTCAAATTTATGTCACGTAATAAGGTCTGTCGTCTTTTGTCGGTGTAAAATTTTTAAGCTTCTAACTTAGCGCAGTCAAAAGAGACGGCCGTTTATGTCACATATTTTGATACCCAAAAACTCACTCATCAAGACCTATGGTGCACTTGCTGTTGACCTTGAATCATACTATTTGCAAAGACGCACAGTTTCACGCTACAAATAAAGAATAAATTCGAAAGTTTTTATTTTGTAGTTATATCACACTGAAAGATATTTTTTGCCATTTTTTTTATCTATCTGTATCTCCGTCTACTAAGACCCAATTTTCGTTGGAACAGGTTGACGTATCAAGTTCAGATTTATGCCACAAACTAAAGTCTACGTTCTCTTGGCAATGCAAAACGTTTAAGTTCTTAAGTTAATTCAGTCCAAAATTTCGGCCGTTTATCTCACTTATTTTGAAACTTGAGAACCCACTCATCAAACCCCGTAGGGTACTTCCCGTTGATCTGGAATCATGAAACTCGACAAGAAGCAAGACTTCACAGTACAGGTAAAAAATCCGAAAATCATTAGTTTGTAATTATGTAACACGAACTCTCATTTTATCAATTTTTATACGTCTGTGTATTTGTCTGTCCGTCTGTTGAGACGCTTTTTTCTCTTGAACATATTGAGCATGTACTTCAAATTTATGTCAGTTACCAAGGTGTAAAAATTTAAGCTTCTAAGTCATGAGTCATGCCCCTTCTTAGATCAAGTTGATACTGGATATGCCGTCACATAGGAATATTAAATGTCTTGATCAAATAATCAAATAAAATGCAGAACAATTAAACAAATATGTGATTCTTGAGTTTCTCCCGGCGTATTTGATAATCAAACTATCCACGGGCGTACTGCCGGTCTATAGTGTCCAACGGGCACAATATTTCGGCGATCCAACATGTCGCCATCATCAGGTGAACTGACGGACTGAGCTCCTGTGAACGTGCCGGCACGGAGATCCGTACGCTATGGCTGCTCAGGGGGAACTGGGTTTGGTCGTGGCGGCGGCCGATTTAAATACCCTCCGCCCGCGGCGCGCTCCCTCCGCCGTCCGCGCCCCGCGCCACGGTCTCGCGGTGGAACAGATTGCGACGGCGTCTGAGATGACGTCGGTGTGATAGCTCTGTCCGCCGTGGTCGTCACAACTATGCGTTTGCTCGATTTACTCTTGATTAACCCAATCGCTGGTTCCCAAGCCTTGCTAAGATTATAGCCACAGTCACGGGTTATGAGGTCGTCATTGGTGCGAATTTCGATGGCTTCTCTAACAACGCTGTCCCAGTATCTCGACGTCTGTACCAGAATCCTCGCGCGGTCATACTCCATAGCGTGATTTTCCGACAAACAATGTTCAGCGACCGCCGACTTGCTCGGATACATTAGTCGAGTGTGCCTCTGGTATTCACGGCATCGATCCTCGACAGTACGCATCGTCTGACCAATATACGACTTGCCACATTGACACGGAATCTGGTACACGCCAGCCTTCCTCAAACCGAGGTCATCTTTGGCGCTCCCCACCATTGCACGAGTTTTATTCGGAGGACAAAACACAGTTCTGACACGGTGTTTCTTCAGAATGCGGGCGATTTTCCCCGAAAGTGCGCCTGTGTATGGAATAAATGCAGTGCTACCTCCTCCCTCGTGACTTCATCCATATCAACAGGTTGTGCTGCGGTGGTTGGGCGGAGAGCACGTTGGATCTGCCACTCTGAGTACCCATTTTTTCGAAACACAGTTCTCAGATGTTCCAATTCCTGGGGTAGACTGTGTCAGAGATAGTGCGCGCCCTATGTACTAGAGTTTTAAGTACCCCATTCCTCTGTGAAGGGTGGTGGCAGCTGTCTGTGTGCAAATACAGATCAGTGTGTGTTGTCTTTCGATACACCCCATGACCTAGGGTGCCGTCAGCCCTTCTCCTGACCAAGACGTCAAGGAAAGGTAATTTACCCTCCTTTTCAGTCTCCATAGTGAATTTGATGTTGGGGTGTATGGAGTTTAGATGTGTAAGGAAGTCAAGGAGTTTATCCATACCATGTGGCCAGATGACGAACGTGTCGTCCACGTAACGGAAAAAGCAAGTAGGTTTCCATTCGGATGACGACAGGGCTTCCTCCTCGAAGTTCTCCATGTACAAATTCGCCACCACCGGTGAGAGTGGGCTACCCATGGCGACTCCCTCCGTTTGTTCGTAGAATTCTCCATTAAAAAGAAAATACGTGGAAGTCAAGACATGCCTAAAAAGTTCAGTGGTATTCTCGTCAAACCTCTGACCAATCAACTCTAGCGACTCTCGCAGGGGTACCCTCGTAAACAAGGAAACGACGTCAAAACTCACCATGATATCTGACTCATCCAACCTGAAGCTATCAAGGCGTTTAACAAAATCCACGGAATTACGGATGTGATGAGGGCATTTACCCACATAAGGACTTAATATTCCCGTCAGGTATTTGGCCAACAAATATGTAGGTGCCCTGATGTTGCTGACAATGGGGCGTAATGGCACCCCCTCTTTGTGAACCTTCGGGAGTCCATATAGTCTAGGCGGTACCGGACCTTGGGATAACAATTTCTTAGCGTCACCCTCCGGTAAATCTGCGTCCTTGAGAAGAACCTACAAAGAAGGTGGAGAACAAGACGAGGGTTCTTCTCAAGGACGCAGATTTACCAGAGGGTGACGCTAAGAAATTGTTACCCCAAGGTCCGGTACCGCCTAGACTATATGGACTCCCGAAGGTTCACAAAGAGGGGGTGCCATTACGCCCCATTGTCAGCAACATCAGGGCACCTACATATTTGTTGGCCAAATACCTGACGGGAATATTAAGTCCTTATGTAGGTAAATGCCCTCATCACATCCGTAATTCCGTGGATTTTGTTAAACGCCTTGATAGCTTCAGGTTGGATGAGTCAGATATCATGGTGAGTTTTGACGTCGTTTCCTTGTTTACGAGGGTACCCCTGCGAGAGTCGCTAGAGTTGATTGGTCAGAGGTTTGACGAGAATACCACTGAACTTTTTAGGCATGTCTTGACTTCCACGTATTTTCTTTTTAATGGAGAATACTACGAACAAACGGAGGGAGTCGCCATGGGTAGCCCACTCTCACCGGTGGTGGCGAATTTGTACATGGAGAACTTCGAGGAGGAAGCCCTGTCGTCATCCGAATGGAAACCTACTTGCTTTTTCCGTTACGTGGACGACACGTTCGTCATCTGGCCACATGGTATGGATAAACTCCTTGACTTCCTTACACATCTAAACTCCATACACCCCAACATCAAATTCACTATGGAGACTGAAAAGGAGGGTAAATTACCTTTCCTTGACGTCTTGGTCAGGAGAAGGGCTGACGGCACCCTAGGTCATGGGGTGTATCGAAAGACAACACACACTGATCTGTATTTGCACACAGACAGCTGCCACCACCCTTCACAGAGGAATGGGGTACTTAAAACTCTAGTACATAGGGCGCGCACTATCTCTGACACAGAGAGTCTACCCCAGGAATTGGAACATCTGAGAACTGTGTTTCGAAAAAATGGGTACTCAGAGTGGCAGATCCAACGTGCTCTCCGCCCAACCACTGCAGCACAACCTGTTGATATGGATGAAGTCACGAGGGAGGAGGTAGGCACTGCATTTATTCCATACACAGGCGCACTCTCGGGGAAAATCGCCCGCATTCTGAAGAAACACCGTGTCAGAACTGTGTTTTGTCCTCCGAATAAAACTCGTGCAATGGTGGGAAGCGCCAAAGATGACCTCGGTTTGAGGAAGGCTGGCGTGTACCAGATTCCGTGTCAATGTGGCAAGTCGTATATTGGTCAGACGATGCGTACTGTCGAGGATCGATGCCGTGAACACCAGAGGCACACTCGACTAATGTATCCGAGCAAGTCGGCGGTCGCTGAACATTGTTTGTCGGAAAATCACGCTATGGAGTATGACCGCACGAGGATTCTGGTACAGACGTCGAGATACTGGGACAGCGTTGTTAGAGAAGCCATCGAAATTCGCACCAATGACGACCTCATAAACCGTGACTGTGGCTATAATCTTAGCAAGGCTTGGGAACCAGCGATTGGGTTAATCAAGAGTAAATCGAGCAAACGCATAGTTGTGACGACCACGGCGGACAGAGCTATCACACCGACGTCATCTCAGACGCCGTCGCAATCTGTTCCACCGCGAGACCGTGGCGCGGGGCGCGGACGGCGGAGGGAGCGCGCCGCGGGCGGAGGGTATTTAAATCGGCCGCCGCCACGACCAAACCCAGTTCCCCCTGAGCAGCCATAGCGTACGGATCTCCGTGCCGGCACGTTCACAGGAGCTCAGTCCGTCAGTTCACCTGATGATGGCGACATGTTGGATCGCCGAAATATTGTGCCCGTTGGACACTATAGACCGGCAGTACGCCCGTGGATATTTTGATTAATTAAACAAATATATTTTTCAGCTAGAACAGAATGAGATGTTCTCCAAATACCAAAGAAATTAACTAATGTCAATCAGTTAAGTCCTGTCTCAATATTAATTAAAAGCAGAAAAAAACTAAACTCACCATCATGGATCGTAAACACCATGTATTAGACAGTGCCAAGAGGAAACAAATCAACAGAGTTAACGCTCTTGGCCAAAGAATGCCAGTCATATAATGAATAATGAAAACCACTTCAGAGTCCTCAGCCCTGCAAAACTTCACAAGAAGAGCTAAAATTACTGAATATCATTAATTGCAATGTCTTTAACAACAACAATATATCCGAACTCGTCGATATATTTCAATGTGACTGAAGAGTCAGAACTGACCCTTAGAGAGCCAGCCGCGGTAGCCGAGAGGTTCTAGGCGCTACAGTCTGGAACCGAGCGCCCGCTACTGTCGCAGGTTCGAATCCTGCCTTAGGCAGTGATGTGTTTGATGTCCTTAGGTTAGTTAGGTTTACGTAGTCCTTAGTTCTGGGGGACTGATGACCTCAGAAAATAGGTCTCATAGTGATCAGAGCCATTTTTTGACCCTTAGGGATATGTGTCTTAAAATTTTTCTGAGTCTATTATAGAGTCCACCTACCTTACCTGGCAACGCTAATGACGTTTGTGAACCAGCTTCCCTTTACACACACAAAATACAGTCCGTTGATAAAGCCCACGGAAACATCAGGAAGACAATAGACAAAATACTTTTAGCCTACTTGTTACTAATTCATCAGGAAAAATCAAGCAGACGCTCACTGATGCACAGAATCGACAGGACAATTTGCAGTGAAATATGCGGCGAAGTAATGTTAAAGAAATCCAACAGAAATATTTAGAGGGACTGCTGAATTTCAATACTATTCAGGAACATTACAGGAACGGTAATCCGAAGCAGAAAGTATAGTAAACATGGGCTCTAAAATGCACACCGTAAAACCACTGAACGCTTGTTCAGCAGAAAATATCTGTTTCACAGTAGCGAATACGAAGAAGTGTTCATAGCTTTTCGTATATGCATTTTAGAGTATATGTTTACTACAATATTTTGCTTCCCTGAATATAAACTCTTCCTCCTTGTACGTCTTATGTTTTTCAAACAAAAAAATTATATTTATAAACCTAAACATCACATAATTTTCATGTAATTATCTAGAGAGATTCCACACAGAATCCTACCCAGTTGATAGATAAGTTACATACAATATGAAATGAAAGGCTGCTTGCAGATAAACCACAAGAGAAAACTATATTGCTGGTTACAGTAATCCACTTCCATGATCTGATAACTTTACTCTAAGAAATTAGACGTCGAACAGCACTTACTACGCACATAGTCCTCACAAACGTATTAGTGCTCATCAGTAAACAAAAGCGAACGGCAGAATTTTGGTATAATTTTAATAATCATCGTGCCTCCCCTCAAAACTACTCTGCCCGACTTTACTCTACAACATGAAATTTGTTACAGACTAAAACCACTCACAGCACACACTACACGAAAATACGCCTAGCTGCACCCTCCACAGACTTTGAATAATTCTCACACAATAAGCACTACCCGCCTACAATGTGTGCAGTTTTCTAATACCAAAGGTAACAACATACAACTGAAATTTTCAACACCACAAACAATTAATGATTTCATAAGTAAAGAATTACACAAAAATTGATCTCAAATAAGTTACTCTTCACCAAATAAGAAGGAAAAGCTCACAAATTATGGAAAAAGATTCAGGCTATTTTAAGCAATGCACCTCTCACTTTATAATATAGTTTACACAATTTTCTCATACAGTCTATACTAGTTTCAAACCAGCCTCTACGTAATTGCCAGAATGAAAAAATGGTTCAAATGGCACTGAGCACTATGGGACTCAACTGCTGTGGTCATTAGTCCCCTAGAACTTAGAACTACTTAAACCTAACTAACCTAAGGACATGACACACATCCATGCCCGAGGCAGGATTCGAACCTGCGACCGTAGCAGTCGCACGGTTCCGGGCTGCGCGCCTAGAACCGCGAGACCACCGCGGCCAGCCAGAATGATATAATACGATTACAGAACACCAAATATATCATGTGAAGGTGGATAATATGCATGTAAGTAATCAGAAAAGTTCCCATGAAGCGAATCCTGGAAATATAAGGGATTTTAAAGGTAACTAACAAATATTCTGAGATTTATAATCGCCAACTGAGCCAGTCAAAGCCAGTCAAAGCCATTTAAAAGATAATGCAAAGTGGCAAAGTGAACCTAACTACTAATCCTAGCAAAGTAGGCCTAATGAAAGCTAAATGTTGTAAATCGTGGCAAGATATCCCATTAAACATTTATCTATGGAGGGTCGCCAATTGAAAGCTAACTGTCACCTTCTGCATTTTAAGGTTTCGACCAAAATTTGAAGAATTTGCAATCGTTCACTGCGATTTCTGGTAAGCTCAGCTAAAGACGCATTTATGGGGTGTCAACATTTAGCCATCGCAAGTACAATGAAAGACACAGTCTCGAATACCAGAAGAAAAAAACTGCACGTGATAATGGTTGCTCAGATCTCAGAAAAAAAGTGAACTAGAAAGATCGCAGATCATCAACTTTTAGTTTAATGGAGAGACCGTTATAGGGAATCATTCGTGCCAGGCATATTTTTGTGTATTTTGTATAATCTGTAACGACTCAGAACATTACTTAAGCGCAAACACTAATCTTTGAATGCAAGACGAACTTTTATGTGAGCGTTTGTTGAGACCTGACCTGTAGCGGCTGTCTGCTGTGCTGCTGCATTTACCGTTAGACTCCTGCATAATTATTTACATGAAAATGCTGAATGTAACGTAAAATATAATAATACTAATAGCGATGGGAAATTTGCATGGTATTTGTGAGAGGTGGTACATGTAACAGGACACGGAATCATAGCACGACCGATTGCACACCGTTATCTTACGTAAGCACTTAGCTCCAGGAAAAACAAAAGATATTTCGGAGAGACTTTCATAGGACACTGTTTTGGCTTATAACTTCCTCTATTAAAAAGCCATTACTTTTACAAAATAATTACATTTACTTTGAGGATCATTGGTCAACGTCGAAATTCTAACTAAGTACATTAGGACCAGATCACTTTACAGGATATATAAAATAATGGTAACAAAGAATCGAACTGACGTGTTACTGAATGAGCGGGGGTTGAGGAACTAGCATGACCGTGTTTGACAGAGAATGTACATGGATGTCACGGTCCATGTGCGCACAGGACTGAAGGCAGCCCCAAAGAACTAACTTTCATTTTCAATCATAATGATAAGGAACGTAACTGTGACACTGGAAGAGTATGTTTGTTCTACATGAATGTAGTCGATCATAATACATTGCGTTGCTTAAACCAACAGCGTATAGCGATCTCGCCAACAGATTTGTAGCACCATGAAGTGAACACTGCGAAAGATTGTCATAAGACCAAGCAGAATCAATTGAGATATAAGTGTAGTCGGGCTCCCGACACTCTGCAGTTCAAAACGAATTCTCACGCAAAGCGTATGACTGGCCGCCGTAAACCAATGACCCTTCCGTGAAACATGTCAAGCTTTCGGTTAGCAGCGAAAAGTGCTACGTAAATCTACACCGGCGAAAAGCAGATGCCTTTCAAGTTAGTCGTGGGTCAAAGTTTCACAAAAAATGATAAGTAGACAGTTTTATAAATCCATAGTGCTTAAGAGAGACTACGGTGAAACAAAACTAAAGTTTAGCATACCTGTATCACATAAAAAATTGATGTCAGCATCTATATATGTGTATGTGTATTGTCATGGTTACATTTGTACATAAAAGTAACGTAACTTTTTTGCGTATTGCTTTCTGTCTACGTCATATTTAAATACGTTGGATGGAAGTGGTTGAAAAATTATTTGTACTCATTTGTATGAATGTATCATTTATTCATAGGTTTCCGATTACCATTTTTGTAAATTCGGTTCACTTTGTACAGCAAGTGCTTCTGTTTTATTATTTCGCTAGTGTTCAAAATGGTCATCACAAATCGAAATTAATTAAGGGTGTAAAATGGTGTGGTCCATAACTGGAATAGATGTAAAACCCTTCCTGCGTCACTGTATATTTTTTGTTGCTGCTATGTCACAACTCATGCAGTATGAGATCCTCCAAATGTGAAAAAATACAATGTACTGCTGTACAGCTGCAGAACAAAAAAGCAGAAGTATGAGAAAGCACACAGATGAGCCAGAAAGGAGACAAAGCCACAGGGTGTACACAGAGGCACGATTTTTTGGGCGTCTCTGCAGCCTCTTGTCCGCCCCCGGTAGCTGAATGGTCAGTATGATGGATTGTCAGTCCTCTGGGCCCGGGTTCGATTCCCGGCTGGGTCAGGGAATTTTCTCCGCCCAGGGACTGGGTGTTGTGTTGTCCTCGTCGTCATCCTCTCATCCTCATCGACTGCAGGTCGCCGAAGTCGGTCAAATTAAAAGACCGGCACCCGGCGAACGGCCTGCCAGACGGGGGCCCTAGCCATACGATTAAATAAATGCTGCTTCTTGCAGACACAGGTAAATGACACGCCGGCGTAGTCTCGCACTTCCGCGTCACGTTATTCTGCTATATTTTCTTACAAAGTCACAATCTTAAGCTGCTTTCTTCATCATTCCATTCAGCGGAGTAGATCGTCCTAAGACGGAAGTGATCGTATCTTGCTCCCAATTATTTCTCGTTCAGCCTCTAGTTTTTCCCACCTGGTAATGAAAATTGCGAGCAGTTAATTAAGGGGCATACAATGCGAACATCAAATCTGTTAAACAAGTTATCATCATGCAGTATTGTCACTTCATGGTAGAATAACGGTCCTTTGTTACAAATGTCAGATCTAGTTGTCAGTCTGCGTTTCGACTTATACGTTTTTGTTAGTTGTTGGCAACAGCCTGAATTGAACATTCAAGGGCCAGTTTGCAGACACCCTATAGAGCCAAGATATTACGGCCGCCTGCTTACTAACGTGCTGAACCACCATCGGAAAGCAATAAAATACTATATCGCGTGGCATGGATTCCACAAGTCGTTCTTAGGTTTCCAGGAATCCGACATGTGTTCAATAAGTAATGCAATACATTTCTTTTCCTCGATCAGTTTAGATTGCATCAAGGCGGAATTTTTTCGCAGGACATCTTGGAATATTCCTGCTTCAGCTCCTATAATTTCATCACGTTGGCATTGGTGGAGGTGCTATACATGGAATTCAAACTGCCACCTGCAACGGAAGTGCGTTTCAAGATAGCAGCTGTCACTGAGTTCCTTTTGGCGGAAAACCAGAGCATCATAGATATTTAAAGGCGGTTGCAGAATGTCTAGAGAGACAAAAGCACGGTGAGTCTTTGGGCGAGACGTCTAACATCATAGCAACAAGATGGACCATACCTGTCCGACCGCACACTGTTGTAACTCCTGCAATGCTAGAACTAATGGACACTCTGTTCGAAGTGATTGGTGGATCACAGTCAGACACCTCGCTGCACAACTGAACTTCTCTGTTGGTAGTGCTGACACGCTTGTCCATCAGTTGGGGTACTCAGGGGTGTGCGCCCGCTGGCTTCCTGGCAACATAACGGAAGACTATAAAGAAGGACGAAGGACCATCTGTGAGGAATTGCTTGCTCGTGACAATTTTTTTGAACATTGTCACAGGCGATGAAACATGGGTTCATCACTTCCAACAGGGGAAAAAAACAGCAGTTAATGAAGTGGCCCACACCACCTCTTCTTCGAAGGAAAAGTCAAAGTAGTACCCTCAGCGGTAATTTCATGAGGAAGGTTTTTTGGGACTCTGAAGGAATTATTCTTATGTTTCTCCGTCATGGTGCAACGATCAACTCTGACGTGTATTGTGGTACTCTCTGGAAACTGAAGAACCAGAGTGTTCGTCGCCACAAACATGACAATTTAAATCTTCACACAAGTCGGCACACCCGAGACGAGCTTCAGTCACTTCAATGGGCAATTGTGCCTCTTCCAGCCTGCGGCCCGAATCTCACACATTCCGACTACCATCTGCTTCGCCCAATGAAAGATTCACCCCGCGGGGAGCAGTACTTCGATGATGGGGAGTTCACTGATCCAGCAAGAAGTTGGCGTGACTACATTTGCATAAATACTGCGCTAGCCACCAAGCGGTGTGTAGCGAAGGACACAATTTACGCTCCTCTGTTGCACTCACGGATCGCGCGAGGGTAAAACGATTGTCTGAACGCCTCAGTACGATCTCTCATATCCCTTATCTTTTCATGGTCATCATTGCGCGATTTCAAACTTGGTGGTAATAACATATGCTCTACACCCTCGGCGAAGATCGGTTTTCGAAATTTAGTGAGCAGCTCCTTCCGTTTAGCGCGTCATCTATCTGCAAGTGTGTCTCTCTTCAAACTTTCCATGAGATTTGTAATGCTCTCGTGATGGCTTAATGTACCAGTCACAAATCTTGCTGCTCTTCTATGGACCTTCCCAATCTTTTGAATCAGACCCAACTGGTAAGCGTCCCATACAGACGAACAATACTCTAATACTGGGCGAACTAACGTATTGTAAGCAGTTTCCTTTGTTGAAGGACGACATCGCTTCAGGACCCTACCAATAAACCGCAATCTAGAGATCGCCTTGCCCATTACTTTTACAGATAGGCCCTCTCAAGGCCGTCACATTGAGCAGCTATTATGTTGAAAAACCGGATTATGAAGTCAAAACTGCGGGGAGTAGTAAGGGGTATTGACATTCTGAATAAAGTCAACCTGTTTTCAGAAAAAAAGTGTTGCATTGCTTATTGACGTCTCTCGTATGTGACACCAGATGTCACACAATTACGGACTGGTTCTGTACACGGAGCTGACAAAGCTAGCGTCACAGGCCCAGGTGTGTTTCATCAGCTTCAGATAAGGCGCATTTGATGGCTAAGACATCGACGTGAGTTCTCTGTCATACTCCTCAAAGCACTGCAGCACGATTGTGGCCTTGTCATACGGCTAGTTATGCTAGTGGAATATGCCGTCACCTTCGTGCAAGGTATCTTTTTGTCTCTAATTCATTTGCTCGAGTCCATCTATATATACAGGCTAATCTCAGGAACCATTTGAACAGCATTACCAGCCATTACTGTAATTTTTACTGCACTACCCTTATTACGTCTACTATATTTCTTTGATGATTCAGTAGATGCATTGATCAAAATTACACTACTCGCCATTAAAATTGATACACCACGAAGATGACGTGATATAGACGCGAAATTTAACCGACAGGAAGAAGATGCTGTGATATGCAAATGATTAGCTTTTCAGAGCATTCACACAACGTTGGCGCCGGTGGCAACACCTAAAACGTGCTGCCATGAGGAAAGTTTCCAATCGATTTCTCATACACAAACAGCAGTTGACCGGCGTTGCCTGGTGAAACGTTGTTGTGATGGCTCGTGTAAGGAGGAGAAATGTGTACAATCACGTTTCCGACTTTGATAAAGGCCGGATTGTAGACTATTGCGATTTCGGTTTATCGTATCGCGACATTGCTGCTCGCGTTGGTCAAGATCCAATGATTGTTAGCAGAATATGGAATCGGTGGGTTCAGGAGGGTAATACAGAACGGCGTGCTGGATCCCAACGGCCTCGTATCACTAGCAGTCGAGATGACAGGCATCTTTCCGCATGGCTGTAACGGATCGTGCAGCCACGTCTCGATCCCTGAGTCAACACATGGGGACGTTCGCAGGACAACAACCATCGGCTCGAACAGATCGACGACGTTTGCAGCAGCATGGACTATCAGCTCGGAGACCATGGCTGCGGTTACCCTTGACGCTGCATCACAGATAGGAGCGCCTGCGATGGTATACTCAACGACGAACCTTGGTGTACGAATGGCAAAACTTCATTTTTTTCGGATGAAACCAGGTTCTGTTTACAGCATCCCGATGGTTGCATCCGTATTTGGCGACATCGCGGTGAACGCACATTGGAAGCGTGTATTCGTCATCGCCATACTGGCGTATCACCCGGCGTGATGGTATGGGGTGCCATTGGTTACACGCCTCGGTCACCTCTTGTTCGCATTGACAGCACTTTCAACAACCTTCATTCTATCCCTGCGAAACCCTACATTTCAGCAGGCTAATGCAAGACCGCATGCTGCAGGCCCTGTACGGGACTTTCTGGATACAGAAAATGTTCGACTGCTGGCCTGGCCGGCACATTCTCCAGATCTCTCACCAACTGAAAACGTCTGGTCAATGGGGGCCGAGCACTGGCTCGTCACAATACGCCAGTCACTACTCTTGATGAATTCTGGTATCGTTTTGAAGCTGCATGGGTAGCTGTACCTGTACACTTGTACACGCCATCCAAGCTCTGACTCAATGGCCAGGCGAATCAAGGCCGTTATTACGGCCAAAGGTGGTTGTTCTAGGTACAGATTTCTCAGGATCTATGCTCCCAAATTGCGTGAAAATCACATATAAATTCTAGTATAATATGTTTGTCCAATGAATACCGGTTTATCTTCTGCATTTCTTCTTGGAGTAGCAATTTCAATGGCGAGTAGTGTAAAACAATTGGGTGTCAATGATACTGAACATATGAGCATGCAGGCTTTATAGACGTATAATTGGTCATCTGTGAGCTGGTACGCTGCTGGCGCCAGTCGCCATCGATTGTCATCCCGATCGTTGTGAGTCGATTTGCGATTGCTGCTTGTCTTCTTCCCAGCTTTGGCAGATGGTTGTTCAACTGCGGCGCTCGTTCTCTGCAGGGGTTTGCGTTCTGGTATCAGCTGTGTGAGCGGCAGTGACGTTGGCGCTGGCGAGTGGCCGAGGCGGTACGATGTACACTCCTGGAAATTGAAATAAGAACACCGTGAATTCATTGTCCCAGGAAGGGGAAACTTTATCGACACATTCCTGGGGTCAGATACATCACATGATCACACTGACAGAACCACAGGCACATAGACACAGGCAACAGAGCATGCACAATGTCGGCACTAGTACAGTGTATATCCACCTTTCGCAGCAATGCAGGCTGCTATTCTCCCATGGAGACGATCGTAGAGATGCTGGATGTAGTCCTGTGGAACGGCTTGCCATGCCATTTCCACCTGGCGCCTCAGTTGGACCAGCGTTCGTGCTGGACGTGCAGACCGCGTGAGACGACGCTTCATCCAGTCCCAAACATGCTCAATGGGGGACAGATCCGGAGATCTTGCTGGCCAGGGTAGTTGACTTACACCTTCTAGAGCACGTTGGGTGGCACAGGATACATGCGGACGTGCATTGTCCTGTTGGAACAGCAAGTTCCCTTGCCGGTCTAGGAATGGTAGAACGATGGGTTCGATGACGGTTTGGATGTACCGTGCACTATTCAGTGTCCCCTCGACGATCACCAGAGGTGTACGGCCAGTGTAGGAGATCGCTCCCCACATCATGATGCCGGGTGTTGGCCCTGTGTGCCTCGGTCATATGCAGTCCTGATTGTGGCGCTCACCTGCACGGCGCCAAACACGCATACGACCATCATTGGCACCAAGGCAGAAGCGACTCTCATCGCTGAAGACGACACGTCTCCATTCGTCCCTCCATTCACGCCTGTCGCGACACCACTGGAGGCGAGCTGCACGATGTTGGGGCATGAGCGGAAGACGGCCTAACGGTGTGCGGAACCGTAGCCCAGCTTCATGGAGACGGTTGCGAATGGTCCTCGCCGATACCCCAGGAGCAACAGTGTCCCTAATTTGCTGGGAAGTGGCGGTGCGGTCCCCTACGGCACTGCGTAGGATCCTACGGTCTTGGCGTGCATCCGTGCGTCGCTGCGGTCCGGTTCCAGGTCGACGGGCACGTGCACCTTCCGCCGACCACTGGCGACAACATCGATGTACTGTGGAGACCTCACGCCCCACGTGTTGAGCAATTCGGCGGTACGTCCACCCGGCCTCCCGCATGCCCACTATACGCCCTCGCTCAAAGTCCGTCAACTGCACATACGGTTCACGTCCACGCTGTCGCGGCATGCTACCAGTGTTAAAGACTGCGATGGAGCTCCGTATGCCACGCAAACTGGCTGACACTGACGGCGGCGGTGCACAAATGCTGCGCAGCTAGCGCCATTCGACGGCCAACACCGCGGTTCCTGGTGTGTCCGCTGTGCCGTGCGTGTGATCATTGCTTGTACAGCCCTCTCGCAGTGTCCGGAGCAAGCATGGTGGGTCTGACACACCGGTGTCAATGTGTTCGTTTTTCCAATTCCAGGAGTGTAGGAGCGTGGGCAGCTGCTGCGGCGTGTTTAGCCGTTTAAATTCAGATCCTCTACCGATAGTGATTATTTCCTTAAGATTTGAATAACTGATTTTCTTCGCGTCTGTTACAAGTTACCCAAAGTGAATGAACTGGAGTTGTCGAATTGTTCCTTGGTGGGTTCTGTTCATGTTAATTGAATACCCGGGTGCACTGAAAACTATCTTGATTGTTTCAGTTACTTGTTACTGTATTTGGTGTGGCTGCCTGATTTGTTGATGGTATTTAAGGGACACACGCACAACAAACAGGCATGAAGCCGTGCTTAATGCGTAGCGAGGGCATGTTAAGTAGTACGTAAGCCTGTGGCTTACGCTCAAGAGCGGGCTAAACTAATTTTGCTATATCCCTTTTTTATGTTATTATTTTATTTGTTTGTTCTAGAAATTGACTAAGCAAATTTTAAGAGCCATTACTGGGCAAGTGGTCACTTAGATTAGTTCTGCTTGGGTTCATTTGTGCCGTGTATAATTAAAGGTTTTTTTATAACCAGTTGTGCAGCTATGTGCTTGTGTATCTGAATGTTGCCAGAATGTTGTCTCTCGCTGATGCGTTTATGTTTCACATAATTGGCAGTGGTCGACGTGAACAAATTCCGATCAGGGTATCACGGTGTCAATGGTTACGTTGTTAGAGTCCTGCAATTCCATGTTTCCGGTGGAGCGTTGTGGTTTTCTGGAAGCTTAATTGTAGCTCAAAGTTGAGTATAGTTCTACTCCACCTTCTGGTCCGTGAATCTCCTGTATCTGGTAGAACCTTTCGGTCTGCTCTTGTCCGTTACTAATTTTCAACGTAAAATTGAAACGGCTTCATTTTAAGACTATTTATTATGCTATTATTACATTCTTTCCATGAAATGTATGTGAACCTCGTACCTGTGAGTAATGCGACTGAGAAGCTTATTTGAGTGTGTTAATCTGATAATACTTTTACTTTATTTCAGTTGCTTAAGATCTGTCCATGGAATTGTCTTAGTTGTTGGAAGCAGTTTTAGAATTTGATATGAGTTGCGTGAAAGCCAGTCGTGAAGCATGACTGCCAGTTAAATTTGATTAATGGTGGTTTTATGAATATTGTTTTAATTAGTGAAAACTGATTGAATAAATTTTGAAAGATCTGTGCCTATCGCACTTAAATGCATTAATGTCTTAATCTGAGTCCTACTGCTTGTTCTGTAGGGCAGGTGTCTTTTATTATAATCGTTGTTACTGTTGGTTTCATTAACAGCATGTGTTTGCAATAATGAAGTGTGTGACAACTACAAACTGGTTATGTGTCTAATTTCGATGTGTCGGAAGTAATAACACATCAGTCTGCTCTAGGGATTTTGATCTGGTCCTGACTAACATATACTTTGATTCAGAAGAAAGGTTTTATGTATAATTTCTAAATATTTCGTACAAACTGTCTGAATTATACGGCATTAAATTTAAACTGTGCAAGTGATCACAGTGCCACGTAGCCAACAGCCGTCATTACTGGAGAGGGCTGCAGTGGAGGCATGGTGTGGAGGCATAGCGTACATGTGTATGACTGGAAACCGAAAGGCTGGGTGACTGAGCCTCAACTGACTTCTCCTTCACACTGTCTTTTAATCTAGCATTCACCTCTCACTGATATGGAGATATGCGTTTAGAAATATGACAACAATTTCGGCAATCAGTCTTACGCGAGAGCAGTACGGAGATGCTCAGGAAACTCTAGTGGCAGTCGCTACTGTTTCGCGGAAACAGTTGAAATTTCGAGAGCCACTTTCGAAGAAGAGTCGTATAACATATTAATGCCTCACATAAAGCCTTGCTAACTGAAAACGACCAGACAGTCAGAGCACATAGGAAGTTTATCGGCAGTCACTGTTCCCACACACAATTCGCGAAAGGGACAGGGAAGGAGAGAAACATAGCGGTTCGCCACACACACTACAAGGTGTAAAAGGGCCGTCACACGCCCGACGCTGAGTACTGCGCAATAGTATTGACCGTCTGACAGTAGTATTGATGGGTTGCACAGTATCTTGGAGACTGCAGAGCCTTAAAAATATTGACACTCGCCCAGCATATTTCATAGTGTATTGTAACGCGTAAAGGCGATACCGTGAAACACACGGGAGTTCCTGCCGAGACTTCGTTATTTGTGGGCTTGGAGACAATTGTCACAGCGACGATATATGAATTAAATACATTAGGAAACACAGATGAGAGGAGCCATCTGTTGAAGTGTATTCAGTGTAGTTTGATTACATATTTAATAATTATTCAGTAATCAGCTGTAAGAGCTCAAATGGCTCAAAGCACTATGGGACTTAACATCTGGGGTCATCAGTCCCCTAGACTTAGAACTACGTAAACCTAACTAAGGACATCACACACATCCATGCCCGAGGCAGGATTCGAACTTGCGACCGCAGCAGCCACGTGGTTCGGGACTGAAGCGCCTAGAACCGCTCGTCCACAGCGGCCGGCAGCTGTAGAAGCATTCAACAAAAGTGGTTAAGGGCAGGTAAATAAAACTCCTACCGCCCATTTGCTCGCATCAGAAGGTTGAATTATTTGTTGCATAAATACATAACAAACTTTCAGATTTAGAGACTGCTTCCAGCAGTGTGGAAAGTGAAACCAGACTAATATATGGAAGAACTTTCAGCATTGCAGCGCGTCAGCAATCGTAATTATCTAAATAAATTATGAATAATCCGCCTCGATTGCGAAAATTCCCGGTGTTTACCCAGGTTTAAACGTGGATAACCACGCCTTCTTCAGAACAAAATAAAAAACAGCTTGCCTAAATGGGCATAGTCAATTTCTAAAATGAACACCCACAACGGCAGGTCCCCATAAAATTTATTAACATTACACGGTACATCCGTACCAAGTCAATAACACTACTTAACTGTGTGTGCTGTCTCGCCCCAGCCAACGTGCGATGGGTCACAGGCTCTCCACTGCACTCCGTGACCCATCGCACGTTGGCTGGGGCGAGGCAGCACACACAGTTAAGTAGTGTTATTGACTTGGTACGGATGTACCGTGTAATGTTAATAAATTTTATGGGGACCTGCCGTTGTGGGTGTTCATTTTAGAAATTGACTATGCCCTTTTAGGCAAGCTGTTTTTTATTTTGTTCTGAAGAAGGCGCGGTTATCCACGTTGAAACCTGGGTAAACACCGGGAATTTTCGCAATCGAGGCGGATTATTCATAATTTATTTAATATATGGAAACTATTTTTTCTGTCTGAGTGCATAATGAAGCTGACGAACTGTTGAAAGATATATCTGTCATCTTCAAAAAGTTCCGACAGTCATCTGCCTGTAGTGCAAGGTCTCATATCACGTTGGCACGGCGGTGTGCAGGGCGCCTTCCGAGCCACTTTTTCGGTCGACGCCGCTGCCCTTTGTTTTTCTTTCTGCTGCACGTAGCGCATGCCATCGCAATACATGCGAGTTCCAAACGGTCGGGCGCTGACGCGATCGCTATGAAGGTAGAGCTCCAACTCATGCGTTCTGGGCATATATATTGCACAATATTATTGTGCCGTGTCCTTGGAGTCTTTCGCGACGGCATACATGAATAAAACTGAGCCGTGGCTGCCTCATGCTATGCGCTGGACTAAACCTTCGTTGCAATTCTGTGTTTAGCCTCCCGCGGTTATCGCGATTATGGTGTTATCCTCTCCTTCCGCGGCTGGCAGCTGTGGTGTATATCGATATTCTCACCTTGGACTATCTTTGACCTTATCACGTCCGTCGGCCGTCGTACTTAAATATATTATTTATTGGTAATGTTGATTGTTGCCACCTTACGTGGTGGGCCTTAGTGAAACTGTTATTTCATTTAATTTTGATTTACAATTAAATGCTTTTGTGAAGTTCTCCCCGTTTTTTTAACAATATTAAACTTGAGTGAAAATTATTTTTTACGTTAATGAACGCTAGACTCACTGAATCTTAAAGCATGAACATATAAGTTGAACAATGGAATAAGCTTTTCGTATTAATTTCCTCGGTTATTCAGCTCACTTTAAAGCAAAAAATCTTTAGTTATTAATTACAATTGCGGCCCAAACACGCGAGAGACTATTTTTTCTTCCCTCCGTTAACCATTGAATAGTAGTTGGGGTCCTGGCTCTGGCTTTCGGCTGTGGTACTGAAAATAAAAATCTTGAAGGTACGTATTTTCTGCAGCGTCTGGCGACTGTGGAGAAAAATGTATATTATGTTAATAGAGGGCGAGTTTTGCGCTTCCGCTAAATTTTATAAGTTAATATCGCCACGTAATAGCGTCGTTGGCTGCATCGGCCGCTGCGATTGTTACACTGTAAATTACTCGAATGCAGGTTAATTAAAGGAAGGCAGACATGAAATCGGGATAACCTCTTACAAATTAAAAGTGCACACTAATATTAAATCAATATATTGTTTGCTTAATTAGTACAAATATGCTTACATTGGCCAGCACTCGCAAGATGTCCGTCTACACGCAACCAAGACAAGAGAAGAAGTGAAGACGACTAAAAAATTAACAGCAGAGCGTATCTTGTTATCTCCTTAGATCATTTTGTTATATTTATTTGGCTTCGAAACATATACAGCGAAAATATTATAATACGGATACACGAAAAAAATATATATTATTCAATTTTTAAATGTCTCTTCTTTATAAATACTGTTTTTAAGTCTTTTCTTATTATTTCACTGGGGACGCTATAACCTGGCGCATATACACTCCTGGAAATGGAAAAAAGAACACATTGACACCGGTGTGTCAGACCCACCATGCTTGCTCCGGACACTGCGAGAGGGCTGTACAAGCAATGATCACACGCACGGCACAGCGGACACACCAGGAACCGCGGTGTTGGCCGTCGAATGGCGCTAGCTGCGCAGCATTTGTGCACCGCCGCCGTCAGTGTCAGCCAGTTTGCCGTGGCATACGGAGCTCCATCGCAGTCTTTAACACTGGTAGCATGCCGCGACAGCGTGGACGTGAACCGTATGTGCAGTTGACGGACTTTGAGCGAGGGCGTATAGTGGGCATGCGGGAGGCCGGGTGGACGTACCGCCGAATTGCTCAACACGTGGGGCGTGAGGTCTCCACAGTACATCGATGTTGTCGCCAGTGGTCGGCGGAAAGTGCACGTGCCCGTCGACCTGGGACCGGACCGCAGCGACGCACGGATGCACGCCAAGACCGTAGGATCCTACACAGTGCTGTAGGGGACCGCACCGCCACTTCCCAGCAAATTAGGGACACTGTTGCTCCTGGGGTATCGGCGAGGACCATTCGCAACCGTCTCCATGAAGCTGGGCTACGGTCCCGCACACCGTTAGGCCGTCTTCCGCTCACGCCCCAACATCGTGCAGCCCGCCTCCAGTGGTGTCGCGACAGGCGTGAATGGAGAGACGAATGGAGACGTGTCGTCTTCAGCGATGAGAGTCGCTTCTGCCTTGGTGCCAATGATGGTCGTATGCGTGTTTGGCGCCGTGCAGGTGAGCGCCACAATCAGGACTGCATATGACCGAGGCACACAGGGCCAACACCCGGCATCATGATGTGGGGAGCGATCTCCTACACTGGCCGTACACCTCTGGTGATCGTCGAGGGGACACTGAATAGTGCACGGTACATCCAAACCGTCATCGAACCCATCGTTCTACCATTCCTAGACCGGCAAGGGAACTTGCTGTTCCAACAGGACAATGCACGTCCGCATGTATCCCGTGCCACCCAACGTGCTCTAGAAGGTGTAAGTCAACTACCCTGGCCAGCAAGATCCCCGGATCTGTCCCCCATTGAGCATGTTTGGGACTGGATGAAGCGTCGTCTCACGCGGTCTGCACGTCCAGCACGAACGCTGGTCCAACTGAGGCGCCAGGTGGAAATGGCATGGCAAGCCGTTCCACAGGACTACATCCAGCATCTCTACGATCGTCTCCATGGGAGAATAGCAGCCTGCATTGCTGCGAAAGGTGGATATACACTGTACTAGTGCCGACATTGTGCATGCTCTGTTGCCTGTGTCTATGTGCCTGTGGTTCTGTCAGTGTGATCATGTGATGTATCTGACCCCAGGAATGTGTCAATAAAGTTTCCCCTTCCTGGTACAATGAATTCACGGTGTTCTTATTTCATTTTCCAGGAGTGTAGTTTCTGGCTGGGCGGTGTGCGGGCAGACAGTCTGTTTGCGTGGAGGAGGGAAGAATTCTCAGCGGGGCGTAGTTTGGCCGGGGCTCGCTGGCGGTCTCTACGCGGTGTCGGAGTGTGTCGTGCAGTTTCCATTGCTACGATGTCCATGGCTCACCGACCCTGAACACGAAAGTTATGTTTTGATTTAATCCACCAGCAAGTCAAGACTGTTCACATTGTGTCGTTTGGAGTTCGTTGTCTGCTGTTGGGATAGTCCCGCGAGCTACAACGTGGTTTTCAAGTTGGAAAATTCTAGCCACTCTCCGGTGGAGTTTTTTCTCTGAATTTGGTTATATGAATTGATGTGTACCAGCGGAATCTTCTCCCTTGTGGCCGTCAACGTTCCGGTTACCTACCCTGGCCGTTGACATCAATTTTGGGCAGTGTAGTTTCCTCAACGTGTTGTTGCCGTCCACCACGGTGTGTAGTTTGACAGCTCCATGTATGCTTGGTTGTGGGCGCCAATATCTTCTGCGCTGTTCCGTTGAACTCACTGTTGTGCCCTGGTCTGGTGAAGTGGAAGTTATCCTGTCGGTGGTTCCGTTGACCGTCGGTCGGTTGGGTTGTCGTCGGATCGTGAATGGTCGGCCCGACTGCCTGTCTCATCTAAGCCAGCGTTAGTGTTTGAATTACAGGCCGACCCTCCAACATCTGAGCGCCCTTTGGTGTACTGCTTTATATTTTTAATTTAATTTGTTCATCTTGTTGGTGACTGTATAGCTTCTAGCTGATTTTTTTTAAAACTTAGAGTTGTTTAGCTCTTAAGGCCTTCAGCCTAGTTTAAAGTACTGTTTCACGTCAGCCCTTTGGCATTTTAAAAGTGTTAATGTTGTCGATTTTTTTTAAGTCTTGGGCCTTCAGCCGAGTTTGAGTTCTTTTGCTATTAAGGCCTTCAGCCTAAATTAAAGAACTGTTTCACGCAAGGCCTTTGGTATTAAAAAAAACCAACGTTATGGTGTTTTAAGTGTTAGGCCTTCAGCCGATCTGAATTTAACTTCTTTACTTCAGCGTAAGTAAAGAACTGTTTTAAGATATGGCTTTCCTGTTAAATTTCTGATTATGCTTGCGTTTTAAGTTACTGGCCTTCAACCGTTTTTAAATTAAAGTGGCTTTCAGCCAGTAATTAAATCCCAAGGATTAAGGCTGGGTGTTTTTTTTTAAATATTTTTTTTTTGGATCTTGTAATGTTTGATCAAATATTACAGTTGTATGTCAGAGGGTAGCTGACAGCCCTTATTTTGACCCCTTTCCACAATTTATACTATCTGTCCTGTCCTCCGGGATTAGCAGGGCGTCTCAAAAACGTTCTCGGTTTTATTCAATATTGTGCCGTTGTTGGCATCGCGCTTTCGCGTAATATATTGACACAGTATTATTGCGCAATACATTTTGAGTGTATGAAGGCCCCTTAAGTTTTCGGAATTACTTCTGGGACTTTGAAGAGTTATTCCGTTTAATAGTTTCCCTCATGGTGGAACGATCAACTCGGAAGGGTATTGTGCTACCTTGAGGAAACTGAAGAAACAATTTCATCGTCTTCTTCGCCGCAGAAGTGCAAACGAACTTCTTACTCTCCATGACAACGCGAGGCCCCGCTCAAGCCTGCACACACGGGAGGAGCTTACAGGACTTCATTGGACTATTTTTCTTCATCGACTTTGATCTTGCACCTTCCGAAATTCCATCTGTTTGGTGGGGTGAAGGAGGCGCTCCACGAGAACCAGTACGTGGATGCTTGGGACGTTAATGATGCAGCAGGACGTTGGCTCCGACGTCGACAGGTGGGCTGGTACCATGCCGGCATACTGACCTTTGGAAGGTCTCTGTTGGATTCCTTTCATGTTAATTTTATTACATCTATTGTCATTTACGGCATATATTCCACTTCTAATTTACTGTGGGGTTTCTGACTCTATCTGGGATTAGACTGAGCAGTGGAACGTGTTATTTTTACACATAAACAAGAACGATATGTCACACTGCTACACTTTAAAACACAGTTTATATGTAATTCATCACAGTCTCATATGGAACCTACATCTGCTTTCTTTTATATAGTGTATATGATAAGATACTGTCATCCCCCTTCCCTTCTGTGTGAAAGGACGAATGAGTAAATGTATTTCTAGTTGCATGCTTGATGGTAGCAGACGAGCCTGTCTGCTAGAGAACAGTAGGACCAACGTCGGAACAGGTAGCTACGCTTTCTAAAAGCAAAGAGGTTTCTATTCTTGGTATGGTCCTGTCCGTCCCTTGTCATGTTGGTGTAGGAAGCTGCCTCTCTGGTCACTTCCGATTGTATCTGTGAGGCACCCTCGGTAGGGGCCCACGGCAGTCTGTCCGCGGCGAGCGTCTGAAGTGGTAAGATCTCCGGCTAAGCGCGTCTCTGCTATGTGCATAGGACAATGGATTTCTTAAGTTCAGCCTAACTGAAAATTTAATCACCTTTGTTTCAAGTTTACATCTAAAATATCTTATGTTATATTAAATTGCAATGCAATGTAATTTGGGTGTGAAGTTTAAAATATCTTTCAGTAGTTGCTTTGTCACTACTTTGTGAGCAAAGTGGAGCCAAATGTTGATGATCCGTAACTCCAACTAAGATCATTAGTCTTAAATGCGAATGTGTGTGAGATTATAATGTCTCGACAATATTTTTCAATATAGCAACTTTTCTTTATGTTCAACCCACGTGGGGTGTACTTTGTGAAACCAGTACCACTTGCTTTTGCAATTGTTTGACCCATCAGGTTAATAGTATGACGATAGTAACCAGTTCGAGGTTTTTCTTTTGTAAATAGTGTTTCGATGTAATTTATCTTAATTATCAAAATTACTGTGGAGTTGCACTCTTTGTGTAAACCAAGTTGACCACGTGAAGCATGTGCTGTAATCATCAAAGTAGCCCTCAGCTATTCTTTTCGAGAAGATTTCATAGACAATTAGTATGAATTTAGTACACCAGTGTGTGGTAATTTCATGACGGACAGGATTTCACTAGGACTGTAACTTCTTTGGGTGAAAATTGAATCGGTTGGTTGTGGTTAATTTCCTCTTGCACATGTTTCAACGTTCTTCGTGTGTTATTTTATGAATGCTGTGTTGTATGCAGTCTCCCAATCTTGGTTCCGTGTTTGATGTGTTCCGTAAGATTACAAACTCACATTTTCACAATCCTTAATAAGGCACCAGTTTAGTTATGAATCAAGTTTAATATGCTGAAATTTTAACGGAACAATGATCAATGTTAAATGTCCAAATATAAACTGATTTATTTATTTCTATTTAAATTCTCTTTTTATATATACATCACCGGTTGCCGTAAGATGACTATTAAAAGATTATAATTAATGTTAGCCTTGTTGCCAATTTGGTAAACTAGACTGGATAGCTGGTGGAAACAGTTGCTCAGTAATGCAAGGATAACTTCCCCAGATAGCTCACAGCTTTTAACCCGCTTTTATTATCTTGAATATCAGCACCGCTTTCAGAACAACTTAATGCATCAACATTACACCTTCAGTAAATAATGAAACACATTTTTTTCTGAAAGCGGGTTCCTTTTATTCATGATTACAATGTATCATTTTATTCTATACTCCTTTGGCCACAGCACCCTATTTGTCAGCATTGCCTTCGTTCAATGTGGCGGCCATGCGCCGCCTTCCTGGAAGGGCCTGTAAGCTCGCCTGGTCGACGTAACAGCCAACGTCTTCTTGCATCAATAACTTCCGCGTCATTCAGGTATTGCTTCCCGTGAAGTGCATCCTTCATTGCACCAAACAGATAGGCGTCGGAAGGTGAGAGGCCCGATCTGTAATCCGGATGGGGAAGAACAGCCTAATGAAGTTTAGTGAGCTCTTTTCGGTTGCAAAGACCTTTGTATGGCCTTGCGTTGTACCGGGTAACGACATGTTCGTTTGCACGTTCGTGGCGACGGACTCGCTGAAGAAGTTTTTTCTCACGGTACCGCACTACTTCGGAGTTGATGGTTGCATCTACATCTACATCTACATCTACAGCCATACTCCGCAAGCCACCTGTCGGTGTGTGGCGGAGGGTACCCTGAGTACCTCTATCGGTTCTCCCTTCTATTCCAGTCTCGTACGTGGAAAGAAGGATAGTCGGTATGCTTCTGTGTGGGCTCTAATCTCTCTGATTTTATCCTCATGGTCTCTTCGCGAGATATACGTAGGAGGGAGCAATATACTGCTTGACTCTTCGGTGAAGGTATGTTCTCGAAACTTCAACAAAAGCCCGTACCGAGCTACTGAGCGTCTCTCCTGCAGAGTCTTCTACTGGAGTTTAGCTATCATCTCCGTAACGCTTTCGCGATTACTAAATGATCCTGTAACGAAGCGCGCTGCTCTCCGTTGGATCGTCTCTATCTCTTCTATCAACCCTATCTGGTGCGGATCCCACACTGCTGAGCAGTATTCAAGCAGAGGGCGAACAAGCGTATTGTAACCTACTTCCTTTGTTGTCGGATTGCATTTCCTTAGGATTCTTCCAATGAATCTCAGCCTGGCATCTGCTTTACCGACGATCAACTTTATATGATCATTCCATTTTAAATCACTCCTAATGCGCACTCACAGATAATTTATGGAATTAACTGCTTCCAGTTGCTGACCTGCTATTTTGTAGCGAGGACATCAAACAAACCCGCTCAGGGTGCGGCTTTGAACCATTTTTCTTCACATGAGACGTTGTGTGGCGGCACTCCATTGATTACCGTTTAGTATCCTGTGACGATGTGCGACAAAAAATTGTCACTATCAGCTCTGTAACTAGCAAGCATTTCCACTAAACATAACTGACAAAAAAACGAAACTCCCAGTCGCAAAGTGCGCGCCGTCCGCCAACTGCAGGAGTGCCACAAGCTGCGGCAGCACCATCTGGGAGAGGACAAGAGCCCCACACCCGTATGGGCCACGTCAGCAGTTGCATTTACATTACTCTGACCGCCCACCCGTTAATCGATCAATTTACAGTGCAAACATTCGTCGTATTCAGTCTTCTCTGATTTCCACGTAAAAATCGGAGAATACATGCAACATTCGCTTCACCCTCTGTCGCCATTCAACCAGCAAACTGGATAGTTCACTATTCATCCACCTCAAAGGTGCCAGTAATGCTGCACCCGGGACATCACCCTGTCGCTGCGGACAAGGGCCGATTTGTTGCAGCCAGTCGGCTTAGGCTGAGCTGCGGCTTCTAGGCAGCCTTGATAGCCCCTGGCGCTGGCTGCAGTACACTGAGAAACAACCAGGTACGACTTGGACATGTATTTCGTATGCCAATTGTTCAAGCACTATGGAACTGCTGTGGTCATCTGTCCCCTAGATCTTAGAACTACTTAAACATAACTAAGGACATCACATACATCCATGCCCGAGGCAGGATTCGAAAATGCGACCGTAGCGGTCGCGTGGTTCCAGACTGTAGCGCCTAGAACCACTCGGCCACACCGGCTGGCGCGGGCACTCACTGGTGGACGAATGTGTTAGCACTACCAACGGAGACGTCCAGTAGAGCAGCGAGGTGTTTGATTGTGATCGTCGACCTCCTCAGTTGGGAGTGTCCGAACGTTCCAATATTGTCCAATATTGCAGGAATCGCAGCTATGTGTGGTCTGCCGGCACTTTGCAGATCGCTCTTGTTTGCCGACTTTGATGCGATGATGACGAATGGCTCGCTCAACAACTTACTCTCCTTTGGTTCACTGCCAGATCTCGGTAGACATTCTGCAAGTGCCTATCAATTTCTTCATTTCTCTGATTTTCCTCCAAAAGAAGCTCAATGACACCTATTTCACAGATGTCTTTTTCAAGGTTTTGTATAGCGCGGCAAATATCGGAACTTCATGAAACGTTACGGGTAGAAGCGGAAATATTCAACCATGTCCCACAGCAAATTCGCAATTTTTTCCATCACGTATCGATACCATCCCAAGACTTTCTTTAAGTTGTCAATGAAATTGCAAGTTCCCATCGGATGGCGATAGTGGTCGTGCAGGATCTGGCAGACCCAATGGAGCACATCCGCTGAGCCACGTGCCCAGTGGCTCTGTACCACGAGCAACCTCTGCGCTGCAATGTAGAATGGCGACAGCAGCCAGTCAGCTCAGTTTCACTTCGAGTCTGTTGCTACGACGCCATCGTTCGTGTACAGTTAGTACAGCGAGACTCCTATTTGTTGATAATGATAGCTGTGTTATTTATAATGAGTCTTCGTTCTGTAACTCACCACTGGCGTCTTAATATTCATTGAGTGGCAGCCTATGGAGGGTTACTTACTTTCACTACCAGGAGTTTCTTTTTGATTATTATTATTTATTTTGTTCCAGCCTGCTATGATGACATATCCTGTCCACATTCGCTCTTATTTTTCTTTGACGGCGTAAACTTCTATGAATAGTTTTTCACGTTATTTGAAATAGATTTAGGCCCATCTAAATTTTAGGAAAAATTCCTTCGCTGACTGAATTTATTAAGGCCGCAACGAATAGCGCTATGGTATTCTAAGGGGCAGTCAGAGAAAGCTACGCACCGTTAGCTAAACCTGAGCCAAGCACTTCGGATTTTAGGAGCGTAATCATCAATATTACAAATGTGACACTATTTTCAGATGCATTGAAAATAAATTAACGATCACAGAAATGGCTTCAAATGATGTAATATTTATTTTTGACTAGTATTTCTCATGTTAACAGTAATCTTTTTGTTTTTAATAGATGGACAAAACATTCCTGGTATATTTATATACGATCCTATGGCTTTCTCATACGAGAATAACAAGACACGTTGGCCTTAATCTGTAGAGTCCCATGGAGTGGGAAGTTCTGGGGAGCACATAGTCACTGCTCAAGTTTGTAACACAGAAATTCACATTCACTAATTCACACGGCAAACAAAATGTCGACAGCATTTATTAGTGGGAAGAATTGTATGAACCTCGTGGCTGGCATCGAGAAGGTTTTTGGTGGCTGCATATCTTTACGCCAAGCGCTTGGAATCAAATCGATTCATCTTGCCTAATTTACCCTCGGTACAGTTGCATTGATAGCTTAAAATGTCCCGCACAAATAAAATAATGTGGTAAGCAGTAACTTTAAAGGCTTGGGCTGCGCTTTGAATCTATAGACAGCGTGGTCGCGCCTAACGGAAAACACTGATTAACTGAAACAAAAATTGTAACCTGAACCTAAATGGTAATTCAAAAAATGGATAGGAGGAAAATGGTTGAGATTAACAAATTATTATTAGCAGGTTCAAATACCTCTTGTCCCTTGTTCGGCACAGACGTTCTGAGGGAACGTCTGGGCCCTTACTTGTCTTCAGACAACTCCACTGTAACCGTCGCGCAGAGCTCTCTCCGAACCGCCCGAGATTGTGGGGGAGGTCCATGATCAACCTCTGCTAGGAAAACGTTTTGCTTTACTCATCTTTCGCCAAGCCCTCCTGTTTCAGCTCTCTGCCTTCCAACGACACCGTTTCGGTTGGTAGAAGATTAAGAAACCCACCACTTCTCTGGTTCGTCTCCTACTGCATTCAAATCATTCACTCTCGGCAACACACTTTCAGGAGGGTGATAAATGAAAATCAGGACACGGGACGTGCATTCGGTTGTTGGGGCTAAGATTAATTAGTTGCATCACTCATTTTTTAATAATGTAACGACACCTATTGTGATGTTACAGTTAATTTGGAGAAAAATCAGTTGCGTAAAGATTCTGTCCACTGCTGTTGTTGTGGTCTTCAGTTCTGAGACTGGTTTGATGCAGCTCTCCATGCTACTCTATCCCGTGCAAGATTCTTCATCTCCCAGTACATACTACAGCCTACATCCTTCTGAATGTGTTTAGTGTATTCATCTCTTGGTCTCCCTCTATGATTTTTACCCTACACGCTGCCCTCCAATTCTTAATTGGTGACCCCTTGATGCCTTAGAACATGTCCTACCAACCGATTCCTTCTTCTAGTCAAGTTATCCCACAAATTTCCTTTCTCTCCAATTCTATTCAGTACCTCCTCATTAGTTATTTGATCTACCCACCTAATCTTTATCATTGTTCTGTAGCACCACATTTCGAAAGCTTATATTCTCTTCTTGTCTAAACTATTTATCGTCCACGTTTCACTTCCATACATGGCTACACTCCATACAAATACTTTCAGTAACGACTTCCTGACATTTAAATGTATACTCGATGTTAACAAATTCTTCTTCTTCAGAAACGCTTTCCTTGCCATTGCCAGTCTACATTTTATATCCTCTCTACTTCGATCATCCTCATTTATTTTGCTCCCCAAATAGCAAAACTCCTTTACTACTTCAAGTGTCTCATTTTCTAATCTAATTCCCTCAGCATCATCGGATTTAATTCGACTATATTCCATTATCCTCGTTTTGCTTGATGTCGATCTTATATCTTCCTTTCAAGACACTGTCCATTCCATTCAACTGCTCTTCCAAGTCCTTTGCTGTCTCTGACAGAATTACAATGCCATCGGCGAACCTCAAAGTTTTTATTTCTTCTCCATGGATTTTAATACCTACTCCAAACTTTTCCTTTGTTTCCTTTACTGCTTGCTCAATATACAGATTGAATAACATCAGGGACAGGCTACAACCCTGTCTCACTCCCTTCCCAACCACTGCTTCTCTCTCATACCCCTCGACTCTTATAACTGCCATCTGCTTTCTGTACAAATTGTAAAAAGCTCTTCGCTCCCTGTATTTTCCCCCTGCCACATTCAGAATTTGAAAGAGAGTATTCCAGTCAACATTGTCAAAAGCTTTCTCTAAGTCTACACATGCTAGAAACGTAGGTTTGCTTTTCCTTAAAGTTTCTTCTAAGATAAGTCGTAGGGTCAGTATTGCCTCACGTGTTCCCACATTTCTACGGAATCCAAAATGATCTTCCCCGAGATCGGCTTCCATCAGTTTTCCCATTCGTCTGTAAAGAATTCGCGATAGTACTTAGCAGCTGTGACTTATTAAACTGTTCACTACGTTAACTTATTTACTAATCATATCCACTCACAATCAGCTTTCTTGCAACAACAGTAGCCACATCACTCTGTAGGCCACCTCCCCCTATCGTTGGTTACAAAGTCGTACACAACTTGTTGCATAACTTACTGAATGCCCCTCATAGATGTAGACCTTTTCACAATCTGGGCTGCTACATTTCAGGTCCATTCGTCGCCTTACGTGCGACCTTACGTCAAAGGCAGCGGCGAGTTGGCCTCGATAGCAGGTAAAATTGGTCCGCAGCGGCAAGTTAACGAGACCTGTGGCGCAGAAGAATTCGCCGACGCGGCCGCCTTCGCCCCTTCCTCCGCAGCACCTGCCGGTGTGGCGGTCGCGGCCACAGGGCTGACCGCCGCCGCAGCCACAGGCAGCGGTCGTGCTGACTTATCGCCACAATTACGGCGGCGCGGCAATTAGGCCCCGGCCGCGGCCGCCCACGCCCGCTGATTTAGGGAGCCGCTCCATCAGCTCCCAGGCCGGGCAAAGCGCAGAGCCGCTGCCTTCCGGTGTCCCGCGCTCCGCCCCACCCACGCTGGTCGGCACTCACTGCTACACAGTAGCAGAGGGGACCCGGCCAAACAGCATCAACACCCCATTTCCAGAGCTTGTTTTCTGACACCTCAGACGTACTGATGCTGAGTCTTGTTTTCATACCTCTGGGGGACTGAAACGACACTTCCACAGATCCTGCTGCTCTTGCTGTATAAACGGCTATTCACAGGTACAGGCCCGTTAGACTGAGGTCGGCACCAACCGTGCCTACCACATGGGTTCTGAGACGACCCTCAGTTCGTATAGGAGGCTGTTGGAGGCGGTGAAGACTTCTGGCCTTGAGCGCTGGGTGCTTGGTTTGTAACCGAGTGGAGGGTCTCAAACAAGGCTTCGTTGTCTCTGTGACGGTCTAGGCTGCAGGTTCGTGGAGCTGCGTTGTCTGGAGGGGATTTTTTAAGAGTCCCCTTCATAGATCAGGGGTGCACTACACAAAGTAAGCAGCTACTCGGGTAGCAGAGTAGCTGCGAAGTACAGATAGGGGCTTTTAGGATAGGCGATAGTTTAAGGTACTCTCATTAACAATCGCCAGTCGATTCACATGTAGGAAAATCAGATCGCATTCAGGATAATCACAGTTCGATTGCAAAAATTTTACCACTATTTGTAACAAGGATTTCTAATTTACTTTCGTCCAGGAAAGTTCTCAAACTCAAATTATTCGTGAGACTGAGAGCTCGCTAAGATATTTAGCGAGTTTTAGAGTGTTTATTTGAAAGACTTATTAGACATCTTAGGTGGGAGATTGTTAATTGCAATCGATAAAAATATTGTCTCTACTGTTGTTAAAATTGAGTGTGATACTGAAGTCATCTGGTCGCACATAACAGGTCTAGGTGAAATCAAGTTATTTGTTGGATGTTCTTACCGACCACCCCACTCCGTTGTGACAGTTCTAAAGTGCGCCAGAGAAAGCCTATGGTCAGCTCTGAATAAATACCTAGTTCATACAATACTAGTTGGTGATTACCTTAACCTACCGAGTATAGACTGGGAAGTATATGGATTCATTGCAGCGGATACAGACAGATTTCTGAAGTACTTTTGAACACGTTTTCCGAATACTGTCTTGAGCAGCTAGTTCGGCAGCCAACAAGCAATGGAAGTGTCTTGGATCTTGTCTTTACAAACAGGCCAGACCTGATCGACGGCGACAGTATAGAGACGGAGATTGGTGATCATGTTGTCCTCATAGCGACTATGTTTACGAAAGTTAATAAATCAGAAGAGTGTTGCCGCGAGAAAGAGCAGATAAAAAGTTCTTAATGCCTCACTTAGATAATGAACAACAGTCATTTAGTTCCCAGATGATGGCCATATAGTAATTATGGGCAAATTTTAAACAAATTTTAAATCGTACTATGGACGAGTATATGCCTAGTAAGTGGACTATGAATCCAAAGGACCCACCGTTGTTTCATAACGAAATTCGGAAAATGCTGAGGAAGTCAAGTCTGTTATACTCTCCACTTTAAAGAGGACGAGCAAATCACGACAGGTAGAGATTAGCAGAGATTCATGCATCTTTAATAACATCTTTGCGCGAAGCGTACAACAGCTACTACCGTCATATCTTGGCTAAAGATCTGGCGGAGAACCCGAAAAAACTCGCTATGCAGATATAAGGGTTCCTTCAGACTCTCCTTGACCGACTGGTTGGGTACTAGATGATAGTAAAAGCTGCTGTCATACCTTGGCTAAAGATCTTGCGGAGAAACCGAAAAAATTCGCTAAGTGAGTCTAAGGCTTCCATTCAGACACTCGTTGACCAGTCTGGTTCGGCAATAGAAGTTAGCAAAAGGGAAGCCAAAGTTTTACATTTCTCGTTTAACAACTCGTGATGAAAGAGAATCGTACTAACGTACCGTCGTTTGAATATCACACAGCGACCCTTATGGATGACGTAAGCATCGGTGGTGTAGAGAAATAGCTGAAAGAGTGGAAAACAAGTCATGAGGTCTGGACGGAATTCCAGTTTGGGTTTACAAAGAGTACTTTACGTCACTGCCCCGTTTGCATTTATCGCTAATCTCTCGACCAGCGCAAAGTGCCAAGCGACTGGAACAAAACACAGGTGACTCCCGTATATAAGAAGGTTAAAAGAAAGGACCCGCAAAATTATGGACCAATATCCTTAACATTGGTTTTCTCCAAAATTCTAGAGCATATTCTGAGTTTCCAGAATGAGATTTTGACTCTGCAGCGGAGTGTACGCTGATATAAAACTTTCTGGCAGATTAAAACCACGTACCGGACCGAGACGCGAACTCGGGACCTTTGCCTTTCGCGGGCAAGTGCTCTACCAATTGAGGCACCCAAGCACGACTCACATCCCGCACTCACAGGTTTACTTCTGTCAGTATCTCGTCTCCTACCTTCCAAACTTCACAGAAGCTCTCCTGCGAACCTTGCAGAACTAGCACTCCTGAAAGAAAGAATATTGCGGAGACATGGCTTAGCCACAGCCTGGGGGATGTTTACAGAATGAGATTCTCGCTCTGCAGCGGAGTGTGCACTGATATGAAAGTTGTTGGCAGATTTAATATAAGAAAAAAAACTAAATTCCGTCCGAACAGGCCTTGGAAGGCCCAATGGGACCGACAGGCAACCGTGTCATCCTCACTCACAGACTTCACTGCATGCAGATGTGGAGGGCATGTGGTCAGCCCACCGCTGTCCTGGCCGTATGTCAGTTTACGAGTCTCTTGCCGCTACTTCTCAATCAAGTAGCTCCCCAGTTTGCCTCCCAAGGGCTGAGTGCACCAAGCTTGCCAAAAGCGCTGGGCAGACCGGATGGTCACCCATCCAAGTGCTATCCCAGACCGACAGCGCTTAGCTTCGGTGATCTGATGGGGATCGGTGTTACCACTGCGGTAAGGCCGTTGGCATATTCTCAGTTCGAACATTAAAAAATTTCTAGTGACCGAAAAGCTCATTTACACGAATCAGCACGGCTTTAGAAAGCGTCGCTCATACGAAACGCAGCTTGCTCTTTTCTCACTTGATATACCTCAAACTATGGATAAAGGGCAAAAGGCTGATTCCACATTTCCAGATTTACGAAAAGTATTCGACACGGTACCCCACTGCAGACCGTTAATGAAGGTACTTGCATACCGGATAGGCTCCCAGATAAGTGACTGTCTCGAAGACTTCTTAAGTAATAGAACACAGAATGTTGTCCTCGGCGGCGAGTGTTCACCGGAGACAGGGATAACATTAGGAGTACACCAGGGAAGTGTGATAGGACCCTTGATATTTTTTATGTACATAAATGATCTGGGAGACAGGGTGAGCAGCAATCTGCTGGTGTTCTCTGATGATGCGTTTGTGTAGAGAAAAATGACGAAGATAAGTGACTGTAGGTTGATACATGATGACATAGACAAAATTTTTAGTTGGTGTGATGAATGGTAGATGTAGAAAAATGTATGTTATTGCGGATGAGTAGGAAAAACAAACCCGTAATTTTCGAATACAGCATTAGTAGTATTCTTCTTGATGCCGTCACGTCATTTAAATATCTAGGAGTAGCGTTGCGAAGCAATATGAAATGGAACGCGTATGTGAGACTTGTGTTAGGGACGGCGAATGGTCGACTTCAGTTTATTGGGAGAATTTTAGGAAAGAGTGGTTCATCTGTAAAGTAAATCGCATATAGGACGCTAGTGCAACCTATTCTTGAGTACTGCTCGAGTGTTTGGAATCGGAACCATGTCGGACTGAAGCAAGACATCGAAATAATTCAGAGGAGAGCTGCTAGATTTGTTACCGGTAGGCTCGATCAGCATGCAGGTGTTACGGATATGCTTCGAGTGGGAATCCCTGGGGAAAGAAGACGTTCATTTCGAAGAACACTACTGAGACAGTTAAGACAACCGACATTTGAAGCTGACTGCAGAAAGCTCCTACTGCCGCCATCACAGCGACTACGAAGATACGAGAAATTAGGACCCATATGGAGGCATATAGACAGTCGTTTATCCCCCCTTTCTGTCTGCAAGCGGAAGAGGAAAGGAAACGTCAAGTTGTGGTGCAGGGTACCCTCCGCCACGCACCGTACGGTGGCTTGCGGGGGAGTATATATGTAGATGTACATGTAGATGTGGATGTAGAAAACTGAACTCATTTTTGGCTCATGACGGAGTGCTATGAGCGTGTTTAACCTCTGCCACGGAATGCCTTCTCACTTTCGAAGTCTCTCAAAGTAACCACGTGCCTCGTCAACTACAAATTCTGTTAATGTATCATCACAGATGAGTTTTAAATATCAGGTTAATACCACGTATCACTTGATTAAAATCGGTAATATACCTCGTTTTATTACGATGGTCATCTCTTCCTGTGTAGATGGGAGACTGAAATTTAAAAGATCTCGCCGAAACGAAGAAACGCCTGATAACCGCTCCAAATCGCGAATCATATCTATGGTTCTCTCAATGCCCAGAGGCATGTTATTTATGTGAGATTGCTTGACTAATTAATTAAATTTATCCTGAGAGTCTTTCGCATGAGGATTATTTTTATTTTTTTTCCATGTAGTCACACTCGTCAGATAACCGTAACAGGAGCTCATTTGACGTCTCCGGGGGTTCCCACAGTAACTCTTCCCAATACCAAAATGGGTGGTTTCTGTCGTGAAGTAGCTGAAGATATCCAACACTGATTACATTATACATGTTGGTTTCCTTGTCATACTGGTGGAAATAAGTCGCTTAGATTTCCGGCATGCTGCTTCCAAACTACTACTTCTGAGACCTGTCAATCTATGGGGGGCAGAAGGATGTTTCACTCTCTTCTCCACCCTGCAAAGACTCTGTCCCCATCCCTGCCTTCGCCATCGGCCTGCTTGCGAACAGTAGCCACCGCCGACACTGCGAAACGTGAATGCGTATGCAGACCTGGGTTTCTCTCGGAATACAAACCTGTAGAAGCATTGCTATTGGCTCCCTCTAAATTAGTGGATGCGTGCTTCGAGAACTCAAATGGGAGTCCCTGGAGAGAAGGCGATGTTCTTTTGAGAAAATTACAGACCCGACATTTGAAGCTGACTGCTATTCATATACATTATTGGTAGAACCATAAAGATAAGATACAAGAAATTGGCGCTCTTATGGAGCCAAATAGTCTTTTTTTCCCTACCTCTATTTACGAGTGGAATAAAACTGGAAATGATTGTAATTTCTTACAGAGTACCCTCCCACATCCACTGTACGATGACTTGAGAAGTGTGCACAAAGATGCAGATATAAATTTAGTTTACAGTTTAAGACGTCTCTCCATCCATTGATAGGCACACAAAATTTCCGGAGGAAATCGAGAAAACAAAAGACGGAACTTCTAATGCTCATTGTCTCTCTGTAAAATAGAACTAGCCCCTCATTTTCACACTGCAACCTGTTAGTGAGATGTATGTGGAAGATTATAATGTGTTTTCCCTCGACGCTTGACGCTTAGAAGAAAAGGTACTGAGCTCATCTCTCAACTCTCCTTTCGTCAGAGTATCGCATAACTGTCACGAATCTTCAAGTCTTCGATGTGGAGCATTTGAATCCACCTAATTTCGACTCGTAGGAGATGTCCCCTGCCAAGTCACAGACACACGTTAATTCTCTCGAAATTCCATCACATTCCGACAGCACTTTCCATTAGTTAGAGGTCTGTCTAGTGCTCCACCCTATCAGAACAAGAGAAAAAGCCCACTGACATACAGGAAGAAAATCACAACCGTGCAGATTATGCATGGACTTCACGTACGAAATTTAGAAGCATAGCACCTACAATTTATCAGTATCGAGCGACTGTGTATAAATATTCTCCTGTACGTGTCCTAATCTTCTGTTTTATATTCTCCTGTTTATTACGCTAGAAAGACAACGGTGCAATGATGTTACAGTCATCGTTAATAGCATAACACATGACGAGGAATATATCACCTTTTTTCAAATGGTGAATAACTCCATCATACGATTCTAACAGTAGCATTGATCTTCCATTACTCTATCCATTGAATGATTCACATCGGTACAACAGTCTCACGTCTCCACACATAATTTGGAGCAATTGCATGAGTAGCGTGAGACTATGGATTTAATCAGAACATTGCTCAATTTTCTACTCCCACGCGCTCTTCAATAATGGTCTGACCATGATACAGTATTCCATCTAGAGTAGAGTATATCGTACATATGTAGAGCTAGTTATTCATTTAGAAGCAAACGCAGTACTTACATGCTCATCCAACTATCGCGTATTGAGAGCCAATTAACCAACAAATACAAGCCAGACCAAATCAGTGTCCATGTTTCCTCCTGCAACAGCAATGATAATAGTATTTCTTACAGCTCTATCCGAACTGTAGTGCAACAATATGAAGGTGACGTACTGACATGATTTGTTGTCAATCGCCTCCTATACCGTCAAGTTTGATTGGGTAGAACACATTCTCCTGAAGAATCCATACAGGTGAATTTGAGCCCAAAATACTCTTCCTTCCACTTTAGTTCACTGACTTGCCAGTTCTTAGTGTTGAGATTTTTTTCCCCTAAGACTGCAGGAAATGAATCCGTACCCGAAATATGCATTTTACTTCATCTATTCCGGAGGTAAAATAGTCCCCCATTCGGATCTCCGGGAGGGGACTACTCAGGAGGATGTCGTTATCAGGAGGAAGAAAACTGGCGTTCTACGGATCGGAGCGTGGAATGTCAGATCCCTTAATCGGGCAGGTAGGTTAGAAAATTTAAAAAGGGAAATGGATAGGTTAAAGTTAGATATAGTGGGAATTAGTGAAGTTCGGTGGCAGGAGGAACAAGACTTCTGGTCAGGTGACTACAGGATTATAAACACAAAATGAAATAGGGGTAATGTAGGAGTAGGTTTAATAATGAATAGGAAAATAGGAATGCGGGTAAGCTACTACAAACAGCATAGTGAACGCATTATTGTGGCCAAGATAGATACGAAGCCCATACCGACTACAGTAGTACAAGTTTATATGCCAACTAGCTCTGCAGTTGACGAAGAAATTGAAGAAATGTACGATGAAATAAAAGAAATTATTCAGATAGTGAAGGGAGACGATAATTTAATAGTAATGGGTGACTGGAATTCGAGTGTAGGAAAGGGGAGAGAAGGAAACATAGTAGGTGAATGTGGATTGGGGCTAATAAATGAAAGAGGAAGCCGCCTAGCAGAATTTTGCACAGAGCACAACTTAATCATAGCTAACACTTGGCTTAAGAATCATGAAAGAAGGTTGTATACGTGGAAGAACCCTGGAGATACTAAAAGGTATCAAATAGATTATATAATGGTAAGACAGAGATTTATTAACAAGGTTTTAAGTTGTTAGACATTTCCAGGGGCAGATGTGGACTCTGACCACAATCTATTGGTTATGACCTGTAGATTAAAACTGAAGAAACTGCAAAAATGTGGGAATTTAAGGAGATGGGACCTGGATAAACTGAAAGAACCAGAGGTTGTACAGAGTTTCAGGGAGAGCATAAGGGAACAATTGACAGGAATAGGGGAAAGAAATACCGTAGAAGAAGAATGGGTAGCTCTGAGGGATGAAGTAGTGAAGGCAGCAGAGGATAAAGTAAGTAAAAAGACGAGGGCTGCTAGAAATCCTTGGGTAACAGGAGAAATATTGAATTTAATTGATGAAAGGAGAAAATATAAAAATGCAGTAAATGAAGCAGGCAAAAAGGAATACAAACGTCTCAAAAATGAGATCGACAGGAAGTGCAAAATGGCTAAGCCTGGATGGCTAGAGGACAAATGTAAGGATGTAGAAGCTTATCTCACTAGGGGTAAGATAGATACTTCCTACAGGAAAATTAAAGAGACCTTTGGAGAGAAGAGAACCACGTGTATGAATATCAAGAGCTCAGATGACAACCCAGTTCTAAGCAAAGAAGGGAAGGCAGAAAGGTGGAAGGAGTATATAGAAGGTTTATACAAGGGTGATGTACTTGAGGACAATATTATGGAAAAGGAAGAGGATGTAGATGAAGATGAAATGGGAGATACGATACTGCGTGAAGAGTATGACAGAGCACTGAAAGACCTGAGTCCAAACAAGGCCCCCAGAGTAGACAACATTCCATTGGAACTACTGACGGCCTTGGGAGACCCAGTCATGACAAAACTCTACCAGCTGGTGAGCAAGATGTATGAGACAGGCGAAATACCCTCAGACTTCAAGAGGAATATAATAATTCCAATCCCAAAGAAGGCAGGTGCTGACAGATGTGAAAATTACCGAACTATCAGTTTAATAAGTCACAGCTGCAAAATACTAACGCGAATTCTTTACAGACGAATGGAAAAACTAGTAGATGCGGACCTCGGGGAGGATCAGTTTGGATTCCGTCGAAATGTTAGAACACGTGAGGCAATATTGACCTTACGACTTATCTTAGCAGAAAGATTAAGGAAAGGCAAACCTACGTTCCTAGCATTTATAGACTTAGAGAAAGCTTTTGACAATGTTGACTGGAATACTCTCTTTCAAATTCTAAAGGTGGCAGGGGTAAAATACAGGGAGCGAAAGGCTATTTACAATTTGTACAGAAACCAGATGGCAGTCATAAGAGTCGAGGGGCATGAAACGGAAGCAGTGGTTGGGAAAGGAGTGAGACAGGGTTGTAACCGCTCCCCGATGTTATTCAATCTGTATATTGAGCAAGCAGTAAAGGAAACAAAAGAAAAATTCGGAGTAGGTATTAAAATTCGTGGAGAAGAAGTAAAAACTTTGAGGTTCGCCGATGACATTGTAATACTGTCAGAGACAGGAAAGGACCTGGAAGAGCAGTTGAACGGAATGGACAGTGTCTTGAAAGGAGGATATAAGATGAACATCAACAAAAGCAAAACGAGGATAATGGAATGTAGTCAAATTAAATCGGGTGATGCTGAGGGAATTAGATTAGGAAATGAGACACTTCAAGTAGTAAAGGAGTTTTCTATTTAGGAAGTAAAATAACTGATGATGGTCGAAGTAGAGAGGATATAAAATGTAGACTGGCAATGGGAAGGAAAGCGTTTCTGAAGAAGAGAAATTTGTTAACATCGAATATAGATTTATGTATCAGGAAGTCATTTGTTTGGAGTGTAGCTATGTATGGAAGTGAAACATGGACGATAACTAGTTTAGACAAGAAGAGAATAGAAGCTTCCGAAATGTGGTGCTACAGAAGAATACTGAAGATAAGGTGGATAGATCACGTAGATAATGATGAGGTATTGAATGGGATTGGGGAGAAGAGAAGTTTGTGGCACAACTTGACTACGAGAAGGGATCGGTTGGTAGGACATGTTTTGAGGCATCAAGGGATCACAAATTTAGCGTTGGAGGGCAGCGTGGAGGGTAAAAATCGTAGAGGGAGACCGAGAGATGAGTACACTAAGCAGATTCAGAAGGATGTAGGTTGCAGAAGGTACTGGGAGATGAAGCAGCTTGCACAGGATAGAGTAGCATGGAGAGCTGCATCAAACCAGTCTCAGGACTGAAGACAACAACAACAACAACAACAACAACAACAACAACAACAGCTTCAGATGCTTGCTGCTAAGCATTTTACTACAATTAAGGCTTCCGATGACAGAGTACAGGTTTTCTGGTCTTATTATTGTGCAATAGATTTAGTTACATACAGATGAACCACCAACTTCGCCACAGGTCTTTCCACCTGCTTGCAGACTACTCAATCATCTACAAACATCCCACATCTAAAACAAATACACCGGAAGTGGATGTACAATGTGTGGTGGTATTATCGATTACCCATTCATCCTAATCTCAAACGCTGGTCGAGTAAAAAATTGCCTGTATACCATATATACCTTAATCCTCTCTGCGTTTCTCGGAGAAATACTCGTCCTTCACAGAGATTTTTTCCACCACATACCCAAATGGTGTATGGCCAACCCATATGATTCTACAAATCAGAGCTGTATGCATCACACGGTTGTGCAGGTTGCCTATATGCAGTTGACCCTACACGGCTCCATTCCTCCACCAGCGTGCTTGACAGCTGATTATTTGTTAAAAGGTATTCATCCATTATCACCTCCCACCATTCCTTGTGATGAAGTCCTCTGCTGTATGCCTACACATTCTAACCCCCTCTCTGTCCGGCACCGAGATCTAGTCAACTGAACATGTTGTTGTTGTTGTGGTCTTCAGTCCTGAGACTGGTTTGATGCAGCTCTCCATGCTACTCTATCCTGTGAAAGCTTCTTCATCTCCCAGTACTTACTGCAACCTACATCCTTCTCAATCTGCTTAGTGTATTCATCTCTTGGTCTCCCTCTACGATTTTTGCCCTCCACACTGCCCTCCAATACTAAATTGGTGATCCCATGATGCCTCAGAACATGTCCTACCAACCGATCCCTTCTTCTAGTCAAGATGTGCCACAAACGTCTCTTCTCCCCAACCCTGTTCAACACTTCCTCATAGTTATGTGATCTACCCATCTAATCTTCAGCATTCTTCTGTAGCACCACATTTCGAAAACTTCTATTCTCTTCTTTTCCAAACTATTTATCGTCCACGTTTCACTTCCATACATGGCTACACTCCGTACAAATACTTTCAGAAATGACTTCCTGACACTTAAATCTATACTCGATGTTAAGAAATTTCTCTTCTTCAGAAACGCTTTCGTTGCCATTGCCAGTCTACATTTTATATCCTCTCTACTTCGACCATCATCAGTTATTTTGCTCCCCAAATAGCAAAACTCCTTTACTACTTTAAGTGTCTCATTTCCTAATCTAATTCCCTCAGCATCACCCGACTTAATTCGACTACATTCCATTATCCTCGTTTTGCTTTTGTTGATGTTCATGGTATATCCTCCTTTCAAGACACTGTCCATTCCATTCAACTGCTCTTCCAAGTCCTTTGCTGTCTCTGACAGAATTACAATGTCATCGGTGAACCTCAAACTTTTTATTCCTTCTCCATGGATTTTAATACCTACTCCGAATTTCTCTTTTGTTTCCTTTACCGCTTGCTCAATATACAGATTGAATAGCATCGGGGAGAGACTACAATCCTGTCTCACTCCCTTCTCAACCACTGCTTCCCTTTCATGTCCCTCGACTCTTATAACTGCCATCTGGTTTCTGTACAAATTGTAAATAGCCTTTCGCTCCCTGTATTTTACCCCTGCCACCTTCAGAATTTGATAGAGAGTATTCCAGTCAACATTGTCAAAAGCTTTCTCTAAGTCTATAAATGCTAGGAACGTAGGTTTGCCTTTCCTTAATCTCTCCTCTAAGATAAGTCGTAAGGTCAGTATTGCCTCACGTGTTCTAACATTTCGACGGAATCCAAACTGATCTTCCCCGAGGTCGGCTTCTACTAGTTTTTCCATTCGTCTGTAAAGACTTCGTGTTAGTATTTTGCAGCTGTGACTTATTAAACTGATAGTTCGGTAATTTTCACATCTGTCAACACCTGCTTTCTTTGGGATTGGAATTATTATATTCTTCTTGAAGTGAGGGTATTTCGCCTGTCTCATACATCTTGCTCACCAGATGGTAGAGTTTTGTCAGGATTGGTTCTCCCAAGGCTGTCAGTAGTTCTAATGGAATGTTGTCTACTCCTGTGGCTTTGATTCGACTTAGGTCTTTCAGTGCTCTGTCAAACTCTTCACGCAATATCGTATCTCCCATTTCATCTTCATCTACATTCTCTTCCATTTCAATAATATTGTCCTCAAGTACATCACCCTTGTATAGACCCTCTATATACTCCTTCCACCTTTCTGCTTTCCCTTCTTTGCTTAGTACTGGATTTCCATCTGAGCTCTTGATGTTCATACAAGTGGTTCTCTTATCTCCAAAGGTCTCTTTAATTTTCCTGTAGGCAGTATCTATCTTACCTTTAGTGAGATAAGCCTCTACATCCTTACATTTGTCCTCTAGCCATCCCTGCTTAGCCATTTTGCATTTCCTGTTGATCTCATTTTTGAGACGTTTGTATTCCTTTTTGACTGCTTCATTTACTGCATTTTTATATTTTCTCCTGTCATCAATTAAATTCAATATTTCTCCTGTTACCCAAGGATTTCTACTAGCCCTCGTCTTTTTACTTACTTGATCCTCTGCTGCCTTCACTACTTCATCCCTCTGAGCTACCCATTCTTCTTCTACGGTATTTCTTTCCTCCATTCCTGTCAATTGCTCCTTTATGCTCTCCCTGAAACTCTGTACAACCACTGGCTCTTTCAGTTTGTCCAGGTCCCATCTCCTTAAATTCCCACTTTTTTTGCAGTTTCTTCAGTTTTAATCTACAGGTCATAACCAATAGATTGTGGTCAGAGTCCACATCTGCCCCTGGAAATGTCTTACAATTTAAAACCTGGTTCCTAAATCTCTGTCTTACCATTATATAATCTATCTGATACCTTTTAGTATCTCCAGGGTTCTTCCCTGTATACAACCTTCTTTCATGCTTCTTAAACCAAGTGTTAGCTATGACTAAATTGTGCTCTGTGCAAAATTCTACGAGGCGGCTTCCTCTTTCATTTCTTAGCCCCAATCCATATTCACCTACTACGTTTCCTTCTCTCCCTTTTCCTACACTCGAATTCCAGTCACCCATTACTATTAAATTTTCGTCTCCCTTCACTACCTGAATAATTTCTTTTATTTCATAATACATTTATTCAATTTCTTCGTCAACTGCAGAGCTAGTTGGCATATAAACTTGTACTACTGTAGTCGGTATGGGCTTCGTATCTATCTTGGCCACAATAATGCGTTCACTATGCTGTTTGTAGTAGCTTACCCGCATTCCTATTTTCCTATTCATTATTAAACCTACTCCTGCATTACCCCTATTTGATTTTGTGTTTATAACCCTGTATTCACATGACCAAAGGTCTTGTTCCTCCTGCCACCGAACTTCACTAATTCCCACTATATCTAACTTTAACCTATCCATTTCCCTTTTTAAATTTTCTAACCTATCTGCCCGATTAAGGGATCTGACATTCCACGCTCCGATCCGTAGAACGCCAATTTTCTTTCTGCTGATAACGACATCCTCTTGAGTAGTCCCCGCCCGGAGATCCGAATGGGGGACTATTTTATCTCCGGAATATTTTACCCAAGAGGACGCCATCATCATTTAATCATACAGTAAAGCTGCATGCCCTCGGGAAAAATTACGGCCGTAGTTTCCCCTTGCTATCAGCCGTTCGCAGTACCAACACAGCAAGGCCGTTTTGGTTATTGTTACAAGGCCAGATCAGTCAATCATCCAGACTGTTGCCCTTGCAACTACTGAAAAGGCTGCTGCCCTCTTCAGGAACCACACGTTTGTCTGGCCTCTCAACAGATACCCCTCCGTTGTGGTTGCACCTACGTTACGGCTATCTGCATCGCTGAGGCACGCAAGCCTCCCCACCAACGGCAAGGTCCATGGTTTAGAGGGGGACTCAGAGAGTAGCAAAGTCAAAACAGCCTACGGTGAAATTAAAAGCAAGGACGGTAATATTAAGAGTGCAACGGCAATTGCACTGTTAATTGCAGCAGACAGAGCGGATAGATGGAAATAGTACACTGAAGGCCTCGACGAGGGTGTAGCTTTGTCTGACGTGATAGAAGAAGAATCAGGAGTTGATTTAGAAGAGACAGGAGATCCGTTTTTAGAATCAGAATTTAAGAGAGCTTTGGAGGACTTACGCTCAAAGAAGGAAGAGGGGATAGTTAACATTCCATTAGAATTTCGTAGACCATTAGGCAAAGTGGCAACAAACCGACTAATCACGAGGGTGTGTACCATGTACGAGTCTGGCGACGTACCATCTTACTTTCGAAAAAATATCATCCACACAATTCCGAAGACTGCAAGAACTGACAAGTGTGAGAATTATCACACAATCAGCTTAATAGTTCATGCATTCAAGTTGCTGACAAGAGTAATATACAGAAGAATGGAAAAGAAAATTAAAGATATGTTACATGATGATCATTTGGCTTTAGGAGAGGTAAAGGCACGAGAGAGGCAATTCTGATGTTGCGGTTGATAGTGGAAGCAATACTAAAGAAAAAACAAGGCAAACTCGTAGAATCTGTAGAGAAGGAAAAGGCGTTCTGCAATTTAAAATGGTGTAAATTGTTCAAAATTCTGATAAAACAAGGCATAGGCTGTAGGGAGAGAAGGGTAATAAATAACATGTAGAAGAGTCAAGAGGGTATAATAAGAGTGCACGATCAATAACGAAGAGCTCGGATTAAAAAGGGTGTGCGACAGGGATGTAGTCTTTCGCCCCTACCGTTCAATCTGCACATCGAAGAAGCAGTAATGGAAATAAAAGATACAGGAGTGTAATTAAAATTCAAGGTGAAAAGACATCAATACTACGATTCGCCGATGGCATTGCTATCCTGAGTGAAAGCGAAGAAGAATTACCTGATCTGCTAAATAGTATGAACAGTCTAATGAGCACAGAATAGGGACTGACAGTAAATAGAAGAAAGACGAAAGTAATGAGAAGTAGCAGAAGTGAGAACAGCGAGAAACTTAACATCAGGATTGATGGCCACGAAGTACATGAAGTAAAGGAATTCTGCTACCTAGGCAGTAAAATAGCCAATGACGGGCAGGGCAAGAAGGACATCAAAGGCAGACCAGCACTGGCAAAAAGGGCAGTTCTGGTCAAGAGAAATCTGCTAGTATGAAACATAGGCTTTAATTTGAGGAAAATTTTTTGACACTGTACGTATGGAGCACAGCACTGTGTGTGTGACAGTGAAACATGGACTGTGGGAAAACCGAAACAGGAGAGAATCGAAGCATTTGAGACGTGTTGTTACAGAAGGATGTTGAAAATTAGGTGGGCTGATAAGGTAAGAAATTAGGAGGTTCTGTGCAGAATAGGAAATGAAAGGAATATGTTGAAAACACTGACAAGGGGAAGGGACAGGATGATATGACATCTGTTCAGACATCAGGAACTGACTTCCATGGTACTAGAGGGAGCTGTAGAGGGTAAAAATTGTAGAGAAACACAGAGATAGGACTACAGTCAGCAAATAATTAAGGTTTCAAGCGCTACTCTGAGACGAAGAGTTTGGTACAGGAGAGGAATTCCTGATGGCCTGCATCAAACCATTCAAAATACTGATGACCTAAGCACAGTAGGCTGTCACGGAAAGTGTTAACTGCTGTCAAATGCCTAGAAGTAAACATGTGGAGGCAGCTGAATTTGAATGCAAATATCTGGTGCGGATTCATTTGCTGATATCTTAAGGAGAGCAATACAACGCTAAGAACGGATAAGTCGGTGAGCTAATGAGGAAGAATATGTTCGGCTTAAATTCATCTGCGTAGATTTTAAGTGGATTGTGATCCACTCAATAAAATGTGATGGTGTAGGAGGCAAGTGAACGCAAATCCTGTCGGTGTGTCTCCCAGAGATTGTTGCACTACAGTTTGGCTGGAAGTGTAAGAGGCACTAAGATCATTGCTGTTGCAGGAGGAAACATTGACCTTGATTTGGTCTGGATTGTACTTATTGGTTAATTGGCTATCGATGCACAGTAGTTGGATAAGCATGTGAATAATGGGTTTGCTTCAAAATAAATAACTAGATCTACACATATGTGTACTACCCATATGCAGATACTCTGCTCTAGACGGAAGACAATGATGTTTGGTCCACAGTGAAATAGCACGTGGGGGTCAAAAATAAGAAAGTACCCCCTACTCTTGTAGTAGTTCTGAATTATGTGTTGTGGTGTTAGGCTGTTGCACCGAAGTAAATAATCCGAGGGATTATTTATTGGAAGTTCTGTGATACTCTTTGGTTCCTATAATGGCGTTATGCTCCATTTGATAAAAGGTGATACATTTCTCATGTCAAGCTAATGGGGCATTGCTGTCGGATCGTGATGGGATTTAGAGAGAATTATCATGGGGCTATGACTTAGTGGGGGACATGTTAATAGGTAGACTAAATTTACATTTACATCTATATGCGTACTTCGCAAGTCAGCGTACGTTGCATGGCGGAGTGGACCCTGCACCACTACCAATAGTTTCCTTTCCAATTCCACTCACAAATGTCGCGAGGCAAAAAACCTATGTACATGCCACTGTACGTGTGATAATTTCTCACCTCCTATCTTCATGGGACTTACGTTCAATGTAAAACTCAAATAAAACAACTAGAAACAAAGTTTGGGTCTTTGAAGATGACGACACACCCGTAGAGATCAGAAAATCCGGATAAGTAAAGAAGAAAGTGATAGCTGTTTTTTTTTTTTTTTTTTTTTTTTTTTTTTTTTTTTTTTTTTTTTTTTATAGATTGAGTGGAATTGTGGAGCGTGTCCTTTTGGTCACACATAAGACAGTCACAGCTAAGTTGTGCACTTAGCAGTGCTTCCTCGAAGTCATCCAGTTTTTGAAGAACCTACGACCGAAGCAAGAATGGATATTTGGTTCTTGTATCACGCAATGCTCCAGCTCACCGAGCCCAATCATGCACCAAATATTTGCGGTCTACAGGGCTGAAACTTCTTGAAAACCCTCCTTACAGTCCATACCTTGCTCTTTGTGGCTTTGCACTGTTCTCGCATCTGAAGATGAAGCTAAAAGGAGCGCAGTTTTCAAGTAAATAGGACCTCTTGAGAGCTTGGGAAACGAGTGTGCTTTACTCCCTACAGAAACTTTGGAGAACTGGTTTAGGGATAGGTTTCGGAGGATGGAAAGGTGTATTCAATGTGACAGAAATTACTTCGATTAAATTAAATACATAAAGCTGTATTGCAAATTTTTCTACTATCCTTTTATATTGGTGGCAGTAGCATGCTTCTGCAGCCAGTTTCAAATGTCAGTTCACTAAATTTTCTTAATAGTGTTCCTTGAAAACAACATTGCCTTCCCTCAAAGGGTTCCCATTTGAGTTCTCTACGAGTTCACCTGCTAATTTAGCAGGAGCCAATAGGAATGCTTCTACAGGGCAGTAGTCTGGGGGAAACACAAGAGTCTCATACACGTTTGGTGGTGGCGCCGTTGATTGTTGCTTGCATACGGGCCAGTGGTGGAGGCAGAGATGGGGTTGGAGGCATTATGGGAGTGCATAATGGATGAAACATCTACTGCCCCCACAGTTTCACAGGTCGGAGTAGGATTAGTTTTGGAGCAGTATACCGGATTTCCAAGTGACTTACTTCCACCAACACGACAAGGCAACCAACAGACAGGACGTAACTAACATTGGATATTTTCACCTATTTGACTACAGTAATCACCCATTCTGGTATTAGGTGAAGTAACTACCTAGCCTGTGGGGAGATCCCAGAGACGTCACAGAAGCGTCTGTGTAGGTTGAAACTTCCAGGCAGATTAAAACTGTGTGCCGGACCGAGACTCGAACGCGGGACTTTTGCCTTTCGCGGGCAAAGGTCCCGAGTTCGAGTCTCGGTCTGGCACGCAGTTTTAATCTTCCAGGAAGTTTCATATCAGCGCACACTCCGCTGAGGGCAAAAATCTCATTCTGTCTGTAAAGTTTAACTTACTAGGGTAATCGAACTGCATGAAAAAAATTACTCGCCATGTGGAATGACTCCCATTTAGTCAATCTGATATAAATAACATGCCACCACATGGGTGGAGGCTATAGTAAGAGTATGATTCGTGAATTGATAGCGAAGAGCTCGTTGCGATGATATCTTTTAATGAGATATCAGTCTCTCTCCTACACAGGAGAAATGACCATCGTAACAAAATCAGCCACATTATCAAATTTATAATGTGATACGCAGTATTAACTTGATACTTTGTTCCTACATTAAGATACTTCGTAGATGATGAAGCATTTGTTTACTTTAAGAGTTTCCGAAAGTGAAAAGTCATCCGGTGACAGAGAAAGATCGTGCTCTTAGCACTCCATCACGAGCCAAAAATGAGTCTAATATTCTTATCCTTTATTTCAGGACGTAACAGATATGAAGGTGATAAGAACAGTTTTTTTCCTTACCTGATGAGGGAATACTTAGAAGAAATATAGGTTATGCCATACTGTTGTACAGAATTTCCACAACAAGTAACCTCACTTCAGTGTTGTGAAAACAATTTCGAAATTAAAACGCATAAAAGACAGAAACCTACATTTCACTTAAAACATTCGAGGTGAATAGCCAGCAACATTTCCATTTCGCATTGGGTAAATTGGATTGTTTTGAACTGGGGAGTATATTTCAGGTGGAATTGCCGTTAGAAGCCAGCCGAAGTGGCCGAGCGGTTCTAGGCGCTACAATCTGGAACCGCGCGAACGCTACGGTCGCAGGTTCGAATCCTGCCTCGGGCATGGATGTGTGTGATGTCCTTAGGTTAGTTATGTTTAAGTAGTTCTGAGTTCTATGGGACTGATGACCACAGCAGTTAAGTCCCATAGTGCTCAGAGCCATTTGAACCATTTGCCGTTAGAAATACATGTCCAAATCGTACCTGGTTATTTCTCAGTGTACTGCAGCCAGCGCCAAGGGCTGTCAACGGGGTTGGCTGCCCAGAAGCCGCAGCTCAGCCTGTGCCGACTGCAGCTAATCGGCTCTTTCCCACAACCACAGGGTGAAGTCCCGGTTGGAGCGCTACTGCCGCCGTTGAGGTGGCTGAATAGTGAACTATCCAGTCTTCTGGTTGAAAGGCGACAGAGGGTGAAGCGTACGTTACATGTTTTCTCCTATTTTTACGTAGCAATCTGATAAGATTGAATGTGACGAATGTTTGCACTGTAAATTGATCGGTTAACGGCTGGGCGGATCACACTAATGTGCATCAAACATCTGACTAGGCCCATACGGGTGTGGGGCTCTTGTCCTCCCCGCAATGGTGCTGCCACAGTTTGCGGCACTCCTGCAGTTGGCGGACAGCGCGCACTTTGCGACTGGGAGTTTCGTTTTTTTTTTGTGTGTGTATGTGTGTGTGTGTGTGAGGTATGTTTAGTGGAAACGTTGTGGTGTGTTCTCAAATGCTGCTGCATACAACACTTCGGATATATTTAGTGCTATTATCTACTTGCGGCGGAAATTTAAGTACTTGATTTGAAAAATTTGTGTGTGCAATTCTCAAACGTCGAAAATATGTTTTATTATGAAGAATAATCATTGTAAGGGTGTGGTGAGTGTTTCAAGCTATCTGACTTACACTTTCCAGAGCTTTTTCCATACCTTGCCCCTGTAAACTGTTAAGCAATTAATATGATAGAGACTATTTCCTATGATTTTTGATATTGCAGTTGTGACATGATAAGAGTGCTTCCCTCCCAAATAAAGAGAGCCACAGCCCAGCACTTCTCACCAGTTTTATTAATTAATTAAAGTTTAATTATATAAAAAATATGTTTCTCTTATGTTAGAGCACTTGCCCGCAAAAGCTAAAGGTCCTGACTTCGAGTCTCGGCCTGGCACACAGTCTTAATCTGCCAGGAAGTTTCATAACAGCGCACACTATGCTGCAGAGTGAAAATCTCACTCTGGGAATATGTTATTCAAATTTACCACCTCTTTTGTGTCATGAGATCCTCTTTGTGACAGCTCAGGCTGAGACTTTTTCCCATCAATTTCCTAAATGGGGATGGGAGGGGAGAAATGGAGGAGGGGAGAGGAATGCTGCAGGAATTCCCAGAGGGGGGGGTAAGTAATTATTCAGTTAATTTTATGGTAAATGTGTGCTTGTATTGGCAATGGGAATGGGGAGGGTTTGGGATTTCCCAGAAGGGTGGTAAAAGGGCGAGGGATGAGGTATCTCAGAATGACAGATTGCCCAAGGGGTCATAAATCCACCTAGGGGTCATTAACCAATTAGTACAATAATAGGTTAAATGGGAAGAACAATAATTTACTGGTGAATGTATTCTTGTCCCTGAATGTATGCAATTTGCACAAATATATTGTCTCAGGATCACCTTTATATCACTACCCCTATTATGTTAAGTCAATTTTGAAAAGTGAATTACAAATTATTGTTTCTCTCTCAAAACAGTGTTTCATTTCACCAAAAATAAATAAAATATATAGTCAATATTCCTGAAGAGCAAATGGCAAATGGCATGAAAGCTGAAAACAGCCAGTAGAGGGGAGATGGTGTGCTGACCATATGCCCTTCCATGTCTGCATCCAGTGATACCTATTGGCTGCGGATATAATCACAGATGGTTTATATCTTTGGGCCTTTTAAGGCCTTTTCAGATGAAGAGAGAGAGAGAGGAATATATACACAGAGGAATATATACACACTACAGTTATTACTACACTGTAGGGAGTTAATACATCTCATGTGAGTTGAAACTTAACGGTTCAGCTACTGCAAAGTGAGGCAGAATGAGTTTTGCTGCTCTGTTACAGAGACTTGGCAGTTCACACATTTTTAGTTGTTGTCTGAATTAGTTCATTATTAGAAGAGTCAAAATGTATCGGCTCGTTACAGACCAGCCTAGGGACTGGCAACCTAATTTTAGCATGAGTCTTTGGGGCAGCCATCATCAGTTGAGGGCACTGTCATAGAGGTACTTCTTTCTTGCAATCTTTGTGACTATATGAGTATACCTTCTCTCCTTAGGTGAGTAGTGATCTACGTCAGAAGTTATTACACTACAGTTATCAGCTCTCAGTTTATTCGCTCTTCATCCCTTGTGGTAGCTAACCAGAAACAGTCAGCACTTGGTGAAAGAACGCCATTGTTCAAAAATTAAAATACACACAGGTGAAACATAAACGATATCTGTGGGTTGAAGGCCAGGTGTGAGTGTCACCCTACAGATGGAGACTATAGTGCAGCAATATACCAGGATGCACTATCTGGACTATGAAGTATACATCACTGTATCCAAATGCAGTATCCAAACTACACAGTCTGAAGTGAAATGCCCAAACTATCTAGTGTGTCGTAGTGTACTCAGCATGACAGGGAATAGGACGGTACGAATTTGTGAGTGGAAATGTCAGATTCCAGGCGAGTATATAACATGTTCGAAATTCATAGCACAGATCCTTCTGAATGGTTCTGACAGGTGAGCTTTCTGACTCTTCTCCAAATGAATCCACACAATCTGTACATGGTTCAGGATACCACACAATAAGCTCATACTCACCGCCCTGGATAGTTTGCTAGGACACTTCAGGTTTTTGAATGTGGATTCCAAAAACTGAGTGCACTGCTTGGTATTCTCATTGTTCTATATTTTCACTCTTCTTAGATAGTCCCTCAGACATAATGTAATGTCGAAATCAGGCAACACGTTCGCTACTACTGTGTAGGTTCAGAAAAGCACGATCCGCCATGGAGCACGTTTTTAACTTCGAAGATAACAATATGAGACCTAGTAATACAAAATAAAAAGTTCTTGTCAAATTCTTAAGTTCCAAAAAATCGCATGGCTAGTAGGCGGTGTCTCTCTATTTGACACTGTAGAAGCGTTTGGGATTTATTCAAAGACGATATAAACGTAGGAACTCTCACAAAGTAAAAAGTAAAAACAGTTGGAGATCTCTGAAAAATCCTTTATTATAACAGTTGTCAGACAATACTATGTTTTCACGATTAATTGTATACGGGGACGAATTTAGGTATAAATTATTTGTCTTTTTCTGTCGAAATTGCGAATCATCCTGAAAATTTTGTGACAACAGTTGATAAACCATACCATGTAATAAAGGCGCAGAGAAGATTGAGTTGAAATTTTTTTCAGGTCATCGAGCTCATGATAAGTGTTCCACTCTCAGTGAAATTTTTATTAGGTTAATATGCAAAAATTAATAAATTTAAACACGTAACTGAACTTAACACAATTCGATCACCTATAGAGGCCACTGAACCAAAATCATGTGTACTCAATGACATCAGGAGTAATAGAAAAGAAGGAAAGGAAGAGATTTAGAAAAATATTCGCACCATTAAGGCCAGAGGAGAGCAAATTTAGATACAGAATGAAAGTAAACCTTGAAATAAATGAAAAAAGAAATGAACGTTCGACACAAAAAGAAACACGCTATTAGTTTCTTAGACAATGTACTTAGGATGGACAACAGAAGATCCATCATTCGAATTTCGTCACGTTCCCGAGGGTAAAAATGGAAACCCCTGGGTCAAAGTACATGACAAAATTACGTGCTGTGACCAGAAAAAAATAATAAGAATAAAATAACTCGAAGACAGAGTGTAAATATGATATGAATAGTTCCTGAAAATAAGAAATGAAGCGAAAGATAAACGGCATGGAATGCATTGGCCTGTTTCTTGTGGTGCTTACATCGTTAATGAAGAGCAAACTCGTGGTTGTAAATGCATGGATTCACAGCGAGGCCAGAAGTAAATCCATCTCTCTTGTTTCACCTCTTGAAAAAACTACCACGACTGTCACTCAGCTTCATTTAATTACAAAACTAGAACTGCTGTTGTCACTTCCCCTGTCTTACCACAATCCCTCTCTTACAGGCTTATAACTAGTATTTCCTGACAACCTACCATTACGCTGTCTGATTAGTATTTTATGATGACTGCCATGTGTCACTAATGAAAATTACCACTAGAGGCTTCATCTTGCGTGTTAATGAGTTCTTAGCGTATGTCCTTTACGAACTTAGCTTAGTCTTCCTGACGGTGGAGGGCTAGGGGAGGGGAGTACTGTAGAGCAGCCCTCTGCTGCGTCCCTGGAACGGTGCCCATCGGAGATGTCTGTCCATTAACGCGAGAGTTGACGGGTGGAGCGAAAATTCACAACCTAGTTAGACACTGTGATGAAGTAGCTATGATGGCGTTTTGAGTGAAGGTCATTTTTATACAATATTAAAGGGTGGAAGTTGAAAATATGGAATTTGTTCATTGAAAATAGGGTTGATAATCCAAAATTTTTTGCCCACTGTCCTTCGCGAGACTGGGGTTTCGGAAACGTAACGCGGTAAAGAAAGTATGTAAGCGAGATTCATATATGCATACGTGGTGTAAAGGCCAGAAGTATACACAAACAAATGCTTATAACGAAAGAATTCGTCATTTTATATTTCTGGGTAAATACGCAGTCGATAGAGACACTCTCCAAGTTGTGATACTGCCTATATCAGGAACAGCGCCGAGTCATATGGGACGTACGCACAAATGTTTGCTGTGCAGCAGGCTGGCATAGTCCCGACAGTCAACATGTAGACGCCACAAAGAAAGGTGCAGTGTGAGCTATGGTTAGCAGATAGAATCTGCAACACGTATTCAGCGGCGTACAAGAAGAAAACGTTTCACAAGCTGTGACATCGTCGCCCACTCGTAAACAAATTTATCCGTCGGACAAATCTCTTCGAAAAACGGGAAGCTTAATGTCAAATGCTGAAAAACACCCTTCAACAAATGTGAATGAAGAGACCGTGGAATCTGTCCACGAAGCATTCGTTAGAAGCCCACGTAAACCCATTACGCAAACGACTCAGGTAGCGTGCTTACCAACTCCAACACTTTCATTCAAAAAATGGTTCAAATGGCTCTGAGCACTATGCGACTTAACATCTGTGGTCATCAGTCGCCTAGAACTTAGAACTAATTAAACCTAACTAACCTAAGGACATCACACACATCCATGCCCGAGGCAGGATTCGAACCTGCGATCGTAGCAGTCGAGCGGTTCCGGACTGAGCGCCTAGAACCGCGAGACCACGGCGGCCGGCAACTTTTTCATTACATGGAGCTTGAAGATCACCGCAGACGATGTGATGTTGCTGCTGAAATGTTGCGTCATATAGACGAAAAAAAACCACTTCAACGTTATGCTGTTCAATGATGAATCTGCCTTCCACGACTGTAGCGAAGTTAACCGACGTCTGTTGAATATGGGGAAATGAGACTCCACAAGAAGTGACGACGTCTGTTGAATATGGGGAAATGAGACTCCACAAGAAGTGACTGGGCACAAAAGGGACACATCAAATGGTAATCTGTGGTTGGGATTACAAAAACATAGTCTGATTGGTGCATTTTTTATGAAATTAACATAGATAGGGTACGCCTATGGCGACATGTTGGCGATCTATGCAGTTCCACAGATGCCTCCCGACGTCATTTCGAAGCAGGATGGTTCCCCACCTCACAACCATGGGGATGTTACTACATGAGACGTTTCCTGAGAGTTGGTTGGGAAATGTGCCTGGCCTCCCTGGGCCTCTCGATCTGACTGCGATGGATTTATCAAGGGGATTATTTACAGTATAGGGGATCGAGATGTGGTTAATATCTGAGAATGAACATATGGCGAGAAGTTCGATACAGTTTCGACGTCTGTCGAACTAAAAAAGGTGCCCTCACTGAACTAGACCAACATGCATAACAACGTTTGACTTCTTGAGTACAGTGTTGGACGAATTAAGTTATAACCTTAATAAGTACTGACATATAAACAAATGTTTTTGTGTTCAAAATGTTCAAATGTGTGTAAAATATTATGGGACTTAACTGCTAAGATCGTCAGTCCCTAAGCTTACACACTACTTAAACTAAATTGCCCTAGCGACAAACACACTCACACATGCCCGAGGGAGGTCTCGAACATCCGCCGGGACCAGCCGCACAGTCCATGAGTGCAGTGCCTTAAACCACTCGGCTGCTTTTCTGTGTCTCTTGCCCAGATGTCCTGTACTGCAAATACGACTATAAGTGTCAATTTCATAAGGCTGTTAACACTACAATGACAAAGTGCCTTACTTATTCCCTTGATTTAGACAAAAGTTTGCATTCTGATTTGAAGATGACCGTTTTAGAAGCTAAAACCTGTAAACCATGTTCTCTCTTTTGCAATCTTCGCCAAATATAGGTTTTAAACCAAGTCTGCAAAAATCAGGTCTACAGATCGCAGTCTCCACTTTGTCTATGTTAGATAATTATAAAAGTGCAGACTGTTATCGCCCGGCGCTACGGAATGACCATCTCAGAAAGAGCGATGCTAATCGGATTTTCGTCTGCTTTTGCATGAGCGTCTATGGAAATTGGTTGAAGGATGATAAGACTAAGAGTAGGCCCAAGTGTCTGGCGTCTATGCCTCGTCACAAAACATGATAGTCGCAGGCTATCCCGCTCTCTAAACAACTTCCATCGCTAAAGAGAACGACTGAGGTTACATCACTTGTACTAATATCATCAACTGTTGTCGGTTCAGTTGAAAATTATTATTATTTAGTAATAAAGCCTTAATTTTGGTAACTAGTTTAGCAGTAAGGGAACTTCGCCAGCAGTTTCTAAATGTTGTAGAAAATACGACTACCGTAACTGCACCAGCTACCTCTGTCCGACTAGTGCCACCTTGACTGCGAGGACGCAAGCTCAGTCTTTAGTAACGCTCATTTGAAAGTATTATGTTAATAGTTATGGCAGGAAAAATATTATCTGCCAATGACACACCATATACATTAGGGGGCCAGTGAAAATGAGTGTCCGTCAGTTGCAGAGACCAATTTTGTATGGGATATAGGTATTACACGTCACAAAACAGTTCTCGCCGTCAATCAAGAAACGTTCAGAACAAATCATTAACACCGAATTAAAAATGGCGTGGCATAGGGATCACAAAGGTTCGCATCATCAAGATCGAAGGTTATAAACCGTGGAGGACGCTCAGCCAGGTACACACTCTTAAGAAATGCATATAGAATCATATCGGTGTAATGGGTTGATGAGACTTGATGGGATATAAAGGTATCCAGCCGAATGCAAACAGTTTGTTGTGGAGATGATTGTGAAACTGGCTACCGTTCAAGGCGTAGCTGCAGACAGTGCGATAACATGGTTAACAGACACGAAATACATCCATTTGCTGAATTTTTACGGTGGTTCCACGTAGTATGAATTGCAATGTCACACACTTTTCCACAGGGATAGTTTGCTCTAAAGGACAATCATTTTAATACGTAGAACAGGAATCAAGTTAAAAAAAGTTAATTTGACCACTTATCTGCTAAAATTAGTAATCATACCATAGCTGTAGTTTTCTTACCCCCATTTTCCTACCCTTGCTTGCTGCGATGGAAATATTCCCTACTGTCCTTGCAAGACCACGCGCACTTGAGACAATCTTAGGGGATAGAGCACCTCAAACTTCTCACAGCATAATAAATAATTCCTAGCCAATTTACCATCGATATTAACAGTAAACATAATAGTATACGAAGGCATTAATGCAGTGATGTTACTTGATCTTAGTACAACTCACTTGGTACCTGTAATTTTTAGGGTTCCTTTCACATGCATTTGCTTTTCAAACTCCGATTTCTCGGACATGAATTCCTTACTGAACAGTGGGATGAGTTTGTTTATCTCTTCTACAAATTTACGTTGCGATTCCGCGTTTTTTAGTTCATCGTAATGTTGACGCTTCGTTTGAAATTTCGTTATCTTACGTCTAATTCTGTAGCACTGTTTTAAGTTACGCAACCAGACATTGTTTCAATGGTAATCATTGTAATCTATGTCGCCCTCAGTTTGGCGTGCTTAACGAAGTAGGTCACTATGATACACATCCTGGGTGCTACCACAGGTCATCTTTCCGTTTGTGTCGGCTATTAGACGTAGCCATGTACAATAGTATATTCGTCTTGTGCCACATACGGACAGAGGCAAGATTTATTCCTTTTCGACATGTACCAGCGATATATTATGATGTAAAATGAAACTGGAAGCTTAAGATATACTCTCAAACATATCCAAAGGTCGAAAGTCAACAGCCACATAGGTAATAAATATAATACTATACAGCCTATGTAGACCATGATTTCATTCTCAGAACACATCTTGTAGACTGTGTCGAGCATTCTTGAAACGCGCAAACACCAGTTTTTGTAATAAATGCGTCATGTCGTATTTGGAATATCCGTAGTTTTTCATATGCACTATAGGAACATACTGCTGCTGCTGTTCACGGTTTTTGTTTAAGTCATGGACTGTGCGGCTGGTCCCGGCGGAGGTTCGAGTCCTCCCTCGGGCATGGGTGTGTGTGTTTAGGTTAAGTAGTGTGTAAGCTTCGGGACTGATGACCTTAGCAGTTAATTCCCATAAGATTTCACACATATTTGAAAATTTTCTTTTTTTTATTATGCTGGGGATGAGCTTCCATGTAGACGCAGTTAAGGTATTTTGTATACCTTGGAACCACAACATATCACGGTCGAAGCAAGAAGGAAATGAACGCAGATTAGTACGGCGAAAGAGGGCATTACTGACCAAGAGAAGTCTGCTAGCATGAAGCATTGGTCTTAATTACAGAAATAAATTTCTGGGAATGTGCGTTTGGAGTAGAAAATTGTATGGTAGTGAGACATGGACTGTGAGAAAACCGGAAAAGAAGAAAAATCTAAGGGTTTCAGGCTTGGTGCTGTAAAAGGATGTTGAAAATTAGGTAGCCTGATAATATAAAGAATGAGGAGATTGAAACTTCCTGGCAGATTAAAACTGTGTGTTGGACCGAGACTCGAACTCGGGAACTTTGCATTTCGCGGGAAAGTTCTCTACCAAATGAGCTATCCAAGCACGACACACGCCCCCCTCCTCACAGCTTTAATTCCGCTAGTACCTCGTCTCCTACCTTCCAGACTTCAGAGAAGCTCTCCTGCGAACCTTGTAGAACTAGCACCCCTGGAAGAAAGGATACTGGGTAGACATTGCTTAGCCAGAGCCTGGGGATCGTTTCTAGAATGAGGAGGTTCTCCGCAGAATCGGCGATGAAAGGAACACATGGAAAACACTGACAAGAAGAAAGGACAGGATGGTATGACGTGTGTTAAGAACGGGAATAACGTCCACGCTACTGGAGGGTACTATAGAGTGCAAAAACTGCACGGGAAAGATATGCATTGAAATACATCCAGTAAATAATTGAGAATGTATGGTGTAACTGGTACACTGAGGTGAAGAAGTTGACACGAGAGGTGAAGTGGTACGTAGCAAGGCGCACCGAACCAGTGAGAGGACGACGTAAAGAAAAATTTGGAACAAACTGAAAATTGCAACGCATGGAGGCCTTTACCCAGCAGTTGGCTGAAGATGATGACAGTGAAAATGGTGCATACTCGCCCGAGAGTACGGCTCTGATTTGTAGGTTCACTAGACGTACGTGATGCTTCTAAGTCGTTTGATTAGGAGTGTCACTTTTCCGTTTACTCCTGTTGCTTCCCTTCATCAAGGAGAAGAGCAACAGCCAGAGTGGTGAGTGTGGGGCGCCGCCCTTGGAGCTCAGCTGTGCCGGCTGTGTGAGAAGCCACGTAGAGCGGCACGGCGTGCTGTTGCAGGTGCCGGCGGCGTGGCGTGGCGTGTGAGAACGCCGCGCTATCTGATGGCCCGCCGACGCATACACAAGCCGCTATCTGATAGCCGCGCGGTCCCAGCCACAGCCTCCGACGCGACACCGACGGGCAGCCTACCTGCATAACTCTGCGTGTAGCCCGCCACACCTACCAGTCTACCTGAAAGTCGACGACAGTTCGTATCAGTCGATAATACATTAAAGAATCAGAATAAAAAATGGTTCAAATGGCTCTCAGCACTGTGGGACTTAACATCTGAGGCTATCAGTCCCTAGAACTTAGAACTACTTAAACCTGACTAACCTAAGGACATCACACACATCCATGCCAGAGGCAAGATTCGAACCTGCTACCATAGCAGCAGGCGGTTCCAGACAAACACCTAGAAGCGCTCGGCCACACCGGCCCGCACACACATATTGTGGAAATGGAAAGTGCTATTAATGTGCAGGGTTCACAGAATGGATTGGTTCGACCTATACTCGAGTATTGCTCATCAGTGTGGGATTCGTACCAGATCGGGTTGACGGAGGAGATACAGAAGATCCAAAGAAGAGCAGCGCGTTTCGTCACAGGGTTATTTGGTAACCGTGATAGCGTTACGGAGATGTTTAGCAAACTCAAGTGGTAGACTCTGCAAGAGAGGCGCTGTGCATCGCGGTGTAGCTTGCTGTCCAGGTTTCGAGAGGGTGCGTTTCTGGATGGGGTATCGAATGTATTGCTTGCCCCTACTTATACCTCCCGAGGAGATCACGAATGTAAAATTAGAGAGATTCGAGCGCGCACGGAGGCTTCCAGACAGTCGTTCTTCCCGCGAACCGTACGCGACTGGAACAGAAAAGGGAGGAAATGACAGTGGCACGTAAAGTGCCCTCCGCCACACACCGTAAGGTGGCATGCGGAGTATAAATGTAGATGTAGATGTAGATATAGTCAGGAAGTCGTATTGTTAGTCAATACAAAGATGGAAATAACTTATAGAAAGTGTTATCTTTTTGCAGACATGCAGTTTTTTAAATGGAACAACGCCTGTTGACATTAACAAACTTAAACCCGGGTAAATTTGCACGTACGAAATCTAGTGTGAGTCCTTTACGAGATATCGAAAAATTTCCACACTGACACTTGTTTGTGCCATTTAGACTTCGTCGTTATTAGATACGATATACTTATGTTTGCTAACAATATCCCTGCATGTGTTACTTGAGTGCATTGCGACTTGCTAGTCAGCTAGTGCGTGACAGTCCAAGAACTGATTTGTGGGTGGATGACGTGATTTACCAGTGCAGAAGAAGCTGACATGTTCAAGGTGTATGGGGGTTGTAGGAAGAATGCAGTTCGTTGTTGTAAGGTGTGTGCAGCAAGACATCCCATCAGATGTCAACATTCTCAACAGTTATTTATCAACCTCTTCAACGAGTTACTTGAAAGTGATAGTGTATCATCTAGGCAATGTAGCAGAAGAAAAGAAGTGACGACAGAAGACGGGGAAATTAATGCTCTTTCTGCTGCTGCAGTTGGTCCGCACGTTAACTACCGCGCAGTCGCACTAGGAAGTGACATGAGTCAGTCAAGTGCCCTACGCATTCTCCATCGGTGTTGATTTCATCCTCATCATATACATGGAAACGGTTATGAGATTCGTGTTAACTTCTGTGCATCGGCATTGAGGCAGGATAGACCAGATGTATCATGTATCTTGTTTACTGATGAAGCCACATTTACAAATAATGGTCAGGTAAACCGCTGTAACGTGTACTATTTTTCTGTTAACAATCCCTGTTGGCACTGCCAAGTGAAGCGCCAACGTCCATGGAGTGTAATGTGGTGTGTGATAGCGAACTCTCAGTTCACGGGCCCGTTCCTAACAGACCGTCTTCTACCGATGCTAGAAGACGTTCCTCTGCAGACTAAAAGAAAGCAACTTGATGGCTTCCAGCCCACAGCGCACGAAGTACTATACCACGTCTTTATAAATTGTTTCCCAATTGTTGGTTTGGACGCAGAGGGCCTGTATCTTGGTCGGCCCATTCCCAGTGTTTGAGATCTGTAGAATTAGTTCTGTGAGGATAGAAGAAAGACGCTGTCTACAAGGACATATGAACTACACCGGATGATATGCAAAGACGCATTACTGCACCCTGCTGAAATACTAGTACATGTGTAGCAGTCTTTCCATATCTAAGGACATCACACAAATCCATGCCCGAGGCAGGATTCGAACCTGCGACCGTAGCAGTCGCGGTGTTCCAGACTGAAGCGCCTAGAACCGCTCGTCCACCGAGGAAGGCTGAATCCGAATAACTCTTGATCTTATTTTATAAATTTGTCTTTACAACGCGCAACGATTTCGTCCAAGTTTTGAACCAGACGGCACTACATTCCTCTGCCCTTACCTGTGAATTGTTTGATTTCTGACTGAGGTAACACATCAAAACAGAACACACGACACGAAGGAATTAAGGACACTAGCTTCCAATGGGTATCATTTATAGCAATAGGGCAGGTTGAAAATTTGTGCTACACCAGAATTTGAACCCAGGTCCCCCGCTTACTAGGCAGATGCACTGACCACCGCACCATCCAGACACATTGATCACTACAACCGCAAAGGTAACCTAGTACACCTGCTGTCAGATACAAATTTTCAGTTTATGCCACATAATACAGATGTAGTACCCCTGCCGATTAGCCTGATTGATTACTCGTGGCATCTCGCCGATCCCCATAAGAGTTGAAGAGATGCACCTACACATCTTCGCCTGATTATATATGTGGTATCTGATGTTTTGGACATGTCCGAAAGAATGAATGTCATATATATATAACACCTAAATATTAGTTCACTTTATTATAAAAAAATGTTCAAATGTTTGTGAATACTTATGGGACTTAACTGCTAAGGTAATCAGTCCCTAAGCTTATAAACTAAATAACCTAAATTATCCTAAGGAGAAACACACACAGCCATGCCCGATGGACGACTCGAACCTCCGCCGGGACCAGCCAACTTTATTATACAAATGAATAAAAGATTTACTTAATTTTGACATATTTATTTCCCACAGGATTGCTAAATAATTTTCAGCGATCACTGACGGCCAAAGCATCACTAGATGCACAGATAACGAGCTGCTCTCTTGCAGAGCAGTGTTTGACATTCACGACAGTAAAACCCATGAGCAACTTTAACTACTCTTTGGTCCTATAATATGACTCTCAATGCTGGGTTGAGTTTGACGCGATATTTACACCCGGTGCGAGGACGCGGCTGTCCTTATAGAGGAGGAGCGAAACCTCTTTAACGTCTGCCAAAACAAATAAAAAGCAAGGTGAGTTTGGTCTTATACTGTGTGAACTCGAATTTGCGTACTTGGACGCCACAGAGCGGTTCCTTGCATGCTTAGAACGCAAAAAATGTCTTCCACAAAATTTCGTCTGCTGCATATTTTCGGTAGAAAATAAACATCCAATGAAGGTTGTATGAAAACAGTGTAACACATCTACAAAAAGTACCTTTATTTTTGCGCACCGTAGCTATGTTCTCTAGTTAATGCGCTGGATAGAGTTTTGCTTCAGGATACTTTAATTCAGAGGATAATCGGGAGCGATATGCAAGAGATAGGGAAATGGACCTAAATGGTACACGAAAGAAAGTATGTTGGCTGCTCCAAAAGTAGAAAAGGCTTTTAAAGGACACATTCAGATACAGAAAGTAAGGAAAATTTAGTACGTAAATTGTTTCACATTAAAGTATAACGACGTAAGAAATGTGGAAACTGAATCATATCTCCAAAGCATCAAAGCGCACAAAATAACAACCAAACAGGAGAAAATATGTACTGAGAGATTTAAAAATCTGAAATCTCGAGAGCCAGATGGCACATATAATATACTAATAAAGTATGGGGAGTGGCTTATTATTAGCTTAGTACCTTATTCGACAGTGTAAAGAAAGAAGGGAAGAAGGAAGGATACCAAGAGAAAAGAAGACTGCATTACAATTCTATCACATAAAAAAGATAAACAAGTATTAGACAATTACATCGGATTACCCTGCATGATACCACATAAAATTGTTAACATCAGTAGATAGAGGCAGAATATGGAATGATATGGAAATAGTAGAAGAACAGCAAAGAATAAGGAAAGATAGGTGCACAACAGATGCAATTTCCGCTCTAAGGCTGATTGTCGATGAATCCATAGTCTTCAGTAACAGCCTGGGAGCCGGCAATCATTAAAATCAGAGAATAACGTTCCGTTCCACCAAGGGCCACGGACGGAGCAGACAAGAGACGGACGCCGGGTCACGAACCCAGCACACGCCCCCCCCCCCCCCTCCCCCGCCGCCAAACGGCCGGTCCAGGTACATCGGACGATCCCGCGGGCGCGTGATTGGCCGGCGGCGTGAAGCGTAGAGCGGTCCAGCAGAAGCAGAGATATCAGCCCGCGACCGACGATATCCCGACACTTCGCCTCAAGATGGTTCAAATGCCTCTGAGCACTATGAGACTTACCTTCTGAGGTCATCAGTCCCCTAGAACTTAGAACTACTTAAACCTAAGTAATCTAAGGACATCACACACATCCATGCCCGAGTCAGGATTCGAACCTGTGACCGTAGCGGTTCCGCGGTTCGAGACTGTAGCGCCTAGAACCGCTCGGCCACTCTGGCCGGCGCCTGAAGATGATGGAGACGCATTCCATCAAAACGTTGCTACGAGACGACGACGCTACGCGGCTGACAACCCATGAAGACTTCATATATATTTTCATCAATTATCTAGGGGTGACAAATCTCGTCCTGGCGAAAAATTTTCGTTAGTCAAAATGTTTGCTGACGCTTTCCGGCAGCACTAGTTGTCCTTTGGTGTCGATCTAGCCTCTGATATGCATATGGTTTGTGTGTTACCTGAAATCCAGTCATCTGCTTACGAAATAGGATGCGTCCAAAAAAAAATCGGAGATCCTAATTCGCTTCTAAAATATTTTTCTTCTCTTGCTGAAAGTCATTCATTCAATTTAAGTAGTATGCAGCACAGGTGGTTACCCTGTTAGTTCGGCGAAATCTCGTCATTACATGGCTGGTGAATACTAAAGCAAGCCTGATGGTGCATCACCGAGCGAGGTGGCGCAGTGGTTAAACGCTGGACTCGCGTTCTGGAGGACGCGTCCGGCCATCCTGATTTAGGTTTTCCGTGATTTCCCTAAATCGCTCCAGGCAAATGCCGGGATGGTTCCTTTCAAAGGGCACGGTCGACTTCCTTCCCCGTCCTTCCCTAATCCGATGAGACCGATGACCTCGCTATCTGGTCTCCTTCCCCAAAACCAACCAACTAACCTGATGGTGCATCACTGAACATTTTGTCTCTAACAAAAGTTAAATATGATGGCGTGATGTATGACGACTTTGAAACACATAGTATAGATTAGAATATCACACCTAATTTGCCTTATGTATTTATTATAAGCATACACGCTATGTTTAATTATGTTATAGGAGCCAGGGCTGAAAGTACTGTGGAGGGAGGAAAGGGCTTCTGGAATATTGGGAAGTAACACAGCGTCCTTCAGTGGGGCAAGGATGGAGAGTGGTAGTGGTGACTGGAAGCGGGTAGCACACTGGTAGCACGATGTTCTTCGTTGAATTAAACTTTAATTCATCTTAGGAACACAACATGGTCAGCTGTTGATCCCAGGATCATATAGTGACTCACAGAGGTCAGCAAGTCATTATCAGACCGTACACCCGGGCGGTGTTGTGTATAAGCAGCAGAATCTGCAAGACCCAACAGGATGGCTGTGGCAGATACACTGAAGCCCATGTGTAACAATCCAGTCCTGTCCCCTGGCTGCTGACCTGCCTGGGGCCGCAGAATACAGCACAGGGAAGAATGGTACTCAAACCATATCACTTGACATGATAGGTGTCTGCCCTGAGCGATGATCAGTGCCAGTGGAAGCTTTCAGGAACCAGTGCACAGCAACGGACAGGACTGTGTGGGTACTTCATCTGGCACTGCAGCAGCGTCCACCTTAAAGTCAGTAGGCGATGGAGACAATACTGGTCAGTATCTCATAAAAACCCTCACATGATCAAGCACAATAAACATCAGAGAGCATCTGAGAACATCTGAGAGAGTCTGATATGGTGGGATATTTATGAGAGTCTGCTGGCCTGAGAGGCGATGACTTCATTTGTTCTTTTCTTCTCGTTTAGTCCCCTGGAGTTTTAGTACTACGCAGCTTCACCCTTCAGAGCCGCTGGCTAGTTTCTTCCACTTTGTCAGCTTCTTGAATAAGAGCTCTTACACTCTGAATGTATCTTCTTGCTTCGTAGTGCGTAGTCAATAATAGTACCCCTCCCCCTATTACATCGTTTTGATGAACTGGCGCCAGGAATCTCAATGGTAGAGACAATGGCACAGACCAATACTTCTCTCTTCTCCAAAGAAATCCAGTCTTCAGATCTGTACCTTTTTACCTATTTGGACAAAAACATCTGAGCGCATGTTTTACAAGATAACAAAGTGATACAAAATGAACACAAGTTTCATATCTCGCCCTTACTATAACGTAGCATAAAAAACGCAGTTGATTCTTTAACCTACATTATACTGCTTAAATATTAGTGGGATAGAATTACAAACACTTTTATTTCTCACCAAATTCTTTTAACAAATCATCTAACAGAAAATAGTTCCAGTCGGTTGTTCTTCATGTTTGTTGTTCCACCTTGCTTACCAGACAGCCGGCCGGTGTGGTTCAAATGGCTCTGAGCGCTATGGGACTTAACTGCTAAGGTCATCAGTCCCCTAGAACTTAGAACTACTTAAACCTAACTAACCTAAGGACATCACACACATCCATGCCCGAGGCAGGATTCGAACCTGCGTCCGTAGCGGTCGCGGGATTCCAGACTACTGGAACCGTTCGGCCACACCGGCCCGCACACAAATATTGTGGAAATGGAAAGTGCTATTAATGTGCAGGGTTCACAGAATGGATTGGTTCGACCTATACTCGAGTATTGCTCATCAGTGTGGGAATTGAGCACTGCGTTGCACGCTACAGAGTTTGAGAAGGTTACAGTTCCTAGAGAGAACATTTTATCGACATGGAAATTTCACACTTTTCTCTCTTCTATAGCAGAAAACTATTTTTTACGGCTCACGTATTTAACTCCGAAGATTAAGTCTAAATATACGCTGGCCGGTGTGGCCGAGCGATTATAGGCGCTTTCGTCTGGTACCGCACGACCGCTACGGTGGCAGGTTCGAATCCTGTCTCGGGCATGGATGTGTGTGATGTCCTTAGGTTAGTTACGTTTAAGTAGTTCTAGGGGACTGATGACCACAGCAGTTAAGTCCCATAGTGCTCAGAGCCATTTGAACCATTTTTTTACCAGGTAACTTCTTACGTAATTCTTATTTAACTAGTCTTTACTCACCATATGTAACCCAGGAATAGTTGGCAAACTGGTGGTTCAAAGTAATGGGCATTTTTCCATCGGAGCTAAATGCAGGTTGCACCAAACAAAATCTGGACCACTGCCATACCGGAAACCAAGATACTGAAGGTGGTCATTCATGATACTGCCGCACATGCTGAAACGTTTGCTCAGCAGTAATACGTTCTTTCTACAGAGTTATAGACACATCCAAAAAGTGTAAAAGATCTGATTTCATTATGTCGTTCAAAGAGGTCAGGTCCGGGTCGCCAAAATATGTAATAGTCTTTTTGGTCAATACAACCCAAGATTGCGTCAGGTTTATTTTGGTTGTTCCAGTGATGATGACTGAGAGACGAAGTTTCATACGCACTATGCCACAAGTCGCACTGTTAGGTGTCCAGTTTTCTCTGAAACTGTCATCCAACATATTTCAGAATATTTTTTATGTTCAAACGGTCGTAGGCGAAAACAATAATCGTCCATGGAGCTATGAAGAGGCGTTTCCGTAGAGCCGTTTACAAAATCGCGTTGTAGACACGCGATGCAGCTATGCCCAGCATACTGAAACCGTCCGGGATCATCATTCTTAATTCGGATACTGTACTTATAAATTTGTGTATTGTGCATACTTCTTTGCACGACTGTTTCATAATTTCAAAGGTGTTCTTACGAGAACATGGAAATGAAATTTTTTCGTTACTTCATTACAAAGACAGTTCATTTTTTGTTTTCGCTCTTAAATGTGGAGTGCTGTCGACAAAGGACTTCAAATTGATTCCGTGTTTCTAGATTTCCAAAAGGCGTTTGATAATGTACCTCACAAGCGGCTTGTGATTAAATGATGTACTTATGGAGTATTGTCCCAGTTATGTGACTGGATTTATGATTTCCTGTCGGAGAGGTCACAGTTTGTCGTAACTGATGTAAAGTCATGGAGTGAGACCGAAGTGATTTCTAGCGTTCCCCAAGTTAGCGTTGTAGACTTTCTGCTGTTCCTTATCTATACAGGGTGAGTCATACATTACCGCTGGATATGTTTCGTAAACCACACAAAATACTGACGAATCGATTCCACAGACCGAATGTGAGGAGAGGGGCTAGTGTAATTGGTTAATACAAACCATAAAAAAATGCACGGATGCATGTTTTTTAACACAAACCTAGGTTTTTTAAATGGAACCCCGTTAGTTTTGCTAGCACATCTTAACATGTAAACAATTACGTAATCAGTGCCGTTTGTTGCATTGTAAACTGTTAATTGCATCCGGAGATATTGTAACCTAAAGTTGACGCTTGAGTACCACTCCTCCGCTGTTCGATCGTGTGTATCGGAGAGCACCGAATTACCTAGGGATCCCAAGGGAACGGTGATGGACCTTAGGTACAGGAAAGACTGGAACAGCACATACGTCCACATTCTAACACATTTTTATTGGTCTTTTTCACTGACGCACATGTACATTACCATGAAGGGTGAGGTACACGTACACACGTGGTTTCCGTTTTCAATTACGGAGTGGAATAGAGTGTGCCCCGACATGTCAGGCCAATAGAAGATGTTCAACGTGATGGCCATCATTTGCTGCACACAACTGCAATCTGTGGTGTAATGAATGTCGTACACACTGCAGCACATCTGGTGTAATGTCGCCGCAGGCTGCCACAATACGTTGTTTCATGTCCTCTGGGGTTGTAAGCATATCACGGTACGCATTCTCCTTTAACATACCCACAGAAAGAAGTCCAGAGGTGTAAGGTCAGGAGAATGGGCTGGCCAATTTATGCGTCCTCCACGTCCTATGAAACGCCCATCGAAGATCCTGTCAAGGGTCAGCCTAGTGTTAACAGCGGAATGTGCAGGTGCACCATAATGCTGATACCACATAGAACTGCAACGCATTCTCTGTTAATGCCCATTGACAGAATTGCACTCGATGATTAAAGTCATCACCATGTAATTGCTGATGTAGCGACACATGAAACGGGTGAAAGCGGTGACGATGCAGTATGCGCATGACACTACTTTGACTCAGTCCACCGGCTCGCACAATGTCCCGTGTACTCATGTGTGCGTTCATAGCAACAGCAGATAACACGCCAACTACACCCGCTTCTCCTGTGACGGGCCTGTTACGGGCCCGTTTGCGTGTTACGACCATACCTGTTGCATACAGTTGCCGGTAGATGTTTTGCAATGTGAGGCACGTTGAATGCTCTCTGTCCGGGTACCATTCTGGATACACCTTGCAGGCTTCACCTGCATTTCGTCGACACTCGCCATAGATTAGTATCATCTCCGCCTTTTCAGAGTTCGAATACACCATGGTCACAGTTCCTACAACACTACACTATCACAGACGTCTGGTAACACGGTGTACTACAGTTGGTCTGCGTGCAGAGACGAATGCATAATAAAAATAGAGCAAGCGCTACATGCGGACACTGCGACAGCTAGACCAAACCACAACAGTGCACTACAGCCACACTCGTAAAGACGGTCGTCATCGTAAACATGTCCCTGCAGATCCTGCTCGCCGATCGTGGCCCGTGTTTGTTACAACACGCAACTGAACGTCGGAGGTTTCAAGCGTCTTTAGGTTACAATATCTCCGGATGTAATTAACATTTTACAATGCAACAAACGGCACTGATTACGTATTTGTTTATATGTTCAGATGTGCTAAAAAAAACTAACGTGGTTCCATTTTTTAAAAAAACCTAGGTTTGTGTTAAAAAACGTACATCCGTGCATTTTTGTATAGTTTGTATTAAAAAATTACACTAGTCCCTCTCCTCACGTTCAGTCTGTGGAATCGGTTCGTCAGTATTTGATGTGGTTTACGAAATATATCCAGCGGTAACGTTAGGTGACTCACCCTGTATAAATGATTTCGGAGACAATCTGAGCAGATGTGTTAGATTGCCTGCAAATGATGTTGTCGTTTAGCATGTAATAAAGTCACCAGAAGTTCAGAACCAATTTCCAGACGATTTAGACCAGATATCTGTACGGTGCGGAAATTGGCAATTGACCCTAAATAATGAAAAGTGTGAGGTCATTTACATGAGTGCTAAAAGGATTCCGTTAAACGTCGGGTCTAAATCAATCAAATCTAAAGGCTATAAATTCAAATACATACGTATGAATTACAGTTAAGAAGAACTTCAATTGGAAATAACACCGAAAATGTTGTGGGAAAGGCGAACCTAAAATCGCGTTTCATTGATACAAACCTTAAAAGTTGCAAAATAGCTGGTAATAGGGTTGACGGTGTACATAGAGAAATTTCAAAGAAGGACAGCACGTTTTGTATTATCGAGAAATAGGGAACTGCTTGTCACGGACATGATAAAGGATTTGGGGTGGAAATCATTAAAACAAAGGCGTTTTCTTTGCGGTGAGATCACCAACTTTCTCCTCCAATGCAAAAATATTTTTTTGACGCCGACCTACAAAGGGAGAAACAGGTTATCATAGTCAAATAAGGGAAATCAGAGCTCGCACGGAAAACTATAGGTGTTTGTCTTTTCCGCGCGCTGTTCGAGAGTGGAATAACAGAGAATTAGGGTGAAGGTATTTCAAAGAACCCTTTGCCAGGCACCTAAGTTTGATTTGTAAAGTAGACATGTAGCCATAGAAGTAATAGAAAACTGACGAAATTAATACCCAGGCTACTGTGTCTCACTGTTTAGAGACACAAAACGCGTGGGTGTTTTCAGCTCGTTACTAAATGCAAGTAAGTAGGAGGCCGAGTTGATAAGAGCTGAAGGAGTCCAGGTTGCAATAACATGCGGTACGGCACACTGTTAGAGAGAAGGATTATTATTCAAGAAACACAGAGTACAATGAAAATTACTTATCTTGTTTGTTTGCAGGAGTGCAGCTACGGCTATAACTAACACAACATATTCTCAGGGACTAAGCCTGATGGGCCCTCCTCAGAGAATCAAAGCAAGCAGAACTGGCTGAGGGCCGATTATGAAAGTACGTCTGCCTAGTTTGAAGTCTAGCTAAGAAATGAACGAGGCACACTCCAGTTCCATAGAGCTGCACAGCCCGCTAGAGTGCGCTGTGCTCGGCAGACGACGGGCTGCAAACCTTGTGATGGCGAGGCGTAGTAGTATCTATGGCAATGATACTACACACGCAATTCCTGGTTTGTCAGCTAGCTATTATTTAAACAAACGCCACTGAAAACGATTTGTAAATAATAAGAAGTGAAACGTGTATGGTACAAAAAAATAGCCCTTCAGTTCATTGCATGGACGATATCTCCAAGAAAACAGAAGCGCCTAAGAAATGACGAGAAGCGGGAAAGATGAAGATATGCCTCCGCCCCCCCCCCCTCCCTCCACACACACACACACACACACACACACACACACCACGTATTGCGAGAAATAGCGAAAAATAAAGAAGCCTTTGATCTTTGATTTTTAGGACAGAGTATGTTGTAAAATATTCGCTTTCTGTCCAACCAGAAAGTCAGGGCTTAGCAGCAACACTTACCGCGGCTGTGGCATCACCGAAGCGTCTCTTCAGCCGCGGACAGCTGTCGCGCGGTGCTTTGAGGACGGCGGCGCCGTGTCCACCACGTGTACACACGTGCCGCCGTGGCATTCGCGTCACGCCTGTCGCTTGTCATAACGCCTGCCGGCCTCCCCCCACAGCCGCGCCGCCGTCACGATGTATCTCCTATCCCACGGATCGCCTACAATAAGGCACGGCTTACTAGACAACGGACCCCGCCGCGACGAACGCCACTCTCTTGGCGCATTAACGAGTTTCATTATTTGTCTGTATTTGGGGGGTAGCCCTCTTTGCACGAATGAAATATAGTCAATTTTCGTGACTTCTTTTAAGTGAAATAAAAAATATGTTACATCTGATGATATAGTTTTATTTCTTGCACTTTTTAAGAAATCATCTTTGCATCCACATCGGGTGCTCCCTGCAACGGCTGCACCAGGTGGAAGGAGAATTGCTTTCTGGAAATCTATAAATATGGAATGTGCCTGTTGCTCTTCATCCATTGTCCGCAGTACATAATGTGAGAAAGGGGGCAACTGAGTCTTGCAGGAGCAGTGCTTTCAAAAATCGTGTTGATTCGTTGGCAGAAGCTTTTCGGTTCCAAGGAAATTTGATATGTTCGAACTGAGAATACGTTCAATGATTCTGCAGCAAACTGATGTTAGGGATATTGATCTGTAATTTGGTCGGTCTTTTCTTTCGCCCTTCTTGTAGACGTGAGTCACCTTAGTTTTTCTCCAGTCTCATGGCGCTTTAAGCTGGGTGAGAGATTCGGGACAAATGGAAGCTAAGTAAGCGGCCAGTGCCATATAGTAAAACAGAAATTGGATTCTATCCATTGCGATATTCCTGGCTGTGGCGGACAATATTTTCTCTTACTAGAAGCTCGCCTTGATGCAGCTTGTTACACGTGTAGTAGCATATGGCACAAAAGTGGAGTGAGGTACAAGCAGCAAATGGTACAGTATCTACCATTCCCGTGGGAGAGTCCGCCAGTTGTACTGAACTTGCTTCAGATTGGCCGGCACATCCGGGTGTTAGTCGACAAAAGGCCTAACTTCTCTTATTAATTATTTATATACTATTCATCGTGTTTAACACAGTTTTTCAGTATGACAATCTCTCATAGTTACCCTAGGAGTCTTTCGTTTTTGTTTATTAAATTTCACAAGTTCTGAGAAACATAAGATGGTTCAAATGGCGCTGAGCACTATGCGACTTAACATCTGTGGTCACCAGTCGCCTAGAACTTAGAACTACTTAAACCTAACTAACCTAAAGACATCACACACATCCATGTCCGAGGCAGCATTCGAACCTGCGACCGTAGCAGTCGCGCGGGAGAAACATAAGAGTAACGATATTGTAACCGAAGTGCTTCGGACACCTTCGGGTCGCTTTGGCGCACCTACGAGTCGTAGTACTTCGGCTGCGCTAGTCATACTGTTTCAGGCATTCTAGGGGGATGCACGAGTAACTATGTATCGGTCGTTCAGGAGGAACAGACATGTTACACTCTATATGGGAACTGTCAGAAAAGTTACCGTACAATTAAGAAAGTTATATCGAGTGTTGTAAAATATAGTGTAAAATGAGTGATTATTTAAACAATAAGAAAACAGGATACGTTAATGAGAAGTGTCGCCTACCATCTTTATCAGTACTACAGATCTTACCCTCTGTAGATACAGAGACTCGCCGTGCAAGTGGCATTCCATAAAAAGCACAATCAGAGGTTCCAGATGATAGCATAGCAGATTACGACGAAGAAGCTCCTACGACCGACGAGCTGTCTTCTGCGCAGGAGACACAGCTTCAGAAGACGACAGGTTATTGCAAAGAACGGTTAGGGACTCTTATTCAATCTCTACTGATTTCTCCATCATCTAGATCTGACTTCCAAAGGATACGCATAATTTGTGCCAGATCTGGAGACTTACTTGTTTTCAAATCCTTCAGTTGTTTCTCTACGTCAAGGATGTTTATTTCTATGTCGTCCATATGGGAACTTGTGCCATGTTCAAATGCCGATATATATACAGAGTGTTACAAAAAGGTACGGCCAAAACAGGAAACATTCCTCACACACAAATAAAGAAAAGATGTTATGACGTTATGTGGACATGTGTCCGGAAACGCTTAATTTCCATGTTAGAGCTCATTTTAGTTTCGTCCACCTACGCACAATGGAGCACGTTACCATGATTTCATACGGGATACTCTACCTGTGCTGCTAGAACATGTGCCTTTACAAGTACGACACAACATGTGGTTCATGCACGATGGAGCTCCTGCACATTTCAGTCGAAGTGTTCGTACGCTTCTCAACAACAGATTCGGTGACCGATGGATTGGTAGAGGCGGACCAATTCCGTGGCCTGCACGCTCTCCTGACCTCAACCCTCTTGACTTTCATTTATGGGGGCATTTGAAAGTTTTTGTCTACGCAACCCCGGGACCAAATGTAGAGAGTTTTTGTGCTCGTATTGTGGATGGCTGTGATACAATACGCCATTCTCCAGGGCTGCATTAGCGCATCAGGGATTCCATGCGACGGAGGGTGGATGCATGTATCCTCGCTAACGGAGGACATTTTGAACGTTTCCTGTAACAAAGTGTTTGAAGTCACGCTGGTACGTTCTGTTGCTGTGTGTTTCCATTCCATGATTAATGTGATTTGAAGAGAAGTAATAAAATGAGCTCTAACATGGAAAGTAAGCGTTTCCGGACACATGCCCACATAACATATTTTCTTTCTTTGTGTGTGAGGAATGTTTCCTGAAAGTTTGGCCGTACCTTTTGTAACACCCTGTAAATATATATAAGATGCGCCTGCGTGAACGATTTCTTAAATGCGGAGTTTAAAGCTTCAACTTTTCTGACTGGTTCGGTACCTGACCAACGACGGTGGATCACATTCCGGTGATCAGCAGCGCTACGCCGATACCACTTCTCCCGTGGCGAGCTGGAGAGTAGCGCCGCGTTTCTCCCGTAACCGGGTTGCGAACCGGCCGCCTCCGGGTGTAGTGCCCCTGGCTCCGCCACCCACGCGCCTGCCGCCCCCTACGGACACGGGCAGCTGCCATTCATTAGGGACATTAATTAGCCGCAGTTAGGGGGCTGGCGCGTTAATCCACAGTTATAAATTGTAATTAGCGAGGCCGCTCTCCTCTCTAATGGGGAAATACGGCTCCAATTGTTGCGACCGCCCGCAGAGCTGCGCGCCGAACCGTCCGCCCGGCCTGTACTCCGTGTGCAGCCGAGAGCGGCGCTGACGTCACGGGCCCAAACTTGTCAAGTCACGCCGTGATTTACACCGCACCACCTCGACTGCATTAATAATTGTAGAGTGGCGTTTTATTCTTACCACTGGCGTGCAGTATCAATTCAGGAACGTAGCTGAAATGGTGGCCACTCGACAAGAGCCGAATTTTACACCAGAATTACGAGGGTGAGTAAATATTATTTACTGTGCAGAAGTGGTACAAAGCACTTTTCAACATAACGTCCCCCACGTTCAATGCAAGCCCTCCGGCGCCTACAAAGTGCATTAAAAAAAACAGTAAAAGACCCTGGAATAATCTTGGATGAACACCTAAACAGGGAAGAACAAACAGTCATAGCTTGCCGGAAATCGCTCTCCTCCCTCCATGCAATTCAAAAAATGTAGAAAAATATTTCCAACCCATGTTAAACAAAAATTAGTCCAAACACTAGTCTTGCCTAATCTTTACTACTGTGATGTAGTTCAACACGGCACAAATAGTGAAAATTCGAGATGCCTCGAGCTAGTGATGAATGCTTGCGTTAGATACGTGTGCAATATACGGTTGTATGATCATATTAGTCCTTCGTACTCCCAGCTAGGTTGGATACGGCCACATAAGGCACGCGCTCTCCACACGAGAGCACAGTTTACAAATGCAGAAATGCTCCGACTTTTTTTTTTTTTTACTGTCGTGTAGTTTCTTCAGTTAGTTGCAACAAAGAAGAGATAATACTAAAGCATTCATATTCAATTAAAATGTTTAATTACTCAGTGCAGTTACAACGTGATGGTTATGACATCAACATTTATAGATGTACAAGTACTCAAGAATTACTGACGTTACTTAACAGTACAAGATTAATCAGGGTTACTGACCATCTTTAATGTGGCGAAGGCACCTGAATTTCATGTATAAGAGTGCTGCAGAATAAATCAAACATCTAGTCTGAGTCTGAGCAGCTCACAATTGCTACTAAATTGGGGAAGATTGATTCACAATTCTTGTAGTGAGAAAAAAAAAAACTCCCGTTGCTGAATAATTATGCGAATTTCGAGTTGAGTAGAGCATAAAGCAGCGCATAGGCTAAATGCAGTATTTACTCAAAAAACAGATACGGGACAACAAGTTACAACTGGACGGCTGTGGAACGGTACTGGGAAAATTAAAAGTTTGCTGCAAAGTGGCTAAAAGTGGGCAATCCAGCAAAAGGTGGACGACTGTCACAGTGACACCGAGGTCAGCCTTTGTGACAGAGGAGCTAACCATGTGTGAGCCACGTATGGCCAATGCGGAGTCGATAAAGGCCAACTGATTCCCTGCGATGCCAAAATCCTTGCAGCCTAAGACAGAACGCTGGTCAGTTTCAGATATGCCCATCTTCAGGAGCAGTTTCCGTGTAGCCTGTTTGCCCAGCTTGTCAGCAAGTTCTTTGCCTGGGATTCCGACGTGTACTGGGGTCCATAGAAACACCACTGAGCGACTGGACCATTCCGTGGCAGAGATGGACTCCCGGATGTTCGCTACCAAGCGATGGCGAGGGTAGCACTACAGGAATTGTGAATCTATCTTCCCCATTTTAGTAGCAATTGTGAGCTGCTCAGACTCAGACTAGATGTTTGCTTTATTCTGCAGCGTTCTTATACATGAAATACAGGTGCCTTCGGTAGCCCTGAACAGGAAAGGGAGGTAATTACAGTGGCACGTAAAGCGCCCTCCGCCACACACCGTTGGGTGGCTTGCGGAGTATAAATGTAGATGCAGATGTGGATCTCTGCGTGTGCTCTCAAAACGCCGCCGTGCAGTCGCTAAAACCGAAAGACAAATTCTAGGCATCTAGTGTGTCGATCACTGAAGTTCAATACCGAAGAGAACCTCGCATGTCGGACGTCAAAGATGTGTATATCTCGCGCTCCGTCCACCTCCCGAACGTTTAAATGGTTCAAACGGCTGTAAGCACTATCGGACTTAACAGCTGAGGTCATCAGTCCCCTAGGCTTAGAACAAAGTAAACCCAACCAAGCTAAGGACATCAGACACATCCGTGCCCGAGGCAGGATCCGAATCTGTGACAGTAGCAGCCGCGTGGTTCCGGACTTGAGGGCCTAGAACCGCTCGGCCATCACAGCCGGCTCCCGAACGTCATCCTGTGGTGAGGAAGACTTGCAAGTTTACACTGACACTCGAGAATTTCTCCATTCTCTTGGAAACACCTGGAAAATAACGTATAGAATTTTCTCAATAGACGGCTCTAGTATATACGTTAACTCACTAGGGATTGGCACTGTACAACGCCCTCGCCGTCATTGGCTGAGAAATTTGCTTGAAAAGGAGGCAGCTGGTTTAAACGCTGTGTGCGGAAAACCGACAGAGGTTCTCGTTTGCATACTGCCGTGCGTGTTCCGTTTTAACTTCGCTGATGGCCTCTCCATGGTCCTCACACCTTTTGGAAACACACTTTGTACGTCAGGCTTAGGAATGCAGCCACCTGAAGCGCGGCCATTCACGTCTTTCGGCCGCGGAAACACGGGTGTCCTCTCCCGTAATCCTCGCTTCGTGCGCGAACTGCCCGCAGGCTTTCCACCAGCTGCTTCCGTGTCGCACCAATAGCACAGAAATTCTGCTCTCACGTTCGGGGACTCGACCTTAGGCCTTTTTCCGGGAGAGTCACATGTAATGTTACAGGAAACAGTTTATATGCTGTCGTTTAGTGACATTGAATAAACAGTTACGTAGCAGTCAGTGTATATAAGACATTTTTCAGAACTTTCCATTAGATTGATTACTTTACCTACACTACTAGACATTAAAATTGCTACACCACGCACATGACGTGGTACAGACGCGAAAATTAACCGGCAGGAAGAAGATGCTGTGATATACAAATGATAAGCTCTTCAGAGCATTCACACAAGGTTGGCGCCGGTGGCGACACCTAAAATGTGCTGACTTAAGGAAAATTTCCAACCGATTTCTCATACACAAACAGCAGTTGACCTGCGTTGCCTAGTGAAACGTTGTTGTGATGCCTCGCGTAAGGAGGAGAAATGCGTACGATCATCTTTCCGACTTTGATAAAGGTCGGATTGTAGCCTATCGCGATTGCGGTTTATCCTATCGCTACATTGCTGCTAGCGTTGCTCGAGATCCAATGACTGTTAGCAGAAATGGAGTCGGTGGGTTCAGGAGGGTTTTACGGAATGCCGTGCTGGGTTCCAACGGTCTCGTATCACTAGTAGCCTAGATGACAGGCATCTTATCCGCATGACTGTAACGGATCGTGCAGCTATGTCTCGATCCCTGAGTAAATACACTCCTGGAAATTGAAATAAGAACACCGTGAATTCATTGTCCCAGGAAGGGGAAACCTTATTGACACATTCCTGGGGTCAGATACATCACATGATCACACTGACAGAACCACAGGTACATAGACACAGGCAACAGAGCATGCACAATGTCGGCACTAGTACAGTGTATATCCACCTTTCGCAGCAATGCAGGATGCTATTCTCCCATGGAGACGATCGTAGAGATGCTGGATGTAGTCCTGTGGAACGGCTTGCCATGCCATTTCCACCTGGCGCCTCAGTTGGACCAGCGTTCGTGCTGGACGTGCAGACCGCGTGAGACGACGCTTCATCCCGTCCCAAACATGCTCAATGGGGGACAGATCCGGAGATCTTGCTCGCCAGGGTAGTTGACTTACACCTTCTAGAGCACGTTGGGTGGCACGGGATACATGCGGACGTGCATTGTCCTGTTGGAACAGCAAGTTCTCTTGCCGGTCTAGGAATGGTAGAACGATGGGTTCGATGACGATTTGGATGTACCGTGCACTATTCAGTGTCCTCTCGACGATCACCAGAGGTGTACGGCCAGTGTAGGAGATCGCTCCCCACACCATGATGCCTGGTGTTGGCCCTGTGTGCCTCGGTTGTATGCAGTCCTGATTGTGGCGCTCACCTGCACGGCGCCAAACACGCATACGACCATCATTGGCACCAAGGCAGAAGCGACTCTCATCGCTGAAGACGACACGTCTCCATTCGTCCCTCCATTCACGCCTGTCGCGACACTACTGGAGGCGGGCTGCACGATGTTGGGACGTGAGCGGAAGACGGCCTAACAGTGTGCGGGACCGTAGCCCAGCTTAATGGAGACGGTTGCGAATGGTCCTCGCCAATACCCCAGGAGCAACAGTGTCCCTAATTTGCTGGGAAGTGGCGGTGCGGTCCCCTACGGCACTGCGTAGGATCCTACGGTCTTGGCGTGCATCCGTGCGTCGCTGCGGTCCGGTCCCAGGTCGACGGGCACGTGCACCTTCCGCCGACCACTGGCGACAACATCGATGTACTGTGGAGACCTCACGCCCCACGTGTTGAGCAATTCGGCGGTACGTCCACCCGGCCTCCCGCATGCCCACTATACGCCCTCGCTCAAAGTCCGTCAACTGCACATACGGTTCACGTCCACGCTGTCGCGGCGTGCTACCAGTGTTAAAGACTGCGATGGAGCTCCGTATGCCACGGCAAACTGGCTGACACTGACGGCGGCGGTGCACAAATGCTGCGCAGCTAGCTCCATTCGACGGCCAACACCGCGGTTCCTGGTGTGTCCGCTGTGCCGTGCGTGTGATCATTGCTTGTACAGCCCTCTCGCAGTGTCCGGAGCAAGTATGGTGGGTCTGACACACCGGTGTCAATGTGTTCTTTTTTCCATTTCCAGGAGTGTAGATGGGGACGTCTGCAAAACAACAACCATCTGCACGAACAGTTCGACGACGTTTGCAGCAGCATGGACTATCAGCTCGGAGATCATGGCTGCGGTTACCTTGATGCTGCATCACAGACAGGAGCGCCTGCGATGGTGTACTCAACGACGAACCTGGGTGTATGAATGGCAAAACGTCATTTTTTCGGATGAAACCAAGTTCTGTTTACTGCATCATGATGGTCGCATCCGTGTTTGGCGACATCGAAGTGAACGCACATTGGAAGCGTGTATTCGTCATCGCCACACTGGCGTATCACCCGGCGTGATGGTATGGGGTGCTAAGGTTACACGTCTCGGTCACCTCTTGTTCGCATTGACGGCATTTTGAACAGTGGACGTTACATTTCATATGTGTTACGACCCGTGCCTCTACCCTTCATTTGTTCCCTGCGAAACCCTACATTTCAGCATGATAATGCACGACTGCATGTTGCAGGTGCTGTACGGGCCTTTCTGGGTACAGAAAACGTTCGACTGCTGCCCTGGCCAGCACATTCTCCAGATCTCTCACCAATTGAAAACGTTTGGTCAATGGTGGCCGAGCAACTGGCTCGTCACAATACGCCAGTCACTACTCTTGATGAACTGAGTATCGTGTTGATGCTGCATGGGCAGCTGTACCTGTACACACCATCCAAGTTCTGTTTGACTCAATGCCCAGGCGTATGAAGGCCGTTATTATGTCCAGAGGTGGTTGTTCTGGGTACTGATTTCTCAGAGTCTATGCACCGAAATTGGGTGAAAATGTAACCACATGTCAGTTCTAGTATAATATATTTGTCCAATGAATACCCGTTTATCATCTGCATTTCTCCTTGGTGTCGCAATTTTAATGGCCAGTAGTGTATTATTTCTGAGTACTGTTTCATCCGTTACTGTGTATCAGAAAAGCTTCTTTTTTACATAGCCCATGTAAATGAAAAGCACAAATCTGAGAATGTTCTGTAGTATTAATTTAATCACTTTTTTACTTCCAAGGCCATCATAAGATATACGAGTATATGACACTGTTTTTTGCTCATCAGTCATCTGGTTTAATGTAGCCTTCAGCGAAGTCCTCTCTTATGCTACGTATATTTATGCCGAAAGTCCTCAATTATTTGACTGATCTGTTGCAACCTCTGTCTTCTCCTAAATCTTCCTCAAGCACCATGGAAGTTATTTATTGAAGTCTTAACACATGCCCTATCATCCTGTACCTTTTTCTCGTCAGTTTTTTCCTACATGTCCCTCCCCTCGCACGACTAGGAGGAGAATCATCTCATTTCATGTCACCATGTCGTGACAAATAGTGTTCCTTTGGAGGAACTGAGTAAATAAAGACAGAGCGTCTGAACTCATCACCACTACGAAATTCTCTTTGATAATAATAGTAATAATCTGATGAAGGCCCTGTAAGCCAAAGAAGCTATATTAACGCTCTCATTGTAACTGAATTTATGAAATTGAGAACTGACGTCTGGTGGCCTGCACCAAAATTTGCAGTCCTTCCATTTCCTTAGAGTATTGCAATTTTTGTGGTGGAGGGCGCCAAAAGTACTAGATTCGCTCCTTCTCTTCTTATTATTCATACAGAACGAGATGATGCGTTGGTCACTACTTAGACTTGCGTTGGCGAGAAGTTCAAGTAACGGTTCAGTTATCCAGACTTGCATTAATAGTGATTTCCGTAAAGCATATAAGGAAGATTCCGAGCTGATTCTTTAGAAATGTCACGGCTCATTGCCTTCATTACACTTTCCCCAGCCTGAAGCTGGGCTCTTGCTCTAATGACGTCATCATTGACTGGGCGATAAACATCTTTCCTTTCTTCGTTACCAGAATGCGCCAAGGAAGTGCGATACCAATTCTGGAATAACCTCATATTTCCCTTTTTTTAATTTTTTTTCAGCCTCAGGTCACACGATTGATATCATATCGGCTTTCGACTTCTTAATAAATCATCACAGCTGATCTGGCTGAAAGGAAAAAACAAAGGGGGAAAAGCAAATACCAGAAAAATTAATTAAAAAATTAACCTGATCTCTGTACGTAGCTACTCGCACCTGAATAACTTTCACAGTAACACATTAAACTGAACTTAACAGGGCAGAAGACGCACAGTGTAAAATATGTGCCGCCTTGTTGTTGGAATAGAAGGCTACAGTTCATCATGTAATACCTGAGCTGTGGAGCGTCTCGATTCGATTGTGCCGGCGATCAAAGATACTTGTTTATCATCGCTCTGTTTATGTTTTGCTCGAGCGGCGAGAGGGACTTTGGACGTAGCACCAAATGAGTATTTAGCTCCGGCTCCACCTGCGTGGGCGGTGAATTCCTCCTTCGCTTTCGTTGTTGGTACGTCGACACACGGCTGGATGGCTGAACGTCATTTCTTCATGTAAAGTGAACCACTGGCTGTGGGACCGGATGGAAGCCTTCGGCCCTAGTCGCTCCTGAGTATGGTGTACGCTACGCTACAGCTCACGCAAGGTGGCTGCCAAAAGATGGCTTTGGACTATTAAACTTTGGACTTGTGGCATGGTTAACTGAATCAGGTGAACATCTGTTCCACAGACAACTTTGTGTTCAGACTTGTACGATCGTGTAACTCCCCTGACCGTGCTCTAATTATTCGTTTTCTGATGCAAGTCTTCCACATCAGTGAAGTATTGTATACACTTAAGGGTAATCCAAGGAACTAGGTGTGCCTTCCATTATGAGTGTTACGTGGCACTACTCCGAATTGTCACTTTACGTAGTTGTGTACTTCGTCAGACAATCCTTTCTTACTTCAGTTTGTATAGAACGCTGGTAAATTGTAATCGTTTCTTGTGCTCCCATAATAGCATCATTTGTACTGAAGTGTGATTGGCATTTTGTTACCTTTGGTTTCTGTATGCTATAGGAAACGAAATGCTTGTGTCATTCGTTGTCTGTACTAATCCATTACCGGTTGGACGAGCGTTTAATGTGGAAGCAGTTCGAGGTCATCCTGATCCCACATATGGAAGCCAGTTTGTTCGTCACCTTGACTGATGTATTCTTTATAGTCAAATTACTACATGTAAAACATGTATTTTATTTTTAAATATGTCAGAAGTTTGTTGTACAAACTTTTTAATATTTAACTGAAAGAAATTTTCTTCAAAGTTTTTAACTTTTATCTGGTCAATTAATATTTATGTGAAATTAATTTTTAAGTTTAAAGTTTAGTAGAACACATTGACATTAAGGGCGCTAGATTTTTCTGAATTCGTCATTTGATTTTTGGAAACCTTAATTGAAAAATTTGATGTGAAATATGTGCCAGAATGAAATTGGCTCAAAAGGCTCTGAGCACTATGGGACTTAACTGCTGAGGTCGTCAGTCCCCTAGAACTTAGAACTACTTAAATCTATCTAACCTAAGGACATCACACACACCCATGCCCGAGGCAGGATTCGAACCTGTGACCGTAGCGGTCACGTGGTTCCAGACTGAAGCGCCTAGAACCACTCGGCCACACCCGCCGGCTGCCAGAATGAGATTTTTACGCTACAGTGGAGTGTGCGCTGATATGAAACTTCCTACCAGATTAAACTGTGTGCTGGATCGAGATTCCAAGTCGAGACCTTAGCCTTTCGCGGGCTTTCCATGCTGAAAACATCCCCCAGGCTGTGGCTAAGCCATGTCTCCGCAATAGCCTTTCTTCCAGGAGTGCTAGTTCTGCAAGGCTCCCAGCAGAGCTTCTGCGAAGTTTGGAAGGTAAGTGACTAGATACTCTCTGCCTCGTGATGGCTGGGTGCTGTATGATGTCCTTAGGTTAGTTAGGTTTAAGTAGTTCTGAGTTCTAGGGGACTGATGACCATAGATGGTAAGTCCCATAGTGCTTTGAACCATTTTTTGACTAGATACTGGCAGAACTGGAGCTGTGAGGACGTTACGTGAGTGGTGCTCGGGTAGCTCGGATGGTAGAGCACTTGCCCGCGAGTCTCGGTCCAGCACACAGTTTTAATCTGCCAGGATGTTTGAAATATGTGGTTTCACATATCGATACCATTCCATGGGCATCACAAAGTTGGCAATGGAATTGCAAATTTCCGTCAGATACCAGTAACAGTCATATGGAATCTGGTCGACCCAGTGGTGCATTCCCACTGAGCCACAACTGCAGTGAGGGCCCTCTACTGATATAATATTGGACGGCTGGCGGCAGCCACCTGCGCTTGGAACCACTTTGATACATGACGTTACGTAGACTCCGCCAAAGTACAGTTTTGATACCATAGTTCGGACTTAGTTAAGAGAGCCTAATCCTTGTCCCGACATTATTTAGAATACATCTTCATACGCCTGGAGAAATACAAGATCACAGTGCGAGGTGGCTCAGGGGTTAGCACACAGGACTCGCATTCGGGAGGCGACGGTTCAAACCTACGTCCGGTCATCCAGATTTACGTTTCCTACAATTTTCTTATATCACCCGAGGCAAATGCCGGGATTGTTCCTTTGCAACGGAAACCCCGATTCTCTTTCCCATCCTTGACACAGTCCGAACTTGTGCTCGGTCTCTAATGACCTCGATGACGATGGGACGTTGCTCAACCTCCCTTTGCTTACTGTGCTAACTTGTCCGTTAATTATATGTGCTCCTGTCCCGACTTCCTATGATGACAGATGTCACACAAGATTATAGCCCACTTCTCCTTAATTTGTACACAAAATTTACGATAAATGGATTAATAACTGCTATTAATAAACATGTTTGGTAATGCAATTATTGTTAATGAAGATTTTCTTTATTATAAGGTTTAATATTGTGCCAAATTTCCTTCGTAAAGAAAGAAATATATTTGTTATAGGTGGAAAAAAAATCAAAGAAAAGTGGATGTGGTGACCAAACCGTTGCCACTTCCAGGCCCATACCTTTGCTCCCCTACCCATCCTCCATAACATTAGTACACTCCTGGAAATTGAAATAAGAACACCGTGAATTCATTGTCCCAGGAAGGGGAAACTTTATTGACACATTCCTGGGGTCAGATACATCACATGATCACACTGACAGAACCACAGCCACATAGACACAGGCAACAGAGCATGCACAATGTCGGCACTAGTACAGTGTATATCCACCTTTCGCAGCAGTGCAGGCTGCTATTCTCCCATGGAGACGATCGTAGAGATGCTGGATGTAGTCCTGTGGAACGGCTTGCCATGCCATTTCCACCTGGCACCTCAGTTGGACCAGCGTTCGTGCTGGACGTGCAGACCGCGTGAGACGACGCTTCATCCAGTCCCAAACATGCTCAATGGGGGACAGATCCGGAGGTCTTGCTGGCCAGGGTAGTTGACTTACACCTTCTAGAGCACGTTGGGTGGCACAGGATACATGCGGACGTGCATTGTCCTGTTGGAACAGCAAGTTCCCTTGCCGGTCTAGGAATGGTAGAACGATGGGTTCGATGACGGTTTGGATGTACCGTGCACTATTCAGTGTCCCCTCGACGATCACCAGAGATGTACGGCCAGTGTAGGAGATCGCTCCCCACACCATGATGCCCTGTGTGCCTCGGTCGTATGCAGTCCTGATTGTGGCGCTCACCTGCACGGCGCCAAACACGCATACGACCATCATTGGCACCAAGGCAGAAGCGAATCTCATCGCTGAAGACGACACGTCTCCATTCGTCCCTCCATTCACGCCTGTCGCGACACCACTGGAGGCGGGCTGCACGATGTTGGGGCGTGAGCGGAAGACGGCCTAACGGTGTGCGGGACCGTAGCCCAGCTTCATGAAGACGGTTGCGAATGGTCCTCGCCGATACCCCAGGAGCAACAGTGTCCCTAATTTCCTGGGAAGTGGCGGTGCGGTCCCCTACGGCACTGCGTAGGATCCTACGGTCTTGGCGTGCATCCGTGCGTCGCTGCGGTCCGGTCCCAGGTCGACGGACACGTGCACCTTCCGCCGACCACTGGCGACAACATCGATGTACTGTGGAGACCTCACGCCCCACGTGTTGAGCAATTCGGCGGTACGTCCACCAGGCCTCCCGCATGCCCACTATACGCCGTCGCTCAAAGTCCGTCAACTGCACATACGGTTCACGTCCACGCTGTCGCGGCATGCTACCAGTGTTAAAGACTGCGATGGAGCTCCGTATGCCACGGCAAACTGGCTGACACTGACGGCGGCGGTGCACAAATGCTGCGCAGCTAGCGCCATTCGACGGCCAACACCGCGGTTCCTGGTGTGTCCGCTGTGCCGTACGTGTGATCATTGCTTGTACAGCCCTCTCGCAGTGTCCGGAGCAAGTATGGTGGGTCTGACACACCGCTGTCAATGTGTCCTTTTTTCCATTTCCAGGAGTGTATAAAATTAACAGATTTAAAAAAAAACTCGAAGAAGGAATACGTCGCTACTGTTAGCTATAAGAAAATTGGAAGAGGGTTAAATGACCGCCGTCTACAAAGGTTATCCCCGAGTGGCAAAGTAGCCACCGGTGATTGCAAATGCACATTTAATAGGCAATATCAGAAAAGTGTTAAATCAAGATAACATTAAGCCAATGCGGGCTACGAGAAACAGGAAAAACAACGAAGGAAAAAATAAAAAAATTAAATTAAAACGAGGAGAAAAAAAATGAAATGATCGTATGGTATTGTTGGCCGTGAGGCCCCTTGCGGGGAAGTTCGGCCGCCGTATTGGAAGTCCTTTTTAGTTGACGCTACTTCGGCGACTTGCGAGTGAATGATGATGAACATACAACACCCAGTCATCACGATCAGAGAAAATACCTGATCCCACCGGGAACCGAACCCGGGGCTCCGTGCGCGGTAAGCGAGAATGCTACCGCAAGACCACGAGCTGCGGACAACGGGGAGAAGAGACAGTATAACAAATGATAAAACGAAGAAGACTTTGCTGGGGAAATCGCTTTATTCGTTTAGCAACAGAAGGCATTTTTAAAAAAATAGTAAAAGTTTCCGGCTCTTCAAATGGCTCACTTTAAGAATGAGATATTGAGCTGCATTTTCCACTTTATTCTACCGTTCTTTCAAATGTGGATTTTTCTTATTTTCCAGTCATAGTGCCCACGTGAGAAGAATGTGCAGGAAGGTAATATGATGTCGGAATTTTAAGAATCAGCTATATCCTCATTTGTAGCGTTTCCCAGTCGAAAATCAAGTTAGCAACGAATAAACTGATGTTTACAGTAAGGTTTATATAACATGCTATTTTTAAGTCAAATGACTGAACATCCTTTACGAAAGCTAGTAAACTGTTGACGTCAATAAAGACGTATTTGCGTAATCCATCCCTCCTGCTCTTACGCAGCAATACAGAGACGTCCTGCTCTGACTGAGGCATCATACTTGAATTTTCCGCGAGCATGAAGGACCGATACCATGTCCACGAAGAAGGAAGAGCAGTGCCTATAGTGATCGGTATGTCTGAAAAATCGCAACCGATAGACACGAAGAAATATACCGAAAATCTCGCTATAATCTGCTGGAAAACTTCAAAAACCATCTTTAACGAATATTCTTTGGGCTAATACGTTTACATGGTATTTCAGATGTAATTCTTTCTGCAACTTTGCAAACTAATAACTGAAATGAATATTTAATCACGTCAACGTAAGAAATGTTACGATTTCTCCAGAGTTATAGGCTATTTAGTCCACAGTATCTACAAGCGATATGCAGCCAGGATTTGATCACTATATTGTGTTTTCAGCGAAGAAGCAGAAGCGGCAGAATAGGTTGGTTGGGGAATCACTGACTTCAAACGTGGGCTAGTCATCGGATATCACCTGAGTAACAAATCCGTCAGGGACATTTCAAACCTTCTAAAGCTGTCGATTGTTGGTAATATGATTGTGGAGTCTAAAGTGATCCCAGTTTCTGACGGATAGGGACCATCAAGCGTTACGGACGATGCCTGTAAAAATTGCTTGAACACAGCTGAACTCAGCAGTCCAACTAGGATGATGACCATGCAGCTAGCGAGTGATAAACAATGGGATACAATAGTTGAGCAGCTCCTTGTAAACCACATATTTCTGTAGTCACGTGACACTGAGCGACACCACTGGACTGTGGACGAATTTAAACGAGTGAGTTTTAGCGATGAAGGTTTTGGGTTTGGGTCTGACAGTTGCCTGGAGAACGTTACCCACCATCGTGTGTAGCGCCCCCTACTACTCTTAAAAGAAAGTTGAATGTGGAAGGATATGAACACATTTTACAGAGTTGGTGTACTGTGAAAAGTAGAGAAACAGTTCGGAGACGGTGACTGTATCAGCATCACCTTCACGACGGCATGAGCTCTGCTCGGAACAGTGATGTGTCTGAATGTCAGCGGAGAAATAGAGCCCATTCTTCCTCAAGAGCCGCAGTCAAAGAAGATAGTGAGTGATGCTGGACGCTGGGGTCTGGAGCAAAAGTCGACCTAATAACGCGGTACCCACGAAGAAGTGGTTTATGGACAATAACATTCCTAAAATGGACTGGCCTGCCCAGAGTCCTGACCTGAACCCTATGGAACACCTTTATGATGAATTAGGTCGACTTTGCTCTAGATCCCAGCGGCCCAACATCATTCACTACTTTCTCTGACCACGGCTCTTGAGGGGGAATGGGTTCTATTTCTCCGCAGACATTTAGACACATCACTGAAACTGTTCCCAGAAGGTGATGGATGGACATACCTCATATTAATATTCACTAACAAGTGTCTGGACATTGTATTTAGTCTGGATAGTTTCCGGAGAGTTATTGCCATGAGTTATAGTTCTTTTAAACACGTCTTTTCAATCACGTAGGAGATGTATTTCAATCAACTGTATACAAATCAATTTAAAGCAAATTTCTATCAATTTTAATTCTTGAGCTAGACATTTTCAAAGTTTCTGAAGTGGACGGTACATGCTGTACATGATCGGCTGCGTTACAATTGATATTCTAACGGCAGAATGGTCACTTAAGTGGGGTATTGAAACTAGTGCCCTTTTCCTGAATGCTCAAGTCAGTGCGCCTTGTAAACGATCTGCGGACGAGATGTAAAGCCTAGTTTACACGACTACACTGAAACATCCCCTTAGAAGAAATATGAATGACTGTGCCAGTAACCTCTTACGTTATTTGATACAAAGACAGCTGAGCAAAACTGAACGTACTCAGATATTTCTCTCTTTACTTATTCTTATCAACACTAAACTGACACACAACATTTTTTTTTTAGCGCGACGCATTGACTTTAAATAATCCCTACAATAGAGTGTCCCTGACTAACAATAACCTATACCTTTCACAAATCACTTACCTCACGAAAATCTTCGTTCCTCGAACTACTGCAATGCAGCGAGCGCCAATACTGCCAGCTAAATAGAAGATTCTAACTACTGAAGGCACTAACTACTGATAGGCATGGTTAGCAAATGAAAGTTTTGATGGAGAACAATGTATTTACCTTAATAGTAGTAATATATCTATCAGTTCGTGACATCCAGTATTACAAATTTCCTTTCTGACGGACAGGACACACGTTCAGATCGTCCGCTCTCAAAACTCTCTCTCCCCTCATCCACCACTGCTTGCAACAATAGCGAATATTCCAACAATGCCAACCAGCCACAAACAGCACACAGCACAGCCAGTGATTTTCATACAGAGCGCTACTTGACGTTACCAACATAAAAATCTAAACAGCCTATTTACAACACTAGGTTGCAGGCAACTGCGCTACCGGCTACTGCGCATGCGCGCCGCGCGTTTGCTCCACTCGTTGGTGAAACTAAACACTTTCATCGTGTTCCAACTTTGGCGACACTAGTTGCATGAGTTTTGAGGTTATGTGCGTTCGTAGAGTGCAGCCAAACTGAAATATGAAATGGGGAGCAGATGTTCTCTTTTTGGATATATATGCTTTGCATATGTGTTTGTGGGATTTCTGTGCGCCTGATCACAAAAATAAGCAACATATTGCTGCCGCTGAGACCGTCATGTGCGATCATAACATAGATACTTTGACAATATGTGAGCTGGAGGACAAAATTTGTTTAGTTAAGAGCACATATACAACTGAATTAAGAAAAATACAAGGAAGTGTAATTCTAGCTGTGGCAATGCTATCGTCAACAAGACGGCCACGTTGGCCAACTCTTTGTTAAAGAATATTGGTGACAAGAGGGAAATCTATACAAATTCAAGAAGCTGCATTCTTTATTCAATATTCATCTATTTAAAACGTCACTGCAGTGGTCCCCATTCACGCATGATAGAATCTTGAAATATTGCCACTGTACAGATCTATATTCAAGAGAGTAGTTTGCAAACCATTCTCTTCTTAATGCGACCTGCATCGAATAATTATTGTTACTAAAGTTAGTAATTAATACTGTTAATGTTAATAGCAATTAGTGTTAATGAAATTGCGTCATCACCAACTAAAACCGTATCTTATAGCATGCCTAGTGTTCTCGATTATAATGCATGCAGTATGACATGTAATTTCAGTTCTGGCAAATGTGCTTCATGCATTACAGTACCGTTATTTCTTATCGCATAATTAACTCTATTTAGAAGAAACTTGAACAGTTCTGGTTACATTCTAAGATAATTAAAAGAACCTCTTGTATCTTCCGATATGAATTATTTCAGCAAGGATGCTGAGCAACCGAGCTGACGTCTTTTCTTCATCCAATCACGAATCGAAACACGTTTGTTATTTTTTTCTTATGCAGCGATTCCACGCAACAAACTCCATCACAGCTCGTGCGACGTGCAGCGCCAAAACTTTCATTTCCGACATTACTCAGGCACCCAAAAACGACGTAACTGAAGTGTGTGCTGGTGTCGCCGTGTCTGAAGTCATATGTGAACCACTCGCATGCAACTCATTCCACGTAACGAGTGGTGTAACCCAATGTCGTCGTGTAAACTAGGCTTAAAGCTGCCGCTGTCAAGGAGCGACAAATTTCTGCTGTGTTGTGTTTGCAGTCATGTTCGGCGGGGTTGTAGAATGTATCCTTAGATTGCCGTATACAAGGCAGGTAGGAATGCAGAGGCAAGCGAGGTTCGGTGTGCTAGGGACATTGGCGTAGATTAAACATGGCATACACATTCCACGAGTTCGTTAACGTGTCACTGGCGGTCGTTGAACACTGACATGACATCAATTAAACGGCCATGGCACATGAAATGAGATGCCCATTAGCCACTAGATTCTTACGTGCTGAACAACGGCTTTCAGACATTACAGTAGCTCGAGAACCTGCAGCAAGAATTCCAGGACGATGTAGGAGGGGGGGAGTGGAAGCATTTGTTTTAGCTGCAATACACGACGACCCTCATGTCAGTCTAGGATAACTTGCTACAGTCATTGGCATCAGCCTTACATCGTTGCACCAATGTCAGTCACACAGGAGCTGCATGGGAACAATTTCAACTGGAGAGTTACTTTCTGTGAACGCACCATGAACAATTTTACCTTTCAGTGTGTTACACTGTTTAAGGAATCCACGTTCCACAAAATCATGCATAACATGCAAGAATGGGCCACAAATAACCCAAGTAGGTACGTCATGCCGATAGGCAGACCAGTTGGTCCATTAATGTGTGCCATTGAATCCTTTCAAACGTAATCGCACATAACCTGACAGACGAGACGTATCGAGCTTTTACCGTCGACAGTTTAGGTGCTCTTCTTAAAAAAAGTCGGTCTAAACATTAGGAATGGCCCACATGGCCACCTGACTTTTTGTGGAGATGTCTAAAGAATCGTCCTTATTTCACCAAACCTACAGTATCAGATGACTTAATCCAGCTCACCAAGGAAGCTTATCACTCCGTGATGCAGGTTGTTTTCCTAAGGAACGGCCCGCATGGCCACCTGATTTTTTGTGGGGTTAGCTAAAGAATCGTGCTTACGTCACCAGACCTACAATATCAGATGACTTTATCCAGCTCACCAAGGAAGCTTGTCGCTCAGTGACGCAGATTGTTCAGATGGTGCACTGAGTTGAGCGCTCTGGAAAATGGGCACTCGTTGCAACACCTCATTTAGATGAATTTTCTACCGCCACCACATCCATCTGAACACAACCTATTACTTACGGCATTTTGTACCGCCACAAAAAGTTTGAACGTTTGTAATTCCTATCTACTATTCGTACAAATTTAATTGAAGCTGATTTGTATGGAGAGGGTTTAAATATGTCAGTTACATGATAAAAGAAGTTCTATTTTTGGAAAATTGCAACTCGTATCGGTGACTCTCTCGAAAACAGCAAATAAACACAGCTTATCTGAAACATTCCTATATCTTGTAGATCTCGCACATATAAAATTAGATATATAACACTTTGTTCAGATGATTACAAGCACTCACTCTTCCTACACTCCACTCTCGAACGGGAAGAAATTCTAATATATGACACAATGAAAAGTACCCTATGCTAGGCGCTTTACAGTGATTCGCAGACTAGATATATCTATGTAAAGAAATTTCTTGTAATATAGAAAAATTTCCTGTTTTTCTTCTTCGGTAGATACACTTGTGGTGTCACTATAAGTGATTGCAGACCGAGCGCCGCCACACGGCAGGTCTAGAGTGACTTCCTAGCACTCGCCCCAGTTGTACAGCCGACTTTGCTAGCGATGGTTCACTGACAAATTACGCTCTCATTTGCCGAGACGATAGTTAGCATAGCCTTCAGCCACGTTATTTGCTACGACCTAGCAAGGCGCCATATTCTGTTACCATTGATATTGTTAATAATGTACTGACACGAGCGACGTTCGACATTAATCGATTAAAGTTAAGTATTCCACCAGCTACGTCCGTTGTTTCTAAATTCTAATTTCCTTGTCCTGTTCCAGACCTCAGGCCAGCCTGCGTGAGCTAAAACTCGTGCCTTAAGGCCTCCTCTAGTAATACGGTGTTGGCTCTCCTGCCAACCACAACATTGGCGACGAGGCAAAACCGCGTTCTTATCGATTTTGGCCTGATTTGGTTCAAATGGCTCTGAGCACTATGGGACTCAACTGCTGTGGTCATCAGTCCCCTAGAACTTAGAACTACTTAAACCTAACTAACCTAAGGACATCACACACATCCATGCCCGAGGCAGGATTCGAACCTGCGACCGTAGCAGTCGCACGGTTCCGGACTGCGCGCCTAGAACCGCGAGACCACCGCGGCCGGCTTGGCCTGATTTACTTGTGTAATGGCTTCGCCACAGTCTCCAGATGTACTGTCCGAATTTTATCGTTTACAGAATCAGCAGACGCAGGCCTTAGTGGATGCCCTTGGACAGCTCGTCCAGGGTCAAAGTGCAATGCAAAACCATGCGGCAGCCGCCGCTCCACTGCTAACGCAGCCACAACACGCTGTTGCACCAACTTTTCGACCTTTTGATGCTGCACTGGAAAGCTGGACGGAGTGGTCACGCCAATTTGGATTCCATCTCGCCGCCTACGGAATTCAAGGTAACGAGCGGCAGCCTTTTTTATTATCGTCGGTCGGCGTGACCACTTACCGTGTGATAGTCAAATTATTTGCCCGACGCGACGTAGCACCTCTGTCCTTCGAAGAAATTTTGTCTGCATTAGATGCATATTTCAGAGAATCAGTCAATGTAGTGGCGAAAAGGTATACCTTCTTTCGTACAAAACGTACGGCAGGTCAGACTAATCGGAAGTGGGTTGCAACCTTGCAAGGCCTTACTAGGGATTGTGATTTTGAGTGTCAATGTGGACTCCGTTATTCAGATACTATGGTACGTGATGCAATTGCACAGAACGTTTCTGATGTTCGTATAAGCATAAGGCAACAGATTTTAAAACTAATGAATTCCTCCCTTCAACAAGTGATGGACATATTGGATCGGCAGGACACACTTGACTTTGCTCAGGAATCATTTGAAACTTCGCCAGCAGTGTGTCAGGTTAACCGGTCCGCCGGGCGAGCTGCACGGAGCAGTAAACAGCCCTCGCGCCCGGCCGCGCCGCTGCCGTCAGGCCCTCAGCCACGTGTGCCGCGCAGGCAAGCAAATGCAGTGATCAAATCGTGTCCGCGGTGTGCTACTAAAAATTACGTGAGAACTGCCCGTCACGACAAGCTATATGCTTTTATTGTAATAAAAAAGGACATGTTCAGAGTGTTTGCCAGAAAAAGCTCAGATCGGAAGCTCAAAACCGTTCCAGGCCCTTTGCTTCGCGCCGGAATCGGAATCCAAACAAGGATACTCAGGCTCTCGAAACTTTGCCCGTGGAAATTCATGAAGTTCATTCCACTCCGCCCAGTGCCACTCTCTCTAACAGTGTGTTCGTCCCAAAAATAGTGTGCGTCGACATCGCCGGAACTCCCGTCAAATCGCAAGTGATTATGTACCAGTGTCAGTTCACGTTGCACGAGACAGTCGCTCTTGTCGTCAGCAGGACAATAAACTTTTTGTAGACTCGGACATTAACGGCAAAGTGATACCATTCCAGCTCGATACCGGAGCTGCAGTTTCACTGATCAATCGAGACACTTACAAACTGCTGGGCACACCTCCGTTGCGTGCCGCAAATGTTCAGTTAACTTGCTATTCAGGACAAGATATCCTGTGTTAGGACAGTACAGCCTTCTTGCAACATACAAAGGACAAACAAAACTTGTGGTATTTTACGTCCTTCGTTCTTCTTCTGCAGTTAATTTGTTTGGTTTCGATTTATTTCAGTTGTTTAACATGTCTATAGTAAATCAGGTCCTATCAGTGAACCAGACGTTGCCTTCAGACAGTGTTTCTCGTCTATGTGGCGAATTTGCAGACATTTTTGCACCGGGCCTCGGTTGCGCTAAGAACTAGAAAGCACATTTGGAACTGAAAGTAAACGCGCAACCGAAATTTTCTGCGCAAAGAAATTATTCACAGATCGAGAAAGAAGCATTGGCTCTCGTATTTGGTGTTACAAAGTTTCATGATTTCTTGTATGGTCGTCACTTTGCCATAATCACAGACACAAACCTTTGACATCGCTTTTTCATCCGACCAAGCCTGTACCTCCACGTACAGCGCAGAAATTCATTCGCTGGTCTATTTTCCTCTCGCAGTACCGTTACGATATCTTCTATCGGTCCACTGCTAAGCACGGAAACGCCGATGCGTTGTCCCGCTTGCCTGTTGCTGAGGATAGGGCATTCGATTCCTCCGAACTTGCTTGCATGTTCATTGATGCGGAAACCGATGATATGGTCGAATCGTTTCCGATTGATTTTCGTCTTGTAGCTACAGCCACAGCTGCCGACCCTGTCCTTGCTCCCGTTCTGCGTTTTGTTGCTACGCAATGGCCCTTGTCAAAGTCACCCGTTGGTTCGCTGATTTTTTGCTCACAAGGAGAGACTTTTTGTTGTTGCGTTCTGATAATGATCAGTCCAGGGTCGTGGTACCACGTTCGTTACAGTCCTCTGTCTTACAGCTTCTCCACCAAGGGCATTGAGGTATGGTGAGAGCGATACAACTTGCTCGTCAGCACTGTACTTGGTTCGGAATCGATGCCGCGATTACGAATATGTGCTCTTCTTGCAAGGTGTGTGCCGAACAACAATCAGCACCACCGCGGAAATTCTTTGCATGTCCAAAAGCCACTTCCCCTTGGCAACGCTTACACATCGATTTTGCTGGTCCATTCTGGAATGCTCGATGGTTGGTTGTGGTAGATTCATTCAGTAATTTTCCTTTTGCTGTCCGGATGTCTTCCACGACGTCATCTGCCACCATCCAAGCGTTATCCGCTACCTTTTGCACTGAAGGTCTTCCACAGACTATTGTTTCCGACAATGGCCCACAATTCATGTCCGCATAATTTCAGTCATTCTGCAAGGCCAATGGTATTCAACATCTGACGTCCGCGCCGTTTTCGCCACAGTCAAACGGTGCCGCTGAACGATTGGTCAGGACTTTCAAATCACAGATCTTGAAGTTGAAAGAGTCGCATTCTCGGGAGGACGTGTTACTGCTCTTTTTGTCCTCGTATCGCTCTCAGCCCCGAGATGGTCGCTCGCCGGCTGAGTTGCTCCACGGTCGTCATCATCGAACCTTGATGTCTTTGCTGCATCCGCCGCATCAGGTTCCTATGCGGCGGCAGACACGTGCTTTTGCTCCAGACGACGTTGTCTACTATCGCCACTATCGAGGTTCACGGCGTTGCCTCGAAGGGCGCATTCTTCGCTGCCTCGGACGCGCTATGTATCTGGTTTTGGGGGCCTCTGGTGAGGTGCGTCGGCATCTCAATCAGCTGCGCCTCTGTCGTCGCACGGGATCTGCCGCTCGCCGTCTGCTTTCAGCGACGGTGCCATCCGGTCAGCGTCCCGGGGACCCATCTACTGGCTCGCCTCAGCCCCAGGTGTTACCGAGCTGCTTCCGTTTTGCTCCATGGCGACGCGCCGCCGCCACCGCCACCGCCGCCGCCTGTTCTGCCGCCGGTGACGCCCGCAGTGGACGCGTCGCTGCAACCGCCGGAGCCTCCCTGGGTCACGCGCCGCCGAACGCTTCCCGTGACCAGTTGTCCTCCGACATGGAACTCTTGCCCGCTCCGGACCATATGTTGTCTTCGCCCGTCGGGTGCCCCGGCCCGATGGAGGTCGACCCTTCGGCCCCTCCTGTCTCTCTACGGGCGCATACACCGCATGTTGGCGTGCACCCTGGTGCAGGTTTTCAGGCGTTTCCTAGCTCTCCGCGGTCCGAATGGCAGGGTGCGGGTGGCGCAGCCTCGCCTGTTGTTAGCCTCCCCACCTCGTCGCATACGTCAACATGCGGTCCTCCCCACGGCGGGCGGAAGCCTTATGCCACAACCGTACACCGATTTTCGGGCGAGGAATGTGGTGTCACCGCCAGACACCACACTTGCTAGTGTCGGCCGCGGTCCGTCAGTATACGTCGGACCCGCGTGTCGCCACTATCAGTGATTGCAGACCGAGCGCCGCCACACGGCAGGTCCAGAGAAGCTTCCTAGCACTCGCCCCAGTTGTACAGCCGACTTTGCTAGCGGTAGTTCACTGACAAATTACGCTCTCATTTGCCGAGACGATAGTTAGCATAGCCTTCAGCTACGTTATTTGCTACGACCTAGCAAGGCGCCATATTCAGTTACCATTGATATTGTTAATCATGTACTGTCACGAGCGACGTTCGTCATTAATAGATTAAAGTTAAGTATCCCACCAGCTACGTCCGTTGTTTCTAAATTCTAATTTCCTTGTCCTGTTCCAGACCTCACGCCAGCCTGCGTGACCTAAAACGCATGCGTTTAGGCCTCCTCTAGTAACACGGTGTTGGCTCTCCTGCCAACCACAACAACACTGTTCAGCCAGAACACTGTGACCACCTACATAATAGCCGATATGTCCAGCACTGTCACGAGCGACGTTCGTCATTAATAGATTAAAGTTAAGTATCCCACCAGCTACGTCCGTTGTTTCTAAATTCTAATTTCCTTGTCCTGTTCCAGACCTCACGCCAGCCTGCGTGACCTAAAACGCATGCGTTTAGGCCTCCTCTAGTAACACGGTGTTGGCTCTCCTGCCAACCACAACAACACTGTTCAGCCAGAACACTGTGACCACCTACATAATAGCCGATATGTCCAGCACTGTCAGGAGTAATAGCGGTGACCTATCGTGGCAGAGATGCAATTAGGCCAGCGAATTAAAGAATTCTTCGGATCATCCCGTGTCCCATGGCACGACAATATGACTCTGTCGACACTAAATTTGCTTAAACGAATTTTACTGATTTGTTTAAAGTGTTTAATAACGTATTAACATGATGAAACAACACACCTCTCCTACAGGGAGTCAAATACCGTAGATTATTTCTAAAAATTCAAATGAAACCGTCCATCCTCTCATACTTGCTGATTATTTGGAGTCGGTGAAAGCCAGGAGGAGAATCCACGGGGACTAACAATGTGAGGCGTATGAGGCAAGGTGCCTGATATATTGTTCGAAGATTTAATTGGAAACAGTTAACTAGTGAACCCAGATAAATTCTGTGTATTACTACACTACTAAAATTGGTCTACATCAGTGTTAGAAAATTCTATTTGAATCGGGGGCGGAGTTAAAATCGTTACTAGGCCGAAAACAATAATTAATGCCCTTTACCTGTCTAGGTGCATTCAGATCGATTCTGGTACTCGTCCATTGGACTTTTAAAAAGTAAACCAACATCCGATACACCGCCTCCAGTTGCTGTTTCACAACGTACACAAAATCTCCACAAAAGAAAAGTCTTGCTAAAACATTACACCTCCAGCTTACACGGATATAAATGTGATTCATTGAGTTAAATTAGACCTCACCAAGTCCGTCAAATTTGCTAAACGCTACCATCAGTTAACTAATGGATCTACAATCTGAAATGACGCCGTTTCCTGTCAAGCAGGAGCTCTCTCCCTAAACTGCAGAATTAGTCTAGAAATCTGGAAAGTGGCTCAGTAGCATCCTTGTAGGCTTTTCGTGCTGGGAACGTTACTTTGCCGATCACAGAAGATTCCTAACTCCCACTTCAGAAATGTTAAACACTTCATGACAGTACTACTGTTCCAGAGTTCCTTTACCACCACATACCTACACCTACGAGTGCATTCGGCCGACTTCTGGATTTTTCGAGCTTCAAGCGGCTCTCCAAAACTATTTTGACATTAATAAATTCAGCCAATCAATGTGGACGTCTTCTGTTTCCACTAATAGCATACCTGTAGAATGTGCTGCTTCCTTCCATGAATACCCCCAGACTCTATCCAAAAGGTGTTGCAAAAGACATGGTTATATTGGGAAGTTACTAGACAATAATAAAACCTAGGGGCTCTGACCACAGACGGGTTTAGATGGATTATGAGAAGTTCCAATCCTTCACCGATTGCCTGAACATGTCCACATTCACCATATGAAGGAAACCTGTACCTGTATACACACCAGTAAGGAGAAAAAGCAAAAAGGGAAGCCAAGAACGTTAAGTTACTCAGTGCTCCATACATTTAATACACTGATGCGCCAAAACATTACATCAATGTCGCCTGGTACCTATGGGGGCAGAAAATGTACACTATTTGATCAGAAGTATCCACACTTATGTTAGTGGACATTAATGTGAGGAGTGTTCTTCATTTGTCTTCATGACTGTGTAAACTCTGCAGGGGTGGTGATGGAAGCTGAAGAAATGAATTAAAATTGATGAGATGGCCAGGACTTGAACCTGGATGTCTTTGCTTACTAGGGACGGGTACTAACCATTACACCAGCAGAGCACTGTAGGTAACACAACTGCATCGACTGCTCCCGTCCAATGTTTTCCCTAACACAAACTTCACGTCTTCAGCTTAGTTGCCCGTTCTTAAAAACGTTAAGGACTGAGGAGGGTCTGCGCAGAACTGGAGCGGAAAGGAACATGTTGGAAACATTCACAAGGGGAATAGACAGGATGGCAGGATACTTGTTAATATACCAGGGAATGACTACCATGGTACTAGAGAAAGCTATAGAGGGCAAAAACTGTAGAGGAAGACAGAGATTGGAATACATCGAGCAAATAATTGAGGATGTAGGTTGAAAGTGCTACTCTGAGATGAAGAGGTTGGCACAGGAGAGGAATACGTGGTGGGCCACATCAAACCAGTCAGAAGACTGATGAGCTCAAAAAAAATCTTGCAGTGAGGTGGAAAAATGGCAGCCCATTCTTCCCCAAAGGCCAAAACCAGAGAAGGTATGATGTAGGACTCTGGGGTTTGGAGCAAAGTCGACCTGATTCATCCGAAAAGTGTTGCAAAGAGTTCCGGTAGGAGCTGTGGGCAGGCTGGTCCATTTCAGGAATGTTATTGACCACAAACCAGTGCCTCACAGGTGCTGCTTTACGACAGTATGCGTTGTCATGTTGATACAAAATCCAGTCTCTGAATTGTTCCTCTATTATACGAATGCACAATGCCGTCATTTTCCCTTTTCCATTTTCCATTTTCTGAAGCCAGTAGTATCATCACATCCTAACCTCGAAAAATACCCTCCAGGCCATAACATCATTCTCTGTACAACACTGTTAGCACCACACATGATCGGAGGTAATGTTGTCCAGGCACCACCAAACCTACAACCTCCCTTCGTATCATTGTAAATCACTCATTTACAGTAATCCATTGTCCAATGGCGTCGCTCTTTACACGACCTCAAGCTTCACTTAGCTCTGACGCTAGAGAAGTTTGGCTAATTAGGAACTGCTCGACCATTTTGCCGCACTCTTCTTAGTTCGCTAAGCGACTGTCATTGTGTTAACTGGTCTGCTGGTAGCACTGTGGAACTCACGAGTAATTCCTTCTGCTAATTCCATGCTATTTTTTATAGTCACCCTCTGCAAAGCTCGACGGTCCGTGTCCTTCGCTACGTGAAGTCTGCCTGGTCTAGGTTTATCTGTGTTTGTTCCTACGCATTTAGATTTCATAGTCAGATCACAAACAGTCGACTTGGTCAGCTTCAGAAAGCTTGAAATCTCAATAATCGCTTTGTTATTTAGGCGAATCCAATGATTAGTCCACGTTGGAAGTCACTGAGCCCTCCTGATCCACCCATTCTGCTGTTACCATGTTTCTAGCGATATCACAAAACACCCAGAATCCTTTTATATTAGCGGGTCCACGCTAGTGACATCTAGTGGTAAATTCCGTGTTGCGTACATCTCATCAGGTAGTGCATAAGCAGTTAGAGACGGATGATTAATCATTCTACCGACAATACTGGTCGTAAATGGGGAAATTCACTAAGGTTAACGAATGTGACAAAGGACAGAGTTTTATGGTCCAGAGTCTGGGAACGAATATTTCCGGTACGGCGAAGCTGGGCGACTGTTCGCGCGCTATTGTCGTGTGCATGTATGGAAAGTTATTCGCCGTCGGTTCTAGGGACTTCAGTCTGGAACAGCGTGACCGCTACGGTCGTAGGTTCGAATCCTGCCTCGGGCTTAGATGTGTGTGATGTCCTTAGGCCAGTTAGGTTTAAGTAGTTCTAAGTTCTAGGTGACTGATGACCACAGATGTTAAGTCCCATAGCGCTCAGAGCCATTTTTATTCGCCGCGCGGAGCGGCAGCGCGGTTAGAGGCACCATGTCACTGATTGCGCGAGCTCTCCCGCCAGAGGCTCCAGTCCTCCCTCGGGCAAGTGTGTTTGTGTGAGTGTGTGTGTGTCTGTTGTTCTTAGCATAGGTTAGTTTAAGTAGTGTTGCAAGTCTAGGAAGCGATGACCTCAGTAGTTTGGTCCCTTAGGAATGCACACACATTTAAACAATTTAAAAGTGATTCAAGGGCGGTGAAATCACGAGTGGGCAACAGGATATTCGAATTCCATGCCTCATCACAGGCAGTGTATGTCGGAGGCTTGTTCGCTTAGTAATACAGTGGTAGGTGGCCATTTGTGGCAGACATGACGGCAAAGTAAAAACCTGGTGGAGGCAAATGTGTGTCTGAGCACATCGCTCACCACATATTGTTGAACATGGGGCTCCACAGCAGACGACCCTGCACGTTCTCATGTTCAATTACGATTCCAGTGAGCACGGCATCATTGATATTGGACCATGGGTCTATAGGAACTTGTCACCTGATCAGATGAATCACATTTCTTGCTACACCCGATCCACGGTTGTATTCAGGTACGCTGTTGTCGAGACAGACAGCTGCTCGAAACATGCATTGCCCCATAGATGCAAGTGAATAGTGCAACATTATGCTATACGTTTGATGTCTTATCCATTGGCAATGGAATCTTAGTACATGATTCTAGAATCCATCACGTATCGTTACTACCCCTTGGGCGTCATTAAGTTGGCAGCAGAATTACACGTTTCTGCCAGATTCTGAGAGCAGTTGTGAGGAGACCGGCGTATCCTAATGTGCACACCCAATGTTCCACACTCCAGTGACTCTGGACTACGACCAACCTCTTCTATTGCAATATAGCCCGCCCCCGGTAGCTGAGTGGTCAGCGCGACAGAATGTGAATCCTAAGGGACCGGGTTCGATTCCCGGCTCGGTCGGAGATTTTCTCCGCTCAAGACTGGGTGTTGTGTTGTCCTAACCATCATCATTTCGTCCCCATCGACGACGCGAAAGTCGCCGAAGTGGCCTCAAATCAAAAGACGTGCACTCAGCGAACGGTCTACCCGACGGGAGGCCCCAGTTAAAAAAATAAATCAATAAAAAAAATGCAATGTGCACTTGGAGCCTCTTCGCTAAGTAATGCTATACAGATGCCGCTCAGTCACAGCTCTGACACCACAGTTCGTGCTTTTGTTCAGTGAGCCTCATCCTCATTGATGCTGAAAGCTGCACTTCATTTCATGCTGCAATATTTGTAATGAGTCTTTATTCGCTTGGACAGGCAAAATAAGAAAGTCTCTTCAGCATATACAGCTCCTACCACAAGTGAAACAATACATTTCCTGTGTCGCTGTTGTAGCGTTTGTAGAACGGCTCCTCTTCAACTGGTCCGCAGCCAGGTGGCGCGGCGCTTATGTCCTCTTCGTGTGGATTGCGCTACCGTCTCGTTGTTGTCCTAGAGAGGAGTCGGTCAGCGTACTATTGGCGGGCGTCATCTCACAGCACTCTCTACTCTAACGTTCTTGACCGTCGTGCCGGCGCTTGACCTTACTCCAGAACACTGTCCAGCTTTCCTGCGATGCCATTTGCTGCACCACTGTGTAGTCCAGCCGGCCAGAGTGGCTGAGCGGTTCTAGGAGCGTCAGTCTGGAAGCGCGAGACCGCTACGGTCGCAGGTTCGTATCCTGCCTCGGGCATGGATGTGTGTGATGTCCTTAGGTTAGTTAGGTTTAAATAGTTCTAAGTTCTAGGGGACTGATGACCTCAGATGTTAAGTCCCATAGTGCTCAGAGCCGTTTGTGTAGTCCACCTCTCCTTACCGTAGTGTATCTAGCGGTACACAAGAGAATCGTGTTGCAGTGGATTCAAAAACGTGACAGTGAACTCACGTAGACGTCCTGGCTACTAAATTGGCTTGATCTGAGCCCAGTGGAACAAATGTGGGAAGCCGTCTGGCGCCACCTTCTTGTCCATTTGTAATCTGTGCTTAGACATTAGGCATCAGAACCTACAAGAACACTACCAACAACTTGTCGAATTCATGCTACGAACAAAAGCTGTTGTATTCCTTTCCAAACTTGATAGTAATTTTCTGGCTCTTCTGTGTATGTCCAGTATATCCAAATATTTGTACTTAGACCGAAAGTAGCAGCATTATAAGGTATTGTATCCGTACAACTGCTGCTGTAACTTCAAATCAAAGGCCTTGTCTTCATGCTGAGGGTTTAGTTGAGTACCCATTCCTCAGAGGAACAGATTTTTCCGGAGCTCTTGACTGCGCTTGCGGTGAAATCAAACGCTTCTGATGCTACTTAGTATGCAGTTTTATTCACCCAACTCTATTCGACTTAATTGCGATTTACTTTCAAGTGTATTACGTGTTTATGCCGAGGGCAGCAAGGTCGCATACTAAAGTGTTAACGTTTGAAGAACATACATGGGCGTCAGCAGGAGTTAAAAAGGGCAGCCGTTATGAACTCTGCGCTTTCATGGTCACGATATGATTCTTACTCCTTGTACATAATGGTTCTTTCTGTGTGTGTTCCACTGACTTCTATCTCTGCTTCACCCCTTTCAAGGTATTCATTTTACATTTTGCTAAAGTGTATGTCATTTAATTAAGGCACAGGGACAATGGACTATACAGTGCTCAAACACTGGTCCAAAATTTGTATCACTCGTTTTGAAAAGTAAAAGTTTGTGATACGAACAAAGTTTTAGCTACTCATACTACAACTTTTAATAAATATTCATCCTCTAGAATAGAAGAAACTTCCACAAGAAATTATTTTTGGCCAGATTTAAAATTTAAATTGCTACTTCACAGACATTCGATGTTTTCGGAAAAAATATCAAAATTTTGGCCCTGTACAGGCTTCCTTCTTGAGTCAATGGAGACACTGTTTTATATAGGTTTTGTTTTATTGGTGCACTCAGCTACGATATCAGAAAAGATATGGTCTTTGACGTAAAGTACTTAAACGGCAATGGGATGTGGGTGGCTGACAAGGGAGCTAATGAAGTTGATATGTGGTTGTTATGTACCTTATCTGACTGCAATAACTGCTTGAGACACTGATGTGACCAAATAGGTGGATGTTGGAAACGAAAGGCACACAAGCATTCATAGTTAATTCTAAAGGTCTACAATTTTCAATATTCCTGGCATCTTTGATTACATTGAAATACCGTAGTGAATATTAATAAGAAGGAGTGATTGCACAGTTTAACATTTCGCATCCTGTTTAAATACCCAGTTGATGTGCCTCAACCAAGACTACACCCAGGTTGTTTCTCACTCTCTGATACGATACTGAAGCACCGTCGAGAAGAATAGGGAAGAAGTTTCCGTGGAATACGGGACTAACCACTTCTGATGAAATAATAATATTACTGGCAACTTCTTCACATTCAATTTTAGGCCCCCAGTTTTACGTACATCCGCATGTTGAAGAGATTCCGTTGCTCAGCGTCGGCTTTAATAATCAGCTGGTTACTTAGTTTCGTGCTCCATGGATCATTTGCACGGTAAATTGTAATGATGTGGAAAGGTCATTTTACGTTAATATCGCAAATTACTTGTAAATGTGTGAATATTTAAAGATTTTTGTTTTTTACTATTATTATTAATAAATGCACAGATGTTAGTAATTAATACTCACCGCCCTTTTCACATTGCAGTAATAGAGACTTTTTTGTGGTATGGAAGGAGATGTCAAGGAGAAACTATTTCAGTTTGTTTTCAAATTTTACTTTGCTGTCCGTCAGACGTTTTATATCTCTAGGTAAGCTACTATAAATTTTAGTTGCAGCATTCTGAACCCCTTTTTGTGCTAAAGACAACCTTACTCTGGAGTGATGAATGTCTATTTTCTTTCTGTTATTGTACCTTTTGAAGTGTAGTATGTTATTTACAATGAATTCATTGAGGGAATAAATATACTGTGAAGCACAGCCAGAGTGTCCAACTCCTTAATCACACATATAAATGATGACCATGGCCTTTCACCACATATCTTCATTACATAACATGTCAGAGTGATAAATTATTTATTCTTAAATATGAGTTACCGCTGAACATTATTCCATATGACATTGTAAATGAAAATATGTCAACTTACTGATTTGTCTGTCCCCAAGATTTGCAATGATACAAGTGCTCATGTGGCTGCACTAAGTTATTTTAGGTGTTCCAAAATGTACTATTTCCAGTTTAAATTCTCATCAATATGGATACATAAGAATTTTAATGTTTCCACCCTATTTATTATTTGCTGAGCATGTGCTACAATTATCATTAGTGTAGTATCCCTAGATGTGCTGAATTGAATATGTTGTGTTTTTGGAAATTTGAGGATTAAACCACTCAATGACACTTTTAAAATCCTTGTTTCCGTTTGTATACATGGAAGAATCCTGGAGATACTAAAAGGTATCAGATAGATTATATAATGGTAAGGCAGAGATTTAGGAATCAGGTTTTAAATTGTAGGACATTTCCAGGGGCAGATGTGGACTCTGACCACAATCTATTGGTTATGACCTGTAGGTTAAAACTGAAGAAACTGCAAAAAGGTGGGAATTTGAGGTCATGGGATCTGGATAAGCTGAAAGAACCAGAGGTTGTACAGAGTTTCAAGGAGAGCATAAGGGAACAATTGACAGGAATGGGGGAAAGAAACACAGTAGAAGAAGAATGGGTAGCTCTGAGGGATGAAGTCGTGAAGGCAGCAGAGGATAAAGTAGGTAAAAAGACGAGGGCTGCTAGAAATCCTTGGGTAACAGAAGAAATATTGAATTAGTTGATGAAAGGAGAAAATATAAAAATGCAGTAAATGAACCAGGCAAAAAGGAATACAAACGTCTCAAAAATGAGATCGACAGGAAGTGCAAAATGGCTAAGCAGGGATGGCTAGAGGACAAATGTAAGGATGTAGAGGCTTATCTCACTAGGAGTAAGATAGATACTGCCTACAGGAAAATTAAAGAGACCTTTGGAGAGAAGAGAACCAGATGGCAACCCAGTTCTAAGCAAAGAAGGGAAGGCAGAAAGGTGGAAGGAGTATATAGAAGGTTTATACAAGGGTGATGTACTTGAGGACAATATTATGGAAATGGAAGAGGATGTAGATGAAGACGAAATGGGAGATAAGATACAGTGTGAAGAGTTTGACAGAGCACTGAAAGACCTGAGTCAAAACAAGGCCCCCGGAGTAGACAAAATTCCATTAGAACTACTGACGGCCTTGGGAGAGCCTGTCATGACAAAACTCTACCAGCTGGTGAGCAAAATGTATGAGACAGGCGAAATACCCTCAGACTTCAAGAAGAATATAATAATTCCAATCCCAAAGAAAGCATATACTGACAGATGTGAAAATTACCGAACTATCAGTTTAATAAGTCACAGCTGCAAAATACTAACGCGAATTCCTTACAGACGAATTGAAAAACTGGTAGATGCGGACCTCGGGGAGGATGAGTTTGGATTCCCTAGAAATGTTGGAACACGTGAGGCAAAACTGACCTTACGACTTATCTTAGAAGAAAGATTAAGAAAAGGCAAACCTACGATTACTAGTTTGGACGAGAAGAGAATAGAAGCTTTCGAAATGTGGTGCTACAGAGGAATGCTGAAGATAAGGTGGATAGATCACGTAACTAATGAGGAGGTATTGAATAGGATTGGGGAGAAGAGAAGTTTGTGGAACAACTTAACTAGAAGAAGGGATCGGTTGGTAGGACATGTTATGAGGCATCAAGGGATCACAAATTTAGCATTGGAGGGCAGCGTGGAGGGTAAAAATCGTAGAGGGAGACCAAGAGATGAATACACTAAGCAGATTCAGAAGGATGTAGGTTGCAGTAGGTACTGGGAGATGAAGAAACTTGCTCAGGATGGAGTAGCATGGTGAGCTGCATCAAACCAGTCTCAGGACTGAAGACACCACCAACAACAACAACTATTGCTGTACGTGTGCTTTGGTTGATTACAATACTAGAGTCATCGGCAAAGAGAACTAATTCTGCTTCTTTATATTAGCTGGAAAATCATCTACATATGAGAGGACAAATAGTGAAGCTAAGACTGAGCCTTGGGGAACTCCATACGTGATTTCCCACATTAAGAATAGTATCCCCAGACTACGTTGGTTGAATGACTAAATCTAACCATCTGCAGTATTTTGATCACATATAACGTTATCTGCTGTTTAACTATACCATCATTCGGTAAAACATCACTTTACCTAGGAAAATATTTTGATTCACACAGTCAGTGCCTTAGATGGGTCGCAGAAAATGCCAGCTGGTGGTATTTTGTTATTTAATGCATGTAAACTTCGGTCAACGAACATGTAAATTGTACTCTCAGTTTTCTCAGGTTACATACTATTCTGGTATAGAATGAGATTTTCACTCTGCAGCGGAGTGTGCGCTGATATGAAACTTCCTGGCAGATTAAAACTGTGTGCCCGACCGAGACTCGAACTCGGGACCTTTGCATTTCGCGGGCAAGTGCTCTACCAACTGAGCTACCGAAGCACGACTCACGCCCGCTAACCACAGCTTTACTTCTGCCAGTACCTCGTCTCCTACCTTCCAAACTTTATTCTGGTATACATCATCTCTGATATTCTGGAACACAATGTCAGTAGTGAAACAGGTCGGTAGTTATTGATGTCGCTCCTTTTCACCTTTCTTAAACAGGCGTTTAAAAATGGCATAATTCATTCTCTCTGGAGAATTCCTTCAGCTAATGACGTATTACATATTTGATATCAGACACTGCTAATAACGTGAGAACAAATCTTTAATACTCTATTGGTTACATCACCAAATCCAGATGAACTTTTATTTTTGAAAGAATATATATAATGTTCTTAATTTCACAGCAAGAAGTTATTAATATATTTATATGACAGAATTTTAAGAGAGTCGCTTTTCGACATACTGCTATGATTTTTGTCTTGAACTTTTCTCCCTATACTTTTTGCTATGTTTAAATAATGATTATTAAATATGGTTGCTAGCTATGACTTGTCATTAGCAGCCCTTACAATCAGTTCAATAGTGATATTATCCTGTTTTGTGGCGTGTTATCCTGTCTCTCATTTCACGACATCCCATAAAGGCAAAGTATGTTGTTGAAATTACTGACTTCTAGCATTATGTGCATGTTCCAGGATTTATTAATAACGTTTCTTAATAACTACTTATAGTTTTTGTAGTATGCAACTACTACAGTATCTCTACTTCTTCTTGCCAACAGATATATTTACCTGTTTCTTCCAAAAGGTACTGTAATCCCTGTAGTGAGCCACCGTTTTTTACTTGGCTGTTTAATTCCTTTCTGATAAGCATATGCAGAAAGTTATTTTCAAATAACGCTATTAATTTATCATGGCGTTATTAATAATTGATTCCCACAAGGAAGACTCACATTCTAAGGCTCCATCTTATTTGTCCTAACTATGTGTCACATTCAGAGACAGCATTTGTTACTGCATAAACTGTTAGTTTCCTGCTTTGAGCTTCACGAAAGAAAACATTACCAAATACTATTCCACTGTCTTTATCCACCCGTGTTGGGATGTTAATTACAGAAATGAAATTGTAGAACCGAGTAAGATGTCCTGTCAGAATCGTTTATAAATCTACACTGGAATCACTGCTGTTTGAGCAATCACATTCCCTCGTAAACAGTTCAAAATTTCCTGTGGTGATCTGTATAAAGCTACAATTAAAAGTGAACTATTCATCAGTGTTAATTCACAAGCACAGACGTCTATGTGCTGGTCATTACAGAATCTACATGTCTCAGTGTTTTTGAATGTGTGTTCTTTCTGAATGTACGTAACAACTCATCCTTTTCCCATATTATTTCTGTATGAGTAAGATGCTAAATCTTGCATGTTTAACTTACCTAACTCTGTGGTTATGTGGCGCTCAGATAGGCACAGGATGTCTCTCAAAATTTTCCATAGGCACAAGAATGTCTTCTACCTTGCTACTCAGATGTCTAATATTTTGATGAAATAAGCTAGTTCAAATGATTCAAATGGCTCTGAGCATTATGGGACTTAACATCGGAGGTCATCGGTCGCCTAGACTTAGAACTACTTAAACTCAACTAACCTAAGGACATCACACACACCCATGCCCGAGGCAGGATTCGGACCTGCGTCCGTAGCAGCAGCGCGGTTCCGGACTGAAGCGCCTAGAACCGATAGGTCACAACGGCCGGCTGAAAAAAGGCTAGACTTACTTTTCTGTGCATTCTTAAGCATCTAGGAGTACTTTTTTGTTATTTGGCTTCTTTCAAAAAGGGGGCCTGAATCCTGATTATAGCCTAAAAAAGGTAACATCCAACACAGGAATCTTGCTTTGTATGATGATGGCCCCCATACAGCTCCTGCAAGAAGCTCAGCTAGCGTATCTTTCTCTATTCTGTTCAGGTGTACACCATGCCTAGTATATCCCCATCACCCATTGTAGCAACAGACACTGCACTTATATGACGCTTCATTTCAATCAGCAACAGCCCCCTCAACTCATTGTTTATACGTCTCACAGCAGTGTTAACCCACGGCTGGTCAGGCGCTATAGGACCTCCACAAAACTCATTTTTTTTCCACCTGCTACTTCTGTTTCATCCGTATCACCTATAATGCTGTAATTGTAATGAAATGACAGTAATGTACTGAACAGTCTTCTTTGTACTGTAAAATGTCGAGAATGGTTTTGTGTGAGAAATGCTTGTCATAAGTAGACCGTTACTACTCATTTTCTGCATGTTAATTCGTAATTGAATGAAACCGTAATTCTTCGTTAAATAACCACACACAAATCAAAACTAGCTAAAAACTGTTCGGCAGTACTCTTTTAACGAATGTCAGTCAGCTCTGTCACATGTAAAGAAAAGGGAAAATTATAACACACTCCTAGTTCTACTCGGCATTTGTACAGAATTGTGAAAACAGCAGGAATGGAATACTTCGTTTTCTTGCAAAGAAAAAGCTCGCTCGGGCACTGTAACGGAAGCACATGCAATGCATTGCGTCGACCTCGTTTCTCGCTGGAGGTCGTCCCCATTAATCTAATTACTGTACTTAATTACCCTTCTGTGTAAAATACGATGAATAATTCACGATGCCAGCGACGCATTCGAGAATTCTCTGATATTCTTTTCTGTTCCGAGAATAATGAATAATTCAGTCCTTTAACACACAAAAGTCGATAATTTTGATAAATACTCTTTTGAAATGCAAGCAAAGAATCTATCTAATCCACGCAGAAACATTAACTTGCAACGGTAAATACTGTAAAAATAGTGTTTTATTGCCCTTTTTTCATGTCTGCTGGGTCTCGCAAGTTTTTATTCTTTAGGGTGATTTAAAACACATTCTCTGAGAAGTAGTGCTGTTTATAACGAATAATTGAAGACTTGAAATAAAAAGTGTCATAATAAGGAATTCTGAAGTTTTGTTTAAAACCCAAACCTAGTAACGTGTAAAAGGCTCAAACTGCCACGAATGAAAACTCCATATGCAATCAACAGATGACATCTAGTTTAACAGCCACTGCTGTTAACATACAAGAGCCTCTACCGTCCGCGCGATGGTTTTCAGTGTTAGATAAAATGGTGGAGGCAGCAGATGTTCGTAACATTTTGAGTATAAACAAACGACGAATTAAAGTAGAAGGTACTGGTAGAAATGAAGAAAAAGCTGAAAAATGGAGGGAATAAATACTTAAGTTCAAGTAATAAATGTATTCGTGCAAAAGCTCGTCCAGCACAGGAGGTAAGTCTCATTACTGATCGCTAACCTGCACCGTAACTGGACAGAATGTTTACTTTTTAGTTACCAGATGTATTGTTCGAGGAGATGAAAAGGACGTGATACAGTCATCTACCGTCATGAATGCACTTGGCTTCTCAGATTTCAACAAAGCATCAGATGGTAACACAAACACTGTAAATCTAAACATATCCAAAGTACAGCGGCTATGGTTAGACAAACGTAAGAGTCATGGATCTAACAGCAGGAGAAACTTAAATGAAAGTGTAACCACACTTTATGTAAATGGAGATTACTGTGTAGTTTTTACAAAAATTTTCTTTATAAATTTTTTATTTTGGAACGAATTTATGAATATTTCAGTAATAACAATAGAGAAAATTCCAAAAATAATAAGGTTCAAAGCAACCAAATATAGGAATATGCAATTTAAAATCTTTGGAGGGCTATATAAGACCATGTACGCTTATTGTTAAGTTATTACCGTTACTGTTTTGTCTGATGTTACTGTTACGGTTACTAGTACTGCTCTTGTCATATGCACGTGATCATGTTATCCATTTATGCCTTACGAAGTGAACTTCACAAAAAATAGAAAAAAATAAGAAAAGAAAAAACACACAAAAGTATTTCTTGGTGTTTTCGTGTTCTGAATAATTGGCAAACTTATTCTTTGAACACAGCGTCTGTACCCAAGCAAGCGCTTAATTACAAAAAGGAATTAATTCAATAAAATCCCAGGCTAAAGGACTAAAGCAAACGATGAAGACAGTTTCATACAAGGAAGTTTTTTTTCTGAACGATAATTCGCAACGAAAACTCAGAGACGTACCAAGCACAGAGACTATCTCACGAGAGTTGACTCGCATCGACTGCAAGGAAATATCTCCGACCGCTGTCGCAAGCATTTGTAAATAATTACGAAACAAGCCCAAACAAATTATTTAGTATGAAATGCAAGTACGTTTCCAGGCAAGACCTTAAACAGAAAGCGACTTATTTCAGATCTCTGATTGTAAGTAGCCAGCCGTTAACATACGAAAATGGGTGCAGTGAACAGGAAGGCAAGCAACATAGTTTCCTCACTCAAATTATAAACTGACGACTCGGTTCTTTAAGAAACGGCCCTCTTCCTGTTATAATAATTGATCTAAGTTACGACCCTGAGATCACAGTGAATTCGGATGGCAGAAACAAACATTACATTCATTCAGTGAAGCAGGGAGCGGAATCACAAGGTATCCTTATTTTGGGAAAAAATGTGTACGATTACAGGACATAAATAAAATAGAACTACCTGGGCTGGCTGTTACAAGCCACACCTGTGAAAAAGAAGAAAATTTTGATTCAAATAAAGCATTACATGACAGATAATGACTGTATATATTTTTGCAAACGCAGAAGGAACTTCCACTATCTTTCTACTGAATACTGAACTGTGGCATTTAGAGCTTTTGTTTGCATTTTCACTTATCGTGATTTTTTTATACTATTACGATACAATGATCGCAATTTCCTTTGGAAACTAGGTCCATACCATGCTTAACTCTCAAATAATACAGTAATAGTGCAATTATGAGCATTAGTTACCTAGTATATCTAAAACTCACTTTACTCGAATTCATGATTTTGACACATTCGGTTTCAAGTCTTCAATTGGCTAGTTATTCCGTTGCCTAAATGAAATTGCAGTGTGAATCTTTCCTTTTCACTGAAGTGGGGAATTATATGTTTCATAGTAGTAAAAAAAATGTCGTGTTGCACCACGGGCTGATGCAAGTCTTTCAGCTGGGCGTCACTTCGGTGACTTGCTTGCCTTAAAACCAACGGCACACGATTTTTCCTGCAGTAAAAGCAAGAGATTTTTTCGTCATTTACAGTCTCATCAACAAGATACCAAAATTTTGGTAAACTCATAGCATAAAGGCTAAGATCGGTTTTATTTCAGGTAAAGTTACCAGAGAAAGAATTCTTACATGGCGCTTAGTTGTTGTTGTTGTTGTCTTCAGTCCTGAGACTGGTTTGGTGCAGCTCTCCATGCTACTCTATCCTGTGCAATCTTCTTCATCTCCCAGTACCTACTGCATCCTACATCCTTCTGAATCTGCTTAGTGTATTCATCTTTTGGTCTCCCTCTACGATTTTTACCCTCCACGCTGCCCTCCAATGCTAAATTTGTGATCCCTTGATGCCTCTTAACATGTCCTACCAACCGATCTTCTAGTCAGGTTATGCCACAAGCTCCTCTTCTCCCCAACTCTATTCAATACCTCCTCATTAGTTATGTGATCTACCCATCTAATCTTCAGCATTCATCTGTAGCACCACATTTCAGAAGCTTCTATTCTCTTCTTGTCCAAAGTATTTATAGTCCATGTTTCACTTCCATACATGGCTACACTCTAAACAAATACTTTCAGAAACGATTTCCTCATACATAAATCTATATTCGATGTTAACAAATTTCTCTTCTTCAGAAACGCTTTCCTTGCGATTGCCAGTCTACATTTTATATCCTCTCTACTTCGACCATCAGCAGTTATTTTGCTCCCCAAATAGCAAAACTCCTTACTACTTTAAGTGTCTCATTTCCTAATCTAATTCCCTCAGCATCACCCGATTTAATTTGACTACATTCCATTATCCTCGTTTTGCTTTTGTTGATGTCCATCTTATATCCTCCATTCAAGACACTGTCCATTCCATTCAACTGCTCTTCCAAGTCCTTTGCCGTCTCTGACAGAATTACAATGTCATCGGCGAATCTCAAAATTTTTATTCCTTCTCCATGGATTTTAATACCTACTCCGAATTTTTCTTTTGTTTCCTTTACTGCTTGCTCAATATACAGATTGAATAACATCGGGGAGAGGCTACAACCCTGTCTCACTCCTTTCCTAACCACTGCTTCCCTTTCATGCCCCTCGACTCTTATGACTGCCATCTGGTTTCTGTACAAATTGTAAATAGCTTTTCGCTCCCTGTATTTTACCCCTGCCACCTTCAGAATTTGAAAGAGAGTATTCCAGTCAACATTGTCAAAAGCTTTCTCTAAGTCTACAAATGCCAGAAACGTAGGTTTTCCTTTCCTTAATCTTTCTTCTAAGATAAGTCGTAAGGTCAGTATTGCCTCTCGTGTTCCAACATTCCTACGGAATCCAAACTGATCTTCCCCAAGGTCGGCTTCTACCAGTTTTTCCATTCGTCTGTAAAGAATTCGCGTTAGTATTTTGCAGCTGTGACTTATTAAACTGATAGTTCGATAACTTTCACATTTGTCAACACCTGCTTTCCTTGGGATGGGGATTATTATATTCTTCTTGAAGTCTGAGGGTATTTCGTCTGTCTCATACATCTTGCTCACCAGATGGTAGAGTTTTGTCAGCACTGGCTCTCACAAGGCTGTCAGTAGTTGTAATGGAATGTTGTCTACTCCGGGGGCATTGTTTCGACTCAGGTCTTTCAGTGCTCTGTCAGACTCTTCACGCAGTATCGTATCTCCCATTTCATCTTCATCTACATTCTCTTCCATTTCCATAATATTGTCTTCAAGTACGTCACCCTTGTATAGATCCTCTATATACTCCTTCCACCTTTCCGCTTTCCCTTCGTTGCCTAGAACTGGATTTCCGTCAAAGCTCTTGATATTCATGCAAATGGTTCTCCTTTCTACGAAGGTCTCTTTAATTTTCCTGGGGCAGTATCTATCTTACCCCTTGTGAGATAAGCCTCTACATCCTTACATTTGTCCTCTAGCCAACCTTGCTTAGCCATTTTGCACTTCTTATCGATCTCATTTTTGAGACGTTTGTATTCCTTTTTCCCTTCTTCATTTACTGCATTTTTTTATTCTCTCCTTTCATCATTCAAATTCAATATTTCTTTTGTTACCCAAGGGTTTCTACTAGCCCTCGTCTTTTTACCTACTTGATCCTCTGCTGCCTTCATTATTTCATCCCTCAAAGCTACCCATTCTTCTACTACTGTATTTCTTTCACCCATTCCTGCCATTTGTTCCCTTACGCTCTCTCTGAAGCTCTCTACAAGCTCTGGTTCTTTCAGTTTATCCCGGTCCCATCTCCTGAAATTTCCACCTTTTTGCAGTTCCTTCAGTTTTAATCTACAGTTCATAACTAATAGACTGTGGACCACATCTGCCCCTGGAAATGTCTTAAAATTTAAAACCTGGTCCCTAAATCTCTGTCTTACCATTATATAATTTATCTGATACGTTTTATTATCTCCATGATTCTTCCATGTATACAACCTTCTTTCAAGAGTCTTGAACCAAGTGTCAGCTATGATTAAGATATGCTCTGTGCAGAATTCTACCAGGCGGCTTCCTCTTTCATTTCTTAGCCCCAATCATATTCACCTAATTTGTTTCCTTCTCTGCCTTTTCCTACTCTTTAATTCCAGTCACCCATGATTATTAAATTTTCGTCTCCCTTCACTATCTGAATAATTTCTTTCATCTCATCATACATTTCATCAATTTCTTCGTCATCTGTAGAGCTAGTTGGCATATAAAAGTGTGCTACTGTAGTAGGCGTGGGCTTCGTGTCTATCTTTATCACAATAATGCGCTCACTATGCTGTTTGTAGTAGCTTACCCGCACTCCTATTTTTTTATTCATTATTAATCCTACTCCTGCATTACCCCTATTTCATTTTGTATTTATAACCCTCTAGTAACCTGACCAAAAGTCTTGTTCCTCCTGCCACCGAACTTTACTAATTCCCACTATATCTAACTATAACCTATCCATTTCCCTTTTTAAATTTTCTAACCTACCTGCCCGATTAAGGAATCTGACATTCCACGCTCTGATACAAAGAACGGCAGTTTTCTTTCTCCTGATAACAACGTCCTCTTGAGTAGTCCCCGCCCGGAGATCCGAATGGGGGACTATTTTACCTCCGGAATATTTTACCCAAGAGGACGCCATGATCATTTAATCATACAGTAAAGTTGCATGCCCTCGGTAAAAATTACGGCTGTAGTTTCCCCTTGCTTTCAGCCGTTCGCAGTCCCAGAACAGCAAGGCCATTTTGGTTAATGTTACAAGGCCAGATCAGTCAATCATCCAGACTGTTGCCCCTGCAACTACTGAAAAGGCTGCTGCCCCTCTTCAGAAACCACAAGTTTGTCTGGTCTCTCAACAGATACCCCTCCGTTGTGGTTGCACCTACGGTACGGCTATCTGCATCGTTGAGGCACACAAGCCTCCCCACCAAAGGCAAGGTCCATGGTTACAGAGATAAAAATGAAGAAAATCAATTTAATTTCAGTGATTTATGAGCATGGAGTCTCCGTTTTACAATATGATTCATTGTAGGTTAATCAAAATTTTAAAATGCATAGGGATAAAATTAAGCTATAGATCAGTAATCTGCATCATTTACAAAAAAAATGGGAGTGGTAAAAGTGAAAGATTAAAAAAGACAAGTCACTGTTAAACGTTCTAGTCCCTCACTATGAAACGTCCCTTTAGCACAATTATACACGACTGTGCTTAAACTGACACACAATAGTTTTTAGCGCAACGCAATCTGACTTTCAATAATCCCTACAAGAGAATGGCCCTGACTAAATTAATCTATACGTTTCACAAATAACTTACCTCACAAAAATCTTGGTTACTCGAACTACTGCAATACAGCGAGCGCCACTACTGGCAGCTAACTAAAAGATTCAAACTACGGAAGTCACTAACTACTGATAGGCACAGTTAGCAAATGAAAGATTTTAATAGAGAACAAACAATGTATTTACCTTTATAGTCATAATATATATATATATATATATATATATATATATATATATATATATATATATCAGTTCATGACACCAATTCTTACAAATTTCAAAACTCCGCCATCTTTCTCCCCACGTCCACCACCGCTGGCGGCTCACCTCCAACTGCGCAACGCTACTCGCCGCTAACAGCCAACTGCCCAAGGCTACAATGGCGAGTATTACAACATGCAAAACAGCCACAGACTGCACACAGCACAGCCAGTGATTTTCATACAGAGCGCTATGTGGCGGCGGCGTTACCAATATAAGAACCTAAACAGCCTACTTACAACTACAATTAAATATTCGCCTCCCTTAACTTAATTTTCCATTTATTTTCTCTCTTCGTACATTGTTGTTATCACTTTATCAACTTTGGACCTACTGTACAAGTGCATTTTAATACAAATGTTTTCTGTACATCGCGTCTTGCAGCTCACCAGTATTGAAGAAAATACATTTTAACTCCAAAGCTGCTGTTTATTTATTGGTTGACTGGTTCGAGGCTTTGCTCATTTTCTCAAGCCACCTATTAGAGAGACTTAAATTTGTTATGAGAGGAGGTGTAGAATGAGGGAAACAAAGTTATCAATAATAAAATGGTTCACATGATAACTACTTATGTAGTTATATTTAGGGTATGGTTGGTGTGGACAGTTCTACTGATGTCATCACATGTACGTGTCTCTTCTATCTGCGTCAGAAGATGTCCCTATGTAGTCATACCTTACATTAATCCGTTAATGTATACGCAACATATATACTTTTCTTAATTGTGGCACATCCATTACCCAGCACGATGCGATCCACGAGAGACAGTACTGTACACACAATGGAGTATTATTTTCTTTATGGATTGCACTGTGTGTCACGCTGCGTTATTTATCGTACGTGTTACCTGAATTTGATTGATGACTTATATAGTTTACATTGCACCACAGCTTTTTATCTGTATTGGTTATGATAATCAGTTCACTGTACTAACTTCCAATTTCGGTAGGCCCTTTCAGATTTCTCTTGTTTCGCTGACGGTGAAAAAGCTAAAACTGTGCTGGCAAACAATTTTCAGCAATTTTTGTGGTGTCAGTAATTACTTGATGAGAAAATACCGTTTTCATATACGGCATCAGGACAGATGTACCCTCTGTTTTACGAGGCAACGAAAGATTTTGAATTCGTGTTTTGTATGTTTCCTCAAAAAAACGTGAACTACTAAATTTTCTATAAAAATAGAAGCAATAAACTTCAAAATATCGGAGTCGTCTTAGTAGACCATTTATTCAGGTTATCAGTGTTGCGACATTCGGATCTCATGCACTCCAGCGATAGCGGCATTTTGAAATTTACTTCTATTATCATAACAATCTAGATCGCACACAAAGTTGAATAATGTCAAGCATGTATTCTAAATTTTAAACAGTTGAATCAGACCCACAGTAGTTGGTCTTGTTATTTTCTCATTATTTGCATTCTCTGTGATGAACCAGTCTCTGTTGCATATGATAATCATTAGATTGTTTAGCAGCTGTTTCCTTTAAATATTACAAAGACTGAAGACAATACGAGTATTTCCGTTACTTTCGTAACCATATCTGTTCTTCTGTGTGTGTGTATGTGTGTGTGTGTGTGTGTGTGTGTGTGTGTGTGTGTTTGTGTTGCAGATGCAAGGTTTTCTTTCCTGCCCGAGAATTCAAAGCGCTAAACGGTAAGAGCAGAAGCGAGGAACATACACATTTACACTGAGCTGACAAAAGTCATAGGATAGCGAAATGCATGCATGTAGATGGCGGTAGTATCGCCTACATAAGGTATAAAAGGGCAGTGCATTGCGGAGCTGTCAAATCCCTCCCTACCTGGCCCTCTTCGGCGCCACCCCTCATCCCCCCCCCCCCCCTCTTTTCCCTTCTCTCCCTTCTTCCCTTCTCCCTCATATCCTTGCGCCTGGCAGATCCTCCGTTATGATCATCGTCAGTATGCCACGTCAGTGTTGTGTTTAGTGCTGTTTCTCCTGTGTGTCGGGAGGTGTGACTCTAATTGTGTGCTGCCTTGTACTTAGTGTTACTGTCAGTGTTTGTTATGTGCTGCTCCATCCGTCGATACTTTTATGGTCCGGTCATATTGCGCCTTGTGTTCTTTTAATTGTCCCAGTGTGTGGATTTTTGTGTGCGCTACTTTTTTTTAAGGTTTTTATCTCCATTTTACAGTCGCCCCTTTTTTGTCTATTGTCTTCCATGATGTTCCCCCTTTTTTATATCTATGTTCACCGCGTTTTCTCCTTTGTTATTTTTAAATGTCTTCTATTGATTGTTCTATATCTTTCGGCTGAAGAGCAGCGCATATGCTGCTGCCAGCCCACCCCCGATGGGGAATTGAAATACAACAAAGCAAAAAAAAAAAAAAAAAAGGAACGGAGCTGTCATTTGTACTCAGCAGCTGATTCAAGTGAAAAGGTTTCCGAGGTAATTGGTTGCGCGATGGCAATAACAGACTTTGAACGAGTAATGGTAGCTGGAGCTCGAATCATGGGACATTCCATTTCGGAAATCGTTAGGGAATTCAGTATTCCGAGAACCACAATGTCGAGTGTGTGCATAGTACACCAGATTTCAGGTATTACCCCTCATCACGGACAACGCAGTGGCTGACAGCCTTCACTTAGTGGCCGAGAGCAGCGGCGTTTGCGTAGAATTTTCAGTGTTAACAGACAAGCAAAACTGCATCAAATAACCACAGAATCAATGTGGGGCATACGATGAACGTAAACGTTAGGACAGTGTGAGGAAATTTGGCGTTAATGGGCTATGGAAGCAGACGATCGACGCGAGCGCCTTTGCTAAAAGCGCACTTCCTGGGCTCGTAACCAAATCGATTGGACCCTGGACCACTGGAAACCAAGCCTGGTGACGTAAGGCCCGATTGCAGTTGATAAGAGCTGACAGTAGGGTTCGGGTGTGGCGAACACCCCACGAAGCCATGAATCCAAGGTCATGGACCCAAGTTGTCAACAAGGCACTGTGCAAACTGGTGATGGCTTTGTAATAGTGAAGGCTGTATTTACATGGGCTGGGCTTTGTCCTCTGGTCCGACTGGACCTATCATTGACTGGAAATGACTACGTTTGGCTACTAAGAGACCTTCTGCAGCCATTCATGGATTTGATATTCACAAATAACGATGGAAGGCTACAATTGTTCGCAATTACTTTGAGCAACATTCTGGACAGTTCTGGACAGACCGCCCAACATTAATCCCCTCTAACATTTATGACACATAATCGAGAGGTCAGTTCGAGCACAAAATCCTGCACCAGAAACACTTTCGCAGTTATGGACGCCTACAGAGGCAGCAGGGCTCGATATTTCTGCAAGGGACTTCAAACGACTTGTTGAATTCATGCCACGTAGAGCTGCTGTACTACACCGGACAAAAGGAGGTCTGATATTGGTAGGTATCCTATTACGTTTGTCATCTGAGTGTAAAATGCTTTATGCTGATTGTGTTCCACAGTTTTGATACATTATAGGAAACTCATTACATAACACCACAACCTGCTCTTTAATTTCTTCTGTATTGTGTAGGTTATGGTGTTACATAGTGTGATTTCTGCATACATATTTACTGCTATTAAGATCTCTCTGAGCCCCATCACCTTGCCGTCTGGAAATTCACTGGCTAGGACATCTATCCTGCTAATTCCTATAAACATATTTTTTTTTACTCCTGGAAACGATAATTGGCTGTAAACAGGTGCTTGTGGCGCACATATTCTGACGGGGAAAGCTGCTGAGCACAGGCTGCACACGTGACCCTGGTTTTACTGTGCCTTTATACTCGTACATCCGTCATCAGCCGTACTTACTTCTCTGGTACTAGCGTTCGGAACTGCGCCTCAGCTTCTATGACCTTGGAACAGTTTATGAAACTTATATTGGCCACTAAACCGAACCATCAAATCGATTTTTCCTCCTGTACATTCCTTCTATTTTCTTCGGTTTTTTTCATTTGATACCTAACGCACGACGGTTGTTATTCCAACGTCATCAGGAACCGGACTGTGCCTCCGCGCCTTCACAGTCTCTGCTAAATAGTTCGTTGCCATGGTTTTCGTTATTTCACACATAACACTCCAAAACAGCTGGATCACAATCCCAGTGCAAGTCTCTTACAGTTTAAATTGTTTTAATATATCCAACAGACATTTTGGTGTGTTGTTTCGTAAAGACATAAGCTATTGTCTCAGTCACAACGTAATCATCGTCAATCTTATCCAAGTCTTCATGCCTCTGTTAAGACAGTCAAGTATGCAAGACGGAATAATGTCTTCGTTTCTGCACTAAATGAATGACTTGATGAGGCAGAGCTCTGCGATTTGTGTTAATTTAAAACTGGACAGCTATTTTTTCACAGCGCCGCGTAGTTTGGCAAAGAAAAATGGTACGTCCACTCGTCTCCACATTATTTTATTATTAAATGACTAACAGTATACAAATGTCATCCACGAAGGATGTGTCTGTAAAGTTCGACATTGGTGTCATAATAACTATAGAAATAAAACGTCTGCGTAATTAAAGATACAGGACGACGTAAATGGAGTAAATTCAGTAATTAGTGACAATACAGATATTTGCGGAACGAGCTCATATACACTATGACATCAAAGGATAGGTGACACCAGGGGGTATTTACTGTCATGCATGGCAGGCGCCTTACATACGAAAGTTGTGTGATAATGATAATTCACTTCCTATCCTGTGCCAATCTATTCGTCTCAGAGTAGCACTTGCAACCTACGTCCTCAATTATTTTCTGGATGTCTGCCCTTCACTGCAGATTTTACCCTTTACAGCTGCCTCTAGTACCCTGAAAGTTATCATACTGTCGCTTCTTCTTGTCAGTGTTTTCCGTATATTCTTTTCCTCTCCGATTCTGCGCAGAACCTCCACGTTCCGTACCTCATCAGTCCACCTACCTCAATGTCCATGTCTCACTACCATAAAATACTGTGCTCAAAGATACATTCTCAGACATTCCTACCCTCGAATTAAGACCTACGTTTGACACTACTAGACTTCCCCTAGCCAGGAATGCCCTTTTTGCTGCCTAGGTAGGAGAATTACTTAACTTCATCTACTTCGTTACCATCAACCTGTTAGGTTTCTCGCTGTTCTCATTTCTGCTGCTTCTCATCACTTTCATCTTTCTTCCATTTACTCCCAGTTCATATTCTGTACTCATTAGACTTTTCAACCTGTTCAGCAGATCCTGTAATTTTTCTTCGCTTTCACTGATGATAACAATGTCATCAGCGAATTTTATGTCTTTTAACCTTGAATTGTTATCCACTCTTGAACCTTCTTTTATTTCCATACTTGCTTCTTCGATGTATAGATGGAACAGGACTACATTCCTGTCATACACCCTTTTTAATCCGAACTCATTTTTCCTGGTCTTCCACTCTTATTATTCCCTCTTAGCTCTTGTACATGTTGTATTTTACCCATCTTTCCCTATAGCTCACACCTGCTTTTCTCAGAATTTCCAACAGATTGCACCATTTGACATTCTCGAACGTTTTTTTCCAAGTCGACAAATCCTGTGAACGTGGCTTGACTTTTCTTTAGTCTTACTGCCATGATTAACCGCAACATCGGAACTGCCTCTGTGGTGCCTTTACTTTTCCGAAAGCCAAACTAATCGTCATCTAACATATCCTCAATTTTTTCCATTCTTCTGTATACTCTTCTTGTCAGCGACTTGGATGCATGAACTGTTAAGCTGATTGTGAAGCGGTTCTCGCATTTTTCAGCTCTTGCAGTGTTCGCAACAGTGTAGATCATACAAAAAAAAAAAACTAGACACAGACGTGAAGAGTAGCTTTATTGCCACTTCCCCCAACGATTTTAGAGATTCTGATGGAATGCTACGAATACTGTTTCTTCTTCTATCACATGAAACAAATTTTGCCCGTCATAGAGCCCTTCAATGTACTCTTTCGGGCCATCCGCTCTATCCCCAACACTATTAATGTTATCATCCTTGATTTTACTTTCACTATAGGTTGCTTTGGCTTTGCTACATTCTGAGTTATTCTTTCCGACAATCATATCCTTTTCGATTTCTTCACATTTTTCGTGCTACCATTTCGAATTAGCTTCCCCGTACTTCCTATTTATTTCACTCCTCAGTGACTTGTATTTATCTATTCCTAAATTTCCCAAAATATTTTGCATTTCCGCCGCGCGGGATTAGCCGAGCGGTCTTAGGCGCTGCAGTCATGGACTGTGCAGCTGATCCCAGCGGAAGTTCGAGTCCTCCCTCGGGCATGGGTGTATGTGTGTGTCCTCAGGATAATTTAGGTTAAGTAGTGTGTAAGCTTAGGGACTGATGACCTTAGCAGTTAAGGCCCGTAAGATTTCACACACATTTGAATATTTTTTTTGCATTTTGCTTTTTCATCGTTCAGCTAAAGTATTCATTCTGTTACCCATGTTTTCTTTGCAATTACCTGACCTATTTCTTATTGCTGTATCTACAGCTTTAAAGAACTTCAAGCGTATCTCGTCGTAACTTAGTACTTCTGTATCCCACTTCTTCGAGTATTGATTTATCCTTACTAATCTCTTAAACTTCAACCTACTCTTCATCACTATTACATTGTAAACTGAGTTTGTATCTGCCCCTGGGTACGCCTTACAGTCCAGCATCTGATTTCGGAAACTCTGTTTAACCATGACGTAATCTAATTGAAATTTTCCCCTGTCACCTGGACTTTTCTTATCATACTCCTCTTCTTGTGATTATTGAACAGAGTATTCGCTGTCACTAGCTGAAATTTATTACAAAACTGAATTATTCTTTCTCCTCTCTCATTCCTTGTCCCAAGCCCATATTCACCTATAACCTTTTCTTCTATTCCTTCCTCTACAGTTCTATTTAAGTCCCCCGTGACAATTAGATTTTCATTTCCGTTTACGTACTGTATTTCCCTTTCAACATCCTTTTATACTGTCTCTGTCTCTTCATCTTCTGCTCGCGACATCGGCATATATAACTGAACTATGGTTATCGGTGTTGGTTTGCTGTTGCTTCTGATGAAATGAAATGTTGTGTGGCTAGGACCTCCCATCGGGTAGACCAGGCGCCTGGTGCAAGTCTTTTTAGTTGACGTCACTTCGCCGGCTTCTGCGTCGATAGAGGATGAGATGATGGTGAAGACAGCACAATACACAGTTCCTGAGCGGTGTAACTATCGTTCACAAACCTGATGTTCAGATTTTTGGGTCGTAATAGCCACATCCATTGATTTTTTTTTTAATTGTAAGTTGAATATGTGAGCGAGGCTCTGTATATATTCTACCTGACGAAAAATGTGAACCGCCCAGAAAGGGAGGAGGAAATGCAGCGAAACTTCACAGGTTTAGATTGTATGTGATGTTACTTCACACTAGATTAGATTCAGATTTCGTTCCGTAGACCAAGAAATGAGATGATTCTTACGGGTGTGGAACAAGTCAGAAAGTATACCATAAAAAAATAAAACATTAGGATATAATACTCACTCCTGTAACCACTTGCCAGGATATTGTCAAAATATGTGAACACATTACAGCAAACTAGAACTGCCAATATATGAATAGGCTGTCAGAATGAAACCTAATTATGCACTTTTAATGATTTTTTCATACACGAAATACCTGATCTTGACTGTTGTGGTCAAGCGCTGACAAAACTGAAATCTAACAGACATTTTTACTTAAGCTGGTCCAACAGTCCCTGTTAAGATATTCATCTATAGAATGGGTTGCATAACAGTCAAATTTACAAAAAATTGGCAGTGTGAAGCGAGTTACCAGCGACACGCTGTTCCCCCTATGGCCTAGATGCCCGCACTGTTTCGTTTTGGGTATCCACCCCTGAGAAGAGGAGGCCCACAACTCTTGTAGCTTGTACTAGATATCCTGCATACTGACACTGGATGGAGTTGAAGTCCGAGCTGTGGAAGAGCACTGTCCTGTACAAAATTGGCACCGGGATACTGTCGCATGAACGTGAGATATGCGAATGCGGGATGCCCTTGATGTACCATTGTGCAATCAGCGTTCCCTCCATCGTCACCAGTCGTCACCTGAGGTCATACCCCATGGCACCTCACACCTCGGCGCCAGGTATAGCAAAAAAATGGGGCAAATGGCTTTAAGCACTATGGGACTCAAGATCTGAGGTCATCTGTCTCCTAGACTTAGAACTACTTAAACGTAACTAACCTAAGGACATCACACACATCCATGCTCGAGGCAGGATTCGAAGCTCCGATCGTAGTAGCGGACTGAAGCGCCTGGAACCGCTCGGCCACAGCGGCTGGCCAGGGATAACACCACTGTGCCTCTCCGAAACACTGGAAGAACGTGATCCCTCCCTAGGTCGAAGTCATACTTGCAGTCGACGGTTGTCCTGGGTAATTCAGACCGCCATTCTCCAGCAGTCCATGTTTCCCGGTCGCACCGCCATTCCAAGGGGGCCCGCATCTCGTGGTCGTGCGGTAGCGTTCTCGCTTCCCGCGCCCGAGTTCCCGGGTTCGATTCCCGGCGGGGTCAGGGATTTTCTCTGCCTCGTGATGGTTGTGTGTTGTGTGTTGTCCTTAGGTTAGTTATGTTTAAATAGTTCTAAGTTCTAGGGGACTGATGACCATAGATGTTAAGTCCCATAGCGCTCAGAGCCATTAGAACCATTCCGAGGGGAGCCGTTTGTGCCGCGTTAACGGTAGCCTGTGCAGGGGATGGTAGTTATGAACTAATTAAGAAGGTGAAACCAGTTAACTGGAAAACCCATGTGACAAAACTTCTTGTTAGCAATGAGGAAGCAAGTACTTTCTATACACTCCTGGAAATGGAAAAAAGAACACATTGACACCGGTGTGTCAGACCCACCATACTTGCTCCGGACACTGCGAGAGCTCTGTACAAGCAATGATCACACGCACGGCACAGCGGACACACCAGGAACCGCGGTGTTGGCCGTCGAATGGCGCTAGCTGCGCAGCATTTGTGCACCGCCGCCGTCAGTGTCAGCCAGTTTGCCATGGCATACGGAGCTCCATCGCAGTCTTTAACACTGGTAGCATGCCGCGACAGCGTGGACGTGAACCGTATGTGCAGTTGACGGACTTTGAGCGACGGCGTATAGTGGACATGCGGGAGGCCGGGTGGACGTACCGCCGAATTGCTCAACACGTGGGCCGTGAGGTCTCCACAGTACATCGATGTTGTCGCCAGTGGTTGGCGGAAGGTGCACGTGCCCGTCGACCTGGGACCGGACCGCAGCGACGCACGGATGCACGCCAAGACCGTAGGATCCTACGCAGTGCCGTAGGGGACCGCACCGCCACTTCCCAGCAAATTAGGGACACTGTTGCTCCTGGGGTATCGGCGAGGACCATTCGCAACCGTCTCCATGAAGCTGGGCTAAGGTCCCGCACACCGTTAGGCCGACTTCCGCTCACGGCCCAACATCGTGCAGCCCGCCTCCAGTGGGGTCGCGACAGGCGTGAATGGAGGGACGAATGGAGACGTGTCGTCTTCAGCGGTGAGAGTCGCTTTTGCCTTGGTGCCAATGATGGTGGTATGCGTGTTTGGCGCCGTGCAGGTAAGCGCCACAATCAGGACTGCATACGACCGAGGCACACAGGGCCAACACCCGGCATCATGGTGTGGGGAGCGATCTCATACACTGGCCGTACACCTCTGGTGATCGTCGAGGGGACACTGAATAGTGCACGGTACATCCAAACCGTCATCGAACCCATCGTTCTACCATTCCTAGACCGGCAAGGGAACTTGCTGTTCCAACAGGACAATGCACGTCCGCATGTATCCCGTGCCACCCAACGTGCTCTAGAAGGTGTAAGTCAACTACCCTGGCCAGAAAGATCTCCGGATCTGTCCCCCATTGAACATGTTTGGCACTGGATGAAGCGTCGTCTCACGCGGTCTGCACGTCCAGCACGAACGCTGGTCCAACTGAGGCGCCAGGTGGAAATGGCATGGCAAGCCGTTCCACAGGACTACATCCAGCATCTCTACGATCGTCTCCATGGGAGAATAGCAGCCTGCATTGCTGCGAAGGGTGGATATACACTGTACTAGTGCCGACATTGTGCATGCTCTGTTGCCTGTGTCTATGTGCCTGTGGTTCTGTCAGTGTGATCATGTGATGTATCTGACCCCAGGAATGTGTCAATAAAGTTTCCCCTTCCTGGGACAATGAATTCACGGAGTTCTTATTTCAATTTCCAGGAGTGTATTTCGATTACAGTGTCTGATATAGAATCCCCTTTGGTGTGTTAAATTTAAGCATGAACATAGTTGTCAAATTACTTTTCATGTAAGTGATACCAATTAAATTAAACTACATCTGATAATCTGTAAATAAGATTGAATGTGAATAATGGTTATCAATAGCGCTCAGGATGACTTTCTCACGAAACTGATACACAGCCGGCCGGTGTGTCCGAGCGGTTCTAGGCGCTTCAGTCTGGACCCGTGTGACCGCGACGGTTGCAGGTTCGAATCCTGCCTCGGGCATGGATGTGTGTGATGTCCTTAGGTTAGTTAGGTTTAAGTAGTTCTAAATTCCAGGGGACTAATGACCACAGATGTTAAGTCCCACAGTGCTCAGAGCCATTTGAACCATTTAAACTCATACACAATTGCAAAGCGCTACGTAACAAAAACTGTGCCGTGTAAAAAAAGGCATCCACTGAATTTATATAAAATTACTTACACAATTATAAATTATACATGTATATTTATGGACATCTAATATAAGGTAAAATAGATGTGAATTATACAAATAATTATACGTAAAACACTGCTCGGTCTGTACTGAAAAAGCTATGAACTGAATGATGAGCTGTAATAAATCAATGTGTGTGGCAACTTGCCTCGCTTGTTCTTTAAACAGAATTTGTTGACAAATTAAAAGTTTTGGTCTTTTTCCCTAAAATGATATTCACGGTTCACGCAGTGGTGCAAGGCGTGTCAGAGCAACTTTTTTACCAAACAAAATTTTCATTTAAAAATAAGTAAGAAAGTAATTTGCAGTTAGATAGAAACCTTTTTTAGTACACAGGAAAAACTTGAACTAACGTGAACTTTATCTCAACATTACACACAATACTTTTAACAGACACTTTTTTAAATCTCGTTAAAATTCACTCTTTCATACAGCTAATCAAATTTCTTTATGTTAATCGTGGTGGGGGAAAACAGTTACAATACTGAACACATGTCTGATAATACCCCTGGATATCAACACTTAGATATTGTTAACCACAATCAAATCTTTACACTAAAATAATTTCCAGCCTAGGGCTTGCAGCAAAGTAGACTCATTCTAGATTACTTTTTTATCAAATGAGCCGTCTCTCTACATAGTCATATCAAATCATACTCTGTCCTCAATAGCACACCATGTAGCATCTCAAATAAAAATGTGTGTGCAACTCATGTGCCTTCCAAGTCCTCACTCTGCCACGACACAATACCCTCTCTATATATGGAGGTGGTATCTGCTCTTTCGGACACTTCCGAAAGAACAGATACCAGCAGTGACCATGCAGCTCATAAGAATGAAATTACAATGAAATGAATACAATTAGCTGCATACATGCGGTGACATAAGTCAACGGGGACAGTTGGGAATGTGTGCCCCGACCGGGACTCGAACCTGGGATCTCCTGCTTACATGGCAGACACAATATCCATCTTAGTCACCGAGGACACAGAGGATAGTGCGACTGCAGGGATTTACCTCCCGTGAGACCCGCATTCGCAACTTAATGCCGCACACTATATTCATAGCGCCCCTACCCACTACACTCATTGCTCGCGGCTTTACTGCCGATTCCCGTAAGCGTTCGGGCACTCTTTGTGCATCCGCACAGAAGAACATGGTCATATGGCCAGTGAGCCTTCACTGTATATGGTTCAAATGGTTCTGAGCACTAGGGGACTTAACATCTGAGGTCATCAGTCCCCTACAACTTAGAACTACTTAACCCTAACTAACCTAAGGACATCACAAACATCCATGCCCGAGGCAGGATTCGGACCTGCGACCGTAGCGGTCGCGCGGTTCCAGACTGAAGCGCCTAGAACCGCTAGGCCACACCGGCCGGCCTTAACTATGGTATCTGTCCTTTCGGACATGTCCAATATATAAACTCCTGGAAATTGAAATAAGAACACCGTGAATTCATTGTCCCAGGAAGGGGAAACTTTATTGACACATTCCTGGGGTCAGATACATCACATGATCACACTGACAGAACCACAGGCACATAGACACAGGCAACAGAGCATGCACAATGTCGGCACTAGTACTGTGTATATCCACCTTTCGCAGCAATGCAGGCTGCTATTCTCCCATGATTGTAGAGATGCTGGATGTAGTCCTGTGGAACGGCTTGCCATGCCATTTCCACCTGGCGCCTCAGTTGGACCAGCGTTCGTGCTGGACGTGCAGACCGCGTGAGACGACGCTTCATCCAGTCCCAAACATGCTCAATGGGGGACAGATCCGGAGATCTTGCTGGCCAGGGTAGTTGACTTACACCTTCTAGAGCACTTTGGGTGGCACGGGATACATGCGGACGTGCATTGTCCTGTTGGAACAGCAAGTTCCCTTGCCGGTCTAGGAATGGTAGAACGATGGGTTCGATGACGGTTTGGATGTACCGTGCAATATTCAGTGTCCCCTCGACGATCACCAGAGGTGTACGGCCAGTGTAGGAGATCGCTCCCCACACCATGATGCCGGGTGTTGGCCCTGTGTGCCTAGGTCGTATGCAGTCCTGATTGTGGCGCTCACCAGCACGGCGCCAAACACGCATACGACCATCATTGGCACCAAGGCAGAAGCGACTCTCATCGCTGAAGACGACACGTCTCCATTCGTCCCTCCATTCACGCCTGTCGCGACACCACTGGAGGCGGGCTGCACGATGTTGGGGCGTGAGCGGAAGACGGCCTAACGGTGTGCGGGACCGTAGCCCAGCTTCATGGAGACGGTTGCGAATGGTCCTCGCCGATACCCCAGGAGCAACAGTGTCCCTAATTTGCTGGGAAGTGGCGGTGCGGTCCCCTACGGCACTGCGTAGGATCCTACGGTCTTGGCGTGCATCCGTGCGTCGCTGCGGTCCGGTCCCAGGTCGACGGGCACGTGCACCTTCCGCCGACCACTGGCGACAACATCAATGTACTGTGGAGACCTCACGCCCCACGTGTTGAGCAATTCGGCGGTACGTCCACCCGGCCTCCCGCATGCCCACTATACGCCCTCGCTCAAAGTCCGTCAACTGCACATACGGTTCACGTCCACGCTGTCGCGGCATGCTATCAGTGTTAAAGACTGCGATGGAGCTCCGTATGCCACGGCAAACTGGCTGACACTGACGGCGGCGGTGGACAAATGCTGCGGAGCTAGCGCCATTCGACGGCCAACACCGCGGTTCCTGGTGTGTCCGCTGTGCCGTGCGTGTGATCATTGCTTGTACAGCCCTCTCGCAGTGTCCGGAGCAAGTATGGTGGGTCTGACACACCGGTGTCAATGTGTTCTTTTTTCCATTTCCAGGAGTGTAGTTAAGGCTCTTCTTACGGGCGGATGCACAAATAGTGACTAAACTCTTATGGGAATCGGCAGTCAAGCCACGAGTAATATAATGGGCAGGGTCACTATGAATATAGTGCGGGACAATAGGTTGTGAATGTGGGTCTCCCTGCAATCGCACTATCCTCTGTGTCCTCGGTGACTAAGATGGATAGAGCGTCTGCCATGTCAGCAGGAGATCCCAGGTTCGATTCAAGGGTGGGGCACACGTTTTCAACTGTCCCCATTGTCTTATATCAACGCCTGTATGCAGCTAGGGGTATTCATTTCATTGTAATTTCACAATACTCTCTCTCTCGCTGCATCTAGCTGCTGACTATTTTCTGCTCCTTCGCTCGCTCGATCCCGGTTCAGTAATACTACAACCACTAGTAGCTAAAGAATACGCGACACTCAAGTGAGCAGCATGCAAAGATGTTCATAGCGTTAAAAATTTCAAATAAATTGTCAGATGTATTAAACGAACTGACATTTCTCATGAAACATACATCTTTCATCACCATTTCTCCTAACCCATACACCTTTCAAGATGCCTAACCTAGATGCTACTAGTCTTTGATGGGTGCTTCTGGATGACACAATGTTGCTGGGATCTTGCCACTTGTTAGAAGAAGGCAGGTGCAAAGGTCAAGGTTACGATGTGCTTAGTGCACAACACAGCGATCCTCCCTTCAGTTGGGAAGCTGTGGCAGACAGCAACATTGACAAGGAGTATAAATGCTCTCACATTCCCATGCACTCCAACGTCGGGCCACTGTCAGGTCTCAGTGCCTACAAATCTGGATATTACACAATTCGACTAGCTGGATAAAAGGACACCCAAAAATTGTGGCAGTATCTGACAACATCTACATCTACATCTACATCTACGTGATTACTCTGCCATTCACAATAAAGTGCGTGACAGAGGGTTCAATGAACCACCTTCATGCTATCTCTCTACCGTCCCACTCTAGAACGGCACGCGAGAAAAGCGAGCACTTAAATTTTTCTGTGCGAGCCCTGATTTCTCTTATTTTATCGTGACGATCAGTTATCCCTATGTATGTGGATGCCAACAGAATGTTTTCGCAATCGGAGGAGAAAACTGGTCATTGGAATTTCAAGAGAAGATCCCGTCGCACCGAAAAACGCCTTCGTTTTAATGATTGCCACCCCAATTCACGTATCATGTCTGTGGTACTATCTGCCCTATTTTGCAATAATACATAACGAGTTGCCCTTCTTTGTACTTTTTCGATGTCATCCGCCAGACCCACCCGATGCGGATTCCACACCGCACATCAATACTTCAGACTCGCTTCCCGCGCCCGGGTTACCGGGTTCGATTCCCGGCGGGGTCAAGGATTTTCTCTGCCTCGTGATGACTGGGTGTTGTGTGATGTCCTTAGGTTAGTTAGGTTTAAGTAGTTCTAAGTTCTAGGGGACTGATGACCATAGATGTTAAGTCCCATAGTGCTCAGAGCCATTTTTTGAACACTCCAGAATAGGGCGGAGGAGCGTGGTGTAAGCAGTCTCTTTAGTAGACCTGTTGCACCTTGTAAGTGTTCTGCCAAGGAATCGCAGTCTTTGGTTTGCTCTAATCACAGTATTATCTATGTGATCGTTCCAATTTAGATTATTTGTAATTGTAATCCCTAAGTATTTAGATGAATGTACAGCCTTCATATTTGTGTGACTTATCGCGTAATCGAAATTTAAGTGATTTATTTTAGTACTCATGTGAATAGCTTCACACTTTTCCTTATTCGGGGTGAATTGCCACTTTTCGCACCATACAGTTATCTTATCTAAATCATTTTGCAAGTTGAATGATAGCATCTTCTGCAAACAATCTAACACAGCTATTAGCATCATCTGCAAACAATCGAACACGGCTGCTCCGATTGTCTGCTATGTCGTTAATATAGATCAGGAACAATAAAGGGCCTACAACACTTCCTTGGGGAACGCCGGATATTACTTCTGTTTTACTCGATGGCTTTCCGTCTATTACTACGAACTGTGACCTTTCTGACAGGTAATTACGAATCCAGTCGCACAACTGAAGCGATACTCCGTAGGCATGCAGTTTGGTTAGAAGACGCTTGTGAGGAACGGTGTCGAAAGCCTTCTGGAAATCTACAAATATGGAATCAATTTAACATCCCCTGTCGATGACACTTATTACTTCATGAGTGTAGAGAGCTAGTTGCGTTTCACAAGAACGATATTTTCTGAAACCGTGCTGACTATGTGTCAATAAATCGATTTCTTCGAGGTACTTCACAATGTTCGAATACAGTATATGTTGCAAAACCAAAATGCAAATCGACGTTAGTAATATAGGCCTGTAATTCAGCGGACTACTCCTGCTTCCCTTTTTGGGTATTGGTGTGACTTGAGCAAGTTTCCAGTCTTTAGGTAAGGATCTTTCTGTGAGCGGGTAGTTGTATATAATTGCTAAATATGGACACTATCTCACATGACTGCATGGTATCCCTGTGTCTTTCACAATGATCACTCAATATCTGACGTTGTTTAGAGTCCTTATATATTAGACCTGGTACCCACATTAAATACGAACAAACTAATGCGTTCTGGTGGCCATTCTACCTATCACAGAGAACTGCAACTCCGTTCATTTACATACTTGCCAATGAAGTGTACGTGTACGAAATACACTGATAACCAATTATGATTTCTGAATGCTACAACCTTTTTTGTCAGGCAGTGTACCTTAACTTAGGATTGATTAGTGCCACGTTAAGCAAGAGAGGCGCAGGAATGCGTATGCGCAGGAATCCATGTCTGGAAACGACACCCAACGATGCTACACAGTGTCTATGTTATAGCCGTCCGCGCCTGACACAAGGCCACCCTTTCTCCAGCACACGTGACTTTGTACGCTGAAGTCAGAACGTCTCGCAACGCTGTTTATGATTCAGTGATCGTGATGGATCGTTACAATCGCCAGTGGGAAAAATCGAGCTAGCAGCTGCATCGACAAGCCTTGATTCCTTTGAATGTGGCGCTCTATTGCATTGGTGGATGACAGTTTAGGACACTTGTTTATATCGAAAATTTATTATTCTCCTGTGTGCCGAAATACATCAGAGCTGTTAGAGGGTTCCAGGAAAAAATAAACAGTGAATGAGGGAAAGCCATGTTTGAAACCGTCCTCCACCAAGGGAACAGGGCATCGCATTCACAGAAGACAAGTCTTTTGCGCGCAGCAGCTCGCTCCATCTCCTCTACTGGCAATCGTATCAATTCACGGCGATCACTGAATAAGAAACAACATTGTGAGACGTCCCGCTACGGTCCGTTAGCGTACAAAGTCACGTTTGCTACTGAATGTGTTGCCTAATGGTAGGCGCCAGCGCCTGTAACTTCGACACTCGTTTTCTTCCTTAAGACACCCTCTACAAACCCACGAAGTTTGTCACAACAGTTCTGGGACATCCTGTATATGCTTCACACCAGTTTTTAAAAGTTCCTTTCTCCTGATTTGTGTTTAACTTTTTGATACAATTCTTTTTTGTATCCCTAAAACTCAATTGATTATCTGTGATACCTGAAATTTCATTATCGTGTTGTGACCATAAAGAGTGCAGGCTTAACTTACATGCATTAAATGTGCCTCTTGAGTCTCACATTGCCTCTGACTATCGAATGTATTTTTTTCACCTTCAGCCAAACTGCCAACTCGTCCACGGGGAGTAAAATTATAATCATGTTGCTATGGCCGATGTTACAGGTCAGTAACCTACATGAGACCGCTGTGACATTTCATTCAGTGTTGAGTTGGTTGGATTGTAGGGGTTGAAGGGACCAGACTACAATCGCCATCGGTCCCAAAAAGCGAGATAGATGGTATATTGCGTTATATTTAGGAACGGTTCTCGGGCCCTTCAGACATGTATGCAGTACTATTGTAAGTAGGCTGTTTAGGTTTTCTTATTGGTAACGCCGCTTAGCGCTCGGTATGAAAAATCACTGGCTGTGCTGTGCGCAGTGTGTGTTTAGTTTGCATTGTTGTCTGCCATTGTAGTGTTGGGCAGCGGCAGCTCGATGCTAACAGCGCGTAGCGTTGCGCAGTTGGAGGTGAGCCGCCAGCAGTGGTGGACGTGGGGAGAGAGATGGCGGAGTTTTGAAATTTGTAAGAATTGGTGTCATGAACTGCTATATATATTATGACTAGTGAGCTGGCAGTAGTGGCGCTCGCTGTATTGCAGTAGCTTGAGTAACGAAGATTTTTGTGAGGTAAGTGATTTGTGAAACGTATAGGTTAATGCTAGTCAGGGCCATTCTTTCGTAGGGATTTTTGGAAGTCAGATTGCGTTGCGCTAAAGATATTGTGTGTCAGTTTAAGCACAGTCGTGTATAATTGTTCAAAGAGGACGTTTCACATAGACCAGTCTTATATAATTGTTCTAAGGGGACGTTTCACTGTTACGTTAAAAACATGCTATAGCACATACAAGAAATCGCCAGCACTGTGCTTTATTGATGTGCTTTAGAGCATAAGGGTATACATTTTTAGTGTTGTTAACCATTAAACACAAATTTTTATTCATGTCGAAAATAACAATTAAGAGAGTGTTTTCAAAGTTCAAGATACATCATAACAGTGTCCAAAAGAACGACAAAACACAACCACAACCACCAAATGCGTCATGCCTCACCAAGTAGTCTACTGTCTTATATTACCCAGAGTACAGAATGCTACTTACGTTTACATAGGTGAGAGCCACGGTGATTTGCACACTCGCCAGACACAGTGCACGTCCACTTCATTCTATAGCAGGTGATTTATCTAAGGACTGATGCCTGCTCCTAATGCGCATGCAGTCGACAGCAGTCCACAGAAGTGCAGTACCTCCCACTTGGAAGGCAGCTGCCAACTGATAACACATCTGCCCTGAATCCACATAACCTCACTCACCGAACCCTTGTTGTCATCCTGCATCATTTTTCATGCCACCTGAATAAATAGACACTATAATGTGTCTATCTAACCTCCAGAGTTCCAGCTTTCCATACCTCCATCACATTAATGGCCCATCACACAAGCCCTAATAGGTATGTTAAATAATACATGTCAAAACATAAAGGTATTCCCAGTTTTATTTTCTTGCTTGGTTGTGTGAGGGAGGCATCTCACATGTTGCAGCAGAATCGTTGACTAACACATAGCAGACACTACAATTTTTTTCTGCTTCATTACATTACATCCCACAAGCCTGCTAGACAGATGCGTCAACATACTCCTCTCCCTCCCCGGCCCTACTAGGACTTCTGGCGTTAGGAACTTGCATATTAATAATAGTGATGCAGTAACCGTTGGTTGGTAATATTTACTGACAAAATGGAACCTAACGCTAGATTGCGTACTTACGGCTATCCTGTGTGGCCGTTTTTTAGTACGGCTTAGAGAGAGAGATTATTAATTGAACACCGATGCGTCGGTTTTGGATTGTGTTCGGGAATTCACCTTTTGACCCGGATTGCCTTCACGCAATCAGAATCTTCGCTGAAATTACCTAAGGGACCTATTTGAATATAAAAAGGGAAATGAAAGCAAATTAGTTCAAAATGGTTCAAATGGCTCTGAGCACTATGGGACTTAACGTCTGAGGTCATCAGTCCCCTAGAACTAGGACCTAAGGACATCACACACATCCATGTTCGATGCAGGATTCGAACCTGTGACCGTAGCAGTCGCGCGGTTCCAGACTGTAGCGCCTATAACCGCTCGGCCACTACGGCCGGCAGCAAATTAGTGGAACTTCGTAAGAGAAAGATTAACAGATCGGAAGTTGAACACATTAGTTGTCTCCCGAATACAATCGAGACACCACGATAAAGAATGAAACTGTAACAAAGCTCATATACAATTTGAATATCATTTTTGGTTAGTGAAAGAAAAGAACAATAAGAAACTTACTGCATCGTAAAATATTAATATATTTTGAACATATTGGCATTAAACTTCTAAACATTGACAAATACACAATAAATGGATGACTTACCTGTGATGTTTATTTTGTAGATGGGGCAGTCCAATAATCGCTGCTTTGTCAGTCCTTCCCTTCTTAAAATTAAATGTCCTTGCGTGTGCGTAATTACATTATATCTTCACCCGAGTTACCGAAACGTTTGTTCGTCTTTTACCCATAGTCTTTACACAAAAAAAAATACAAGTGGTAGCAATGCTCTATGTACAAGGTATGATGAAGTCTCTAGATTATTTCTTAACAAAAGATAGATTTTTCTTTCTTCTGTTTCACAGCTTCTTGCTATCAAGCGCTGCGGCAATGATTTTAAATATCTGCACCCAGCGGGTCATAGTGTTTATTTAGAGTACTAAGCGTTGGACGCGTCTTGGTATAGGCGCACATTAAAAAAAAATACATATTTCGTCTCTTTACTCTCGCGCTGTGATGTTTAGCATATTTACGAACTACAGTTCGTTGGCGGTCCTTTTCTTTAATAACAAATATCTCACATGCAAAGTAGCTGAAATCCAATTCCCGTGTGAGGAGTGATGACTCCGCGAGGACCATCGCGATTCACGCGTAGTCGTAATATTATTGCTTTCGTGAATCAAATTAGTATTACTTGCCAAAATTCTTTACAATAGATTTCATATATGACGTTAGACAAAGTGGTTGACATAAAGAATAATAGGTAAATGTATTCGTACGACTAAAATTGGTAGTAACCTGTTCATAGGGTAATTACATGACAATTGAGCTGTACTCTTTCTACTGTATTGTACAAAGATAAAATTTTCCGGAGGTAAAATAGTCCCCCATTCGGATCTCCGAGAGGGGAGTACTCAGGAAGACGTTGTTATCAGGAGAAAGAAAACTGGCGTTCTTCGGATCGGAGCGTGGAATGTCAGATCCCTTAATCGGGCTTGTAGGTTAGAAAATTTCAAAATGGATAGGTTAAAGTTAGATATAGTGGGACTTACGGAAATTCGGTGGCAGGAGGAACAAGATTTCTGGTCAGGTGAATACAGGGTTATAAATACAAAATCAAATAGGGCTAATGCAGGAGTAGGTTTAATAATCAATAGGAAAATAGGAATGTGGGTAAGCTACTACAAACAGCATAGTGAACGCATTATTGTGGCCAAGATAGATACGAAGCTGACGCCTACCACAGTAGTACAAGTTTATATGCCAAATAGCCCCGCAGACAACGAAAAGATTGATGAAATGTATGATGAGATAAAAGAAATTATTCAGACAGTGAAGGCAGACGAAAATTTAATAGTCATGGATGACCGGAATTCGATAATAGGAAAAGGGAGATAAGGAAACGTAATAGGTGAATATGGATGGGGGAAGGAAATGAAAGAGGAAGTCGCCTGGTAGAATTTTGCACAGAGCATAACTTAATCATAGCTAACACTTGGTTTAAGAATCATAAAAGAAGATTGTATACATGGGAGAAGCCTGGAGATACTGATAGGTTCCAGATAGATTATATAATGGTAAGACAGGGATTCAGGAACCAAGTTTCAAATTGTAAGACTTTTCCAGGGGCAGATGTGGACTCTGACCACAATCTATTGGTTATAAACTGTAGATTAAAACTGTTGAAACTGCAAAAAGGTGGGAATTTCAGGAGATGGGACCTGGATAAACTGAAAGAACAGGAGCTTCTAGAGAGCTTCAGGGAGAGCATTAGGGAACGAGTGACAAGAATGAGGGAAAGAAATACAGTATAAGAAGAATGGGTAGCTTTGAGAGACGAAATAGTGAAGGTAGCAGAGGGTCAAGTAGATAAAATGACGAGGGCTAATAGAAATCCTTGGGTAACAGAAGAGACGTTGAATTTAATTCATGAAAGGAGAAAATATAAAAATTCAGCAAATGAAGCAGGCAAAAACTAATACAAACGTCTCAAAAATGAGATCGACAGGAAGTGCAAAATGTCTAAGCAGGGATGGCTAGAGGACAAATGTAAGGATTTAGAGGCTTATCTCACTAGGAGTAATACAGATACTGCCTACAGGAAAATTAAAGAGACCTTTGGAGAAAAGAGAACTACTTGCATTGTAAGTAGGCTGTTAAGTTTTTATTTATTATTAACGCCGCGCCACGTAGTGCTCTGTAAGAAAATCACTGGCTGTGCCGTGTGCAGTCTGTGGCTTGTTTGCATTGTTATCTGCCATTGTAGTGTTGGGCAGCGGCAGCTGGATGCTAACAGCGCGTATCGTTGTGCAGTTTGAGGTGAGACGCCAGCAGTGGTGGACGTGGGGAGAGAGATGGCGGAGTTCTGAAATTTGTAAGAATTGATGTCATGAACTGACATATATATTATGACTATTAAGGTAAATACATTGTTTGTTCTCTATTAAAATCTTTCATTTGCTAACTGTGCCTATCAGTAGTTAGTGACTTCCATAGTTTGAATCTTTTATTTAGCTGGCAGTAGTGGCGCTCGCTGTATTGCAGTAGTTCGAGTAACGAAGATTTTTGGTGAAAAAAAAAATGGTTCAAATGGCTCTGAGCACTAGGGGACTCAACATCTTAGATCATAAGTCCCCTAGAACTTAGAACTACTTAAACGTAACTAACCTAAGGACAACACACCCACCCATGCCCGTGGCAGGATTCGAACCTGCGACCGTAGCAGCCCCGTGGCTCTGGACTGCAGCGCCAGAACCGCAAGGACACCGCGGCCGGCATTTTTGGTGAGGTAAGTGATTTGTGAAAGGTATAGGTTAATGTTAGTCAGGGCCATTCTTTTGTAGGGATTATTGAAAGTCAGATTGCGTTGCACTAAAAATATTGTGTGTTAATTTAAGCACAGTTTTGTATAATTTTTCCAAGGAGACGTTTCATATGTCGACCCTTAGCCGAGGATACCTCACTGGAAGCTTCTGATTTTTTTCTTGTAGTTTGTGTAGTTAGTGTAGCCTTTGTTTATTGCTAGCGCGTAATTGTAGAGAGAATTTCCTCTGTAGTTGTAGTTTTTCATTGTTTTACAGTAAAACATTTGTGGCATGCATGTAGGTTTGCAGCAAGTATTTTGCAGCAGTGCTTGCAATTAACTAGATATTATTTTCAGTGCTACGTTAATGTGTTCTCTTATTTTTGCTCTTCAAATTGTGCTTTTCTGTGTTATCGTGTGAAATATTGTTGCAATAATGGCGTGTGAAAAGCGTAATACTAGGCTCCAAAGTAAACTGAGAAATGACAGTGAAAACGAATGCAGTGTGTTAGCAACACCATGTAATGAATTAACTAATGTTCAAAGTAGTAATTTGGTAATAGTGCATAGGGAAATGGAGCGGGCTGCAAATAATGGTGTAGGCAGTGAAACGATTAGTTAACAGGGAAGCATTATCGATCGATCGGTCGACAACAGCTCGCCTAAGGATTCCGAAATGACAGGACACAATATTGCAAATACTGTAGATTCAGGTTTTGCGTCCTCGCCGTTTTCTCAAATAAGTCAAGACACATTTTCTGTTTTTAAAACTGCGAATATTGCCGCTTCAAATGCATTGCCGAATAGCACTGAGGAACATGTTTCAGCCATCAGTGCATTGTTATTACAATTAATGCAACAAATGGGACAAAATCTTCAAAAGCTAGACACAATGGAACAAAATCTTCGGAACCTAGACACCACGCTTGAACAAACACGAGAAGATTTAACTAATGAGTTACATAACATTGAATCAAAATGTCAAAAAGTCTGAAATGACGTAAAAACACAAATTTGTGAGCATTTTCAACCTTGTTTTCGCGGCATGAAAATACATTACAGAATCACGAAGCAGCCATAAAAGAACTGCAAACTATTGTTCATGAAAATCATGTGACCTTGCAAGCTAAAATTGACTCAGTTGCATCCACCGATTCGGTTACGCAACTTGCAAAAACTCAGGAAAACTTAAAGGACACAGTAGATACGATTTCAAGACCAATGGACACTCTGAAACTTGGTTCAGAAAAACACACAGAGAAAATAATTTCACTATTGGATAAAGTAGCCGAACTTTCAGATCAGTTCACTAACTTATCTACAAAGGTAGATGATGATCTGAATGACACAAAACCTGTAGCCTTCACTGACACTGAAGGGTGTGAACAAATTAGAAAATTCAAACATAATCAAAATCAAATCAACAAACAGTACAAAAGAGAAATGCGGGAAGTACAAGATCAGTTGGCTCAAGTAATACAAGAATTACATATTTCAGAGGACAGTCGCGCTCCAGTACAGGAAGAGGGACATAGAAATACAGAACAACCACAAAATAATAACACAGGACACTTCGGAAATTATGAAAGAAATTGGCAAGGCGCATTGAATTTTGAGAAGGATCCGCCGAAACGATGTAACAATGACCGACATTCGACTCGCCGACATGATGATTTTGACTATAAGCTGTTCATTACTACACGTAAATTCAAAACATTTAAGAATTCTGGCAACGACATTCATCCACAAGCGTGGCTTCATCAATTCTCTCATTGTTTTCCTCCCAACTGGTCATTAGAGCACAGATTACAATTTATGTGTGGCTAATTGGAGAATGAACCAGCTGTAAGAATGCGATCGGTCATTCACGATAGTCACAGTGAAGGAGAATTTTATCATGCCTTCCTCTCAGCATATTGGTCTCAAGCTACACAAGACCGAGTAAAACATAGCATCATGATGATGAAACACTCTGAACAATCTGAATTTTCCAGAATTGTCAAATATTTTGAAGACATGTTGCATAAGAATCAATATCTTTCAAACCCATACAGCCCCTCAGAACTCATCCGCATTTGCTTAATGAAATTGCCGTAACATTTAAGGAATATTATTTTGGCAGGGCGTTGCAAAGACGACATTGAAGCTTTTCAGGGACTCTTACAAGAATTAGAAATTGACACAGACAGTTGCGGGAATGCGAAAACAGGAAAACAATCACTACAGGTCACATCCGTCGCAATTCCGTGATGAAAGAAATAATAACTGGACACGACAAGTCTATTCTCACAACACAAATCGTGGCGAAAACAGACACCCCCCGTATGACAACCGTTGGCACAGTAGTAATAGTTACAGAGAAAGATCGAATTTCCGTAGTAATGAATATAACAGAGACAATCATAGAAACAGACAATATGGAAACCAGAATAACTTCAGACGCAACGGACAACAGTGCAGTGATAATTCAGGGAGAAATTCTCCACCACTTAACCGACAAGAAAGAAACTACAGAAACTACCGTCAAAACGACAGACCTCAATTCCATCAGAACCGGCGGGATTCAAACAGAGCAGGGCCCTCTCGACAAGGTGAATTTGTAGAAGTTAGGTCTCCTAATCCCAATAACGGCGCGTGCCAACAAAGAGACAGACAATGACTCGCACCGCAGGCAGCCGCGTGCGCAGGCTGGCTCAGAGAAAAATAACATAGACGCTAACCTTGAGAAAAATTCCAGTATTCTTTACCGACGTATACCGCATGATAATTGCGTTCAAGTTAACTCTGAGCAATAGAAAGAGTAAAGGATTGTACTACATTTCACATGTAAAACCGTTTATTGAAAGATAATCTGCTTTTTAACTTTTTCTTTGCCATAAAACTTTTCACTTCACATTTCTAGTATGCTTTGTCAGACTTAAGAAATTGTTAACATGCAACAATGTTTTGAAGTTCGCTATCCAGTCTAGACCCTAGGGAACATATTTAAACAGAAATTACGAATGCATTGTTATAGTGAACGACGACACAATGTTGTATTTGTACATTCTTGCTTGTTAGTTGCACGATTTCAGGCTTGCATACTTAGGACATATACCGGTACTGCTACTGAGATTTTAAAGCAAGATTTTGGTTTACTTGAAAATACATTCTGGATTTAAAGTACTTTCTGTGAGATTAAATATGACTTAGCATTTGGTTTCTTTGATAGCTACACGAATATATCACGACGCTACTAATGTGTGACACAATTTACATTGTGCTTTTGCGGTGATTCTGTTTTATATCTGCACAGTTTTTCTGAATTATTCTGGAAAGGAAAACATGTTTTAGTAGTAACTTTGTGGTATAGCTACAATGAGACAGTCTTTTCTGTAGCACAACAATACGTTACAGTACAGTACTTACTTCATCACGGCAATATGCGTAGTAACTACGATATCTATACGCAAAGCATTTCACTTTTGTTTATCATGAGGTAAGTACATTGACTTCTGCAGAACTTAGCTTTCGGAGGACGATAACTACGACACTTCCACAGAGATTATCTTACAACAAGACGCACAGTTTAGCGCTACAGTACACGTATTTGAGTGATTAATTTTGTACTTAAAACATTTATTTTTAAAGATGTTTGAAGTACAATGATGCAAGGATTTTCCGTGATACAGTTCATTCCATTGCTGTAATCTGTAACACCTGAGGATATAATTACATTAATCCTCAGGGGGTACACGCTTACTTTGTGTACCATGTGTATGGCAAGCACAAGGAGCCCTAGCTAATATGGTATTTGCTTATACAACTTTACACATCGGTATCATATTTCTCTAACACAGAATTACACAGCTATCTAATCATTTAACTGAGAAAAACAAACATTTATTATACTACATCAGTGACAGATGTTTACGTATTTACACCGTTGGATAACTTCACACTTATGAAATTGTATTTTGTCTGTACTTTGTGAACAGTTCATATTTTTTGGGAACCATTGTTATACTATGAGAGCTTTGAATGATGTACTTGGTATGGGATCATGATTTTTAAAGTACGTTTGAGGTAGATGACACTATTGAAATGAGCAGAGAATATTTTCTAGGTTTTGAAGTTATTGCAGAAAGCTACGATGATTTTGAGATTTGGCTGAGGTTTTATGATGTTATTATGACGATATTTATTATACTGTTGCGGTATGTTTATGATCAATAAGCTGATGCTATATGAGTTATTTGATTATGCTACGTATCTGTTATGATGAAATATTGAAGAAGTGTCGATGAATAAGGTAAGGAATAATGAGTAGTGGTTAGGGACTCTGGTTTGTCAAAAAGGTTGTTGGAAACCAAGAATCGTACTTTAAGAGTTATGAAATGTATGTAAATGCGTGAATGTATTACAATGCCGACAAAAATTTTTTGGACGCTGTTATATCAATAGGATTTTGTTTCTACAGATTTGTAACGCAAATTCTTGACCTGTGAAATATTTTTATATGAGACTGTCACTGTAGCGGAAACTGCTGTCGTAAATATTTTGATAAGAAAGTTAAGTGTCCACCTTCACGTAATGCGTCATGGGCACCCAGCTGCGCGATAGACGCCTGGAAAAAAGCCATTAGTGTGTGCCTTTCAGAGGTACAGGTGGAGAAAAAAAAAGGAGACCATTATCCTCGCTATTGACATTCCTTTGTAGAAAGCATCGTAAATACGACACCCTCAAACTTGAAAACATGATTACACTGTAGAGTTCTTAATTTATGATATTTATTGAAATGAAATGATGAGAAACATTTCATGTCTATTGTCTTGCTAGTTGGAAGATTGTTTACTGCATTATGAAATGCCTTATGGCTAGCGAATGACGATTCACGCCTTGCTTTGCCTATTTTGTTTAATATCTAGTTTCTAGCTGCACTGCAGCTTTGGTTAAAATAAAATTTAATAGATGTACTAATGTAGTTATTTTATGCCTACAGATCCAGTCAATAATAAACTTATGATCTAGTTTCAAGAAAACGAGGGCATATACATAGACATTTCCCTTCACAGGAACGGCATTAATATTTTTTTTTTTTTTTTTTTTTTTTTTTTTTTTTTTTTTACAATTTGGCAACTTGTCTGCTAGAGTAAGTTCTCGTGATGCATCACCCTAGTGTTAAGATGTGACATAGGCATTAATGATGGCCATTTTTACTGTAATATTTTTTCTGCTTGAGCTTTTGCCATGTTTAGATATAAGTTATTGCATTTGCTGAAGCTGTTTGCCAGGTATAGTGCTACTAAATTTCGCATTGTATTACTCTGTTAAGCTAGATTTATTACTGATTTATTTTTCTTGTTGGTGCACATTGGCTCATATTAATTGTAATGTTGCATTGCTTGGTAATTTAGATTTACTGTAGCTTGCTTTGGCAATTTCCATTTTTTGTCATTGCTGTTGGTGTTAATTGTTTTGTGCTGCTGCATTGCCTGGTCCCTTAGTTTATGCATCTGAGCTCAGCAGATTTAAGTTAGCTTAAGAGAGGGTAGCCTATATAAGAGAATAAGTTGCGATGAATTTGAAGAAATTCACTGAGAGGTTATACGAGAAAAGTACAGAAAGCAGGTATAGATAGGACTTTTTGGAAATAATGAAGAATGAAGGGAGATCTCTGAGAAGTAAAGAAAGTTTTGTTTGCAAAATACTGCAGTAAAACAAACCCTGTCCTTTCCTTGTGTTATCCCACTATGTGTTTGTGTACCCTTCTGTATTTATGTTCTTCATGTCTTTATATGTTTATCTGATAAGACTTATATTGTAGAATTTTTCTAATACTCAGCTACATGAACTATGATGAGGAATACTGTAATCCTCAAATATAATTTACATTAATAATATGTTATTTACTTTGTAAAGATGTTTTTTCTGTTTTGTTCTAATGCTCATGTGTGAAGTTGATGTTTCAAAAGTTATTCTGATCTTTTACGTATGTACTTATGTCATAATTTTTGTGACACTGATGTATTTGTTATTTCGATTCTTTTATAAAGCCTGTATTACTGCGAATGTCATCTGTACTATTATGTTCTTTAATGATATACTTTGTACCTTTGTTATTGTATTCTCATGTTGTAAAATTGTAATTGACACCAGTTCATCAAATTAAGTAACTTGTACATTACATTTCACTGCACATGTTTCTGTTGGTCATAGCATATGGACAATATGTGAGAAGTAGGGACTGATAGTGTTTGCACGTGTGTTAATAATTCAGCAAGGGACTGGATAACAGCATTGCTGGTTCTAAGGACATTTCAAACAAATTCTTTGGGAGTGGACAAGTGGTGGTTTAAAACTGGACTTGCTATATTCTCCGCAAGACTCTTTGATGGTGATTGTGCACCTGCACAGTTGGAACCGATGGCTGCTGGCCGTCTCTACAAGGACTACAGTGGGTCTGCACCTTTGATGACCCACCAATACCATTATTTCTACAAGGACTGCAGTGGGTCAGCACCTTTGATGACCCACCAATACCGTTATTTTCACAAGGACTGCAGTGGGTCTGCACCTCTGGTGGCCCACCAATAACATAATCTCTACCAGGACTACATTGGGTCTGCTCTGTGATGACCAACCTACCAATATTCTGCAAAACTTCGACTGACTCTGCTGTGGGTTTGCTCTGTTGTGGGCCATTACCTGTCAGCATTTCAAGAGTCAGCACTGTCTTTCTGTTAGAAGGACAACACTACTTCTTCAAGACTGCATGGAAATCCACTACTTCTGTGTGCATTTTCTCTTACTGCTCAGACATTGAACAAAAACACTGCTATTTTACTGTGATGCACGATCAGGACTGTCTTTATGGACTGTGAGAAAATTTTAGCATTTGACCAACAATGTATTAATAAGTGTGTGCATTTCATATCTTTGTTATTGTAGTTATGAAAAATTTTATCAAATCTGTATTGGCCACTGCCCAAAACAATTTGTAAATTTTTTTGTGGGGAGCATGGGGGCTATGTAAGTAGGCTGTTTAGGTTTTTTTTTATTGGTAACGCCGCCGCCACATAGCGCTCTGTATGAAAATCACTGGCTGTGCCGTGTGCAGTCTGTGGCTGGTTTGCATTGTTGTCTGCCATTGTAGTGTTCGGCAGTGGCAGCTGGATGCTAACAGCGCGTAGCGTTGCGCAGTTGGAGGTGAGCCGCTAGCAGTGGTGGACGTGGGGAGAGAGATGGCGGTGTTTTGAAATTTGTAAGAATTGATGTCATGAACATATATATATATATATATATATATATATATATATATATATATATAAAGGTAAATACATTGTTTGTTCTCTATTAAAATCATCTTTCATTTGCTAACTGTGCCTATCAGTAGTTAGTGACTTCCATAGTTTGAATCTTTTATTTAGCTGGCAGTAGTGGCGCTCACTGTATTGCAGTAGTTCGAGTAACGAAGATTTTTGGTGAGGTAAGTGATTTGTGAAAGGTATAGGTTAATGTTAGTCAGGGCCATTATTTGTAGAGATTATTGAAAGTCAGATTGCGTTGCGCTAAAAATATTGTGTGTCAGTTTAAGCACAGTTTTGTATAATTTTTCCAAGGGGACGTTTCAGCATGAATATCAAGAGCTCAGATGGAAACCCAGTTCTAAGCAAAGAAGGGAAAGCAGGAAGGTGGAAGTAGTATATAGAGGGTCTATACAAGAGCGATGTTCTTAAGGACAATATTATAGAAATGGAAGAGATTGTAGATGAAGATGAAATGGGAGATATGACACTGCGTGAAGAGTTTGACAGAGCACTGAAAGACCTAAGTATAAACAAGGCCCCGGGAGTAGACAACATTCCATTAGAACTACTGACAGCCTTGGTTGAGCCAGTCCTGACAAAACTCTATCATCTGGTGAGCAAGATGTACAAGACAGGCGAAATACCCTCAGACTTCAAGGAGAATATAATAATTGAAATCACAAAGAAAGCAGGTGTTGACAGATGTGAAAATTACCGAACTAAAGTTTAATAAGCCACTGCTGCCAAATACTAACACGAATTCTTTACAGACGAATGGAATAACTGGTAGAAGCCGACCTTGGGGAAGATCAGTTTGGATTCCGTAGAAATGTTAGAACACGTGGGGCAATACTGACCCTACGACTTATCTTAGAAAATAGATTAAGGAAAGGCAAACCCACGTTTCTGGCATTTGTAGACTTGGCAGTTATGAGAGTCGAGGGACATGAAAGGGATACTGAGGTTTGGAAAGGAGTGAGACAGGGTTGTAGCCTCTGCCCGATGTTATTCAATCTGTATATTGAGCAGGCAGTAAAGGAAACAAAAGAAAAATTTGGAGTAAGAATTAAAATCCATGGAGAAAAAATAAAAACTTTGAGGTTTGCCAATGACATTGTAATTCTATCAGAGACAGCAAAGGACCTGGAAGAGCAGGTGAACGGAATGGACAGTGTCTTGAAAAGAGGATATAAGATGAACATCACCAAAAGCAAAACGAGGATAATGGAATGTACCCACATTAATTCGGGTGATGCTGAGGATATTAGATTAGGAAATGAGACAAAGTAGTAAAAGAGTTTTGCTTTTTGGGGAGCAAAATAACTAATGGTAGTCGAAGTAGCGAGGATAAAATGTAGACTGATAATGGCAAGGAAAGTATTTCTGAAGAAGAGAAATTTGTTAACATCGAGTATAGATTTAAGACTCAGTAAGTCGTTTCTGAAAGTATTTGTATGGAGTGTAGCCATGTATGGAAGTGAAACATCTACGATAAATAGTTCAGACAAGAAAAGAATAGAAGCTTTCGAAATGTGGTGCTACAGAAGAATGCTACAGATTAGCTGGGTAGATCACATAACTAATGAGGAGGTATTGAATAGAATTGGAGTGAAGAGAATTTTGTGGCACAACTTGACTAGAAGAAGGGATCGGTTGGTAGTGCATATTTTGAGTCATCAAGGGATCACCAATTTTGTACTGGAGGACAGCAAGGAGGGTAAAAATCGTAGAGGGAGACCAAGAGATGAATACACTAAACAGATTCAAAAGGATGTACGTTGCAGTAGGTACTGGGAGATGAAGAATCTTGCACACGATAGAGTAGCAAGGAGAGCTGCATCAAACCAGTCTCTCGACTGAAGACTACAGCAACAACAACAGTACAAAGGTAACAAATGTTCATTTCTCGCTTAGAGACAATGAAATCAGGGTAAATATACACATACATAGATACATTATACATGGCATAATAAATATTTAAAAATAACAAAGAAATAAATTATTTGACTAAGCAGGAAGTCTGGGTGCAGTGTGGAAAAATATATTACAAAGCATTGACATTCTTGTTTTACAAGGACATATTACAGCATAATCTTTTGATTGTGGTTTCGACGAAATTTTTTGTAGTAAACACGTAACACTTTACCGATTTGTGGCTTTCATAACCTGCAAAAAAAGTTTCGCTACACTTGGATAGGTATGACTTGCACTGGGAGTGGTAGATCTTCGGGTATAAATTTGAGCACTGCACTTGAATGATGGAAATTGATTGTACTTTCCCAGTGGAGGAAAAGTAGGGCATCACTTTCACTCTGGAGATTGAAGTGGTTGTCTGAATGTGGTGGTGCGTTGGAAAAGCATCTGCGATCAGGAAATGGAAGACTGGTTCTGCAACGTGTTGAGCCGTTTGCTGGCGGTCTCTATTCCACTTGACACATGTTCGAGCTTCCCATTCATGTTCTCGTATATGAAAAATACAGAGAAAAACTGTATTAGAATGTGCTTACTTGTTAATAACTTAGTCTAAAAGAAAATTGGATTAGGTAGGGATAACTATTGTTTATGTACATAACGTCTAATTCTCTTAGGAGTGCTTAGTTCTCGTATTTATTTACCTTTCTGGTTTTATTTGGGTCGACACGTTTTCGTCATTACTTGGCCTGGTCTATAAATTCGGTAGCAATTGTCAAAATCGAGTTAAAGAGTTTTCAGATTAGTGTCTCGGTGATTTTATAAGATTCATAAGTGCTTAACTCATGGCTTTACCAGATTTGATACTGAAAGTATTTCAAACACATTTGGCGCCCGCGCTCGTTGAGCAAAGGAATCTGTATTGTTGAGCGCGCAGCGTACTCTGTGTTACGTCCGTTTGTCATGGTCACGTGATAGTAACTTGACGGCTTGGCAACGCTAGCAGCAGTGTTCTGCGAGAGGCAGAACGTTTGGTTTCTATTAGACGTGTTGTGAGTTTTTACATTTTTCATCGACTCGGAATTACGAAAGCAGCCAGACGTGGCGACTCCCGCAGCTGTGTCGAAGAATGTGTCCGTGGAAAGACGTACAGTACACGTAGCGGTAAGTACAACACTTATTCACTAGCACAATTCGGCTTTCTACAACGTGGTTTCGTGGCACAAGTACTTATAACATTACTTCACACCCGGAATGTCACACATGTCCACAAAGTTATCATCCTTTCAGTTCACACGTTATGGTTATTTCGTATCCATATGTATCTAGTCGTCATGTTAAAGTTCACACGCACCACTTTTATACGTGTCCGTTTATTGTTTGTCTATAGTCTGTTTACACGTAGCAGCATATACATGTCCATTAATTGATGACTGCATTATTACTATAAAGTACAGTTAAAAATGGTTCAAATGGCTCTGAGCGCTATGCAACTTAACTTCTCAGGTCATCAGTCGCCTAGAACTTAGAACTAATTAAACCTAAGGACATCACACACATCCATGCCCGAGGCAGGATTCGAACCTGCGACCGTAGCAGTCGCGCGGTTCCGGAGTGCGCGCCTAGAACCGCTAGACCACCGCGGCCGGCAAAGTACAGTTAACATTCGTTACATATATTATGTCTAAAAATTATTTACAAAGAAAAATTAGTCTCTGTGACTACAAGGCCTGACGAAGAAACGTATCTCTTATTCATAGTTTGTGCTTCCAAGGCACTTTAGGTTTACACCTTTCTACAATAGTTACTCTTTTCTCAAGTTCAGCTCTTTTATTTTCTCTCTGTTAATTACGTCGTTAATTTGAAGACATAGTGAATGTGTCTTCGTACACGGTGTACTAGTGAAATGGTCGTACGGGAAAATACCCTCTTCATCGATACTTCGGAAATGCTGCGTCCCATCGCTTGTGCGCCGACTATAACATCACGTTCAAACTCATGTAAGTCCTCATAACCTGCTTTTTTAGCAGCAGTAACCGATCTAACAACTGCGCCAGACACTTGTTGTCTTATATACACGGTGCCGACCGCAGCGCCGTATTCTGCCTGTTTACATATCTCTACATTTGAATATGCATGCCTATACCACTTTCCTTGGCGCTTCAGTGTAATTACTACATGAAACATTTCCACGAGGTATCTTCCTAGCGCAAATATTTGCATCATATTTGCGTCAGTTACCACCACTAGTTTCTTTCTTATTGAGTAACTCATTCCATTCTCGTTGTGTGAACCAATCTGTACACACAGGATTCCATTCAAGGGTAGTTCTGTCAAAGGTGTTGGTGAATTGAAAATGCCGCTTATTTTTCTTATATCTATGTTTGGATACTAGCAGAAAAGGCGCTGACTCTTTAATCCCTGAAAAACTTCCCAGCTCCTTGCAGCTGAAGATTTTTAAATGTTTATGCCCTGGTAGTGGATCCTCAGTTTAAAAGCTATACGTTTCTATGTGCCACTACAAAATCTTTCTTGGACCATCTTAGGAAGGTTGGTCCAATACAGTAATTCAGTTCTCATGGGACAAAGAGGATAAATCGTGTCATAATACTGACAACAGTGACTTCTTAAGAGCTCTTACCATAAGGCAGCGCAACATGCTTATCACAATAGCGAACAGGTGGGAGAGATGCAAACAGAGTGCCAAGTTAATAAACTACAGTGAAACACACTGCGTGCTGTGAACGCCCCTTCAGGCAGTTCTCCGGGCCCATTGTGCGTTACGAAGTGCCTACGCGAGACGTTGTCAACGAAAAGAAGATCTTAAATTGAACTAGAGGCGTCTTAGGTTTGTTAATTATACTGACACGTGGCAGTACCTTACTAAGTGAGGGTTAGTTCCGGTACCAGTGATTCCGCTCTCCTTCACTTCTGTCCATTCCCCTACAGGGAATTTGCTGTAGTGTTCTGGAACTCATTTCAGAAATTCCAGGTGCACGCTTCCACCTGTAGTTCTTAATACGATGTCGTGAGAATGTGGAAATTTTTACTCAGATTCAGGAATTTAACTAGCGACGTGCCTTGGCTGCTTGCCAGTAACACTAAGTATTTATGACCGGTCGACTTCTCTGGCGTAGCGTTAACAAATTATATACAAGAGCGTTTCTCGTGAATCAGTCTATCTATTAGTGAAAACAGTATCAAAATTCCTGCAGTAGCTTCTGATGTACAGACACCAAACACAAATGAACACTTGTATATTCGATGATGAGCGATATGATGGTATTTAAAACCAACTGCAAACTGCTGTCCACAAGCTAACTTTACTGTGCCAAGAATGTTATATGAAACTCTCTAGTAACTGGACAAAATAAAAGCGATTTTATGACTCGAACATGTAAGATAAAAAATCATCATTTACAAGAGCTGTGGAATAACGTGCAAAATTAAATGAAATAAAAGATGAAGGTTTTAGATTACAATTAAATCTTATTTTATTATTATTTTTAATTGTTTTTTTTTACCACTGCCGTACAGCCACTCAACATTTTAAAAATTGAAACAGGACATCGTATGGTTCTTCATTTTTTACTATTTATTTATTTATTTTTTAGGGGCTGTTGAGGGGGGGGGGGGGGGAAGTAGTAGCTTTGCTACTGATGTGTTGAAAGCCATGGGCAGTCGACCGACCTTGATTCACTGGTAAACCGACTTCATGAACAGACCCGTATACCCACCAGGTACATATCTGCGGCACAGGCGAGGGGTTTGCTACACCATTGACACATAGAGACATTTATTAGCACACGATTGCAAGCATTGCAACAACATAACAAACGTACCACTAACAAGTGTAAATACTCGTTGATTTTTCAGAGATAGGAGCAGTCTGACAGCACCCACCACAATACGAGGGCCACGCCAGTCACCAGCGGTTACATTTCAACAAGCAACCGACGCTGACCTGGGGAGTCATCTCCACCAGACCAGCTTCCAGTAGTGAGTTCACCAGTGGGAGAAGTTGCACTGTGCAACACATGAACCACTTCTAGGCTCCGATCAGCAGCCTGAACTGTCCTGGGCGGCGGTGGTTCGCGTCCGAGGTGTTGCGATCAGCCACACACCAACACTAGGGCTAACAGTTCAGCAGCTGCCATCGGGTAGGCTCTTCTGGGTCCTGACAGTCCCCACGAGAATTCTGGCAGTCGTATGCACTGCTGGTACTTGCCCATGACGCCACGCTGCGCAAACAGGAGCACACATTTCAATTAGTTTAAATTAGATAAAGTAGTGTGTAACCTGAAGGACCGATGACCTCACTAGCCTGGTCGCATATGATCTTACCACAATTTCCAATTTTCAGTTCTCCGTGCTATGCATCATTGATGCTTTGCCCTTAAGAGCAGAATCTGTTAGCGCCGTACCATACCATGGCAATCGAAAAAAAGGAGAAACTACACTACTGACCATTAAAATTGCTACACCAAGAAGAAATGCAGATAATAAACGGGTATTCATTGGACAAATATATTATACTAGAACTGATATGTGATTACATTTTCACGCAGTTTGGGTGCATAGATCCTGAGAAATCAGTACCCAGAAGAACCACCCCTGGCCGTAATAACGGTCTTGATACGCCTGGCCATTGAATCAAACAGAGCTTGCATGGCGTGTACAGGTACAGGTGCCCCTGCAGCTTCAACACAGTACCACAGTTCATCAAGATCAGTGTCTGGCGTATTGTGATGAGCCAGTTGCTCGGCTACCATTGACAGGCGTTTTCAATTGGTGCTGGCCAGAGCAGCAGTCGAACATTTTCTGTATCCAGAAAGGACCATGCAGGACCTGCAACACGAGGTCGTGCATTATCCTGCCGAAATGTAGGGTTTCGAAAGCATCGAAGGAAGGGTAGAGCCACGCGTCGTAACACATCTGAAACGTAACGTCCACTGTTCAAAGTGCCGTCAATGCGAACAAGAGGTGACCGAGACGTGTAACCAATGGCATCCCATACCGTCACGCCGGGTGATACGCCAGTGTGGTGATGACGAATACACGCTTCCAATGTGCGTTCACCGCGATGTCGCCAAACACGGATGCGACCATTATGATGCTATAAACAGAACCTGGATTCATCCGAAAAAATAACGTTTTGTCATTCGTGCACCCTGGTTCGTCGTTGAATACACCATCGCAAGCGCTCCTGTCTGCTGCAAACGTCGTCGAATTGTTCGTGCAGATGGTTGTTGTCTTGCAAACGTCCCCATCTGTTGACTCAGGGATCGAGACGTGGCTGCACGATCCGTTACAGCCATGCGGATAAGATGCCTGTCATCTCGACTGCTAGTGATACGAGGCCGTTGGGATCCAGCACGGCGTACCGTATTATCCTCCTGAACCCACCGATTCTATATTCTGCTAACAGTCATTGGATCTCGGCCAACGCGGACAGCAATGTCGCGATACGATAAACCGCAATCGGGATAGTCTACACGAGGCATCACAATAACGATTCACCAGGAAACGCTGTTTTTGTATGAGAAATCGGTTGGAAACTTTCCACATGTCAGCACGTTGTAGGTGTCGCCACCGGCGCCAACCTTGTGTGAATGCTCTGAAAAGTTAATCATTTGCCTATCACATCATCTTCTTCCTGTCGGTTACATTTCGCGTCTGTAGCACGTCATCTTCGTGGTGTAGCAATTTTAATGACCAGTTGTGTACTTAGCATCACCTTGTCCGATGATGCCATATTCTTTGCCTTTTCTGAAGGCTGCCAAATGGAGGCACTTGCCCCTTTCCGGAATCTGGGTGCAGCCTTTTTATTCTTGACAGAATTGTCTCACATTTCTAACAAAGATTATCAGTGACTCTATTGTAGAAGTAGCACTGTTGATCCCTTGGGGAATAGTACTATAAATCACGAATTTTTGTGGTTGTTTCGTTGTGCCGGAGCTGCCGCCTATGACTTCGCATAACTAGCCATGTTGCTATATAGTCCCACTCCAATAAGAGAAGAAACTGAGAAAACAGTTTAAATGGTCTTAAGAATTGTGACTTTTAATGTGAAGGAACCCAGCGATAACATTCTCGCCACACAGAAGTTCAGCTTCTGGGGAATTGCGATTGAACGCAAAAGCCTTGATTATTATTTATATAGTTTTTAAATACCTTTCTGTTATGTATCATTATTATATTAAGATCAATAACAATATATTAAGGTCAATAGCATTGCATTTCAGTAGGTAGTTCCTTCTATAATGAAGTCAACACACTAACGGAAAAATGTAGCTGCGTGTCGTATACTGTCCAATAATGCAAAAGATTAAATATCATAAACTGATCTAATTAATCTGACATTATGTTATCTAAACACGAATGTAATAGGTAGCGCTCTGGAACTGTTTCTGTAACAGAAATAATTTAAATGCGAACATATTTAGGTTAGGCTTTACCGTGACTGTTACTGACATTAAAGGAAACAACAAGTTCACTGTTACCAGTCACCGTTTTATTTATTTCCCCGACGCATTTCTAAGGTTTATACCTCCATCATCGGGTGGATTTACATTAGTAAGTATTACATTTGTGTGTGTGTTGTGTTACGATTTTTGGAGGAACTTGTGACACTACCTAGTGGAGAAACAAGACACTATTTCAGAATATGGTTTAGGATTACTTTTGACAAAAAAAATTAAACTGATATCTAATGGTAAACCTTAAATAAGTAAACTACAGTACCTTCAGTGGTCGCAGGTTCCTTTTGTTGTCGTAACACATCACATGCATACTGCCACATTTGTAAACAAATATGGCGTCAGGTATCAGCTGGGTGTAAGGAAGGTATAGCAGAAGAGAAAACATAATCGCAAAGTGCAAAGAGTATACATCGTAACAACATTATTACAGAATAATTGCTTTAAGCATTTGGCGGTGTTTGTTTTGAGGTGTCAAATATATTTGTGTGTGTGTACTTCAGGTGGTATATAAATCCAATTGTGACAAGTTAAAAGCGCTAAACATTCGTACTCGTTTATACAATCAGGTGAAATGTTAAAATGGCACCCTAAAACACTCAATAATGGCAAAGTAATGACAACACAAAAAACCAAAAGAAAATAACATCTTCCATACAATCCCCTTTCTGGGTAACATTTCATACTAGATTGCCAATGTCTTCAAACGGAAAGGCACAAGCATATCCTTTACAACAGACAAAAGAATGGACAGAAGTTACCCCACAACAAAATTGCTCACGAAACCCACTTCATCACACAGGTGTGTACAAAATTGCATGTATGGACTGTGACTGCTTCTACAAAGGCCAGACAGGCAGATCATTTGACATTAAGTGCAAGGAACACATGGCAGCACTAAAAAACAAAAAATATCACACATCAGTAATAGCTACCCACCTGCATGAAACAAAACACCATGTTAACAACACAAGTATTGGCATACTACACATCCAACAAAAAGACAGAAAACTAGACATCCTTGAAACACTCCAAATATACAAACATCAAATGAAATAACCAGAATCCATCTTCAATGGCAAAAATGACAATATTTACAATAGTATCATCTCCGTTTTCCGCAACTGCCTACGCTCTTAAAAATGCACACACACACACACACACACACACACACACACACACACACACAAACACACACCTAATATTTACCATAAATATTGACAGCTACCAAGAGTACAAGAGATTGACCTCATTCACAGATAACTCATCATACCAATAGCTTGTACCCCTTGTCAGCTTAAAACTGTATGTACATCAACTACTTGCACAAGTGTATATCTATCTGTATATTTTATAGCATTAACCATTGTATAACCCCAACCTTTAGGCAGCTAATATATGCAAACCTTAAGACTCCTTACCATGTAAATGTTTGCTCTCATAATCACTCTTTCCCACTCCTCTCTCTCTCTCTCTCTCTCTCTCTCTCTCTCTCTCTCTCTCTCCCACCCACCCACCCACACACACACACACACACACACACACACACACACACACTTTTTCTCTCTCTCTACCTCTCCTTCTGCCTCCAGCCCCTCACTTCACATCTGTTTATTAATCCCAATCAAAGAGTGTAATGTATGTATGACTTTGCTGTTGTAGCCAATATGATCATTGTAATTTAAGTCTGTAACATTTCACCTAATTGTTACCAACAAGTATGAAGTTTAAGCCATTTTAACATTTCACCTGATTGTATAAACGAGTACGAATGTTTAGCAGTTTTAACTTGTCACAATTGGATTTATATACCACCTGAAGTACACACACACAAATATATTTGACACCTCAAAACAAACACCGCCAATTGCTTAAAGCAATTATTCTGTAATAATGTAGTTACGATGTATACTCTTTGCACTTTGCGATTATGTTTTCTCTTCTGCTATACCTTCCTTACATCCAGCTGATTCCTGACGCCATATTTGTTTACAAATGTGGCAGTATACATGTGATGCGTTACGACAGCAAAACGAACCTGTGACCACTGAAGGTACTGTAATTTACTTATTTAAGGTTTGCCATTAGATATCAATTTAATTTTTTTGTCAAAAGTAATTCTAAACCATATTCTGAAATAGTGTCTTGTTTCTCCACTAGGCAGTGTCACAAGTTCCTCCAAAAATTGTAACACAATACACACACTAATGTAATACTTACTAATGTAAATCCATCCGATGATGGAGGTATAAACCTTCGAAACGCGTCGTGGAAATAAATAAAACGGTGACTGGTAACAGTGAACTAGTTGTTTCATTTAAGAAATAATTTAATTTTCTTATTCGTAATCTTTTAAAGTAGCCAAGAGTCACTACTAGCCCGACCTTTCTTTAACATAAGTCATAGACCTCAAACGCACTCGCTTCTCTTTTGAGCTTTTAGTAAAACCACAGTAAAGGTTGATATATTTTGCTAGCTTAATACTTAGGCATAATACCTTCACCAAAAATCCACCATACGTTTCAAATGTATGAATTTTGACAGATATAGTCAGCGATCTATTTTGTCTCTACGGTGAAATCCGTCACTAATGTAAACAACATCTCTGTCTTTATTTTATGAAGCAACGTTCATTAACTTTCAACTTTAGAACAAAAATAAACCAGTCCTTCGTATTTGTTCTTTTAAATGGATAGCTCACTCATACATCATTTTAGACAGAGACTATGTCCCTAATTAGTCTACTACGATTTCATCAGTTAAATGATCTTGAAGGGAAAATTCTTTAACTCCTAAGTACTTTGGATTGCCTGTCTTGCGTTCATTTGCCACTCTAGAGTCTCTGGCTTTGATAGCTGTTTTCCACTTCTTAATATTCCATGGCTTAAGATCTCGCTTGTTTCTCTCATAATGAGAGTAACCTCGGGCTGAATGAGAACGCGTGGACTAAGTTTCGACTTTTAAACAAAATAACAATTTATTTACTTATGTTTACTCACTACATACCATAAGCGATAACGAGTTATCGGGTCACAAACAAAGCAAATCCCTACTCTTAGGGAATTGAAGTAATGCAAAAAATAACATAAAATAAAAAAATTAAAAAATCCCAGATGCTACCAACACTTTTTAACTCAATTTAAAAGACAAATTGCAAAATTTTCGGCCATTTCAGGTGTTACTGATGCGCGATCCCATTAACAAAATCTTAATCAAAATGTCACTGGTCACTATTAACTACAGGAGTAATGGTCGCAGCAGAAATATGGTTCAGTTGGGTTCTCGATCAACACGAAACGTTAGTATCGCTGCTCTGAGGGAGGTTAATTTCAAACACCGGTCTATGTGACCGGTAGCAATCTTCAAATCTATACAAAAATCGAGAACTTCTCTTAACAAAAAATAATTCAGTACTCACAAAATGCTATTCACCCATCACCTGAAATACCAGATCCATCCAATACATTCACGGCCGTTACTCTATGCCTCAGAGAACGCCTTCGTCACACTTTTACAATTAATCACAGTGCCCACTTTATACCCGTGACACAGATACACCATAACCGGAACCCCGACTCAAATAGCTTCAGTCCGATCGCTGAAGTCAGACAATACTATTTCGATTCACGATTCATAATCCTCAGAAAACTCGTAACTGCGTTACAAGTACAAAACTTAAACCCACACTAAGCTAATTGAAGAATGCGATACTGCGATAATTCTTCAAAAAGATATAGGAGCGCAATAAAATTAAAATATTTCCAGTCAGCGATATCCAGCCCTACACCCCTTGCTGCAGTATTTCACCGAAATATGAACACTTTTGGTCATACTTCTAAATTTGCCTAAACTTCCCTCAATCGTACGATTAATTAATATCGGTAACTAACTGCATCAGCTCAAGTTATCGAAGAAATAGTAATTAAATATCCGGTCCTTCTTACCCTCTACACACAAACATAGTGCCTCTTAAGTGCCTCTCACTGCTCCTCGATAGTCACTCCACTTTCCTCCGGCATAAATATATAACTGAACAGTTTCGTTGACAAAAGTACGCCGCCACCATTACCGCTTAACAATTAACAACGAGCAACGTATGGCTGTCAGACGTTCCTCTAGAGGCCAGCTGGTGCACGGTGATCTCTAGCTCCAGCGCTCTGCGGTTGTCTCTGGGCTGACGGATGATCTTTGTCAACACCTCCCGAATATGTTGCGCAAGATGCTCGACTATATACACAAATACATAAGACATACATTATATACAGAAAGCTAAAAATTTTTGCGTATTCCTTTTCCCATATTTTATTTGTCTAGCGCTGTTTCAATAGAATGAAAGGAACCCTATAGAAAATTACGTCGCCAAAACGTGCGGAATCATTCTGTCCCAAAACAAATTCTGTTGATACCTTGATGCAGCGGCGATTTCGACATCGTTCATCAGTCAAGATAGATGCGGCACTTCGCAGACCCTCAATCTCTTCTCTGTCACTTACTGTCACAGTGCGCCTCTCCAACTGCTGTTTTCCCTACACGTCGATTCCGACATCAATTCCCAGAATGACCCCAACGTCATATGAGCAACCCGTATATGAACCCATATATGTGCTCGTCATCCGTTTAACAATGCCCATTTGGAAGCCCGTTCCTTTTGACGCTAACGAAATCACAACACTTGTTTCCCGTTTTCTGTTGATGAAGAAGACACGTGATGGCTTCCAGAATATCCATTCCGTTTTACACGGAAGAGCTACTGTTGTTCTCTCTGAAGAATACGGTCCTGATATACCTTAGTTATGTACATTTATACTTAATTTTTGGAGCTAAATACATGATCCGTAAAAAAATGATAGTTTACCGCGAAAGAAGAGAGAAAAGTGTGAAATTTCCACGCCGATAAAATGTTCTCTCTAGGAACTATAGCCTTCTCAAACTCTGGCGTGCAACGCAGTGCTCAATTCAGACATAGAGCTGCGAATGCTGCAGTCCAGTTGACCTGACAGTATAATAGTGTGACAAAGTGATGAGACGCGCACTGCCTCATTTCAGTCGTAGTTTGTTAACAGTCAATTCGGGTGGCCAATTTGAGGGTGCTTTAGAAAGGCCTGGGTTACTCTCCTCCCAACAAACAAAAATATTACTTTCAAAACGCATTTATTTAACTTCAGTTATTCCAGGCAATAAAAACATAGAAAGAGTGTAAGTAATGCAATACGTCCATTAACGTGATAATATATTAACTTCCGTAAGCAAAGTGTTACAAATGTCATCTAGATCGAATAAGTGTTTTGTAAAGTAGATCGGCCACTGTGCTGGATGGTGGAACTTGGTAAATGGAGGTCAAAAATCCCCGTCCGCGTTAGACGTCCGATATGATATCAGAGATGCAAAGCAGTACATTTTCAAGTAAACGGGTTTCATTCCTGTCGTTGCCGATAATACCAGCGCCCAAAGGCCTTTAACAGCGCATGCCCGGTTGAAGGAGGCGCTGCAATTAACACGCTCTGCGTGCCTGCGACAGGCGTCATGAGGAGTCATGTGAAGTTAGCAACCAACTTCCGAAAATATAATTTTTTATAAACTTTTGATAGATGTGCTTTAGTTCTTTAGTTCTCTGTACGAAGTTTGAATAGTCCTGCAGAACTCCGAAAAAAAAAAATCTGCCGATAATAGTTAATGAGGGACCCATTTTCACTGCTTGCGAAGTTGGCACCCAGCTTTCGAGAAACATACATTTTCACAGATTTATTGGTAGAGATGCTATAGTTCTAGAGTTTTCTGTACAAAAAGTGAATAGTTCTGCAGAGTTTCGTACAAAAAGTTAAGGTCGTAATTGTGAATTGGTGAAGAGCTGTTATTAGAGAAGGGCAAACTCATTTATCTTTGGGAACTAGTTAACTGGTGATCTTCCCTTTTATGGGAACTGTTCATTTTTACTCTTTGACCGCTCCTTTTTTATCTAATTGTGTGCTACATCCATTACAGATAAATTTCCAGAAAATATTTCAAATACGCACAAGTATTACTTCTGCATGATAAATGCATTGTTTACCTAATGTAGTCAGGTTGTTTACTTCGGTTTCCTCAGATGAATGTGTTCTCAGAAAGCGTCACATTAGCTGTGTGATGTGACAGGTCAGTGACCGCAAGTCAGGCAGAGAGAGCTCAGAACAAGCTGACCAGAAGTAAGGATTACGGAACCCGTTAACGACTCTGTGTAGACAGACTCAATTGCCATTCACTTTCGAGATAAGCACTTAGTCATAGATAGTATAAAATCTTCCAGTTCGTTTACTGAAAACTATATATGTTTATGTGGGCTTTACGGTCGTGAAATAATTGGAAATAAACTCTCATTAATAGTTTACTTTTACAATATGTGGGTGCGTTAATTAACTACACATGAAAGTGTCATACTGTGTGAGAAGCGAAAATTTATTTGGAACTGAACTGCATACTAATTGTATCAGCAACGGCTGCAACTACATAAATGTGTTGGGTGAATGTCGAAACTTAACAAGTGAAAAGAAACAAGAAAAAAATGTATTTTCTAAATCTTGATGACGCAGCTCACGTCATTGCTCTGAAAATCTTTACAATCGCAAAACAAAACCAGTTTTTGTTGAATCATTAGCTGAAAAGCGCCCCAAGGCACACGCATGGACTCAAGAATCAGTTATTAGAGAAAGAGAACTTCTGGTATTAATGTACTTAGAACATATGCTTTAGGCACAAATGTAGTTGAAAATAAAAGAAAATCCGCTACTAGTAGTGTGTTGGTTAGGAGGAGGTCAATGAGGGCCCGCAACCAACCTGTCTGTGTGTAAGACACATTGGTCCTACACCTGGAGTTATGTTCTGGGGTGCGATTTCGTACGACAGCAGGAGCATTCAAGTGGGTATTCCACGTTCCTTGACTGAAATTTAGTGCGTCAATCAAGACTTTCGTCCTGTTGAGCTGCCATTCATGAGTAGCATTTCGAGGAGTGTTTCCAACAAAATAACGCTGACCCACTTACAGATGTTGTAACCTAACATGCTCTACAGAGTGTCACCATGTTGCCTTGGTCCCCTTGGTCTCCAGATCTGTCCCCAGTAGAGCACATATTGCACGTCATCCGCTACCAGAATTAACCGTCCTTGTACTGGAACAGGCATGGAACTCCATCCCACCAACTGACATCCAGAAGTTATACACTAAAATAGATGCACGTTTCCATGCTCACATTCACATTCTGGTACACTAGAATATCACATTTGCAATGGCTTAGCTTGCTCTTACATTAACCTGTGATCTTGCAATGTTAACCATGTTCATGTTACCTAGACAAATGTATTCCCGAAATGTCATTACTCTATATTAATTATTTGTTGTTGTTGTTGTTGTTGTTGTTGTGCTCTTCAGTCCTGGGACTGGTTTGATGCAGCTCTCCATGCTACTCTATCCTGTGCAAGCTTCTTCATCTCCCAGCAACTACTGCAACCTACATCCTTCTGAATCTGTTTAGTGTATTCATCTCTTGGTCTTCCTCTACGATTTTTACCCTCACGCTGCCCTCCAATACTACACTGGTGATCCCTTGATGCCTCAGAACATGTCCTACCAACCGATCCCTTCTTCTAGTCAAGTTGTGCCACAAACTCCTCTTCGCCCAATCCTATTCAGTACCTCCTCATTGGTGATATGATCTACCCATCTAACCTTCAGCGTACTTCTGTAGCACCACATTTCTAAAGCTTCTATTCGCTTCTTGTCCAAACTAGTTATCGTCCAGACATGGCTCTGCTCCATACAGATACTTTCAGAAACTACTTCCTGACAATTAAATATATACTAAATGTTAACAAATTTCTCTTCTTCAGAAACGCTTTCCTTGCCATTGCCAGTCTACATTTTATATCCGCTCTACTTCGACCATCATCAGTTATTTTGCTCCCTAAATAGCAAAACTCCTTTACTACTTTAAGTGTTTCATTTCCTAATCCAAATCCCTCAGCATCACCCGACTTAATTCGACTTCATTCCATTATCCTCGTTTTGCTTTTGTTGATGTTCATCTTATATCCTCCTTTCAAGACACTGTCCATTCCGTTCAACTGCTCTTCCAAGTGCTTTGCTGTCTCTGACAGCATTACAATGTCATCGGCGAACCTCAAAGTTTTTATTTCTTCTCCATGGATTTCAATACCTGCTCTGAATTTTTCTCTTGTTTCCTTTACTGCTTGCTCAATATACAAATTGAATAGCACCGGGAAGGAGCTACAACCCTGTCTGACTCCCTTCCCAACCACTGCTTCCCTTTCATGTCGCTCGACTCTTTTAACTGCCATCTGGTTTCTGTACAAATTGTAAATAGCCTTTCGCTCGCTGTATTTTAGCCCTGTCACCTTCAGAATTTTAAAGAGAGTATTCCAGTCAACATTGTCAAAAGCTTTCTCTAAGTCCAGAAATGCTAGAAACATAGGTTCGCCTTTCCTTAATCTAGCTTCTAAGATAAGTCGTAGGGTCAGTATTGCCTCACGTGTTCCAACATTTCTACGGAATCCAAACTGATCTTCCCCGAGGTCGGCTTCTACCAGCTTTTCCATTCGTCTGTAAAGAATTCGCGTTAGTATTTTGCATCCGTGACTTATTAAACTGATTGTTCGGTAACTTTCACATCTGTCAGCACCTGCTTGGAACTATTATACTCTTCTTGAAGTCTGAGGGTATTTTTTGATGTTGCGTTTTTTCTTTTTTGCTTTACTTTTTTCGTCGGTGTATTTGTGGTCGGAGACACTACGACCCGCAAAGGTCACGGTCGGGAAGACCAAGAGGCCGAATGAACCTGTTCGCTCTGTCCTTGGCAGTCGCCTGGAAGGGCAACTGAGTGGCGGCGCGGTGTGTGGCAGCGGGTGCTTCTACCGCAGCCTCCAGCCTCTGGGGCTACCCCGCGAGTGTCGCAAGCGAGCAGCGGCGGCAGCAGCAGAGCTGAACTCAGTTCCGCGTCGCTAATTAGTCCCGCGGGCGAGCGAGCGAGCGCGTGCATTCCTGGGCGCTCTTAATGCGCGCCATTCGCATGGCGGCCGTCGCGCGCTGACGGATTGCTAAAGTCTAGCTCCGCGTGCGGCCGGCTTTCGCTATTAATTTATGCCGCCGCCGGGTTGCGTTATGTCCCGCTGCCCGACGTGTCTTCAATACCAACCGCGTGCCGCGCGCAAGAAAACGCCGTCCCAGATCTCGCCAGCATATTCCTGTCGCTAGTCATTTTCCTACGTGCCACTCGCAGATCGAACAGTTTCTACTGAATATATTAGCAATAAGTCTTCTGGTTTCAGTGAAAACGCGGAACAAAGAAAATCAATCTCGTTTGTGTCCTGGTATCGTGTGACCCTAAAACCCTCAAAGGGCAGTAATATCATGGTTATACTTGTAATCACTTGGAATTAAATAAGAAATGTCACTGAGGCTAAAAATTAATGCTTGTGAAAATTTTAATACTAATTTTATGTCTGTTTCGACGGCAGCTTAGGGCCGATTAGAATAACATAATTATTTCATTTCATGCATGTTTTGCAGTTCCCGATGTGATTGTAATAGCTGTTGAAACGACGCCTCCAGTCACAAATATCTGTGTTTTCAAATATTACGCTATGCATTTCAGGACCTATGGGCTCACCTTTGGGCTTATCTTGACAGTCACACTTGTTTAAAGATAGCACTTCAGTATGGTCCATTCTTGTTGTTAGCCCGTTAAGTGTTAAAATTTGCAACTCACGAAAAAAAAGAGTGAAAATGAGAATGTCTGCAAAAACACGCGAAACTTTCCAGATCAGCTGCGTACGTCATTCGTGGATGTCAGGTTGTTATTTAGTGCATCGCTTTGGTCAAGGCACACATGTTTAGGTGTGATCAGGTTATAGATTATGTACTACGAAACTTGCTGACGGATTACAACTGTTTACCGGACAGAGACTCGAACTCGGGACCTTTGCCTTTCCTGGACAAGTGATAGATCGATTTTTGTTTAATCATTGTTCTCGACAGTGTGGGCGGACATCTCATGAAACTGTTCAAGTTGACCGGTGAGTGTGTCACTCAGTTTTTTATTACAGAGAGCAGCCAGCCCTCCGAACGAACACGCTGAGCTATGCCGGCTCCGACTGAGCTACCCAAGCACGACCCACGACACGTCCTCACAACCTTACTTACGTCAATACCTCATCTCCTAGCTTCGAGTCTCGATTTGGCACACAGTTTTAAACTGTCAGCAAGTTTTGTATCAGCACACACTATGCTGCGGAGTGAAAAGGGCAGTCTATGATTTACTACGTTCTACAGCTCTGTATTCCTAATGCAATGAAAAAAAAAACTAGATTTGCAAGAACTAACTGAAATACATCTCCATGAATTAAAAAGAAAGTTATAGGTGGTCTATATCCACACGACCATTCTGCAATTCATCATTAAGAGTTCATCGAACCACCTTTAACCGATTTCTCTACCGTTCCACTCTGGAACGTCTTGCGGGCAATACGCACACTTAATATTTCCTTGCGAAATATTTCTCTTACTTGATAACGATGATCATTTGTCCCTATATAGGTGGGAACTGACAATATTTTCTTTTCGGAAGAGAAACTTGGTAACTGAAATATCTAAGGTCCTGTCGCAACGAAAAATGCTCTCTCTCTCTCTCTCCCTCTCTCTCTCTCTCTCTCTCATTCCGCAAGAGTGAAAAACGAGGTGTCCAGCATTTTCTATGTCCTCCGCCAATCATATCTGATACTAGATCCCACAACGTGCAGCAGTACTCCTTTACAAGAGGACGGAGAAGTGTATGTAGGAAGTCTCTTTCTTAGACCTGTTGCGTCTTCTAAGTGTTCTGCGGATAAATCGCAGTCTGTGGTTAGCTTTCCCCACAACATTATGTATTTTATCGTTCCAGTATAAGTTATACGTAATCGTAATCTCTAAGTATTTGATTGAATTCACAGCCTTTGTATTTGTGACGCAAAATTTAGCAGATCTTTTCAGTGCGCATGTGGCGGACTTCACATATTTCGTTACTTAGAGTCAGTTACCATTTCCGCACCGTATGGATATCGTGTATAGATCATTGTGCAGTTGGCTTTGGTCATGTGATGGCTTTGCAATTCCGTAAGTAACATCGTCATCTGCAGACAATCTAAGAGGGTTGCTCAGATTCTCTCCTAAATCGCTTATGGACGCGTAGAATAGGAACGGCAGAGGGTGCAAAATATTGGGGAATGTCATCTATCACTTATGATAACTACGCAAGGACATATTCTTAACGTCCTAGCTAGTAAAGTTGCCACTAGTACACAAATAGCAACATAATATCGATATCAAGTTACCTTTCATTACGAATGTGGCTGCACTCAACGACTCTGATATGCTGCACGCCATAACTTTCAATGAAATAATATCTATCTTTAAAAAAAAATACATCTATAGTTAACTTCTTGTATTTCATATATGTGAACTGTAAACATGTGAACCTTGGGCGAAGTGATGTTGGTTACTGATGGATAATTATACCCAATAAACAGCACGATAACATTCTGAAATGTTCTACTCAACTTATCTTGCAGATATAACCTACTAATTTTCATTATTTTTTCCGCGATTTCCAAATTAAACACTCAGTCTTCTAAGGCGCTATGCTGAAGCATTATTTCGCTCAGGAACAGTAAAGTTAATGTAACTGCCTAGGTACAGACGTAGACGCCCATAGAGCCTTCAACGCATAGTGTTGCAACAAAACACAAAGGTTCGTGATTGAAGGCGACTTTTCAATATAATTTCATGATATAATGACGATCTACATGTATTTTTCCTTGCGTTCTGGGAATCAATACGCAATGGCTTTAACAACTCACAAACCGCCATAAAGCTCAGTTTTGTACAAATTTTTCAAGTGGCGTACTATATGTTGTTGTGTCCAGAGTCAAATGAGTGAAATTTTTTTAAAAAATTATAAAGTTTTAAGACAATTCTTTCAGTAGGCGGCTACTACTTTTATATAAATTATTTTAAATGGTGATCAAATGGACAATATGCACTAGACAGAGACAGTGACTCCCACATTGACTATAGATAATGTAAATTTACGTTTAAAATTTCCCAAGAAGACGGTTTTAAAACCATCCAAACCATGATCAGGGTTTAGTAAATCTGTATTTTGCAGCTCGTTGGCTGTTATTTATAATCCATTGCAGCTCTACGTGTTTTTTGACAAAAGCCTGCCTTCAGGTGCAAGGATAAAAAGTGTGCGAATGTGTGTGAAATATTATGGGACTTAACTGCTAATGTCATCAGTCCCTAAGCTCACACACTACTTAACCTAAATTATCCTAAGGACTAACACACACACCCATTCCCGAGGGAGGACTCGAACCTCCGAGGGGACGAGCCTCACAGTCCGCGACTGCAGCGCCCGAGACCGCTCGGCTAATCCCGCGCGGCCCATGTTTAACTCTTGGACTATGATTTGCACCGTTGATCTTGTTAACGTACCATATCAATGCGGGAAGCGTCTGTTGCTTCTCAAAGACCACCAAACAGTGAGAGCTACTGCCCTCCTCAAACCTTATTTAAAACCTATGGTGTGACACTGCATTCTGTGGCCAACCTAACTCGGTTGAGTTTTGTCTTTCTTTCTTGTGATTTGTATTCCGCAATTAACCAAGCAATGAATCCCGGATTTACAGCATGTTTCTGTTAAACGACGTAAGCACACTTTGATGCATATTACAGTCCGATTACATTTCTCAAAAAGTGATCTACGTTGCGTATGTAACTGAACTCAGGTACAGCGAACAAGCAGAATACAGCACTGCGATCGGCAACGTCTAAATAAGACAACAAGTGTCTGGAGCAGTTGTTAGGTCGGTTACTGCTGCTACAGTGGAAGGTTATCAAAATTTATGTGACTTTGTACGTGGTATTATAGTTGGCGCACGAGCGATAGGATAACACATCTCCGAGGTAGCGATGAACTGGGGATTTTCCTGTAAGATCATTTCACGAATGTACCTTGAATATCAGGAATCCGGTAAAACGTCAAATCTTTGACACCGCTGCAGCCGGAAAAAATCCTGCGAGAACGAGACCAACGACGACTGAAGAGAACGTTCAACGTGACAGAAATGCAACCCTTCCCCAAATTGCTGCAGATTTCGATGCTGGTCCGTCTACAAGTGCGAACCATTCAACAAACCATCATCGATATGTGCTTTCTGAGTCAAAGGCCCATTCGTGTGTCATTAACTACTGCACGACACAAAGCTTTACGCCTCGCCCGGGCCCGTCAACACCATTTGACTGTTGAAGACTGGAAACTTGTTGCCTAGTCGGACGAGTCTCGTTTCAAATTGTATCGAGCGGATGGACGTGTACGGCAATTGAGACAAACACATGAATCCATGGACTCTCCATGTCAGCAGGGAACTGTTCAAGCCGGTGGAGGCTCTGTAATAGTATGAAACGTGTGCAGTTGGAGTGATATGGGACCCATGATACGTGTAGATACGTCTCTGACATGTGACACGTACGTAAGCATCCTATTTGATCACCTGCATCTATTCATGTCCATTATGCATTCCGGCGGACTTGGGAAACTCCAGCAGGACAATGCAACACGATCAGAATTGCTACAGAGTGGCTCCAGAAACACTCTTCTGAGTTCAAACACTTCCGCTGGCCGCCAGACACCACAGACATGAACATTATTGAGCTTATCTGGGATGCCTGTTCATACGAGATCTCCACACCTTTGTACTCTTGCGGATTTATGGACAGCCCCGCAGGATTCTTGCTGTCAATTCCCTCCAGCAGTACTTCAAATATTAGTCGAGTCCATGCCACGTCATGTTGCGTCTGTTGGCTCTAAGCATTATTGAGACGTAACATCTGAGGTCATCATCCCCTAGACTTACAACTACTTAAACCTAACTAACCTAAGGACAAAACACACATCCATGCCCGAGGCAGGATTCGAACCTGCGACCGTAGCAGCTGCGCGGTTCCGGATTGAAACGCCTAGAATCGCTCGGCCACTTGGCCGGCCGTCATGTTGCGGCACTTCCGCGTGCTCGCGGAGGCTCTACGCGATATCAGGCAGGTGTACTAGTTTCTTTTGCTCCTCAGTGTACTTGCTTTAATCATATTAAATATGATTAAGATTAAGTCTGCGGTTAATTACGCCTGCCAGTAGGATGTGAAAGTTGAAGCTCGTTTCTAGGTAGGCTTTCGGTCAGATTCCCAGCTTAGCAAGGCATGACAGTATAGGGTAGAAAATAATGACGTTCAGCGACCATAGCGAGTAGAGCTTGTTGATAAAGCAGGAAGTGGGACGTGATGAGACTGTAAATCAGAGGAAGTTAGAATGGCAAGTGAGACTGACAGTTAATCAGTGAAAGAAAAAGTTAAGGGATGATCTGGTTCATAGTTACATTCACCAACATATAAAGACTGAATACTGCAGACAACCTTGTAGGATGGGCAAGCATAGCTATGAGTAGTCTTCAGCTGAAGCGGTTTTATATACTGAAAGACCGAATAATACCGACATTCTAGCCATTATTGACGTCAGTTATTCTTTGAGCACCCTTTTATGCCACATATTCTATTAGGAACCAACAGAATGCATTTAACAAAATGTGGGACGTAAATTTGCAAATATATAGTCTGACCCTGCCAAATTCACGTATCGCAGCTTCCGACAGTATGTAATGTCTTCTCAATTGCTGTCGTTTCAATGGTGTCAAATTATACTACTGTCGTAACGTCCACCATGGATATGAGCTAGTTTTCCCTCACTTAAATGGTAGTATATGTCAGTTCAAATGGTTCAAATGGCTCTGAGCACTATGGGACTTAACTTCTGAGGTCATCAGCCCCCTATAACTTATAACTACTTAAACCTAACTAGGCTAAGGACATCACACACATCCATTCCCGAGGCAGGATTCGAACCTGCGATCGTAGCTGTCACGCGGGTCCGTACTATAGCGCTTAGAACCGCTCGGCCACTGCGGCCGGCGGAAATGTCAGTGTAACCCACTTTTGGCCTGTCGTGTCATCTTGGTGTTACAGCGGTACGAGACATAAAATGGGACTGATGGGTGACAACATTTTCGGACAATCCAGCGACTTAAAAGAAATGATCCAAACAGAGAAATTACTCGTTTGTTGAACGTACTTTTAGCCATTTGACGCACTAAATCGCTGCTAGCACAGCCACAGAAGATTAGTGAGGGAGAGAGATAGAGACAAACTGGTAAAAACTGATACCGGCATTTTAGTGGTCAACAATCGCTATTTTCCGGTATTTGTTAGCCCTCAGTTATAACAGTTTTTTTTACTAATAACCAATTACAAAACTATAGATATCAGTTAGCCACAGCAGCAGCAACGCTACAATATTTGACTTTCAAATAAGTCTTTTTTAAAGAAGGAGTAACTTTTATTCCTAAAATTTCCATTGCTTTGAAATATCGTGTTGTTATACAAAATAGAAAAATCCAACAGAGTTTTTAAATGACAATGCCGACAGAAAAAAGCAACAAACACATGGCGCAAGAACTGGTGTAGCGTTGCTGCGACAATAATGTTCGCATTACCGTGTGGCGTGACCTATCAGATGGTACGTGTGTACAAGCAGTGTGCAGAACTTGCTCCATCTGGCCTGTATGATAGTTTCTCGTCGTTTCGTCGTCGGACACTAGCTGTATTACAGAACGACACAAACCGCAGAGTGAAGTATTATACGAAGTGTGGTATCAATGAAGTTCAATGCTTCAAGAGATTAAAGATTGGAGTAGTCACAACCAAATTTCGACATCATATGAGGAGAGAATTTAAAACTTAGCCATTCATTCATAGTTTACAATAAAAACAGAAAGCAGCTAGTCTGCTGCCTGTGTCTACATAAAAATGCATCTATTTGCTGCAGCCCTTGGAAATGGACAAATTAGTGCGAAAAACATTCTTCAACACCAGTTTTCACCCTTTCATGCTGACTATGCCCAAGTAGTGGTATGACCTACGGTTACAACATGATTTTTTTTCGGAAAATTGGAATCAGTAAGAGATTACTGGTGGTTTTTCTATAGTACTCACTTACCGCTTTTCGAGAAAAACTTTTATCTGCCTGTTTAATTAAATATTTTGAATCTCTGTATCTCGAAAAGAAGGCAGTCAAAATTTTTCTTTGTCCGACTTCCAAGTTTATTATATTAATTGCAGCAAAAAAAAAGGAAATCCATTATTTCAAAAACTGGTCATTCTGAGCGGTTTTAACTGTTAGGTTAGACTGGTGTTGAGAAAAGCTGTTGTTGTTGTTGTCTTCAGTCCTGAGACTGGTTTGATGCAGCTCTCCATGCTACTCTATCCTGTGCAAGCTGCTTCATCTCCCAGTACCTACTGCAACCTACATCCTTCTGAATCTGCTTAGTGTACTCATCTCTCGGTCTCCCTCTACGATTTTTACCCTCCACGCTGCCCTCCAATGCTAAATTTGTGATCCCTTGATGCCTCAAAACATGTCCTACCAACCGATCCCTTCTTCTAGTCAAGTTGTGCCACAAACTTCTCTTCTCCCCAATCCTATTCAATACCTCCTCATTAGTTACGTGATCTATCCACCTTATCTTCAGTATTCTTCTGTAGCACCACATTTCGAAAGCTTCTATTCTCTTCTTGTCCAAACTAGTTATCGTCCATGTTTCACTTCCATACATGGCTACACTCCAAACAAATACTTTCAGAAACGACTTCCTGATACATAAATCTATATTCGATGTTAACAAATTTCTCTTCTTCAGAAACACTTTCCTTGCCATTGCCAGTCTACATTTTATATCCTCTCTACTTCGACCATCATCAGTTATTTTACTTCCTAAATAGCAAAACTCCTTTACTACTTTAAGTGTCTCATTTCCTAATCTAATTCCCTCAGCATCACCCGATTTAATTTGACTACATTCCATTATCCTCGTTTTGCTTTTGTTAATGTTCATCTTATATCCTCCTTTCAAGACACTGTCCATTCCGTTCAACTGCTCTTCCAAGTCCTTTGCCGTCTCTGACAGAATTACAATGTCATCGGCGAACCTCAAAGTTTTTACTTCGTCTCCATGAATTTTAATACCTACTCCAAATTTTTCTTTTGTTTCCTTTACTGCTTGCTCAATATACAGATTGAATAACATCGGGGAGAGGCTACAACCCTGTCTCACTCCTTTCCCAACCACTGCTTCCCTTTCATTCCCCTCGACTCTTATGACTGCCATCTGGTTTCTGTACAAATTATAAATAACCTTTCGCTCCCTGTATTTTACCCCTGCCCCCTTTAGAATTTGAAAAAGAGTATTCCAGTCAACATTGTCAAAAGCTTTCTCTAAGTCTACAAATGCTAGAAACGTAGGTTTGCCTTTTCTTAATCTTTCTTCTAAGATAAGTCGTAAGGTCAGTATTGCCTCACGTGTTCCAACATTTCGACGGAATCCAAACTGATCCTCCCCGAGGTCTGCATCTACCAGTTTTTCCATTCGTCTGTAAAGAATTCGCGTTAGTATTTTGCAGCCGTGGCTTATTAAACTGATAGTTCGGTAATTTTCACATCTGTCAGCACCTGCTTTCTTTGGGATTGGAATTATTATATTCTTCTTGAAGTCTGAGGGTATTTCGCCTGTCTCATACATCTTGCTCACCAGCTGGTAGAGTTTTCTCAGGACTGGTTGTCCCAAGGCCGTCAGTAGTTCTAATGGAATGGAGAAAAGCGAAGCTGATAAAACCGAAAATCGGTTGTTTCAGCGATAACTGCCATCCCTAATGTTTCGCCGTATGTATCGCAAAGGAAATTAATCTCCTGACCTCTACTGAAATAAAACTTGTCTTTCTTTTAAAAAAGAAAAGTGGACAGAATGTCAGCTCAGGGAGAGTTAGAACAAGTAACAATAAAATGTACTATAACTTATCTCCAAGAGAAACGGCAATCAGGTACTGTCAGTGGCACGTTCCAGATGAGATGTCGGTTAAAAAAAATGGCTCTGAGCACTATGGGACTTAACTACTGTGGCCATCAGTGCCCTAGAACTTAGAACTACTTAAACCTAACTAACCTAAAGATATCACACACATCCATGCCCAAGGCAGGATTTGAACCTGTGACCAAAGCGGTCGAGCGGTTCCAGACTGTAGCGCCTAGAACCGCTCGGCCACTCCGGGCAGCTGAGCTGTCGGTCCAGACTTCTTTTTCATGAACGTTAATGTCTATTCATGTCGGAGTCTTCCCGCGCATCCATTTCTTTCAGAAGAAGACAACCAGTGTATGGACTGGGCAATGAGGCTCCCGATTCTGCATCATATAGGATAGCCTCAACCATTTGTTGTAGAGGTGGAGTGCAACTGTCATCTGGGACTCTTCCAGACCTCCGTATGACTTTCTTCAAAACGAATTCGACTCCCAACAGAGATCTTGTACCATCTCATACATAGCATCTCATTTTGCTAGCCATCACATAACGTTTAAAGCCCTGATGCGCTCATTTCTAGACCTGCTTAACTTTTCCAGTTTCTGTTTCTGTAGAGACGCATAGATTTGAAGGCAAGTACGATATCTACGGATATAGTGATTTACGTCCATTGACGATGTCGTTAATCTGACGAGTGAGCGAGGCGGCGCATGTAGTGCTCAGAATCAGACTCGTGAAAGCGAAGGCTAGCGACAATACTAAAGCTCTGAGGTTCCATAAATGTACAAGTTGTTCCACGCAGACATCATCTACGGTCAATATCTCAATGCAGTTCCTAGTTTTCAGAAGCCTCTATCTGAAATGAATTCCACTAGAAATTCAGTTTCTCAGACAAATTAGTCTCACATACACACTGAAAAAACTGCAACACCAAAAAATAATTAATGTGGGCTAGTGAAATTTTGGGAATACTTCGGTCAGGTAATATATTTAGGTGATTAACATTGCAAGATCACCAGTTAATGTAAGCACGAGGTAGCCCACTGCAAATGAGAAATGCTGCTACGTTAATAACCTGTGTAACCGCCAGAATGTTGCACACACGCATGCAAAATTTCTTGCATTGTCTTATACGGGTGCCGCATGTTTATTTGTAGCATGGAGTTCCATCCCTGTTGCACTTTCTTGGTCAATAAAGGGACGGTTAATGCTGTTTGTGGTTGGAGTTGTTGTCCAATGATGTCTCATTTGTGCTTGACTGCAGACAGATCTGGAGATCGTGCAGTTCAAGGTAACACGTCGACTCTGTGTAGATCATGTTGGGTTACAACGGCTGCATTTAGACTGGCGTTATCCTGCTGCGAAACACCCCCTGTAATACTGTTCATGAATGTCAGCACAACAGGTCGAATGACTAGAATGACGAACAAATCTGCAGTCAGGGTGTGTGGGATAACCAAGAGAATGCGCCTCCTGTCATACGATATCTCACGCCATAAATAACGCTAGTTGTAAATCCAGTATGTTTAGCAAGCAATTAGGTGGATTGCAGGGCCTCAACTGGCCTGCTCCCAGCCAACAAATGGACACCACCTGGCACCTAGACAGAACCAGCTTTCATCCGAAATCACAACACACCACGCCGCCCGCCACTGATCTCTCTCTCAACCCACCTGAAGTCGCAAGCGGTGGTGGTCTGAGATCAGTGGAATGTACGCGTACGGGGGCTCTGACCCGGAGCTGTCTTTGAAGTAACAGATTTCCAACAGTTCGTTCTGTCACTGTAGTGCAACTGTTGCTCAAATTGCTGCTGCTGCAGATGCAGTACGCTACACCAGAACCATACGACGTAAATGATTGTCTTCTCTCTCAGTAGTGCAAGGTGGCCGTCCGTCCTCGTGACCACTATTGCCACCGGTCACGTACAGTGACTACATTCCCGCCAAGTCCTTTTTCAGTACCTCAGAAGGAACAACCATCTTCTCGTATCTCTATTAAACGTCCTCGTTCAAACTCAGTGTGGTGCTGATAACGGCGCCTTTGTCGCCTTAAAGGCATTATTGGAAAACAACTCACTATGTCCAGTCTGAGAGGTCATTAACTGTCAGGACCTTCACAGTGTGTATTTGAAAAAAAAAACAATTTACAATTTGAAACAAACCAACTTACATCCTCATAGTGGCGCTACTAGCACCAATGTTATTCGACTTCCGCAGAACTGTAATAGGCATCATCTTTCAGACGCAGAAACACGCCTATCAACTTTCGTTAGTGGTCCTGGGATCTTTTTTGCGTTTATTCACAGAAACTTTAAACGACACGAAGATGAACGCCTGTGCTTTCGGCTTACTGTTGCTATAAATTATTCTTAACTTTTGATGGTTAAGACTAATTGAATGCTTCAATTTGTCTCAAAGCTAAGAATAATTTGTTGCAGCAGTAAACCCGACAGCATAGGCGTTCATCTTCGTGTCATTCAAAATTTCTGTGAATGAATGTATTCACAGTTTCGCATCGAAAACAAATGGCTCTGAGCACTGTGGGACTTAACATCTGTGGTCATCAGTCCCCTAGAACTTAGAACTACTTAAACCTAACTAACCTGAGGACATCACGCAACACCCAGTCATCACGGGGCAGAGAAGGTCCCTGACACCGCCGGGAATCGAACCCGGGAACCCGGGCGCGGGAAGCGAGAACGCTACCGCACGACCACGAGCTGCGGACGATTCGCAGCGTTTTTGGCACGAAATTCACAACTACCATTAGATCGCAACCTCTAATAGCTCAGCATTATACGGGCCTGATTAATTCTTGACGGCCACACGTTCCAGAGAACAACGAAGCATGAATTTATCAACACACACAATGAACAGTAGAAGTGATTCCTAGCCGGCCTGTGTGGCCGAGCGGTTCTGGGCGCTTCAGTCTGGAACCGCGCAACCACTACGGTCGCAGGTTCGAATTCTGCCTCGGGCATGGATGTGTGTGATGTCCTTAGGTTAGTCAGTTTTAAGTAATTACAAGTTCTAGGGGACTGATGACCTCAGAAGTTGAGTCCCATAGTGGCCAGAGCCATTTGACCCATTTTTGAAGTGATTCCTAACGAAGCTCCAGTGAGCTAGAAGGGATCCAAAAACATGCTGAAAGTACATATATACCCAGCCATCTACAAGAAGCATCGTCTTCCCAACAACGTAGCACCAAAAAAACATTGTGTCAAAATGGCCAAGACACTGGCATTTCATTCGGGAGTTACCGTTGCAATGTATCCTCCATTTTGGTTTTCTTTGGTTTCCCCACGTATCTCAAACCAAATGACGGGCTGGTTCCTATCCTTGTTGTACAAGAATTTATGGTCTGTCACATAATCACTCTTCCCCTCTAGTTGTTCAACATGCAAAACTCAACGTGAAGAAAATGTGCGTTCATTTCCTAGTGCTGTGTAAATGAAATTTCGTATTGAAATAAGCAGGGGAACAGCTGTAAAACCCGATCATGTGCGTCTGCAAACTTGCATTGTCAATTCTTTATAGTTGGAAACCGTACAAGGTACTTATAGTGATGTGATACGCTTTCATTCAAACAGTTAGATATCAACATTTGGCTTAGAATATAGGGTAGTTTTTTTTTGTCCTCAACGAGAAGTATTATTATCTAAGTCGTCAGGCTCTCCTGCCTGCTAACATTCTTGAATTTTCAAGTGTATTACTGGGTACCAACGTCTTCCCATCGAGCAAGGAAGACGATGGTATTTGATACTACACACGAAAGGAAAAAAAAAAATTGTTCAAATGGTTCTGAGCACTATGGGACTTAACATCTGAGGTCATCAGTCCCCTAGACTTACAACTACTCAAGCCTAAATAACCTAAGGACATCACACACATCCATGGCCGAGGCAGGATTCGAACCTGTACACGTAGATCCGCTCGATACAATATGAAACGATACCCGTCCGCTCCAGGCAACACGAAAGGAAAAGATTCAATGCTGTTCCGAGGTCCGTCTGAACTGAAGTAAATGCTTTACATGTCTGCATGTTCGAGATTCCCAGATTTGAAAGAAGTGCCGCATAAGGCTCAGATTTCATTGGGGAATTCCACGATACGCCGGTCGAAATGAGTACGTGTCAGTCAGTGAGTCTGCCGTGATTTTCTGCTGCACACGTACAGCCAAAGTTATTCTCTTCAAGATGGATTTGTAACAAAATCTTCACAACGCGTATGTGAATCTTTATGCCGACAAGTCGGTACAAACGGGCCAGTAAAATGTTTATGTTTTGTGGAAAGAAGTTTGACTGAACTTCACCGAAAATGGTTCTCTTAGTGATCATATAGATCAAGAGACTTAGACTGGAAAACTACGTAATCAGATGATTCGAAGGAAGGTACAAAACAATGGTGTTTTTCATCTGAAAAGTGGGCAAAAGTTCAACACCTGAACCTGGGGAACAAGATGAAAAGTTGTTCGCAACGTTCCAGCTTTGGAAAACTCTCACAGTGTATCTCAACTTCCGAGCTACACTGATGCGCCAAATAAACTGGTATGGGCTAGCGTATTCAAAAACAGAGCTATGTAAACAGGTGGAATACGGCGCCTGTATAAAACAAGTGTCTGGCGCAGTTGTTCGATCGGTTACTGCTGCTACGACGGCAGGTAGTAAAGATTTAAGTGAGTTTCAAGGTGGAGTTATAGTTGGCGCACCAGCGATGGAACGCAGCATCTACGAGATAGCAATGAAGTGGGGACTTTCCCGTACTGCCATATCAAGAGTGTATCGTGAGTATCAGGAATCCGGTAAAACATCAAACCTCCGACACTGATGCTGCCGGGAAGATCCTACAAGAATGGGAGCAACGACGACTGAAGAGAATCGTTCTGCATGGCAGAAGTGCAACCCTTCCGCAAATTGCTGCAGATTTCAATGTTGGGCTATCAACAAGTGTTAGCGTGCGAACCATTTAACGAAACATCATCGATATGGGATTTCGAGCCGAATGCCCACTTGTGTACCCTAGATGACTGCACGACACAATGCCTTACGCCTCGCCTCGGCCCGTCAGCACCGACATTGGAAACGTGTTGCCTGGGGCGGACGAGTATCGTTTCAGATTGTATCGAGCGGATCTACGTGTACAGGTATAGAGACAACCTCATGAATCTGTGGACCCTGCAAGCCAGCATGGGAATGTTCTAGCTGGTGGAGCCTCTGTAATAGTGTGGGACGTGTGCAATTGGAGTTATATGGGACCCCTAATACGTCTAGATGCGACTCCGACAATTGACACGTACGTAACCATCCTGTCTGCAGCCATTCACGTTTATTGTGAATTCCGACGGACTTGGGAAATTCCAACAGGACAATGGGACACCCCCAAACGTCCAGAACTGCCACACAGTGGCTCCAGGAACACTTCCGCTGGCCACCAAACTTACCAGATATGAACATTATTGAGCATATCTGGGATGGCTTGCAACGCTCTGTTCAGAAGAGAGATCCATCTCCTCGAACTCTTACGGATTTATGGACAGGTCTGCAGCATTCACGTTGTCGGTTCCCTACAGCACGCATCAGACATCAGTAGAGTCTATGCGGCACTTTTGTCTGATCGCGGGAGACCTACACGATATTAGGCAAATGTACCAGTTTCTTTGGCTCTTCAATATATTTCCAAATGCAATACGATTACGACTGCCCATCTCTTTAGATGAATGATCAAAGTACCAATCACAGATTCTGCAAGACTTGTGTCATCCACTTTTCACCGTGTGTGAAGCTACAGAAAAACGGATCGGCGCTGCATGCAACCCAGTGACTGATGCGTGTGGTTAGACCGTCTGGCCGAGGATCTGCAGTGCGCCGTTGATCTTGGGCTGGAGCCGCTGCGCGAGGAATGTGTGGATGAGTCTAACGACTGTCTTCCTGTTCTACCAAAACACATGGATGCTAAGTGTCCAGTCATTACAGCAGGGGAAGCACAGGGATGCCCACTGAGTGAGTGAAGAATTAGGGAAAGTGGTGACCGAGACCATTTTGTGTTTGCTTGTTTGCGAATATGCCATGTGGCAGCCTTCAAGACAAATTATTTAATTAAATTCTGTACATAGCACCCTAAATCTGGTTATCATTTGCACCTCTATCTGCACAGAAAAAATGTACATAGAACATATGGTTTAGGTATTTTTAGTGGTATGATAAAAAAAAACACGAATATACGAGGTATGTCCACAAAGTAAGTTCCGTTTGGTTATATAAAACAAACGTGTACAGATACAGAAAAAGGATTTATTGTACAATAATTTACAACTGTTAAACTACTTATCTACGTAGCTTCCGAAATTTTGTTGGCGCTTGTCATAGCGTGGCACAAATTTTTGTATGCCTTCTTCATGGAAGCTTGCCACCAGTGTATTCAACCATGTGGTAACATGTGGTTGTCGAAATTTCAGATTTTCAGTAACAGTTTCATGAATTAGTGATAGTGAGATTTGCGGAACTTCCATAGCAAGGGCACTAAGTGTAAACATACGGTTATGCCTAATCTTCTCCTCAGTTGTGTGAACCAGTCCATCAGTAACCACAGACGGGCGTCCACTTCGTTCTTCATCGTGCACTCGATCACGTCCTTCATTGAACAGTCTGACGCATCTTCTAACCATTGAATCACTCACAGAATTTTATCCGTAAACATAGCAGATTTTCCGATGAATTTCCTTTGGTTTAACTTCCTTTGCATTTAGAAAACGTATCGCAGATCTGATTTCACACTCGGCGGCATTTTCAATTACGGCTGACATTATAAAGAATCACTGCAAAGCACACTTTTGTAGCAGCGATTTGAAAATTGCGTACACGTCTTCTCCTTGAGTCAGAGTAACTGCCGCGCATGCTCGGAACTGCGATCGTAGCGTTGCCGTGGGTAGAAATAGAAACGGAACTTACTTTGTGGACGACCCTCGTATCAAATAAACTTATTAAAAATTCTAGGGTAAACGTCATTTATGAAAGAGGGGGTAGGAGGTCCACCACACCTCAGCAAATCTCAGCAATGGGGAGGGGAATCTAATTAAAAAATACATAAATAGATGAAAAAATCAGTGTAAATGTGACTATGAGCCACGCACTTATGTCTCCGCACAAACTTAATTATGTGCACACATACTTCGTCCATGACGGGAATCGAGAATTTCGACAATATTTGCCAGATATCGATACCGATACAGGCAAGATCTCAAAATATGTTACATAAATTGCCATAACTTTCGTCTACAATGATGCAGAATAAAGTTTCTTCATCTTCAAGGGTTCGTAGACAGTAGAACCCGTTGCTGAGAACAGGGTGTCTTAACAGACCAACAGACAGGCAGTCGAATGGAATATAATTAGAAATATTTTTTCGTGTGATATAATAACAAAATTGTCTGATTGTTTCCTTTACTTGTATTGTAAAGCCTTGTTTCTTGTCAAATTTCATGATAGCAGGTCAACGAGAAGTACCCTAAGGTTTTGATGAGTGTGTTTGCCAGTATCAAACTTACTGACATAAATGGATGTAACTTTTTACTACACGGACTTTCACTCCTCCAAGTATCCGTACACCTTAGTATAATTTCATACATCTACCCTTCACTGAGAAAAAGACGGACAGGTAATTGTACTGTGATACCTTGCTTCTTTCGAAATTTCAGTCACATAAATGGCCGTATCTTTCTGTTGTAGTTGGCAGGAGAGCCAAAACCGTGTTACTAGAGGAGGGCGAAAGGCACGCGATTTAGCTCACGCAGGCTGGCGTGAGGTCTGGAACAGGACAAGGAAATGAGAATTTAGAAAGAAACAACGGACGTAGCTGGTGGAATACTTAACTTTAATCCATTAATGATGAACGTCGCTCTTGACGGTACATAGTTCACAATATCAATAGTAACTGATAATGGCGCCTTGCTAGGTCGTAGCAAATGACGTAGCTGAAGGCTATGCTAAACTGTCTTCTCGGCAAATGAGAACGTAAGTAGACAGTGAACCATCGCTAGCAAAGTCGGCTGTACAACTGGGGCGAGTGCTCGGAGGTCTCTCTAGACTAGACCTGCCGTGTGGTGGCGCTCGGTCTGCAATCACTGATAGTGGCGACACGCGGGTCCGACGTATACTAACGGACAGCGGCCGATTTAAAGGCTACCACCTAGAAAGTGTGGTGTCTGGCGGTGACACTACACTTTCAATATCATTGACTTACATGCTTGAATTTTTTCTACCGCCAAGGGATCGTATGCAACATAAATTCCTTAGAAAAATGGATCTAAACAGATGGACCGACAGTAGTATAACAAATAACAAAAGAAAGCGAATTTTTTCATGTGATATAGTTACATTTCAACCATTCCAGCATTTTGTTCCTTTTCTTTCACTTTAATACCTCGCCTCCTGCCCAATTTCATGATTTTTGGTCAATGGGATGCAACCTACAGGTTTTGATGCGTCAGTTCGTATGTATCAAAATACATGATATAAATGGCCGTATTATTTGACTACTTTGACATAGAAGCATAAATTTTTTACGGTGCCAAGGGACTATAGGCTGTAGTATCTGACATAAATTTTAACTTAATACGTTCTTATGAAAAAGGGTTCTCAGCCATCGGACAGACGGGCGAACAACAACTTGATCCGATAACAGCTCCATCTTTACCGATTGGGGTACTAAACCCTAAAAATCACAAATGTTGTGGAAGTCCTCTTTTCTATGTTTTCCTATTTTTCTTTTACTGTATTCTAACAGATATCGTTTCCATTAACTAGGTTGCAGTTTCTATTTTGTTTTATTTTCTTTAAACTTTTCATTATTACCTTGACTTTTCTTTGCTAAAAATTGTTTTTGTTTGTAATATGGAAAACGTTATGTTATTACACAATGAAAATTGTAAAATGTACGAACTTTTTTAAAACACTAGGTAACATTTCTTTAAATATGCAATGAATGAAAGAAAATGTTATACCCGACAACTGGAGAATTGCACAGAATATTTCACAACGCTCCTCGTAAATTCTACATAGGTTCAGCAGGTCCCTAGCAAAAGCAGTTGTAACATGTCAATTAGGAACATTGTAGCAAAGAGTTCACATTAAGAGCGACATGAAAGACTGCCGCAGTAGATTTCCCACATCCACCTACGTAACTACTGGGCTGGTATCCTCGTTCTGCCTCAGATATCCGCTGTGCAAACATTTAGGAGACGGCCTCACACCTGAACAAGAGATTTGCACTGGGCGCAGATAGCTAGGGTACAGACATCCTTCCCGTGTGGAGTGCCGGCGTGAGGAAGGCCATCCGTTGACCAAATGTCATGTAACAACGGGAAAAGGTGAAAGAGAAGATGAAGAAGAAGGAGAAGAAGAAGAAGAAGAAGAAGAAAAGAGACGAAGTTTGAGTGGAATTTTCATGTCTGTGAGGCAAGTAAAAGTGGCGGGTTGACTGTTGCAATAAGTAGTTAAGACTGTATATACTGGGATGCTCCAGTGTAACAACTAATAACCTTGACTTTCCGTAAGTTGGTTATTACTTGGCTTCAGATTTGTCACTGGTGTTCAAACAGTACCCTTGTAAGTATTACTGTTTGATCTGTGCTCTAACAATGACGTCAGGTGAATCATTTTGAATGAATGCTTTTTTATATAATAAAATCTCTTGAGCACTTGTCAAGAGCGTCTGCTCAACAACAGAAAAAAAATTCTCCATAAGCTTTATGGCACTGGCTCGAATATCAACACTTGTATTGGTATATTCAACAGTAGAGTGCTGTGCGTCTGTTTGGGATAATAGTCCATTTATGAAAAAGATGTACAGGTTAACGTAGTCATACGATTGTTAATGTGTCAGTAAGATCTACTCACACGCACTGGTTACCTATTTTAAGCCACGCTTCACTTCTTGATATCAGATGGTATACTGCGCTACTATGTAATACCAAATTATTGTTCATAACCCCGATCTTCCAACCTGAGGGGCGAAAAAGATTAATTATCGAGACATACGGTACCACACTCATCATAGCCAGGACTATTACTGAGATGGAATTCAATCCCACTGATGAAAGGAAAAGCTGTTGGGAACAAAACTGTTCTCCACAACAAATGAAACTGCCCTGGTCCAAGAGGAACTCCATGGGTTTGACCAGCCTCGGACAATTCGGTCTACCGTAAACCGCATCCGAACGGGCAATGGAAGCTGCGAAGACATGATGCAAGTACGGAAAATCTTCATCAACATCTTGCGTCTGTAAGGCGGCACTACAGACAGTTGTTCATATTATAGCAACGTTTCCTGCACGTGCATATAAGAGTTCTTTCGACGGTTTCCCGACGTGACGAGTGGTCTGATGAACTACATAAACCTCGATTATCGCCTGTAGCGGTTGACTTTTCTACATCTACATCTACATGACTACTCTGCAATTCACATTTAAGTGCTTGGCAGAGGGTTCATCGAACCACAATCATACTATCTCTCTACTATTCCATTCCCGAACAGCGAGCGGGAAAAACGAACACCTAAACCTTTCTGTTCGAGCTCTGATTTCTCTTAATTTCTTTTGATGATCATTCCTACCTATGTAGGTTGAGCTCAACAAAATATTTTCGCATTCGGAAGAGAAAGTTGGTGACTGAAATTTCGTAAAAAGGTCTCGCCGCGACGAAAAACGTCTATGCTGTAATGACTTCCATCCCAACTCGTGTATCATATCTGCCACAATCTCTCCCCTATAACGCGATAATACAAAACGAGCTGCCCTTTTTTGCACCCTTTCGATGTCCTCCGTCAATCCCACCTGGTAAGGATCCCACACCGCGCAGCAATATTCTAACAGAGGACGAACGAGTGTAGTGTAAGCTGTCTCTTTAGTGGACTTGTTGCATCTTGTAAGTGTCCTGCCAATGAAACGCAACCTTTGGCTCGCCTTCCCGACAATATTATCTATGTGGTCCTTCCAACTGAAGTTGTTCGTAATTTTAACACCCAGGTACTTAGTTGAATTGACAGCCTTGAGAATTGTACTATTTATCGAGTAATCGAATTCCAACGGATTTCTTTTGGAACTCATGTGGATCATCTCACACTTTTCGTTATTTAGCGTCAACTGCCACCTGACACACCATACAGCAATCTTTTCTAAATCGCTTTGCAGCTGATACTGGTCTTCGGATGACCTTACTAGACGGTAAATTACAGCATCATCTGTGAACAGTCTAAGAGAACTGCTCAGATTGTCACCCAGGGTCATTTATATAGATCAGGAACAGTAGAGGTCCCAGGACGCTTCCCTGGGGAACACCTGATATCACTTCAGTTTTACTCGATGATTTGCCGTCTATTACTACGAACTGCGACCTTCCTGACAGGAAATCACGAATCCAGTCGCACAACTGAGACGATACCCCATAGCTCCGCAGCTTGATTAGAAGTCGCTTGTGAGGAACGGTGTCAAAAGCTTTGCGGAAATCTAGAAATACGATGTTTTCTGAAGCCATGCTGATTACGTGTCAATAGATCGTTCCCTTCGAGGTGGTTCATAATGTTTGAATACAGTATATGCTCCAAAACCCTACTGCAAACCGACGTCAATGATATAGGTCTGTAGTTAAATGTATTACTCCTACTACCCTTCTTGAACACTGGTGCGACCTGCGCAATTTTCCAATCTGTAGGTACAGATCTATCGGTGAGCGAGCGGTTGTATATGAGTGCTAAGTAGGGAGCTATAGTATCAGCGTAATCTGAAAGGAACCTTATCGGTATACAATCTGGACCTGAAGACTTGCCCGTATCAAGCGATTTGAGTTGCTTCGCAACCCCTAAGGTATCTACTTCTAAGAAACTCATGCTAGCAGATGTTCGTGTTTCAAATTCTGGAATATTCCATTCGTCTTCCCTGGTGAAGGAATTACGGAAAACTGCGTTCAATAACTCCGCTTTAGCGGCACAGTCGTCGGTAACTTTTGTGTTACTTTATACTGGAAGTCTATGTTGAAATAATTGTAAGTAGTAGTATTTGGATATGTATAGCTATTCTTTTCTGTACTTCTGAAACTCTTAATCTATGCCATACGATAAAATAAAATAAATAATTAAAATCTATTGAAACTGCGTCGGTCAGATTTTATGAGACACCCCTCCCCATCACGTGAGATTTACCGTATAATTAAAAAAAAATATTTCGTATGTTCATGTTTTTACTTCATATCGATAAAAATACTTATTAGTTTGCCATAGCTAATTTAATTAAACAAAATGTTATCCATAATAGTAATGGATATTCTTTGAATATCCTCTGCCATTTTGAAGCTTTCACCACAATTAATTTAATTAAAGTCGTTACAGTGCACCTTAAATCTAGTTATCTTATTCATATCTAATTTCACAGAAAAAAATGTACTACCTAGATTTAGAAAGTATATTAAAGTGTGTTTTAACACATGATGAAAATCACTTTGTTTTGAACTGGTCAATACTGAGTAGTATTTGGACAGACGGATGGACTGAGACGGGATACAAACAAAAAAAACTTCTCGAAAAAAGTGTTAACCGTTTTGACAGTTCCATAAAAAATTGATCTTTTATTGACATATTACATGCATTAAATGTCATTGAACTTTTATTTACTTACATGAAATTCCACTAAAAACTGTAGCAAGTGTCAACGGAATAATGTGTGAGGCTATTCGTACCAACAATTTCTTCGCGTGCTCCAGGCCTGCAAATTTAGCACAAAGTGCTTTTTGATGTATAGAACAATGAATTCCGTCTGTCGATCATTTATTTTGTGCTCTTTCATTATCAACTAAATCTTAAAGTTCTTTCTGCATGGTAATGTCGCCTCATAGCAAGCATGCAATACCAGTCGCTTATGCGAATTCAGAATTCTCGTCCGTCTCTTCTGTCTTTCCCATTCATTTTAAAGGATTATGACGATAGATAGATTGCTGGCGCAGAGACGAACGTTGCCACCACGGCGTCATTCACATTCCTCAGTGCTATATTTTAACTGTTTTAAAAACTATCAGTATTATGAATCTATGTGAATTTTACATTATCGTCATTTACTGTCACTTGTTTATTTTAAAAACTATCAATATCGTCCACCTAGGTATTTTTTTTACAAAATCATCTTTTATTGTCTACTGTTGTATATTTTAACCATCTAAAAATACAGTTTGTTTAACATTTGGGGGAAGAGTGGTTTTTATCCGCTACCAGTTCACCCTTGTTGTGAGGAATTGAAGTAACAATAAAGGAAAAAGCAAAGAATGTGCAATCATTCTACAGACGGTAAGGGCCACTAATGATGTAATCGTCTGACTAAGCGGCTTTGAGGAAGGGCAGATTGTTAAGGCATGGTGTCTGTGAGTGAGCATCTCGTAAATGGCGAACCCGGTTGGTTCTTCGCATGGTGCAGTGGCGAGCGTTTTTGTAAAATAGTTGAAGGGCGATAAAACCAGGAGCAGGCGACAAGGTGTAGGACGGCCTGTCCTCATGACGGAACGTGGATCTCGGGAGCTTGTCTGCTCTATAAAGCAGGACAGCCGTTGAGCTGTGGAAGAAATACGGACTGTATGAACTGCTGGTAGAGGAACAAATATTTATCGCAACATGGGAATTCGCAAAAGATGGCCCCTAACAAGTTCCCGTTTTGACGTCATTATACTTCCAGCAACGATTGCAGTGGCCACGGAATCATGGAGATTACTATGAATCAGTGGAGACGTGATGCCTGGTCTGATGAATCACGTTTCTTGTTACACCAGCTCTGTGGCCGTGTCCAATTACACCCTCACCTGGCGAATGGGTGCTTGAAACATTCACTGCGCCAGAGATGCAGACCGACACGAGAAATATTATGTTACGCATTACGGTGGGAAGGGAGGTGGGAGGGTGGGTACCAGTCACCTGAGATTCCATGCGACCTGTGTAGTGCCATGACAGCTGTGAAACACATGAACGTTATTCGGACACTTGTATCAAAATTTTACGTAAGTAAACACAAGTGTCAAGAAAGAGACTATTTCTAAAACTGTCCACCAGAAATTCCCAAAAATAATTACCAAATAAAATAATTCCGAACATAAATTTGTGTACTATGAAAACTCTGACTATATCAAAGTACATAAGGGCAATTAATACGATTCGTTCAACACTGTCGGTAAACTGTCGCTAACTGTTTCTGCAAAAATGAAATGCTACCCTTGATGTAACCTGACTTCTGAAGTAAATTCACGACTGACCCTGCAAATAAATTCCTGGCCCTCCTCGAGTCTTGGTAAACATTTCTAAATGCTTCTCGAAAGCAGCGAACAGCATTCAGCAGCAAAGCAACATTAAAAACTACGACTCAAAATTCCGTACCATGAAGTGCATTATGCATAGGAACATAATAAACTGAATGAAAGGTGGAATTTTAAATGGTAAGAAATGAGTTCGTCAAAATTAAAATGAAACTCTGATTCAAAATTAATGCTTTTGAGACTCAACTGAATTATCACAATGGTATTTACATAACATGACTTTGTCAAATAACTGTAAGGAAGGCCGTGCTCCCGGCAAGGGCGGAAAGGGACCCACTTGCAATGTCGGGAATATACCGCACATCATGCACATGCTGGAAAAGTTTATTTTGGAATGACTGGACGATCAATCGACACCAGGATCACAGAACATAGGCGATATTGCAGGTTGGAGCATTGGGGAAGGTGAAGGAATCGGCCGTAGCAGAGCACGCACTGTGTGAGGGCGCCCACATAGTAAAATTCGCCGACGCGGAAGTTCTGGCTGTAGGGAAGAGCTATCACATCCACTTGTTCAGAGAAGCTATAGAAATACACAAATATGAGAATAATTTCAACAAGAAAGAAGAAAACCTCAAGGTGAACAGATCCTGGATTCCCATGCTGCAGGTGTCAAAAGGAGAACAGCACCGGAAATGACCACGGAGAAGCCCTTGGACGTTGGCTCACGCAGTAGCCTACATATAATCTGCGGTCGCCAGTTGGACTCCAGGCCACCACCAGCGGCCGAGAGTGAAGCTCTGACAATGCGAGCCACTCGTGGTGCCGAAACGTCAGAAACATAATCAAACGTCGGCCGTAAGACCCGGGACAGAAGCCAACAGGCAGTTTGCCATTGCAACAATATTCACATATTACTCAACTACGTAGTTTCTCTCTATTTCAGCTATGCATATCGACGTTTACGTAGGAAATATAATTTACAGAGTGACCAAAATAATACACATTCCTCTCAGCTTAACTGAGAGGGGACAAAAAGAGAGACAGTCGGAGTAGGTACGTATCGCTCACTCCAACTGCCATCCTTAGGTTCGGAAACATACGGCTTGACGTAGCGTAGTAGTGTGCATTGAGAATGAAACGTTAATTCCTGCGTGATGCCTGCTAAGACCTGGTAGTCAAGGGAAGGCAGGATTCGGTTACGGTTGTGGACGGGCCCGTAATCAGTTACTATTGGTTGCCTTTTACAGTCCCACACAATTTATTTTAAATTAGTAATTACAGACTCACAAAATAATAAAATACCACACGTTATTAATGAAGGAATAAGCAACTGTGCAAATAATAGTGTTTTCAATGAGCTACAATTTAGAAGATAACCATTAAATACAGATATAACATATAATGTTCTAAAAAGAAGCCACTGTGATCTGAGCAGAAGGCCTTACATGCCAATAATGGCAATAAATTAAGAATTGTTCAAGAACTCGCTGCAATCTACAACTCACGGGTACTAAAATATTAAAGGTAAGCCATCACAACCACAGGTGAAGGCTTCACATGCCAGGAATGGCAGTAAATAAGGTATTAAGGCTTACTGTTAAAATAAAAATACCAAATTAGAATTTTAAGGCAGATAACCACAATCACGGCTGAACGCCTTAAACGCCAGGACCGGCAATAATATAAAAAAATTAGAAACCTGCTGTAAAACAGCAAATACAATAGCGAAGGTTAATTAAGAAAACAAGCAATTGATCACCAAACGGGTGAAATAAGATGACGGTAAACCTTGTAACACAAGAGGCCACAGACGGTGCTCCAGGAATCGACCCCTGAGAAGTTCCGGCTACAAACCCTTTCGCGAGTGATGAGACAGGCTGTCAAGACTTTCATTCACTTCACAAGATGGTAATTCAGGCTAGTGGCAATCTAACGAATGACTAATGATAATCTTGATGAAGCTACCTGACGTCCGATGCAATGATGGAACAACATGCCAAAGCTGGAACCGGCAGTCTGCACTACGTCTGCAGAATATTGTGTTTAGAGTGCCCGGAACGAGAAGGGAACCACTACCACCAGAGTAGAACGCACTCCACTCGCTGCTCTTCGCCTCAACGACACTACGAGCAGTAACACGAACCCAAGTTACTGGAGAATTGCGAGATATCACAATGGTGGAGGTGTCTCTACTTGGACTGAAATGCACTCATCTTAAGGCTTGCTGGATCCGGTTTACGATGAGGTCACATTACGACTCGGAAGAAGCCATGTAAACCTTGAAAACACGTCCATAATATTACATACCGATGGCCTCTTTTGGTGCGAGGTAATGGCCCCACATAACCGATATAGATTCACGCTCAGAACTAAAGAACCCCTGTTGATGAGCCTTATTCAGTTTGGCCACACGACACAACTGACACCGAGAAACACTTTATCTAACATCTCGGTCAATAGACGGCCAAGACAGATGTTCCTTAATCTTCTGCAAGGTCTTATAGGTTCCTAATTGCCCACCAATCAACTAGTTATAAAAACAATGGAAAACCGGGCAAACTAGGGTGCCTGGTAGACAGATCTTAATCTCCTTGATACTTCTCACTCTTTTACGCAAAATGCCTTTCCTGATAATGTACTCATCCAAACACTCCTCCGCAGAAAGCAGTTTCCTAACGGGTCCCAAAATGGGTTCCTGATCCTGATGGTCGGCAATGTAACTAAACAAATGAGGAATATCACCTAACACGACACAACTAAGACTGCGCTCCGCAGCTTCGTGGTTGCTCAGTAAATATACGGCTGAGGACGTCCGCGAGCACATTCTCAGTGCCTCTAATGTGCTTAATCTCGAACTGAAACGCCGAAATACTTACCGCCCACCTCGCAATATGGCCAGTTTTACGCGGCCTAGCACAAAACTTAAGGCTTGATTGTAAGTCTCTAGCCATTCGAGATAAAACCGGTACTTATCCAGCGCGAACAAGACGGCCAATGCCTCACATTCGTATACAGAATATTTAAGCTCGGCGCTGGTTAACCGACATGACGCACATGCCAATGGCTGCCTTTGACACTCAAACTCCTGGAGGAGGACTACCAAAATTCCAGCATTAGATGCGTCGGTTTGGACAATGAATCCTCCGAGAACCGGAGGATTGGCTATAGCCGCCTTAATGTACCCAAATGCGGCCTCAACACTCAAAACGCACCCCTCTTCGGGGTAGTTATATTAAAGTAACCACTAACTAAGCAAAATTAGGGTCATAACGCCATCCCTATGAACTTGGCAACCCCTCTCTTATCACAGTGGTGGAGGTGTCACTACTTGGATTGAAATACACTTATTTTAAGGCTTGCTGGTTCCGGTTTACGGAGAGGTCGTGCACCCTCGTGACCACAGCCCTTCCATCTGGCAGTCCATGCGTGCCGCCAGCGATCCACGCGTGTTCTGGCATTGCGTGGACCTCGCTCTTCCTGAGTGCCCAACCGAACTGGCCCACTCACACGACACGGAAAAACAAGGACGTCGCCACAAAGACAGGGCAACAGTTACTACATATCGATAACCGCCGCTGCTGCCACTAGCGGACAGGCAACGCTTGCGAAACCGAGTGGCGCCAGTCAACACGAGAAGAAGACAAACTACCGCAACGAGGCCAACTAAACGATACCGTCTGGCCTCCTACATAGGGCGGAAACCTACAAACAGCACCAACGCGAGCCTCAGCACGACTCACATGTCATGTAAAAGGGAGGCTATGCTTATTCCCCCAACACCTCTGCTCCACCCTCGTTCCTGCAGTTATGCTGGACGGCGCTCCGAAGGTCCGAAGCCAAGATATTACGTGCACGCAATAGAATCTGCACACGGTGTCATTATGTCTCGGAGAATAATTTGTGTTAACTTTATCCTACTATTATAGCGACCTAAAAACGGGAAGCTGTTAGTTACAATGCACATCCATCACCAATCTTGCTCTGTCTAATAGTCTTAATAAAAGCATATTATAATATTATAGCCATATAAATGATCATGAAAAATAACTTAAGTATCCCACCAAATTTCCTTTATTTATTTATTTATTTATTTATTTATTGCAAGGAATAATTTTTGGCAAACCAAGAATTGCAGAAAATATTATCTTGGCTTATTGATGAATGAAAAGATACAAAAATACACCGGTGTGCAGAGCTTAAGGACGAAAGCCAGATTGTCACTGCCAAGTAACATAGCTCGATGAAACTTAGACCCGACGTAGAACTGCTACTGCATAGCACTGAAGGCAACTGAAAGTAATACGCACTGAGACAAATATAAATTGGCACTTTCATTCAAAAAGAATAATTGCACTTAAGTTGCCGCGTTATTTGTTGGTCCTTTGGACATTAACAAAGGCGGGATATTCGTCGTACTAGGGTGTACGATCACCACGGAGGGCAATGTATGTTCTGCGACGTGCAGCCATGCTGGCCACGGGGTTGCCTAATGAAGTGTTGCGGTAGGACGTTCCACTCCGCCACCAGCGCGGTTGGCAGCTGTTGGGAGATCATTGGTGGATGTGGATGTGCTGCTGAACGTCTCACCAACACATTCCACACGTGTTCGATGGGATGTAAGTCGGGGAACGGACATGCCAGTCCATTCGCTGTATATCTTCTCGCTTCAACAGCTCTTCTAACTACGCCGTGCGATGCGATCGCTCATTGTCGTTCATAAAAATGAAGTCACAACCGAATGCACCCCTGAAAAAAACGCACAGTGTCCCAATAACGCTGACAGGTGAATGTACCGTGTTCTATGAACTGGAGGTCAACATTATGCTCACATCATCACTACTGGACCACCAAAACGATCATGTTCAACTATGTTGCACAATGCATTACGTATACTCTACCTCTCGACATACACTCCTGGAAATGGAAAAAAGAACACATTGACACCGGTGTGTCAGACCCACCATACTTGCTCCGGATACTGCGAGAGGGCTGTACAAGCAATGATCACACGCACGGCACAGCGGACACACCAGGAACCGCGGTGTTGGCCGTCGAATGGCGCTAGCTGCGCAGCATTTGTGCACCGCCGCCGTCAGTGTCAGCCAGTTTGCCGTGGCATACGGAGCTCCATCGCAGTCTTTAACACTGGTAGCATGCCGCGACAGCGTGGACGTGAACCGTATGTGCAGTTGATGGACTTTGAGCGAGGGCGTATAGTGGGCATGCGGGAGGCCGGGTGGACGTACCGCCGAATTGCTCAACACGTGGGGCGTGAGGTCTCCACAGTACATCGATGTTGTCGCCAGTGGTCGGCGGAAGGGGCACGTGCCCGTCGACCTGGGACCGGACCGCAGCGATGCACGGATGCACGCCAAGACCGTAGGATCCTACGCAGTGCCGTAGGGGACCGCACCGCCACTTCCCAGCAAATTAGGGACACTGTCACTCCTGGGGTATCGGCGAGGACCATTCGCAACCGTCTCCATGAAGCTGGGCTACGGTCCCGCACACCGTTAGGCCGTCTTCCGCTCACGCCCCAACATCGTGCAACCCGCCTCCAGTGGTGTCGCGACAGGCGTGAATGGAGGGACGAATGGAGACGTGTCGTCTTCAGCGATGAGAGTCGCTTCTGCCTTGGTGCCAATGATGGTCGTATGCGTGTTTGGCGCCGTCCAGATGAGCGCCACAATCAGGACTGCATACGACCGAGGCACACAGGGCCAACACCCGGCATCATGGTGTGGGGAGCGATCTCCTACACTGGACGAACACCTCTGATGATCGTCGAGGGGAGACTGAATAGTGCACGGTACATCCAAACCGTCATCGAACCCATCGTTCTACCATTCCTAGACCGTCAAGGGAACTTGCTGTTCCAACAGGACAATGCACGTCCGCATGTATCCCGTGCCACCCAACGTGCTCCAGAAGGTGTAAGTCAACTACCCTGGCCAGCAAGTTCTCCGGATCTGTCCCCCATTGAGCATGTTTGGGACTGGATGAAGCGTCGTCTCACGCGGTCTGCACGTCCAGCACGAACGCTGGTCCAACTGAGGCGCCAGGTGGAAATGGCATGGCAAGCCGTTCCACAGGACTACATCCAGCATCTCTACGATCGTCTCCATGGGAGAATAGCAGCCTGCATTGCTGTGAAAGGTGGATATACACTGTACTAGTGCTGACATTGTGCATGCTCTGTTGCCTGTGTCTATGTGCCTGTGGTTCTGTCAGTGTGATCATGTGATGTATCTGACCCCAGGAATGTGTCAATAAAGTTTCCCCTTCCTGGGACAATGAATTCACGGTGTTCTTATTTCAATTTCCAGGAGTGTGTTTGTTGTTGTTGTTGTTGTTGTGCTCTTCAGTCCTGGGACTGGTTTGATGCAGCTCTCCATGCTACTCTATCCTGTGCAAGCTTCTTCATCTCCCAGCAACTACTGCAACCTACATCCTTCTGAATCTGTATAGTGATTTCATCTCTTGGTCTTCCTCTACGATTTTTACCCTCACGCTGCCCTCCAATACTACACTGGTGATCCCTTGATGCCTCAGAACATGTCCTACCAACCGATCCCTTCTTCTAGTCAAGTTGTGCCACAAACTCCTCTTCGCCCAATCCTATTCAGTACCTCCTCATTGATGATATGATCTACCCATCTAACCTTCAGCATACTTCTGTAGCACCACATTTCTAAAGCTTCTATTCGCTTCTTGTATAAAGATAACTCCAGTCTTCTCGATAGTGATCATTTGGTCGTCAAGGTTTTATGGCGTAAGGAGACAGAAAGTTACATAGTTATGATCTCCAAATCCTTGAACACGGTACACTAATCGCTCAACGGACACTGTACTCCTTCCCCAAGTGCATCTTTTCACTGGTGCATTCAGTCTTGACTTGATTTTTACGAACGAAAATGAGCGATCGCATCGAACAGTTACAGCGGAGTACTTGCTGAGCCGTGCACTGCACGTGTTTATTCCCATTTATTGTTTGTCATCTTCTATTACGGTACTGCCGCCTCGTTTTCTAATTCCATTTACTGGCGTCAGTGACTTCCTGCCTTACTTACCCGTGAGCGGCAGCAGCAGCGCGTATCGATATGTACACTGTCGTACCATCCCTGGAGCGACCGATAGTATTTCCGGGTCATCGTGTGCCTGGCAGTCAGTTCGGGACGGACCAGCAGTGCAGTCGGGATTTGGCAGTAGTGAAGTCGTTGAGAGAGGGCCCCAGTGAGGCGCCGACAGCCAGTGCTCCCCGACTGCTGGCGACACACATGAACTGTCCAACGGAGGAAGACTGGAGTGGGACGACCGTTGATTGGTCGTTCGGTTGGTCGTCTCATCGGCCGACGTATGTATACCTGGTCCTTTCACCGTTTCAGGGTCTGGGCAGTTGGTCGCTGGGCGTGGAGGAGCGAGGAAACCTCCGCGGCGGATAGCTTGGCCGGGCCCGCTGGCGTCCTCTATGCGGTGTCGGCTCGGAGTGTGTGGTGCTGTTCCCATTGCTGCCAGGTTCGTGGCTCACCGATCCAGGACGTGAAAGTTGAGTTTTGACTTATTGTACCGGCAAGCCAAGACTGTTCACATTGTGTTGTTTAGAGTTTGTTGTTGGCTGTTGGGATATTCCCATGAGCAACGAAGTGTGTTTTCATGATGGCAAATTTTAGCCACCTTCTGGCGGAGTTTAACTGTACTTGGTTATTTGAATTGAAGTGCACCAGCTAAATCTTGTGCCTTGTGGCCGTTAATGTTCCAGTTACCTGTCCTGGCCATTGACGTAAATTCAGGCTGTTTATTTTTCTCATCGTGTTGTCGCTGTCCAGCATGGTGCGTAGTTTGACAGCTCAAGGCATAATTGTTGTGGGCGCCAATACGTTCTATGTTGTTCCATTGAACTCCCTGTTGCGTGCTGGTCGGGTGAAGTGGAGGTTATCTTGTCAGTGGACCATTGAGGGTTTGTCGGTTGGGTTGTCGTCGGATCGATAATGGTCGGGCCTACTGGCTGTCTCGCTTAAGTGAGCGTTAGTGCTTGAATTCCAGTCCGACCCTCGGAACTTCTGAGCGCCGTTGGGTGTACTGCCTTTTCTTGTTTGTTCTTGCTGTTTGTACTTGCATAGCTTCTAGGCGATTTTTAGGTTAAGGTTGTTTTTCCCTTAACTTAAGGCGTCAGATGGTTTGAGCCTTCAGCCCAATTTAAGAATTGTTTTACGTAAATCATTTGACATTTGTTTTTTAGTTAATGTTATAGAATCTTAGGTGTTGGGCCTTCAACCGAATTTGAATTTAAGTTGTTTGCTCTTAAAGTGTCAGATTCTATGGGCCTTCAGCCTAATTAAGGACCTGTTTTAAGATAAGTAAGGCTTTGCTTTAAAATTTCTGATTTTGGTTGAGCTTTAATTTATGGGCTTTCAGCCGTTTTTAAATTAAGACATGACATTGTATGGCGCCTTCAGCCGCTAATTAAGTTCCAAAACTAAAGCTGTGTTTTTCTTTTAAAAAGAAGTTTTTCTTGGCTCTTGTAATGTTTGATCAAATAAAAGATTGTATGTTCGAGTGTAATCGACAGCCACTTATTTTGGCCCCTTTCCACAACTTAAACTACCTGTCCTGTGGCCGGCCGGCCGAGCGGTTCTAGGCACTTCAGTCTGGAACCGCACGACCGCTATGGTCGCAGGTTAGAATCCTGCCTCGGGCGTGGATGTATGATGTCCTTAGGTTAGTTAGGTTTAAGTAGTTCTGTTCTGGGGAACTGATGACCGCGGATGTTAAGTCCCATAGTTGTCAGAGCCATTTGAACCTGTCCTGTTCTGCGGGTTTAGCAGGGCGTCTCAATTGCAACGAGAGGATATTCTGTGAACGGCTGGTGTGCCCGTTCCCCTGAATTAGACCTCTTCGAGCACATCTGGGATGTATTGGGGACACGTATTGCAGCACATCCACGTGTACCAAAGACAATCCAGCAGTTGTGGAATGTACTCGCAGAGGAATGGAACGCCCTACCAAAAGAACTTATTACTAATCCTGTGGCAGCAGGGGAGCACGTTGCGAATCATGCACTACCGTTAGTGTAATTCACGTACCATGATAAGAACCAAGTCCTGCCATTTTTAATATCCAGGGGATCATCATAAATCGATTTCTGTTCAGCGTAATTATTGTCTTTGAATGAAAGTGTTACTTCTATTCGTCTCGTTATGTAATCTTTTCAGTTAATCATCTGTATTTTACTGTAGTAGTTATTTCTATGTGTAATCAAGTTTCATCGAGTTGTTTGGCAGTGACACATCAGACGAAACTACTTTTGTCCCTAAGTTTGTCTCTCTCCTGCGACAGCTTCTTATCTCAAAGGAACATTTACAACTTACATTCTAAATTATTTGTTACATACTGTAGTCTCTGTCTCCACCCTCTACAAATCCCTTATATACCGTGGAAGGTAGACCGTGATGTATTAACATATCCTACAATCCTGACCTTCCTTGTTGTTAGTCTTTTCTACCTATTTCTCCCCTCTTCGATTTCGCAGATAACCTCATTTTTTGTGTAATTATACCTAATTTTCAGCATCACACTTAATACGCGTCGATTTCCGATTTTCTCACAGTCCATGATTCGTCTACCATATCCTACCGCCCATAGCCGCGCTGGATTAGCCGAGCGGTCTCAGGCGCTGCAGTCATGGACTGTGCGGCTGGTCCCGGCGGAGGTTCGAGTCCTCCCTCGGGCATGGATGTTTGTGTTTGTCCTTAGGCTAATTCCCAGGTTACGTAGTATGTAAGCTTAGGGACTGATGACCTCAGCAGTTAGTCCCATAAGACTTCACACCCGTTTGAACATTTTTCCCGGCCATAGCAAATAGAAGCATCTTGGCTGGGGTACAGGGATTGTTGATCCCAATGTTTTCGTACTGAGACTGACTACAGTAAGATCCAAACTCACCAAAAATAAACGCAAAATATGTCTGTTTAAAAAAGCACATAAAAATTCACCCGATGCTTTCCTAAGAGACAGCCCCCCTAGCAATTTGGCTGTATAACTGTAGGTGAAATGTGATTAAAATTCATAGAAACAGAAACAGTATCGACGACAGTTGAGAGACATGTACCAAGCAAGTTAATAAAAGATGTTACTCATCCCCTTCGGTGCACAAAAGAGGTGAAAAGTACTGCAGAAGCAACGAACAAAGTATGTCAAATTTAAAGGAACGCAATGTCATGAAATTTTACAGAAGTTCGAAATTTAGCATGAAACTCAATGTTAAATTCTATGTAAATTGCAACAGTGACAACATGCAATCAAAAACCTTCACTGTGCCATAACAGTGCTGATATTTCTGACGACAGTGCCACAAAACCAGTGTCACTAAACACCAAAGAAGAGAAAGTAAATATTGCAGAATTCGAATCAAGAACAACTACCAACACGTCTAACTTAGAAGTAGACATTCTCGGTGTAGCGATGCAGCTTAAATCACTTAATAACAATAAGACCTCCGGACTAAGTTATATTCCAGAAAGAAACCTTTCAGAGTACGCTGATACAATATCTCCATACTTAGCATTCACTTACAACCGCACACTCGTCGAAAGATCCGTAACAAAAGACGAGAAAGTTCCACAAGTCACACCAATACGCAACAAAGACAGCAGGAATATTCCGCTGATTACAGAACCATATCACAAACGTCTATTTGCAATAGGATTCTGGAATATATACAGTGTCCTAAGATTATGAATTACCTTGAAGGAAACGATTTATTGACGAACAGCCAAGACACATTCAGAACATATCGTTATTGTGAAACACAAGTAGCTCTTTATTTTCACGAAATAATGAGTGCTATCGACTAGGCATGTCAAATTGACTCCATACAAATACTTTCAGAAACGACTTCCTGACTTAAATCTATACTCGATGTTAACAAATTCCTCTTCTTCGGAAACGCTTTCCTTGCCATTGCCAGTCTACATTTTATATCCTCTCTACCTCGACCTTCATCAGTTATTTTGGTCCCCAAATAGCAAAACTACTTTACTACTTCAAGTGTCTCATTTCCTAATCTAATTCCCTCAGCATAACCCGACTTAACTCGACTATATTCCGTTATCCTCGTTTTGCTTTTGTTGATGTTCATCTTATATCCTCCTTTCAAGGCACTGTCCATTCCGTTCAACTGCTCTTCCAAGTCCTTTACTGTCTGTGACAGTATTATAATGTCATCGGCGAACCTCAAGGTTTTTGTTTCTTCTCCATGGATTTTAATACCTACTCCCAATTTTTCTTTTGTTTCCTTTACTGCTTGCTCAATATACAGATTGAATAACATCGGGGAGAGGCTAAAACCCTGTCTGACTCCCTTCCCAACCACTACTTCCCTTTCATGCCCCTCGATTCTTACAACTGCCATATGGTTCCTGTAGAAACTGTAAATAGCATTTCGCTCCCTGTATTTTACGCCTGCCACCTTTAGAATTTGAAAGAGTGTATTCCAGTCAAGATTTTCAAAAGCTTTCTCTAAGTCTACAAATGCTAGGAGCGTGGGTTAGCCTTTCCTTATTCTTTCTTCTAAGGTAAGTCGTAAGGTCAGTATTGCCCTACGTGTTCCAACATTTCTACGGAATATAAACTGATCTACCCCGAGGTCCGCTTCCACCAGATTTTCCATTCGTCTGTAAAGGCTGTAAATTCAATGAAATGATTGGAGATTACAGTTAAGAAAAACTTAAATCGTAACGCTGAATTAGATAATGTTGTGGGGAAGTCAAAGACTGCATATCCTCGTTCCGCGAACAGTCTTTGCTATTACATCTGCGGAACATCGATCGATGCCATATATTCACTGCTTCTTCGGCTACACTCGTGTATCTGCATGAGGTATTGAGGCGAGTATTCTTGGCCAATGTATAGCGAGGGCTTGGTCGACACACATGACTTGCTGGTTTAGAAAGAAGTCAAAGCTTCAGTCTATTCCATTTGGGTTGCTCTTGAGTGAGGTAGTGTTTGATATGGCGTGCTTTTGATGGAGGCTGCATTGTAGTTGTATTACACTGAGAAGAAGTATGATACCAAAAAGTAGCAGTCAGTGGTCATGTAGTGGTATTGAGAACCGAAAACATTTTCCATGTGCCGACTCCAGAATAAAAGGTAATATGTTTCTTTATATTACGACACGCCGAGCTACACGATCATTGAAACAGGTTTTAAATTTTACATGATTTTTCAAATCCAATTTATGGGTCAAATCTTTGTACGATTGTGCTAAGAGCACAGTGTGAGTTATCTAACATTAATCTGATTGTTCTAAGTAGAACCAGTGTGCTTTATGGGTTCAAATAATTATCCTGAATTTAAGACTTTGTACCATGTATTTATTGCCGTTCCTTTCCATTCATCAAGCCAGTTAAATGCAACATAGTAGCACTGCTTAGTCACATGGCTTGTACTAATGTGTGTTTTGCAGAGGTAATTACAGAAATATTCTCTTTCTTTAATTAGATTGATAGTTCAATTCGAGCTGCTTCTGCTCCGAGTGATTTATTCCAGTGTCAAATGTTTCTTATGATCAGTAATTTATATTCATTTCACTGAAGATAAGTATCTCTCGGGAGTTGCAGGACAATGACTGTTAGGACGTATTGTTATTATGTACTATGGCAACGTTACACCCTTAGATCAGTACAATCAATAGCAGATCATTTCAGATGTCGCAAGAACTTCCGTTGTGTTACGCAGGCGTGTATGTGATGAATTATTCCTGAATGAAGACTTTTTTTTAAGGTCATCCGTCTTCTGACGGATTTGATGCTGTCCGCCACGAATGCCTTTCACGAGCCTACCTCTTCATCTCACTTGCAACCTATGTCTTCAGTTATTTGCTGGATATATTCCAGTCTCTGTCCCTCTACAGTTTTTATCCTCTACAACTTCCTCTAGCACCATGCAAGTTGTTCCCTGATGCCCAAACAGATGTGTTATCCTGACCCTTCTTCGAATTTGTGTTTTCCACATATTTCTTTCCTCGCCGATTCTGCGCAGAATCTCCTCATTCCTTACCTTGTCGATGTATCTAATTTTCAACATTAGTCTGTAGCACCACATCTCGAAGGCTTCGATTCTCTTCTGTTCCGGTTTTCCCACAGTCCATGTTTCACTATCATACAATGCTGTGATCCAAACGTACATTCTCAGAAATTTCTTCTTCAAACTAAGGCCTATGTTTGATACTGGTAGACTTCTCTTGGTCAGGAATGCTCTTTTTGCTAGTGTTCATTTGATTTAGCGGATCACGTAATTCTTCGTCACTTTCAATGAGGATAGAAATGTAATCAGCGAATCGTATCATTGATATCCTTTCACCTGGAATTTTGATTCCACTCCTGAACCGTCTTTTATTTCAATCATTGCTTCTTCGATGTGTAGACTAAACAGTATGTGCGAAAGAATTACTCCCTTTTTAATTCGAGAACTTTTCTCTTGATCTTCCACTATTATTATATCCTCTTGACTCTTTTGCATGTTTTATATTTCCCGTACTAATGAGGAGGTATTGAATAGGATTGGGGAGAAGAGAAGTTTGTGGCACAATTTGACTAGAAGCAGGGATCGGTTGGTGGGACATGTTTTGAGGCATCAAGGGATCACAAATTTAGCATTGGAGGGCAGCGTGGAGAGTAAAAATCGTAGAGAGAGACCGAGAGATGAGTACACTAAGCAGATTCAGAAGGATGTATGTTGCAGTAGCTACTGGGAGATGAAGAAGCTTGCATAGGATAGAGTAGCATGGAGAGCTGCATCAAACCAGTCTCAGGACTGAGGACAACAACAACAACATATTTCCCGTCTCTCCCTATAGCTTACACCTATTTTCTCAGAATTTGGAACTGTTTGATGTAAGAAGAATAAGTGGATTACTACCATAGCTGAATTAATAGATGGTAACACAAAATGGAATGTGGAGAGCCGGTTTAAGGTTGCATTATCAACAATAAAACTCTCATTTGATACTGTCTAATCGTTTTTACTGGTCGACAAATCGTATGAACGCCTTTTTTCTATCCTTAGTCTTGCTGCCATTATCAGCCGCAACGTCATAATTGCTTCTCTGGTGACTTCACCTTTCCTAAATCCAGACTGATCGTCATCTAACACATCCCCAGTTTTCTTTTCCATTCTTTCGTATATTATTCTTGTCAGCAACCTGGATGCGTGAGATGGTTAGCTGACTGTGTGATAAATCTCGTGCTTGTCTGCTCCTGCAGTCTTCCGAATTGTGTTGATGATATTTCTCCGAAAGTCAGATGTTTTATCTCCAGATTCATACATTCTATACACCAAAGTGAATAGTCGTTTTGTTCCCCTTCCCAAATGATTCGAAACATTGTATTTGAATGTTATCAATCCGTTCTGACTTACATTGATCTTCAGTCTTCCACAGCTCTTTTGAATTCTGATTCTAATACAGGATCCCCTATCCCTTCTAAATCTTCTTTAATCAGGCCAATTTCACGTGGAACTTTAATGTCCGCTGTTACTAGCGAGGCCATATCCTATTTAACAGACACCATAAAACGTCGAACGTGTAAAAGTAATTATTCATTACTTCTATGCCAGTAGATTATTTGAACTATGCTAAGAGTGCATATCTACACTGAAAGGAGATGATCAGCCTAAAAGACAAAATGGACCCTATGAAATTTCACAATTTCACTAGTGGAACCTACACCATGAACTGTCATACTCAAATATTCCGGCCAGTCGTCTATTGACGCATGGCCATAGAATAGATCCTAGTGACTGTGTTGGAAAGTTTCGTAGTCGCTCCACAAACGGATAGTCTGTTGTTTCGATGGACTCTGGGTACGCTCAGTGTTGACTGAGGAACGATCAGAAACATCTACACAACGTACAGGTATGAAACCTTCCCGTGTAACCGGGGTTGTCTGAACCTGCAACATCCTTTGACCCTAAAGAGATAGTGTCTCTTAGTACAACTGTTCAATAAGACGTGAACCGTTATTTAGTTCGAGGAACTGGCATCAACCGTACGAAGAAAATGATGTGAGAAAATTTTTAAAATATGGAGTTTAAACGAAAGAGTGAGACTGTTACTCTAGCCTCACTTTCACGTGTCCCGAAAAGTGCAGACAAATAGAGTTGTCAGTCCACTTATGATCTTCCAAAGAGTTCGCATTGCTAAGGAAAATGACAATAACCTCAGAGAATTATTCGAATTTGAGTTTCCAACTTTTCCACTGTAGCACAAAGTCAGTGTTCACTCTGACGCAAGAAATAGTGAACCTTGGGACACGAAAAGTATGTAATTTTTTATGTATAGAGTACGACTGCGACCATTCTCAATCAATGTGCAATATCTATGAGGACTATGTGCGAAAACATGTCGGATGTGATTCCGTAATAGTCACTGACGGGTGTTCTAGTGACATTTGCAACAAAACATCAGAGTAGCAGGTTTTACTTCAATCTTCCATAGCAGCAACTGTTACAATATCACACTGATAAATTTATCAAACGACACCAAGGAAGGGAACTTCATTTCGATGCTGATAACTGAAATCGCTGCAAAGGGCATTGTGGCTAAGCTGGTAATGAACACGGCTATATCAAAGACTGCTGTCTGTGATATTGGTACCACCAGAGCCGCGCGGGACTAGCCGAGCGGTCTTAGGCGCTGAGGTCATGGACTGTGCGGCTGGTCCCGGTGGAGGTTCGAGTCCTCCCTTGGGCATGGGTGTGTGTGTGATTGTCCTTAGGATAATTTAGGGTTAAATTGTGTGTAAGCTTAGGGACTGACGACCTTAGCAGTTAAGTCCCATAAGATTTCACACACATTTGAACATTTTTCTGGTACCACCAGAGATGGGATAGCTGAGTGCATTAGTTCTTCACGAAATAACATTTATTTTCCGACCAGGAACCCCGTGCGAAACTATCGGATATTTATAGTCTCATATTGTCAAAAGTCATGTTCGAATTTTCCACATATGGTTAGTTTTAGTGCACAATCGGCACGCAGTGTCGAAAGTCGATTAAAAAGACTTTCTTTCTAACGCACGAGTATTATGTGTCGAGAAAAAGGGATGCTGTCTTGAGAAATAATATCATGGAAATGAAATACACAATTCTTTCCCTTCACGCATCAAACGGGTACGAGACTACATAAATCCCCTTTTGGCCAAGGGAAGAAGGAAGTACGCACAATTTACAAAGAAAAACCTCCCCTGTCGCGATACTTTCAGATAGTCAGAGGTAACAGGATGCCAAAATTCTGAAGTAGGGGTAGGTTTCTGTTGACATTGCATGGTACAGACCTGAACAGAGACGCACAGGACGATCTTTGCCAACGCAGTTTTCTGGAACTGCGACAAAACCCAAATTGTAGCTTGCAGGACTGCGGCCTACTCGAGACACCGCCCAGTACCATTTACCATTTTTTTTCAGTCATTACTGTTCTGACTCGTTCGATGCGGTGCGCCATGAATTCCTCTCCTGTGCCGACCTTTTTATCTCAGAGTAGTACTCTACTAGATGCATCTCAGTCTTTGTTTTCCCGTACAGCTATTTTTCTCTACAGCTCCCTCTAGTACCATGGAAGGCATTTTCTGATGTCTTAACAGATGGCCTCTCGTCCTGTTCCTTCTCCTTGTCAGTGTTTTCCATATTTTCCTTTCCTCGCCGATTCTACAGGGATTCCCTCATTCCTTACTTTATCAGGCTATTTAATCTTCAACATTCTTCGGTAGTGCCACATCTCAAAAATGTTTCAAATGGCTCTGAGCAATATAGGACTTAACATATGAGGTCATCAGTCCCCTAGAACTTAGAACTACATAAACCTAACTAACCTAAGGACATCATACACATCCATGCCGAGGCAGGTTTCGAACATGCGACAGTAGCAGTCGCGCGGTTCCAGGCTGAAACGCCTAGAACCGCTCGGCCACAGCGGCCGGCTACCAAATCTCAACTGCTTCTATTTTCTCCTGGCTTGCTTCCATTTTCCACAACAGACACTAAGTTTTTTTTCCATTCTTTTCTATATTATTGTTTTTTTCAGCAACTTGACTGCATGAGGTGTTAAGCTAATCGCACCTACCACCAAGTATAGGCATCACCGCGTAACGAAAATATTGTCAGTTTGAGAGTGGACCCGAAGACGATGGGTGGCTCCCTTAGCAACAATGAAATCAACAGCTCCAGAATCGTTACTGGAAACCAGTTTTCTGGCAAAAGTTTGAAAGGGTGTAACACAAGCTCCTGAAACATCAGAAAACCAGAAGTCTGGTACTCAGCCACTGGAAAACATTTTTGTAGCTGCCACGGTAGAATTCACCCATGCCGGGCTTCAATGCGGAGGATTCTGCGCTGTGGAGAATGAAGCTGATGCCCTGTGTTACTTACCATATGGACCAGAGAGAGCAAGGCGTTAACTTGCTTTGGCCCCTAATAATTTCAATCTTTTTTAATACACATTAGCTGGAAAGAAACTACGTTGTAATAGGAGCAGGTTGGGGGGTTGTTACTGTAGTTGGTAATATGATAGTTAAAATTATTTACCACGAAGAACCCGACTTCGTTACTTTCACGTAGCTTCAGCAGAAACGAACGTCCCACTGAGAGCAGGTTTGGTGTGTGCGGGTTCTTTGATTGTGTTGCCCATTATGGTCACCTACCATTACCATTGTAAAAGAGATTTACAGTTAGAATTATAGCACTAAAACCTGTCATTTTTGCAGGGTTTTTGATACTCTGAAAGTTTTGCCGTTCCTTCAAAGCTCTGGATTTCGGTAAGTGGTGTAAAAGTACGTTTGACCAAGGGAAATTATTAAAATTTTTCGCTCCACGAAAAAGTCTGAGTACTTTTTGTCGTAGGCGCAAGAAAAGAAAACTATAGCGAAAAAAAAACAGAAAATTGTAAAAATTTCGCCATTATGCACCCTGCGAGTTAGCGTAGGTTTCTCGATGTAGGAAACGGATTCTACGTTACAGACCATCTACAAACAACGTACTAAAATATCATAAAATTTGGATCTCTTGTAAGATCCTATGTACCTGCCGGTAGAACTACTTTCTTTCAATTTTTCGTCATTGTATTCGCTACTACCAGCAGAGATTTATTGAATAATTAAATTAGTCTTTCTCCCTTCTCATTCCTACTACCGAGGCTATTCTCTCCTGCAATTTTATCTCCTACTCCGTCCCCTACCACAGCGTTCCAATTCCCAATTAATTACCATATTATCAGATCTCTTTACATACTGAGTTATTCAGTGCCCTCATATACTTTCTCTCTCTCTCTTCACATCCTGCTTGCAACGTCGCCATGCGATGTCGTTAGCGTCGGGTTCTGTCGATTCTCTCTGCCCTGCCTTCCTTATCATTGTTAATCCTACTCCTGTAATACCATTTTATGGTGCTGTTTATATAACCCTATAGTCGTCTGACAAGATATCTTTTTTCCACTTCTCGCCACTGACTCCCAATGTATTGCATTACGCTTTTCAGATTTTCTGGTCGCTCTACGACGTTTAACTTATGACATCTTACGCTCCAACTCGTAGAATACTACCCCTTCATTGGTTATCCAATCTTTTTCTTATGGTCGCATCTTCCATGACAGTCGCTCCCGGAGATTGAATGGGAGACTAACCTGGAATTTCCCTTGTGACTGTAGGTCAGTTCCTACAACAAAGCTTAATAAACGCGTATCGTAATGTACACTAACTTTTTTCTACCCTCTGATACAGAATGAACAAATACGCTAGGTATCTGCATACCATCTTCTTTTAAATGCTGAGTATTTTGGATTGAGGATAACCTGTGGCTGCGTGACATCTCGGAATATTGTCTAATGGCTTTGTCCCGTTTACGTTTACACTAAGTGTGCCTGTGTGTCTATTGCATCATGTTAAGTATATTTACTTAGTATTAAATGGAGGAAACGCGACTTAAATGGAGCAATTGTGTATTTAATATGTAAATCACCTTTGTTTAAGTTCACTGCATGAATTATTCCGCTCGCAGGAACAAAGAATAGAAAAAAAAGTAGAAGGATAAATTGGTAGAACCTAATGTGGCCTTACGCCTAGATAAATCAAAAATTTTTGAATGAACGTGATTGTTATAGTTGACTTCTCACGCTCATGGATGCTTGAAGTGGATAAAATTAGCAATTTCTGCCAAGTTAAGTTTCATACTGCTGTAACGGATTTATTGATGACGCTGTATTTTTACAGTGTGAACTATTTTAATCTGTCACGAATCATATCAAATATTTCACAGAAATGTTGGCATCCCATACATACTGACTGCATTTCGCTTAAAAATACAATGCAAGCATATCCAAAGAGGGCATTTTCAAACTGAAACTTTCGGTTGGCATCGTGATAAGCGACTTGTTTTATGACAACACACGGTTTTTATTTTCCTGTGAGACGTCAGGTGAACCTTCACGGGGCTGCAGGCGCGTCAGTCCTTATAAGAGAGGACGGACAGTTAACAGAGCCGAGTAACAACCCACTGCTCTATAAAACCGTTGATCTCGTTTGCAAGCACGCAAGCTAAAACTATAAATCGTCCAAGTTCGCAACGTCGTTGCGCCACAAAGAGAAAGCACACTTATTGTTAGCATGCTCTCCAAGTACCAGTCACGTGTTGTAATTAACGGAGCAGCTACAAGACGGTTTCCCTAACACCTGCGCCTTCTGCTGATGAAGTAAGCACAGTCGGAACTGAACGAAAGAGCAGATGGTTTAGTGGGATGGAGGCGAAGACGGCTTCGACACTTGTTTGAGATTATATTAGGTGTGTGCATAAGGGTCCTCTGAAACGCCTCATTTGACACTGTATATTTACCGTTAAGTCCATTCAGCATTGTAATTTTCACTTTTCCATAGTCAACAACGAGTCTGAAGTTCTTACTCTTCTGTACCATTCAGACTGTAACTGCCTATAATTGGGAACACTAACGCAAATAATTGATTTATTCTGATGGACGTGTGCGAATTTATGTGTCAATAAAACGAGAGATTTAGTCATGTACAATGCAACAGATTTTTTAGTGTGCCTAGCAATGTCAATTGTTAACGCATTTAACGGATAGTTCAGACGGAAAATAGGGGTTAATTTAAATTTGCGACTGCATCGACGTCAATAGACACGGAGCACTGAGTTAAACAAAGATGACGGAACCTTTAGACGCGGTTCATTGACGCACTTCTGACCATTCCCGTAATTTGGTTTTGGGAAACCATGGAAATCATGTGAAAGCTAACTAAGGGCGATCGGACGGGGCCTTCTAACTTTTTTCTTTTAGGCGGGGGTAGGTGGAGGCAGCGGGCCTTGCACCAAACGGCATCAATTATTTTTATTCTAATCTGTCTTCCCCTGTAGTTTTCGTCCAGTACAGTTCACCCCAGTACCATGGAAGCTATTCCCCAATATTTTAAAACATGTCCTAGTGTTCAGTCTTCTCCTCTTATCAGTGTTTCCTGTATGTGTTTTCCCCGCCGATTTTACAGAGGGCGTCCTCATTTCTTATCTTATTGTGCACCTAATTTTCAACATCCTTCTGGTGTATTACCCTTCAAAGCTTTGAGTCTCTTCTTTTGACCTCACTCCACATGAACACGCATCAGTTGTCCGAGCAGTTACGTAGTCTCTGTCGGTACAAAGAGTCTTGCACAGACGTACATGTGTTATGATTGGACAGTGGCGTGTAGATTAATACACGCAATACCTCGAAAATGTGATAATATTCTTCAGAAAATTAGAAAAGGTGCCTCGTCAAAGATGATTCCACACTAAGTGAACAGCTTTAATTACCAGAAGTAATCTTTTCGAAAAAAAAAAATCTTCAGCAAAGAGGGCGTTTCTATACGATCGGGTGCAATAGTGTTACTAGAACGTGTTCACTGATTGGGACGCCAAAGCTACAAAGCGGGTGACCACAGCTGATAGTGGTGAAAATGAGAAACTCGCTGTAGGGCGGTTATTGTAGAGCTTACACTGGTCCCATAACCCCCTTGTCCCCCCCCCCACCCCCACTCCCGCTCCACCATACATACGTACACAATAAAATCTGTTTGCCATTAAACTGTAGTCGATAATAAACTAAGACACAGTCATAACGAGTTGAAATCCGCAGTACCAATTTGCACGGAAATAAACACGATAAGACTACCAGGACATATTGGCACTAAGCCATCGTGTTACTGGGCTTCACTCATTATAATGCAGTGAGTTTCTGGAGAAAGAAACATTTTCCAGAATAAATTCGAATGGGGCTATAAATATCGTTATATTGTGTTACGGCCTAAAATCAAGCGCCAGCACGCCAGTCGGGAACGAGAGAGCAGAGAGGGCTGTGAAGAAGACGTCATCCAATTGCACGCTGATCAACCCCTCTCCAGGGCGACAACGCAACAGCAGCGGCCTCTATGCGAAGAGAACATAAGCGCCGCGCCCGATTGACCGCGGCCGAGATCTACAGTAGCTTCAAGACTAGCAACTAGGATAGGAGTGCCAAGGCTCGTTACTTGTTCATATATTCTGTGTAGCTCGGTACATTCTATGTAGCTCAGTCTTGGAGTTGTTATACTGAAGAATTTCTTTATTTCGGATGTCGCCCTTTGCTTGCGACACATCTATGTAAGCCTCAAAGTTAGGTACAGTCATTTACTTCCCATAATAAAACTCATTAATACAGTTTTCTTGGATTGTGATCCATCGTTCCCAGAAAGCAGGTTTCCTGGAAACCCTATATTCGACGGCTAGGCAGGATTCAACATATTGTAGCTATAAACATTGCTCATTTTGAATTGTGACGACGGATTTCGTCTACCCTTCATGAAAGTAGACTCCACTGGCGTATATAAACACAAACAAGACACCACTATCGCTCCCCTCTGCCCCCCTCCCCCTCCCCCCCCCCCCCCCCCCCCCCCGCCACACTGACCGGCCATTCTGTCATCATCATTTACAACGTTAAAGGCGGGGAACACTGTTCCCGTATTCGCGTGATTGGACAGTATGCCACTGTGTGCATTCTGTTCCCAGAAGGATAAAAAGACTGATGCGCCGTGACAGAAGGTTCTGCAGAAACTGCTCCGAAACTTTGTGCAAAATTGCTTCATAGTTTTTGAACCTATCTCGGCTAGATCTCAACATTTGTTTTCACTATTATTAGCGAAGATATCTCTAGAGAGGAATCTGAGACACTGGAACTGCTGCAAAATAAAACCGATGCCAGACCGAGAAAAAAACTGGCACGTTTCTTCCAGGAAGACTAGACCCACGAGGTATGAAGGATCTCTCTATACTGAAAGGTAGCATATAAGGTAGTGGTGGAAGTAAGGTTGTGAGGTTGGGTCGTGAGTCGTGCTTGGAAAGATCTAGAGAACTTGTCTGCGAAAAGCAAAGGCCCCAGGTTCGAGTACCGGTCCGGCGCAACAGTTTTTCTGTTTCAGGAATTTTAATATTAGCGCACATTCCGCTACAGTGTGGAAAATTTTTCCGCAATTTGGGAAACTTCGGCATACGCTACTAGGGTAATTTTGCCTAAAGGCGTGTACAGTTTCTTCAGCTGGTATTGGAGTGATACATTAAATTCTATTCATTAGTGACTTTGTTTCCTCAGGGTTACGTATGGAACACTACGTAGGACAGTAGTTCGTGAAACTGTTTAGCCCAAAGAAAGTGGAAGCTGTCCTTTAAATGACAACTATTGACTTCTACATGTGAGAGATAGCATTTTGGGCTACATTCCACAATAGTCACAGATACGAATAGCTGTTTGCGATTTACTCCATTGCAAGTGTTTAATATACGAGGAATCTTTTTAGTCTTCGGCATTTTAAAAGACGGCTGGCCAATGATAACTTGGGTGTGCCTTATCCGGGGATCTAAGGAACGAAGTTTCCTTGCCGAAACAGTTTTTTGTGAAATGTCTTGACGATACCGAACTCTGTAGCTGTATGATCCTTTTGTGCCTTCGAACCACCATGGAAGCCTAAGGCCGTTTGAATGTGGGTTAGTAAAACAACTCACAGAACACAAATAAAACGCTTATACCCGGTTCTTCCCACAGATGAAGTCACTTTTGGATTGTAACTTTCTATTTTATACCTAATCACAGAAATTAAGACTACAGGATGCGTTAATCATAATAAGTAGAAACAAGGTGAGTTGTATTATCCTCACCCAATTTCATTATTCCGTATACGAACTCCCTCTGCCTCCTTTCTGGCGTTTACAATGTTGTACAATGTGGCGTTTTTTCAGAATTTGGCAATTTTATTTTAAATTTGTGGTCGTTTACCCTTTCTCCCGTGAAACGTCAGGTAACCTAAGGAACGGAAGTCGTGTGTGCTCTCTGTCTGTGAATCGTGTAAACCTTTTTCTAAGCGTTATCGTGTTTCAGCTGGCATCGTATTTCAGCTGAATCGTATCGTATTTTCTGAGGCTGCAGTTGTAGACAAGCGCATCTTTTGTCTGAAATAGCGTGGGAAACTGTCCACAAACCACACTCAGTCTGATCGTTTTACCTGACCAACGCTTGCCAGTTCACCCCACAGAATCGATTAGAGTCTTATTCACCGCGATCTTTCAAGCCAGTACTGTCCACACTAACCTATTTGAGGGGGCAAAATGTGCACTTACAAACTGACTAAATAAATTCTAACGTTATCCGAAATCTAGATTTTTAGATTCAGTGATTGTTTACGTTATAGCATCGATCTTGAGGAAAAGCACAGACAAATGGAAGTTTGGAACGAATACTGCATATTGTCTGAGCACTATACATTTCGAGTGAGAAGATGCAATGCTGCAATGGTTATGACACTTGCCACGTATCATGGAGGACCAACATTAAGATGCCTCTCTGCATACTCGTAATTTTCCTTTTGTAGTTCTTCATAAGAGGTATACATAGAAATGTTACGACAAAAGAATATTAAGTTACGTAAATTAGATGTTCTGTACACGACCACTTTAACAATTTTACATATATTTTCCAAAATACAGTACGTTTCCTATAAGTACCAATATCTGTTAATGGCCCTTGGGTGCTGTAATATGAAATACAATAACGCTGTTTCTGTGGTTGAAAAAACAGTTGCATTATGCACTATTTTATGCAAAATGTCATAAAACAATTCATTTTTTGTACAAAGCACGGAACAGGGCCACGTTTATCATATTGTACAGTCGCACACACCTGAGGGCAAATTCTACGTAATTCCCTTCACCCGTATTCTGGACAGTGACCAAAACAGTCAAATCGTACATCATTCACTGGTACAGACAGTGCTGTTTTCTTCTGAATCTGGACTTGTTGTACAGTCATTGATGTACTTCCAGGCTTCCTCTTCCCAGAAGACGTCAGTCCATTTGGTTTGTTCCAGGTATGAATTAGCTAACGTATTTATATACATCTCACCTCGAAGACGTCCTCCTTTCGTATACAGGGTGAAAAGTATTTAGACGGAGAACTCTGTGAGGTTGTACGGGACATCAAAATAAATATTTTTCGCCAATGTCATTTTTTCCTATGAGGAGTATTGAAACCGGTCGAGGAAGATTTCTATGGCGGCAAATTAATTAAACCAACAAACACTTTTCCATTTTTTTTATTACAACACATTAACACAACCCAATTTCAATTACAGTAGATTTTCAAAAATGTCTCCACTGACACGTAAACAAAGGTTATACTGTTGAATCATGTTCTGTCTGACACGCGCAAAAACATCAGGAGTGTCGTGAATTGTTCCCCACACAAAGAAATAGGGATCGAGCAGGCCATGGTACAGGACCACCTCTGCCAATCCACGTGTCTGGGAACCGTCGGTCCAGGAATCGACCCACACGACGACTCAAATGTGCATGTGCCCCGTCATGTTGGAACCACATGCGTTGTCTTGTAGGGAGCGGCACGTTTTCCAGCAATTCTGGCGATGCTCTAGCGAGAAAATTGTAATAGTGCCTGCCATTTAATGGTCTAGGTAGCAAATACAGCCCAATTAAACAGTCCCCAACAACACCGTCCCACACATTAACGAAGAACCGCACCTGATGAGCGCTAGTAACTGTGGCATGTGGGTTATCCTTCTCCAAACATGCGAATTGTGCATGTTGAAGACTCCATCACGCCCGAACGTTGCTTCATCGGTAAACAATACAGAGGATGGAAATGCAGGATGCATTTCACACTTCCAGGTACCACTGCGAAAACTGTGCTCTGGATGGATAGTCAGCTGGTTCCAGGTTTTGGACACGCTGTAAGTGATATGGACGTAACAATTGCTCTCGAAGGACTGTTCTTACTCTCGTCTGATTCGTCCCCATTTTACGTGCTATTGCACGAGTGCTGATTATAGGATCCCGCTCCACGTGCTGCAAGACAGCTTCCTCAAATTGCAGCGTTCTTACCGTGCGACGGCGTTCCCGTCCAGATAACCTGCTAGATGATCCAGTCTCACGCAGACATTGGTACACAGCATCAAAGGTCGTATGATGCGGGATACGGCGATTAGGATTTTGTTGTTGATAAACCCGCTGTGAAGCTCGTCCGTTGTGGTGCGCTACGTAGTACGCACCAACCACATCAGTGTACTCAGCCCACGTGTATCGCTCCATTAGTAAACAGAGACAATGCACTACTACACTGGTGGACAGCAGTTTCCTACAACTGAAGAGCGTAATACGGCCTCTAACAACTGAAGAACGTAATACGGCCTCCACCGATTTAAATGATCCTCATAGGAAAAAATGACATTAGGGAAAAATATTCGTTTTGAAGACCCCAGAAACCTCCAAAGTTTGTCGGTTTAAATACTTTTCACCCTGTATAGCTGGTTTTCGTTGCCCAAGATAAAACAACGTAACAAAACCGAAAAGAAAATTGCTACAGTGGTAACTGATGCTGACGTAATATAGCGCGGTGTCTGTCGAATATGCACACAATTCAGAAACTATACACCAGAGAGAAAAGAATAGCGCTTGATCATAGCGAATATACGTTGATCGGTAGCTTCCTTACAGATCCAAGGACGGAAACTTCAAACATGTTGCAGAAAACATTGTTCGAGCAACATTGCCCTACAAAGATTTGAAGAGAATGTTTTCGTGCTCCCCCCCCCCCCCCCCCCCCACAGGGCGCGGCTGATCTCCTTCCCCCACCCACGTCCTCCACAGCTAACGCTTCGTCTGTAATCTCCATGATGCTGTCGAGACGTGAAACTTGGGCCTCGCGTCGTGCTTTCATCCGGCAATACACCAACGCTGTGCGCACCTGGTGTCCCAGCAGATGAAACGAAACGAGTCGTTCGGCGTGCCTCTGGCCCTCTAAACGAGCAAAATTTCGAGAAGTGTCCCGGTGGAATAGGCGCGCGGCAAAAAGTGGTTCCGGCCTGTCACGTCCGGCCGGAGAGGTAAGCATTAGCCTGGCGGGGCGCCGACAGGGCCGGCGCGATTCTCGCCGCACGGACCACGGCCGGCCACAAAGAATATTCGAGGAGCCGGCGGCCGGCAGCTGTCCGCAGCTGGCGAGCGGGCGCTACTGTGTGTTGCTGCGGGCCGGCCGCGCCGGTGAGGCACTCGCCGTGGTAATTGGACGAGAAGCGCACGCCCTTGGCGCAGGGGGCGCGCTTGCTTTTCTTTTAATACTAACAGAATTACCGCGCACGATTCAATTTCGCGTCCGGGGCGCAGGGTGCTCCGGAAACAGAAGAGCGCTCCGCCTGCTCGCACGGTCCGGGGGCGGGGCCGGGCAGTGGTGGAGACCGCGGACGGAACGTGTCGCACTGGAGGCCGCTCGCAGTGTCCGATCTAGCCATCTTATCCGGCCAAACGGACGCCGCAACCAAAGCGCGCACGTTTGACACACACCTCGGCGGCGTTACGAAAGCAGTACAATACCGACTGTACACTACTGGCCATTAAAGTTGCTACACCACGAAGATGACGTGCTACAGACGCGAAACTTAACCGACAGGAAGACTATGCTGTGGTATGCAAATGATCAGGTCTTCGGAGCATTCACACAAGGTTGACGCCGGTGGCGACACCTACAACGTGCTGACATGAGGAAGGTTTCCAATCGATTTCTCATGCACAAACAGTAGTTAACCGGCGTTGCCTGGTGAAACATTGTTGTGATGCCTCGTGTAAGGAGGAGAAACGCGTACCATCACGTTTCCGACTTTGATAAAGGTCGGATTGTAGCCTACCGCGATTGCGGTTTATCGTATCGCGACATTGCTGCGCGCGTTGATCGATATCCAATGACTGTTAGCAGAATATGGAATCGGTGGGTTCAGGAGAGTAATACGCAACGCCGTGCTGGATACCGGCCTCGTATCACTAGCAGTCGAGATGACGGTCAACTTATCGGCATGGCTGTAACGGATTGTGCAGCCACGGCTCTATCCCTGACTCAACAGATGGGGACGTTTGCAAGACAACAACCACCTGCACGAACAGTTCGACGACGTTTGCAGCAGCATGGACTATCAGCTCGGAGACCGTGCCTGCGGTTACCCTTGACGCTGCATCACAGACAGGAGCGCCTGCGATGGTGCACTCAACGACGAACCTGGGTGCAAAAATGGCAAAACGTCAGTTTTTCGGATGAATCCACGTTCTGTTTACAGCATCATGATGGTCGCATACGTGTTTGGCGACATCGCGGTGAACGCACATTGGAAGCGTTTATTCGTCATCGCCATACTGGCGTATCACTCGGCGTGATGGTATGGGTTACACGTCTCGGTCACCTCTTGTTCACATTGACAGCACTTTGAATAGTCGACGTTAACATTTCAGATGTGTTACGACCCGTGGCTCTACCCCTCATTCGACCCCATCGAAACCCTAGATTTCAGCAGGATAATACACAACCAAATGTTGCAGTCCTGATCGTTCATCACAGTAAAATATCAGTGCTTATCTCGAAGGGTGAGCAGTAAAAGAAAATGCACACGGAAGTAGTGGATTTCCGTGCAGTCTTGAAGAAGTTCTGTTGTCCTTCCAACGGAAAGAGAGTGCTGGCTCTTGACATGCAGACAGGTAATGGGCCACAACAGAGAAAACCCACTGCAGGGTCAGTCGAAGTTTTGAAGAATACTCGTGGTAGGTAGGTCATCAAAGAGCAGACCCACTGTAGTTCTGGTAGAAATAATTGGTATTGGTGGGCCCTCAAAGGTCTAGACCCACTGTAGTTCTCGTAGAGATGGCTAGCAGCCATCCGTTGCGACTGTGCAGGTGCACTCACCACTGAAGAGTCTTGCGGAGAATACAGCAAGTCCATAAACCATTAATTGTGCACTCACAATTTTTTTTTTGAAATGTCCTTAGAACCAGCAATGCTCTTATCCAGTCCCTTGTTGAATTATCAACACACATGCAAACACTATCAGTCCCTACTTCTCACATATTGTCCATATACTATGACCAACAGAATCGTGTGCAGTGAAATGTAACTTACAAGTTACTTAATTTGATGAACTGGTGTCAATTACAATTTTATAACATAAGAATATAATAACAAAGGTACAAAATACATCATTAAAAACATAATAATACAGATAACATTTGTAGTAATAGGGGCTTTACAAAAGAATAGAAATAAACATATACAGCAGTCGTGCAGGAATTATGATATAAGTGAATACATAAAAGATCAGAATAATTATTGAAACATCAATTTCACACATGAGCATTAAAACAGAACAGAATTAATAATGTCTAAACCTTTACAAAGTAAATAACATATTATTAATGCAAATTATATTTGAGGATAACAGTATTCCTCATCATAGTTCATGTAGCTGAGTATTAGAAAAATTCTACAACATAAGTCTTATCATATAAACATATAAAGACAGGAAGAACATAAATACGCAAGGGTACACAAACACATAGTGGGATAACACAAGGAAAGGACAGGGTTTGTTTTACTGCAGTATTTTGCAAACAAAACTTTCTTAATTTCTCGGGGATCTCCCTTCGTTCTTCATTACTTCCAAAAAGTCCTATCTATACCTGCTTTCTGTACTTTTGTAGTATAACCTCTCAGTGCATTTCTTCAAATTCATCACAACTCATTCTCTTATATAGGCTACCCTCTCTTCAGCTGACTTAAATCTACTCCACTCAGATGCTAAACTAACGGACGAGGCAATGCAGGAGCACAAAACAATTAATACAAACAGCAATGAAAAAAATGCAAATTGGCAAAGCAAGCAGCAGTAAATCTAAATTTGGAGAGCAAATGCAGCATTATCACTAATATGAGTCAATGCACAGCAAAAAGAAAAATAAATCAGTAGTAAAACTGGCTTCAGAGAGTAATACAAAGTGAAATTTAGTAGCACTATGCCTGGAAAGAAGCAGTAGCAAATGCAATAACATGACAAAGCTCAAGCAGAAAAAATATTACACTAAAATGGCCATGTTTAATACCTATGTCACATCTTAACACTAGGGTAATACATCATGAGAATCGTAAAAAAATTATTTATGCAATTCCTGTGAAGAGAAATGTCTATTTATGTGCCCTCGTTTTCTTGGAAGTAGATCATAAATTTATTATTGACTGGATCGGTAGGCATAAAAAACTATATTAGTACATCTATTAAATTTTATTTTAACCAATGCTGCAGTGCAGCTAGAAACTAGATACTAAACAAAAAGAGCAATCTCTTAACTAAAAAGACAATAGATGTAAAATGTTTCTCATCATTTCATTAGGCATTTTAGTAAATATCACAGTGTAATCATGTGTTTTCAAGTTTGAGCATGTCGCATTTGCGATGCTTTCTACAAAGGAATGTCAATATCGAGGACAATGGCTTCTTTTTTTTTTCACCTGTGCCTCTGAAAGGCATACACTAATGCCTTGTTTCCAGGTGGCTGTCACGCAGCTGGGTGCCCATGACGCATTACGTGCAGGTGGTCACTTAACTTTCTTACCGAAATATTTACAACACCAGTTTCCGCTACAGTGGCAGTCTCATATAAAAAATTTCACAGGTCAAGAATTTGCGTTACAAATCTGTAGAAACAAAATCCTATTGATATAACAGTGTTCAAAAAATTTTCGCCAGCCTAGTGATACATTCACGCATATACACAGATTTGTTTTTTTTTTTTTTTTTTTTTTTTTTTGTCGAAAGTAATCCTAAACCATATTCTGAAATAGTGTCTTGTTTTCCCCACCAGGCAGTGTCACAAGTTCCTCCAAAAATCGTAACACAACACACACACAAAAGTAATTCTTACTAATGTAAATCCACCCGATGATGGAGGTTTAAACCTTCGAAACGCGTCGTGGAAATAAATAAAACGGTGACTGGTAACAGTGAACTTTTTGTTTCATTTAACACATTTCATAACTGTTATAAAGTATGATTCTCGGTTTACAACATCCTTTTCATAAATCAGAGTCCCCAAACACTGCTCTTATTCCTTACCTTATTATACATACACATATTTGTCGACACTTCTTCAATATTTCATCATAAGAAATACATAGCGTAATCAAATTTCTCATACACGGTAGCATCATCTTATTGATCATAAACATACCTCAACAGCATAATACACATTATCATCGTAATAATAACATCATGACACCTCAGTCAAATCTCAAAAACGTTGCAGCTTTCTGCAATAATTTCAAAACCTAAAAAAAAATTCTCTGCTCATTTAAATAATGTCATCCACCTCAAACGTACTTTAAGTATCATGATCCCATACCAAACACATCAAAGCTCTCATAGTATCACAATGGTTCTGAAAAAATATATGAACAGTTCACAAAGTACAATTTCATAAGTGTGAAGTTATCCAACTCTGTAATTGCGTAAACATGTGCCACTGACGTAGTAAAAAATTTTTTGTTTCTCAGTTAAATGATCAGATATCTGTGTAATTCTGTGTTAGAGAAATATGGTACCGATGTGTAAAGTTGTATAAGCAAATATCATATTAGCTAGGGCTCCTTGTGCTTGCCAAACACATGGTACACAAAGTAAGCGTGTACCCCCTTGAGGATTAAAGTAATTATACCCTCAGGTGTTACAGATTACAGCAAAGGAATGAAATGTATCACGGAAAACCTTTGTATCATTGTAATTCTAAAATCTTAAAAGATAAATGTTTTAAGTACAAAATTAATCACTCAAATACGTGTACTGTAGCGCTAAACTGTGCGTCTTGTTGTAAGATAATCTCTGTGGAAGTGTCATAGTTATCGTCCTCCGAAAGCTAAGTTCTGCAGAAGTCAATGTACTTACCTCATGATAAACAAAAGTGAAATGCTTTGCGTATAGATATCTTAGTTATTACGCTTATTGCCGTGATGAAGAAAGTACTGTGCTGTAACGTATTGTTGTGCTACAGAAAAGGCTGTCTCATTGCAGCTATACCACAGAAGTTACTACTAAAACATCTTTTACTTTCCAGAATAATTCAGAAAAACTGTGCACATATAAAACAGAAACAGCGCAAAAGCAACATTGTAAATTGTCACTGATTAGTAGCGTCGTGATATAATCGTGTAGCTGTCAAATAAACTAACCACTGTGTCATCTGATATCTTGCAGAAAGTACTTTAAATCCAGAATGTATTTTCAAGTAAACCAAAATGTTGCATTAAAATCTCATTAGCAGTACCAGTATATGTTCTAAGTATATAAATCTGATAGTCGTTACGTAATGGTGCAACTAACAAGCAAGAGTGTACAAATAACAACACTGTGTCGTCTGTTCACTATAACAATGCATTTGTAATTTCTGTTTAAATAAGTTCTCTTGGTTCTTGACTGGATATTTAACTTCAAACATTATTGCATGTTAACAGATTCTAAGTCTCACAAAGCATACTAATAATGTAAAGTGAAAAATTTTATAGCAAAGACTAAGTTAAAAAAACAGATTGTCTCTCAATAATTGGCTTTACATGTGAAATGTGGTGCAGTCCTTTACTCTCTAGTGCGCACAGTTTCAACTTCAAAGCATTTATCATGTTGTATACGTCGGTAAGGAATGCTAAAATTTTACTCAAGGCTAGCGTCTTATGTTGTTTTTCTCGAAGCCAGCGGGCGCACGTGGCTGCCTGCGGTATGAGTCATCGTCTGTCTCTTTTGTTGGCGCGCGTCGTTATTGGGATTAGGAGACCTAATTTCTACAAATTCACCTTGTCGAGAGTGACCTGCTCTGTTTGAATCTCGTCAGCTCTGATGCAATTTAGGTCTGTCATTACGATCATATCGTCTGTCGTCATGTCGGTAATTTCTATAATTAATTTCTTGTCGGTCACGTGGTAGAGAATTTCTCCCTGAATTATCACTGCACAGTGGACCGTTGCGTCTGAAGTTATTCTGTCTCCCGTGATAATAATAGTTCTGGTTGCCAAATTGTCTGTTTCTATGATTGTCTCTATTATGTTCATTACTATGGATATGCGATCTTTCTCTGTATCAATTATTCCGCCAACGGTTGTCATATGCGTGGTGTCTGTTTTGATCACGATTTACGTTGTAAGAATAGCCTTGTCGTGTCCAGTTATTATTTCTGTCATCGCGGAATTGTGACGGATGTGACCTGTAATTGTTGTGCTCCTGTTTACGCGTTCCGCGATTGTCAGTGTCAATTTGTAATTCTTGTGAGAGTCCCTGAAAATTTTCAATGTCGTCTTTGCAACGTCCTGCCAAAATAATATGTGGCAAATGTTCAGGTAATTTGATTAAGGAAATGCGGACAAGTTCTGAGGGGCTGTAAGGGTTTGACAAGTACTGATTCTTGTGCAACATATCTTCAAAATATTTCACAAGACTGGAGAATTCAGATTGTTCGAAGGTTTCATCATCATGATGCTATGTTTTATTCGGTCTTGTGTAGCTTGAGACCAATATGCTGAGGGGAAGGTATGATAAAATTGTCAAATTGTCCTTCACTGTGGCAATCGTGAATGACTGATGGCATTCTTACAGCTGGTTCATTCTCTAAATAGCCACACATAAATTCTAATCTGTGCTCTAATGACCAGTTGGGAGGAAAACAATGAGAGAATTGATGAAGCCACGCTTGTGGATGGATGTCGTTGCCGGAATTCTTAAATGTTTTGAATTTACGTGTAGTAATAAACAGCTTATAGTCAAAATCATCATGTCGGCGAGTAGCATATCGGTCATTGTTACGTCGTGTCGGCGGTACCATCTCAAAATTCGGTGCACCTCGCCAATTTCTTTCATAATTTCCGAAATGCTCTGTGTTATTATTTGGTGGCTTTTCCGTGTTTCTAAGTCCCTCTTCCCGTGTTGGAGCGCGAGTGTCCTCTGAAATACGTAATTCTTGTATAACCTGTGTCAGCTGATCATGTACTTCCCGTATTTCTCTTTGGTGATGCGTATTAATTTGATTCTGATTTTGTTTGAATTTCCTAATTTGTTCGCACGCTTCTGTGTCATTCAGATCATCATCTACCTTTGGAGATAAGTTAGTGAACTGATCCGAAAGTTCGGCTACTTTCTCCGATAGTGTACTTATTTCCTCAGTGTGTTATTCTGAACCAAATTTTAGAGTGTCCATTTGTGTTGAAATCGTATCTACTGTGTCCTTTAAGTTTTCCTGAGTTTTTGCAAGTTGCGTAACCGAATCGGTAGATGCAACTGAGTTAATTTTAGCTTGCAAGGTCTCATGATTTTCGTGAACAATAGTTTGCAGTTCTTTTATGGCAGATTCGTGATTCTGTAATGTATTTTCATGCTGCGAAAAAATGGGTTGGAAATGCTCACAAATTTGCGTTTTTACGTCATTACAGACTTTTTGACATTAAGATTCGATTTTATGCAACTCAGTAGTTAAATCTTCACGTGTTTGTTCAAGCGTATGTTCCACTGAGTCTAACTTTTGAAACTTTTGTTCCATTGTGTCTAACTTTTAAAGATTTTGTTCCATTGTGTCTACCTGTTGCTGTGTTTGCCTCTGATTTTTTTCATTTGTTGCATTAATTGCTATAATAATGTATTTGTGTCTGGAATCTGTTCCTCTATGCTTTTCGGCAGTATATTTGCACCGCCAACATTCACATTTTGACCAGCAGAAAATGTGTGTTGACTTATTTGAGGAAACGGTGAGGACCCAAAACCTGAATCTACAGTATTTGCAAGATTGTGTCCTGTCATGTCGAAATCCTGAGGCGAGCTGTTGCCGACCGATCGTTCGATAATGCTTCCCTGTTCACTAATTGTTTCACTGTGTACACCACTATTTGCAGCTCGCTCCATTTCCCTATGCACTATTACCAAATTACTACTTTCAACATTAGTTAATTCATTACATGGTGGCGCTAACACACTGCTTTCGTCTTTACTGTAATTTCTCAGTTTACTTTGGAGCCTAGTATTACGTTTTCCACACACCATTATTGTCACAATATTTAACACGACAACACAGAAAAACACAAGTTGAAGAGCAAAAATAAGAGAACACATTAACATAGTACTGAAAATAATATTTAGTTAATAGCAAGCGCAGCTGCGAAATACTTGGTGCAAATTTACATGCATGCCACACCGGTTTTACTGTACAACAATGAAAGACTGCAACTACAAAGGAGATTCTCTCTACAATTACGCGCTAGCAATAAACAAAATCTACACTAATTACACAAACTACAAGAAAAAATCAGAAGATTCCAGTGAGGTATCCTCGGCTAAGGGTCGACATATGAAACGTCCCCTTAGAACAATTATATATGACTGTGCCTAAACTGACACACAATATTTTTTAGCGCAACGCAATCTGACTTTCAATAATCCCTACAAGAGAATGGCCCTGACTAAATTAATCTATACGTTTCACAAATCACTTACCTCACAAAAATCTTGGTTACTCGAACTACTGCAATACAGCGAGCGCCACTACTGCCAACAAAATAAAAGATTCAAACTACTGAAGGCACTAACTACTGATAGGCATAGTCAGCAAATGAAAGATTTTGATAGAGAAAAACAATGTATTTACCTTAATAGTGTTCAAAAGTCATAATCTATATAGCAGTTCATGACATCCAGTCTTACAAATTTCAAAACTCCGACATCTCTCTCCCCACGTCCACCACTGCTGGCGGCTCACCTCCAACTGCGCACGCTACGCGCTGTTAGCATCCAGCTGCCGCTGCCCAACACTACAATGGCAGACAACAATGCAAACCAGCCACAGACTGCGCACAGCACAGCCAGTGATCCTCATACAGAGCGCTACGTGGCGTTACCAATAAAAAACCTAAACAGCCTACTTACAGGCTGTTCTGGGTACTGATTTCTCAGGATCTATGCACCCAAATTGCGTGAAAATATACTCACAAGGCACTACTGGTATGGATATTTGTCCAATGAATACCAGTTTATCATCTGCATTTCTTCTTGGTGTAGCAATTTTAATGGCCAGTAGTGTAATACAAAAAAAAAAAAATGGTTCAAATGGCTCTGAGCACTATGGGACTTAACTTCTGAGGTCATCAATCCCCTGGAACTTAGAACTACTTAAACCTAACCAACCTAAGGACATCACACACATCCAAGCCCGAGGCAGGATTCGAACCTGCGACCGTAATAGCAGCGCGGTTCCGGACTGTAGCGTCTAGAACCGTTCTGCCACTCGGCCGGTAGTGTAATACAAAAATCTCGTTTACGAGCCATAGTAACCGCGGCTGCTGGCACGAATTATGCCGATACTAAATCAATTGCTAAGTCCAGGATCAATTCATAATTAAATCAAATTACTGCAAAAAGAACGTTTAGTATTAACAAAACCTGCATATAATACAAAGTAAAAGTGATATTCTTTTGATCGTCGATCCAAAAAAAAAGATAAATTTACGAAGTTAATTATTTTGTTTTTATGGTTTGTACCTTTATCGGTAAAAACGGGACCTTACAGGATCACTTTTTTCCGTCTGTGTGTTCGTATGTCTGTCCGACTGCTCAAACCCACATTTTTTAGGAATGGGTGGATTTTTTTCTGTTTTCTTAAGGAGACGCTGTACCTACTAACAAATCTTCCGACGCTGTGTGGAGTACAGAGACAGTATCATTACAATAATCAAAAGTACAGATATGTTTAAAATAATTTTACTGAAGCATACGTAGGACCAAGATGTGGGAGTCATTGTATCCGTCTAGTACATATGTATATCATCCACTGAATCACCATTTCAAATACGTGTTTTATAAATAGTAGCTGTGTACTGCAAGATTTTGTCTTAGGAATTTTTAAAATAACTTTCATTCGACAGTGGATCCAAGAACGGGTAGAGCGCCACTTGAAAAATCTATATTTACGAGGGCTACTCGGAAAGTAAGGTCCGATCGGTCACGAAATGGAACCCACGGTGAAAATCCGATGACACTTTTACAGATGTCTGAGTAGAGTCTCTAGTATGCCCTTCGACTGAATACATCACTCTTTTCGGTCCTGAGAGCACAGCGAGCACGTAAAGATACCTAGATAAATAGTGTCTCCCGCCAAGTGTGAGGGCAAGGCGAGAGATTTCGCCTCATTTTATGCTGCCCGCATAACACAGCTGTCATGCGTTTCTTTCTCCATGACAAATCTCGGCCACACACTACAGGGGCAGTGAAGCTACTCTTGCGGCGTTTTCGATGGGACGTGTTTGATCAACAATACGACCCGTAACTAACGCCTACTGCTTTTCATCTCTGGTCACATGAACCGTTAGCTACGGAGGCAACATTTTGCCGCAGACAGCGCGCTGTTACCAGCGTAGAAAATTGGAGGAAAGCAGAGCCTGCTGCCTTCTGTGAAGAGGGCATTGGAAAGTTGGTACAACGCTGCAACAGATGTGTACGTTGGAGCGGTGAATGCAGATAAGTGGCTGGAAGGTGTTGCTAACTGTTGCAAGTAAAACATTTTTGGTTTTCACAGCGGTTTCCTTTTCGCGACCGATCTGACCTTGCTTTCCGAATAGCTGTCGTACATGGCAGTTAAATATAAGAGGTGACATCGATCCTACACAGCGTAAGTACACCCATTACAGAGCTAGTGAGATGCGTCAACTGGCTGAAGAGTACGTGCAATAGCCTTAGGTCCCCTCCAGTAGATGGCGCTGGTTCGCATCCTGAGTGCACGTAGTTGCAATGAGCAGCACAAGTACTAATTCATTACTAGAATTAACATATTAAGTGAAAAGTAGAAAAGAGGTAGATGGGAGGGGGTAAAAAGTGTGCGTTAAAGTTATGCGGCAGTCTTTTTAACTTTTCAGCTAATATGTTAATTATACTGTGAATATGTAGGTGTGAAATCACACACTCCAGTCGGTGAATCTCACTACCTCTTTACGTGGCATACTTGTACTCTGTAGGATCCGATGCCACGTTTTACATTTAAATGACACATATATAAAGATCTTTCAAGTGGCGCACTACACAATGTTTGATCCACTGTCGCGTATTTTAAAAAGTTTTGAGACAAAGTTCTGCTGTAGATAGCCGCTAATTATAAAACATGTATTTTAGTGGATGATTAAGTGGGTGTCACACACACCTACTAGACAGAGTCAACGACTCTCACATATGATGTAGATAATATGTGATTCTACTTGAGCATGTTTCACTAAAATTATTTGTAAATATTTCCTGTAATTTTGCTAATTGTAATGACAGTGCCTCTGTACTAAACACAATGTCGTAAGATTTGTTAGTAGGTACAGTACCTTCCGAAGAAGACAGTTCTAAACTGACAACGTTTAATAAATCTGTATTTTGCAACATGTTGGTTCAATCCATTAAAGCACGTAAGTCAATGCAATCTAAAGACACGGTCATTTATGTTACATGTTTTGATATTCGAAAACACATACATCAAAGCCAATTTCCTGTTGACCTATAACCATTAAATTTTGAAAGAAACAGGGTATCGCACTACAGACAAAGAAAAAAATTCTAAAATCTTAATTTGTAATTACATCACATGAAAATAAATTTTTGTCATTTGTTATGAGACTGTCTGTCACTTCATTTGTTGAGACCCTTTTTCCGAAGGACCAGATAGACGTATCAAGTCACGTACCAAGGTCTGTGGACCTGTGGCGTCGTAATAGACGTTAGCTGCTGAGTCAGTGCAATCGAAAAATATAGCCGTTTATGTCATTAATTTAACACTCGCAAACTCAGTCATCGAAGGCTACAGGGTACTTCACGTTGACCTGGGAATCACGAAATTTGACAAGTACTAAGGTTTCAAACTACAACCAAGTAAAAAAATCCGAAAACGTGGATTTTTTCCATTTGTTACCTGACTGTCTATCCTTCAGTCCGTCTGTTAAGACCCTTTCTTCTCAGGGACGGCTAAAAGTATCAAGTTGAAATTTATGTCACGTACTAAGGTCTATGATCGCTTCTAAGTGAATGCAATCAAAAGATATGGCCATTTCTGAACATATTTTAATATCTAAATCTAAAACTACACAGATACTCCGCAAGCCATTGTACGATGCGTTGGGGAAGGTATCGTGTATCACTACTACTCATTTCCTTCCGTGTTCAGCTCGCAAACAGAGTGTGGGAATAAGTGCTGTATAGTCTCCGTAAGGACCCTAATTTCTCGTATCTTATCTCCGTGGTGCTTACGCGCAATGTATGTTACAGAATTGGGTGGCAGACAAACCGACATTTCACGTGATTCACGTCCCATTGCAAATCTGTCACTCAACCATCTTTGTGACGTGCTTATAATTATGTATTATTTATATTTTAGGATAACTAACCAGTAAAAAACGCAGCACATGTTGTAATGAAAGCATTAAAGCCGTCTGACGATGAATCTTAATAATTCGAAACCGGTAACGTTACCCTTTGAATAAAGGAACTTAAATATATTTGTAGCTGGTTGCTATCTCAACGCCGGCCGCGGTGGCCGTGCAGTTCTAGGCGCTTCAGTCCGGAACCGCGCTACTGCTACGGTCGCAGGTCCGAATCCTGCCTGGGGCATGGATGTGTGTGAAGTCCTTAGGTTCTAGGGGACTGATGACCTCAGATGTTGAGTCCCATAGTGCTCAGAGCCATTTGAACTTTTTTTTTTTTTGCGATCTCAACACCATCAACATTTGTCTTCAAAAAACAGCAACGGTCTCCAACCATGTCATCACATGACAAAATCGCAGAAATTTTGTGCTTGGTACTTGTTCGAGGCAAGCGAACGTGAGCTCTATTTGCATAGTCATTCTTGGGGCTTAGGAAATCAGGAAAGAGTTATTTCGCAAAGCTCACCCTGCAGCAGTAAAAGACGACACCTATCATTCAACATTAACGCGACCGCACCGTGTGTAGTCTCAATACAAATTTCATGTGACTGTTCGAGAACTGATACAGATGTGAACATTTTTCTTCGTCTTTTTTTACAACACGAATACATTTCATTATAACACTGTTCGTCCATACTGTTGAGAATGCGTACACTTTGTAGTGAGTGACCTGCGGCGCTCTTACGGACCACTGGGTCGCATTGTCAAGAACCCGTGCTCTCGACATTTAACAAAGAGAGGATACAAACGTCTTTAACACATCGATAAACACTTAAGTATGTACATTTATATAACTAATTGCTGTTTACATCACGTCGCTCGGCTAGAGGAACCTAAACAAAATGGTGCAGCCCGCTGAAGCGTGGAAACTGAAGCCGGCCAGAGTGGCCGAGCGGTTCTAGGCGCTACAGTCTGGAACCGCGCGACCGCTGCGGTCACAGGTTCGAATCCTGCCTCGGGCATGGATGTGAGTGATGTCCTTCGGTTAGTTAAGTTTAAGTAGTTCTACGTTGTAGGGGACTGATGACCTCAGAAGTTAAGTCCCATACTGCTCAGAGCCATTTGAACCATTTTTGGAAACTGAAAATAGTCTAAGTGCCAAATCTCACATTTGTCAAGTGAATCAAAAAGCAGTGTATCTCTTTTTGTACATAATTTATTTGTATCGAGGAAATAGAGAAGGCATTCTGATACCACAGAATTACGATAACCACCTTATCATGGCAAAAATGAGACAAATAAGAAAATAAATAATTTATTAAGAACACTCTAGTGCCTTACCAGGAAACTGATTGGTTCCAAGTTCTAACTGGTAAGTTTTTGTTTAAAGAGCCATAAATGAAGAAGTACCAAGTATTTTTTGTGATAATAGAAGTACACAAATAGAGCAGTGATATTTTGACTAAAACGTAGTCAATAAGAACCACTTCTCATTTATTTTTATTTTTTACGAGAGAATAAGAAAATTGATTTCAGGATAAGATCTGCCAGTACTGACTTCCATTTCTAACATAACTCTGTTCTTGGTATCAGATGTTGCAAAGTTTACTGTAAAACTATCTGCACTGTTGAGGAAGAAATGGCAACATCGTCAACAGGTCCTCTACAGCTGATAAACATGGCTGGCTTTTCAGATCAAGCACGGCGTGCCATGCCGTACATAAGCCATGGTCTTTCCTCTTTTGAATACATTGACCTTTTCCCCATTCTTCTGCTTCACCACACACTTCGATCACTCATTGAAGTGACAAGTCATGGGATAGCAATACTCACACATACAGCAGTAGTATCGTGTACACAAGGTATAAAAGGGTAGTGGGTTGGAGTAGCTGTCATTTGTACTCAGGTGATTTATGTAAAAAAAAAGTTCCTACGTGATTACGCCCGTTGGATGGGAATTAACAGACTTTGAATGCGGAATGGTAGATGAAGCTAGTTGTGCGGCACATTCAGTTTCGGAAACGGTTAGGTAATTCAATGTTCAAAGATCCACAGTGTCAAGAGTGTGCCGAGAGTACCAAATTTCAGGCACTACCTCTCACCACGTTCAGTGCAGTGGCTGACGGCCTTCACTTAACGACCGAGAACAGTGGCGTTTTCGTAGAGTTGTCAGGACTAACATACACCACCACTGCGTGAAATAAGCAGGAATCAATGTGGTCCGACGAAAGGATCCGTTAGGACAGGGCGGCGAAATTTGGCGTTAATGGGCTGTGGCAGTATACGATAGACGCGAGTGGCTTTGCTAACAGTACGACATCGCTTATAGCGCATCTTCTGGACGCATGATTATATTGGTTGGACCCCAGACGACCGGAAAACCGTCGCCTGATCATATGAGTCCCGATTTCAGTTGGTAAGAGCTGATGGCAGAGTTCGAGTGTGGCGCATACCTCACGAAGCCATGGACACAAATTGTCAACAAGACACTGTGCAATCCATAATAGTTTGGGCTGTATTTACACAGAATGGACTGGATCCCTTGGTCCAACTGAACGGGTCATTGACTGTAAACGTCTATGTTCGGCTACTTGGATACTATTTGCAGCCACCCACGGACTTCCGAAACAACGATGGAATTTTTATGGACGTAAGTGCGCCATTTCACCAGGTCACAACAATCGAGCGAATGATTTGGCCACCCAGATCGTCCGACATGAATCTCATAGAACATTTATGGTACGTAATGGAGAGGTCAGTCCGTGCACAAAAGCCTGCATCGGCTACACTTTCGCAATCATGGACGGCTATGCAGACAGCACAACTCAATATTTCTGCAGGGGATTTCCAACTGCTTGTTGAGTCTATGTCACGCCGATTTTCTGCATAATGTCGGACAACAGGAGGTCCGACAAAATGTTAGGAGGTATCCCATGACTTTTGTCACCTCAGTGTATTACATTTGGAGACTGGCATCAGTATTTCGGCAGCTTTAGCTGACTAAACAGTTTCGGGTAAACCTCGCAGAAGGCAGGCCTTATATTTTTTTCGTTTCTCAGTCAGCGCAAAATCTCTGCTGAAGCTCAAAAAGCTGCGTCCACTCATCAAAACCTTGTGGGCTATCTCTTCAAAACAACCTAGGTGAAGCGGAGAACATGTTGACGCATGACACTTCGAAATCTAGAGCGTGGCACTGCTTGGCATAAAGACAATGCACCACCTAATAAGGAATGTTTGAAATATTTTCTCTGTGGTTTGGCACTAGGAACTAGTCTAGTAACATTCCACAGAGTATTTGAAACACAGTACTTCTGATATCTCGTTTTGTTAAAAAAAAAAGGCACTAAGAATGCTTTCTATTTCTGTTCTTCAACCGATAAAACGGGGTACTATGCGATACGTCGTGTTCTCCATTTGAAGGAGACCAGCGCTGCAGCGGTAAATGCTGAGTTCCTGGAAGTTTTTGGCAACAATATACTATCTGATGTCAGAATAGTTATGTGATGTAGAAGACGCCAGTGCGGTCAAACAAGCACGAATAACAAAGAACGAAATGGCGTTCCATCTCTCTGTAAAGAACCGAAAATGAAAAGAGAAATGTTGGTCCGGTTCTGGAAAACGAGAAGCTCACACTCGCGGCGACAATGGAAAAAATTTCCCAGGTGAGGCTAGGACTCGCGCACTGTGGGCTCTCCACAAACTTAAGTATGTATACAGATAGTTCATCCGTTCCGGGAATGGAGAATATCGACAAATTTTGTCTGTTATCGACACGTACTGGCAACATACCGGTCTCTGGGATTCCAAGATTTTCGAGAATGTTTAAATTTCAGTAATGTAAATGTAGCACGAAATCATGCAGCAGGCAGGCAACCGTAATAACAATAATCAGTAGTTGTGCATTCAGGATGATTGGGTCGTAATGATAAAAGTCAGGCATCAGGCAACAAATGTATTTATTGCTCATATCATGCGTTTCGGAATTTACCCATTAGCAGGTATCCAGGGACGATTACTGCATGTAGATATGGCGTTTCAAGTTGTATGTGAAATAAACATTCGCAGACTAGTGTCTTTTCATGACACTGACTCAGCCTCATTTGCTTATACAGGCAACGAACCATAGACCTCAGTATGTATCGTAAATCTCACTTTGATATGTCTGCCTGATGCAGAAAAAAAGGGTTCTTAACAGCCGGACAGACAGACAGACAGACGGTTCCGTTCATGTCGATTCAGGCACGGAACCCTAAAAAGTGAAAATTAGCCGTATATTGGTTTCAACACGACATTTTGGTCATTATAAATGTCGCCTTCTTTTGTCTTATGAGACTGCTTACACCCATCCAAAAAGCCCGCCGAACAGAAGCAGCTACTACTGGCCTATCCAGATGAATCCTTTAGTCGCCTAATCAGTATGGACGATTGCTGTGTGTGTCCTTGTGATCCAAAGACAAAGGAACAAAGCAAACAGTGGTAACAGGCGGATTCACCACTGAGTTGGTGCTTCAAATGGTTCAAATGGCTCTGAGCACTATGGGACTTAACATTTGAGGTCATCAGTTCCCTAGAACGTAGAACTACTTAAACCTAACTAACCTAAGGACATTACACACAGCCATGCCAAAGGCAGGATTCAAACCTGCGGCCATAGGGGTCGCGTGGATCTAGACTGAAGCGCCTAGAACCGCTCGGCCACACCGGCCACCGCGTTGGTGCTAACTGTTTATGGTCGTAAGGCGCAAAAGTAGTAGTACCGCACTATTAAATTCTCATGACGAGGTAACGGTAGGTAGTTAAGACGACCCGTCGTGGGAAGCTGACCGAGGTGGTGTTTTTCTTCTACGACAACGCCGCTGCTAGTTCTGCGCAGCACATAGACAAGCTGCTTCTTTGGCGTACAAATTTTGCTCAGCCGCTGTATTCTCATGACTATTTTTTCTTTGGATGAAGAAATATTTGTGTAGAAAGCATCTTCGAAATGACGAGGAGATGGTTTTCCAGGTAGAACGACTGCTAAGCAGCAAAAATGCCAGACCTCTGTTTACATTTTGATAAATTTTGTTGTTACATTTTAACGTGCGGTACAGAAATATTCACGTCACCGTGAAGATGGGATTCCTATGCAGCGTCTGATGCATGCATCTGCCGTTATGCGACTGCCGCACTGTGCTGCTGTAGACGGTGTTATGTGGGACTGTCCACCACAACGCATCAGCTACCTTGAGCTGACGCCAAGGAAGGCGAACGGCTGAGGCCAATCCGGTCGGAGAGCAGTGTGGATGCAGCCGCAAAGCAGATCAAGTAAGCCTGTTCGAGGGAAAAGTACTATTTTCAATGGGGGAAGACGAGAAAGTAGTGGATATGGTTTCAAAATTTCCTTGCATCTACGATGTATCCTTACCACCGTACAAAAACCAAACTGTGAAGGGTAATGTTTGAGCCGGGCGCTGTGGCCAAGCGGTTCTCGGCGCTTCAGTCCGAAACCGCGCTGCTGTTACGGTCGCCGTTCGAATCCTTCCTCTGGCATGGATGTGTGTGAGGTTTAAGTAGTTGTAAGTCTAGGGGACTGATGACCTCAGCTGTTAAGTCTCAGAGTGCTTAGAGCCATTTTAACCATTTGAAACATTTTGATAATGTTTGGAGTATATAGGCGAAAGTCGTGGAGAGTACCGCCAGCAGTATAAAAAACTTTAATCATAATTTAATGAATGAAGCGAAAATGAGAACTCTCCAGATGCTTATCGATATGGAAAATGGCACTTCATTCGGCTCTTATTTTTCCGTGCGTTGTTCATTACTGAGTACTTACTAGTAGTCAACAACTCAAGCGCCATCAGTTCTGTATCACACTGCCATCGCACAATCTGGCTATGGAAAGACTGAAATGCAAGCAAGTTTACCAACCATTTTCATATTCCGATCAGTTTCTATTTCTTATTTTTACGAGGTGCGACAATAAAGTAGTGAGACTGATTTTCTTTGCAAGATGTGGCAACCCTGCAGGCTTGGGTAGGCACAATATCTTTGACCTTGGTCTATAAGCTGCTTCTAGTCCAAGCATCACATCGATGCAACTGCTCAGTCGTGAGATGTGCACTAATAAATTAATATGTGTTTGTGTCTCTCGTCACGGAAATGGAGCCGATAATATTGCGCAACGGTATGCCATTTCGTTTTGCGTTAAATTGGGTGAAAACGCGACGACAACTTACGGCAAGCTTCATAAGACTTTTGGGGAGTAGGTTGTGTGAAGAGCTCAAGTTTTTCATTGGCATAAAATGTTTAGTGGTGGCAAAACGAATGTTGAAAATGAAGACCGCAGTGGACGTCAACTAGGCCACGGTGCGTGAACTCGTACGATCTGATCGAAGATTATCCGTGAGAATGATTACAGAAGAACTGAACATCAATCGAGAAACAGTTCGTCTAATAGTAACTGAAGATCTAGGTATGAGAATGGTTTTGCAAAAGTGGTCCCCAGAAATCTCACACCACAACAGCGAGAAACACGGAAAAATGTGCAAACGATCTGTTAGAGCAAACGGAAACCCATCCGTTATTGTTGAGCCGTGTTATCACTGGTGATGAAAGTTGGTTTTATCAGTACGATCCAGAGACGAAACGCTAAAGTTCGCAATGGTGCTCAAAGGGATCACCCAGACCAAAAAAAGCTCGCATGTCAAAGTCAAATTTGAAATGCATGCTTGTATTCTTCTTACTTCCAAGGGAATTCTTCACAAAGAGTGGGGCCTCCTGGACAAACAGTTAACCAATATTCCTACAAAGAAATTTTAGGAAGACACTCGTAAAAGAATCCTTCGTGTCCGTGCCAACATTGCTGATAATTGGCTTCCGCATCACGATAATGCGCCATCCCATACTACTCTGTCAGTACAGCAATTTTCAACCTCAAAACGAATTTCAGTACTACCACAGCGACCTTGTTCACCAGATATCGCTCTGTTCGACTTTTTTCTATTTACAAGAGTCAAACGGCGTTCAAGGGACACCATTTTCAAACAACACAAGATGTCCAAAAAGCTGTGACGAGGGTCTTGGAGGATATTATAGAATATGAGTTCCAGAAATGTTACCATCAATGGCATAAGCACTACAAAAAGAGTGTGCAATCAGAAGGGAACTACTTTGAAGGAGACGACACTAAATTTGACTAAAACGGCAAGTAACATTTTTTTTTCACATCAGTCTCATTACTTTACTGTCGCACCTCGTATATTATACTATTTTTCAATTTTATACGGTCTGCGTTATTAATAAACCAGTAACATATTTAGGAAAATTTTTAATTTTATGTACCCCAGTGTTCAAGAACCTCCACTCGTACTAAGCCTCCAGAAACGTCTCTGTTTAGCCGGTGAGTTCTTAGATCGTTGTATAAGAGGCGTGCAGTATAACTGGCCACGCTTTCGCACCCGAATTTTGCGATAAGTAAGCCAGTCCGTCCTTGAACTGACTTAGTGCGCCGCCGCGTAGGAAATATCTGCTGCTCTCGTTGTTTTATATCCCCTTGTTGCAGAGCGTAGCAACGCCGTCGGATTCTGAAAGTGTAATACTACTGTCTATGTTTTACCTAAAGAAGCTAGTAATTTTTGACACTGGATGCCATTATGGTGCATTCATTTCAGAAACGCCATAAAATAAACTTGTTCACACTGATTATAAGGTATGAACGGTACGAGAGCATGGTCTACCGCACGACTACATCGAAAGGCATCTTATCGGCGACTGCCGACTATGGCGCACAGTCTGTAGCTTGATGGTGTTTGACTTGTGGGGCGCTCAACGGGGCGGTCATCAGCACACAATCGATATAGTTCGTATAAGATCGTATATCTTCAGTTATGCCAAAGTTATTCATTTATTTACTAATATCAACGTTTCCGGCACTGTGCAATTACTGAAAGATGATATTTATGACCGGTGGTCCCCTCCTCATGTCTGAGTGGTACAAGTCAACATTTGTTAGCAAATATATTTTAGTAGCAAGTACTTGATTCGCTCCAGAATAAATGTACTTCCCCCCGTATTTCTTTGTGACGTCACCAGTGATTGCATCGGCACCTCATCCCACTGACTCTGAAAGCGCCAGATGGCCTCTGTTAGTCAATGTGGAAACCTACCGCTCGCTCCTTCCTCCGTACGTACTGCAACGCTGATACATTCACCTCCCATATGTGAAATAGCAAAATTGGAAATATGGTAAAATGAGTTCTTATCTGCAAATAAATGGTATCTTACCTGTATTGATCCTAGCTTTTCGTTTGTATTTATAGGGTATGGATACTGTAACATTATGTGATTGCCTTATCATTTTAAATAATTCACTAATCGAGCAGTCGCTCGGCAACAGCTACAGTTAGCATATAATGTTGCGAGAAGGTAACAGGTGAATGACCTGTGACGTAACTTGTTTATTGTCGAAGCGCCGTCAGAGATGCAGTGAGTTATTGACTTTGAAAACCGAGGCGCGAAAAACGGACAGAAGAAGAACACTTTTACACATATTTTTTTTTTTTTATGTACGAGATATTCTCGATGAACAGTTACTCACTCTTATCTTGTCTCCTGTAACTTGTGTCGGACGCGCATGTCTTGCCGCCGTATTATTACCGTTAAAAATAATATTATTTTAGTGTTAAGAGAAGTGCAATACTAAAAGTGCAATACTGCATAGCAGTAAATTTATTGTGCGACGTGTATGTGAAAACACCAAAGGAATTATTTTTATTATGAGAAGAGAAGTGCCAGCCAAAACGGCATCCATGTTAAATCTTTCATTGCAGTGTAAGTTCATCTATTAATTGCCATAAATTCAGAGCTAAATGGAACTGGTGTATGGACTATTTATTTAATATAGAATCTATGTCTCACTCCTTCATGAAGTTATTTAATTTTCTGTATGTTTCTGCCAAACAGACAGTTCACAATCACGAATTCTTTCGTCGAAATCGGACGAAAGTTGTATGCGGCGAAATATGTTCTCCGCGCCTCATTCTACTAGTAAATGCATGATAAACTACGGTCCCTTAGGAAATTCATGTTGAGCTATCCAAAAGTAATTATATTTTGAATAGGCATTTACTCTCCTCTGCAATGCAACTTCCGACTGATCAGACGATCCAACAAGAGGCAGCCGCACACGGTCGGCGTTCGCAAATATATTTCCACCGCTGATTATAGCTATATGTTGCAGCACAAAAGAAACATATTGTTATAATTAGCGACTACGAACGGGGACGTTTATAACGTATGTTTATGTATACACATTACGTAAACATATCGTTATAATACTTGGCAGAGGAATCCTTCTCGCTAACTCCTTCGACAAGATCGACGACATAGTTGAACCGTAATATGTCAACCTAAAATACACCCTAAATTTCTGCTCATTGTTTAGGAAGTGCGATTGGTGAGTGGTTCAAAACACTCTTCCTAAGTCCTTGTTCAGAAAATCGGTTGTATTTCAGCGTTTCCCTCACGTAGCTGAAGATGAATTTCTTCAGTTTCTTCTAACATTATATCGAAAAATAAATCTCAATCACTCATCCTTTCGGTGCAGACACGGGAGACCAATAGACACACTGCCGCCGCCGCTCTACAAGAAGCGGGAGCTAAGCGACGGCCGCACTACATCAGACGCATAAAGACAGACGCGTGCGTCAGACGCTGTATAGGAATCCCACCGTTAAGGTAGCAAGATGCTTAGACTTCACGCCACGTGATAGATGGTCTCAACGAGTGAGAACGGTTTTCTGAGTAAGGCTTCGTTCTCAGTGGCACCGACTAGAGGTCGCTCGTTAACATCGGACGACTGCTTTGTCACGGTGCATCCGATCTCATACGTCAGTTTTTGGCGGGGTCGAAAAGGTTAGGTTAGAATCTATGTATGAAGTAAGATTTTAACTTGAAAGCGATATGTTCCCACACTGGTTATGCAAAGGCGCTTGCCCATCTGGCGCTTCTAGAGCCAGTGGAATGAGGTACCGATGCATAAATCTTTCGTGACGTCGACAAAGACATCCGCAGGGACAGTTGGAGGGTGTGGGATACCACGTTTTCCTATTACAAAGATGCTGAACGAGCTACATCTGTTTCGAAAAGAACGTTTCGAGTGCTATGTACTCTGTCTTCAGTTATTAGAATTACCATACACGTTTTACGAAATACCCATGTATTACGAGAACATGAAGTTCCAATGATACACTGCACTAAAGATCTCTCCTAAATATTTTGTTCAAAGTATGATTTATTACGCTACAGTAGCGACTTCGGTGCATAAAGGTTTTGCCAATGAGGTTATGAGCACATAATGGTTAATTTACATGGTGAAAGTAGATGTTTCTATTATATGATGAATGGATAACATTTGTGTGTGAGAAAATATTATTCAGTTAGTGAAAAATAGATTTCAGGTTTCACAGCAGCTCACTTTCTGCCAAAAATGGTGAATATTACTGCAATACTGGCTGGCACTATATATATTCAGATAACTTATTCAGATTGTAGTACTGGAAACTTCGCTGCTCTTTGAACACTTGCCCAGTGGATTTTAAAAAGGACGTAACAACATTTTTGGTGATAGCATTATTTCGGATGAAATGTAGCTTTTAATAAAGAAAATCAACTATATTACACTGTACTTTAGGACACGTGCACGAAGCATGGCTCCAAAATTCGTTAGTGAATAAATTAAAAGTTTCGTAGTATTTGGGGTGCAAGAATGAAATCATTAGCTTTTAAATTAGTATTTAGTGTATCGTAAAGAGCATCCAATATATGAGACAAAAACTTTGAAACTGTACTTTTCAGAAGGCGGTATACGTCTAATAATTGCACAGCTGTTATCTGCTGTACACCTGGTACTCTACAGCCGAACGCGACCGACGGAGCGCGGAAAACATAAAAGAAAAACTTTCGACACTGGAACGAGGGAAGACTGATCCCGAAACAGTACGTACGAACATAGAAGAAATTCATGACGTTTAACCAGCACTTTATGTCGTAAACCGCTTGTTGGCTCGTAGCACAGCAAGCTGCTTCACTGGGTGAGTCAAAGCAGGGGCAGACGTCAAATATCGAATTGTCACTTCTAATTTTTCTTGAACCAGAATTTAATCTTTAATGTGACTATCGGATTTTTAATGCACCTCAAATCACACCTCTAGGGAAGCACTCGAACTCCGTTTTGCTGCATTTATTTGAAGTTGTACAGATTTACGTCAGCTAACCTTCAATGACTGGCATTCAGCGTGTGTGTGAAAGACACGCACAGAGTCGGTAGTAAGCTAATCTAAAAACCTAAGGCACTCTAAACTCGAATCACATACGAACACCACATTTGCAAACCACTTCATGTAACAGAATAACAGAGCTACTGCCACAAAGACGCCAGTAATTAGTAACAATAATTTATAGACAGCTAATGTCCGTCCACCACAGCCCAAAAAGATCCACTACAGTAACTTTAATCATACTATACACCACCATTGTCATTAGAAGAAATTATATTTCGAGTTTTTAATCTACAATTAAAAGTTCCGATAAATATTTTGCTTACTTGTGGTCTTCACTAAACGTGCAATTTCAGACATAGATTTCGAACTACACACATCAGAAAAGATTTTGCATCGCCCCGGTTCGCAAAATTGAAGATAAACGTTGAGTGTGGATATTGTATCATAGACACAGTTCCTTTGACTGTTCAAAGATGTCACTAAACTCACCCAAATATGTTAAAAACCATGCATGAGTAGCGTCTATTAGACGGACAGCCGATCAATTCCAGTCATTCCACCAAGAAGGAGGTACACCGCTCGTGTTGCCTGTAGTTCAACCATGCCTAGACGGTCAATACAACGGTACGATAGCGTCCGCATTGTTACTTCGTACCTGGCGTCCAGGCGTCTCGGAGTGAACCAAAGCGATGTTGTTCGGACATGGAGGAGATACAGAGAGACAGGAACTGTTGATGACATGCCTCGCTCAGGCCGCACAAGGGCTACTACTGCAGTGGATGACCGCTACCTACGGGCTATGGCTTGGGTAAACCCTGACAGCTACTCCACCATGTAGAATAATGCTTTTTGTGTAACCACAGGACCTCCTGTTAAGACTCAAACTGTGAGCAATACGCTGCATGATTCCCAACTTCATTCCCGACGTCCAATGCGCGGTCCATCTTTGCAACCACGACACCATGGAGCGCGGTACAGATGGGCCCAACAACACGCCGAATGGACCTCTCACGATTGGCATCACGTTCTCTTCACCAATGAATGTCGCATATGCCTTCAAGCAGACAGTCACCGGAGACGTGTTTGGAGGCAACCCGGCCAGTCTGAACGCCTTAGGCACACTGTCCAGTGCGTGCAGCAAGGTGGAGGTGGCTGCTCTTTTGGAGTGGCATTATGTGGGGCCGACGTACGCCGCTGGTGGTCATGGAAGGCGCCGTAACGGCTGTACGATACGCGAGTGCCATCCTCCGACCGATAGTGCAAGCATATCGGGAGCATTTTGGCGAGGCATCGTATCGAACGTGCCTGGGATAGATTGAAAAGAGCTGTTTGTGGACGACCAACCACTCTGAGGGATCTATGCCGAATCGCTGTTGAGGAGTGGGAGAATGTGGACCAACGGTGCCTTGTTGAACTTGTGAATAGTATGCCACGACGAATACATGCATGCTTCAATGCAAGAGGACGTGCTACTGGGTATTAGAGGTACCGGTGTGTATAGCCTTCTCTGCTGGTACAACATGTAAGGTGTGGTTTTCATGAGCAATAACAAATTATTTTTATGTTGATCTCTATTCCAATTTTCTGTACATGCTCCGCAACTTAAGGAACCGAGGTGGCGCAAAACTTTTTTTGACGTGTGTATATCCTGATTATGATACTTTTCATCTCAGGATGCGACAAACTATTCCTTCGACTAAACCAATCGGTTTCTGACACACCATGTTTCGTAACATGATTTTGATTTCCGCGATTTTCGTCCGGAATCTGTACGTTTGTTTGATGATATCGGCTACATTTTGACCGCAAATGTTGTGACGTACTGATCTGAAAAGGTAGGCGGTCTTCGGACGATGTCGGTCGTCGGCTGAATCCATCGGTATCGGTGCCACTGTGACCGCTGCCTAAGACCCGTATCTTGCTGGAACTTATACAGACAACTGTGATTCCCCTACGAAGCTTCATGCAAATAAGGATAACTTTCATTATTCACATTTAACGTACATCTTCAACAGTGCTGCCGACTGCTGTGGCCGAGTGGTACTAAGAGCTTCAGTCAGGAACCGCGCTGCTGCTACGGTCGCAGGTTCAAATCCTGCCTCGGTCATGGATGTGGGTGATGTTCTTAGGTTAGTTACGTTTTTAGTAGTTCTAAGTCTAGGGGACTGATGACCTCAGATGTTAAGTCCCATAGTGCTCAGAGCCATTTGACCCATCCATCAGTACTGCCAATGTCACTTGCACGGTATCCTTGTTAACCATAATTTTTATAACTCCCGGTTTACATTCAAAGACTAATTACAAATTTCAGCCACTATTAACAGTCATTGGAAGACACCAAGAACCAATGAACAAAGCGACAGACAGTCGAGGTAGCTCATTACTTGTCTGACACCGGGTTTCTGAGGAGGTATTACATGGCTACAAAGCTACCCGTGACTGAATTCTTGCAAAAAATGTCCTCGGTTTACTTGACGTTTCAAATTCAGATTAAATCCTACTCTTTCGCGGATTGCGTCCATCAGACTGACTGTCAGGTTTAGTCCCTGACAACGACGGTAGAGGCCAATCACCGAAAGATTGGGATTTTATTTGAAAGTGTCATAGCAAGTAAAACGAGATCTTTTTGGGCACAACGAATCATGAATCCATGGAAAAAGGGTCATCTCTCTAAGAAACGGAACAACTAATTAAAAATGCCTCGGATGACATACTTGTACGATCTTGTACCAGTTTAACTAGTCTACAATTGGTTCCAGGAGAGGCGAGAAGTTTGAAGTACGATTTCGCGCAAATATGATCGAACTGTTCAAAGTGACCTCCGAAAACATATACGTGCAATCTCATGTGAGTTCAAAGATCGTATGAGCCATTTACGGTGCACTCGAAATGCTTAGTATCCGGAAACGTTCCTACGAGTATTAATAGTAGACCGGTTCTCGCAATCATATTCTTGCTTTTGTGGTTCTGTTAGTAAAAGGAAAATCAAATGGTATCCCAATCTTTCGTAATTTCATTTTCTAGTAGGTTTGAGATTTTTCACATTTGTCATTTCGTTATAAAATGTTTACTCATGGCCTGCCGGAGTGGCCGAGGTGTTCTTGGCACTACAGTCTGGAATCGTGCGACCGCCACGGTCGCAGGTTCGAATCCTACTTCAGACATAGATGTGTGTGATGTCCTTTGGTTAGTTAGGTTTCAGTAGTTCTAAGTTCTAGGGGACTGATGATCTCAGAAGTTAAGTCCCATAGTGCTCAGAGCCATTTGAACCATTTTTTTGTTTATTCATGTACGTTAGCACCGGCGGCCTGCGGAGATGGAAACCAATCGGGACAACAGCTATGAGTCATTTTCACGTCAAGTGGTAAGCAAATTGCCTCCAGTTATACTAGGAAAACTGTGCACCCGACATTACATTCAAACATCTACTGTGTTCCTTAAAAGACATCGTAGTCGCCGTTGGCTGTATAAAATATTTATTGTTACTATTGCAGTTGCGACCTTATGGCCATTTTCAAGTAACACTGCAAAAGTTACATTCTGTCAGAATATAAAACTATCTGACCTGACTACATGTCGTCGTCAAAATGTCAAATAGTTTTATATTCTGACAGAATGTAACTTTTGCAGTGTTACTTGAAAATGGCAATAAGGCCGAAATTGCAATAGTAACAATAAATATTTTATACAGTCAACGGTGACTATAATGTCTTTTAAGAAATATTATATGACTGTGAATCCCAACCGTGAGGAGTTAATCATCTACTGTGTTTGTTGCTCCGCCCATATCTTTTCCGTGGGAAGTGTTACATTCAGGAACCCACCGTGCAACATTATGAGGGTTACAGTTTGCATTTGTCATGAAACTGCTGAAACACTGAACATTAAATGTCTTCATTATTACACTTGGCATGACCGACAATCCTGTATAAATCACAATTACCATAACCAAATTCTCCGCCAACTTAGTCAAAAATGTTCAAATGTGTATGAAATCTTATGGGACTTAACTGCTAAGGTCATCAGTCCCTAAGCTTACACACTACTTAACCTAAATTGTCCTAAGGGCAAACACACACACCTATGCCCGAGGGAGGACTCGAAAGTCCGCCGGGACCAGCCGCACAGTCCAGGACTGCAGCGCCTGAGACCGCTCGGCTCATCCCGCGTGGCCACACTTAGTCACCGCCACCACACACCCTGAGGCGGCTTGTGCACTATAGAAGTGTAAATAGAAAGTCAGAGACGTTTAAAAATGCTCAGTACGGTGTTGACTGAGTTCCAGGGGTTTGTGACTTTCCCAACAATTTTGCCAGTGGTTACGTGGAACTATGTACGCTTACTGTTGAGAACGCTTTTCAGAACATCGTTACATTTTATACAGTATTCTAGATTTATTGTCGGACGGAAAACAGCGCAAAGGAAATGTTACATGCGACTCCAGTCACTTAAATTCTTTGTTACAGTGACAACGCGTGTACTATTTGTGGTATGTGGACTTGGGCAGCTGAAGTACAGAGCTCTCAGAGGGGTAAAGTCCAATAGTTTACTGTTTGAAGTAAGCAGCGACGTCACAAGCAACCCTGCATTGCAACCACCGAACCCATCTACGTTCGTGACAAATGAGTTCGCTTATCGTTTTTCGCCACATACCACGTGAGGACATCCATTATTCATTGCATTACAATGGGCCAGTTACTGTACCCAGGGATAAAGGAGAACTATACCCGACAGCCATGTTCTCTCCAAAATGAAGATAGTTGAAGCGACTTTGATAGACTTGACATTTCAGCTCTGTTTGAGGCAGAAATAGAACCGACATCTGTTTATGTCACCACCAAAGATCATTTTCCGTATGAATTGGTGTCTTCTATGTAACACAGAAAATCTGTGACTTTTTTTAAGTTTCACTTGCTTTGACACGACGCTTCGCTACCCTCTACCAGGCACTTTAATGTGATTTGCAGAGTATCCATATAGATGTACCCAAAACAAGAAATGCATCATTCACAAAGGGTAATAACTTAACACAATGTCTAAATTTCAGGTAGAAAGGAAAAAAATTCTGATTCAGTCATCCGTTGTCTCAGTTCATTAATAGTGAAAATATTGTACTACAGCAGAAAATTAGGAACCTGCTTTGTCCACTAACGCTGCTCATATCTCGCTGGTGCTATCATCAGTGCGTTACAATAGTCTGCAAATCAATGAAAACGAAACTCCTCCCGAACAGGCCATGAAGGCCCAACGGTACTAAACGGCCGCTGTCTTATCCTCGGCTCAGAGGCGTCACTGGAAGCGAATATGGAGGGGCATGTGATTAACTCACCGCTCTCCCGGCCGTATGTCAGTTTCCGAGAACGGCTGCAAATAAATATTTGATGCATCATTTACCTGAGGCTTCTTTGGGTCACTTTACTTGAGGCCAGTACACTGCTATTCTGACCATTAATGAAAGCTTCTGACACTGAAGTCGCTACTTCTTAATCATCCTGCTTATTTTCCACTGAGTCCGTGTGACCATCGTTAATGACATACCAGGGAAAAATCATTGGTGGTACTTCGTATGGAAATAAGACATATTAACCTCTTGGACATGCACGTGGAAGATCCTAGAGACAAATAGAACTGAAATTTCCAGTTCTAAAGAAATTTCACGTACATGCTTCAATTTTGTTTTCTTTGTAATGTAAGCATTATTATAATACAAGCCACTGGCGCTTATAAGAGTAAATAGAATATCAGAATGGGGAGTGAATTGTATGCAGGTTGATTTTCAGCTGGCTAGGATTGTAGAAGTTCACTGTTTGTGCAATTCCAGAAAGCAGCAGTTACCGTCACCAGAATTCTATTGCATGGGGTGAGACTCCTGGTGTAGGTAAATATATTTAAAAAAAAACTTTAAAGGAATTATCCAAATAGGACAGAAATAGGCAGATGTCATGAACATCTGCAGACAAACTTGATTACAATTGCGGAAGAACTTAAAACTCGATGTTTATTCAAGAAATGTGATGGTTCACCTCCACCTCTAATGGAAGCAGTTGGCATTATAGAGTTGTTGGACATCTTGAGGGATATCGTGCCAGATACTGACCACATGGTGCGTTAGTTCGTCAACATCACGAGCTGTTTGGAGGGTCCTACCCATAATGCCCCAAACATTTGTTTTCTATTTGTCCATTAAGTTTCTTCTTCAATTTTTCTAAAACAATAGTTTTTAACTTTGGTCTATAGACTTTTTGTCGAGTGGGAACTTCTGAATTCAAATGGTTCCATGAGATATATGGTGACCTTTCTGGTCAAAGTAGCTTTTGGCAAGCATAAAGACAAACAGTAGAAACTCTCGCCGAGTGCAGGCAGGCACTATCTTGCTGAAATGTAAACCGAGGATAGCTTGTCAAGAAGGGCAGAATATCATCGACGTATCACTAAGATGTGAGGGTGTTCTGCTATGAAAAGAAATGCTGCCCAGGGCATCACTCCCGATTGAAGGGCCGTGTGTCGGGCGACATTCGGTATTGCTGTCCCAGGCGACTTCAGACATTTCTCCGCTAGTCGTAGGGGCTCAGTTCCAAGCGGGACCCGTCACTGCAGACAATTCTACTCCAGTCAATGAGATTTCAGGCGGAATAAGTGTCTAGAGGCACCCATATGCACGCCCACACACGAAGACCGTTTCTTCTGCTTGTCTTCGCCCTCTTCAAATCTTAACTTGGCCAACAAGATCTCCGGACGCCTCCCCAACTGAGGACGTTTGGAGCATTAGGGTGCTGGAACCAGCTCGGGATTTTGACGCTCTAACGCACCAATTGGACAGTATCTGGCACGATATCCCTCTGGAGAACATCCGACAAATTTGTCAATCAATGCCAAGTCGAATGACTGCTTGTATAATGGTCAGAGTGGGTCAACGCGCTACTGACTTCTTGTGGAGCTCTTTGTCTAGAATAAATCATTCAGTTGTTCTGAAATTGTAATCATTTGTTTGTCCGTACTTGTACATCACATTTCTGCCCAAGCGGATAATTCCTTCGTAGTGCAAAATTTCTTCTTTTTGTTTTAAGATGTACCTGGGCCTCACTGGAGGGAGTTCTTTCACGGTTTTCCAGAGCAGTGGCAGGTAACATCTGTGTGCCAAAACGGCACCATTAAGTCTGCGATCAGACAGAAAATAAAGGAATTGAAATCGAGCTACAGTTAAAAATAATCAGATGGTTAACTTCTTGGAAAACTTACGGACGTATGAAACTTGCAAATTTAATACTGAAGTAATAAGAAAGTGATATTAAAATTGTAACCTAATAGTCAAGGGAAGGCAGGATTCGGTAACGAATGTGGCCAGAGCATTATACAGTTACACACAATTTATTTTAAACCAGTAATTCCAGATTTAACAATAAATAAATAAATAAAAAATACCATACGTTATTAATGAAGGAATAAAAAACTGTGGAAATAATAGTGTTTTTAGCAAGTTACAATTTAGCAAATCACCATTAAATACAGATACAGCAGGTAATGTTTTAAAAGCAAGCCACTGTAATGTGGGCAGAAGGCCTTAAACGCCAGGAATGGCATTAAATTAAGAATTGTTTAAAATTTGCCGCAACTTACAAATTAGGTATTGAAATATTAAAGGCAGTAAATGGCAGAAAATAAGGTTTTAAAGGCTTATTGCGTAAATAAAATACGAAACTAGAATTTTAGGGCAAGTGACGACAATCACGGCTGAATGCCCTACACGCCAAGAATGGCAATAAATTAAGAACTGTTTAAGAACTCGCTGCAATTGAAAATATACAGGTATTGAAATATTAAGAGTAAGTCGCCACAAACACAGCAGAAGGCATCGGATGCCAGTAATGGCAGTAAATAAGGTTTTAAGGCTTACTGCTAAAATAAAAGTAACAAATTAGAATCTTAAGGCAAATTATCACAATCATGGTTGGAGGCCTTACACGCCAGGAACGGCAATAATATAAAAAATTTAGAAGCCTGCTGTAGAACAGCAAATACAATAGCAAAGCTTAATTTAAAAAAAAAAAAAAAAAAAAAAAAAAAAACAAGCAACTGATCACAAAACGGGTGAAGTAAGACGATGGTAACACAACCCTTACAATCCACTGAACACTACACTGCTAGACTTATTCCAGAAGGCGACTAGAACTATTAACTAGACATATATAACGCTGAACTCCAAAAACAACGAGATGTAATAACATGAGCTCTACTTCACAACAACAACAACAACAACAACAACAATGAAACAAGAACGCAAACTGATACCACTGGACGTCACGTTCAACACAGTTGCTGCATCCTCGTGGAGCGTTTTTTAACTTTATATTGCGTTTGGTTTTTCTGTGACAGTGACCATTCCAGTCACAGTTCTGTAACTTTGCAGCATACCTGAGTGTTCTGGTGAGGTGGTTTTCTAGGGCTTCTTTATTACTCTTATTGCGCCTTTTGTATCTTAGCAATTTTTTCCTCGTGCTCGTTCAGTTTTCTGATGATGTTCGTTGGCCAGATGTCGCCAAGTCTAAATACTTCACTGCTCTATTTGCTAATAATGACAACTAGTACTATAATTGCACTTTCATTTGTCGTTTCACATTTAAATTCCGAAAGCTCATCTTTGTCGTCACAATAATTAGCGGAAGCAGCAGTAACAGCAGTAACAAGGATTCACTCACTCCTTGGTAGATCATGCCTCAAAATGGCTTGTCCGGGCATACGTTCGTATGCAGTGCGACGTTGCTTGTTCCGTGTTTCGGCTTGCAATTTAGAAACAAATCTGGACATTTACATCGGCTACCTTGTCACATCTTCCTCTCTTTTTGTGTTAGTACTTATTTATTCGTCAAGGCCGGACATTCTTAGTTCTCTTCTGATATCTTCTCTACCAATCCAGGGTGATATTGCTCGCAAGTTACTAATAAATCATTTTTCTGTGCTTCTTAGTCTAGTGGTCTGTTGCTTCGTTAGCATGCAACATTCACTTTGGTAAAGCTATGTTAGTATTGCCATTACCTTGTAGAACTTTGGAAACGATTCTTGTCCTGCTATTCCGAAAGCTCGTCTTCACTGCCATAAAACAAGTAAACTATTGTTTTGTCATACTGTTTAGTATACGACATATTTTCTTATCTCAAGCAATTTGTATTGGTGTACTCCACTACCCCCAGCGAGTCTGTAAAATATGTTTTTTTGCTCTCTGTATATGCTTTTCCTTTGCTTTTCCCGTAAAGATGTCGATGTTTAGTCGTTATATCATTTACACTTTTCAAGATAGTAAGATGTCGTTATACCTATTCTTCGTCTTGAAAAGTGTCTATTTCATTTTTTTCTTCGTGTGCACTTAAATTTCACAAGACTGTTTTTCTCCTCACTTGTGGCAGTGCATAGACCTTTGAGGGAGCGAAAGCCAATCTGTGTGACAAGGTGGTAAGGTGGTCCTTGGGAGGTTTCCGCGACTGAGCGAAGCTCACCCAGACCAGAGACAATCTGCTATGTTTCTTACATACAAGACAGAAGAGCAGAAGGTCTAAGATCGAGAACTGTTAAATCACAAACGATAATTGTGTCACCTGGAGAAGATTATTAACTATTTGGACTCTAGTTGAAAATTTGTGGTCGGAAGGAGCGATATGGGATTTCATTTGTCAGCAACGTATAAGATGTAAGCAAACAGTGTTGAGCAAAGGGACTGTGGCACACGAATGAACCATGTTTACCTTACGAATAAACGAATATAACGTGGACTTTCGAATGTGACGGACTACTCATAACTGTTTAATTACTTTTGAGGGCACAGTACGTGATTTCTGGAAAGTGAAGTATTTAAATAAAGTTGCTGTCCACCTCCCAAATACAAATAGAAGCAGGAGTGTTCGTTGTTGCCACTAATATTTGTGTTTTTACATTATAGATTAAGCAGTACATCTGAATCCCACACAGAAATTATCCCTTTAGTTATTACAATACTCCTTGTAGTATTGCTCATTTCTGGACCTGTAATTTTCGGTGAAAGTAGTTTTCAGTGTATTTTGTTAAATTTGGATAGGGAGCCACAGCCATTGGCATACAAGATAACGCAGATGAGCGACGGTAGAGCTGTCCAGCAAGTTTCACGTAGCGTCCAAGGACCACTAACGTAGGCGAACCTCAGACATAATTGACGGCAGATGAGACAATAGCAAAGTATATTATCGATGACTCTGAAAAGCGCGATATTTATCAAAATATTAATATGCAGTAGGAAATGAAGTAATAAAAATTAGATTAAACTATCAGTGGCAAGCTACGTAAACTGATACAAGTTTACAGTAGTCTATCCAACTGTAGTTGTGACCCAATCATTTTAATTTCTCTCGCAGTCAAGTACCATACAACTTTAGTATATGTAGAGATAGTTTATTCAGCCTGTTTGAGGAAGATTATTATCATTTATTTGAACAATGGAAAGTCTTGGTGAAATTATTTGTTAATGTAATGGGTAGGACTGAGTGACCCAATGTATCGGAAGTATTTAGTCATATACAAGTACACATGTACACAAAGTATGTGTGTGTGTAAAGCAAATGGATGAAAATTTTACTTCCTCGAACAATCGGGGAAATGTTCTTGATATCTTTATTCTTTTCCGAGATATAGAGGTTAAATGTTACCCTACTTGGACACTTAAAATACGTACGTATGTTCCGTGCGAGGGGAAACCGTAGTTTATGAAGTGCTGTAAAATGTCTCTGTTGCCGTCAGAAGGGTTCTGGGAACCCCACCTTGTTGTGGTGCTGTCGCACATGCAAAATTTTTGTGCACATAAAATAATTCATGATACGTAAAATTGTATAGTTTTGTATCATTTCTACATCACGTAAGTAAACCATCAAAATTTTACTGACCCACAAATCTTTTTCATTTGAGTGACGTGTCGTGCTGTACCAGGGAGAAGAAAAAAACGAGATGACAAATTCTCCTAGCAGAGCACAAAAAAGGCGAAGATGGTCCCGTTTATTAAAAGAGTCTGACGGTGAAGTGGAGTACCAGGAGCCTATTTCTAACTTTCCCAGTACCTTCAAAAAGTTCCCTGAAAATTTGGCATATGAACACATTCGCGTTTCTTTATGCTGAGAGAGAAGGAGACTTGGTGTTGGGAGAAAGCCAGAAAATTAATAAGTAGTAGAAGACAGAAGACTGTGGTTGTGGTATAGAAAGAGTGAAGCAGACAAAGGCAGTATGTGAGAAAGAATAGGAGAGGACGAAGGAGACTGTGGCTGTGAAACAAGAGACGTAGTGGCAGTGGAACATGGTTGACAGAAAAGTGATAGGAAAAGAGTGAACGAGATACTGCTAGTGAGAGAGACGCGTAAGGATAAGGAGAAGAAGGGTGTGGGTGAGAGCCAGGTATACTGAGAGAGAGTGTCTATGAGAATGACAACGAGGAAGAGTAAGTGATAGTGAGAAGAGACAACAACAATGGAAATGAATGAATGAGACAGTAGCAGTAAGATAGTGCAAGTCGGAGACAATGAAAGTAAACAGCATTAATAGGACAGAACGAAGGAGACTGTGGCTGTGAAACAGGAGACAATTTTTCAAATGGCTCTGAAAACTATGGGACTTAACTTCTAAGGTCATCAGTCCCCTAGAACTTAGTACTACTTAAACCTAACTAACCTAAGGACGTCACACACATCCATGCCCGAGGCAGGATTCGAACCTGCGACCGTAGCGGTCGCGCGGTTCCAGACTGTAGCGCCTTTAACCGCTTGGCCACACCGGCCGGCAGGAGTCAATGACAAAGAGACACAAAGATAATGACAATGACTTTCGCTGAATGAAAGAATGAGTGAGAAAGGGCCTGTGGGTGTGGATGGGTATGAGCGACTTACAGCGACGGACTAGAGGGTGTTAGTGATTTACAGTTACGGAAGCTAGTGAGGGTGAGAAGTGAATTGCGTCTTAAAAAGAGGGCGAATATGTGAACTCGCCAAAACATTTGGGAAAAATTTTAAAGGAGCTGAGGAACGGAGAATGAGACAGCTTATAAATTCAAAATGGTTCAAAAGGCTCTGAGCTCTATGGGACTTAACATCTATGGTCATCAGTCCCCTAGAACTTAGAACTACTTGAACCTAACTAACCTAAGGACATCACACACATCAATGCCCTAGGCAAGATTCGAACTTGCGACCGTAGCGATCGCGCGGTTCCAGACTGAAGCGCCTAGAACCGCTCGGCCACATCGGCCAGCAGACAGCTCGTACCCCACTTTTCAGTCAGCAACTTTTAATAAACATGAAGAACGTCCCAGGTAGCTGAGTGGTCAGCGCGAGAGTATGTCAATCCCAAGAGGCCGGGTTCGATTCCCGGCTGAGGCGCTGATTTTCTCCGCTCAGGGACGGGGTGTTGAGTTGTCCTCTTCATCATCGTTTCATCCCTATCGACGTTCAAGTCGCCGAAAGGGCGTCAAATCGAAAGACTTGGGCCCGACGAACGGTCTACCCGTCGGTAGGCCCTAGTCACACGACATTTATTATTTAATAAAGAGGAACATATTGTGCTCGGATAGGAGCATTTTTCCTCTGGTAATAGTATTACTTATTAATAATTCGTCGTTGGCTATCAGGAGTGTATGAATGTGTGTCCATATGTGTGAGGTCTGTGTAGAAGTGTGAGGCAGTGCATATGCAGAAATTTATTTAGTAGTTTTGCTATTTGGGGAGCAAAATAACTGATGATGGTCGAAGTAGAGAGGATATAAAATGTAGACTGGCAATGGCAAGGAAAGCGTTTCTGAAGAAGAGAAATTTGTTAACATCGAATATAGATTTATGTATCAGGAAGTCGTTTCTGAAAGTATTTGTTTGGAGTGTAGCCATGTATGGAAGTGAAACATGGACGATAAATAGTTTGGACAAGAAGAGAATAAAAGCTTTCGAAATGTTGTGCTACAGAAGAATGCTGAAGATTAGATGGGTAGATCACATAACTAATGAGGAAGTATTGAATAGGATTGGGGAGAAGAGAAGTTTGTGGCACAACTTGAACAGAAGAAGGGATCGGTTGGTAGGGTATGTTCTGAGGCATCAAGGGATCACTAATTTAGTATTGAAGGGCAGCGTGGAGGGTAAAAGTCGTAGAGGGAGACCAAGAGATGACTACACTACGCAGATTCAGAAGGATGTAGGTTGCAGTGGGTACTGGGAGATGAAGAGGCTTGCACAGGATAGGGTAGCATGGAGAGCTGCATCAAACCAGTCTCAGGACTGAAGACCACAACAACAACATTTAGTATTTACGTGGTGGTCGATTAGCTGGATGGGACTAAAGTACACTCATGTGAACGACTAGAGGTAGGACGTTTATCTTTACAGAACTTGTACATTAGTATTTTCTGCAGAAATGATTAGCATTTCAGTCACCATGTGTCCTGTTGCCTAGGAAGCACAGGGTCCGCCATGGAGCCTGATAACTTGTTCCATGCGTGAAGGCATCGACGCGTATAAGGGGCGAATGGTGTCCTGTGGTATAGCCATCCACGCTGCGTTCACCTGGTTCCAAAGGTCATATGTGAAATAGTTGGCATTGGGTCATTGCGCTGCAGCCGTCGTTTGCTCGTATGGCACACATTTTCGATTGGTGTCAAATCTGGCGATCTGGTGGACGAAGGCAAAATGCTGACAACCTGTGACGCTAAGAAGACACGTGTTCGTGCAGCAACATGTAGTCGTGCATTGTCTTGATGAAAAATGGCGTCTGGGGTGTTGTGCAGAAAGCCGCGCGGGATTAGCCGTGTGGTCTGAGGCACTGCATTCACGGACTGTGCGGCTGTTCCCGGAGGAGGTTCCAGTCCTCCTTCTGGCATGGGTGTGTGTGTTTGTCCTTAGGATAATTTAGGTTAAATAGTGTGTAAGCTTAGGGACTGACGGCCTTAGCAGTTAAGTCCCATAAGATTTTACACACATTTTGGGTGCAGAAAGTTTATGGCTACGGGTCCCAGGATGTCATCCATCTATATCACACTGGCCATAGTGTACCGGACACGAACCAGCTGTGATCTATGGTTGTACCCAATAGCACTGTACACCATAACGCCTTGCGTTAGTGCTGTACCTTGCACGAATGCACTGTAATGCCACTCACGATGTCAGCGGTGAACCAAAGTGCGGTCATCATTTCCAACTAAACAGAACCTGTATTCGTCCGACAACGCTATCTGATGCCATTTCTCTTCTCCGTAACGCCGTTCCATACACCACTGCCGTCTAGCATGTTTCTGCACTTTCTTTGAAGGTACGCGGAGAAGTGGACGATGCACACGTAACCAATTCCGTAATGAACGGTGACGGATTCTCATCCCTGAGAGTGTACGATGTGTTCCACTGTTGCGCCAGAGCTGAGGAGGACGCAGACCTGTCCTGCAGCGCCTTTCGGATGAGGAGCCGATCTTCTCGGAGGGTGGTGCGACCTGATCCATCTCTTCGTGTTCTACGGCCTACTGTGAACCACTCGGTACACACTCGTTGCACTGCCGAAACACTTTGTTCTACACGACCAACAATTTCGCGGATGGATGCATCGCCAATAATGCGCCCTCTTTCAAACTCGCAGATTTGACAATGTGGTTCGCACATACGTCTGCGAGGCATCCTGCACGTCTGCTGAAGTCACACTCATCCATTAGTTTCGGTTTACAGTGAACGAGAGCCGCAGACACGTTTTACACGTAGGTGGTGTTGCGCCGTGACATCGATGTTGCCTTTGGACTCGCGGGTCGACATGATTCGGATGCTCATGATTTATGCAGAACGTACTCATGTACATGTCCTGTGAAAATGAACGTCCTGTCTCCAAGTATACTCATATATTGATTATCAGCAAATACGTTGAGCAGAATAAGCAATGAAATACTATACAAGTTTGGGTACGGAGACAGTAAAAATATGAACATTATTTTCATCAGGATCTTTCAATTTTCGAGTGACTGATTGCAGTATTCCTGAAACACTCTAACTAAACTACTTCTACGTATACTAAAGTTTTGTGGCACTTGACTGCGAGAGAAATTGAAATGATTGGATCACAACTACAGTTGGATAGACTGCTCTCAACTTGTATCAATTTAGGAAGCTTTCCACAGTAAGTTTAACCTAATTTTTATTACTTCATTTCCGACTGCATATTAATGTTTTGATAAAGATCGCGCTTTTCAGAGTCATCGATAATATATTTTGCTATTGTTTCAGCTGCCGTCAATTATATCTGAGATTCGCCTACCTGGCTGCAGATTGTTAGCGGTAAAAATGTACGGTGGTAGCTTAGTACCGAGACTGAATAGAGTTTTAGATATATTTGATGAAACAGTCAGTAGTTCAAATTAACATCGTTTTAGCATGACTAAGACTAAGGATGCCTGCCCGGTTAGCACGGCTTTCCGGAGGGGTCCCCAGCACGAATCCGCCCGGCGGACTTGTGTCGAGGTTCGTTAAGCCTGCCAGCCTGTGTATGGTTTTAAGGCGGTCTTCTATCTGCCTCGGCGAATACGGGCTGGTTCCCCTTATTCCACCTCATCTACACCATGTCGGTGAATGCTGCGCAAATTTCTCCACGTACGCGTACAACACCATTACTGTACCACGCAAACATAGGGGCTACACTCGTCTGGTGTGATATGATATGTTGATATGTTCCCTGAGGGAGGGGGGGGGGGGGGGGGGGAGGGGGTGATTCCACCGCGGGTCGAACCGCACACAATAACCCTGGGTTCGGTGTGGGGTGGCGGAGGGGTGAAGTGGACTGCGGTAGTCGTCGTAGGGTTGTGGACCACTGCGGCTGTGGCGGGAACGGAGCCTCTCCGTCGTTTCTAGGTCCCTGGTTAACATACAATACAATACAAGACTAAGGATTCCTGCCTAACTCTTGGGTTTACTGTATGAGTATAATTTGTATAAGCTTTCCTGGAAGCGTTTCCATTCTTTTATTCACTAATCAAATTTCTGTAAAGTTATGTGTAATTTTCGATTCTGTCGATCCATATTTGTAGCACATTGCTACGACAAGGTGTACACTACAATGTTATAACAAATTATTATTGTATTCTGCATTAAATCTTCTCTTCCCAGGCACTTTAATCTAGGGATGACGGTTATTGCTGAAACAACCGATTTTTAGTTATATGGCTCTTTTCCAAACCGGTTTAACCTTAATGTTAAAACCGCTCAAAATATCCGGATTCTGAAATAATCGATTTCCGTTTTCTTATTCCTGTTATTTCTTATCGAACAAAGCTTGAAAAATTTTATCTCTCTTGGTTTCAAGATACATAGGATCAAAATATTAAATTAAATAGGCACATAAAAGAAGACTTACTCCGTTTTCCGTTCGCTGCCGTTTTTGAATAAATGATAAGTAGTTGAATACTACAAAAAGTCACCATTAGTCTCCTATTAATTCTAAACTTTCGAAACTGCCCTAAAATCATGTAATCTGAGATCGTAGCAGTATTTGAGCATTATGAATACTTAGTGCTAAAAAGTGAAAAGCAAGTTTGAAGACCTCTGTTTTTCGTGTTAATTTCCAAGTTTTCAAGGACCATAAGCAGATAAAGGCATATTGTATATACCGAGGCAGCAGATCAATTGCATTATATTTTTATTCCATATTATGAATGCATTATTGTTAAGTTTTTAATTTGTTACTGATACCGTACTTTCCTTCCTTATTTATTATTTCACAGAAATGTCAGACAGATCTTTAATCTTTCGAAACAAATGACGCGTTGTACCTAATTGTTACGTAACTTCGAAGATATTTCCAGACTCGGATTGGTGCCATTCTACAATACATGGGATATGCGACGACGACATCGAGAAACTGCCGTATGGACGAGGTGAGGGCAAGCCTTGCACACAGCACATACACGAGAACCTTAGGCCACGACACATACCAACACGGATATAATTGTCTCAGCAATGCTGTACCAGTTCTCACACGATGTGTTTGTTGCTCGTTTCTGATGGTACTATTAGTTAACCAGCATTGATTGCTTTTCCCTTTTTCTACAATAACCCAATATTTCATACCAATACAAATTTAACTATTAAATAATCCTACTTCTTTTTTTTTTAAAAAAAAAGGTTTATTTAAAACGAAAAATTTTATAGCTACTGCCATGGCTAATTGATACTTCGGTTTCTCAACTCCGTTATTTGTTAATAATAAGAACACTTTTTATAACCAAGGTCAAAAAATTATGAAAAATATCTATTATTCAGAACTAAAATACCGATATCAGTTAACACCAGTCGGTTCTTCTTATTTCTGCTTTAAACCCAAAGTGGCCGGCCGCTGTGGACGAGTGGTTCTAGGCGCTTCAATCTGGAACCGCCCTGGTGCTACGGTCTCAGATTCGAATCCTTCTTTGGGCCTGGATATGTATGATGTCCTTAGGTTAGTTAGGTTTAACTAGTTCTAAGTTTAGGAGACTGATGACCTCAGATGTTAAGTACCATAGTGCTTAGAGCCATTTTTTTAAAACCCAAAGTAATCTCCTCCTTTTCGCGCAACTCCAGTTCAAGTAAAGCAAAACGCACAATTTTTCATCAGGGAACAAAGCAAAGCACGTGTATTTCCTGACAGTCTTGGTGTTTTAAGAGCACATGTAGTACACAGTTGTTACGCTGATCAGCCAGAACGTTATGACCACGTACCCAATAGCCGACATGTCCACCTTTGGCACGGATAACAGCGACGACGCGTCGTGGCATCTAAGCAATGAGGCAATGGCAGGTCCTTAGAGGGAGTTCGTACCACACCTCCACACACAAGTCACCTAATTCCCGTAAATTCAAGATGGGGTCATGTTCAATCCCAGATGTGCTCGATTAAGTTCAGATCTTTCGAATTGGGGAATCAGCACATCAGTTGGAATTCGCCACTGTCTTCCTTGAACCATTCCGTCATACTGCTGGCCTTGTGACGTGGTGCATTATCTTGCCAGGAAACATGAACGTCATGAAAGGGTGTATTTGGTCAGCAACCAGTGTACGATACGCCTTGGCCGCCATGGTGGCCTGCACGAGCTCCACTCGACACATGAATGCCCAGAGTATAATGCAGCTACCGCCAGGTCTCCGTCCCACAGCACAGGTGTCAAGGAGCCGTTCTTCTGGAAGAAGACGGATTCGTGCCCTCCCATCCACATGATGAAGAAGGTATATGGATTCATTAAGCCTTGCAACGCTCTGCCACAACGCCAGCGGCCACTGCAAATGGTCACGTGCTGTTCTCAGTCGCAATCGCCGATGTCGTGGTGTGAACGTTTCCCCATGCATGAGTCGTCGGCTGCGGAAGCTGATCGTTATGAGTGTTCAGTGCACTGTGTGTTCAGGCAGACTTGTACTCCACCCAGCTTTATTTTCACCACAGTTCAGCGCCGGTTCTGTTCTACCAGCCCACTGTACGACGCTCGATATATGTAATGTTGCAGTCACATGTAGTAAGCGTTGCTTCACGCAATGGAGAATGGCAAAACTGAGGCATGCCAACGACCGAGGCGTTGCGAAGTAGGCAGGCACAGATAGCCTTGTTGACAGTAGAAGTTTACCAGCAGACTGACGCAAGGACGCACACAGACCGAGCGCCGAGCGAAGCCCGGAGAGTGCTGAGTTAGCTGAAGTGAGGCCAGCACACTAAGTTATGCTGCAATATACTGCGTGAGTAAAAACAAAAAAATACCACCGAGGGTAAAAAAACGTCCTCCGGACGGATATAAATAGTGGAACGCAGGCAGCAACAGACATGGGGAAGCAGTTCGGATCTGAGGACGGACGTGGTCCGTGTCCGAACGTTCAATCTTTGTAGGTGACAATTCCAGAAGTCTGTTCCAGCTGGCAGGAGTCATCCGTTCGCCGCCAGATGTCAGCTTCAGCTCTGGAGGTCGGCCCGAGTTCGGTCGGCACCATGGCAGACTAACTACAGCGAGAACTTCCAGCAGGACCGGCCGCAGCGCGGTCTTGGTCGCAGGCGCCGCCGGAGACTGACGCCCGGACTTCACGGCAACCCGGTCCCACAGCGCATGGTCCGTCCATGACGGGACTTCGCGTACATCGCGACTGACGGCTTCCCAGCCGCCGGTGCAGCAGGCGTCGGCAGCTGACCTCACGGGGACGCGGCTCCGTGGGTACGCCGCACTGGGGCGACGAGCGGCGACGAGTTCATCTCAACCACAGGGCATCCTGGCTTCAGCGGAGCACTGGTGGCCTGAGGCTCCCAAGGGCGATCAGCGGCGCGCGTTGCGCACATTGTCGGAGAAACTACACACCAGCAGCCAGGCGGAGGGATCCGCAGGGTGGGCAGCGACGACGAGGGAGAAATCGTGAAGAAAGTTCAATAAATAATTGTAAAACTCCACGCCGTCTTGGTGCAGCCACTGTGTCTGCTGCTAACAAGTGGTGCAGAAGTCGTAACAATAATGAGGGGTGGCCGACCAACCCCACCAGGTCTGGATGTGGTTTCACCTTGGTTTCGCCATTTGTTGACGACACTCACCACAACACTCCTCGAACACCCGACAGCTGTGCAGTTTCCGGAATGTTCGTGCCGAGCCTCCAGACCATCAGAATCCGCCCTCGGTCAGACCCAGATAGATCGCGCGCCTTCCCCATTCCATACACGGACAGCACGCTCACTAACACTACATGTACAGTGCGTGTGCCTGACTAGCAGTCATTCCTCGCCAGATGATGTTATTTCCTGCAGGGGTCTACATCGACAGTAGACCGGTGGTCATAAATGTTCTGGCTGGTCAGTGTATTTGTTCCTCTACACGACTAGAGACGTGAAGCAGCCATCTCGGACGACAGGGTTGGACGAGCTCCGGAGCGGAAGAAGTAGTCGACCAGCAGCCAGAGGCCGGTGGGCTCGAAGACGCGTCCGCTTCCTGCCCGTTTCTCCGCCCTGCTCTGCGGCGCGTCTGACTTTTCAATTTTAATGCGCCGGCCGTGCAACGCATTAATCGCGAGCGCAGCAGCTCATGCGGCGAGCTCCAGCGCGCATAGTGATTAGCGCGTCTCGTAATTGGTGGCCATCTGCATCCGCTGTTTATCGTGCCAGGACGCGGTCGCCGCCAGATAAATCAGCCGCCGCCGCGAGAGAGACAGAGCGGTAAGTCCCACAAAGGCCTACCCGCGTGTGCGCCGCGCCGCGCTGCCTTTTTCAGCCGGCGATCCTTTTGTATGCAGGATTCGTGATGGACTGCCCGCTTAAATTAACGGTCGCCCGGCGGAACAACTTTTTTACCGGCCGAGTTCTGCATGTAACAAACCCCGCCGTCCGCTGCGCGCAATTCTCCGCGAGTTTGATCGGCGCCTGCATAACAAGTCCGGCTGGCTCGGTAGGAAAGGCATCCGCCGCTTCTCTTCCGAGATGTCTGCTGCCGCTGCTGCTGCTGCTTCAGGCATCTGTTGTTCATTCACTAAAATACGAGTGTTCTGGGAGCTCACCGGCCAAAAATAGAGACACAACTTACCAAATGCCTTGCGTGAGCTGCACTGGGGCCTATACCGAGGTGACAATTTTCATGCGACAGCGATATACGAGGGTAATCCCAAAAGTAAGGTCTCCTATTTTTTTTAGAAGTACATAGACCTGTTTATTTCTACAATGGTTTACACCAGTTAACAGCTTGAACCTTTAGCTATTTTTCAACATAATCATCACTTCTGTCGATGCATTTTTGTAGACGCTGTGGCAGTTTTTGTATGCCCATGTCATACCAGCTCGCCGACATGCTGTTCAGGAAGTTGTGAACCTCTTCTTTCACCTCGTCGTCGGAGCTGAATCGCTTTCCGGGAACAGTGATAGTCACTGGGCGGCAGTTCAAGACTATATGGAGGGTGGGTGATTGTGTTCCACTGAAACTGTTGCAGGAGAGCAACGGTTTGCCGAGCTATGTCTGGGCGAGCGTTGTCACGGAGAATGTGTACTTGCTCAACATTCCTCTTCTCCGGTTCTGAATTGCCCGTTTGAGTTATTTCGGAGTCTCACAGTACCTGTTAGCGTTAATTGTGGTCCCAGTGGGCATAAACTCGACCAAAAATACCGCTTTCTGAACTCAAAAAACGGTTGTCATGACTTTACCGCCAGACTGTGTTTGAATTTCCGCAGCTGCGGCGAAGAAGGATGCCGCCACTGGCGTGATTCTTGCTTGGTCTCAGGTGTAAAGTGGTATGCCCAAGTTTCGTCACCCGTGACAATTGAGTCGAGAAAGTTGTCCTGTTCGGCTGCAAGGCGGTGAAGAAAAGCGCGGGAAGCATCAACTCGTCGCCGCATGTGGTCCTCATTCAGCATGCGTGGCATCCATCTTGCGCACACCTTTCGGTAGTTCAATGTTTCCGTCAAATTTCTGTGAGCTGCGCTTCGGGAAACCTCAGGAACCAACGTGCAGAGATCATCCAGGGTGATCCGCCGATCTTCACGCATGCTTTGCTCAACCTTCAACACTGTCTCCTCAGAAATTGAAGGTCTCCCGATCCTTTGATGGTCGTGAATTTCGGTCCGACCAGCTGCAAACTCTCTACACCACTTACGAACATTTTTGGCATCCATGCACGACTCACCATACACTTCCGTCAATTGGCGATGGATTTCAATCGGCGCAGTGCCCTTTGGTTTCAAAAACTGAATAACTGCTCGTAATTCGCACTCGGTGGTAACATCCAACAGGAACTCCATTCTTAACGGCTACTAAGGCAAGACTGACCGCCTCAGCGCGGCATGCGCATGTTTACACACGGTGCGTAAAGCACTCTTGATAAGTGTGACCAGCTCCCACACAAACAGAGTTCTGTACTTAAAAGAAAAGTAGGAGACCTTACTTTTGGGATTACATTCGTACATGTATAAATATGGCGGTATTGTTGCATACAGAAGGTATACAACAATAGTGCAGTCATGGAGCTGTCATTTGTACTCAGGCGATTCATGTGAAAAGGTTTCCAACATGATGAAGGCCACACGACTAGAGTTAACAAACTCCGAACGTGAAATTTCGGAAATCGTTAGCGAATTCAGTATTACGAGATCCATAGCGCCAAGAGTGTACCGAGAGCGCCGATGCTCGAGCATCAGCTCTCACCAAGGGTAACGCAGTGGCTGACGGCTTTAAACTCCGAGAGCAGCGGAAACGGCGAAATCGTGTGACGTACGACGAACGTATCTATTACTATAGTGAAGCGAAATTTGGCGTTAATGGACTATGGCAGCAGCAGACTGATGCGAATGCCTTCGCTAACAGCACGACATCGCCTGCAGCGTCTCTCCTGGGCAGGCATTGGCGAGTACAAAAGACATTCCTTTCGCTGATATCCGATATTTTATAACCACACTATGCACTGCTCTACAGATCCTGGCCGTCAAGGCATGAAGTCTGTCTGACTTGTGGTTGACCTTCCGCCTCTCCACTTCGCAATCATATCACCGATGGTCAACTTAGGCAGCCTTAGAAGGGTTGAAATGTCCCTAATGGTGATATTCAATTATTAATTCCCTGATGGTGACATCCAATGATTAATCCGCGTTCGAAGCCACTGATCTCTCCTGATCGACCCTTTCTGCTGTTATTACTTCTCTGCTGACAACAGAATACTCCCCACATTGTTTTTTACAGGCAGGTTCGCCTCTCGTAGCATCTAGTGGTCAATTCTGTATCACACAGGAGTGTCCGGAAATTTTATATATGATAGTGTAAAATAATAATATGTATGTATTCCTGTCAAAACAGTGATGTTTTTTCGTCAATAATACGTGACTTCCTTCGATCAATACCTTACTAGTTGTTTGAGTGGGCAGTTTGCACGTAATTACCATGACTATTTATGTACATCAGGTTGATTCCCAAATTCGTCAATCAGAGTTCTAAATACGTTTTTCAAGTCATACGACGCTGTTCTCTGACATGGGTAGAGTAAGTCCACACAACGAACATTCTTGTCTGAGTAACACAGTAGACACATTCCTCCTTTCAGATCAAAATCCTTTCTGTCCCACTCCGTGAATCTGCCACCTTCTCTATATTCTTTCCATTAGAAGGAAACCAACTCCGGAGCAGTCTCCTTAAATATATAGGAGAAATGAATACTGTCTTCAGTTTAAAAAGACAGTTAATGACTTATCTACAAAAACAAAAATAACTTCTGCCTCTCCTCTGTCTGGACGAACCCATTATACCTTCACAACCGAGAACCATTCTCCATTCTTTTTCATCATTATACCTTCACAACTGAGAACCCTTCTTTTTCATCAGACCTACCAGATTTCCCTAAGCCCTTAGCTAGGGCAGCCTACGTCAGTTCATTAAAATTTGTTATCTCAGAAAGTATCACTTCGGCACCTACAGGGTGTGTCAAAAATTACCGGTATCTTTGAAACGGCAATACAAACTAAACGAGCAGCGATAGAAATACACCGTTTGTTGCAATACGCTTGGGACAACAGTACATTTTCAGGCAGACAAACTTTCGAAATTACAGTAGTTACAATTCTCAACAACAGATGGCGCTGCGGTCTGGGAAACTCTATAGTACGATATTTTCCACATATCCACCATGCGTAGCAATAATATGGCGTAGACTCTGAATGAAATTACCCGAAACCTTTGACAACGTGTCTGGCGGAATGGCTTCACATGCAGATGAGATGTACTGCTTCACCTGTTCAATTGTTTCTGGATTCTGGCGGTACACCTGGTCTTTCAAGTGTCCCCACAGAAAGAAGTCACAGGGGTTCATGTCTGGCGAATAGGGAGGCCAATCCACGCCGCCTCCTGTATGTTTTGGATAGCCCAAAGCAATCACACGATCATCGAAATATTCATTCAGGAAATTAAAGACGTCGACTATGCGATGTGGCCGGGCACCATCTTGCATAAACCACGAGGTGTTCGCAGTGTCGTCTAAGGCAGTTTGTACCGCCACACATTCACGAAGAATGTCCAGATAGCGTGATGCAGTAATCGTTTCAGATCTGAAAAATGGGCCACTGATTCCTTTGGAAGAAATGGCAGCCCAGACCAGTACTTTTTGAGGATGCAGGGACGATGGGACTGCAACATGGGGCTTTTCGGTTCCCCATATGCGCCAGTTCTGTTCTGCCGTCCAGGTAAAAATAAGCTTCGTCAGTAAACCAAATGCTGCCCACATGCATATCGCCGTCATCAATCCTGTGCACTATATCGTTAGCGAATGTCTCTCGTGCAGCAATGGTAGCGGCGCTGAGGGGTTGCCGCGTTTGAATTTTGTATGGATAGAGGTGTAAACCCTGGCGCATGAGACGATACGTGGACGTTGGCGTCATTTGGACCGCAGCTGCAACACGGCGAACGGAAACCCGAGGCCGCTGTTGGATCACCTGCTGCACTAGCTGCGCGTTGCCCTCTGTGGTTGCCGTACGCGGTCGCCCTACCTTTCCAGCACGTTCATCCGTCACGTTCCCAGTCCGTTGAAATTTTTCAAACAGATCCTTTATTGTACCGCTTTTCGGTCCTTTGGTTACATTAAACCTCCGTTGAAAACTTCGTCTTGTTGCAACAACACTGTGTTCTAGGTGGTGGAATTCCAACACCAGAAAAATCCTCTGTCCTAAGGAATAAACCATGTTGTCCACAGCACACTTGCACGTTGTGAACAGCACACGCTTACAGCAGAAAGACGATGTACAGAATGGCGCACCTACAGACTGCGTTGTCTTCTATATCTTTCACATCACTTGCAGCGCCATCTGTTATTGAAAATTGTAACTACTGTAATTTCTAAAGTTTGTCCGCCTCAAAATGTACTGTTGTCCCAAGCATATTGCAACAAACGGTGTATTTCTATCGCTGCTCGTTTAGTTTTTATTGCCGTTTCAAATATACCGGTAATTTTTGAAACACCCTGTATAAATACAATTTGTATCTGCTACTATCACTATGGCAATAGCACGGCTAGTACTATCATTTCTTATGCAGCACACTTATTCACATTTTCATGAGACGTACTCAGTTCTGGTTTCAAATAATTTTTCGTTCTGTTACTATAATTTCATTTCTGTTAATCATATTAAAAAAATGGTTCAAATGGTTCAAAGCACTTAACATCTGAGGTCATCAGTCCCCTAGAACTTAGAACTACTTAAACCTAACTAACTTAAGGACATCACACACATTCATGCCCGAGGCAGGATTAGAAGCGCTCGCCCTCTGCGGTCGGCATCATATTAAACATATTGCAAGTTTTAAGTAGCTGTGATGTGAAAATTAGTGTTTGTGTAAAACCCTGAGACAGGATTTGATGCCCTAATTTGATCAACTTACATAAACAATTATATAATAAGTAAACAGTACTCGGATGAGTCTCAGGAGACCGTATCCTTTGTACGTACATCCACATCATAAAAGAACTCTAGCAATAAAACTGTGAATTTTGTTGATTACGCAACGTCAACGATCCCTGGTAAACGTCGGTGATTAGTAACCCTCTTGCTGTACGCATGACGAATGTCAGTAATAGGATAACCTATATTACCGTATTAATACGATTGTCGTGCCAACGGAAACTTGAAGTTGCGCTATAAGAATGAGCCATATTGCGAATAATTACGTAGGTAGTTCGACGTTCCATAAATGAAGTACTAAGTATGCTACACCGCAACGAAAAAAGTATACCGAGATGCTACTTGCGCTTCACAGGTGGACTAATGCAGCGACTTGCCTGCCCTTACAGATAAGTATATATAAGAGAACAAGTCCTTTATACTTGCTTATGTCAATAAAAAAATCTTAGCATCCTTTTCAGTTTGGAATTCCTCTGGACAGAAGAAAGGTGTTAAAAGGAAAAAAATAGTAATTTCACTGGAATATTGTTACACATTTCACTGGCAAGCAGAGACAAGGTCCTAAAGGTTCTGCTTCCACCATGATCACAGCGACGACTCGGAATGGCAAAGATATCGTGACACGCCGAAAGTGATACAGGAGGCGGTCCTGATCCATGACTTGTTCCACAGCAACTTACAATTCATTGATGACATTGTTATGCGAGTCTGCGGTTGAAAAATCCATATCGAAAGCAGTTTCCTGATGATCTTTTCTACGTTCAGATGCTTTCCAGCGCTCCGGAAGGTAAAAGAGCCATTGCGTGATCTCTGTCGTGCTCTTTCGTGCAGTCTAACATTGATTATTCACGTCTGTGCTTTTCCTTCGGCTTGTGTTATTCAACACAAAATGGTTCAGATGGCTCTGAGCACTATGGGACTTAACTTCTGAGGTCATCAGTCCCATAGATCTTAGAACTACGTAAATCTAACTAAGCTAAGGACATCACACACATCCATGCCCGAGGCAGCGGTCGCGCGGCTCCAGACTGTAGCGCCTAGAACCGCTCGGCCACTCCGGCCGGCTATTCAACACACGCCACCTCGAAACGTGTAAATAAAAAACACTGTCTGCTTGCCACAGTGCCTGCGGTAGCTTAATTCCTACTGCTGGAGATTCCTGGGAACCCTGCACCACACACAAAATCAATATGTCAGTGTCACGTTTCCTACAAAACGTTCGTAGTCAATGGGAGGCAAGCTTTGAGCGAATACAAAGACCTTACAGGGGTGTGTTTTAACCCGAGGTGTTGGCTGAAGAGTAGTCACCAGCAACAGATCTGGACAGAGATTTGAGTGCCTTGATTTTGGCTACCATTGCCCCCACTTTTCATCTGAAAGTTTCGTTAGATCTAAAGGACACCCGGAAATTATCAGTCTTGTTGAAATGATTATGGTATTCCTATTAGTTGTAGTGGCGTATGTTTATCACATGTTACATTCAACATGAGCACCATTCACATCCCGACACGATTCCCTTGTTATGGTTGTGGCACGAAAGACATTTCGAAGTATTTATGTTGTTATAGCTGCAGCAGCTTCTTTAATTCGGTCCCGGAGCTCCGCGAGTGAGTTGATACGGTGTCGGCATAACACAGATCACATGGTAAATCCCCAGACGAAGATGTCCAGCAGCTCCTGGAGCCCAATTCACCTTCCAGGAAGCATGTCATTCAAAAACGTACACAAATGTATGGCACAATGCTGTTGTGTCCCGTCCTGTTGCAAGTAAACATTATACATAAGTTAACCCTGATCGGTCATCGGCCCAGATAACGCGGCTATGTCGATTAACCGTTAAACAAGTGTTGAAAAGTTACCTTGTCGCTGCCTAAGATTTGTTAGAGAATGCCGCGATTTGCATCTGCTTCAAGCAAATCCTGGCAGACGTTCATACGCTCTGCCAAATCCGCGTAATGTAATTAGTGGAGAAACAGCAGACGTACGGCTTTTTCTTCAGAGTGTTTCTCAACATTTTATATGCCGTCAAGCGTGGAATGCCCAGTTTCACCAACAATCGCCACACCGACCATAGGTTGCGTTCAATGGCTATTCTAACGTCTTCGGTCAGCAGAAGTCGATGGACAGACTTGTCCGGGTTCGTTCTTAATGGTACCAATGAGCATAAACTTCTTCACTAACTGTTGAACTGCTTTACTTTTAGATTCAGGTTTATGGAAACGGCTATCTAATCTCGTCCGAATTTCGCCATAAGACAACCTCTGCAACGTTCACGTCACTATGGCTATCCTCCTTGCACAGTTAACATGCAGCTTGTTCAGGTACCTTAACAATGGAACACATGTTTAGAGATGCCATGAAGCCAGTTCATTGTTTTCAGCATCAACCACAACCTTTTCATTAGGAGAAATGCATGGTAAACACTGTTATGTCTGGAAATATATTTATTCACAGCCGTTTTCGATCATTGATCGTGCTCACAGTCGAAAAATATGACTTCACATGTCAAACATACTATTTAACTAGAAAAGATGTCGTAGCTGACTTGGAAACATCAGAGAAAGATACTTCACACCGTAATACCAGCTTCAGAATGGGAAGGAGAGGGGGAGAAGAGTGGGGAGTGGGCGAGTGGAGGGGCGGATTGGGAGGGGGTGGAGGGGGAGAGGTGAGGAGTGGAAGGGAGAAGAGTGGGGAGGTGCAGGGAGAGGGGTGAGGGGAGGAAATATAGGAGGGGAATGGGGGAGGGAGGGGAGAGGGGGTACATGGGAGGGGGAGAGGGGAAGGATATGGCAGAGGGGGAGAGGAGAGGAGGAGGGCAACAGAGTGGGAGGGGGACTATAAGGCAGGGGAGGGAGGACTGAGGGGATGAGGGAATCGGGGAGAGGTGAATGGGAGAGGGAGGGATGGAGAGTGGGAGAGAAAAGGAGGGGAGAGAGGGAGGTGGTGTGGGAGGTGGAGGGTGTGGAGGTGTAGATGGAGTGAGAGAATGTTGATGGGGGTGGAGGGTAGATGGGGGAAGGGAAAGGAGGGGGAGGGAGAGAGAGAGAGGTGGAGAAAGGGAGGGACAGAGTGAGGGGGGAAGTTGTTGACAAATAGGTGGATGAATGGTGTAGATTATTGGAGAGGGAATTTAATTGGAGTGGGTGACCATATGCAGTATAGGATTTATTGCACAGTGATGTATACTCTTTTAGTATTTTTTTCCCTTGTGTTCTTGATTTCTGTATGCAATAATTTTCTTTCTTTGTTAATCTTTGGTAGAGGCTGTGGTGGTGATTGTATGCAGTGTGGTGCTATACACTGAGGTGACAAAAGTAATGGGATAGCCAAATATGCACATATACAGAGGGCGGTAGTATCGCATACACAGGGTATAAAACGATACTTCATCGGGGGGTTGACGTTCGGGCTCAGGCGACGTGGGAATGTTTCTGACGTGATTATGGCCACACGACTGAAAAATGGTTCAAATGGCTCTGAGTACTATGGGACTTAACTGCTGAGGTCATCAGTCCCCTAGAACTTAGAACTACGTAAACCTAACTAACCTAGGGACAGCACACACATCAATGCCCAAGGCAGGATCCGAGCCTACGACCGTAGTGGTCGCGCGGTGCCAGACTGCAGCGCCTAGAACCGCTCGGCACGACTGAAATTAACAGTCTTTGAACACAGAATGGTAGTTGGATTTAGTAGCATGGGACATTCTATTTCGGTAATCGTTGGGAATTCAGTATTCCAAGATCCACAATGGCAAGAGTGTGCCGAGAATGCCAAATTTTAGGCATGATCTCCCACCAGGGACATCGTAGTGTCTGACGGCCTACGCTTAACGTCCGAGAGCAGCGGCGTTAGCGTCGACTTGTCAGTGCTAACAGACAAACAGCACTGCCTGAAATAACCGCAGAAATCACTGTGGGACGTACAACGATGGTATCCCTAGTACAGTGGGGTGAAATTTGTCGTTAAAGAGGTACGGACGACCGACGCGAGTGCCTTTGCTAACAGCACGACATCGCCCTGCAACTAGGGTTGTCACCCGTCCCGATATATTGGGTCTGTCACCGTTATGAATCTTCCTGTTTTGTCCAGATTTCGCAAAATAGTGTTACAAGCTTGATACAAGTACTGAAGTAACGCCATCTGCTAGCGCAACGAGTGAATGCAGCCTCAGTTAGTTTTATTTATGTCAACAAGTTTATGTTACAGGGTCATATCACAAACGACGTTGCATGTTGCGTATGCTGTGTCGACGATGCAAGCACCTTCTAGACCTAGCGCTATCATTCGAGAAAATATCAGACTTCTCCAGTATTACGAGGCTGGAACTATTTAAGCAGCGTCACGCGGAAGAATCGGGCAGTTTGCGTTTGAATAGGAATCTGATAAGATGACTCTTTCTAAACGTAATACGAACGACGAGTGCAAGTTCAAAATATTTGAAGTGTTTATTGTGGGTATATAGGACGTGAGTGTATATTGACGTGTACTTCGATCACTAAAGTATTATTGTCGACTGTTTACCGTAAAGTAAACTGATCGTAGCTTACGAAAATGCTTAAGGATGGAAAGAGGAAGTGTCACTTTTCTGATGATTACACAAAAGAGTGGTCTGTTGTCAAGAAAGGAGGTATGGTTCAGGAAGAGTTGTGTGAGATTTGTAGCTGTTTCATCTCAGTAAGTCACAAATGTAAGGAAGATGTGAGGCATCACATTTGTACGAAGAATCATACAAACAGATTCGCGACAGCATCGATATCAAAGGCTATTCATACATCATTACAGAAGATATCCAGGAAGAATGGCTCGTTGGTGTTGCAGAACTAATAACACCTTGTAAAGTTGTCAAGCATCATTGTTCTTCAGTTCTCTTGGCTGTACCTTAAAACTGAATGCCACAATGTATCCTGACTCAAAGTCACCGCAAGGCAGTCTACAGCCAGGACCAAAGTTAAAGCCATTTTCAAAAATATTCCCACACTGCGCTCCGTGTGTCTGAATGCATTAAAATAACTGCAAGAACTTTTATTTTATGGCGCAGGCACCAACGCATCGAACCAATGGCTGAAAACATGTTTCCTTTAGTTGTTCAGCACTTTACTGAAACTGACGGAATCCTACAGAAGTTCTTGAAGTTTGATTCGCTGTATAGCAAAACATAGGAGACAAAGTTTTCTCTGGACACTTTAATACAACTACAGATTCCAAGAGTTAAATTAATTGCTTTTAGTGGAAGCAATACCAACTTCGGAAGGTTTCAGCAACACAGCCAGTGGAATTTGTTTCATCAAATTAACGAACAACTTGGAGAAATGTAGAAGGATTCTTAACTGCCAACATTGAAATAATCGTCATGAAAAAAATATTTTTCAGTATACAAGGTAAGGACAGAGAAGCTCAAAGACTTCTGCTTATACGTTGAGTCAGTCATCAGACTCTTCTATTTCACTCAAAAACAATTTGGCTCTCGTTAATGGTCGCAGTTGAGAGAATTCTTGAGCTTCTATGTCCATTAAAACAATTTTTTGACGCCGAAGACAGGCCACCTAAAATAATTTCAGATTTTTTCAATAGTCCTATCAGTGAAATTTACGTCATGTTTCTGCAATCAAACTTAGCTCTGTTTGAAGAAAGTATAAAAAGCGTGGAGAAGAGTAGTCTCGATAACTGAAATAAGAAATGTATTAATCGACACACAAATATGTATGTATCAAAGGTACACTGATAGTTTTATTGGCATCCAAATCAATATGAATTTGAACAAGTTAAAGAATGAGAACTCGAACCAGGAAATAATTAATTTGCTTTCCAAATTTGAGGAAAAGAATAGCTTTTCTATACTGTAGCATTTGATTTCCTAGAGAAATGAGCTATTTCTTTTAATAAATGTCAAGTATTTGACTGAATGACGCTATCTGAAACCCCAGATAGGGTGATGGCTGAAGACGCTATTATACACCTGATTAAGAGTGGTATGGAGATTTCAGGCAACAATTGTTTTCAGGAATGCGTGTATCTGAAGAGCTTTTTAGAAACTGTGGCTCGGAAGAATAGAAGTCTAAACATGGCGTGGAAGAAACGTGGATTAACGTTATTAAAGAAACTGAAAATCCTCAACACAAATGCCAGCTGCTAAAATTGTGCGAGTACTGGTTTTCTTTTCCCGCACACCGCGCTACTGTGGAAAGAGTATTTTCGCTGCTGTCGACCCAGTGGACTGATGGAAGAAAACGACTCCTGCCAAGGACCGTGGAATCAATTTTACACTGCCAGTTTAACTACTAACTCACTTGCGTGGATTTTTATAGATACGTAAAAGGAAAAAAAGACCTACTGGTTCAAATGATTCAAATGGCTCTGAGCACTGTGGGACATAACATCTGAGGTCATCAGACCCCTAGTACTTAGAACTACTTAAACTTAACTAACCTAAGGACTTCACATACATCCATGCCCCAGGCAGGATTCGAACCTGCGACCGCGACCGTTGCGGTCAAGCGGTTCCAGACTGAAGCGCCTAGAACCGCACGGCCACACCGGCCAGCAGACGTACTGAAAAAGGTGAAATCTTCCGAAATATCTGGTGTACCAACTACTTCTGCTGCAACAAGTTCCATGTAATTCTGCTCTGAATAAAAAGTAATTATATTACTTAATTTTTTAATTTAATGTCAACACCCCTATCTCTGAGTAACCTGACGAGGACCCAAATGGATACGGCAACCCTATCTTAACGCCTCTCCTGGGCTCGTGATAATGTCGGTTTGATCCTAGACGACCGGAAAAACCATGGCCTGATCAGTCCCGATTTCGTCTGGTAAGAGCTGATAGTAGGGTGCGTGCGACGCAGACCCCATGAAGCCATGGGTCCAGGTGGTGGCTACATAATGGTGTGGGCTGCGATTACGTGGAATACACTGGGTTCTGATTACGTTCGGTTACCCGGAGACCATTTGCAGCCGGTCATGGACTTCATGTTCCCAAAAAACGACGGAATTTTTGTGGATGAGAATGCTGGATAGTTCGACATAAATCCCGTCAAACAGTTACGGAATATACACTGAAGTGCCAAATAAATAGGTACATCTGCATAATATCGTGAAGGGCCCCCGTGAGGACACAGAAGTGCGGCAACACGGCGTGGCACGGACTCGACTAATGTCTGAAGTGCTACTGGAGGAAACTGACACTATGAATCATGCAGGGCTGTTAACATATCCGAAAGAGTGAGAGGGGATGGAGATCTCTTCTGAGCAGCACGTTGCAAGGCATCCAAGATATGCTCGTTAATGTTCATGTCTAGGGAGTTTTGTGGCCAGCGAAGGTGCTCAATCCCAGAAGAGTGCTCTTGGACACACTCTGTAGCAATTCTGGACGTGTAGGGTGTCGCATTGTCCTGCTAGAATTGCCCAAGTCCGCCGGAATGCACAAGTGACATGAATGGATGCAGGTAAAATGTAAATGTCGTGTGACCAGGGCCTCCCGTCGGGTAGACCGTTCGCTGGGTGGAAGCCTTTAGATTTGTAGCCACTTCGGTGAGCGCGACCGCTATGTTCGCAGGTTAGAATCCTGCCTCGGGCATGGATGTGTGTGATGTCCTTAGGTTAGTTAGGTTTAAGTTGTTCTAAGTTCTGGGGGACTTATGACCACAGATGTTGAGTCCCATAGTGCTCAGAGCCATTTGAACCACTTCGGTGACTTGTGCGTCGATGAGGATGAAATGATGATGATTAGGACAACACAACACTCAGTCCCTGAGCGGGGAAAGTATCGGGCCCAGCCGGGAATCGAACCCCAGCCCTTATGATTGACATTCTGTCGCACTGACCACTCAGCTACTGGGGGCGGACAATGGATTCAGGTGATGAGAAGAGGATACTTTCGTACGTATCACCTGTCAAAGGCGTATCTCGACGTGTCAGAGGGCCCATATAACTCCAGCTGCACACGTCCCACACCACTGCGGAGCTTCGACCAGCTTGAACAGACCCCAGCCGTCATGCAGGGTCCATGGATTCATGAGATGGTCTCCGTACCCCTACACGTCCATCCGCTCGATACAATTTGAAACGAGACTCGTCCGACCATGCGATATGGTTCCAGTCATCAACAGTCCAATGTCGGTGTTGACGGACCCAGGCGAGGCGTAAAGCTTTGTGTCGTGCAGTCGTCCAGGACACACGAATAAGCCTTCGGCTCCGAAAGCACATATCGATGGTATTTCGTTTAATGGTTTGCACGCTGCCGCTTGTTGATGGCCCAGCACTGAAATTTGCAGCAGTTTGCGGAAGAGTTGCATTTCTGTCACGATGAACGATTCTCTTCGCTCGGCGTTGGTGCCGTTCTTGCAAATTTGATGTTACATCGGATTCCTGATATCCACGGTACGCTCGTGAAGTGGCCATACGATAAAATTCCCATTTCATCGCTACCCCGGAGATGCTGTATTCCGGCGCTCGTGCCCCGTCTATAACACGACTTTCACACTGTCTTAAATCTTGGTAACCTGCCATTGTAGCAACAGTAACCAATCTAACCAGTGCGTCAGAGACCTGACGTCTTATACAGGCGTCGCCGACCGCAGCGCCGTATTCTGCCTGTTTACATATCTCTGTATTTGAATACGGATGCCTACACCAGTTTCTTTAGCACTTCATTGCAATCGAGAGGTCAGTTCGGCCACAAAATCCTGTATCGACAACACTTTTACAGTTATGGACGGCTATAGAGGCGACGTGGCTCAATATTTCTGCATATGACTTTCACGACTTGGCCGGTCGAAGTGGCCGAGCGGTTCTAGGCGCTTCAATCTGGAACCGCTCGACCGCGACGGTCGCAGGCTCGAATCCTGCCTCGGGCATGGATGCGTGTGATGTCCTTAGGTTCAAAAATGGCTCTGAGCACCATGAGATTTAACAGCTGAGATCATCAGTCACCTAAAACTTAGAACTACTTAAACCGAACTAACCTAAGGACATCACACACATCAATGCCCGAGACAGGATTCGAACCTGCGACCGTAGCGGTCTCGCGGTTCCAGACTGTAGCGCCTAGAAACGCTCGGCCACTCCGGCTGGCGATGTCCTTAGGTTAGTTAGGTTTAAGTAGTTCTAAGTTTTAGTTGACTGATGATCTCAGCTGCTAAATCCCTTGGTACTCAGAGCTATTTGAATCATTTAGAAATATCACTACTTGTTGAATCGATGCCACGTGGAGTTACTACACCAAGACGGGCAAAATTGAGACCGACAAGATACTAGGAGGTACCCATGACTTTTGTCGCAGCTGCGGATAATGATGTTGAATGTTTGGGTACTTTTGATAAACACACTGACGCCGGCATTCATCATCCCTCAAATGTCCTCGTCGGTATTAGGTCTTGTCCACAAAGCCAACAGTACTGTGTATATCAGCGAATATGTCCATATGCAACCAAGAGTCTACCCAAAAGGTTACATTACATTGTTAGCGGCCTGTAGTTGAGCTCGCTTGCTAGCTGTGCGTAAAACCGTCGGCACACGCACCGTGCTGTCGAACGTCAACGTTGAGCGTGCCAAGTTCAACGTGCTTCTGAACGCTCACGAACGATGCGACTTGTGCATATGGTACGTGGGCCCCAACGTGGTATATGCGATCGCAACGCACTCCAGCGGCAGTTGAGGGATGTTTCTAGTTCGTAAATCACACTGTTTACTCAATGGGCCCGCGTAAAATTCCCACGTTACTCTATTAAAACGCACATTTCCTCCATCGTCCACGAAAAGTAAAGTACCATGTCCAATCAATAAAGACACAGGTTTATAAAAGTTCCATTACAAACAGTGCTGTACAAATTTGGAATACTTCTCCGCATAAGAATAATAAATAATGTTTATTACTTCATCATTCCCACGTTTTAGTAAAACCCCAACTTGATCACTGTTCCTACCTAGAAGCAGGACATTTGCAACATGTGAATTACGAAGCGTAAAAGAAAAAGGTTTCTGTAGTTATTTCCTAGTTCATGAACAACGGGCAACGTATGAGTGGCCAAGTAAGTGGTCCCGACAGTCGGGATACCAGTTACTTTGGAATAAGGCTGGGCATCTCGGACATATTCTGAGTCGTGGTCACCTTTGTGCTCATACGGCGAAGACTACCAAATCCACCGGTTAGTCCCTCAACCGTTAGGGGTAATACCCAATGGGACTCGGGGCAAGTAAGGCTAGCAACCTGCTTCCCTGGTACTTTAAATATGATGCTGGCAACAATCAGAGCAAAATGCCTCAGACCTTTGGAGGTGACGGAGTCCCGCCTCTAACTGACAAACCAGGGACTCCTAAGATACGACTTGGCAAACAAATGGTAATGAGATGGGGAGCTATTAATATCAATGGGGGCTACTCTGGGAAGAAGGTAGAGCTGGCAGAGGCTGCAAGTAAGATGCGGCTGGACGTTTTAGCTGTTAGTGACATTCCGGTAAGGGGTGAGAAAGAAGAGGAAGTGGGAGAATGCAAGGTCTACCTGTTAGGAGTCAAAGCAGGAATAGCACAATGGGTGTAGGGCTTTTCATCAGGAAAGAAATGGAACCCATCGTAGTTGCAATAAAGTATGTAAACGAACGACTGATGTGGATAGATTTGACAGTGTCTAGCAATAAAATTAGGATTGTGTCAGTATATTCGCATTGTGAAGGGACATATCAAGATAAGATGGATAGTTTTTATGAGGCACTCAGTGATGTAGTTGTTAAAGGACAAGGACAGTATTCTGCTCATGGGTGATTTTAATGCCAGGATTGGAAATCGAACAGAAGGGTATGAAAATGTTATGGGTAAATTTGGAGAGGATATGGAGGCCAACAGGAATGGGAAACATCTCTTGGATTTCTGTGCCTGTATGGATTTAGTAATCACAAACTCCTTTTTTAAACATAAGAACATTCACCGGTATACTTGAGAAGGCAAGGGAACTAGATCTGTCATTGACTATATAGTAACAGATCAGGAATTCAGGAAGGCTGTGAGGGACACACGTGTATTCAGGGGATTTCTTGATGACACTGATCATTATTTAATCTGCAGAGAAATTGGGATTGTGAGGCCGAAAGGTCCATATGTAGGAGGATAAGAGTGGAGAAACTGCAGGATAAGGAAATCAGGCACAAGTACATAGCAGAGATCTCAGAAAGGTACCAGATAGTTGAATGTAGTCAACTGCAGTCATTGGAAAAGGAATGGATAAGGTACAGGGACACAGTACTAGAAGTGGCTAAAGAATGTCTTGGAACAGTAGTGTGCAAAAGTAGGATGAAGCAAACAGCTTGGTGGAATGACACAGTCAAGGCAGCCTGTAAAAGGAAAAAGAAGGCGTATCAAAAATGGCTACATACTAGAACTCAGGTAGACAGAGAAAGTTATGTTGAACAAAGAAACAGATAATTGCAGCATCCAAGAAGAAATCTTGGGAAGACTTTGGAAACAGGTTGGACACTATGGGTCAAGCTGCTGGAAAACCATTCTGGAGTGTAATTAGCAGTTTTCGAAAGGGAGGTAAGAAGAAAATGACAAGTATTTTGGACAGGTCAGGAAAACTGCTGGTGAATCTTGTGGATGCCTTGGGCAGATGGACGGAATATTTTGAAGAGTTGCTCAATGTAGGTGAAAATACGATCAATAATGTTTCAGATTTCGAGGTAGAATGAGATAGGACAAATTGTACCAACAAAATGCGTTTTGGGTGGATCTTTAGTGTGTCGCTGCCTTCAAATAGCCTACTCTCATAATACGCAAGATACAATAATTATTTTGCCACGAATATGATGTTTCTCATTATTTTACTGGAACGAGTCACACAGTTAACAACGGGTTTTCCAGTGATTCTCAATTTGCTGGTGCTCAGAAAGGGCATATATACATATGAATGCCAATATGGAGCCTCACAACTCTGTACCGAAGACAGACGGCATGCGTGTGACGTAGGTGGCGTTGTGCAATCTCATTGGTCAACGCTCAGACGCACGCTCAGAATATCTGCCATGCCAGATATTGTTCTCCACGTTACGAATGACTTCAGAACGTGCTATTACACGCTATGACGTCAGAAACTCGACACGCTCGACGCTCAACGTTCGAATGCACGGTTCGTGTCCCGACAGCTTAACGGTAGTGATGAGCTTGGCGGTGGCCAGGTACGGTGGGTCGGTGCGTGCGCCGGCTGGTCCGGTCCGCCACATGTGGACGGAGAGGCGCAGTAGCGGAATGTGTGCGACAGTTAGGCTGGGCGTGGCCGAGGCGGCGGGGACAGCAAAAAGCGGCCCTGTGCGTTGCCGTGCCGTGCCGTGCCGTGCTGCAGCGCCGGCGCTCAGAATGCCACGCGGCCCGGTCCTGCGACAAGACGAGGCGGCCGGCAAAAACCGCGCAGGCGGCGGGATTCCAGTCTCCCGGCTCCAGCTCCGGAGGCCGTCTTCTGCATCCGCGCGTCCAGCGTCGCTGCCTACTTTGCACCCGGCCGCGTCTGTCTCTCGGCTTCGGCAGTCCACTGCGATCACGGAATTCAATCGTGACACGATGGTGACCGAAACATATACGAAAATCTGGATGAAATGCGGGAAGTGGAAAGTCACATGCAGAGTCTACCGTTTCTCACAAAACGTAACGAACAGAGCACAAAAAGCTGCACTGGATACTTCACACAAGGAGGAAAGAAGAGAAAATTTTAGTGTTTGGGGAGAAAATGCGGAGGGAGTTCCTCAACATTTGATTCTGGGTCCACTAGTATTTCTTACACAAGGTGTCTCTCCCACGAATCGTCCGGCACACTTTGTCTGGTGTTTCAGCATGTCTAATAGGTGGATCACAGGATGCTGGGCTGTGATGTTATCAGCCGGCCGCTGTGACCTAATGGTTCTAGGCGCTACAGTCCGGAACCGCGTGACCGCTACGGTCGTAGGTTCGAATCCTGCCTCGGACATGGATGTGTGTGATGTCCTTAGGTAAGTTAGGTTTAAGTAGTTTTAAGTTCTGGGGGGACTGATGACCTCAGAAGTTAAGTCCCATAGTGCTCAGAGCCATTTGAAGCCATTTGTGATGTTATCCGGGCGTCTAACCCTTGGTGACTGCTACCGCCAAGCATGCAGCGCTACAGAGTATCTGCTGGATTGCTGTTTGTTGTTTGCGTTTTACTATCCCTATAAATACAAATCGATGAAACGAAAATCGGACTAGACTAATTTCGGGGCTCACTGCCGATGAACATGTAAAATACGCATTTAAAAATCATTTTCTTTGGAATGGGAAATAAACTGACACTTTCTTTTGACCCCAGTTACACAGTGCAAAAACATAATTTCAAATATCTGCCGAAATACCAGAGAAAATCTAGCTGATCACTCTTAGAGCCGACATTTCATGTACAAGATAGTCAGAATCAGTGTGAAGCTATTGCAGAGTAGATTGTGTTGCAAAGCAACCGTTTAGTAGACAATTTGGTACGTGGCTTCGTTTCCATGTTAATTAGCATTGATGTTAGCCAATCGGGCCGTTGCACGCGCAAATTCGAGCGACCTGCTGGATAAAAGTCGTGTTAGTCTTTGTCAGAGCCTAGATGATACTGCACGGGGCTGCTTTGCTCCGGTTCTATCCTTACTGCTGCCCCCCGCACATTTTTTGTGTTGCTCCATTGTTGGATTTTAAGAAACGAAGCGTAAAGCACATTTGGCGACGCCGTTTCTGGTGAGCCAGTAGAATTTGCACGTGCAAACAACCTGTATGGCTAACTTCAATACTAATTAAGTCGAAATCGACGCATCGTGTTGTTTTGTTTCTTAACAATACCATCCAACACGCTTAAAACTTTTCAGACTGTTTCTGACCAAACTGTATCTCAATAGGTCATGGTTGCAAAACACTAACGCGAATTATGTACAGAAAAAGGAAAAACTGCTAGACGAACACCCCAGCGAGGATCAGTTTGGATTCCGTAGAAATGTAGCAACATGCGAGGCAGTACTGACTCTACCACTTATCTTACAAGATAGGTTAAGGAAAGGTAAACCTACACCTGTAGCTTACGCACACACATAAAAAAAAAGTTTTGCATCACGTCGGTTCAGAGAATTCCGGAACCTGCACAGAAAATTGGAATATAAATCAACATAAACGTCATTTCCACCCTCTTATTGCTCATGAAAACCACACATTGCATGTTGTACCACCATACAGCGAGACCTTCACACTTGGTGGCCCAGATTTCTGTACACACCGGCACCTCTAATACCCAGTAGCACGTCCTCTTCTATTGATGCATGCCTGTATTCGTCGTGGCACCCTCTCCACAAGTTAAGCAAGTCACTGTTGGTCCAGATTATCCCACTCCTCAACGGCGATTCGGCGTAGATTTCTCAGAGTGGTCGGTGGGTCACGTCGTCCATAAACAGCTATTTTCAATCTGCCTAGGCATGTTGGATAGGGTTCATGTCTGGAGAACATGTGGCCATTCTAGTCGAGCGATGCCATTATCTTGAAGAAAGTCATTCACAAGATGTGCACGATGGGGGCGCGAAATGTCGTCCATGGAGACGAATGCCTCTCCAATATGCTGCCGATATGCTTTCACTATCGGTCGGAGGATGGCATTAACGTATCGTACAGGCATTACGGCACTTTCCATGACCACCAGCAAAGTACGTCGGCCTCACATTATGCCACCCCAAAACAGAAGCGAATGTCCACCTTGCTGCACGCCCTGGACAGTGTGTCAAAGGCGTCTCCGGCGATTGTCTGGTTGAAGGCATATGCGACACTCATCGGTGAAGAGAACATGATGCCGATACTGAGCGGTCCATTGTTGGGCCCATCTGTACCGCGCTGCATGGTGTCGTGGTTGCAAAGATGGACCTCACCATAGACGTCAGGAGTGAAGTTGCGAATCATGCAAGCTATAGCACACAGTTTGAGTCGTAACACGACGTCCTGTGGCTGCACGACAAGCATTATTCAACATGGTGGCGTACCTGTTAGGGTTCCCCTGAGCCATAACCCGTAGTTAGCGGTCATCACTGCAGTAGTAGTCCTTGGGAGGCTTCAGCGAGGCATGTCACAGGGGGTTCCTGTCTCTCTGTATCTCTTCCATATCCGAACAACATCACCTTGGTTCACCCCGAGACGTCTGGACACTTCCCTTGTTGAGAGTCCTTCCTGGCACAAAGTAACAATGCGGACGCGATCGAACCGCGATATCGACCGTCTAGACATGGTTGAACTACAGACAACACTAACCGTGTACCTCCTTCCTGTTGGAACGACTGAAACCGATCAGCTGTCGTAACACCTCCGTCTAATAGGCGCTGCTCATGCATGGTTATTTACATCTTTGGGCGAGTTTAGTGACATCTCTAAACAGTCAAATGGTCTGTGTCTGTGATACAATATCCACGCTCTGGGAACCGGGGTGATGCATTACTTTTTTTTGGTGTGTGTAGATTTGGAGAAAGCTTTTGACAATGGCAACTGGAGTACACTCTTTGAAATACTGTAGGTAGCAGGGATATAATACAGGGAACGAAAGATTATTTACAAGTTATACAGAAACCAGATGGCAGTTTAAGAGGCATTAAATGGAAACAGGCTTGTAACCCATCCTCGATATTATTCAATCTGTACGTTGACTAAGCAATACGGGAAACCAAAGAAAAATTTGGAGAAGGATCTAAAGTACAGCAGGAAGAAATAAAAACTTTAAGGTTTTCCGGTGACACCGTAATTCCGTCAGAGACAGCAAGGGACCTAGAAGAGCAACTGGACGGAGTGGATGGCGTCTTGAAACGAAAATATAAGATGAACATAAACAAAATCAAAACAAGGGTAATTCAATGCAGTCGGTTAAACCAGGCGATGCTGCGGGAATTAGATTAGGAAGCGAAACACGAAAAGTAGTATGTGAGTTTTAATGTTTGCGCTGTAAAATAACTGATGGCGGCCGAACTAAAGACGATATAAAATGTAGACTGTAAATGGTAAGAGAAGCATTTCTGAGGAAGAGAAATTTGTGAACACTCAATATAGATTTAAGTGCTAGGAAGTCTATTCTGAAGGTATTGGTCTGTTGTGTAGCCGTATGTGGATGCGAAACGTGGATGATAAACAGTTCGGACAAGTAGAGAATAAAAGCTTTGCAGCACATGCGGTGCTACAGAAGAATGACGAAGATTAGATACGTAGATCAAGAAACAATGAGGAGGTACTGAACAGGATTCAGGAGAGATTATTTTGTGGCAGAAATTGCCCAAAAGAAGGAATCGGTCAAAAGGGCACATTTCGAGACATAAAAGGATCATCATTTTAAAACTGACGGAAGTGGGGGGCGGGGAAGGAATTGTAGTGGGTGAGCAAGAAACGAATACAGTAAACAGGTTCAAATGGATATAAGCTGCAGTAGTTATTTGGAGATGCAGAGGCTTGCGCAGGAAAGAGTAGTGTGAAGAGCTTCTTCAACCCTGACCACAGAAGCAATAACAACATGATTGACCTTGGACTCAACATTCATGAATCAAATCTGGTACTATTTGCAGGCGATATGAGTGTTATAATAAACTGCTTTGGAGACAAAACAAGAGTTTTAAAGTATGTTTTTTAAAATAACTATTAAGTGGTTCTCTGGATTCTAGCTAAATTTTCACAAAACACACTGTAGTCAGCTCTGTGCACATAGTCGTACTAACAATAGATCTAGAACATAAAAACAAGTCAGTAAATACGCTAGAACGTTCAAGATTTTCGGTGTGCGTCTTGATAAATATTTCATCTGGAATAAACATTTTACTGAGCTGCTCAAACAATTTCTTTGCTCTTCGTTTAATTACTGTTCTTGAAAACAAACGAATCAACCTCCCAAAATAATTTGCATATTTCCACTCACTAAAACGTAATGATATAATTTTCTGTGTCACTCATCAGTTATGTCAGAAAAAATATTGATGTGATGTTTATCCATCGTCCTCATGCAGGCGATTTATTTGTGTATAAATAAGCAGTCGCTTTTGGATTTTTGATACGATTGCTTTTCTGTGACATTAACTAGTTTTCGAGCCATTGGAGGCTCATCATTAGATGGAGGTTTTACAGGAACATCATTTTCTGGATCGGTGGAGTTAGGAACTGTGGTGGTGAAGCTGGTGAAAATGACGGAAATTTAGTTATAGGTAACGAAGAGTTTATGAAACGGAAAGGTTGCTACGTTTTGAGTACCTCCAGTGTGCTGCCTCGTTAAATTTTCAGATTGCACGTGCATACATAGTATTTAGCTGCATTTTGGTTTTCTATTTATTCACAATTGGAAAACACAATGTAATACAAAGAATATGAATGTGATAGATATCACATTTCGTCAAATCGAGATCGTCGGCCTGAGACGCATTACGTTACACAACAAATATTTACGGATATAGGCAATAAATAGATTTAAGTGAATCGAGTTAGCTGCAGACGTGTTCTCACAATGGCAATATACTTATAATATGGATTAATAAGTTACACAAAAGACACGTAAATAGAGTGAATTTCAGGATGAGATTGTTAACGTTAACGTTATAAGAATTTTTTCAAATTACGTAGCCGTATTTATAAGATGTCCCTGCTTCTTGCAGGCACCAATTCGTCTGCTGAACTGCTAGTTTTGTACATAAGAATATGGAGTGAAAAAAGTTGCTAAAATGCGTTAAGTCATCTCACCACACATGTTTTATTACTGACGTTAGATTAACGGTGTGTGATTTGCAATTTGTAAGATTTATTTGGATTGTCAGTGCTGTGGTATTCTGTCCCAATACATGTGAGGTGTGAGTCATACATAATTGGCGCTGTAAAACACATGTATTCGATCTAATGTGGAATGATTCCATAAAACGAAAAGCGATGGACATGGATCACATATAGGCATTACGACTGATAAAATGACGAGAAGTTTGCCGCTAAAGGAGGAAAGCACCACATTTGCAACGTGGGCAGAGCACATTTTGTCTACATTACGTACACTAGCAACTAAATGCTATTGCTCAGAGTGTGGCTAATTTTAAGCCATTTATCATAATTTCAACCACTCTTTTCAGTTGTTCAATCAAGCAGTACCAGTGGTGGAAATTTACTGCTTTGACACATATACAACTACCTGATTTCAATATTACTTGACTGATTAGAGGAGAGTGATTCCACATGGGAGAGTTGAACGAAGATGAAAGCATGAACACAGTACTCATCACATCATTGCAGAAGGCTAGGGCTGCCGCTGCAAAATCGGCAGAGCCATCATATGGTAGCGCTTCCTGACAACCTGCAAATGCCTGTCGGCACCGTATGGCTTAATGTATAACATTTACTGTAATGCATTATTGTTTTTTAAGTAAACAAATACACTCTTGCTACCAAGTGAAATTGGTCGTTGTTAATAACGAGTGCTCTACAGGAATATTACAACAGTTTTGAGTATGCGGTACATGTGTTATTCACAGACGCCAATAATTATTAAAAAGCCGGAGAAACATATTTTACGCTCCGTCTACACCACAACAAACCACAGTTTCTACAACAATTACTGCTTATGACTAAGTTGCGTTTGACAGATGGGGATTTAATCCAAGCCATTATCTGTCCGTCTGCAGTTTTAATTGTTTAATACGGAAATCGCTTACACAACCTCATACAATCAGCGTACTCATATAGAACAATGCATTCTGAGACATTTACTACAGAAGATGCATAAATGTTTGATAACATATCCGACGATGGTAACTGGCCGAAACGTGTAATTAAAATGTGCAATTATGCATGTTTATGGCTGCTGACTCTACATTAAACACCGTGTTGCTACTTTGTAAAAAAGATTGATGTGGTTACCATACTGCACAGCAATATCCTAGCTGAGGATGGATAATATTAATAGTTTTAACTTCTTGTAAGTGTTCCAAGTGTTTCCTTTACTCTTCTATACGACCTAGACGTTGTTTTACAGCAGGTTCTATCACTTATTACGTCATATGGTTGATCTTTTTACATTATTTTGTAAGTGTATGTGTTTCTGTGTATACCAATGTCTGGATTGCTCGAATTCATTTGTTAAAAAAACTCATCTTAATTCTGTTTAAAACAATATCTAAGTGAGTATGGTGATCCTCCCTACTTACATGCTGTGTTAACACCTGGCTGGCCTTAACTCATTTTTTACTTCTGTTCTTGTATACAGTTGCAGAGTTGGTATGTAGAGTTTGCTTGGGAGCGATGTCTCACTTTTCAAAAACTTTGGGGCTGATACTGTAATAAATATACACGTACACTAAATTTCCTTCCTTAGTACGGGTTTTGGTGTGTGTAGCAACAGCATGCACACAAAAATCACATGCAAGACGCTTTCTGTTGCTGGTGGATTCACTCGCGCACCCTTGTCCTGGTCTTTGGGTATCTATGATGCAGTACTCTACAAATTGTGTAACTCGACTAGGATAATTGGATCGCAAGTAAAACCAGATTTACGAGGTATGACTGAAGATCACGTGACTGGAAGTGCTGTTATTTTGATACTTTTTGGTACATATTATGTCTCCTTAATGAAAGCTAGGGTCTGTAACATCAATATATACCAGGACTCTCTGGCTATGCCTAACTTAGCTGTATAGTACCTACGTGATGAACAACATGCATCCATTTGTAATAATGCCAAAGTAAAGCGGTTGTAGAACACTGGTATAATTTGGAGGGAAAAATTCCCCTCAAACGTTTTTCAAAACTACTTGGGTCAGGTGTGCTGCACATCGATCCATAAGAAAGAGGATCCTTGTTTTTTCATTCTAATGTCCAGTTTTTTTAACTGCTGTTTCATTGAAATCATAGTAATCCAAGAATTTTTATTGTATTCGTGTCCCGTAGGTTTCGCTTTTACAGCTTTGAAACACCTTGGATTATTAAATTTTCCTATCGCAAGTGGGGAAGTTTGTTATATCCATCTGCATTCGTCTTTAGGACCGGCACGCAAATTTTACTTTTCTTCTCTCCATGTCCGTTTCCTGATAACTAGCAGGCAGATTGTTGAATAGACTAGTGTCGTCACAGTTGTAGATACTTTGGAGTTGATAATCCCATAAGATGCACGGCAGAACCTCATCAATCCAGTGTTGCATCATGAAAAAATTCTCGTACTGTAAACAACAGTGCCAGAACTGTCTTTGATTCCTTGCCGCCTGCTCTAGTTAACCGTGACTTTGATCCCTGTACTCTCAATTCTCATTACAAAATTTGTTGCGTATAACGGCGAATTACGGAAAAATGTATATGGTTTAATTTACACATTTTTAAATTATGTTTTGCTGTGACCGACAAAACATTGCACGTAAATGAAAATTATGCAGGATTGTATTATGTATAAATCTGGTTCATCTGATATACATTATGTGTGACAGTCTTGAAAGATAGGAGGAAATTTCAAAAAATGGGTAAGAAAACAATTAAAATTTTCACATACCAGCCGGTGATCGGAGTGTTTATAGAATTAGATATGATGTCATTAAATTATACTAGCTCAGGTTTGTCACAATCGGACTGCTACACCCCAGGATAATATCCCTGGCGGACACTAAAAATTCGTCCAAATTCTACCTTGGTATCCCAGAAACCGAACTGCCTGTGTCAATGACAAGGGTAAATATGCTGGGCAAGTTGCGACAAACACGGTAGCTGTATCAACAATGCGGAACGACTGAGCGCCGCCCGCAGCTCTTGGTCGTGCGGTAGCGTTCTCGCTTCCCGGGTTCGATTCCCGGCGGATTTTCTCTGCCTCGTGATGGGTGGGTGTTGTGTGATGTCCTTAGGTTAGTTAGATTTAAGTGGTTCTACGTTCTAGGGGACTGATGACCATAGATGTTAAGTCCCATAGTGCTCAGAGCCATTTTTTTTTTTTTTTTTTTTTTTTGCCTTAGCGCCCATGTCTATAAGCAAATCATAATAGCATCATGGAAGCTGAGATACACTGTCATACCAGTGCAAAGAAAGGCTAAGTACAACGAAACTGTAAGTATTCAGGTGTTGAGCTATCAGCCTCTGAAAGATGATGTTGCGAAAATCTGAAGTCGCTGGGAGAGCTGACAGCGAAGGAAGAACCAGAACCGTGATGTCATAGCCATTTACTGCCACAGAGTGCACGGGGAGTGCCAACATAAAAACCCCGTTCTTCCTAACAAATGCCTCATTCAGGATTGCTGAGTGCTGATTGGCAACTGCCCAGTGCATAGCCGCAGGCTCGTTCCAGTTGCAGGTCTCCAGTGAGAGGGGAGGCTGCGGAGGTCGATCCTTTGCACACCTAGCTATGGTCTGTGGAATCACGAGTAAGGCTGGCTGCTGCCATCTGCACTGCCACTCCTGAGGCGACACTGTTGGGGCACAGAGGTCACGATGAACGTGCAGGCCTGCTGGAGGCTTGATCTGCATGACCTGGATACTGCCCATAATCTGTCTTCGAGTGAAGGAGCATGTCTGTTGTTCATCCCTTTTCTGTGGGGACACTGATACTGCCAGTTCCTGTTTCCTAAATGGGGTCTGAAAGCAACCCCCTGTAAGTAAGCGAGTAATACAGTTGGACGCGGGGCGTAAATCTAGAGTGCAAATCTTCGACATCCACGAGAGCACTTTGGAGATCAATACGCAGAGCGGGAGGCCGCCGGATTCCGCGGCCGACGGCCGTTCTCTGAGATAAGAGCCGCCGCCGCCGCCTGACAAAAAATGGTTCAAATGGCTCTGAGCACTATGGGACTCAACTGCTGTGGTCATTAGTCCCCTAGAACTTAGAACTACTTAAACCTAACCTAAGGACATCACACACATCCATGCCCGGGGCAGGATTCGAACCTGGGACCGTAGCAGTCGCACGGCCCGCCTGACACCTGGCGCTCATGATACTGTGAGTCGATTGCAGGCCAGCATTCTGCTTTTGACGAGGTGCTACTCAACCTGTACGGTTATAGTGCAGTGCTTTGGAAGACAATCCAATTGTACTGCCTAATAAATGTGTTATTTACAATTTACAATTTGTACATAAACTAGATGGCTGTTGTAAGAGTCGAGGGGCATGAACGGGAAGCAGTGGTTGAGAGACAGGGTTGTAGCCTATGCCTGATGCTACTCAATCTGTGAGTGTTTCGCTGATTTTGTACTGCCTGATTGTTGCATATACGGTGAAATATTTTTTGTTGTAGATTTCCTGACTTCATCCTTAGGCCCTCTTGCGTTTTTTTAGGCAACTTCTGTGCTGTGCCGTAAAACTAACTAACTTGCTAAACTTTTGGGTCTAATGGTATGGAAGACATCCCCAAGGTATTTGAAAACTTGGACTCTCTCGGTTTGACTGTAATTTGTACACCGTTTTTTGGTGTAGACTTCTGAATGCATGAATTCATTGTTTTGGAAGGAAATTTGAAGGTTAACTTTCTCAGCACATTCTTTAGGAGTTTCTGTCTGAGCGGTTGTAGCAGTCTCGTCATTCGCACAATTGGACAAATCGTCTGGAAAGACAGTTTGCGGTTACTCTCGGTGGGGCATCAGTTTCGAAAGCTTAGTCTTTCGAAGCCCTATGGTCAACAGAATGAGCTTTTTCATTGCTATTTTCAGAAAGAACATTGTCATCGGTCGGTAGTTCAGTCACACAGAGGCCTTTTACATGTGGAACTCGACGCATGGCAAACGATATATTACGGTAGGTGACCATCTCTTTCTCTTTGAAATTCCGCGCTTAAAATCTGAAACTGCACAAAATGAAGAAAAATTGTACGATACGTGAACTGTAGTCTTCCTCCATGCCATAGGAATGCAACAGTCATTGAACGCTTTTTGCCGCTAACTCAGATTCGAAGATCACTGACACTGGTACTGCCAAGAACGTGCCCACGTGCTACCCTGGTCTGCGATTTTACGGCCAAAAGATTTGTATCAATGCATTTTTTTTAATCATACCGTAATGAAATGTGTTGTTTTTGCTCTGAAAATGTCATTTCCCTGCAGATATGGCAAAAAAATGTTCAGATGTATGTGAAGTCTTATGAGACTTAACTGCTAAGGTCACCAGTCCCTAAGCTTACACACTACTTAACCTAAACTATCCTAAGGACATGCTCGAGGGAGGACTCGAACCTCCGCCGGGATCAGCCGCACAGTCCATGACTGACCGCTCGGCTAATCCCGCGCGGCAAAGCTCTGTCAAAAACCATCATCACCCTCTAACAAAATTTAGAACTTTTATTTTCCTTTTTATACCCAACTGTCACTTTTTTGTATATCGTGAGAATACGAACACAAGCATGTTTCGTATTCATCCTTAACAAAATACAATACAAGAAATTATATAAAAACAGCATTAGAAGAAAACATAACGACAAATTACAATCACAACCACCTAAAATAGTAACTGCAGTAGGGTGAGCCGGCCTTGCGCTACAGTCCGGAACCTCGGGACTCCTACTGTCGCAGGTTAGAATCCTGCCTCGGGCATGGATGTGTGTGATGTCCTTAGGTTAGTTAGATTTAACTAGTTCTAAGTTCTAGGGGACTGATGACGTAAGATGTTAAGTCCCATAGTGCACAGAGCCATTTTTTTCCGTAGGGTAATGACCTGGTAAAACGGGTCAGTTGAATCCGTTTCATAAGTGCTAAAAGTTTCGCTCGACATTTTCGATCTGGGCAGCCCCACAGAGCCTCCAGAAAAGGGAATAGAGATATTTATTTATCCACACACAGACCTTAAGTACCTATTTATCCTTGTATGGGTCTGTGTGAGTGAACGCATGAGTGAGGATGTTTGGAGGCTGCCTCCACGTGGTCAAAGTAGGCAGAATCGGAGGTTTGCATTGCCAGTCTAACCCGGTAGTACGAAGTGTTAGGATCCGGAAAGTTTTTCAGCCATCTCAGTGTTTATGGCGTCATGTATCCTGAAGTATGAGTCGTACAATGATACAATTTTGCAGCTACATTTAGTCGTATATGTGAACACTGTCTGCAGAACGCTTCGTGAGCACGGTTAGTAGTAAAGAATAATAAATTACAACATCATGGGCTGGCCCTTGTGACCGAGCGGTTCTAGGCGCTTCAGTCCGGAACTGCGTGACTGCTACGGTCGCAGATTCGAATCCTGCTCCGGGCATGGATGTGTGTGATGTCCTTAGGTTAGCTAGATTTAAGTAGCTATAAGTTATATGGGACCCGATGACCTCAGATGTTAAGTTCTATAGTGCTTGGAGACATTTGAATTGGAAAACATTGTGCCTGAAGCGAAAATGAGCAGCGAAAGTGTAATAAGCTATAACCTTTTTTCCAACATCATTTTTTTGGTGGTCTTAGCGAGGAAAAGTTTCTTAAAGGTTTGAAATTACGTGCAAAGTTTGTTGCAAGCCACTAGGAGCGCTCGTTCTTAAATACTAGAGCAATAAACTTCGGGTTTTCGATCGTCGTTGCTTACTGATCACCCGTTTGGTAAGTATTTGATTTTTATTCTTACCCCTACGGCGATTATTTCCAGACAATGAGAGACATGTGTTAAAAATTAGATAAAATCCCTCCACATTTTATTACAGAAACCAAGCAGAAAAAAGACTATTCAGTTGGCGCAGTTTCCCACTACTGTGCTGGCTTTGTGGCCGTGCGGTTCTAGGCGCTTCAGTCTGGAACCGCGTGACTGCTACGGTCGCAGGTTCGAATCATGCCTCGGGCATGGATGTGTGTGATGTCCTTAGATTAGTTAGGTGTAAGTAGTTCTAAGTTCTAGGCCACTGATGACCACAGATGTTAAGTTCTATAGTGCTCAGAGCCATTTGAACCATTTTTTGAACCCACTACTGTATTAGTCGTTGCCAACTCCCTTCACCTTACGATGTAATGCCCCAGTCAACTAAGAAACGAAATGAGGGAATAAAATTGTATCTTCAAGAGCCACAAATGTTCCAACGTAAATCTGAGTTTTCTTGCAAGCCGCCTTCACAGGGTTGCAATTTTAACCAGCGACAGTGTTGTAATGCTACAATCAGCTAAGAGATAAAATGCGGGAATAAAGTTGTGCCTCCAAGAGCCATAAATGTTGCAACGTAAATCTGAGGTTTCTTGCTAGCCGCCCTCACGGGGTGGCAGTTTGAACCAGCAGCGGTGTATTAATTTCCCGGTACATTTTTAGCAGCCAGTCCATGTCACGCACGGCGTAGAGGAGGACGCAGATGCGCGTGTCGCGGATCGCGTATCACGTCGTACCACGGCACCGCTGCGTGCCGTGCCGCGGCCGGCTTTCCACACGCCGTTAACGAGGAGGCTGCCGCGTGTCCGTCCGTATGGCCGCTCCATGGCGGTGGTTGCGCATCTCTTTCCGGGAAGAGCGCAATACCAATAAAGCGGCGGACAAGTTTATTCCGGCGCATCATAATTAATGTCGATGTAGCGGCCGGAGCGGAAGCAGCGCGCCTTCTCGCGGACGGGCCGGCGCCTCGTTACGGCGAGGGCTGCCGCAAGGTAGCCACTGGACCGTACTCCCAGCCGCGCTCTCACTGGCATGCAAAGCCCGCTCTGTAGCTGAACGCACTTCTGTGACGGCAGGCAGAGTGCAAGCGGAGCACGCAAACAGGCTTGAGTGAAGTGATACTCCGGCCAGCTGCCTCGACACACTCATCTGACGCAGCGTTGATTCATGGTGGAGGAAGAAATGTCACTCGAGTTTTTTTTCTCAAGTTTACATTCATTTTGGAAATATGCAGAATTCAGATTCATCACTGGTACATAATACGGTAAAAAAAGGCGACAGATCACGAGGGAATTAACCGAATGCCACTAAATACACTCCTGGAAATTGAAATAAGAACACCGTGAATTCATTGCCCCGGAAGGGGAAACTTTATTGACACATTCCTGGGCTCAGATACATCACATGATCACACTGACAGAACCACAGGCACATAGACACAGGCAACAGAGCATGCACAATGTCGGCACTAGTACAGTGTATATCCACCTTTCGCAGCAATGCAGGCTGCTATTCTCCCATGGAGACGATCGTAGAGATGCTGGATGTAGTCCTGTGGAACGGCTTGCCATGCCATTTCCACCTGGCGCCTCAGTTGGACCAGCGTTCGTGCTGGACGAGCAGACCGCGTGAGACGACGCTTCATCCGGTCCCAAACATGCTCAATGGGGGACAGATCCGGAGATCTTGCTGGGCAGGGTAGTTGAGTTGCACCTTCTAGAGCACGTTGGGTACATGCGGACGTGCATTGTCCTGTTGGAACAGCAAGTTCCCTTGCCGGCCTAGGAATGGTAGAACGATGGGTTCGATGACGGTTTGGATGTACCGTGCACTATTCAGTGTCCCCTCGACGATCACCAGAGGTGTACGGCCAGTGTAGGAGGTCGCTCCCCACACCATGATGCCGGGTGTTGGCCCTGTGTGCCTCGGTCGTATGCAGACCTGATTGTGGCGCTCACCTGCACGGCGCCAAACACGCATACGACCATCATTGGCACCAAGGCAGAAGCGACTCTCATCGCTGAAGACGACACGTCTCCATTTGTCCCTCCATTCACGCCTGTCGCGACACCACTGGAGGCGGGCTGCACGATGTTGGGGCGTGAGCGGAAGACGGCCTAACGGTGTGCGGGACCGTAACCCAGCTTCATGGAGACGGTTGCGAATGGTCCTCGCCGATACCCCAGGAACAACAGTGTCCCTAATTTCCTGGGAAGTGGCGGTGCGGTCCCCTAAGGCACTGCGTAGGATTCTACGGTCTTGGCGTGCATCCGTGCGTGGCTGCGGTCCGGTCCCAGGTCGACGGGCACATGCACCTTCCGCCGACCACTGGCGACAACATCGAAGTACTGTGGAGACCTCACGCCCCACGTGTTGACCAATTCGGCTGTACGTCCACCCGGCCTCCCGCATGCCCACTATACGCCCTCGCTCAAAGTCCGTCAGCTGCACATACGGTTCACGTCCACGCTGTCGCGGCATGCTACCAGTGTTAAAGACTGCGATGGAGCTCCGTATGCCACGGCAAACTGGCTGACACTGACGGCGGCGGTGCACAAATGCTGCGCAGCTAGCGCCATTCGACGGCCAACACCGCGGTTCCTGGTGTGTCCTCTGTGCCGTGCGTGTGATCATTGCTTGTACAGCCCTCTCGCAGTGTTCGGAGCAAGTATGGTGGGTCTGACACACCGGTGTCAATGTGTTCTTTTTTCCATTTCCAGGAGTGTAAATGTCGTGTGGCTAGGGCCTCCCGTCGGGTAGACCGTTCGCCTGGTGCATGTCTTTCGAGTTGACGCCACTTCGGCGACATGCGCGTCGATGGGGATGAAATGATGATGATTAGGACAACACAGCACCCAATCGCTGAGCGGAGAAAATCTGCGATCCAGCCGGGAATCGAACCGGGGCCCTTAGGATTGACATTCTGTCACGCTGACCACCATTTTTTTCGTTTTTTTGATATTATTTTTTCTTTTTTCATTTTATCTAATTATTTCTTATGTTTTTTTTTTAATTTTTTGGGGTGGTAGTAGGTAGGTGTGGGCACGGGAGGCAAAGTGGGCAGGGGTCGAAACCCGAGGCCTGGCCACAGTGTCCCCCTCACCACCATCGAGCCTGTGGTGCTTAGGGTAGTGGGAGACACAGGTATCAACAGTAGTGCAAGGCGCTGTTGTTATTTATTTATTTGCATGTCTTATTGTAATATTCACTATGATCATGAAATTGTGTGAATACGTCGGCGAAAGAGAAAAAGAAATATAAATTCTGGGGAAAGAAAAAGAAAAGAAAAAGGAAAAGCAAAAAGAAATAAAATCCGCGCAATCTGCGACGCTCTCTCCCATCCGCGGAGGTCAGAAGTAGAATCGATCGTAGGCGGTTTAAACTCACACACCACCGGGGCAGGAGGGGTAGGTGCCCTCTGAGCCAGGCACCCCCCAACTCAGTGGAGGTCTAACAAAGACCGCTCGAATATAGTTAGCAAATAATGTTCGGTAACGTGGCGTGTTTTCGAGAGCTGCATGGGCTGTTCGTAAATAGGTACAGAAGTCGAGGCGGGATTTAGGTCCCTCATTAAAGAGATAAGCGACCGCCTACCCTTTGACCCAAGTAATAGCGTGACATTTGGAGGCGGGAAAATGTCTGTCCTCCGGGTATAGAAACATTCGAGGTTCAATTGTGTCTGGTGGCACCCGGAGATAGCAGACAATGATTTGCTGCACGAAGCGCGTTACATCGTGCGATGAGGTGCATGTCAGACGGTGTTCATCAGTGTCCAGTTGCTGGCAAAGGAGACAAAGAGGGTATTCTGACAAGCCAATGTCGTGCAGTCGCTGCTTCGTGGCAAATTTCCTGTTGACTGTGTGATACCACAGTGCGCAGACGTTTGTAGGGAGGAAGGGCTGGTGGACGGTAGTCCACGCTATGTCCCACTGGATGGCGGGATGTTTGGTCTCCATCACATTTCGGGGAACACAGCGCAGCAGCAGGCTGCAAAAATCCTTAGTCCTGGGTGGGAGAGTATCTGGGAGACTGGTATGCATGTAACTGTAGTCGACGAAATACACTCCTGGAAATTGAAATAAGAACACCGTGAATTCATTGTCCCAGGAAGGGGAAACTTTATTGACACATTCCTGGGGTCAGATACATCACATGATCACACTGACAGAACCACAGGCACATAGACACAGGCAACAGAGCATGCACAATGTCGGCACTAGTACAGTGTATATCCACCTTTCGCAGCAATGCAGGCTGCTATTCTCCCATGGAAACGATCGTAGAGATGCTGGATGTAGTCCTGTGGAACGGCTTGCCATGCCATTTCCACCTGGCACCTCAGTTGGACCAGCGTTCGTGCTGGACGTGCAGACCGCGTGAGACGACGCTTCATCCAGTCCCAAACATGCTCAATGGGGGACAGATCCGGAGATCTTGCTGGCCAGGGTAGTTGACTTACACCTTCTAGAGCACGTTGGGTAGTACGGGATACATGCGGACGTGCATTGTCCTGTTGGAGCAGCAAGTTCCCTTACCGGTCTAGGAATGGTAAAACGATGGGTTCGATGACGGTTTGGATGTACCGTGCACTTTTCAGTGTTCCCTCGACGATCACCAGAGGTGTACGGCCAGTGTAGGAGAGCGCTCCCCACACCATGATGCCGGGTGTTGGCCCTGTGTGCCTCGGTCGTATGCAGTCGTGATTGTGGCGCTCACCTGCACGGCGCCAAACACGCTACGACCATCATTGGCACCAAGGCAGAAGCGACTCTCATCGCTGAAGACGACACGTCTCCATTCGTCCCTCCATTCACGCCTGTCGCGACACCACTGGAGGTGGGCTGCACGATGTTGGGACTTGAGCGGAAGACAGCCTAACGGTGTGCGGGACCGTAGCCCAGCTTCATGGAGACGGTTGCGAATGGTCCTCGCCGATACCCCAGGAGCAACAGTGTCCCTAATTTGCTGGGAAGTGGCGGTGCGGTCCCCTACGCCACTGCGTAGGATCCTACGGTCTTGGCGTGCATCCGTGCGTCGCTGCGGTCCGGTCCCAGGTCGACGGGCACATGCACCTTCCGCCGACCACTGGCTACAACATCGATGTACTGTGGAGACCTCACGCCCCACGTGTTGAGCAATTCGGCGGTACGTCCACCCGGCCTCCCGCATGCCCACTATACGCCCTCGCTCAAAGTCCGTCAACTGCAGATACGGTTCACGTCCACGCTGTCGCTGCATGCTACCAGTGTTAAAGACTGCGATGGAGCTCCGTATGCCACGGCAAACTGGCTGACACTGACGGCGGTGGTGCACAAATGCTGCGCAGCTAGCGCCATTCGACGGCCAACACCGCGGTTCCTGGTGTGTCCTCTGTGCCGTGCGTGTGATCATTGCTTGTACAGCCCTCTCGCAGTGTCCGGAGCAAGTATGGTGGGTCTGACACACCGGTGTCAATGTGTTCTTTTTTCCATTTTCAGGAGTGTAGGTCGAAAAATGAGACAAATGAGGCACGATATGGCCGACAGACACCGGTGGTGAGGTGGACCACTCAGCTACCGGGGGCGGACACCGAATGGCACTAAAGTAGGTGGATGTATTGTATGTGTGCAGACAAACAAATGATTACAATTTCAGAAATTTTGATGATTTACTCAAGATATAGAGATTCACAAAGCTGGGCAAGCCAGTAACTTGTTTGTCCAACTCTGAATCTCTTGCAACCAGTTACTCGGCTTGGTATTGATCGACAGACTTGTGGATGTCCTCCTCAGAGTTTCGTGCTAAATTATGCCCAATTGGCGCGTTTGGTCGTCAAGATTCAGAGAAGGTTTGAGTTCTCTGCCACCAATGCCCCAAACGTTCTCGATTGGGGCGAGATACGGCGACCCCGCTGGCCGACGTAGGGTTTGGCAAGCACGAAGACAAGCAGCATAAACTCTCGGCGAGTACAAGCGGGCGTTATCTTGCTGAAATGTAGAATATGGATGACGTGCCACTCTGCTGTACGGGTACCCCGGATGACAGCCAAAGGGGGTCGTGTTGTGAAATGAAATGACATCCCAGAACACCACTCCTCGTTCTCCGGACTTACGGCGGGCTATCGCCAGGTTGGTACACCATCACTGTCCAGGGCGTCACCAGACACGTCTTCAGCGTGGAAGCTCATTGACTGGATTAGAGTCTACAATGACGAATACCTCTTCCAACTTAGTCAGCTGGACAGAATTTGGCACCATATCCCTCAGGAGAATATCAAGCAACTTTATCAATCAATGACAAGCACAATAGCAGCTTGCATAAGAGCCGGACGTGGACCAACGCGTTATTGACTTGCTCAATTTGTCAAGCTCTTTCTCTTGAATAAATCATCTACTTTTTTCTGTAATCATTTGCTGGTCTGTACGTCTTCCGACTCAAGTCTCATTCTGTGAATACCTTAGTGGTACGTCTTCTCTTTTTGTTTCTTTCTTTTTTTTTCTTAGCGTCTGTTACCTGCTAATGCGTAGCATGTTCCCTCCAAACGCCAAAAGCGTAGGCAGCGATGGTTGTGTTGGTTCAAAGGGCTCTGACCACTGTGGGACTTAACTTCTGAGGTCATCAGTCTCCTAGAACTTAGATCTACTTAAACCTAACTAACCTAAGGACATCACACACCTCCATGCTCGAGGCAGGATTCGAAACTGCGACCGTAGCGGTCGCGCGGTTCTAGACAGTAGCGCCTAGAACCGCTCGGCCACCCCGGCCGGTGATGGGTGGGGTAGCAGCTGACTCTCATACAATATCTACATCTATATCCGAGGGCAAAGGAGGAGGACGGAGTGGCGGTCCGCCCAACCCCCTCCTTACCACTCACACCTCTCAACCAGAGATATAGTGTGCTCAGATGGTATCTTTCTTGAAAGTGATTTAAAAGTCGACAAGGTCGAAAATGTATCTTCTTATGACTAAAATATTCATGATTTGGGGCACCGAGACCTTTGTGGCCGAACGGTTCTACGCGTTTCAGTCCGGAACCGCGCTGCTGCTGCGGTATCAGGTTCGAATCCTGCCTCGAGCATGGATGTGTATGATGCCCTTAGGTTAGTTAGGTTTAAGTAGTTCTAAGCCTAGGTGACAGATGACCTTAGATGTTAAGTCCCATAGTGCTTAGAGCCATTTGAACCATTTTTTGGGGCACCGAATAGGCTTTGCCTTATCGGAATCGGATCACGGAAGAAAAAGATATGCGCACATATCATAAAAATGGATGTATACACTTATGTACAGATATATGTTCCACATATCCTCAAAACTTGTTACTCAAATTTACTTTTGAGGATCGCGCCCGTCCACCACCAGCAGCACCCAAAAGAGTAGTCAAAATCCTGAATGTGGTCTTAGGAAAGGGCCGAAACCGGTTTCAAACAAATAAACAATCGGAAATGGCGATCGAGACTGATTACATGCTCCAGCGTATGGTCAACTCTTTCTACATAATCATCCATGGGAACATCACATTTTCCCCCTCCCCTGCCCATACAATGCCTCAGATGCCAAGCATTTGACCACCAAAGATAACATTGCCAGTGGGAAACATCCGTCTGCGGCAGTTAATACACTCCTGGAAATGGAAAAAAGAACACATTGACACCGGTGTGTCAGACCCACCATACTTGCTCCGGACACTGCGAGAGGGCTGTACAAGCAATGATCACACTGGTAGCATGCCGCGACAGCGTGGACGTGAACCGTATGTGCAGTTGACGGACTTTGAGCGAGGGCGTATAGTGGGCATGCGGGAGGCCGGGTGGACGTACCTCCGAATTGCTCGACACGTGGGGCGTGAGGTCTCCACAGTACATCGATGTTGTCGCCAGTGGTCGGCGGAAGATGCACGTGCCCGTCGACCTGGGACCGGACCGCAGCGACGCATGGATGTACGCCAAGACCGTAGGATCCTACGCAGTGCCTTAGGGGACCGCACCAGCAAATTAGGGACACTGTTGCTCCTGGGGTATCGGCGAGGACCATTCGCAACCGTCTCCATGAAGCTGGGCTACGGTCCCGCACACCGTTAGGCCGTCTTCCGCTCACGCCCCAACATCGTGCAGCCCGCCTCCAGTGGTGTCGCGACAGGCGTGAATGGAGGGACGAATGGAGACGTGTCATGTTCAGCGATGAGAGTCGCTTTTGCCTTGGTGCCAATGATGGTCGAATGCGTGTTTGGCGCCGTGCAGGTGAGCGCCACAATCAGGACTGCATACGACCGAGGCACACAGGGCCAACACCCGGCATCATGGTGTGGGGAGCGATCTCCTACACTGGCCGTACACCTCTGGTGATCGTCGAGGGGACACTGAATAGTGCACGGTACATCCAAACCGTCAACGAACCCATCGTTCTACCATTCCTAGATCGGCAAGGGAACTTGCTGTTCCAACAGGACAATGCACGTCCGCATGTATCCCGTGCCACCTAACGTGCTCTAGAAGGTGTAAGTCAACTACCCTGGCCAGCAAGATCTCCGGATCTGTCCCCCATTGAGCATGTTTGGGACTGGATGAAGCGTCGTCTCACGCGGTCTGCACGTCCAGCACGAACGCTGGTCCAACTGAGGCGCCAGGTGGAAATGGCATGGCAAGCCGTTCCACAGGACTACATCCAGCATCTGTACGATCGTCTCCATGGGAGAATAGCAGCCTGCATTGCTGCGAAAGGTGGATATACACTGTACTAGTGCCGACATTGTGCATGCTCTGTTGCCTGTGTCTATGTGCCTGTGGTTCTGTCAGTGTGATCATGTGATGTATCTGACCCCAGGAATGTGTCAATAAAGTTTCCCCTTCCTGGGACAATGAATTCACGGTGTTCTTATTTCAATTTCCAGAAGGACACTTCAGTGGCTGAGCAGACACAATAGTCATTCAAACCTCGGAAACGTTCACTAGACCTGTTGACGAGTATGCCTCGGTTTCATTAGCGGGAATGTCTCCATCGACAGTTATAACTCCCCTGCCTTTAAATTTTGCCGTCTACAATTTCAGAACAGAACTGGCAGTAGCAACTGACCTCTGAACTACACTTTAAGAGACCTTGTATTTGTTACTATTTACAACCAGGTCACAAAACTTGATGTAGCTCCGTTATTTAATAGGTTTCACCATGTGCTGTAACTACAACTATCTAGCATTAATATAACACCTACTTAATCTACTACAAATAAGGACATTTTAGTTCCAAATTTAGTTTTCTGCAAATTACTCGGAAGCTATTAGAGGTGGCTCAATGACGTCACAGGATTCATGTTCTTAAGTTGCACTGAAGCTTCAGACAAATTTTCATATTTCTGTGTCTTAATATTAAGCGCTTTCGATTGTTCTTAAAAACACGGATTCTGACCAAAATATTTGTTTAATCACGTTGAGACATGTACAAGTTAATTTTGACATACATCTGTACATTATGACCAACTTCTGGATTTCTAGATTTATTATGTAGTGCCACTTTTCTTGTTAAAACGATGTATTTAGGGAAAAATACTGACCTGACCATTCTGAGATTTGACAGTTTACGAATGTGTGTGTGAGTTCTTAAGGGACCAAACTGCTTAGGTCGTCGCTCCCTAGACATACACACTACTTAAACTAACTTATGTTAAGAACAACACAAACACCCATGCCCGAGGGAGGACTCAAACCTCTGGAGGAGGGGCCGTGCAGTCCGTGGCATGACGTCTCAAACCTCGTGCCTACTTCCAGCGAACTGACAGTTTACAAATTACTATATTAAAGCAATATGATAACAAACTTTGGACAAGCAACTTTAACTTTTAGTCCCATTCTTAAATTATAGTGCAATACTTGTGTTCTACACACAGACGCGTTGTGGCGACGTGGCCCTATTAGCAGTGAACTGAGGTAAGACCGGGCACACTCGCTCCCCTCTGTATTTCTCCAATAATACAGCGCTTGTTTCGCCACAGTGCGTAATTTACGATCTTTCTCTATGCGGATGGAAGTCACAGAGAATTGTCGCATTTTTAGGATAAAGTTAGAGACTGAAAGATCCCGTAGCACTGTCTTTGACCAACCCGCCCTGCAGCACCGTACCCATTTAACCTGCAGCTGACCATAAATAGACCGCTACTATCCGTGTCTCGTCGATTAGTAGAGCTTGCCGAGACCGTAACTGCTGTTCTGACCCATCCAAGTGCTCAGGACTACTCCAGATGAGAGCATGTCGAGGAGGTTATCGCCCCTTATCGGTATATAGTAGTAGATAAGAAAGTATTCGGATGTAAAGCAGTCAGTTAAGAAGAACAAGAAATGGATGGTTTTGTGCATGATGTAGCTCCAGACAGATGGAGTTCGGAGCATTTTAAATAAATGAAGTACGCTATCACTTCCAAAGTGTTGTTCTAATGTCTGAGATCAGTACCAGGAAGGTATTGGTAAGAGAGAACATAAACACATGTACTCCTAAAGCTTCATGGTTCTGCACTTAAGGCAAGCTGTAATATTAGAACGCTTCAGTTTCCGACCTATTCATGTTAAATGCAGCGCTGTTAATACCCCACTGTAAGAAATATATTTTCAGCGTATAATATACATCCTTCTTGCAGGTTTCTCCACGATAAACTATGATGACAAACAGTAAAATGAAAAAACTACTTCCTTAAAACAGCGGCTCTGTGTGGTACATGCGCAATATAGCTTTTCAGAGGTATACAGCGTCCACTGTTCACATCCGATCGTGGTTCAGAAATTATGCTATGCTCACATTAGTCCTATATAAAATGATCGTTAATAACTGAGATTACCTCTCACAAGAAAACAGATAAACGCATAGCGGCGGTGTTTGACATGTGAAAGTACACGTCAAGCCGCCACCAACTCCATAAACAGGACATCTGTCCGGCAGATGTATACATGGGGATTGCAGTGCCTCACGAACACCTGTCGCTAACTTAGAATCATCTTAGTTATGAAACTGAAGGCTTGATTTTGTGCACAAGATGCGACATGGGAACGGAGTACATCGCATAAATATTCGTTCGTTTAGAGGAATATGTCGAAACAGGTTAATCACGTTTCATCACACGTGAAATGGACGTCCTCGGATGACCGAGAGGTTAGCTGTTAATGATCGCAAGTAGACAGTGCTCTAAGACACACACAGAACACGTGGTTGTGTACAAGTTGAACGCAGGCTATGTCACACAAGTAATACTTCTTGACAGAACATCCGAACAAAATGATCAAATGATCTACAACAACATCTCCCTCTCTCTCTCTCTCCCTAGAATGCATCATCAGTCTACCATTAAATCGTACCTCGTTACAACTCCATCTCAACCGATCATTCTGTCCGTTGTTTGTCATCCTTTAACGCAGAGACAAATAAGTTTAGAGGCAGATAGTTCTTTGCTTTTCCACGAAAGCATCAAAGCTAAAAGTCACCTCATATGTATCACTAATACCTCAAGAAACACACAGTAGATTGCTGCCTCGACGAAAAAAATTACTGTTTCCCTAGTTCCCGATGCTTCCATGTCGCATACTCGTTCCCATGTACAAGAATTGTTGTGCACCAACCAGAAGACACGCAAGTACTTCCTCTATTCCCCCGCATTTCGGTGTATTTTCCCTCAACTTATACGTATTTTTCATCTTTTTTCGTAATGTTATCGATTTTATGTCAATTCTATCCATGCAATCATGACATCACTTCTAGTTCTGTGTCCTGAAATTGCTTGTAACTATCGTACAGCTGCCAACACCTAGTGTAAATGCACTATTTTTCTGGTCGGGTGGTACAATATAGCACTATACTCGAATGCATCCATACAACTCCACCCACATATTCTACGGTTGCAGCACGTTTGCTCTGTTTTCTGTAGATCTGTGTCTGTTTCCTTGTTGCCCTACTACTGGTACATTTGCTGGACTGTGTAAAGATCACATGGAGAACTGTAGCAAACAAGGAAATTACACTGACTGAGTAGTAGAGCTAGGGGTGTACCAGCGCATCTTGTTAGTGCGGGTTGCCTACATCAGGGGCAGGTATGCACTCAGGGGCAAACATATGTTCTTCTTTGATTGACAGGCGCTTAACCTACTGTTCTCATTTGATTGACAGTTCCTTAGCCTATTGTTCTGTTAAGTGGTTTTCCATGTTGCTGCACTTAACCTATTGTCCCCCCCTCACCCCATCCTACACCCCTCCCCTATCAAGAAACTCCCCATCCCACACTCCTATAGGCACACTTTCAGGTCTGAGTTAACCTATTGTTTTGGTAAGCGCTTTTCGATATCACCCCCATTTCATTTTGATTCACAGGCACTTAACCTATTGCCCCACCCACCCTCTCCCCCTCCCCCAAACCCCTCTCTTCTCGCTACTACATGTACACTTCCAGGCCTGAGTTAACCAATTGTTCTGTTAAGTGGTTTTCCATGTCATCCCCAATTCCTTTTGATTGACAGGCACTTAACCTATTGTCCCCCCAACCCCTCCCCCTCCTCCAATGCCCTCCCTCCTCACTGCTGCATGTACACTTTCTGGTCTGTTACCCTGTTGTTCTGGTAAGTGGTCTTCCATGTCACCCGACTCCGATTGACAGGCACTTAACCTATCTCCCCCCCAACCCCTCCACCACCAAACCCCTCTCCCCCCTTGCTGCTATAGGTACACTATCAGGTCTGAGTTATTGGAATAGGTTCCCCTCTCACTCTTATCAATTTAATTGACTACTTAATCAAATTGATCAATTAATTAACCTCTCTGGTGGGAAAGTGCCACACCCCCCTGCCACACCCCCTGGCAGCAAGTTCAAATTCCATCAGGACAATACAACCTCTACTAACCTAAGAAAATGGCGGGACGTTAGGTCACACTGACTACTTAATTAAATTAATCAATTAACTAAACTCTCTTGTGGGAAAGTGTCATGCCCACCTCCCACACCTCCCTCCTAGGAGGGAAATTCAAATTTTGTCGGATTTTCGTGAGTTAAGGTGTACCTCTCGATCCTGTCTGGATGCATCAGTCTCGTGATATAGCCTGCGCTCTACTCGTATACAGCCACACGTTCTGTATGTGGTTTAAAGCACTATCAACTTGCTATCGTTAATGGTAAACCTGTTGTTCATCAGAGGAATGCCATCTCATATGTGATGAAACTTGACACATTCCTCTAAATGAACTTTGATTTATGCAATATACTCCACTCTCCCTGTCGCATCTTAGGTGTAAAATCGAAACTTCAACATTACAACTAAGTTAGCAATAGGTGCTTGTGAGATGCTGTAATCCCCGTGTACACATCTGCCTAACAGATGTGCTGTTTACACATGTCGTATGCTGCTGCTTTGCGTTTGTCTGTTTCCTTGTAGGATGTATCCTGTGCTACAAACGGTCATTTTATATAGGCCTGATTCAAGTATCGTATAATTTCTGATCCATGATCGGATGTGTGCGGTGGATACTATACATCTCTGGAAAGTTATATGGTGTTCATATCATGCACATCAAATGTTTCACAAAAGTCGTTTTTTCGTTTTACGGTTCGATACCATAGTTTATCGTAGAGAAACTGGGAAAAAGGATGTATGTCAAGTGCTTGAAATATATTTCTCACATTGGAATACATTACATACAACTGATAGGTTGGAAATTTCGGGCGATTAACCAATATAGCCCATTTTAAATGCAGAACGTTGTAGCCCTAGGAGTGCTTCTTTTTATATTCTCTCCTACCAATACCTTTCCAGTACCGATCCTAGACTCTAGAACAATACTTCAGAGTTGATAACTTGGTTGATTTACATAAAAATGCGTTGAACTCCATCCTCCTGAAGCTCCATCACACATAAAAATTATTCGTTTCTTGTTCTTCTTAACCGTACACTATTACATCATGACATTTTGAAATCTGTTACTAGACATTGATGAGGAGCGCTAAGCTTCTCAACGTGGTTGCATATCGAGAAATCTCGTGTACTTGAATGGGCTAGGACTCGGAAAGCTCCGTTCATTCACGAAATGTGGAGTGTAACGGTATTCTCCTGTTTGGTTGTAGATTAACTCGGTAACGGTCCTGCAGGGTGGGTTGGTCAATGACAGTGTGAGTATGGTCTTTCACTCTCTAATTTTACCCTACAACAGATAGAAAGCTCTGCGACTCTCACACGCAGAGAGGTAGATAGTAAATTAAGCGCTATGCTCGAGGTGTTAGAAATACACTCCTGGAAATTGAATAAGAACACCGTGAATTCATTGTCCTAGGTTGGGGAAACTTTATTGACACATTCCTGGGGTCAGATACATCACATGATCACACTGACAGAACCACAGGCACATAGACACAGGCAACAGAGCATGCACAATGTCGGCACTAGTACAGTGTATATCCACCTTTCGCAGCAATGCAGGCTGCTATTCTCCCATGGAGACGATCGTACAGATGCTGGATGTAGTCCTGTGGAACGGCTTGCCATGCCATTTCCACCTGGCGCCTCAATTGGACCAGCGTTCGTGCTGGACGTGCAGACCGCGTGAGACGACGCTTCATCCAGTCCCAAACATGCTCAATGGGGGACAGATCCGGAGATCTTGCTGGCCAGCGTAGTTGACTTACACCTTCTAGAGCACGTTGGGTGGCACGGGATACATGTGGACGTGCATTGTCCTGTTGGAACAGCAAGTTCCCTTGCCGGTCTAGGAATGGTAGAACGATGGGTTCGATGACGGTTTGGATGTACCGTGCACTATTCAGTGTCCCCTCGACGATCACCAGAGGTGTACGGCCAGTGTAGGAGCTCGCTCCCCACACCATGATGCCGGGTGTTGGCCCTGTGTGCCTCGGTCGTATGCAGTCTTGATTGTGGCGCTCACCAGCATGGCGCCAAACACGCATACGACCATCATTGGCACCAAGGCAGAAGCGACTCTCATCGCTGAAGACGACACGTCTCCATTCGTCCCTCCATTCATGCCTGTCGCGACACCACTGGAGGCGGGCTGCACTATGTTGGGGCGTGAGCGGAAGACGGCCTAACGGTGTGCGGGACCGTAGCCCAGCTTCATGGAGACGGTTGCGAATGGTCCTCGCCGATACCCCAGGAGCAACAGTGTCCCTAATTTGCTGGGAAGTGGCGGTGCGGTCCCCTACGGCACTGCGTAGGATCCTACGGTCTTGGCGTGCATCCGTGCGTCTCTGCGGTCCGCTCCCAGGTCGACGGGCACGTGCACCTTCCGCCGACCACTGGCGACAACATCGATGTACTGTGGAGACCTCACGCCCCACGTGTTGAGCAATTCGGCGGTACGTCCACCCGGCCTCCCGCATGCCCACTATACGCCCTCGCTCAAAGTCCGTCAACTGCACATACGGTTCACGTCCACGCTGTCGCGACATGCTACCAGTGTTAAAGACTGCGATGGAGTTCCGTATGCGACGGCAAACTGGCTGACACTGATGGCGGCGGTGCACAAATGCTGCGCAGCTAGCGCCATTCGACGGCCAACACCGCGGTTCCTGGTATGTCCGCTGTGCCGTGCGTGTGATCATTGCTTGTACAGCCCTCTCGCAGTGTCCGGAGCAAGTATGGTGGGTCTGACACACCGGTGTCAATGTGTTTTTTTTTCCATTTCCAGGAGTGTATGTAGAGCGCTGCCTGGTATACGTTAATGATTTATGTGTTCAAGAATTAACTATGAATGGATGTAGTGAGCAGCTACCTATCTACATTCACAATGAAATTCTCAAAGCAGCAAAGTAGTGGTTTAGCTATGATACTGAAACTAGATAAACATGCTGTCATATCATTGGCCGGCCTTGAAGTTACTATAAAATTGCTAAAATTGTTCACGCTATCAACTGTGTTGCTTATTATTACAGTATATCACCGGCGTCTTTTCCCTGCCATCCATGCATTGGTGCACTCTTGGTTACCACATCATAATTGCCCGCATCTCGTGGTCGTGCGGTAGCGTTCTCTCTTCCCACGCCCGGGTTCCCGGGTTCGATTCCCGGCGGGGTCAGGGATTTTCTCTGCCTCGTGATGGCTGGGTGTTATGTGATGTCCTTAGGTTAGTTAGGCTTAAGTAGTTCTAAGTCCTAGGGGACTGATGACCATAGATGTTACGTCCCATAGTGCTCAGAGCCATTTGAACCATCATAATTGTCTACAACGCTTGTTTGAGTTGGGGGAATGAGTATCATTTATGGGTGACAACTTTTGAAGATTGCTAGCAACGTAACAGTGATCATATACATAAGTGCAATATGAGGAATCAGTCTAATCATATACATAAGTGCAATGTGAGGAATCAGTCTAAAGGGAACACAGAGCCATCATCTATTCCGTCACTGTGACAGATGAGTTTAATTGAAGAGGTCATCAATCACTTACGGACACCAGTTTGGAAACTCTCCACAATGCAGTCAAACTCTTGTAGTTTCCTTATATTGTAACTTTATTTTATTTAGAATCATCCAATGTGTCTCACGTGTTGTGGTAGTTCAGTAACAAAATGAGGCCTTGGATCAGAGCGTCTTAATGTCAGTTTAGTACCTGAGACATACCTTGAAGTCGTGCCAGAAAAACAAAATGAATGGCAGTGTGCAGAGCGTGCTGGAAAACAATGTTTCAAACAACGACATAGGGTCACAGGGAGCGTCTCTTACGAGTTACAGCATAGTCTGTGGGCGGTCATCATCCTACAGTATGTGTGATGCAACCTTAAACTGACTTCTGCAATTGATCAAAAGCTGTATATTTAACAGGATTGTCCCGCATAGGCAACTGTAGCAGTTTGACAAGTAAATTCGATGATGGACTGGGATTCCTATTAGGACTGCTACGTGGAATGTTATTCTGGGAAGCATTGTGACAACTGTCTCTGCGCCAGATCCACATCGCAGCTATGCGTCATCGCATGAGCAATGACGCCTAGGTGAGTTTTATATCGGGTAAAGATAGTAGAGCTTTTATAGTTCGTAATTTTTCTCTGTTAGATGGTGCAGAATAACAATGATAGCACGTTGGGCTGATAGATTTGAATGTACACGGATCTGCTTCGGTCTGTACTATCTGTATCTCGTTTGGAGACATGCCACATTTCACACATTTCCACCGAATGGTGAAAACACGGTCCTGTTGCACTTACTCAGATTGTTCTGTTTCTACATGTATTGCAAAAGGTGGTGGATATGGTTTTCTCCGACTTCTGCTCAGTTCCGACTTCAAATGGAACGATCACATGCACAAAGCTGTACAAATGGGATCAATTGCAAGATGCATAGGGACTGACTAAACCCAAGTCCTAATTTAACTGCAGCAGACAGGTTCGAGGATTTCGAGGAAGATGACTTGTTGCGAGATATGAGAATGCCAGAAATATGATTGAGTAGTGACTGTAATCATTAAAGTAATTGTCAATAGGTTCTAATGCAGGTATGTGCTTGAATGGAAAGACCTGATCCAAATCATGGACATCATTTCTAGCGGACAGCGTAACCCTAGAGATCCCAGAAGCTAGTGTACATTTTCTTATGACCTCTATCAGCACATCGTCTACTACTACTTCTCAATCAGTCATCGCCTATAGCTCGGTGGATGTATCGCAGAACCTCTGATATGGTATCAAGACAGAATAGGCCACAAATACTATAGAATTATCTAGCTGGAGTGGTGTAAGGGAGTCGCAAATACCGATTACATACCACGTTCCTTAGCCGAATGTTATCAGAAGGTTGCATTGTGGGCTACGTGTTGGTCTAATAATACACATTCCTACGTTTGCTGTCATGGTATTTGTTCAAAAAAAAAAAAAAAAAAGAACCTCATTCAGAGGTAATGTCGTACCTCGATTTGTAACATGGATACTTGTGTGCAGCACTAGAAACAAGACCACTTGTCATGGTAACACAGTAGTTGTTGCGATTGTGTTTTTTTAACATCTGGCAAATTACGTCTCTCTTTCTAAGACACAGTGGTAACACTCACAAGGAAAACCTAAAAGTCATGCCCACCCATCGTTGATTTTCGGTCAGTAATGTTTTGCATCATGTGGAATCATTTATTGGTCTTTTGTTATACTTAGTAGTAGAGTGGGGTGCTTGACATATTCGCATTTGAGCATCAGGTTGGGTTGGGTTGTTTGGGGGAGAATACCAGACAGCTAGGTCATGGGTCTCATCGGATTATGAAAGGACAGGAAAGGAAGTCGGACGAACCCTTTCTAAGGAACCATCCCGGCATTTGCCTGGAGCGATTTAGGGAAATCACGGAAAACCTAAATCAGGATGGCCAGACGCCGGATTGAACAGTTGTCGTCCTGAATGCGAGTCCAGTGTTGAGCATCAGGCTTATAACGTATGTGTTTGTCTTCCGACATGTGTAAAGGAAAAACTATTTCCAGTCGTAAGAAAGGTACGGATATTTCCATTTTCAGAGCCACAACCTTAAGTAGGGCGTATTTCCGATACTTCACTCATTGTCGAATGCCATTAAATTGAGACAGCGATTATAACATTTAATTGTAAGTATAATGATACAACATATATGTGATCGGTTTTCCAGAATGATTCCGTGTATACGTGGCCTGTGGTGGGAATGATTTATGTTTACCATTAATTGCAGCAGCCGTCCGAATGCAGAGGCATTTTGTAGTATAGGAATGTATCTGAGTTAACTTTGCCGTCGTCTATACGACCGAATAGGGAACTAATACTTAGTATGTGTTGGGTGGATTTAGTGATCAGGTGGAAATTTGAGAAGATTGTGTATGGAGGTGCGTTTGCACTGGACCATTAATCCCTCCCATGTAAATTGTTGGGTAGAATGCTTGTGCACATTTCGCGCATTTATTTAGTTGAGAGAACAGCCAGTCATAATGCTCGATTCATTCACATCCTTTGTGCTGGGATATAGGAGCCTCTGCATAGCAGAGGGAAAGTGAGTGTGTGTTGAAATCAGGAAGGGTAACACGTGATGCACTGGGTACCACGTTAGGTCCGCGAGGAAGACTGCATTCGACGTTATTCTACGTTATTCTAGTAAACAGGTTCTGTTAGGGCAAGAATTTTCGTGCATACAAGGTGAGACATCAGGAAAGCGAGCGTTAACTATTTCTGGGACACTATACAATTTCCGCAAGTTCGACTGAGTTCTTATTTTCTGCATAGTCACATGACATCAGTATAAGATTAAGAACCTTGTTACATGCGCTTGCAAAGGTTTGTAGCTACGCACATGTGCACTTCCCAGCGTTGCATCAGTCATGCTGGGCAGTTAAGCAGCGTTAAACGCGTGTCTCATGTCGTGTTAGGTCCAATGCACCCTGTGCTACTCTGGGAAGCATTGGAAAATCTTTCTCGGTGCTCTACCGTACCACAGCTATGGGTCCAGCGCGCGTTTGAGTTCTGCGACATCAGTATTAACACTCGAGGAATTCTGATTGTATACATGAAAATAGACCCAACTTCCACCTGCAGCTGTGTGAGAGCGGTGGCTCGTGCTGCCTTGCGTCTGGCGGTGGCTCCTTCGGCGGCTGTTGTGGGGGCGTCATCAGGCGTCGAGTGGCAGGATGTGTTTTTTTAGCAGTCTTTTGTTTAAACTATTTTTTTTGTCATCAGTTTACTGACTGGTTTGATGCGGTCCGACACGAATTCCTTTCCTGTGCTAATCTCTTCATCTCAGACTAGCACTTGCAACCTACGTCCTCAATTATTTGCTTGACGTATTCCGATCTCTGTCTTCCTCTACAGTTTTTGCCCTCTACAGCTCCCTCTAGTACCATGGAAATCATTCCCTCATGTCTTAGCAGATGTCCTATCATCCTGTCCCTTCTCCTTATCAGTGTTTTCCACATATTCCTTTCCTCTCCTATTCTGCGTAGAATCTCCTCATTCCTTACCTTATCAGTCCACCTAATTTTCAACATTCGTCTATAGCACCACATCTCAAATGCTTCGATTCTCTTCTGTTCCGGTTTTCCCACAGTCCATGTTTCACTACCATACAATGCTGTACTCCAGACGTACATGCTCAGAAATTTCTTCCTCAAATTAAAGCCGGTATTTGATATTAATAGACTTCTCTTGGCCAGAAATGCCTTTTTTGTCATAGCGAGTCTGCTTTTGATGTCCTCCTTGCGCCGTCCGTCATTGGTTATTTTACTGCCTAGGTAGCAGAATTCCTTAACTTCATTGACTTCGTGACCATCAATCCTGATGTTAAGTTTCTCGCTGTTCTCATTTCTACTACTTCTCATTACCTTCGTCTTTTTCCGATTTACTCTCAAACCATACTGTGTGCTCATTAAACTGTTCATTCCGTTCAGCAGATCATTTAATTCTTCTTCACTTTCACTCAGGATAGCAATGTCATCAGCGAATCGTATCATTGATATCCTTTCGCCTTGTATTTTAATTCCACTCCTGAACCTTTCTTTTATTTCCATCATTGCTTCCTCTATGTACAGATTGAAGAGTAGGGTCGAAAGGCTACAGCCTTGTTTTACTCCCTTCGTAATACGAGCACTTCGTTCTTGATCGTCCACTCTTATTATTCCCTCTTGGTTGTTGTACATATTGTATATGACCCGTCTCTCCCTATAGCTTACCCCTACTTTTTTTTCAGAATCTTGAACAGCTTGCACCATTTTATATTGTCGAACGCTTTTTCCAGGTCGACAAATCCTATGAACGTGTCTTGATTTTTCTTTAGCCTTGCTTCCATTATTAGCCGTAACGTCAGAATTTCCTCTCTCGTACCTTCACTTTTCCTAAAGCTGAACTGATCGTCGCCTAGCGCATTCTCAATTTTCTTTTCCGTTCTTCTGTATATTATTCTTGTAAGCAGCTTCGATGCATGAGCTGTTAAGCTGATTGTGAGATAATTCTCGCACTTGCCAGCTCTTGCCGTCTTCGGAATTGTGTGGATGATGCTTTTCCGAAAGTCAGATGGTATGTCGCCAGACTCATATAGTCTACACACCAACGTGAATAGTCGTTTTGTTGCCACTTCCCCTATTGATTTTAGAAATTCTGATGGAATGTTATCTATCCCTTCTGCCTTATTTGACCGTAAGTCCTCCAAAGCTCTTTTAAATTCCGATTCTAAACTATACTCCATCGATTTCACCGACCAACAAGACGCTGAAAATGAAGAAAAACTACTCCATACAAGTGAAGAATACAGATTTAATTAATTTACATTTCTTTTATATCAATGTGGTGTTAGCGATGCAGTAGTTAATGGAAGGGAGTGCGTGAGTGCGAGACTTGGAGCAGAAGAGTAGGCTATTCGCAGAACACTACATTAATTTGCATAATTTTTAAGTAAAACGCCGTACAATAGTTTAAGGGGATGGGTGACAAATAAGAATGCGCCAGATATGGCGTTCAAAAGCATGCGAAATTCCAAAAGTGTGCCGGAAAATGTTGGGAGGACATAACTGATTACTATTCCTTGCAGATTCTACTTATGTCTTCTTAAACTAAATCGTTACTCTTCCATGTGCTGACTCTCTAATGTCCTTAATTTGACAACAGAAACCTATACACTCTTCCAAAATTGAGAGAATAAATTAATATTTATAAAGTCCACTAAGTATAAATTAAAAATAATTAAAGAGGAGAGTTATTCCATAAACCTCAACTCCATTCTAACACTACCTCCCTCAATAGTCTTAAAAAGTACAAAGTCCCAATGTTCCAACCAGCTTAAGTATGCTTTGCTTTGTACTGTAATGACAAGAATGGCTTCACAATTATCTCACTTTCTTACGTAAGAAGATACATTTTATCTTGAGATATATCATGCATTCGTGATAAAACACATTTTTTCAGTTTCATAAATTGCTAGATAAACGTACAATAATGGGTAATTGGAGACATGTTTGTAAAAACAGGGCGTTCCATGTCTGTCAAGAAATTCCAATTAGAATAAATATTTTCAGATATTTCATTTTTAAATTGGCAGTTATTCTCATTTGTGACACAATTAATATTAAACTGACAATGAGAAATAACATTAACTCAATGAGTCATCAGGAACAACTCCTCCGAACAAAAACTGATGGGAACGAGTTATTGAAGAGTGATTACTTTAACCGGTTCTTCGGGCTGGAGAGTCATTCTATATGTGGTGAGTGGATTGTGAGACGCCGTCGTAGAATTTGAGGCACGCACGAACGACTGTGGGACTCCGGAGGACATATCAAACCTTCCCGAGTCGAAATCTCTCATTTGGAAGAGTGAGTAAATTCCTCCAAAATTCGTACATAAGGCCTTGCTCTTGAAAGCTATACAGGAGGTTCAGCACATCCCTTACTCCGTCCTAAAGACTCAGAAAAAACGAGGCGAAAACAAAATCACTCATGGGTAGCGTTAGCGTCCTCAGACGAAAACGTAAGCAAACCGGAGGACTGGGAATTGAAGAGGACTGCATAATGGTTCGAATCCATTCAGACTGTAATGGAACACGAGAGTTCAGATAATCATTGTCCCTCATGTACAAATACCTCTAGAGAGGGCAGCACTGTCCAGAAATTCAGTCATATGTAACAACCGAACATACCGGCCGCCAAAAAAACATTAATTTCTGTCCAGCATACATGTAACACAAGTCCTGGTAAATCATAGAAAATAACACAACATTGCATTCTTCAATCAGGTATTCTGTCCATAGAGTTTGTAACTGGAATCGGGAAATCACAATCACATAAACAAACACACATTTAAACGTATAAAATGACGAAATAGTCTGAGTCTGCTGCAAGGTACACAAAGGAAATAAGGGGAAAGACATAAAAATAAAAAACACGAATACACTGTTCACTTTTGTATTACGTCACTCGGTAAGGGACAGAGCTTGCAGATTGATTTCTTGAAAGCCCTTGCGCTGTGCGAATAGTGGCCACTCGCACCATTACATCGCTCCCACGGGTACTCCTTCAATGAGGGTCAGCTTCCAACATAAGGGTGGCAGGTTATCTTCTCTTACCATGACCAATGCACCAGGGTGCACATTCTGACTAGGGACCATCCACTTAGCCCGCCACAGCAGATGATGCAGGTAGTCAGATGACCAGCGCTGCCAAAAGATCTGGAAGCCTTTCTGCAGAGTTTCCACCTTGTGAGCAAGCTCAGGTACCTAGATCGGGCTGAGGGTTGCTTGTGACTGCGGTTCCTATTGGGAAATGACCTGTAGTGGGGGCTTGTGGATCATTAGGATTGCAAGACGGTGGCGTGAGCGTTAAAGCAAGCCTCAAACTGGAAAGTCAGGATTGCCAACCCTTTGAAAGTTGGACGTATGGTTCCTATCGTTCGCCAGAAGTGGTACTTGAAAGACTTCACTCCAGCTTCCCTTATTCCACCGAAGTGTGGTGACGCAAGAGGAATGAAGTACCAGTCGGTGCCTTCTTCGCGCATAAAGCTTTTCACGTGTGTCTGCTGATAATGAATGCTCACAGCAACCTGTAACTCGCGAAGTTCCCAACTAACTCCAATGCAGTTTTTCCCATTGTCACTGAACAAATTTTGGCACCTACCCCGCCGTGAAACAAAGCTTCTGAGGGCCGACAGGAATGCTTCAGTCGCCATTTTGCCAACTAACTCCAAATGCACTGATCGTGTAGCCAAGCACACCCAGAACAACGTAGCACTTTTCCTTTAATTTGGATTTCCATGAGCCTGTTTTCACATAGAACGGTCCTGCGTAATCAATCCCACAATTGAAGACAGGCCTCACAGCTTCTACATGTGGGCGTGGTAGGTCTCCCATAACCTGTTGTGCAGGATTCGGCTTTAATTGCTGACAAGTCCAGCACTGATGCAGAACACGCTGAACTGCACTTCCTTCTGTTAGGTATCCAGTATTGCTTTCTGAGAGACGTAAGCAACAGTTAACAATCTGTCGGAAAGGCGACGATGTTCACTTTCCACTATTAATCGTGTGAGATGGTTAAGTGGGAATACGAGTCGATGCTTCTCCCCATATGACAGATCACCATTTTGTAGCTTGCCTCCAACGCGCGGCAGTCCGCAGCTCGTGGTCGTGCGGTAGCGTTCTCGCTTCCCGCCCCCCGTGTTCCCGGGTTCAATTCCCGGCGGCGTCTGGGATTTTCTCTGCCTCGTGATGACTGGGCATTGTGTGATGTCCTTAGGTTAGTTAGGTTTAAGTAGTTCTAAGTACTAGGGGACTGAGACCATAGATGTTAAGTCCCATAGTGCTCAGAGCCATTTGAACCATTTTTAGCCAACCCGCATTGCGGATATGATAAAGTGATTTGAGCATGCTATTTTTATCCACTAGCTTTATAGTCTTAAACTGGTAGATTTACTTTGCGTATGTATCTTCTTGTGCTATCCTAACACACTGTACCAAAGCGTCCTGCAGTTCATTACGAGACAGTTCAGCAATTACTCTCTTTTCCTTTGCAGTCTTGCAGTTATTAATGAATCTAAGACAGCTGTAATTGTGACAACTTAGAATCGACGGACGATACCGTCTTGAATTGCTCTGCTGATGTGGCAGGGGATTTGAGCCCTTTCTTCTGGCAGCTCCGGGACATCAGAATCACTAGAGGTGTCTATACAGGTCATGAAGAGATGTCTTCCTTAAGCCAAGCTGGTCCTTCCCTCCACAGGCTGTTTTCTTGCAGGTCTGCAGGAGACGCTCCTCGCGAAGTCAAATCAGCTGAGTTTTCCATTGTAGATACAGGGTTTCACTTTGCAGCTGCTGTATTTTCCTGTATCTCAGCAACACGATTCCCCATAAATGTCTTCCACCGTGTGAGTGGAGACGCGAGCCATGCCATTACGTTGGATGAGTCAGTCCACAAGTAAGTTCGTTCTATGTCTCTACCCAGCGAGCGAACAACATGCTGCAGTAGTCGCGACAGCAAGAGAGCACCACAGAGTTCCACGTGAGGTAAGGACAACTTTCTCAGTGGAGAAACTCGTGTCTTGGAGCTTAATAATTTGACGCATGTGATTCCATGATGATTAGTTGAACGAACATACACAGGGTGTTACAAAAAGGTACGGCCAAACTTTCAGGAAACATTCCTCACACACAAATAAAGAAAAGGTGTTATGTGGACATGTGTCCGGAAACGCTTAATTTCCATGTTACAGCTCATTTTAGTTTCGTCAGTATGTACTGTACTTCCTCGATTCACCGCCAGTTGGCCCAATTGAAGGAAGGCAATGTTGACCTCGGTGCTTGTGTTGACATGCGACTCACTGCTCTACAGTACTAGCATCAAGCACGTCAGTACGTAGCATCAACAGGCTTAGTGTTCATCACGAACGTGGTTTTGCAGTCAGTGCAATGTTTAGAAATGCGGAGTTGGCTGATGCCCATTTGATGTATGGATTAGCACGGGGCAAAAGCTGTGGCTCGGTACGTTTGAATGGAGACAGATTTCCAGAACGAAGGTGTCCCGACAGGAAGACGTTCGAAGCAATTGATCGGCGTCTTAGGGAGCACGGAACATTCCAGCCTATGACTCGCCACTGGGGAAGACCTAGAACGACGACGACACCTGCAATGTACGAGGCAATTCTTCGTGCAGTTGACGATAATGTCAACGTCACAGAAGTTGCTGCTGTTCAAAGTAACGTTGGTTGGTTAGTTGTTTGGGGGAAGAGACCAAACAGCGAGGTCATCGGTCTCATCGGATTAGGGAAGGACGGGGAAGGAAGTCGGCCGTGCCCTTTCAGAGGAAACATCCAGGCATTTGAGTAGAGCGATTTAGGGAAATCACGGAAAACCTAAATCAGGATGGCCGGACGCGGGATTGAACCGTCGTCCTCCCGAGTGCGAGTCCAGTGTGCTAACCACTGCGCCACCTCGCTCGGTACAAGGTAACGTTGACCACGTCACTGTATGGAGAGTGCTACGGGAGAACCAGTTGTTTCCGTACCATGTACAGCGTGTGCAGGCACTATCAGCAGCTGATTGGCCTCCACGGGTACACTTCTACGAATGGTTCATCCAGCAATGTGTCAATCCTCATTTCAGTGCAATTGTTCTCTTTACGGATGAGGCTTCATTCCAACGTGATCAAATTGTAAATTTTCACAATCAACATGTGTGGGCTGACGAGAATCCGCACGCAATTGTGCAATCACGTCATCAACACAGATTTTCTGTGTACGTTTGCACAGGCATTGTCTTGATTGGGCCCCATGTTCTTCCACCTACGCTCAATGGAGCACGTTATCATGATTTCATACGGGATACTCTACCTGTGCTGCTAGAACATGTGCTTTTACAAGTACGACACAACATGTGGTTCATGCACGATGGAGCTCCTGCAAATTTCAGTCGAAGTGTTAATACGCTTCTCAACAACAGATTCGCTGATCGATGGATTGGTAGAGGCGGACCTATTCCACGACCTCCACGCTCTCCTGACCTCAACCCTCTTGACTTTCATTTATGGGGGCATTTGAAAGCTCTTGTCTACGCCACCCCGGTACCAAATGTAGAGACTCTTCGTGCTCGTATTGTGGACGGCTGTGATACAATACGCCATTCTCCAGGGCTGCATCAGCGCATCAGGGATTCCATGCGACGGAGGGTGGATGCATGTATCCTCGCTAACGGAGGACATTTGGAACATTTACTGTAACAAAGTGTTTGAAGTCACGCTGGTACGTTCTGTTGCTGTGTGTTTCCATTCCATGATTAATGTGGTTTGAAGAGAAGTAATAAAATGAGCTCTAATATGGATAGCAAGCGTTTCCGGACACATGTCCACATAACATATTTTCTTTCTTTGTGTGTGAGGAATGTTTCCTGAAATTTCGGCCGTACCTTTTTGTAACACCCTTTATACAACTGCTGTAGGCCTTCTCTGAAGCATCGCAGAATCCGTGCAGTTGAATGCTGACAAGTTCTCCTTCTGTAATGACTCTCCGATAGACAAGAATATTTTCTATCATACGAAACACTCTGTATAGTGTCTGCCATATGCAATTGAACTCTTGAGGCAAGGGCGTCGTCCCATGTTAACTGAAGCTGCCGTAGACGTTGCAACAAGATTTTGAATGTGGTAACAGTGAAACTGATTAATTCCACAGGATCAAAAATAGATGACGTGACAGCCAGTACAATGCATTTTATGAAGCTGTAGACCTTACGTGCTGACTTGACATTATTCACAATTTGGAACTGATCAGCAGCTGAGTGCCAGAGTAAACCTAAAGTTTTAATACCTTCGCCGTTACCAAGCCAGAAGGCTACTTGTATCTCTCTTTGTTCTGAGGGGATGTTTTCGAGGGATTCCACACTGTTACTGGACCACTTCCGTAATGAGAAACGACCTTTCCTCAAAAGCTTCGTGATATCTTGGTGGACTTTTTTCAGCCTCTACTATATCGCAACCTGAGATACAATCATCCACATAGAAGTCATTAGCAAGAATGTTTGCTGCCTTGTTACATCTGCCCTCTTCATGAGCTAATTGTAACAGACAACGTACTGCAATAAAAGGTGCACAGGCCATTCCGTATGTGACTGTCTTTAACGGATATTCCTGTAGTGGTGCAGATCTATCACTCCTCCACAGTATTTGTCGGAAGGGGCGATCTTCATCCGCTGCCAGAACGTGTCGATACATCTTCTCTATGTCAGCTGTGAAGGCAGTGCGAGGCATGCGGAAGCGTAAATTATGGAGCACAAATCATGTTGACTCGTTGGGTCGACTATCAACAAACTGTTTAGCGACAAATTAGAGCTCATTTTGGCCGAAAAATCAAAAACTACTCGTGTTTTGGTAGTCGAGCTGGCTTCCTTAAGAACTGCATGCTGTGGCATGTAGTGGGAAATGGCAGCAGGTGTAGCTACTGGTTACGTATGACCTAAGTCCTCATAGTACCTCATAGCGTGGTCTGAGGCGTCTTTGACACGGTTCGGCGCCCGTGTTCCCTGGTTCGATTCCCGGCGGGGTCAGGGATTTTGTCTGCCTCGTGATGGCTGGGTGTTGTGTGATGTCCTTAGGATAGTTAGATTTCAGTAGTTCTAACTTCTAGGGGACTGATGACCATAGATGTTAAGTCCCATAGTGCTCAGAGCCATTTGAACCATTTGAACACGGTTCGGGTGGCTCTCCACGTCGGAGGTTGCAGTCCACCCTCGGGCATGGGTGTGCGTGTTGTCCTTAGAGTAAGTTAGTTTAAGTTAGATTAAGTAGTGTGTAAGCCTAGGGACCGATGACCTTAGCAGTTTGGTCTCATAGGGACTTACCACAAATTACCAAATTCCCTCATAAACTTTCTGTAGCTTTCTTTAAGCTTCGGATGTTCCGCCAGTTGCAGTTCAACTGAGAGAAGCGTTTTGCTGCAGTGTTGAAAGATTCGCCTAATTTACTTGGCTCTTCGCGAAACGGAAGATGGACAACAAATCTGCCTGTGGAATTTTTCGTTGTGTGTTGCACGAAGTGAGCTTCACATTGTCTCTCTCCTTTCGTCTTTATATCAGTATTTAATTCTTCTATCTCGCAGAATTTCTGCAAGAGTGTTTGAACATCACTGTTCGTTTTTACAACGCACGACACGACCGGCCGCCTTGACAAAATGTTGTGCTCTACCGTTTGATACTGACCAGATACGACCCAACCTAGTTCTGTCTCTTGAAGCGCAGGATGCTCAGTTCCTACGGAGATAGTCCTTGATTTGTGAATGTATGGACAAAATTCTGCTCCTCGCAACACGTCGATCTTTCCAGGTGACCAAAACTCTGTACCAGCGAGTTGTACATTTAGCAAATGCCACGAACTGGCATTTTTCGGGCAAGGTGTCGGTTATCTTTGGCAAAACTAACCATTGGATAGATGTCAAAGTTGCTTACACAGGGGCCCACTACTATAGACGTGGTGTTATTGTTTCTGAGCGGGTTGCACCTATTCCTTGCTTCCTTTTAAATTACCCACATGTTATTCCCCCCCCCCCCTTCTCCCCCTCCCCCCCAGTAACAACACTCCTAGCCCGGAACACTTTACTTCTACCCCATAACGTGACCCAAAAGTGTAAAGACTTGCAGTGTTGAGACAGACGTGAAAAGCGAATAAGAGGAGCAGTGATAATGCCAGTGCCTCGTGATGACTGGGTGTTGTGTGCTGTCCGTAGGTTAGTTAGGTTTAAGTAGTTCTAAGTTCTAGGGGACTGATGACCTCAGAAGTTAAGTCCCATAGTGCTCAGAGCCATTTGATAATGCCAGTGAAATAAATATAAATCGTGGATCAAGAATACCGTCCTATTTGGTATTAAAGCCAATGACACTCTTTGTTTCTTTGTTTACCAGAAGTTGTTTACAAGTTGTCTGGTTAATAATGCTACTAACAGGGATAACATATTTAAGACCGCTGCACTCACATGTTATTGACAGTACCCACATTTATGAAACCAATTTCACTGCATAGAATGTCACCCTTCTGATCAATATCACTCAAAGGAAAATGTTGTATTCGGCGTATTGTGTGAAACTTCAAATTAATGTCATCTGTGACATGCAGTCACTGTGGGGAACACATAATGACTGAAAACTTAATGCTTTAATAATTTACCAGTAGAATTCTGATTCAGTAAAAAACCGATTTCCACGAACAAAGAATCTTCAAACTTCCGATTATTTTGCAAATGTCTTTTTGTTTTAAATATTTGACATTAATCACGTAAGCGAGAACAAGTTTAGAAAATTTTCAATTTATCTACATCTGCATACATACTCCACAGGCTACCGTACGGTGCGTGGCGGACGGTACGTTTTACCACAACTAATCGTTTCCTTTCCTGTTGCACTCCCAGATAGAGAGAGGAAAAAACGACTATCTATATGCCTCTCGTGGTTCATGTGTTGGCGACAGTAGGAGCTTCCTGCAGTCAGCTTCAAATACCGGTTCTTCAAACATTCTCAGTAATATTCTTCGAAATCAAAGTTTTCTTGTCTCCAGGGATTCTCACTTGAGCTTCTGAAGCATGTGCGGAACACTAGCATGCTGACCGAACCTAACGGTAACAAATCTAGCATTTCGTCTCTGAACTGCTTCGAAGTCTATTTTCAATCCGATCTGGCGCGAATCCCAAACACTCCGGCATAACTCAAGAACAGGTCGCACTACCGTCCTATATGCGGTCTCCTTTATAGATAAACCACGCTTTTGCAAAATTCTCCCAATAAACCGAAGTCGACCATTCGCCTTCCCTACCAAAATCATCACATGCTCATTCCATTTCATATCGCTTCACAACTTTACGCCCAGATATTCAAACGACTTGACTTTGTCAAGCAGGGTATTGCTAATGCCTTATCCGAATATTACGGGTTTGTTTTTTCTAGACATCCTCATTAACTTACATTTTTCTACGTTAAGACCCAGCTGCCATTCGTCACAACTACTAGAAATTTTGTCTACGTTAACCTGTATCAACCTACAGCCACTTATCCTCGACACCTTCCAGATATATAGAAAAGACCAAAGGTCCTACCACACTTCCCTGGGGCACTCCCGATGTTACCCCTGTCTGCGATGGACACTCGCCTTCATGGACTACATACTGGGTTCTATTACTTAAGTCTTCAAGCCAGTGACACATCTCGGAGCCTATTCCGTATCCACGTACTTTCGTTAACAGTCTGCGGTGGAGTACCGTATCGAATGCTTTCTGCAAATCTAGAAATATGGAATCTTCTTGTTGCCCTTCATCTATAGTTCGCATTTTATGATGTGAGAAAACAGCAAGCTGGGATTCGAAAGCTCGATGCTTTCTAAAGCCGTGCTGATTCGTGGACATAACCTTTTCGGTCTCTAGGAAATTTATTAAATTCGAACTCATAATATCTTCAAGAATTCTGCAGAAAATTAAGTTAACGATATTGGTCTGTAATTTTATATTTAAAGTATGTTGCAGGTCGTTAAGTGATCTCACAGTCAAACACTGGATAAGTACAGTCTAGGTAATTTGCTTTTTGTTTTAAGCAAAAGATAGTTTTTCATGGGGTGGGTGGGTGATTTGGGGGAGGAGACCAGATAGCGAAGTCATCGGACTCATCGGATTAGGGAAGGATGGGGAAGGAAGTCGGCCGTGCCCTTTCAAAGGAACCATCCCGGCATTTGCCTGGAGCGATTTAGGGAAATCACGGAAAACCTAAATCAGGATGGCCGGACGCGGGATTGAACCGTCGTCCTCCCGAACATAGTTTGCAGGAACTCGCTATGTGTTTCATTCTGAAACATGGGCTGAATGCAATCTGGGTATCTGTGCTCAGTGAACTACGCTATTTCTAACTGTACTTAATAAGTAAATTATGACTGCATTTTCAATTTTTAATTTCGGGCAATAATCATCAAAAATATTGAAAGTCAAATTTTTCTTGCTCTAGAAGCCGTCGGATAAGCAACCTGTAATTGATGCTGGGTGTCAATGCTCTCCTGGTTAGCCATTTAGTAATACCGGCAACGGTAGTTCATGTATACATGCCGACGTCACAAGCAAGTGATGAAGAGACAGAGAAAGTATATGGGATACTGAACGGGTAATTCAGTACGTAAAGGGATGTGAAAATCTAATAGTCATGGGAGACTGGAAGCGGGTGTAGGCAAACGAGTAGAAGAAAGAGTTCTGGGAGAATATGGGCTTGGTAGTAGGCACGAGAGAGGAGGAAGACTGAGATCTGTGACAAATATCAGCTAGTAATAGCGAGTACTCTCTTCAGGAGTCACAAGAGAAGGACGTATACTTGGAAAAGGCCGAGATATACGGAAAGGTTTCAGTTATGTTACATCATGGCCAGGCAGAGATTCCGAAATCAGATACCGGATTGTAGTGCGTACCCAGGAGCAGATACAGACCATTTCAATTTAGCAGTAATGAAGAGTGTGCTGTAGTTTAAGAAACTGGTCAGGAGGAAGCAATTCACAAAAAAGTCGGATACGGAAATACTAGGGCATGAAGAGACACGCTTGAATTTTTTTGAGGCTGTAGATATTGTGATTATGAATAGCTCAGTAGGCAGTTCAGTTGCAGAGGAAAGTAAATCTCTAATCACAGAAATTCGAGAGAAAAACATAGTTACCAGGAAGGTAACTGCAGAGGAACCATGGGCAACAGAAGTACTTCCGTTGTTCGACGAAACAAGGAAATATAAAAACGTACACGAACCTTCAGAATATGTTCAAATGTGTGTGAAATCTTATAGAGACTTAACTGCTAAGGTCATCAGTCCCTAAGCTTACACACTACATAACCTAAATTATCCTAAGGACAAACACACACTCCCATGCCCTCGGGAGGACTCGAACCTCCGCCGGGACCAGCCGCACAGTCCATGACTGCAGCGCCTGAGACCGCTCGTCTAATCCCGCGCGGCCCTTCAGAATATTGAAATACAAGTACTTCGGAATGAAATAAATAGGAATTGCAGGAATCTAAGGCAAATTGACTGCATAAAAATGTGAATAAATCGAAAAAGAAATGATTGCAGAAGGACTGACGTAGCATACAGAAATTGAAACGTTAAGTGAACTTAAAAGCAGGGGCGGTAACTCTAACAATGCAGTGGGAATTCCACTGTTAAGGACAGAGGAAAGAACTCGTAGGTGGAAAGTGTACGCTGAAAGACTCTACAAGGGAGATGTCTTGTCTGATCACGCGATAGAGGAAGAAACAAGTGTCGATATAGAAGAGATACAGGACCCAATATTAGAATCAGAAATTAATGGGGCATTGGACGATTTAAGAACAAATTAGGCAAAAGGGATAGATGGAATTCCATTGCAATTTCTAAAATCATTACGGGAAGTGGTAACAAAACGCCTATTCATGCTTGCGTGTAGAATGTCTTACAATTTCAGGCCACATACCGTTAGAATTTCGGAAAAAAGTCATCCACACAGTGCTTAAGAAAGCAAAAGCCTTCAAGTATAAAATTTTTCTTACAGTCGCTTTAGTAGTTCATGCATCCAAGTTTCTTATAAGAACAACGTACAGAAAATAGAAAAGAACTCAGGATCACTTAGCCAACGATCAGTTTGAGTTTAGAAAAGGTAAAGGCTCCAGAGAGGCAGTTCTGATGTTGCGGTTGATAATGAAAGCAAGACTGAAGGAAAATCAAAACACACTCATAGGATCTGTCTACATGGAAAAGCGTTTGACAACGTAACATCTTGCAAAATGTTCGAAATTCTGAAAAAAATAGGGATACACTATAGCGAAAGGCAAATGATACACAATATCTACAAGAACCAAGAAGTAAAAATAAGAGTGAAAGACTACGAACTAAGTGCTCGTATTAAAAACGGTTAAAACAGGGACGCAGACTTTAACCCCTACCGTTCAATCTATACGCCGAAGAAGCAACGACGAAAATAAAAGAAAGGTTCAAGCGTGCGATTAAAATTGAACAGTAGCCACAAGATGTTTGTGTTGCAATTTCACCAGATATGTAAGACACTCTATACTAGGTGAAACTATCAACAAACTGTATATAACAGAGGCCTTCAGTGATTAAAGTAAAATGTTGTCAAACAAAGCAAAGTAGGCATTGAGCACGAAGACACTGAGCATAAAGAAAACTGCTTAACTGGCAGAGTGTCTTCGTGCCCAGTGCCTATTTTCCTTGGTACAGACAAGCCGTCGTGTGAATTACTTTTAAACACATTACCCAAAAACTGTCTTGAGCAGATAAATCGACAGCCAACGTAAAATGGAAATATTTTAGATCTGGTAGCCACGAACAGACCAGACATCATCGACGGTGTCAGTGTTGAGACAGGGATGAGTGATCATGATGTTGTCATCACGACTATGGTTAAGAAAGTTAAAAAGTCGGTCAAGAAGGCTAGGAGAGTATTCTTATGAGAAAGAGCAGATAAGCAGTTGTTAGCATCCGACTTAGTAAATGAATCGACTTCATTTACTTCCGGTAAGATGGACGAGGAAGAATTATGGGCAAATTTTAAACACATTGTAAATCACGCATTGGAGAAGTATGTGCCGAAAAAGTGGATTACGGACGGAAAAGACACACCGTGGTTTAACAGCGCAATTCGGAGAATGCTCAGGAAGCAAAGGCAGTTGCACTCGAGGTACAAGAAAGATCGGGAGAATGAGGACAGGCAAAAGTTAGTAGAGATTCGTGCTGCTGTAAAAAGGGCGATGAACGAAGCATTCAACTACTACCACCGTCATACCTTAGCAAAAGATCTTGCTGAAAACCCAAGGAAATTCTGGTCTTACGTAAAATCGGTAAGCGGGTCGAAGGCTTCCATCCAGTCACTCACTGATCAGTCTGGCCTGGCAACGGAAGACAGCAAAACGAAAGCTGAAATTGTAAATTTAGCATTTGAAAAATCTTTCACGCAGGAGGATCGTACAAACATACCGCCGTTTCAGTCTCGTACAGATTCCCGTATGGAGGACATAGTGATAGAAATCCCTGGTGTTGTGAAGCAGCTGAATGGGTTGAAAATAAATAAATCGCCAGGTCCTGATGGGATTCCAATTCCGTTTTACAGAGAGTACTCTACTGCATTGGCTCCTTACTTAGCTTGCATTTATTGCGAATCTCTTGCCCAACGTAAAGTCCCGAGCGACTGGAAAGAAGGGTAGAAGGGTAGAAGGTTGGATCTTCAAAATTACAGATTTGTTGCAGGATTCTCGAAGATATTCTCAGTTCGAATATAATGAATTTCCTTGAGACAGAGAAGTTGTTGTCCATGCCTCAGCACGGCTTTAGAAAGCATCGCTCTTGCGAAACGCAACTCGCCCTTTTTTCACATGATATCTTGCGAACCATGGATGAAGAGTATCAAACTGATGCCATATTCCATGACTTCCGGAAAGCGTTTGACTCGGTGCCCCACTGCAGACTCCTAACTAAGGTACGAGCATATGGAATTGGTTCTCAAGTATGTGAGTGTCTCGAAGAATTCTTAAGTAATAGAACCCAGTACGTTGTCCTCGATGGTGAGTGTTCATCGGAGGTGAGGGTATCATCTAGGGTGCCCCAGGGAAGTGTGGTAGGTCCGCTGTTGTTTTCTATCTACATAAATGATCTTTTGGATAGGGTGGATAGCAATGTACGGCTGTTTGCTGATGATGTTGTGGTGTACGGGTAGGTGTCGTCGTTGAGTGACTGTAGGAGAATACAAGGTGACTTGGACAGGATTTGTGATTGGTGTAAAGAATGGCAGCTAACTCTAAATATAGATAAATGTAAATTAATGCAGATGAATAGGAAAAAGAATCCTGTGATGTTTGAATACTCCATTAGTAGCGTAGCGCTCGACACAGTCACGTCGATTAAATATTTGGGCGTAACATTGCAGAGCAATATGAAGTGGGACGAGCATGTAATGGCAGCTGTGGGGGAAGGCGGATAGTTGTCTTCGATTCACTGGGAGAATTTTGGGAAGATGTGGTTCATCTGTAAAGTAGACCTCTTATAAAACACTAATACGACCTATTCTTGAGTACTGCTCGAGCGTTTGGGATCTCTATCAGGTCTGATTGAGGGAGGACATAGAAGCAATTCAGAGGCGGGCTGCTAGATTTGTTACTGGTAGGTTTGATCATCACACGAGTGTTACGGAAATGCTTCAGGAAGTCTGGTGGGAGTCTCTAGAGGAAAGGAGGCGTTCTTTTCGTGAATCGCTAGTGAAGAAATTTAGAGAACCAGAATTTGAGGCTGACTGCAGTACAATTTTACTGCCGCCAACTTACTTTTCGCGGAAAGACCACAAAGATAAGATAAGAGAGATTAGGGCTCGTACAGAGGCATATAGGCAGTCATTTACCCTCGTTCTGTTTTTGAGTGGAACAGGGAGAAAAGATGCTAGTTGTGGTACGAGGTACCCTCTACCATGGAAGGTATGGTGGATTGCGGAGTATGTATGTAGATGTAGATGTAGACTTGTCCGCCTTGAGCGTCGGCGCATGTGAGGTCGCCACGTGAGTCCAGTGGGCCGCGCCGTATAGCGGGGGGTAGTGGCTTCGCGGCAGACACGAGAGCAACAGGAGTCAACCCACGACATCGGTCTGGCCGGTGCGAGCTGCGATCCCGTGAGACGGGAGATCGGCGCGCCTCCCTGCGTCCGTTGAAGCGGCTGGCAGCGGACGGGTCGGGAGAGCGGTTTGGGGGTGCTGCGCCAGGTCTTCTCCAGAAATTGCAGTTTATTAGAAGTTAAGTGATTGGTGATATGTTGTTTAATTTACATGTTAAATTCTACTTGTTTTCTTGGTGAGGTCACCAGCCGCTTTGTTTTGGGGTCGTACCACCATTCTTCGTCGTTTACCCGCCCGCGGGAAGGTGAATTGGGTTGTCCGTTTTTCCCTTGTGGAGTAGGGGCAGGTTAGAGCAACCTGCGGTTCAGGTTGTTCGGTAATCTCCCTATCAATCTGCCATACGTTAATAGCTGCCTCTGTCATGTTTGTCGGATTCGGTGTGTTAACGAATTTATTGCTTGGAGTGTAACGGCATAACTCCTAAAATATGTTTTTATCTTGCCTATCATCTTTAGAGGCGGTATATGTGTACTGTAGAGCACGTTAACTCGTTTGGCCAACGTTGTATAATTTTATATAAGATTGTATTTAATGGGCTTTTATTTAAATGGTCATTTTGGTATATAAAGTTGCCACCCTTCCACCGTAAGACTTTTCTTAGAAATTAAAATCAAGTTTCACCTTCGGTGGCAAGTTAATCCTTTAATTTTAGTGTTTTGTACTATTTCCATCCCTCCTACGGGGTACATAGTTTGTGTGCTGGTGTGAATTGTTAAAACTTTTACTTAAAGGTAATCTGGTGTGTTGCAGATTTGCACCAGTGGAGTCTTTCAGAGGTTGTTGTGAGCGGTCGTGACTACGGCCGTGTCAAACGGGAGCAGCAAGGTTCTCAGCCCGAAAGCTCATACACTCAAATATTTGTTTCTTTCTGCCTCTGAATAAATTGTAACTTGATATTTAGAAGGTGCTTTCTGCTCATAATTTTAAATGTTTCTTTAAAAAAAGGTTTTAGGAATAAAATTCCCATTTGTTGAAAGCAATTAAATTTTGATTTCATCAGTTACTCTCTGGCAACTACTTCCACGCTCACATAGTGTGATTAAATGTGTTAATGTTCTTGATGAATCGCTAGTAAGTAAAATAAATTTTAAGAATATTCTTTGAAATTAAACCCGCGGTTTTTGAGTTCTGTAGGTCTGAGAACCTCACGGCACCAATGGCATTATTATTGTTTTATACAGTCTTAGTTTTAGTTGCTGAAGTCAGCATCGACATTTTAGTAAAGGGTTTATAGAATAATAATATATGATTCCTGCTTAAAATCTTTGCTTTTCCTCAACTTCAGTCGATATTAATATGGCAGAAATTGATCCAAAGTATTTCAACTCCTTCACTGTTTTGGGAGTTATTGAACTTTAACCACATGGTCTTTACTCTGTATTTTCAGTACTAATTTGTAGTCCGAAATTCACTATCACTAATTCCATATTTGGAATACTTCCGATCAGTTCATCTTCTCAGCACGTTTATTGCGGCAATGTCATCTGCATATCCCAGATAGGTACATTAACTTCCAGTTTAGACACCCTGAAAGTTCTCGTTGTTTAATTCTCGAATTACCTTTTCGACTGCCAGGTTAAAAAAGACATGTTAAATTCATCTCCTTGTCTTCAGTCCTTTGTCTACCTGAATATTTGGTCATTTTACTGGCCATCTTGACGTTAATATCGTGTCGTTTAAGCATGGCTCCACCGATTTCTTTACTGTACCAAACCCCTGTCACAGTTTTGATCAGACTGTGTCTGTAAATGACGTAGTAATCTATCTTGAAGTCCACAGAGAGGAGCTGTGATTCTAGGCCGTATTGCTACGTTTTCTCACAGACATGTTTTATGACAAAATGAGATCTGTGGTTGATCGTCCTGTTAGTTAGCTCTTTGAAATTCTCCAATTATTTCTGTTGCCAGAAGATTCATTCCTTCTAACAGACTATTGGAGAAGAGCTCGTAGCAAGATGTTGAGTAGCGCTGTGTCCTATAATTTCCAAATACTAATTGTTCTTTCTTTTTATGATTGAGGCATATCACAGGCGACTTCCAATGCTCTGATACTGCCTGTTTTGTCTAGATTACATCAATTTGCTTGTGAATTTGGAACAGAGCGCTTCATCTCCGGCCGTCAGTGGGAAATTCATCCTCTCCTAGAATCTTGAAATTCATAAGGTTTTCAGTTTATTTTCTTACACTATGTGATCAAAAGCGTCCGGACTCCTGGCTTAAAATGACTTACAAGTTCGTGGCGCCATCCAGCGGTAATTCTGTAATTCAATACGGTGTTTGCCCACCCTTAGCCATGATGACAGCTTCCACTCTCGTAGGCATACATTTAATCAGGTGCTGGAAGGTTTCTTGGGGAATGGCAACCCATTATTCACTGAGTGCTGCACTGAGGAAAGATATCGATGTCGGTCGGTGAGGCCTGGCACGAAGTCGGCGTTCCGAAGCATCCAAAAGGATTCAGTTCAGGACTCTGTCCAGGCCAGTCCATTATAAGGATGTTATTGTCATGCATTTTGAACAGGTGCTCGAGCGTGTTGAAAGACATCGCCATACCCGAATTGCTCATCAACAGTGGGAAGCACGAAGGTGCTTAAAACATCAATGTAGGCCTGTGCTGTGATAGTGCCTCGCAAAACAAGTGGTGCAAGCCCCCTCTATGAAAAACAGGGCCACACCATAACACCACCACCACCGAATTTTACGGTTTGCACAACACACGATGGTAGATGGCATTTACCGGACATTCGCCATGCCCACACCCTGCCATCGGATCCCCGCAGTGTGTACCGTGATTCGTCACTCCACATAACGTTTTTCCACTGTTCGTCATCCAATGTTTACGCTCCTTATACCATGCGAGACGTCGTTTGACATTTACCGGCGTGATGTGTGGCTTATGAGCAGCCGCTCGACCATGAATTCCAAGTTTTCTCACCTGCCGCCTAACTGTTATAGTACTTTTAGTGGATCCTGATGCAGTTCGGAATTCCTGTGTGATGGTGTGGATAGATGTCTGCCCTCCTGAATTGTCGACTGTCTCTATCAGTCAACACACGAGGTCGACCTGTACGCTTTTGTGCTGTACGTGTCCCTTCACGTTTCCACTTCACTATCACATCGGAAACAGTGGACCTAGGGATGTTTAGGAGCGTGGAAATCACGCGTACAGACGTATGACAGAAATGACACCCAATCACCTGACCACGTTCGAAGTCCGTCTGTTCCACGGAACGCCTCATTCTGCTCTCTCACGATGTCTAATGACTACTGAGGTCGCTGATGTGGAGCGCCTGGCAGTAGGTGGCAGCACAATGCTCCTAATATGAGAAACGCATGTTTTGGGGGGGGGTGTTCAAAATGGTTCAAATGGCTCTGAGAACTATGGGACTCAACTGCTGAGGTCATCAGTCCCCTAGAGCTTAGAACTACTTAAACCTAACATCACGCACATCCATGGCCGAGACAGGTTTCGAACCTGCGACCGTAGCGGTCACGCGGTTCCAGACTGTAGCGCCTAGAACCGCACGGCCACACCGGCCGGGTTTGGGGGGTGTCCGTATACTTTTGATCACATAGTGTATATTTCCGTTTGTGGCTGGCGGATAGTCAGGACTCCCTATGACCTGATCGTTAAATTCACGTAATCCACCCGGTTTTTCACAATTTAGTAGCACCATGAAGTATTCCATCCTTCTTGTCATAGTCCTTTCATCTACAATTACCACCGTACTATTCTCATCTTTCATGAGTTTGTGCCAATGGTCCTATCCTAGCTTAAACTTCCGCTGTGCGTGGCAGAATTTAGTAACGAAAGCGATGGAACCGTTTCGAAGCGAGGCGGCGTTCTGCTGGATGGGCAGCTGGGATGGCGAGCGAAGGCAGCGGCAGCGTCCGGAGCTAATTCCGCTCGCACCGCACTGGGGACGGGCGATTTAATTTTCCCGGCACATCTCTGTTTCCTGCAGATGAGCTGGCGGGCGCGGCGCCGCCAGATGAAAACCAAAACACGGCCCGGCCCGGCCGGGGCAGCCTGTGGAAGGAAAGCCCTCTTTCATTAAGTTTGCCGCTTCTTCATCGGCGCGGCGGCGGCGCCGGCAGGAGGCCGTGTTTTTTCTTCGGCCCGGCCGTCCTCTCCTCCTCCCGCTATTCCTCCGCTCCATCCCCCCCGCCCCTCGCAGCCCGCCCATCCTGCTTCCTTATTTCGCGGGCGGCGCCGGCGGCGTGTGGCGCGGAATGCTGATGCGCTGCAGAAATACGGCACTCATTACTCGCCTCGCCCAGTTTGGCGATTCCGCGCCCGCGCGCCACCCGCCAAATATTAATGTGGGAGGGGGCGGGAGGTTCAGGGGGTTGCGGGGGTGGGGGTGACGACTCCCTGCTGGACGGCCGACCATCCGTCCGCGCCGCCAATGGGCGCCAGGGGGAGCAGGGAGCAGGAGGCCGCACAAGTCTTTAATTTCGCGGTCGCTCTCCGGCCGCCGGCCGCTGCTGCCGCTGCCTTCCCAGCAGCACCCCGCTACTGTGCGGCCGCCCTTATTGGCCGCCGCTCTCCTTATAGTTTATTTGTTTCCCTGTTGGCAGTAAATTTGGAGTTGAGTGACACTGTTTCCAATTTTCAGCCTCTTGCGTCCTCCTCCTTTCCTGAATAACCTCTTTCCACTGTCTGTACGTCTTCATAGGGATGGATAGATTTTTAGTAATATCGGTATAACTTCTGTCGATATGTATTAAACATCTACATCTACATTACATGGTTGTTGTTGTTGTGGTCTTCAGTCCTGAGACTGGATTGATGCAGCTCTCCATGCTGCTCTATCCTGTGCAAGCTTCTACTTCTCCCAGTACATACTGCAACCTACATCCTTCCGAATCTGCTTAGTGTACTCATCTCTTGGCCTCCCTCTACGATTTTTACCATCCACGCTTCCCTCCAATACTAAATAGGTGATCCCTTGATGCCTCAGAACATGTCCTACCAAACGATCCCTTCTTCTAGTCAAGTTGTGCCACAAACTTCTCCCCAATCCTATTCAATACCTCCTCTTTAGTTATGTGATCTACCCATCTAATTTTCAGCATTCTTCTGTAGCACCACATTTCGAAAGCTTCTATTCTCTTCTTGTCCAAATTATTTATCGTCCACGTTTCTCTTCCATACGCGGCTACACTCCATACAAATACTTTCAGAAACGACTTCCTGACACTTAAATCAATACTCTATGTTAACAAATTTCTCTTCTTCAGAAATCCTTTCCTTGTCATTACCAGTCTACATTTTATATCCTCTCTACTTCGACCATCGTCAGTTATTTTGCTCCCCAAAAAACAGAACTCCTTTACTACTTTAAGTGTCTCATTTCCTAATTCCTTCAGCATCACCCTACGTAATTAGACTACATTTCATTATCCTTGTTTTGCTTTTGCTGATGTTCATCTTATATCCTCCTTTCAAGACACTATCCATTCCGTTCAACTGCTCTTTCAAGTCCTTTTCTGTCTCTGGCAGAATTACAGTGTCATCGGCGAACCTCAAAGTTTTTATTTCTTCTCCGCGGATTTTAATACCTACTCCGATTTTTTCTTTTGTTTCCTTCACCTCTTGCTCAATATATAGATTGAATAACATCGGGGAGAGGCTACAACCCTGTCTCACTCCCTTCCCAACCACTGCTTCCCTTTCGTACCCCTCGCGTCTTATAACTGCCATCTGACTTCTGTACAAATTGTAAATGTACTCTGCAATCATATTTAAGTCCTGACAGACGGTTCATCTAACCACCTTCACAATTCTCTATTATTCCAATCTCGTATAGCGCGCGGAAGGAATGAACACCTATATCCTTCCTTACGAGCTCTGATTTCCCTTATTTCATCGTGGTGATCGTTTCTCCCTATATAGGTCGGTGTCAACAAAATATTTACGCATTCGGAGGAGGAAGTTGGTGACTGGAATTTCATGAGAAGATTCCGTAGCAACGAAAAACGCCTTTGTTTTAATGATGTCCAGCCCAAATCCTGTATCATTTCTTCGACACTCTCTCCCATATTTCCCGATAATGCAAACGTGCTGCCCTTCTTCGAACTTTTTCGATGTACTCCAGTCCTAACTGGTAAGGATCCCACACCGCTTAGCAGTATTCTGAAAGAGGACGGACAAGCGTAATGTAGACAGTCTCCTTAGTAGATCTGTTACATTTTCTAAGTTTCCTGCCAATAAAACATTGTCTTTGGTTAGCCTTCCCTACAACGTTAATATCAGCACTATTCATATATATATATATATATATATATATATATATATATATATATATATATATATATATATACAATCTGACGTGTTCCACATCATATCGATAAAATAATCGTGAAAATGATCTATGGAATATGACATAACTAAACTAAACTAAACTAAACTAAACTGCACTATCGCTGGCAGCACAGAACAGATTAGTGCTGCAGAATTACTCTTCCCACCACTGGGTGTGCTTATATGGGCGACACGATTCGGTACATAGCGAATCATTAACAGTAAATGCGTTAAGTTTCATTTGTTTGATCGCAGACCTTTTTCTCTCAGTGCCACTCAAGGTTGAGGCTTTCTTAACTTCGATGCTATTGTACAAGTATGGATGCAACTTCTTCTGAAGTCATAGTCCTTTGTCAATCTCAAATTAGGATTAATGAGTAGGAGTTAACGTTCTACCTCTATACTTGTTCAATTTTCACATTTTTCCATGATAGTTGTTTTTCTAATAAATATCTTATCAGTACCCAGTGGTTCTACTTTTCCCAGGATTAGACTCCAAGTGCCGATTCCATTAAGTTAGAATGGAGTACTGTCACAAATTGAAGAACGAATCCGCATGTAATTCCTAGTTGCAGGTTGTCAGTGGCAGGGTTAATTTAATTCAATTACAAACACGCCATGTCAGTCATCACATACTCGTACATACACGCAATTGTGGTAGCTTTGGACAGTGTTTGATACAATGATTCTATACAACTATGACCTACCGACGAATGTGTACTGCTGTTGAACGACTTCAGTTATCTGAACGGGATCACCTTGCGGGCCTATGAGAAGCTGCATGGCCATACTGACGGATTGCTACACATGTTGGGCATTGTATATCGGTGGCATCACGATATTTTCAGCAGTGCTCCATTGAACATTCCAACGTCCACATACCAGGTACTGAACATTCGCGTAGTACACATGCATGGTAAGATCAACGCATTGTGCGAGCAGCTATGGCTGACCGAACATATTCCAGGGAAGAAATTTGGACAAAAGATACCCTTGCTGTGTCAGCTACGACCATAGGAAACCATCTGCTTGCAGTCTATGATCATGTTTGCCTCCAGCCAGGCTACTACTGACATCGCGACACCACCAGACACGGCTACTCTGGTGTCGTGAAAGAGTTAACTGCAGAGTAGAATGGCGCTCAGTTGCCATCGGTGATAAGAGCAGGTTCTGTCTGCATGCGACAGATAGACTTGCCCGAGTACAGCAGAGATTTGGTGAGCGGTTTATTCTGCAACTCGAAGAAGCCTCTCCTGGCTCTTACATTGAGGTCTTCTTTGGTGTTCCTCCTGGAGACAGCAATACGGCCAATCTGGAACAGATAATACAAGTAACTACTAAGTGCACAATGGTCTAAATGCATTTTTGGGCGCACACACAATATTACCTTGGCACAGGGGAGTGTAATTGGAAAGAAAATGCTTGTAACATCGTACATTTTATTATGTCCACGTAAACTGCCAGTTATCGCAAAGTTAGTTCAAAGATTGAAGGAAAGGCCAAGAACAGGAAGTATAAGCACCAGTGCCCTTGTCTAAGCACTCTTTGAGTGTAAATTAATTTAGAAAAGGAAAACGCTATATCGAAACAAATAACTTCGGCTCTGCTTAGTCACGCTGTGTACGAACGATGCACAGACTTATCAGCTTACTAACACTCAGATGCAGATAATGGTTGCAGTGGTAGCTGAAACTTACAAGTTCGGCTCTAGCATCTGTGATCATCTCTGAGACAGAATCCCAAAATGACTATCAACCAGAGGGTTGCTGCTGGAAGTGCAGATGAAGCCCGAGTATTCCCTCTCTGGGGTCTTATGACAAAGTGTTCCTCTTATCTCCTTGCTGTTTCTACCAGCACTCGATTCATCCAAACAAAATGCTGTGGCTCTTTTCTAAGTTTTGTCCAATGATAACAATACTACCAATCTACCTCCAATTAAAGAATCTGCTGTGGTTTACCAGTAACACACATTTCACTCTCAGAGAGGGAGCAGAAAATCTCTCCCGCTATGAGTTTGGTTCCACGTTTCTACGAATGATAGCAGCTGCAGATATGCATCCGTGATATTTCATCCCTGGCACGAAGTTAATTTTGGTGACCCAATCCTGGCGTCCTTACAAAACTTACGCAACGGTTACTATTGACCTCCTTTGAGTTCAGCAGATTCCTCTCATGTTTTTCAATCCAGCTGCACATCTCTATATTTTTAGAATGAGTTGTGTTCACTGAAGCTCACAACGTCACTTCAGAAGTCGTTGAGATAGGCCCAACGCCTTCTGCTGTGACCAGCACAAGGGCGCAGTGGCCGACGCGCATTACATACCTGTCCGCCCCTGGTAGCTGTGTGGTCAACTATTTATCATGCAAGCCTGCACGGTTCGGTCAGAGGGCTGCTGTAAAAATAAATAAATAAATAAATAAATAATAAAAAAACCTGAGTAAATGAATCAACGATCAACTTGAATCTTGTGACGTCCGCCCAGACCAAACGCGACGAACAATACCAAGCAAAATAAAAAAAAGAAGTGCTCAGCGCGACGGAAAGTCAAACCTAAAGGCCCGGGTTCGATTCGCGGCTGGGTCGGAGATTTTCTCCGCTCAGGGACTGGGTGTTGTGTTGTCCTTCTCATCATCATTTCATCCCCATCGAAGCACCAGGCGAACGGTCAACCTTGCCACTCGGCATTTCCATTGCATACCTGCCAGCGGTTCTACCTTTTAGCGAAAGTACAGTTTTACTACCAGTTTACTATTCTCCCCCTGCGGCCCTCACGTTCTCACAGTCAACCAGCGGACGGACTCACCGCACAGAAAAAATCATTTCAGAACTGGAATGAAGAAGCGCTTATTAAATTCACAATCGTTGGTGTTTGTTTCAGTTACCTGCACGCTTTCATGCTTCACCGATAATCTGAATCGACTTAGTGGACTAATTTGAATAGTGCGTTATTTATTAATCAGCTTATGGATCAGTATTGGAAAAACTGCTACATAACAACTGCATGCCGCCTTTATGGTGTAGTATTAACCCTTCCTCAGCTGTGGACGTGTATTTATTTCCTGCTACGCCGTTCCGCAGGTCTTGTGGATATCTATACGCGCGCCGCTTGGGTTTTCCCGCAGTGCTATGGACGTCTCAGTGTCTTCTGAGCCACCGACCTCACTTCAGCGAACGATTAACATCCATATCTCGGTTAACAATAAAATTTCAACTATTTATCACACAACAGATGTGCCTCATTGCGTGCTATCATTTGAAAAAAATCCTCGTTTCGAAATTTTGAATCATTTATGAGATATGACGATTGTATGACCACATTCGCGATGTACAACGATGAGATCGGGTGCATCGCCCGCGACCGTCCGTCGGACATGAGATCCAATAACTCGAGAACGTAAAGGGATATAATTCCGCTCTCAGTTTTAAATAAAATTTCGATATCTTATCTACATTTCATTTACGGCAATGTGAGAGCTAAAGTCAGCCACGCGCGGAGTTTATCCAATTCGTTTTTAGCTCTGGATAATCTTTAAAATTTTGCGCAATGTCCTACTTTATTTGCTGCAGCGCAGTAACTACCACAGATAACGAAAAGAAATTCATTCCTTTATTGAGTGAAAATATGCCACTGTAAGATATGCAAAAATTAATTTTTTTCACCTAATACTTTTCGAAAAATCGAATGGTATTTCATATCGGCCGCAACGCTGTCTCTCAGCACAGGTACCGACATTTCGCGAACACTACAGCCACGACAAAAGTGGCCCTCAGCACGGAATGCAGAAGGCACGTCTGTGGCAGCGAAAGGGTTAAATCAGTAGCAGAGTAATTGGCGGTCATTGTGGCACTAAGAAAAGGAGCCATCGCGTTGGTGTTCGAGATACACAGGCGACTCTGGCACAATGCTGTTAGTTCTTAGAGCTTTGAATGGAAGTGACTTTTTCATAATTCCGAGTTAGGTAGTCTTGAGATGCACGAGGAGCTCCCTCGCTGGACCCCGCGGTCAGTGACGTGGGGGCGCCTGCCTCCAGGAAGCGGCCAGCTTGCCGTGCAAGTTTACGGCGCAGCCTACAGCTTTACAGCCGACTTCGCTTCCGGCTGCGCCACGCCGCGGCCACTGTCTGTGCAAGACGGCCCACCATCCGCATCAGCGATAAGCTGACCACAGGTCGCACCACTTCATTCGGAAGCGGGAACAAGCCGCGGCACGGGTAACTGACAGTTCGCAACACTTCCTGCAAGCTTGACGACAATTTGATTGACGTCTAATCCTGTAACGAGGACGATAAGAGCTGTCTATCGACTTTCGCGACTGTTCGTTTTACAACATTTGATACGAACATAACGTTTAGAACAATACCACACATCTCAAGTAGAGAGAACTGAAGGCTTTGATTTTCTTTATTGCAGGGTACTTAACCTAGAAGTTACGTCATGTTGTTGTTGTGGTCTTCAGTCCAGAGACTGGTTTGATGCAGCTCAAAAATGGTTCAAATGGCTCTGAGCACTACGGGACTTAACATCTGTGGTCATCAGTCCCCAAGGACTAAGAACTACTTACACCTAACTAACCTATGGACATCACACACATCCATGGCCGAGGCAGGATTCGAACCTGCGACCGTAGCAGTCGTGCGGTTCCGGACTGAGCGTCTAGAACAGGTTTGATGCAGCTCTCCATGCTACTTTATCCTGTGCAAGTGTCTTCATCTCCCAGTAGTTACTGCAACCTACATCCTTCTGAATCTGCTTAGTGTACTCATCTCTCGGTCTCCCAATACGATTTTTACCCTCCACGCTGCCCTCCAATGCTAAATTTGTGATCCCTTGATGCCTCAAAACATGTCCTACCAACCGATCCCTTCTTCTAGTCAAGTTGTGCCACAAACTTCTCTTCTCCCCAATCCTATTCAATACCTCCTCATTAGTTACGTGATCTATCCACCTTATCTTCAGCATTCTTCTATGTCACCACAGTTCGAAAGCTTCTATTCTCTTCTTTTCCAAACTATTTATCGTCCATGATTCACTTCCATACATGGCTACACTCCATACAAATACTTTCAAAAATGACGTCCTGACACTTAAATCTATACTCGATGTTAACAAATTTCTCTTCTTCAGAAATGCTTTCCCTGCCATTGCCAGTCTACGTTTTATGTCCTCTCTACCTCGACCATCATCAGTTATTTTGCTCCCCAAATAGCAAAATTCATTTACTACTTTAAGCGTCTCATCTCCTAACCTGATACCCTCACCATCACCCGATTTAATTCGACTACATTCCATTATCGTCGTTTTGCCTTCGTTGATGTTCATCTTATATCCTCCTTTCAAGACACTGTCCATTCCGTTCAGCTGCTCTTCCAGGTACTTTGCTGTCTCCGACAGAATTACAATGTCATCGGGGAACCATAAAGTTTTTATTTCTTCTCCATACATTTTAATTCCTACTCCGAATTTTTCTTTTGTTTCCTTTACTGCTTGCTCAATATACAGATTGAAGAACATCGGGAAAAGGCTACAACCCTGTCTCACTCCCTACCCAACCACTGCTTCCCTTTCATGGCCCTCGACTCTTACGTCATAAATTTATTAATTTCTGCATTCATGTGGACTTGGCTGTGGATAAGGCAGAAATTAAAGTGTTGGCAAGAGTTAACTCCGAAACGTACTGAAAACGTTGCAGTATTTTTCCTAATATGTCTTCAGCCTTCATCAACTCCGAAAGGGAGACTACTTTCTGAGTTACAAGAAAAAAAGCCAGCGTTGAATTCAACAATGTATATATTGGTATCCCAAAAAAATAAGCTTATTTTTAGAAACTCAGAAAACTAGTTTTAGATGTTGGTCTGGAATTATAAACGATTCTAGTAGACAAATTAAAGCAGCACCTCATTTATCTTGAGTTTAATGAATAAATCCTGTTACAAAATAATAAATCAGTGAGGATCTCTCTCAAACACGTCGTATTGCTGAGGTTTGTTGTAACAAAATTCCGAAATACGTCATATTGGTGGTTAGGGATGTTCTTTAATTGAAGACTTTTTGTTTTCCAAGGAAGTGTGCTAAAACAAATATTTCGTAAATTTTCTTTTACACTTTATATACGGCTGAGACTAAGTTTTAATTATTTTCAAAAGCTTCGTTCTTTTGCTAATGTGTCATTCAATCTTTTCTATATTTTTTATTCTGGGTAGTAGTTTGTCTTTATATATGATCAACGTCTTTTGAATGTTTTGAGACTGTGTTGCATATTATACGTTAATAAAAAGCAATTTTTCCGCGATATTTCTATTATTTTGAAGCGTTATACACTGAAGCGCCAAAGAAACTAGGATAGGCATCGAATTCAATTACAGAGATATGTGAACAGGCAGAATAGGGCAACTGATATCGGCAACGCCTATGTACAAGTGTCTGGCGCAGTTGTTCAATCGATTACTGCTTCTACGAGTACAACCAAGATTTAGGTGAATTTGAGCATGGTGGACGGTGGTATAGTCGGCGCACGAACGATGGGACACAGTATCTCCGAGCGGATGAACGTGTACGGGTACGGGGACAACCTCATGAATCTATGGATTCTGCATGTCAGCAGGGGACTGTTGAAGGTATTGAAGACTCTGTAATGGGGCGGGGGGTGTGCAGTTGGATACGACTCTGACAGGTGACACGTACGTAAGCATCCTGTCTGATCACCTGCATCCATTCATGTCCGTTGTGCATTTGGCCGGACTTGGACACTTCCAGCAGGACAATGCAACACCCCACACGTCTATAATTGCTACATAGTGGCTCCAAGGGCACTCTTGTTTAAACACTTCCGCTGACCACCAGACTCCCCAGACATGAACATTATTGAGCATAATCATCTTGTGGTGTTGCAGTTCTTCTTCTTATGTGCGTGATTGCTACGAAATGGGAAGAGGAATTCCGCCTCATGCAAGACACCTTTTTTATGTTTTTTGCTATCTTCAGTGGGATTTTTTTTATTTTTTTATCTTTTTAACTCTAAAATTGTTGTTACATATTAAAATTTAGCGAAAATGTTGGTACATAGTATTTACAATTGTGAATGAATAATTATTGTAAAATATTATACATCATTTGTTCATATTTCACAACTTCGATATTTATTAACGACCTGATGCACTATGTGTTGTTTATAATATTATGTCAGAGTTCTATTTATAGCTAATTGGCAAAAAGAATGGATGTATGCATGATACTATTGGATTTTTTTTGTAGCTATTCTGCTACACTGTCTACAACTTCTCATCTGCAACCAGCAAAACGTAATTTTTATTTTCTGTTTATTATATATTTACAAACGGAAATGAATATATATCAAGTTTGTCGTGTTTTTTTGAATGGTAGCTTACGGTTTGGATATTGTGCTGCTTTCTCACATGCTGTAGGCGAAGTTAATAGGCAGATTTCGCGGCCTATGGTCGCTTGACACTGCACTTCCTCCGATTTCTTAAAATATAGGCAGTGTTTTCGCCGCCATTACGTGTTGTTGTGGCTGTGTAGTATTCATTTGTTTCGTAGCGCGTTTGGCTGGGTGAGGCGCGAGTTTGAAGTGCATTTGACATCAGTGGTGTTTGGTTCGTTGACATTAGTCGAGTCCAAGCCACGTCGTATAGCGGCACTTCTGCGTGCTCGCCGGGGCTCTACGTGATGTTAGCAAGTGTATCAGTTTCGTAGTCTGTTCGTTGTAGCTTCCGTGCCCGATGATGCAAGTCGGGGACCAAGAGCAAAGTGGGCGTTACTGTTGTCAACGGCAAGTACAGTGAGTGAATGAAACAAATTGGTTTCAAACAAGACATACAGCGCATACCGTCAACACTTTCTCTGTTTCGAATATATTTTCAAAACAGTACCGACACAAGGGCTAAGAAATGAAACAAAGTGTAATTACTCTCTAACATATCATCGGCAGACCACGAATTCCTTATGCCAAAACAGTCGGAAAATATACCTAGATAGCCTCCTAAACTGTGTGGGTGGAATTCTTGTTCACCCTGTACATATGCAAAATGGCCTTTTCGCTAGAATAACAACGCCTCTTGTGTACATTACATGTACCATATGCTGATCCACTGTTACAGGCCACATTTTATTTTAAAGTACGTTTTCCTCCAGTAGAAGATATACGATTTTTAAAATCCGCGTTTGTAATTGGGTTTTAAAGCTTTCGTCGTATTTGCTGAAGGTATAGTCGCAAGTAAGAAAATTATTATTGAGTCAGACAGAAAATAAGAAAGAAAATATTAACACTTCCGACTCAAAAATTTTAGGCATTACTTGTTCGACCGTTACCAGTCCCCTACATCACATAATAATATTGATGAATTTATCATCATAGGTTTATCATCATGATATAGACTTCGTTGGCTAGAACAGTATTAAAGTGTAGCTACAGTTTCACAAGAGCCTGTCAATGAATCGTACCCAGCGTCGGTCTTATCTGCAACTGAGCTTATGCTGTCGCTGCACCTCATATCTCGAAGCATTTTGATTTTCAGATATTTGTACACGACTGTGCTAACTGTGATTCATTAGTACTGTAGTCAAGGGACAGCGGGCTCTTGTGTTTCGTTAAGTTCTCGACTTTCCGTTTCTCAACGTTTAGAAAAACTGCCACTCTTTGTACCAGGCTGATATTTTATGGAGATTTACGTGTATTTTTACAGGGTAGAACTTCCTCACAGATTACTAAAGCATCTTGAAAAATTCAATTTACTGCGGCTAGTTCCGCCGGCGAAGTCGTTAACGTCCTATTATACAGCCACGGTGGAAGTGCTGAATGATGCCCTAAACTAGTTTTTCATCCAGTCGCAAAGTGGTTAGCTACATTAGTATCATCTGTCTCCCTCTGTAGGGGGTTTGGTGAATTGAAACGTGACCGTACGTGTGCAGCATCCAGCGCTGGAGAGTGACATTTAACCTCCTGATATCGGGCATAGGCTCTGACCCGTGCTGTAATGGTGTTGTTCATTGTGACTTCACATGTACGCAAACAGAGATACAAAAGAACACTGACAGAACTTATTTATCCTGTGTATTACTTTTGGAGAGTATGATGAGGTGAAAGACATCTTGAATGGTAGCTCGAGCTGTATGTTAGGTTGTAGGGAAACAGTTTAGTTGTGATTTGGTGAAACCATTGGATGTGAATATGATATATTCCAAATATCGACGGTTGGAGTTTAAGCATAGACGCTTCAGCATCGATACTGCACTGACATATCATAATATCGACGCTGAAGATACAATATCGATTTCGGTCCTAGCGGAAACGGGATGCTTGTTGCCAGAGTCAGTAATTAGTTGCCTTTTAAATAAAATTTTATCAACATGTCTCATAACGATATCAGTTCAGTAATTAAAGGAGCAGAAACAGCATTTGGAACTAAAAGTCATTTATCGCGTTTCGCCCAAATGCTTTACTTGGTAGGAAAAAACCTAATGAAAAGAGTGAGAAAAATACCTAAACTGATTACTGCTGTGAAAAGGTTTGCAGTGTGGTTTGCATAAAGTGTAGCAGCAAGTGATGAAAAGATTCAGACCTCAAACTAAATCAAGAAGTATCCTCTAAATGGAATTCAACGCTCTATTGACTAAAGGATTTTTGCTGCTGTGTCCAGTGATGAACAATATAATTAATTGCCAATGCACCACCCACACTTAAGCCGCAGGTATTTTAGATCTTATAGACGAATGCTGCATCATGAGGCTTATAGAAGTGACTACATGCAAAATTTGCCTAGAAAAGCACGTTTCAAGCAGTGATGTAATCTCAGTAACAAGTATGTTGAAGACTAAAATAGCTGGCATATCTTCCGGCACGGACTACGAGAGAAAATGTAAGAGCTACATCATAACAGAAATCTAGAAGCACTCAGTTCCAACTCAGCATGTCAACATATTAGCCATATTAACGTAGTTCGATCCTAGATTCAAGAACAGACACTTTCAGAATGCTTCAGCATTTTCTAAGGCAGTCAAAATCGCAAAAGTGTTCATTGCAGTCGAAAAATTCGTCGCGATGGAATTCAGCAACTGTACTAGTATTTAAATCATTTTTTACATATCATTTATTTTTCATCCCCAGTTGCACCTTTCTTTACAGTATTACTAGTATTGAACTGTTTTAATCATTTTCAGATGTAAGAACTAAGTAAATACAACTATGTACTGCCTATTATTTTGCAAAAAGTAGAAAAGCATTGTACGTATTTTTTGAATATTCCTATGTTGTTTCGTTGGTAGACTTACGTGTCTATATAGAAACTACATTGTTTTATGGAATGTAACTCCGTCATTCTGACATTTGAACTATAAATTTTGAACATAATTTTCCTCTTTATAATTTTAGCATAAGACGCTCCATTTATTCCTTCCTTCCCTGCCTTCCTTTCTTTCACTCGCACTGCTTCCACTTTCTTCTGCCTTTCCTCCCTCTCTTCCCTTCCTCCATCATTTACCTTTTTAAAACATACACCACAGTAGTATATTATAGTATTCTGATGTGTAGCTGCAATACAGACACGACGGTTGCTGATGCAATTACATAGGTAATAATCAACAATGTACGAGGGTAAGTCATTTACTATCCGCAATTTAGCTATATTTTTGTTTATTTTGTAGTACTGTCGTTTTACGTTGATGACGCATGATTTGTTTGTTTGTTGTTATATCTTTGCAATTTTCAAGCTGCTAGGTTAGTTTCGTTATCGCTGTCATGCTGTTAATCATGGCTGCTCCGCTGTCTACTTACACGAAAGAAGAGAAACGTTCAGTGATCCGTTTTTTGTGTGTCGAAAGGCGTATCAGGGGCCGAAATTCATCCAAGTCTTTCGGTACAGTAAGGGAACAGTGTTTTGCCACAACTGAGTGTCTACGTATGGATTGAAAAATTCCGAAATGGTCGCACAAGTGTTACGCACGATGAAGGAGCCGGATGTCTGTTTATCACCACAAATGAAGAAACCATTGAGCATTCACGTGAAATGATTCTTTTAGAAAAACAATTAACTATTGACGAAGTGGCACATCGTCTGAAAATTAGTCACGGTTCTGCCTACGAAATCATCCACAATAGACTTGGGTTTCATAAAGTTTGTGCAAGACGGGTCCCAAAACAACTCATACAGTTGCATAAACAAAAGCGCTTGAACATCTGGATCGGTATGGTAACATAGGGGACAACCTTTTAGACAGGTTCATTACTAATGACGAAACATGGATCCATCATTACCAGCGGGAGAGTAAACGGCAGAGTATGGATGGAAACATCCAAATTTGCCGTGCAAGAAAAGTTCAAGACCCAACAGTCCGCTGGAAAACTGATGCTGAAGGTTTTTTGGGACGCACGTGGTCCACTACTGGAACATTATGAGGAATGGGGCACAACAAATACAGTGCACGTTACAGTAAGATGCTTACTGCGAGACTAAAGCTTGCAATTCGAAGCAAACGCCGAGGATTGCTGTCAAAACGTGTTGTGTTGTTGCACGACAATACCCGTCCACATACTGCTGCCCACATAGCTGAAACGCTCCAGAAACTCAAATTTGAGGTACTGGATCATTCTCCATGTAGTGCCGCTCTTGTCCCTTCTATCATTTCTTTGGTCCACTCAGACAGGCATTAAGGAGCCGTCGATATGCCACGGACGAAGCAGTGCAAGATGCGGCTGAACCGAGAACCTTCTTTTATGAGAGCATCAGGAAGTTTGTACAATGATGAACCAAGTGCGTTGAAACGCAAGGAGACTATGTTGAAAAATGATGTTCTTGCAAGTTTCCTGTTTGATAAAAATAAAATTTTATAACTACTTTACAGTCTGGATCCGCGCGACCACTCCGGTCGCAGGTTCGAATCCTGCCTCGGGAATGGATGTAAGTGATGTCCTTAGGTTAGGTAGGTTTAAGTAATTCTAAGTTCTTGGGGACTGATGACCTCAGATATTAAGTCCCATAGGGCTCCGAGCCTCTCTCTTATAACTGCTTTGCGAATAATAATTGACTTACCCTCGTACAATACTTCCTACTTCTTGTAAAATAATAGATGGTACACACGAATGACGCCCGCCAGTTGCCTTGGTGGCTTGTTTCATGTAATATTCTCTCAGCCTGATAAAGCGAATGAATACGGAGTTAAAGAATAACAGATATAGCTGCAGGAAGCAAGTAACCATTACCAGTATACTTTTCACATTCGATTTTCCGGCTATAATTTGGACACACTCGTACAAGAACCAGGACGGAACAATAACAATGCAAGACAAAGAACTAAGGTTTAGAGTTTAAAAGGTTGTAAGACAGGGATGTAGTCATTCGCCCCTACTGTTCAATATATACATTGAAGAAGCAATGATGGAAATAAAATAAAGGTTCAAGAGTGATATTGAAATCCAAAGCGAAAGGTTTTCAATGATAAAATTCGCTGATGGAATTGCTGAGCTCAGTGAAAGCGAAGAAGAATTATAGTATCTGTTGAATGGAATGATCAGTGTAATGAGTACACATATGGATTGATAGTAAATCGAAGAAAGACGAAAGTAATGAGAGGTGTGGTTCTGAGAACAGCGAGAAATTTAAACATAAAGATTTTTGATCACGAAGCACATGAAGTTAAGGAGTTTTGCTATCTTTGCAGAAAAATAATTCATTTGGACGGAACAAGGACATAAAAAAGCACTAGTACAGGCAAAAAGTGCATTCCCGGCCACGATAACTCTACGAGTATCAAACATAGGCCTTCATTTTAGAAAGAAATTTCTGAGATCGTACGTTTGGAGCACAGCATCGTATGGTAGTGAAACAATGCCTGTGGGGAAACCGGAACATAAGAGAATCGAAGGATTGGAGACGTGGTGCTTCAGCCGAATTTTGAAAATTACGTGGACTGATGAGGTAAGTATTGAAGAGGTTCTTCACAGAGTCGGCGAGGCAGGGAATATGTGAAAAACACTGACAAGAAAAGGGACAGGATGATAGAACATCTAAGACGTCACGAAATAACGTCCATATTGCTAGGGGAATCCCTAGAAGGTAAAAATGTGGGAGAAGAAAGAGATTGGAACACATGCAACATATAATTGAGAACGTTGGTTGCAGGTGCTACTCTGAGATGAAGAGATGGCAAAGCAGAGGAATTCATGGTGGGCTGCATCAAACCCGTCAGAAGACTGATGAGTTATAAAAACACAAATAAAAAATTAAACAAGTGATATTTTGCTTGTAGGTAAACTCTTTTAGGCCAGTGCCTCTAGAGTAAGAGGCCCTTCGCAGCATGTGAACGTAGACTTGGCCTGTAGCACAAAAGGGCGGGCGGTTGAGCTTTCAAAGGCTTTAAGGACTGAGAGCTTCTTGCATCCTGTGTGGTTAGGCTGGCACCACAGTGTCGCGAAGCATCTCCAAGACACGCCTTCCTCTTCACTACGAAGAATATGTCGCTCACAGAAGTGGAAACTGTTTGCGTTTAGACCAGGCGGCACCGGGAGGACTCATTTACTTGTAGATTTCTCTTTTTCTTTGTTAGTACTTGCCCGCTACGGCTTGAATAGTTGGAGGAAGAGAAGTAATCCTCATGTAGTCGAAGCCATTTCTCAGGGCATGGTCAAAGTGTTCAGTCGGCGCCCTGAAGGCGGGTGTCACGCCCAAGGACTCAACTCTCTTATTCTGCCGAAACAAATGAACAATGGAATTTCAAAACCTTTTGAAGCGGGTATACTGCGACAAATCGTCGCCTTGCCTGGCGTCAAGTAGCTCTCTCTCTCTCTCTCTCTCTCTCTCTCTCTCTCTGTCTCTTTCTCTCCCGCTCTCTCTCTCTCTCTCTCTCTCTCTCTCTCTCTCTCTCTCTATCTCTCGCTCGTTCGTTTCTCTCCCTCCTCGCTTTCCTGGATTTGAAACTTGCACTGGAGCGTTATCAAAATTTTTGTTAGGAGGATGTTTCGTAGTTTCGACCTCCATCCGTCATTGGCTGACCATTAGTTAAGTGTTTCGATTGGCTGACGGACTTCAGAGAAAATGTCCGTCAGAATAGAGAAGCGAAGTGTTTGGTCACTCTGAGTTTGGTTTCCGGTGACAGAGCCATTGGTCTCCGACCGTATCTGGACTGAGACAAAAGCTCCGTCATCTCGATGGCTACAGTGGTAATTATGACTGGTGTCTCACTTCGATGAAGACCCTTGGTTTCTACTCTTCCGCCGGACGCAGCCGTTGCCTTCAGGCCCTAAAGGCGTCCCTTCCTTGGTAAGCACTGCATTGTTCTGTAGCCGATGTAGATTTGGAAGGTGGCTAGGACTTCAGTCAGAGTTCGTGTTATTATATTCATAAGGAATTTTTTCGGGGAGCGTCATTTTTTTTTAGTACCACATTAACGTTTTTCTTTGAACTGACTCATAAGTGCATTTATCCTAGTGGATTGTTGTCCTCACATTTCTTGTTTTTGTTTTAGTAGATCACACGTTGCCCCCTGCTTATTGTTAACTCATTGCGTGAGTATTTAATATTCTCGTGTAACATCCCAGTGCATCTATTTCTGCTCCACCGACGAAGGAGAGTTTGTCCGAGACCTTCAGAGATGACGATTACTCCTTTTTGTTTCCCAGTTCACTGAGGCCCACTCGACACTGCTGAAGGTGTAATCAAGTAATTCCTCCTGTGTTTATTAATGGTTTTTCTAATGACATATGTAAAGATCTTTTACATTACTTTATCATCTGTGTGCTAAAGAGAGCAAAGTAAATTGGGGAACATTGACTTGTAATGTCTTTTCGTAGCTTAGACAATCCCTGCCCCTTCTTGTTTAATGACTGCGGAAGACCAGCGCCCATGGTTCGTTTGTGAGGGTCCTTTTTTGTTACTCTTGTTCTCCTTCTTCTTCTTCTTCTTCTTTATTCATGATCTACGGCATACTCCTGTTCCGTCTTCAGCTTTGTCGATTAGACTTGACATTCTCATTTACAGCATTTATCCCATAAACTGATTTCATGTCTTCGTTTCTTAGTTTATCTAATCTTGTTCAGTTCTTAAATATCCTCTTAGAAGTTTCATTTCTGCCGCTTCGATTCTGCTATCTAGCTTTTTAGTAATTGTCCAACTTTCACTTCCAGATACCAATTTTAGGGTGTCCATTACCTTATAAAATTTGATTTCTGTGTCTCACTTCATTTCTCTATGTTCTATTGATTATTCCATTTGATATTTCTGTAGGTTATTGTCAGTGTCGATTTCTCCAGGTAACTCAACTAACTTGTTCAGTGGTTTTGTTTCCTTTTATTAAGTTAATGCTCAGCGGTTTTGCCCCTTTGAAAGCCATCACTATTGTTTTTGGTAAGGATTGTTTCATATTCTGTAGTTTCGTATTCTTTGGAAATTTGGTTCAATCTATGGATGGATCATTGCAGCGAGGCCTCACTATCCTGTGCAATTGCAAGGTCGTCTGCAAAAATACATAGTGTTATTCGCTGCGAAAAAAATTACATTACTCTTGTGAACACATGGGCAACGGCCAGTGGATACACCGGTTTCCATCAGATCACCGCCGGCCACGGTGGTCTCGCGGTTCTAGTCACTCAGTCCGGAACCGCGGGACTGCTACGGTCGCAGGTTCGAATCCTGCCTCGGGCATGGATGTGTGTGATGTCCTTAGGTTAGTTAGGTTTAAGTAGTTCTAAGTTCTAGGGGACTGATGACCACAGCAGTTGAGTTCCATAGTGCTCAGAGCCATTTTTGAACCATCAGATCACCGAAGTTAAGGGCTGTCGGTCGTGGCCGGCACTTGGATGGGTGACCATGCGGGCCGCCATGTGCTGTTGCCATTTTCCGGGGGCCGCCTTCAGCCTCGTGATGCCAATTTAGGAACTACACGACCGAATAGTTGCGGCTCCGGTCACAGAAAACCATCACAACGACCGGGAGAGCGGTGTGCTGACCACATGCCCCTCCTATCCGCATCCTCACCTGAGGATGACACGGCGGTCGGATGGTCCCGATGGACCGATTGTGACCTTGAAGGCGGAGTGATTTCTGAACACATGGGGAGCTTACTGATTTCCTTACAGTCCAGACGAGATCAGGCGTAAATCCGACAGTGCAAGTTAATGCTCACGACTGACTTTATACACACATTTAGCTTTGCTTCATTTTTGGATTTAAAGAAGATCCAGAGAGATCGGAACTAGTTATACTATGAAATATGTGCAACTGGGACTGAAAAAGTAATGATTCATAAGAAGTTTTTAAATATCAAGAATCTGCTTGCAGCTGTTGAAACGACTGTCACGCTGGGCAACACGATGATACTTTACAGGAAAACAGAGAAAACAGATTTGATTTATGTAGTGAAGACTATAAAGTAGAACAAGAAAAGAACAATTTGCAAACACAAAAAAAGTTGCACTGAAGGGGAAACTTCTCTCAGAATGTTATCTTAACAGTCCGTACATAAAAAGCTACAATGTTAGCTATTGCTGGATTTGTTGATTAACGTTGGTGATATGAAATGTATGCTGCCTGATCAAATGTACACCGACCCGTATTAGCGGACATTAACATGGGATATGGCCACACTTCGTCTTTATGACTCCTTGAACTCTGCTGGGAACATTTTCAAAGTGGTGTCTGAATGTCTGGTGGAACAGTAGCCCACTCTTCCTCAAGAGCCGAAACCAGAGGAGGTAGTGGTTGACGCTGGGGTCACCACTGAAATCGACATCCTAACCCATCCCAGAGGTAAACCATTGGAATACTGTTGGGACTACGGGTAGGAGGGTCCCTTTTAGAAACGTTATTGTCCACAAACAAATGTCACACAGATGCTGCTTTACGACAAGGCGCATTGTCATCCTGATGCAATCAGTCATCGTCTCCGAACTGTTTCCCGTAGTGGTAAATTCTGTAAAATGTGTCCACATGTGTCGGTGTACATTTGATCAGGCAGCATACATTTCATATCACCAACGTTAATCAACAAATCCAGAAATAGCTAACATTGTAGCTTTTTATGTACGGACTGTTAAGTTAGCATTCTGAGAGAAGTTTCCCCTTCAGTGCAACTTTTTTGTGGTTGCAAATTGTGCGATAGGGGGACCATACGATGGCCACCATAAAAACCTCTATCACAACAGCACTTCCACAGACACTCATGCTCATAAATTAATGATAATTCTGATACATGGTGAAACAACGCTCTGATGGGCGGTTTACAGGTTCAAATCACTTTAGGGTATGACCATGCGGTACATTTGACCTGTGGTAGTCGCACGGTGGCGCTGGCAGCAGTCCACATACGCAGAGGTGTGTTGGTGCATGTCAGACTACGGTGCAGCGAGTAAGTGTGCAGACGTTTTCAGACGTGCTAATGGTGACTGTGTGTTGAAAATGGCTGAAAGAACACATATTGATGACGTTATGAAGGGTAGAATACTAGGGCGGCTGGAGGTTTGTCAAACACAGCAGGTCGTAGCACGGGCCCTCCGTGTGCCACCAAGTGTGATCTCAAGATTGTAGCAACGGTTCCAGCAGACACGAAATGTGCCCAGGCGATAAGGTACGATACGTCCACAGTATACAACACAACAAGAAGACCGATATCTCACCATCAGTGCCCGCAGACGGCCACGGAGTACTGCAGGTAGCCTTGCTCGAAACTTTACCGCAGCCACGGGAACAGTTGTCTCCAGACACACATTCTACAGACGACTGAACAGATGGTTTATTCGCCTGGAGACCTGCAAGGTGCATTCCACTGGCCCTTAACTTAGGAGAGTCCGTAAAGCCTGATGTCAAGAACGCAGTACTTGGTCATTGGAACAGTGGTCCCAGGTTATGTTCAGGGACGAGTCCAGGATAGTCTGAACAGTCATTCCTGCCGGGTTTTCATCTGGCGTGAACCAGGAATCAGATACCAACCCCTCAATGTCCTTGGGGAAAGGGAGGTCATGGTTTGATGGCGAGGGGTGGGATTATGATTTGTGCACGTACACCCATGCATGCCTTTGACAGAGGAACTATAACAGGTCAGGTGTACCTGGACGTCATTTTGTACCAGCCTTCAGGGGTGCAGTAGGTCCCACCTTCCTCTTCATGGATGATAACGAACGACCCCACCGAGCTGCCATAGTGGAGGAGCACCTTGAATCAGAAGATATCAGGCGAATGGAGTGGCCTGCCTGTTTTCCAGACCTAAACCCCTTCGAGCACGTTTGGGATGCTGTCGGTCGACGTATCGCTGCACGTCTTCGAACCCCTAGCACACTTCAGTAGCTCCGACAGGCACTGGTGCAAGAATGACGCTATACCACAGCAACTGCTCGACGACCTGATCCAGAGTAGGACTGTTTAAGATAACGTTCTGAGAGAAGTTTCCCCTTCAGTGTTACTTTTTTGTGTTTATAAATTGTTATTTCCACTTTATAGTCTTCACTACATAAATCAAATCTGTTTTCTCTCTTTTCCTGCAAAGTATCATCGTATTGTCCATCGTGACAGTCCTTTCAACAGAATATGTGCGGCCTGTGTACGTGTGCATTATGATCTTATCCCATATTGATGTCAGGGTACATGCGTGGGAAACAGTGGCATTTTGTAGCACATGTGTTTCGGGACGGTTTTCTAAACTTATCGCCAATACTGTGGACTTACAGATCTGTGTCGTGTGTGTTCCCTATGCTCCTATGCTATTATCGCCAGTTTTGTGTAGTGACACGTTGTGTGCCACCACATTCTGCAATTATCTTTAATTTATGGGCATGAGTGTACTTCACTGATGGCATTCATACAATGGTGGGTAACGTCCTCCAGGCATACGCAAAACCTCAAGCCTTTCAATGGATTGCCAAATCACTCATATACATTCATCCGCTATCGTCTGGCGTTGCTTTTCACACCAACTCAAGCGTCACTTAGCACTGACTACAAAGATGTGAGTCTTATGAGGCGGCCTATGTTTGATACTAGTAGACTTATCTTGGCCAGGAGTGCAATTTTTGCGTGCTATTCTGCAGTTCATCTCCTGTTTACTCCGTCCATCATGGGTTATTTTGCCGCAAGGTAGCAGAAGCCCTTAATTTCATCTACTTCGTAATCATCCATCCTGATGTTAGTCTTTCCCTATTCTTATCTCTGCTACTTCTCATTACTTTCATCTTCCTTCGATTTCCTCTCAGTCCATATTCTGTACTCATTAGATTGTTCATTCCATTCAACACATCTGTAATTCTTCTTCACATTCCCTGAGGACAGGAATGTCATCAGCGAATCTTATCATTGATATTCTTTCACCTAGAATTTTAATTCTACTCTTGAACCTTCCTTCTGTTCCCGCCATTACTTCTTCGATGATTAGATTGGACAATGGGTGTGAGGGACTACACCCTTGTCTTACCTCTTTTTTAACAAGCGAGCTTCGTTCCTGGTCTTCATTCGTGTTATACCCTCCTGTATGTATTGTGTATTACCCCTCTTTCCCAGAGCTTATCCCCATTTTTCTCAGAATTTCTAACATCTTGCATCGATTCCCATTATCGACCGCTTTTTTAAGCTCGACAAATCCTATGAATGTGTCTCGATTTTTATATAGTCTCGATTGAACTATCAACCACAATGTCAGAACTGCCTCTTCCTAAATCCAAACTGATCGTCATCTAACACATCGTCGACTTTCTTATCCATTATTCTGTGTATTATTATTGTCAACAACTTAGATGCATGAGTTGCTAAACTGATTATGCGATAATTCTCGCACTTGTCAGCTCTTGCAGTGTTCGGAACTGCGTGGATGACGTTTTTCCGAAAGTCAGATGGTATACCGCCAGAAAATACATTCCAAACGCCATCATGAATGGTCGATCTGTTGCCAATTCCTCAAATGATTTTATAAATTATGATGGAATTTTATCCATCCATTCTGCTTTGTTTGATCATACGTCTTCCAAAACTCTTTTAAATTCTGATTCTAAATCTGGATCCCCTAACTATTCTGTATCGACTCCGCATTCTTCTTCTGTCACGTCATCAGATGTCTTCCCCCTCATTAAGGTACCCTTCCACCTACCTACTCTCTCATCAGCGTTTGACAGTGGAATTCCAGTGGTACTCTTAATGCTACCACCCTTGCTTTTAATGTCACCGAAGGTTGTTTTGACTTTTCTTTGTGTTGATTCAGTGCTTTCAACAATCATTTCTCTTTGCCTTTCTTCCATGCAGCCATTTCGCGTAAGCTTCCCTGCAGTTCCTGTTTAGTCGATCCCGAAGCGCCTTGTATTTCTGTATTCTCGAATTTCCCTAAACATTTTTGTACTTCTACATCTACAGAGATACATCGCAAGCCACCTCTACCACTCGTAAACATTTCCTTTCCTGTTCCACTCGCAGACCGAGAGAGGCAAAATTGACTGTGTACAAGCCTCAGTATGAACTTTAATTTCTCGAATCTTATCTTCGTGCTCCTTACGCGTAATGTATGTTGATGGCAGTAGAGTCGGTCGGCTGTCAGATTCAAATGCCGGTTCTCTAAATTTTCTCAGTAGTTTTCCTCCAAAAGAACGTCGCCTTTCCCGCAGTTATTCCCATTTGAGTTACCAAAGCATCTGGGTAACACGTACGTGTTTTGCTAACCTACCGGTAACAAATCTAGCAGCCCATCTCTGAATTTCTTAGATGTCTTCCTTCAAACGCTCAAATAAAACTCAAAAATGTTTCCTAGTAGCGACCTGTATGCCGTCTCGTTTACAGGTGAACTACTCTTTCCTATAATTCTCCCAATAAACAGAAGTCTACTATGCGCCTTCCCTACCACAGTTCTCACATGCGCGTTCCATTTCATATCACTTTGCAACTTTAGCTCTCAGATATTTAAACGACTTAACTGTGTCAAGCTGGACACTATTAAATACTATAACCAAACTTTACAGGTTTGCTCTTCCTACTCATTCACATTAACTAACATTTTTCCACATTTAGAGCTGACTGCCATTGACCACACCAACAAGAAATTTTGTCTAGGTTACCTTGTATCTTCCAACAGTCACTCAACTTCGACAGGTTACCGTACACCACAGCATCATCAACAAACAACCACACAATCTGCCTATCCTGTCCGCTAAATCATTTATGCGTGTAGAGAACAACAGCGGTCCTATCACCCTTCCCTGGGCACTCCTGACGCTACCAATGTCAATGATGAACACTCACCGTCGAGGACAACATAATCGGTTCTATTGCGTAAGAATTCTTAGAGCCATTCACATACGAGTGAACTTATTCCATATCCTCGTAGCTTCGTTAACAGCCTGCAGTGGGGCACCATGTCAAATTATTGCCGGAAATATAAATACATGGAATCTGCTGAAATTCGCCCCAGTGATGCTTTCTAAAACCATGCTGATTCGTGGAAATACGTTTCTCAGTCTCTAGAAATTCTATTATATTCTGAGAATACGTTGTAGGATTTTGCAGCAAACCGAAGATATTGGCCTGTAACGCGGCGGGCCCTTTCTTTTACCCAACTTCCTTCTTTCATCGATGAACTGAAGTATATCTTCCATTACCCACAGTTTCTTAGCAGTTACCTACTTTGTACAAATTTTTTTCTTTCGAGCATCTGTGATTGCCATATTTAGAGATGTCCATTCCTCTTCAATTTCAATGCTTCTCTTTCCCTTTTTAGAGATGGTCATTCCTCTTCAACTGAACTACCCATTAAGTTCATTATCGTAGTATCTATAGCCTCAGCGAAATCCAAGCTTATCCCTTCCTTACTTAGTATTTCCATACCTCACTTCTTTACGCAGTGATTCTTTCTGACTTAGCTCTCAAACTTCAGACTACTCTTCATCACTACTATATTGTGATCCAGGTCTATCTCTGCTCCTGTGTACTTCTTAAAATCCCGTATCTGATTTCGGAATCTCTGTCTGATTATGAAATAATCTGAAATCTTCCCTATCTCCCGTAGTTTGCCAAGTATATCTTCTCTTCCTGTGATTCTTGAACAGAGCATTCGATGTTACCAGCTGAAATTCATGCAGAACTCAGTCTTCCTCTCCCTCACTCCTAGTATCTAGGCTATATTCCCCCACAACCCTCTATTCCACCCTTTCCCCTACAACCGCAATTCAGTCTGCCTTGACTTAGATTTTCGTATCCCATTACGAATAGAGCTATCCGTCCAATATCGTCATATACTATCTCTTCGTTTACGATCTGCGACTTCGGCATGTATACATGAAGGGTTGTTGTCGATGTTGGGTTGCTGTCGATGCTGATAAAAACAATCCTGTCACTGAACTCAAAAATGATTCAAATGGCTCTGAGCACTATCGGACTTAATATCTGAGGTCATCAGTCTCCTAGACTTAGAACTACTTTAACCTAACTAACCTAAAAACATCACACACATCCATGCCCGAGGCAGGATTCGAACCTGCGACCGTATCGGCCGCGCGGTTCCAGACTGAAGCGCCTAGAACCGCTCGGCTGCTGCTGTCGATATCGCACTATAGTACAACAAGCAAGGCAACCCTTTTTTCTGAAAATAGGTTGGTTTTATTCAGGACTACAATACATCATCCCACTCTTTTGACTACAAAGCCATATTTTTCAACACAATCTCTGTTCAATTTAATGGTCTTATGCCTTCTTATTGCATGCCAGCCTGTTACCACTCTGCAGGTCGACATCAGAGCCAAAGTATTGCCACATCAATAACATACCGATCATACACGTACTGCTTCCACTGGAGTGCACTCTTAATCGGGACAAACAGATGTTCTTGGTGGTCTTCTACCAGGCAGTGAGGAATGCAGCTGGCACACACCTATGAATACTGGTGGATGATTGTACCAGCACTACGAACGTAGATGACAAATTGTTCAGTGAGGTGCTCGATCATTGATCACCTCAAATGAGAGTGTCCGCACTTTCCAATATAGAAGCAGTCAGGCTTTGAGTGACCGGACAAAACGCGGAATGTCGGACAGGTTTGCGCGATCTTGCTGGTACGATGACAGACACCTCGCCCGACGACTCAACGTGCTTTTGTTTATTGACAGATCTCCGTGTCTTCGATGTTCTGGCTTGCCGCCAAAAGAAAATGGCAGTTCTCTGCTTGGAACGAACCTCTGCAACAGACACCATTTCGTACGTAATGTGCAGGACCGGTGTCTTTGGGGACTTCATGAAACTAATGGGACTGAAGCGGTAATATTTTCCGGTGTCCTACAACAATTTCGGAATTCTTACCAAACGAAATTGCCCAGAAAAAAAAGCGTTCCTTTACGTGTTGAACGCTCTCGTACAAGGTTCCGTAGCCTGCAGTCCAGTTGTGTGCAGGAGGTGCGGCGTGGGCGGCAGCGCGGGGCCCCCGGCCGGGCAGGTGCAGCGGAGCCGGTGTCCGGCGGCCTACAGCCGGTAGCGCACGCCGGGCTAATGAGGCGCTGCCGGCGCGCCGTATCGCCGCCATCGCATCGCATCGCCCGGCCTGGGATCGCGGCGGGTCAGCAGCCGCCGCCGCCGCCGCCGCCGGACACCCCGGGGCAGCGCCGCCGCGCACATAAATCGCCGGCCACCAGCCACCCACCACTGCCCGCCGACTCCACCACCTCCTCCAGCCTCGCCAAGCAGGCGACACGGAACACACAGTAAATAGCGCCCTCGGGTAAATCACCGTCCGCGCGCAGTCTGTCTTAGCGATGTTTTAAGCTAGTCCGTCGTTACCGACTGGTTTGAAGAACATGCAGCCGTAATTTTAAATCGTCCGATTTGACTCCTCGGACTGCACTGTATTGATTTTATTACTTTCTTTCACGTTATCGATTCGGGACATCTTGTCCCATCAGCATATATGCGTCTAAACTCACCAACATTAATGAAAACAAGCGATAGTACTATTTTAATAAATACAGCAACCAGCCACTTTTCTGCGTATATTTATTTAGGGTAATATGCGTTTCGGGTTTTCACCCATCTTCAGTTAGCGTAATACTAATTCCAGTCTTCAGTCAGTAGAATGATACAACATCGACAGCAAATTGGATGCTGCAGTTGCCTTTCTACTCTGCGTGTTGTTATCCCGATTTTTGACTTTCTGGATGAGACATCAATACATTTTACTTCCATTTTGCATATAAACAGCCTCTAAAGTTCTTAACTGATTTATTTTAAAATATGTACACCATACTCTAATGAACATTTGGACTGACATAAGCTTATTGGCGCAGAAACAGACTCAAAAATTTTTTTACTGGTTTATTTTAAATTTTTTACCTTACTCAAATGAACATTAGGAGTGACGTAGGTGAAACGATAGCAAACACGAAAGTTGTATTTATGGCTTTTCGGTTTATGATGGACAGAGAGAAGGGGCTGGAGCAGATGGAGAGGGAGGAGGGAGGAGGTGATACACAGAGAAAGGGGGGAGGAAAAGATGGGCAGAGAGAGAGAGAGAGAGAGAGAGAGAGAGAGAGAAGAAAGCAAAAATGGTTCAAATGGCTGTGAACACTATGTGACTTAACATCTGAGGTCATCAGTCCCATAGAACTTAGAGACATAAATACATTTTTACTTCTATTTTGCATATAAACAGCCTCTAAAGTCCTTAACTGATTTATTTTAAAATATGTACACCATACTCTAATGAACATTTGGACTGACATAAGCTTATTGGCGCAGAAACAGACTCGAAAATTTTTTCACTGGTTTATTTTAAATTTTTTACCTTACTCAAATGAACATTAGGAGTGACGTAGGTGAAACGTTAGCAAACACGAAAGTTGTATTTATGGCTTTTCGGTTTATGATGGACAGAGAGAAGGAGCTGGAGCAGATGGAGAGGGAGGAGGGAGGAGGTGATACACAGAGAAAGGGGGGAGGAAAAGATGGGCAGAGAGAGAGAGAGAGAGAGAGAGAGAGAGAGAGAGAGAGAGAGTGAGAGAGAGAGAGAGGAAAGCAAAAATGGTTCAAATGGCTGTGAACACTATGTGACTTAACATCTGAGGTCATCAGTCCCATAGAACTTAGACCTACTTAAACCTAACTAACTTAAGGACATCACACACATCCATGCCCGAGGCAGGATTCGAACCTGCGACCGTAGCGGTCACTCGGCTCCAGACTGTAGCGCCTAGGACCTCACGTCCACTCCGGCCGGCAGAGGAAAGCAGAACGAGGAGGAGGGGAGAAGAGAGGGACAAAGAGAGAGGAAGGAAGAGGTGAGCAGAGAAAAAGGGGGTAGCAGAAGATGAGGACGTACCTCCAATCCCAATATATGTTATAAACGTGTGTTTTATTTTCTTCTGTTCCATCTCAGAAGCAATTGAGCCACACCAACGCATGGCCCAGAACAGCTAGTTTTAAATAATTTTATAACAAATGAAGAGGTCCTGAATTGGAGGAAAAAGAGCATTGTTACTCGACTAAAAAAAGTGGTCGACATGTAGGATACGTCCTGGGGCATCAAGGAAATGTCAACTTGGTAACGGGGGGATATGTGGCTAAAAATTATAGAGGGAGGTCAGGGTTTGACTACAGTAAGCAGTTTCAAATGGGTGTATATTGCAGCCCTTGGCCGGCCGGTACGGCCGAGCGGTTCTAGGCGCTTCAGTTTGGAACCGCGCGACCGCTAAGGTTGCACGTTCGAATCCTGCCTCGGGCATGGATGTGTGTGATGTCCTTAGGTTAGTTAGGTTTAGGTAGTTCTAAGTTCTAGGGGACTGATGACCTCAGAAGTCCCATAGTGCTCAGAGGCATTTTTTGCAGCCCTTGGTCAGGATAACACCAGCAAGCAGAGGGGCAGCAAATTGCTCTTCGGAATGAAATTCACAACAGTACGACAATTTTTTCCTAAAGGAAAATGTTGTTTCCCAAGGAAAACCATTTCAGCCCAACACGTTTGGTCCTTCAGCGTGACACCAAATTTTTTATTCTCAGCAAAAAAGAAAACAGTAAGAGAAAGTAAAAATTTCCAACTCCATGTAGTACTGGGTTACAGTACAGATAATTCCCTTCGAGTCATTTATTTGACATTCCGAAAGAAAGTAAAACCTTAATCTTGATGAGACAATCTGAAAAATATAAGGGGTGGAGAACTATTTATAACTCGGGCACATGCATCACTACAGTCATATGAACATGTGCGGTTTGGTGATCAAAAGTACGTTCTTCCCTTAATCGTAATCCAGCTGTGACGTACTTCGCACGTGTCTGAAACACGCTAAATGAAAGAGTGTATACAGAGTATACGGACTGCAGCAGTCAAATATCAAAATGGATTTTGATCGCAGTGTCAAATGACGAAGCAGGAATATTAACTTACCAATAAAATTTTTACTACACATATATTAACCTTGCTTCTCTGCGTAGAAAGAGAGTTGTACATAACAAAGTACAGAGGGCGTGCGTTGATTTGAAACTTCCTGCAAGATTAAAACTTAGTGCCAGGCCGGGACTCGAACACGTAACAAAATATTTCGCCAGCAAGGCTCTTACCGGTTGTGCTATCTAGGCGCAACTCACGATTCGCCCTCGCGGCTTCACTTTCGTCGTCACTTCTCTCCTTCTTCCGGATCTTCTTTGTCTCATGAACGAATCGTAAAGTAATCAGTTTGTATCACCAACATATCTTCCAAGGAGCGAATGTATAAACTTGTGCGTGTGCTCTTTATTCACTTTTCCACTCTTACTCTCTTTACAACAGATGTTAGTTTGCAGACTGCTGATAGTATCTTGCAACCTACAAACCAAAATTCCATTGTTATTTCCGCAAACAAAAGCAAGGTGTCCATTAATTAAGTTTCCACGGACACCGATAAATCTATCACGTAACTATCTGTGGAAGTTTAAGAGGCTGGGATCCACCTTCTGTGTGTGATAGTGTTGAAGAGGGTAATAGTTCATAACTAAAGATGGTTTAATATTAAATTTTGAAGTTAATGCTAGTTTTGTTAGTATATTAGCAACGTTCCTTATGCTGCTACGGCAAATAGGACACTTCAGAAAGGTGTCCAATCCTCTTACAGGAGATAGCAATGGTCAACACAGGTGAAAAGATTACAATAAACGTATAGCCGGAAGCAAGTACTTGTTAAGTTATGGGCCGTCTTATTTGCGTCGAAAATGTTTCGCTGTTGTTCTCCAATGTTCATTTCTTATTTGTTGAGTTTGTGTCTTAATCTTCTGTCTTGCTGTTGTGAAACGTCATTTTCAAGTGTTTCCTACATCTGGCATTCTATACGCATCGTTTTGAGGTTCTTCTGGAGTCATAACTGGATTATTGATACTGGGGAGTGCATACGACGCAAACAGTGAATTTTCCATGTGGGAAATGGCGAATATACACTCCTGGAAATTGAAATAAGAACACCGTGAATTCATTGTCCCAGGAAGGGGAAACTTTATTGACACATTCCTGGGGTCAGATACATCACATGATCACACTGACAGGACCACAGGCACATAGACACAGGCAACAGAGCATGCACAATGTCGGCACTAGTACAGTGTATATCCACCTTTCGCAGCAATGCAGGCTGCTATTCTCCCATGGAGACGATCGTAGAGATGCTGGATGTAGTCCTGTGGAACGGCTTGCCATGCCATTTCCACCTGGCGCCTCAGTTGGACCAGCGTTCGTGCTGGACGTGCAGACCGCGTGAGACAACGCTTCATCCAGTCCCAAACATGCTCAATGGGGGACAGATCCGGAGATCTTGCTGGCCAGGGTAGTTGACTTGCACCTTCTAGAGCACGTTGGGTGGCACGGGATACATGCGGACTTGCATTGTCCTGTTGGAACAGCAAGTTCCCTTGCCGGTATAGGAATGGTAGAACGATGGGTTCGATGACGGTTTGGATGTACCGTGCACTATTCAGTGTCCCCTCGACGATCACCAGAGGTGTACGGCCAGTGTAGGAGATCGCTCCCCACACCATGATGCCGGGTGTTGGCCCTGTGTGCCTCGGTCGTATGCAGTCCTGATTGTGGCGCTCACCTGCACGGCGCCAAACACGCATACGACCATCATTGGCACCAAGGCAGAAGAGATTCTCATCGCTGAAGACGACACGTCTCCATTCGTCCCTCCATTCACGCCTGTCGCGACACCACTGGAGGTGGGCTGCACGATGTTGGGGCGTGAGCGGAAGACGGCCTAACGGTGTGCGGAACCGTAGCCCAGCTTCATGGAGACGGTTGCGAATGGTCCTCGCCGATACCCCAGGAGCAACAGTGTCCCTAATTTGCTGGGAAGTGGCGGTGCGGTCCCCTACGGCACTGCGTAGGATCCTACGGTCTTGGCTTTCATCCGTGCGTGGCTGCGGTCCGGTCCCAGGTCGACGGGCACGTGCACCTTCCGCCGACCACTGGCGACAACATCGATGTACTGTGGAGACCTCACGCCCGACGTGTTGAGCAATTCGGCGGTACATCCACCCGGCCTCCCGCATGCCCACTATACGCCCCGCTCAAAGTTCGTCAACTGCACGTACGGTTCACGTCCACGCTGTCGCGGCATGCTACCAGTGTTAAAGACTGCGATGGAGCTCCGTATGCCACGGCAAACTGGCTGACACTGACGGCGGCGGTGCACAAATGCTGCGCAGCTAGCGCCATTCGACGGCCAACACCGCGGTTCCTGGTGTGTCCGCTGTGCCGTGCGTGTGATCATTGCTTGTACAGCCCTCTCGCAGTGTCCGGAGCAAGTATGGTGGGTCTGACACACCGGTGTCAATGTGTTCTTTTTTCCATTTCCAGTAGTGTATTATTCTACAATGATTTAGCCAATGGCATTAATCAACAGTAACGTGTCATGTGTACTGAACGACATCCTTAACGCCACAATCCATCTGAAAAAAAAGTTCAGTAGGATCTTCCAGTCACCTGAAGACACTGCACCAGTCTTAAAACGCACAACGGACTGTGCAAGACAGTGAATAATTCGTACGGTGCAAAAATTTGGACCTGCTGAAGGTATTCCGTGCTCAATTTGTATTTTACCGGCATCACTTATTAGGCGTGCAGGCTCTCTGGCCACAAGGTCAACGTGCTTGATAACATCTCTGACAACAAATCCTACTAGGGGTGATCAATAAGTAATGAAACACTTTTTTATCGGCCTATTTCGGTTGAAAATTGTGGTATCTGTTGTGGGACGTCGTGGAATATTTCAGATTCAGCCCATATTGTTTCATGAAGTTCCGATAGCTGGCGGTGCTATACGCGCCTATAACGGGGATGCGTTTCAAGCAGAGAACTGTCATTGAGTGTCTTTTGGAGGGAAACAAGAGCATTGTGAGTACCTATAGGCGCTTGCAAAGTATCTACAGAGGCCTGGTTGTGAACAAAATCACGTCGAGTTGTTGAGCGAGGCCTCTGTCATCATCGCAAACCTCTCCGATCTCCCACTTGCAGACACAATGTGATTCCGGCAAACGTGTGGCCACTCGTTCGAGGTGATCAAGGGATCACAGTCAAACACCTCGCTGAACAACTGGATGATCCTGCTGGTAGTATTGACACATATGTGCGCTAGTAAGGCAATTCAGAGGCAGGTGCCCGCTGGGTCCTCACCACCTAACAGAAAACCGTTAAGGGCCACGAAGGACCACCTGACCGGAAATGCTTCTAGGTTAAGGCTAATTGTGACAATCACAGGTGATGAAACATGGGTTCATCACTTAGAACCGGAGCCGGCCGCGGTGGTCGAGCGGTTCTAGGCGCTTCAGTCCGGAACCGTGCGACAACTACGGTCGCAGGTTCGAATCCTCCCTCGAGCATGGATGTGTGTGATGTCCTTAGGTTGGTTAGGTTTAAGTAGTTCTAAGTTCTGGGCGACTGATGACCTCGGATGTTAAGTCTCATACTGCTCAGAGCCATTTGAACCATTTTGAACTTCGAACCTGAAACAAAACGGCAGTGCATGGAGTGACGCCTCACCATCTCTCGCCTGAAGAATGCATTCACAGCCGTACCCGCAGCCTGAAAGGTCGTGCCTACGATCTTCTTCTTTTTGATCTCCTGCATCATGATGGAATGGTCAGCTCTGAAGTGTACTGTCCTACGATCAGGAAACTTAAAAAACGACTTCAGCATGTTCGTTGCTACACAAATGCAAACAAACTTCTCCTTCTCCATGACAAGGCAAGGCGTCATAAAAGTCTGCGCATCTGAGAGGACCTCACAAAACTTCATTAGACTTTTCTTACTCATCCACCATATAGATCGAATCTCGCACCTTCCGACTTCCACCTATTTGGTTCAATGAAGGATTTACACAACGGGAAGTAATAAGCAGACGACTGGGGGGTTATGCAGCATTTTTGCTCCGATATCGACCATCAGGGCACGAAGGTCCTCTCAGTAGGGTTGCGTAACGCCTTCTCATTGAACGACGATTTTGTTGAAAAATAGGATTACGTAGCCAAGTCAGTGGGGAATATCACGATGAATTGTAATTCGGAATAAACCATCCTGTTTTCAAAAAATTAAATATGTTGCATTACTTGTTGAAGGCCTCTCGAAGTACTGAAGATTAGCAATTCACGTCCTGCATTCTGATTTCGCATGGGGGAGAATTCACACATAGTTGGATAATAAATTACTCTAATAACCACTTATGCGCCGATGTAAATTATCTAGCGATATTCGTAGCAAAGAGTCACGTTTGCTTTAGTATCAGTATGTGACCTATAATTTTGACTCAATAATTGTGAGTGATAGAATCACGGATCCTTGCTCTTTAAGAGACAAAATAACAGGTTTTGAGAGACAAACTGGCGTGCTACTGAAGGACACCATTCTTGCAGAAAGACGATGGGTTTGACTTATGAACAACAGCTATCACCACCTTAACGTTTAATGAGTAGCGTGGTCTCACTATTGATGTTGCATTAATCTCTTAGATTTCTGGCTTTAGTGATATTTGTGTACATTGTTTCTGCAAAACCTTTATATCTACACACATTACAATGTGTTTATTTCTTTATTTATTAGTGTCAGAATCAACATGCACGGTGTAGACAAACACAACATATTCATGAGAAAAGCTAAAGATCTACATAGTATAGAAAGTATAAAAACTAAACATATTACAGCCTAGGCAAACGATAAAGACATAACGAATGTTGGCTCCGATAACACCATTTGAAGTTGCATAACAACATGTCTGCGAAGCACGTTGACGGACATAATGACAGTTCACGAGTTACGACGATGTTTTTTCTTCTTCATATTCACACATAACTGATAGTTCCACTTTAGTCTTTCAGCTCTAGCTGCAGCCACTCCTATGAGAAGTCTGTTCTGCGATATTCATATCTTCAAGTCACGATGAAAGTGCTTCAGTAACAGCGAACAAGTTTAGCAGCTGGTTGTTGCGCGCACGCCATAGTTCTACCCTAATCTTCTGGACAGACTGTGTTCTATCTTCGATTGCGTGCGTGAATGTCTTCCTCGACTTTAGGCGTTGACGGGCGAGTTGGAGGCCATATAGCGGATATATTTCTGCAGTGGAAATTTTAACTTTTCTTTTCGGTGTCGCCAATTCGCTATCGATGTAACGCTTGCTAACCCGATACAGTGTTAAGCTTACCAAATGGCATCCGTCTTAGACGCCTGGCGATTATACGGCTGGTGTCACTAAAGGCTTCTTCCACTTGTTTGGTATGGCATGATCTGTACCATACTGGACTAGCAGTAAGCTAAAGTGCTGGTCCTCAGTGACTGTAGGTGGGCATCCTAGGAAGTATCCGTTAATTTTTCGATAACTTTCTTTTTGGTGACAACATGATGCTTTACGTTGTAACAGTGCTTCCTATACTTGAGGGCCCTGTCCAATGTCACTCCCAGTTATTTTTGTATTGAGTAGTGTACTTACTGGATTCCTTTTTATTCGACTTGCAGATAGGGATGGAGTCCTCACGAAGAAATCTACGAATAATTTCCAAGGTTTTCGGTAGTACCATGGACACGAAAAGCTCGTTTGTCAGCCAAACCGTCCAAATTTAGGAGCATGAGCAAATATGTACTACAGTGGCACACTATCATCTTTAGTTATAACCACAACATTCATGAAAATAGGCTCACAGCCAGAAACATTTGTCAGTCGGCATTAAACGTTTTGTGTAATTTTGACTACAGAAAGGCTGCCTATTAGAGTAATTATATGAAATGTATTTCATTGAAAGTTATAGGGATACTGTCAATGTATCTTAAACAAATGAAAATCTGTTAAGAAAAAATCTTGCTTTGCTTAAGATAAAATTCGCTATTGTAGGACACAGAGTGTACAAAGCGAGTAGGGAACCTCTTATGCAGGCATGTTCTTTCGAAGTGTGAGTACGCATCACGAAGACAAAGAGTGAAATGATTCCAGTGATGGTCCTTTTTTCTCCTTCTAGTAGCGGCCAGACAAAGACATGCGACAGGCATTAAAGCTGTTTGCTTCCGGCTTTCCACGCGGTGCGTAAACTGGGCGTGAGGAAACCAACTGCTGTGTGACTCATTGTCAGTCGACCGCCCAGGCGGCTGATAATACTCGCGGAATATAAAACACAGGCGACGACGATACGTTTTATGGTGGGCGTGGTCACACACCGCCGTTTTCCGTGGGCGGGGTACGTGCTTTGGCCTATGAGCTCATCGCCAAATACTGCATTAAAAATTACCTTTCCGGCAGTATACGTATATTTCGCAAGGTGACTTGCCCTGACGGCCAAATACAATGGTTTCTACAGCACAGAGCAACTTATCTGCCACTGTGTGAAATTACTTCCCCTTCTGCCTAGCTGACTGCAGTGAATTTGTTTAATAAAGAGCCTCAGTTCACAAACATTGCGATTTTTTTCGTTAATTTGTTTCGAAACTGTAGATGAATGAGAGTCGAATACATTGTATAGTGTGATTTATGGAACTACATATTACATTAAATAAATAAATGAACATGATTAAAACCAATATGAATATACAGGGTATTTAAAAACTGGTTGCCTAAACTAACAAGGGTGATGATGCAGACAAAAGCAAATATATTTCTGAATCAACCACGTGTCGGAAACGTATAATGTTGGAGTACTAAGTATGCAGGTTTTTTTTTGTATTTGATTGACAATAAAAGTTGTTAAATGTTTTTCATTGATTTATTGTTCTAGTCAATATTACATTGTAATAAATTTTCAAAACGAGCACCATTAACATCTGATCAGAGCAGATAGCGACTTACCAGGGAGCACCGTGTTCGCTGGAAAATGCAAGCACTAGCGCCACCCTCTGTTAACCGACTGAGTGCCGGAAACCATGACATAACAACATGCTAAGTATCTCAGACTAACATCTTGTTTAGCAACACTAGACATAACGGATTTTATCTGCTTCACTCATGTGCTATCTACGTACGCTCAGTAATCAGGCAATATGGTTTTCCGACACGTGGTTGCTTTATGAAATACAGTTATTTTTGTCTTCTGTATCATACGCGTTAGCTTCATCATTTAGTTTTTGAACACACTGCATATGGGGCAGTCAAACTAAAACGAAACTGTTAATTATTTCAAAAGTAATTACCACACCTGTTAGCACGTATATCTCACTGTGAGACAAAACGGTCGCTGCCCTCATGGGAAAGTGTTTGCGGTTCGTGACGGAACCGCGAATGTTCCCATGCATGCGCCTTTTCGTTCGAAGCAGACCGACGACCATGAACCTCATATTTCGGGCTCCAAACATATGGAAATTAAACTGGAGAGATCGGGACTGCATGGAGAATATTAAGGGTTTCCCAGAGAAATTTGTGTGCGTAGTCTAAACAACGTAGGCAACATGTGGGTGGGCCCACATGTAATCAAGTTCGTCTGTTCGTTGTTCGCAGTAATAAAAGAGCTACAGTAATAGACAGCGCAACACAACAGTAACTATATAATGAAACTTCCTGGCAGATTAAAACTGTGTGCCCGACCGAGACTCGAACTCGGGACCTTTGCCTTTTGCGGGCAAGTGCTCTACCGTCTGAGCTACCGAAGCACGACTCACGCCCGGTACTCACAGCTTTACTTCTGCCAGTATCTCGTCTCCTACCTTCATAATGGCTACTACACTGGTTTAGAGACTACACTGTATCCTTATTATTACTGGTGGAAGTGGTCAGACACAAAGCAGTAGCAGCCTGAAGTATTTCAATTTCTTTTAGTTCAGAAATAAGGGGTCCAGGGATCAAATGATTTACAAACAGGCGCTCACATTTTAGTTTGGTTGATTTTAAACTAGTGTCACGGTTTGAGTGAAGCAAGTGTCCCTAGGGGAGGAGAGGTGCAGAGAAAGTATGTTTTCTAAAGAATCTCTAGCCCAAAGTGGTTAACTTCCTTTTCTGAGAAGAAGTTGTAAGTTGCACTCCATATGTACTGAGGATTACTTCACCATTCCATAAAAAAAGTTGTTAGAAATATGGACCACCAATAGCCCCAGTCACTCTTTAATTCATAGTTTAATAAAACATCTACATATGCCAATTATTACTTACCTTTCGTCATTTTAAAAATAAAAGTATTCAGCAAAAATTCTGAAGTTTAGCTATGATAATGATGGTTTTGCGGGAGGGGTATGGAGGGATACTAGTTAATAACTGATTGGACTCATGGCTTAATGGTCTCAGAAAGGATTGGAGGGTGGTTCAATGGGTAATGCAATACATTTCTTTTTTCTCGGTCAATTTCTGTTGAAAAATATGCGGACTTTGTTGTGGGACGTAGTGGAATATTCCCGCTTCAGCCTCTTCAGTTTCATAAAGTTCCGGTAGATTGCGGCTCCATACATAGCCTCTTAAATAACATCCGTACGGAGGCGCGTTCCAAGCAGAGAGCTGTCATTGAGTATCTTTTGGCAAAAAGCAAAGCGTCTGAGATATTCACAGTTCCTTGCAAAATGTCTATCGAGATCTGGCAGTGAACAAAAGCACGGTGAGTCGTCAGGCGAGACGTCTGTCACAATGGCAACAAGGTGTGTGTTTAGAGCTTACGGGCGGTCAACGACGATGTTATCAGCGCCTTTCCTCTCACATAGTGAGGAGGAAATCCATAAAATGACACTCATTCACTCACGCCCGCCTCACTCGCGTTCTACCACCCAGTCACTCTACTCAGACAACTGGGAAAGGATGAAATGTCCTATAACTGCGATCAAAAGAGATGTAAACTTATAAAAAAGCTAAAAGAAAGGCACAGTGCAATCTGACTGCCTGACAGTTCACAAAAAACATGGGTGAGGCAGTCACCCTATTAACATATTAAGAACATCTCCCTAACTTTTAGGAAATGAGTACGACATATCACAAAATCTTAAAACTCTCACCAAATTCGTGTGCATTTTATTTAAAACAGACCGCGGTCGTCTCGCGGTTCTAGGCGCGCAGTCCGGAACCGTGCGACTGCTACGGTCGCAGGTTCGACTCCTGCCTCGGGCATGGATGTGTGTGATGTCCTTAGGTTAGTTAGGTTTAAGTAGTTCTAAGTTCTAGGGGACTGATGACCACAGCAGTTGAGTCCCATAGTGCTCAGAGCCATTTGAACCATTTTTTGAACCACTGCGGCGTTGTTTTCTTTACTAGACGGAACTTACTGCCTGTCACTTCCAGTCACTCATCTCCACACTGACACATGACACTCTAACTCAACAGAGAGACGGAATCACGCAGGGGGACGTTGGGCTGAAAATCGAGGACAAAGACGCGCGCTGTTGGCTGCTACATCAGCTCTTTCGTTCCCGCAATACCCATGCACCCCGTCGCCCAGCAGATGGACACCACCTTCGCCAACTATTGTAGCCAGAGGAGGGCAGGCGTCCTGGATATGCTGAACCACTTTGTTAGATGGATGCAGCACTGCAGAGACTGAAGGCACTCAGAGAGTCGGAAGAGAAGAAGAATTTATCAGGCACTGCCCATTTCATCGGCTCTAGCACTTTCAAGATCGCGGATATTTCAACATCAAATATAGTGAATTTCAAAGCAATACAATCTTCAGGACTCCACCTGGGAAAACAACAGAGCAACCAACGGAGTCCCACTGTTTAGACCCGTGCCTGAAGACAGCTACATAGTTGTGATATTCATTTAAAATGTCGAAAAGTATCGCATTAAAGACAGAAGCATGGGTGCAATCTCTCCTGTACGGCATAGAATCAAAAATCACTCTTGGCCTCCGCAGTACCAGGATGACAGTCGGGTAAGATTCCGGATTTGAGTGTGTACATGACCCGCTCATTTAGATGGATCCCAAATGGCTTCATTGTCCGTGGACGATTGGTAAAGAGGGGTTCCAAAGATGGACGAGCAATGGTGTGGTATGTAGAGGAAGTGGGAGTAGCCATGGGAAGCAGCTGCCGGATAGTAACTGGCGATTCACTAGCCTCAGTACTAACATCCGGTATGGAGCCGGTCCCATAAGTGCTCAAGAACAGCTTGACCCCCTCATGGTGCTGAGAGCCAACGATTTTCTGCTACGAAGGCCCCGCTGACCCGTACACTGTGCGCCCATAGCCCAGCCGCGGTCAAACGAAAGCCCTATTAAACGAAAGCCCTACAAAACTGGAGCAGACGTCCCCTACCCACTCCCCAAGACCTGTGGTAAGACAATTCAAAATATTCAGTGTCTTCTCGGTCCTTGCCTTCAGATTATTCATATGTGGTAACCGCGATATCTTGGAGTCAAAAATGAGACCCAAAAGCCGACCGTCGCAACAAGCCTACTCAAACCTGTCCTGTCTTCCATGTGGCAGCTACTCAGAAGAAAATGGCTGCTATGTTGGAAAAGGCAGAGAGACTCATTCGAGTTGATCGCTGATGAAAGATCGGGGTACTGAAAGCTGTGCAGCCCAGATCTCACACTTTCGGATTTCCATATGTTTGGCCCAACGAAGCAGTGTTTGTATGATGGATAGGTTATTGATTTAGAAAGACATTGGCTCCGACGTCTACCAGTAGAGTGGAACCATGCGGGTATACAGGAACTCCCCGGGTGTAAGGCCGTTTCACTGAACTGAGATTATGTTAAAAAATAGGGTTTTTTTAGGGAAAAGAGTGGGGAATAATATGATGTATTGTTGTTGTTGTTGTTGTGGTGGTCTTCAGTCCTGAGACTGGCTTGATGCAGCTCTCCATGCTACTCTGTCCTGTGCAAGCTTCTTCATCTCCCAGTACCTGATGCTGAAGTTGTGCCACAAATTTGTCTTCTCCCCAATTCTATTCAATATCTCCTCATTAGTTATTTGATCTACTCATCTAATCTTCAGCATTCTTCTGTAGCACCACATTTCAAAAGCTTCTATGCTCTTTTGTATAAACTATTTATCTTCCACGTTTCACTTCCATACATGGCTACACTCCATACAAATACTTTCAGAAAAGACTTCCTAACACTTAAATCTATACTCAATCTTAACAAATTTCTTTTCTTCAGAAACGCTTTCCTTGCCATTGCCAGTCTACATTTTATATCTTCTCTACTTCGACCATCATCAGTTATTTTGCTCCCCAAATAGCAAAAGTCATTTACTACTTTAAGCGCCTCATGTCCTAATCTGATACCCTCACCATCACCCTATTTAATTCGACTACATTCCATTATCGTCGTTTTGCTTACATCCTCCTTTCAAGACACTGTCGATTCCGTTCAGCTGCTCTTCCAGGTATTTTGCTGTCTCCAACAGAATTGCAATGTTATCGGCGAACCTCAAAGTTTTTATTTCTTCTCCATGGATTTTAATTCCTACTCTGAATTTTTCTTTTGTTTCCTTTACTGCTTGCTCAATATACAGATTGAATAACATCGGGGAGAGGCTACAACACTGTCTCACTCCCTTCCCAACCACTACTTCCCTTTCATGTCCCTCGACTCTTATAACTGCCATCTTGTTTCTGTACAAAATGTAAATAGCCTTTCGCTCCCTATATTTTACCCCCGTCACCCTCAGAATTTGAAAGAGAGTATTCCAGTCAACATTGTCAAAAGCTAGCTCTAAGCCTACAAATTCTAGAAACGTAGGTTTGCTTTTCCTTAGTCTCTCTTCTGAGATAGGTCGTAAGGTCAGTATTGCCTAACGTGTTCCAATATTTCTGAGGAATTCAAACTGATCTTCCCCGACATCGGCTTCTACCAGTTTTTCCATTCGTCTGTAAAGAATTCGCCTTAGTATTTTGCATCCGTGACTTATTAAACTGATAGTTCGGTTATTTTCACATCTATCAACACCTGCTTTCTTTGGGATTGGAATTATTATATTCTTCTTGAAGTCTGAGGGTATTTCACCTGTATTATACATCTTGCTCACCAGATGGTAGAGTTTTGTCAGGGCTGACTCTCCCAAGGCTAACAGTAGTTCTAATGGAATGGTGTCTACTCCCGGGGCCATGATGGGCTTTCTATTACTTATGGAATGCCTGTCATAACATCGGCAAATGTGTGCACATTGTTCTTATTCATGTGAACACAAAGATCGCCTTTACAGGGGCCTTTTTGTAAGACGACAATTAAAGCTTTTATGATTGCACGGTGCCTGTTCTTTCGGAGATTATCATTCATTTAATTGATTCACCTTGATGGGCAATGAATCCACAACCCCCAGTGCGGATGAACATTTACATTCGACCTCCAGCGGGAATCTAGAATTAGCGAGAATGGAGAACATGGACTGGGACTACGGACAGGTGGTGCTAGGTGAGAATGTCAGTCGGCCATGCAGCGTACCGAGATGGTCCGTGGATTTGCTACAAATACCGTGTCCTACTGGCGAAGTGTTTAACGCAGCTGCCTACTAAGCAGGATGTCCCAGTCCAACACACATTGTCACTTATCGACCCTGATATCGATATTTTCTTCGCTTTTCTTTCCTTTCTCCCCCTTCCACCTTCAATTTACATATTAAAGCTTTATGATTACCCTTCACGTTCCATTTCCCTGTATTTGTTTGTTTAAGATAGCTTCTGTTAACTGCTTAATTTGTCTTTGAGCTCTCAGTGGCGTAGTTTCGCCATCACTCTTGTGTAATTTTGGCGGCGCGGCGTGCGGACCTGCCGTCGCTGAAGAGAAGACGTACCTGTGCACGCAGGAGGGTGGACAGCGCGGGCCGGACGCGTATATAATTGTGTGCCGGGGCGTCGCCCCGATCGCTATCGGTGGCGGTGGCGGCTCGGGGCAGCATTATTGCACTGTTAGGCCGGGGGCAGCCGCCTCCGTCGTAAATCGGCGGCGCTACACGGCCGATACGGCATCGCATCGCATCGCGGCGCGTCGCATCGCCAGCCGCCGGGCTCTGCTGGGCATAATGAGGCTGCGGTGCACCTGCGCTCCCCCTCATAACATCCGCACTGCAGCAGCCAGCGCTGCCCGTCGCGTTTACCTCTTTTGCCGCGAACGGGGATGTACTGCTCATTACGTCTCCGCAGTTGCGTCCGCAATTATCGACATAGTCCACACATCAGATTTATCAAACTGCGAGCGAGGATACGGGTTTTCCACTTCCTGCGATTGCACTGCTGTCCATTAAAACTGCATCGCCACTGAGGCAGCGTGTGATAAACAACAAATGGTAATGAAGTGGAACGACCACATACAACTCGTCACGAGTAAGGCAAGCACCAGACACAGATTCATTGGAAGAAACATCAGGAAATATAGCCCACTAAACAAGCAAATATCTTACAAAACACTCGTTCGACCACTACTTGAATACTGCTCGTCATTATGGGATTCGTATCGGATAGAACTGATAGAGGAAGGAGAGAAGGTCCAAAGAAGAGCAGCACGTTCAGTTCCAGGTTTATTTAGAAAGTGTAGAAACGCCATGGAGATGCTCAACCTAGTCCAGAGGCAGACGGTGCAAGACAGGTGTTCTGCATCACGTTATCTTAGAACTGAGATACGGTCAATACGTCTGTACACAGGCTAGTATTTACGGTCTGAACAATAACTTAGATTAAATAACTAACAACAGTGGTGCATCACTACAACCAAATATTAGTACAGCTAGTTCTCGATAGGGTACCACACTGTTTAACCGGTACAGAAAATAGAACACCTGTACAATATCAGATCCTTTAACGTCAATCGGCATGGCAGGTACCACTCAGTCACGAGTATTACAATACCACTCCCGGAATCGTCTGACCATCCAACAATATAATTGAGAACTGAAAAAAATCCCTCAACACAAGACGGTCCACTGACACTTAACCTGATTGACCTCAAGAGAATACACTCTGCAATTGCAGAAAACAACCAGATGAAGGAAGCCAAAATGTAAATGTAAGTGTACATGTTGGTGTAAACGGTGTGGTGACTGAGCTATAACTCAGTAAGTTAATAATACCACTACCAACTTCGCCGACAATTGTTTAACGATTTGCAAACACACCAGTGAACACTAGGCACCAACAGCACTACTGAACGAGGAATAACGCTAGGGGTGTACCTTCACTAGGGCAAGAAACTACACATACCAAGCAGTGGCGGTAAGCTATACAAACAATGAAACCTTTTACGAACTCTAGACTACTGTATTACAACCACGTCCTGCGGAATGAAACAGAGCAGCAAGACCATGGCAAACGTCGAAACTCGACCCCACCACCATAGAGCTCCCAGACAGAGCTGTTATAGTAATCACAGATGGCCTGCCTTTGAGAGCCTCCCAAACACCACTCCATACTTGACCACCACGAGCGTCGGCAACGCGCGAATCACCACAGATGAACAGTCAGAAAAACAGACAAGGAACCTATTGAGTCAGTGGCTACGGCGCAAATTCAGAATTACCGGAGAGAAAGCAAACTGGCGCAACCACACCCCCTTGCCCGAAACTAAAAGCCACCCTGTTAATAGTTTCCCCCCAAATGGCTTAAACTCCAAGACGTCTCCAAAGCACCTTCTCATTCCGAATATCTTGCAAGTTCACTGTCACGGAAGTAACAGATCCTTAGATGACGAAGAGACCGTTTAAATGGGGCAACGTTTTGTTAGAAGTTTTTGTGCTGGTATCATTCACTGTCACAAAATTCTTAAGATCGCCCTATCACCTACTCGGTAGTTGCAAGGCTCTCTACTCCTACTGTAAGGGAGCTCCCGTTTATGGCATGTTATGCAAATATTTCTCCCGGCCTTATGCCGCTGTCCTCTAATCTCGCTGGAGGAAAAACTTGTAAATGTACAAGAACGATAAACTTCTACCAGCCCAAGTTCAAATTCGACAGCAACAGGACAGTAAGCCATCGCGGCTGTGGTTTATCTTTCTGTGTTGTTGCTCTTCGCGTTTCTTGTTTCTGTCACAGTAATGGAGAATTGGAGGGTTCAGAAGAGGTAAATTCTACGACTTGTGGCGCATCAAGCGTCCGAGAAGACAGGTACTCTGCTCGCTCAGCCGTTCAGTACCACAAGGACATTTTTTTCAGGAAACGGGTTTGTTTCCAGGAAGTGTCCATACGGACAATGAAACGATGTCTGGAGTACCATAGTCAGCACGACGAACATTCATGCGTCTTTCCTTGACTCGGCAGCAGAGAGACGTGTGGCCAACAACATTGGGCAGTGATGTGGAATGAGGACGTATTTTCAGACGAGTGCCACTTCTGCGTGCAGCATCACTATGTATGTATCCATGTGAGGAGGCTCCAGGGAGAAGGAATAGTACCAGACAGCATTCGTCGTCATTTGGTACCACCACTTGTACACAGAACCTACACCTCTCGTTTGCATCGTCAGTAATCTGAACAGCACCCGTTACACCTCCGGCTCATTAAGGCCGTGGCTGCGATGTTTTGTTGTCATGATTTGGAGTGTTCAGCTGTTGCTCTGTATCTCAACTGTTGCCCTGGCCATCACGTTATCCAGGTGTCTCATCAACTGACAAGATATGATCAGTGGTTGCTGGAAGAGAGGCCACCCATCGCTAACTGCTACGACTGATCACATCTGGCATGGAACTAAAGCTTCATGGAATGACATAACTCTACCTATCACCGAAGCTCAGTTCGAAGCCATGCCCAGCTGGATTAGCGCTATTGCTGTTGCCAGAGCTGTCAGCTCTATTTACTAAATTTCGCATCCAAAAAAAAAAAAAAAAAAAAAAAATGGCTCTGAGCACTATCGGACAACATCTGAGGTTATCAGTCCCCTAGAACTTAGAACTACTTAAACCTACCTAACCTAAGAACATCACACACATCCATGCCCGAGTCAGGATTCGAACTTGCGGCCGTAGCGGTCGCACGGTTCCAGACTGAAGCGCCTAGAACCGGTCGGCTACAACGGCCGGCATTTCGCATCCAGTACATGCACAAATAACAACATGTAGTCTTCTTACTACATCAGCCGTTAATTGGTTCATGAAACGGTTATCAATAAAGGCCTTTCCTGTAAGGTATCTTTGAAACCAGTTACCGAGAAATGACTGATATCGTGCCCCACAAGAAGGTGCAGCTCGTTCCGTCACTTGGCTTTAAGATTGGTGCGTCCACACTCTCACCCTCTTTCACTGTGTGTTCATGGGAGCAGCTCGAACTCTAGCAGCTGTGATTCAAGTGGTGTCATTCAAGCAGAGTAGTATCTGCCTTGTACTTGGAGGCGATGATTGATATTTTGTTTTGTATTCTATAATCTTGCAGCACCTTTGAAGAAGATGCACAGGGAACACTGCAACTAGGGAGACCCAGTCCAAACACGTTGTTGTCTGAAGGCTTGGTAGCTCAGGCTGATGGCATACGCCCATACACTGTGGCTTCCTTGTGTTCGCCATACTTTGAGTGGAACACCAAAGATGTTTGAATCTGGTAAGGAACAATGTGAAGCAAACGATTCTGTTAAGTGCCTGCTTTGACCTCAGCGTCAACGATAAGTCAATCTGACCATGTAAGTTGCAGAACCTTTTGCCGTAGTGGTGCTTTATGTGATGGTTTTAGCTTCCTTGCCAAAGCAAAGGAAAGTTTTTTTTTGTACTACATTTTTAACTATACCGTCAGGTTGTAACGCTTTTTATTGTTACTGGGTTTCAGCAATTATTTTCATATAAGGTTAATGATCGCTTTACTTGACATTGATAATCACGCATATATTAAATTCACAATTCCGAAAGCTTCTTATTGTGTTTTGCATATTGTTTTTATTACTGTGCATGCCTTTTCTATTTGGATATTGTATAAGAGTTTTCCGTGCGTTGCAGCAACCCCATGTAAGCTGTTTAATGTATTCAAGAGTTGCAGGCCGAGGCCAGCTGCTTATTGTGTATTGGGTGCATTAATGCACATTTTTGTGAATTTATTTTGGTGCAATTGGAGCCTGTGATGCAGGCGGCAGCTGTATGGATCTGTGATTGAAGCCCCATGACAATAACAAATTCTATCAGTTTTCTGCAGTAGTGACTTAAAATAATTTTTCAACTTTTTTTTTTTTTTTAGTTTGGCCTTTCCACTCCAGCTCCTAGCTCTCCATCCTCTGAATTACAGCAGAGTGTGGTTTTGTGGCTGCTGCAACAAAATTGTTATTAACCCTAGATTCACGTAGTTCATAATTTTATTATATTTGTTTTGGCTTTGCTGCATATGTTGACTACCTTGAAGCCTTTGTTACACGAAACTTTGCCACTAGTTATAGAACCAAGAGGTGAACTAGGGATTATATCTTAAAAAGGAGTAAACACAATATGAACTAAAAATTCAGGTGCAATTGGCAAAAGATAGCATCACCAAGCTGTGTGTGCCGCTTCGTAACGCATTGTGCTGCCTGCTGCAACTGACTGCAGACAACGTGGGCAAGGTTAGAAGCCATCGTCAGCGTTTCTTCGGCCCTCCTCACTGGTGTGCAAGAAAATGTTAAACTCTCAGTCTCATACCCCTTCTCAATCTAAAATTTACTGAGTACAGGTTCAGAGCAGTCAAGGTATAACCGAATTCAGGGCTCAAAAAATGGTACAAATGGCTCTGATCATTACGGGACTTAACATCTGAGGTCATCAGTCCCCTAGAACTTAGAACTACTTAAACCTAACTGACACATCCATGCCCGAGGCAGGATTCGAACCTGCGACAGCAGCGGTTGCTCGGTTCCAGACTGCAGCGCCTACAACCGCACGGCCACTCCGGCCGCCCAGAGATCAACATAAACATCATTTTCGCCCTTTTTATTGCTCATGAAAACCACACATTGAATGTTGTACCGCAATAGAGAGAGACTTTCAGAGGTGGTGGCCCAGATTACTGTACGCATCAGTACTTATAATAGCCAGTAGCACGTCGTCTATGCATTGATGCATGCCTGTATTAGTCGTGGCATACTATCCACAAGTTCATAAAGGCACTGTTGGTCCGTTGTCCCACTCCTCAACGGCGATTCGGCGTAGATCCCTCAGAGTGGTTGGTGGCCAACGTCGCCCATAAACAGCCCTTTTCAGTTGATCCCAGGCATATGCGGTAAGTTCATTTCTGGAGAATGCTGGCCACTCTAGTCGAGAGAGATCGTTATAAAGCAGGAAGTCATTCACAAGATGTGCACAACGGGGCGCGAATTATCATCCATGAAGACGAATGCCTAGCCAGTATGCTGCCAATATTGTTCCACTATCGGTCGGAGGATGGCATTCACTTATCGTACAGCCGTTACGACGCCTTATATGCTCCCACATAATGCCACTCCAAAACAGCAGGGACCCTCCACCTTGCTGCACTCGCTGAACAGTGTGTCTAAGGCGTTCATCCTGACCAGGTTGCCTCCAAATGCGTCTCCGACGATTGTGTGGTTGAACATCTGTGAAGAGAACGTGATACCAGTCCTGAGCAGTCCATTCGGCATGTTGTTGAGCCCAATCGTACCTCGCTGTATGGTGTCGTGGTTGCAAAGATGGTATGAAACGTCCCCTTAGAAAAATTATACATAACTGTGCTTAAACTGACACACAATATTTTTAGCGCAACGCAATCTGACTTTCAAAAATCCCTACAAAAGAATGGTCCTGACTAACATTAACCTATACGTTTCACATATCACTTACCTCACCAAAAATCTTGGTTACTCGAACTACTGCAATACAGCGAGCACCACTACTGCCAGCTAAATAAAGGATTCAAACTACGGAAGGCACTAACTACTGATAGGTATAGTTAGCAAATGAAAAATTTTAATAGAGAACAAAACACGTATTTACCTTAATAGTCATAATATATATAGCAGTTCATGACACCAATTCTTACAAATTTCAAAACTCCGCCATCTCTCTCCCCACATCCACCACTGCTGGCGGCTCACCTCCAACTGCGCAACGCTACGCGCTGTTAGCATCCAACTGCCCAACACTACAATGGCGAGTATTACAACAATGCCAACCAGCCACTGGCTGCACACAGCACAGCCAGTGATTTTTCATACAGAGCGCTACGTGGCGTTACGAATAAAAAAAACCTAAACAGCCTACGTACAGTGGACCTCGCCATGGACGTCAGGAGAGAAGTTGCGCATTATGCAGCCTATTGAGCAATCGTAAGACGACGTCCTGTGGCTGCACGAAAAGCATTATTGAACATGGTGGCGTTGCTGTCAGGGTTCCTCCGACTCGTAATCCGTAGATAGCGGTCATCCACTGCAGTGAGTGGCATGAGCGAGGCATGTTATCGACAGTTCCTGTCTCTCTGTATCTCCTTCATGTCCGAAAAACATCGCTTTGGTTCACTCCGAGACGCCTGGACACTTCCTTTGCTGAGAGCCCGTCCTGGCACAAAGAGGACGAGATCGAACCGCGGTACTGACCGTCTAGGAAGGGCATGGCTAGCCGTGTACCCCGTTCTTGGTGGAATGACTGTAACTGATCGGCTGTTGGACCCCTCCGTCTAATACGCGCAGCTCATGCATGGTTGTTTACATCTTTGGGCGAGTTTAGTGACATCTCCGAACAGTCAAAGGGACTGTGATACAATATTCACAGTCAACGTCTATTTTCAGGAGTTCTGGGAACTGGAGTGATTCAAAATTTTTTGTCGTCTGTGTATAATAGAAATAAGTCGACTGAACTGGAAAGAATACCTCCAACGTACGGTATGTCTAATAATAAAATAACTAAAGCGGAAGTACAATAAAATCCAAATGGGAAGAGGAACGTTGGACGTCCCTCAAACATATGGCGTGACAATTCTGATGTGAAACAGCCAAAAGACCTAATCCTTGATGATGATGACCAATACAACAGCTGCAGCTATCCACGGCAGGCGCCGCGAGGAGTGGCCACGCTGTTAGATGCGCTATCCACGGACTGCGCCGCCCCTCCCGCCGGAGGTTCGAATCCTCCCTCGGGCATGGGTGTGTGTGTTTTTCGTAGCATAAGTTAGTGTAAATGGTGTGTAAGTTTAGGAACAGGCGACCTCAGCAGTTTAGTCCCTTAGGAATTCACAACATTTGAACATTCTTATACACTCCTGGAAATGGAAAAAAGAACACATTGAAACCGGTGTGTCAGACCCACCATACTTGCTCCAGACACTGCGAGAGAGCTGTACAAGCAATGCTCACACGCACGGCACAGCGGACACACCAGGAACCGCGGTGTTGGCCGTCGAATGGCGCTAGCTGCGCAGCATTTGTGCACCGCCGCCGTCAGTGTCAGCCACTTTGCCGTGGCATACGGAGCTCCATCGCAGTCTTTAACACTGGTAGCATGCCGCGACAGCGTGGACGTGAACCGTATGTGAAGTTGACAGACTTTGAACGAGGGCGTATAGTGGGCATGCGGGAGGCCGGGTGGACGTACCGCCGAATTGCTCAACACGTGGGGCGTGAGGTCTCCACAGTACATCGATGTTGTCGCCAGTGGTCGGCGGAAGGTGCACGTGCCCGTCGACCTGGGACCGGACCGCAGCCACGCACGGATGCACGCCAAGACCCTAGGATCCTACGCAGTGCCGTAGGGGACCGCACCGCCACTTCCCCGCTAATTAGGGACACTGTTGCTCCTGGGGTATCGGCGAGGACCATTCGCAACCGTCTCCATGAAGCTGGGCTACGGTCCCGTACACCGTTAGGCCGTCTTCCGCTCACGCCCCAACATCGTGCAGCCCGCCTCCAGTGGTGCCGCGACAGGCGTGAATGGAGGGACGAATGGAGACGTGTCGTCTTCAGCGATGAGAGTCGCTTCTGCCTTGGTGCCAATGATGGTCGTATGCGTGTTTGGCGCCGTGCAGGTGAGCGCCACAATCAGGACTGCATACGACCGAGGCACACAGGGCCAACACCCGGCATCATGGTGTGGGGAGCGATCTCCTACACTGGCCGTACACCTCTGGTGATCGTCGAGGGGACACTGAATAGTGCACGGTACATCCGAACCGTCATCGAACCCATCGTTCTACCATTACTAGACGGCAAGGGAACTTGCTGTTCCAGCAGGACAATGCACGTCCACATGTATCCCGTGCCACCCAACGTGCTCTAGAAGGTGTAAGTCAACTACCCTGGCCAGCAAGATCTCCGGATCTGTCCCCTATTGAGCATGTTTGGGACTGGATGAAGCGTCGTCTCACGCGGTCTGCACGTCCAGCACTAACGCTGGTCCAACTCAGGCGCCAGGTGGAAATGGCATGGCAAGCCGTTCCACAGGACTACATCCAGCTTCTCTACGATCGTCTCCATGGGAGAATAGCAGCCTGCATTGCTGCGAAAGGTGGATATACACTGTACTAGTGCCGACATTGTGCATGCTCTGTTGCCTGTGTCTATGTGCCTGTGGTTCTGTCAGTGTGATCATGTGATGTATCTGACCCCAGGAATGTGTCAATAAAGTTTCCCCTTCCTGGGACAATGAATTCACGGTGTTCTTATTTCAATTTCCAGGAGTGTATATATTCAGTACAAACCTCTCTTAACTTCTCAATAGTGTATGCTGGTAAATCGTGTCCATGTCTAAGAGGGGTGCTGGGTGCCGTACACACGGACCACGGTGCATAATGCATAGCGATAAGGAAATCGGCTGTTGCCTCATCTAGCTCATCACGTCGTGGTTACGGAGACTTTGCGCTGTGTACACAGTCAAGTGGACAACATCAACCCAGTTTTCGAAATGAAGACTGAAACAGTAACACAACAACAGCGCAATTCTCAGCCAAACCCACCAATGTTGATCCTGTATGTCTACCGTACACTTCTCAGTCTTCTAGATATTTTCTTGTCTATCCAGAAGTCAATTTGCTTGGTCCATCCACCCGTTTGCCTGCATAAATGTCCCTCCAACCTCCGTTTCATTTTCATAATTATTTCTTTCACTGCTGTCTGTCCCCTTTTCAGTTCGTCATTTCATCTCCCACAGTAATTTCCAACACACACCTCTCCGTTTGTCGGCGAGAAACACTCACTTTGTGGTTTCCGCTTTAAAGTCCAAGGCTCACAGCCATTAGCAAAAACCAGTAAAACAGACTAAATGCACACTTTGAATCTCACACGTACTGGCATCTTTGTCCTGAAAACTCTGTTTAGTTCACCAAAAGCAAGTCAGAGTACTTTTACTCTTGTTTTTCAATTCTTGTCCAACCAGTCGTTAGCTTAGCCTATCATAAACACGTACAAATATTCCTCAATTAACACAATTCGTATAGTTTTTTTCGAAGTGTTCATTACACACTATTTTTGTTATTACAGTTTTTTTTAAGCCAACTCTTAAGTATTGTGATATTCAGATCGTCTGCAATATTTGTGTACACTAGAGCAGCTTAATTCCGTTAGCGAAGTGAAATTGCTGTAAGTATGTTCCATTTATATGTATTCCCTCCGTTTCTCAGTTTTTGGTCTCTAAGAACTCGCTCTGCGAAAGCTGAGAACAGTTTTGACACTAAGATATTTTCTTGCCTGAGTCGACCTTTGTATCTGGATTTCTCACTGTCTTGATTAAGTCCTGGTTAAGCTGCAGCACTGATGTGGATAATAAGACCTTGATTCAGCTTTGTTAATACATCCTTTTTATAGTAACACGCATCTAATAAAGGAGTTGTTTTCTTATTGGTTTTAATAAATGTTTTTTACATAAGCAAAATCGTTTCTCGAGTTCCGTTGCTTCGTTTTATAATTTGGGGCACGATTGACAAATTTCTCATTGTGCTTATTCCTTCAAGTGATTAAAATACCTCTCTGTAGCTGAGTGGTCAGTTAGTTTGTCATGCGGAGGGCCTGGGTTCAATTTCCGTTATTGCCTTGAACTTTTCCTTGGTGGGCTCAGATCAGCTGCCCATAGACAGATTTTTGTAGAAATCAGGAAGGCACATTTTAAAAAATCGTTCAGCTCTCATTGTCGTTGGCAGCATTAAAATGGAGTGAATGGGCTTTCCCTTCAAAACTGGTGTCCAAAATACCGACCACGACCTTCAACTCAACCATATCCTCAGATGTAGTCGGTATGTCCTTTTAAGCAGAGCGTTTTAGCTTTCAGAAACTTGAGACAAAATCCAGTGAAAGGTGTGGGCAAGATACAGAGGTCCCCTTTGTCCAGTACGGCTACTAGGTAACGAAACTTCCTGGCAGATTAAAACTGTATGCCGGACCGAGACTCGAACTGGGGACCTTTGCCTTTCGCCCGCCTTCATATCAGCTCACACTCCGATGCAGAGTGAAAATCTTATTCTGGAAACTGGGTAACGACTGGTGAAGACAAAGTGTAGTATACATGTCGTGCACTATGTGCTGAACAGCCAACATGCTGATAACGACTGCATTCCTAGTCTCTAGAGGAACGTGATGCAAACATCGACTGTTGTCTGCATTATTCAACTGCGCTGTCATGAAGGTATGGCGGTTGCATATTTGTACAGCACATTGTTTGAATCAGGAATTCCTTTTAAGTTACTTTTTGACAATTCATGATGAGTGTGAGATGTATCGGACTGCATGTACTAAGACTTGTCAAAATTTAACGGCTATCAACCAGAACTGTATGATATCACGCATTTGGACTGGGTATATTGCACCAAAATATAACGTTTAGGGAACCCGTGGACGCTTCGAATCGAGGCAGAGGTCCCATAAGAGCGAATTCGTAATTAAGTTGGCCAAAAAACGCGTGCAGACGCCTACAGCAATTTCCATCCCCTGTGGCTTCGCAGTCTTGCAGACAGGGTGACTGTTTCGCGCCGTCCCTTTTTCCATTAGACCGCCTGAGTCGTCAGCTTTATCACGTGCTGCGCAAATAGAATTAGCGGCTGTGGCGCCGGCGGTTTTTGCGGTGGGCCGCCGCTACCTGGAACCACCCCGTCATTACGGGCCAGGCAGCGTCCATCAGTGCCCGAATTTCTGCGGCCTCGGAAACAGGCTGGGCGCGTTTAAAAGCTCGTTTAGCGATATTTGTTGGCTATGCTGATGGCCGCATAACCATACGGCCTGCACCCCCGCCCCTCCCCCTCCCCCCACCGCCCTGCGAAGCCCCACAAAGGCCGCCAGAGGGTGCCCTTTGTCATGCCGCTCTACCTGGGCATAATGCCTTCGTTTTCCGTATTCCGAGTTCGCTGTTTCTAAAGGTGAAGAATGTTTCCTGGAGGAGCAGTTTTACAAGTGAATGGGCGCGCTGCCTCCTGGCTCGCTCTGACAAGTGGCAGATGCCAAGCCGGCCGTATGTCGGTGTTTTTGGAGAATGCAGGCCAGGCTCACGGCACGTCCCTACGCCTTCTCTCCCTTCCTGAGCGTTACAGAGGAGACCCGCCTCTTAGTTTACAAATAGCATTCTCTCAGCTCTAACAATAGAGTTGCTTAAGTACTTTGTTTGCGTATCGATAGCGCTTTCCTCCGTAGCATGGCGGTTACAAGGTCTCGTCTTGCAACAGAACGCTACCATGGTAGCGATATACTACACCATCATCACTTCAAGGAATAGGCTTTTTGGTCTACTCCGTCTCAGAATTATTGATGCAGTCTTTTTAAGGGATTCCAACTTTTTTATTTCCTATTAAGTTACACAGTATACAGTATTGGCACTTTAGTTATGCTATTATTAGACAGACGTTGAACGCTCTTTCCAGTTCAGTCTTCATTTTTCAGGTATAGTTGTAATGGGTTCTGCGTTTATTTCTTGTCTAATATCGGACCAAATGTAGTACAACGAGAGGACAGATCTCTAAGCTGTAGAGAAGGCAGTCTACCTAGTACAGACGAAGTATGAAATAGTATGTCACTTTTAACCCCTACTTGCGTCTGTCTCTGCATATTAAAGGAGATCTGTAGTTATACTTTATGTACGGTAACATTGAAAATACCACCCATCCCAATTGCTTTGGGACATGTTTGAAAACATTAGAGAGTAACTACCATGATGCAAGAGGGAGCTGTACATACCAAAATTGTAAAGGAAAATGAGCTCGCAATTTATACTACCAATCTTTAGTTTGGCACGTGCGACTCAGCAACATGTTGCAACCATTATTTGTCCACTTTTAATTACACATCGTTTCTTTCTTTTTTTCGATAGAATTTCTTATAGTAAAGATGGTTCATGTGCCCTTTAGGTTAAATGGTGAAGTTTCATTCATCTACATCTACATCTACATGACTACTCTGCAATTCACATTTAAGTGCTTGGCAGAGGGTTCATCGAACCACAATCATACTATCTCTCTACTATTCCACTCCCGAACAGCGAGCGGGAAAAACGAACACCTAAACCTTTCTGTTCGAGCTCTGATTTCTCTTATTTTATTTTGATGATCATTCCTACCTATGTAGGTTGGGCTCAACAAAATATTTTCGCATTCGGAAGAGAAAGTTGGTGACTGAAATTTCGTAAAAAGCTCTCGCCGCGACGAAAAACGTCTATGCTGTAATGACTTCCATCCCAACTCATGTATCATATCTGCCACACTCTCTCCTCTATAACGCGATAATACAAAACGAGCTGCCCTTCTTTGCACCCTCTCGATGTCCTCCGTCAATCCCACCTGGTAAGGATCCCACACCGCGCAGCAATATTCTAACAGAGGACGAACGAGTGTAGTGTAAGCTGTCTCTTTAGTGGACTTGTTGCATCTTCTAAGTGTCCTGCCAATGAAACGCAACCTTTGGCTCGCCTTCCCGACAATATTATCTATGTGGTCCTTCCAACTGAAGTTGTTCGTAATTTTAACACCCAGGTACTTAGTTGAATTGACAGCCTTGAGAATTGTACTATTTATCGAGTAATCGAATTCCAACGGAGTTCTTTTGGAACTCATGTGGATCATCTCACACTTTTCGTTATTTAGCGTCAACTGCCACCTGACACACCATACAGCAATCTTTTCTAAATCGCTTTGCAGCTGATACTGGTCTTCGGATGACCTTACTAGACGGTAAATTACAGCATCATCTGCGAACAGTCTAAGAGAACTGCTCAGATTGTCACCCAGGTCATTTATATAGATCAGGAACAGTAGAGGTCCCAGGACGCTTCCCTGGGGAACACCTGATATCACTTTAGTTGTCTACTTAGAATATACATTCCATTTTTGGAACATAGATCACTAACTAAAATAAACAACCTGTATGCCAGAAATATAATTTACATTTTAAGCTGAGAGACTACACCAATTTCGACACGTCATCTCACAAGGCAGTCAATGACAACAAAAACCTCGCTCTTACTGCGAATGTAGTTCAACGAAATCGTACGTAATTAACATGATGATCGCAGCGTCCTGCCAAAACGCTATGTGACGAATTAAATATTGATTTTAAAAGGCAACTGAAGCGGAAAAGTGTGCAGGTCATGCAAATCATAAGAGTCATAGCCCACATCCACTTCCCTATGACAAGAAAAAAATTTTACATTATAGAGCAGCCCACAAAATGATGTATTAGCGAACACTAAATGTAACTATATAATATTTGCTAAAATATTGTTACAGAATAATAGTGTCAGTTCCTAAGTAAGTAGAGGCATCGTGAGTCAGTTTCCTGTCACTAGGCAAACAACTGAACTTGATTATGAGTACAAAATATGTCCCCACATCCTCTTTGTTCAAAAAATCGCTCTGAGCACTATGGGACTTAACATCAGTCCCCTAGAACTTAGAACTACTTAAACCTAACCAACCTAAGGACAGCACACACATCCATGCCCGAGGCAGGATTCGAACCTGCGGCCGTAGCGGTCGCGCCGTTCCACACTGAAGCGCCTAGAACCGCTCAGCCACACCGGACGGCTCCTCTTTGTTGATTTCGAACATAGAGATGTTAGTTTCGACAAGAAATGTACTAAAATAACGCAGCATTTGTACCATTAGAAAGATTTTTTTTTGAGCTCACAAGGAAAGACAGAAAAGCAATAGCAAAACGACCAAGTGCTCTAAATTCACAGCTGGAGCAGTCCCTCCACAGCTCTGTTTATTCAAGAACTGCGTTATCGCACGCAGAGAAAAAATAGAGAAATGAGACAAAATAACGATGAAATGAAGGTAGAAGTGAGTTATCTGTTAAGTGTACCATCTAACAAGAACAGGGTAATCATTTAATGACGAGGTTAAACACAGTCACGCGTGATTGTATGAAAGCATGTTTTTCAGAATCCTAACAGTTGCTGCTGTTTATAGCCATGAGATCTGAGACGCGATCCACATCAACACAAATCTTGGATTTAGGCAGACAAAGACTTGCACATAAACCAAGAACCCATGCTGCACGCAGTCATAACAATTGATGTAGGGTGTACGAAAAAAAAGAAGAAAACAAATGTTGTAAGAAGCAACTCCACCATTTCTTTTCTAGAGGTCTAGGGAGATTTTGACGTTATTGATGTGCAGAGATGGTCTTCAGACTGCCATACTATGAGTATTGTGTTAGAGATGTTGCTGCAAATGTCGTCCATTTACACTAATGCACAACTGGCATTTGCATGCTACTGGTTGTCAAACATGCTCGAAACAACCAGATCTTTTGATATACGTTAGTCACGTAGCGAACTGACAAGTCTCACACATCGTTGCTATTGATTCACTTTATCGTAACACGTATCATGTTTCTACTGATTGATGCTCATGCCGATAATATGGGTGATATAAGTGACTGCAAAGATTGTGCCAGACACCACTCTGTTTAGAGGGAGAATTTCTGTCCTTAGGTTAGTTAGGTTTAAGTAGTTCTAAGTTCTAGGGGACTGATGACCACTGCTGTTAAGTCCCATAGTGCTCAGAGCCATTTGAACCATTTGAACCATTTGGGAGTATCTATAAGTGAGACTTCAGAAAGCCATTTTCTAGAAATCTCGGACATGGGAAAACAGCCTAATGAACGATGTAGGAAAATACGTGAGAAGTGGGAGTTTGTAGCTCAATTTCCTCAGAGTTGTATGCATTTGTTAGGTGGGGCCACTGTTTAAAAAATATCTCGTTGGCAATGTTTAGTGGAGCCTTCTCGCAGGTGAAGCATTCTTTTCTGCGTCTTGTCCAGAGCAGAGAGGAAAGATGCAGTTTTTTTGGGCATTCTGGATAGAGATTCGAAAGTGGACGCTCGGGTTTTGAAGACATGGAAAAGCTGATGCTCTGTCTTCGGAGATGTTGCAGAAGAAAGACTTTCATTTCTGAGAGTCATCTCATCAGATGGTGGCTTGTGGACTAGCAAGTAGCAGCAGGCCCTACTATATAGAGGACTTGACTCTCCGAGACGCACCAACTACCTTAAATGGTAATGATGGTATGGCATCGTTGGCCGTGAGGCCCCATCCGGGGAAGTTCGGCCGCCAAATTCAAGTCTTATTTCAGTCGACGCCATATTGGGTGACTTGCGCGCCAGTGTCGAAGATGAGATGATGATGAGGACAACACGGCGCCCAGTCTCCCAGGGGAGAAAATATCCAACCTGGCCAGGAATCGAACCTGGGCCCGCTTGCATAGGAGGCGAACGCGTTTCCACCGAGCTAAGCAGGCAGACATCAACTACGGTGAGATTATCACGCAGCACAGCGTACCCGGAAAGGAAAGCTGTAAGGCGGTTTTTCACTCTGTTGCTTCTAAAATTGATAAGGTCAAGTAATTTAAAACCTGGTCAAGCTTTCGACGGTTCATCTATGACCGAGCAGACATTTTTATTTGCATTCAACTTTCATACATCTTTCTGTCACGATTGGGTCGACCATCTATCTACAGTTGTAATTTTTAGAGAAAGATCTGTTCTGGCAAAGTCACTCCCATCCCACTTGTTCCTTTAGCCTGATTAAGTGTGTTTCAACTTTCGTAATTGTTAAATCCTTTCATCTTGTATTTTATTGCTCATGTTCACATGTAATCGTTAACACGCTGTGTTAGCCGAGGGCGCTAATGCGCTGCTTCCTGGACTCGCGTAGGCGCGTCGGCCCCGTATCGAATCCGCCCGCCAGATTACCGACGTCGGCCGGTGCACCGGCCAGCCTGGGTGTGGTTTTTAGGCGGTTTTCCACATCCCATTAGGTGAATACCGGGCTGGTCCCCACGTTCCGCCTCAGTTACACGACTAGCGGATGTCTGAACACGTTCGCACTATTCCCTGGATTACACTAGATGTAGACAGCCGGGGTACAGTGCTTACATCCCAGGGGGTACGGGGTGGCTTTCCAAATCCGTTCCTAGCCGTGCCGACCCTGCGAAACTGCGGGGTAAGGCACCAGTGAAAGAAAGAAAGTTCACATGTAATTGTTGCTTTCTTGTTTATGTAGCTCCATAAAAGAAGTAACTGCAATAACTAGAGTTAAAAATTAGATCAAGATTTTTAAGTCAGTAGTTAGGTAAACCTCCCTCTTCACTGCTGGAAAAATATTAGTGCACCAGTAAGAACGACTGCGATTTTGATTCCATGACGGCTTATGGCAACTGGGGGATGGCAGATGTACTGATAATAGTTTAAAAGTCGTCCGCCAAAAGATAGCGTAGTGGCATAGCTACCAGAGCGCTGTCTGTGTCTCCCCTTTAATAGGAAATTCTCACAGCCAGAAGGCTCAGTGAGGGGCAAAGGTGTGAAGAAAGCAGGCAACCATGCACAAAGAAGCACTCGGGTAGCATTCATCTCCCGCTAGGAGACGAGAGGCCTACGTCATAGTGACGTAGGCTCGCGTCATCATGAGTTTCACGAATTGTCCTATCGACTGTTGTGTACATTCTGTATATATCGACTGTTGTGTGCGTCTTGAATCCGCATTGTTATTTGTTTATGTGGTTTCATCGTCCGGTGTTGCTAGCGTGTACGTCGTGTTCTGAACATGGGCTCTAACGGAGATGAGAGAACTTTAGAGCAGGTCCATGAAGATAGTCTGAAAGATTTCACTATCTTTCTTAGTTGATTTTCAACACGAAGGCAAAATTAAATGGAACTGGATGGTTTAATGTTTCTAGCAACAATCCGAATCATCTTCAGAACACTTCAATTTCTCAGTTTAACGTTTCTGCCCACATGAATTATGTACAATTCATTGGATTTTATAAAAATACGAAAAACTTTAATTTCTTCCCATTTCACGTTTTTATCCACATGATTTATTCAATATTAATCGGATTTAAAACATGACTAGACACTTTTTTAACTTTCATTATGGGTATGGTTCCTTCATTCATGTATTCGTTACGTTCAAGAAACACACAATAACATCCCACATTCTTTGAATTGCAGGTTAAAAATTAATTACTCCACTTTTCTGTCCACGTGATTTATCGGATTTAAAAAGAATGACAAGCTTTTTTTCGTTATGGCTCATTCGCTCAGACATTAAATATGTTCATGAAATACACAATAACATCGCAAATTGTTGGGATTACATTTAACAATTCATTCAGCTGGGATGAGCACATCACACAACTCCTGCCACTTCGTTTGTGCACATGTATTTACATTTAACTTTGACGTTATCGGTACAACTGCAAAGAGCGATATACATACTCATTTAGTCGATTTAGGTTGTTTACGTCAAGATGACGTAGCGTTACGTCATAATGACGTAACGCTACGTCATCGTGACGTAAACAACCTAAATCGACTAAATGACGTAGCGTTACGTCATTATGACGTAGGGTTCTCCTCACCTAGCGTGAGATGAGTGCTACCCGAAGCACTCATGCTTTCTACTGCCAACTGAATGACTTTGAAAGGGGACAAATTATAGCCTTCGAATGGCGGGATGGTCCATTCGAAGAATTGCCATACAAGTTGCATATGCTGTGTCACTTGTACAATGAAGCTCATATCAGTGGTGACGTGGACATTCTCACACTCATAGGCGATCTAATGGACGTCCATGCACCGCAGATGCCCACCAGGATCGTCGTATTGTAAAGGCAGCAGTGGCAGATCGTACAGCTAACACAGCGTATATAAGAGGGTTTGCGAGCTTAGACATGTCAGCTCGAGCTGCTGCGTACCGGTTGTTAGCTGTAGGACTGCGGACACACACATCTCTAGCCCGTCTTTCACTCATTCCACAGCATCCACTTGCAACAGAGGATCACTTGGAAGATGAAAGGCGTGCTATGTTCTCCAGCGATAAAAGCAGATTCTGCTTCCAAGCAAGTGATGGTCGTTTGCGCATACGATGTAGACCTGGTGAGCACCGTGTCGTCGAGTGCATTCGTGGAAGACATATTGTCCCCACTGCAGGCTTATCGTCCGGGGCTCAGTAACACCTTTGGTGTTTCCGGAGGGGATGTTTACCAGCGCTTTGTATATGCAGAATGTTGTTAGATCCGTTCTTTTGCCATTCTTCCAACAGAGAGTTGATGTTCCAACAGGATAATGCACGCCCATGAAACTCAAGGTGCTCTGCAGGACTTCTAGCCCTGGCCAGCACCATCCACGGACTTTTCTCCAATTGAGTATGTGTGGGGTATGATGGGCCGAGGAGTGACTTGTGCATCAAGCAGAACTACTTAAACAGGTCGAGCAGGCATGGTGTAACGTATCCAAGAACATTAGTCGCCACCTGTTCGATAGACTGAATGCCAGAGTCAGCGAATACATTGCTTGCCTTGGAGGCTACATCACATGCTAATAGGAGTGTTTTAGCGTGGGCTAATACTTGGTACCTGAGAAAAGCTTGTGATACTGATCTGTAAATATAATCATTTCATATATTCTGTATCATTGTTGCAATAATAATCCTCGAGTGTATTGGAAACCTCCAAAGGGTGTACTAATTTTTTTACAAAACTCATTCACGTTGGCCAATCTAACATATCGTTCATTCTGTTGCGTGATGAAATCATGGGGAGCAATCTGTCTCTCAGTTGATCCAACAGGTGAATAATGACTGCAGATTCAAGCAAACGGACAAATAGTTGATCTGGAGTATCTGTCGGCTTTTCATACACCAAACCCCTGGGTCCCCAACCCCCACAAAAAAAAAAGAAAAATGCATTCATAGGTCAGCAACATCTCTGAAACAATACCCATCAAATGGCAGTCTGAGCACCATCTCTGTACATCACAAGCATCAAAAACCTACATGGGTACCTAGTGGAGAAATGTCGCACATGTGACATTCTCATCACATAAATAAAGTGTTTCATTTTACCTCCTTGAAACAACATAACATTTTATATTAGTAGCATTTTTTTAAATCCTAAATATACCTAATTTCAGTTAGATTACATCTCAGTCAGGCAGAGAATCTGAAACCAGAAATTGGATTGTAAGGCGTACCTAGGAGCAGATATAGCCTCAGATCACAATTTCGTAATTATGAAGAGTAGGCTGAACTATAAGAGACTAACCAGGAAGAACTAATGTGCAAAGAAGGATACGGAAGTACTAAGGAATAAAAAGTGTAAGGTGTCAAACAAGTAACACACATTACACTGAATTACTGAAATAATTCTGGTTAAATCGATATGTCACATGACATAGTTACATGGAAATGTAGACAAAGTAAACAAGCCAGCTCTGTGTGAATGTAAGCCACTAATACTCACATTAGTAATCGCACACAAGGAATTTCCCAGACCCTTGCTATGAGACGCAGTTCAGAGGGAAGGAGTATTTTATGTTGGCAACACCCATCCCAATGTTGGCCCGAAACCCACACAGCAGGACAACTAGTGGACACAATGAGACACTGAAGCTGCGCATCAGAAAGCCCTTCTACAGGAACGTGTCCAGAGATGGCAGATAAACATCTGGAGAAGCCCAACTCAAAATACTAGAACTCACTGTAACCACCTGTGTTAAAATCTCTCATGATAGAAAAAGCTGTTTATCTCTGTATTACGTAGAAGAAGTTAAACTCTGCCCTACGAAAGAAACGACGCCTGTTACAGGCTACAAGAAATTTAGTGGGTGGAGTTAGAAAAAGTACAAATGCTCTTATTGGCCAGAAGGAAAACACGTGGCCACCAGCTTTGATATAGGCAAATGAAGAGAGAAGAATTCGCTATTTCTCTTGCAGAAAATCGTCCAGCGTTTGTGCAAGGCGACTCGGGCACCAATGAGACTATTGCGAGAGTCATTATGTGAACAGTTGTTCACAGGCTGGTTTTAACTCGTAAGGAGTTAAACTGTAAAGTCTCCTAGTATGGAGAATCACACCAAGCGCTGACAGCTAACGCATGCGAGCGATTTGAGGGCAACGACGTACGCACTATTCCAACCAAATAACGTGTACCATGCCAATTAACTTAGCTAGTGAACAACTAGGTATCTCAGCTTCACCGAAGACGAGAGAAATGTATCAGATTGGGGTTTAACAGTCGAGAGTATTTAGAATATATTCTACGCCAGCACGTGATAGGATTGACACTCAGAGCTGCGGAGGTCTTCGTCTCTCCTACTTTTTTTTTGTACATTCAACCATGAGTTGTAGCTAAACATATTCATGACTGTCGGCAGAAACGCGAGATATCCGATCTAACGAATAGGATTGATCAGCTACTGCAGAGTGCCTCATACTTTGAAATTATTGAACTGCTTTAATTGAGGAATTATCTTTGCAGTGATTTTTATATACCATATACAGACCTCACTCAGTCTTAAGCATTTTCGTTGTGCATTTTTGCTTAATCGGTATCCCTGGCCCCAATTGTATTTAATTTGTTTATATTTTATTGACCCCAGAAATGGTCGTCAACCATCTTCTTATTAAAGGACCGAGAGCATGGTCTGATAAAATCACTGTATGTACTGCTGCAATCTTTTGAAGTATGCATGCCTGAGATCGAATTTACGTGAAATTAAAAGCAAAGGCTGTAACATGAAGAGTGCAATGGCATTTCCACCATTAAATGCAGAAGAGAGAGAGAATAGGTGGAAACAGTTCATTGGTGGCCTCTACGAGGGGGGGGGGGGGGGGGGGGACTTACCTTATTATGTGAAAGAAGAAGAAACAAAAGTCGATATAGAAGAGACAGTGGACCCAGTATTAGAATATTTTAAAGAGCTTTTGATTACTTAACATCAAATAAGAGAGAAGGGATAGATAACATTCCATCGGAATTTCTAAAATAATTGGGGAAAGTGGCACAAATCGACCATGTTGATGTGTAGAATCCATGAGACTGGAGATATGCCATCATCCGCACGATTCCCAAGACTGCAAGAGCGGAAAAGCCTGAGAACTATCGCACAATCGGCTTTACAGGTCATGCATCCAAGCTGCTTACATGAACAACATACAGAAGAATGGAAAAGAAAGTTAAGGGTATGTTAGATAACGATCAGTTTGGCCGTAGGAAAGGTAAAGGCACAAGAGAGGCAATTGTGACGTTAGGCTGATAATGGAAGCAAGACTGAAAAACAGTTCAACTGGCACTGAGCACTGTGGGGCTTAACATCTGAGGTCATCAGTCCCCTAGAACTTATAACTACTTAAACCCACCTAACATAAGGACATTACCCACATCCATGCTCGAGGCAGGATTCCAACCTACGACCATAGCGGTCGGGCGGTTCCAGGCTGTAGCGCCTAGAACCACTCGGCCACTTCGGCAGGCGAAGCAAGACTGAAGAAAACCAGAACCCGTTCATAGGATTTGCTGACCTGGAAAAATCGTTCGGGAATATAATATCTTCAATACAGTCGAAATTCTGAGAAAAATACGGGTAAGCTATGGGGAAGACGGATAATGTATTATGAGTCCAAGAACTAAGAAGGAAAAATAAGAATGAAAAACGTAGGACGAAGTGCATGGATCAAAAAGGATGTAAGAGAGGTTCAAATGGTTCAAATGGCTCTGAGCACTATGGGACTTAACATATGAGGTCATCAGTCCCCTAGATTTAGTACTACTTAAACCTAACTAACCAATGGACATCACACACATCCATGCCCGAGGCAGGATTCGAACCGGAGACCGTGGCAGCAGCGCGATTCCGGACTGAAGCGCCTCGGCTGTAAGAGAGGGAGGTAGTCTTTCAGTCCTGCTTTTCAGTCTGTACGTCGAAGAAGCAATGACGAGAATAAAAGAAAAGTTAAACAGTGGGATTAAAACTCAAGGTTAAAGGATATCAGTGTCAAGATTCGCTGATGACGTTGTCACTCTCAGTGGAAGTGAATAAGAATTACAGAGCTATGGAATAAAACGAACAATCTAGCGAGTACAGAATATGGACTAAGAGTAAATCGAAGAAAGATAAAAATAATGAGGAGTAGCACAATGAGAAAAGCGAGATACTTAGAATCATAATTGGAGTTACGAAGTAGATGAATTTAGTTAGGCAGCAAAATAATCCACTGACGGAACAGGAAGCACATAAAAATCAGACTTTCAATGGCAAAAATGGCATTCCTGTCCAAGGAAGGCCTACTTGTATGAATCATTTGAGGAATAAATTTCAGACAATGTACGTTTGGACCACACCATTACATGGCAGTGAGGCATGAACTGTGAGGAAACAGTAACAGTAGAGAATAGATGCATTTGAGAATTGGTGCTAGAGAAGAACGTTGAAAATTAGGTGGAATGATAAGGTAAGGAATGAGGAGGTACTGCAGAGAAACGGCGAGGACAGGAATGTGTGGAAAACACTGACAAGAGCTGACTGGATGAGAGGACATCTGTTAAGACATCAGTGAATAACCTCCATGTTACTAAAGAGAGTTGACGGCGGAAATATCTGTAGAGGAAGGCATTCAGCAAATAAGTGATGTCGTAGGCTGCAAGTGCAACTATGAGATGAAAGAGTTTGCCACAGATGAATTAGTAGCGGTCCGCATCAAACCAGTGAGAAGATTGATGGCTCAAAATCTGATAGCGCCACTTGGAGGGCACATCAATCAGTTCATGTTTCCGTGCCGTTTGCAACGTATACACCACCTTCTTCCTCCCAGTCACTGACTATGGGAAACTTTTGCCTTTGGGCCGTTACAAAAAATTACTAATCTGCTGTTTGAAACTCCTGTCTTGTGTACAGAAACGACTTTTGAAAGGGATGGAATAATTATTTTTCACAACAATGTCTGTGGTTCTAGGTGCTTCAGTCCTGTACCGCGCTGCTGCTGCTGCGGTCCCAGGTTCGAATCCTGCCTCGGGCATGGATGTGTGTGATGTCCTTAGGTTAGTTACGTTTAAGTAGTTCTAAGTCTAGAGGACAGATGACCTCAGCTGTTAAGTCCCATAGTGCTTAGAGCCATTTGATTTTTTCCAATGTCTGTGGGCGAATGAAAATTCTCTAGACCACAGAAGTGTCTTAAGAAATTTCTGATCACTATATTGTAAATCTACACGTTCAGCCACGTCCCACTTTATTCAGAACACCCGTCCACATTTGCTACCCCTGAAATAAAGAGGAAGCAAAGGTTTTATGCACGATCAGTAAATTTCTGTCACATTGTTTTAGATGATTGGGTGATATCTTCTGAGAAAGCGACGGATGGGAGACGACAGTTTCCATGCACTGCCATCCATATAGAGCCGTTAAAGAAAGCTTGTCCATGTAGCATTCCTAATGCAGAGACGCTTTATCAGGTTATCATAAGAGCCTGCAAAACCATTTACCATTATTCAAAAATATCTGAATATTCGCAATCCTGTCTGATGACCACATGCGTTTATGGAACTATCAGACAAAATATCGGACATTTTTTAAACGTTTCTGTTGCGAGAACATTAAAAAAATTATTTTATTAATAACGCAAAAACTTGTGGGTACATGTACTTCCCTTTTTCTTTTGATGTGAAGTTTAGTTAGTCCTGTATATGCACACATTTGCAGCGTAACTTACTTGTCATCGTTCAACATTTTTGTTCATTTTTTTTTTACATTTACCTTTAAAATGGTCTTTCACGGAAGTAACTAAATTGACCGTTCCCTTCACATTAAGTTTTGAAACAAGTTTTACAAAATACATACATTTTTATCACTGAAACTTCCTGACAGGTTAAGACTTTCTGCCGGAACGCGACAGGACCTTTTCTTTCCGCAAGCAAGTGATCCACCAAGTGATCTAGCCGAGCACGACTCACGACCCGTCCTCACAGCTTTACTTCCGCCAGTACCTCATCTCCAAGTATCGATCCGGCAAATAATATCAGTCCGCCAGGAAATTTCACATCAGAGAACACTCTGCTCATTCCCGATTTTATAGCTATTCTTTAAAGCAGCTATTATACAGGGTGATTTCGTAACTATGTTACAAACTGTCAGGGATGATGATTAGTTTGAGTTAAGAGACCCTGGTCCGGAATCGACCGAGTCGCAACTTAAAACCAAAATTCGATCTAATACTTCAGTCGGTGGTACTGTTCTTGTTGAGATCATAGTATAGACACTTTCGGTATGGACCAAAAGCAGAAAAAATTCAGTAAATAACAACTGAAAAGTGCATACCTAAAACCTGTGGTTTCAGTTGCCCACTGTAGTGGGCAGTAGTTTATACTATTTCTTTGGCGTATTTAATCAGTCCTGAGGTTGCAAATGCACCCAGTCCACTCCAGTGGATACTTCCTAATTGTTGTGCCCTGTTTGCATTTGCAGCCCCAAGAGTGATTAAAAACGTCAAAGAAGCGCCATTAGCAGGTGCCCTCTGCAATGGACAACTGTACCAAAGGGTTAAAGATATACATTTTTGAGCCATTGTTTTGTTTGCTCCAAGCCATCACCTCTGGGAGTTGCCTACTCTACAAGCATAGCAGGTACAGTTTTAGATCTGTCAGAGGTAAGAGAATAATTTTTGCTTATAACTTTCGTCTCTGTCGTTTCCGGAGAAAGGTCCCTTATCTCAAATTGATACATTTAACCTTCGCCATTATCCATGAAAATTTGTAACACTATCACACAATCACCCGTGTTCGTGTGGACTGTAACACTATCACACAATCACCCTGTGTTCGTGTGGACTGTTACCTTTCGGTGGACGACTGCTCCAGCAATGTGCGCTACTCTATACTTGTTTCTTCTAATGGCTAGCTATACGCTATTATTAATTTATCCATCAAAATCGTCCCTTAAAACAAACCTTCAACTAAGAAAGTAAAGTCTGTGGCACTGAACCGGCGAATGGGCTTATAGTCTGACTGCAGCATTTTGTTCGGCTGAACAGTAGGATTGGGAGAGTGGCATGGCCAGTGCCCCGGTCATCTTTTACCCCCCGGTAAAGGTCGACTGCACTCTATTTGAAAGCAAACTTCGTGGACTCGAAACCGTCCTAGAGAGACCGGAACGAGAAAAAGCACCACGCAGTTACCCAGGACTAATCACCAGACTTCCAGCAAGAGTTTACCGCTCAGCGCGTTAGACAACCACAGTCTAATACAGAAGGGAAAAATCTAACAATTGTGAAAAAGAGACGAAATGGAAGGAAAGATAGCAAAGAGAAACAAGAAAAATGAATTTGCCGTAGAAGAAGCCAACAAGAACCATGGCAGTTTTTCAGTAACCTTTAATAGTTTCAGTGGTTATGGTACTCAACTTACAGTTTCCTTCTAGCTCTAGCTTCAGGAGCCTTTTAGATCCGAAAAAAGGTCGACGGTGTACTGAAGCGTTTTCTGTTACATCACTTTTACGGTAAGCGAGGCACTGAAGATCAATTTGCCCTTTCAGACTCGACATCGGATCTGAAGACAACTCAGCTTCTGAAATAAAGCGAAGCTGTCGGTTTGCTACACACATGTCATTTCGTTCCTGTTATCGAGCTGTTCCGCTTCCCGTGCGGTTCTAGGCGCTTCAGTCTGGAACCGCGTGACCGCTACGGTTGCAGGACCGAATCGTGCCTCGGGCATGGATGTGTGTGATGTCCTTAAGCTAGTTAGGTTTAAGTAGTTCTCAAGTTCTATGGAACTGACGACCACAGATGTTCAGTCCCATAGTGCTCAGAGCCATTTGAACCATTTGTTCCGCTTCGGTAACGCACGTACTTCTGCTCTGGGCGCTCATCTGTTGTTCAGTATGCTCTCTCTCGACTGTAGTCCCGAAAACTGGTTCTATTTCATCCAAGAATTCTAATTTCGGCTCATAGTGCACTGTCTCGTAGTGCACGTTCACTTACTTCAGACACTGTTCGAATAATAAAAATGGCAGCATTAAGTCTTTCAAGAAGATTAAAGTAATCTGTAGTAAATCAGCTTTATAAAAAGGAAGAAAGGGATAATGTAGACAATTTTAGACCTACTTCTATGCCGTCAGTGTTCGCTGAAGTTATTGAAAAGGCTGTGTATGTAAGAATAATTGATCATTTTATATCACATAATATTCTTTCAAATGAACAGTTCAGCTTTGTACTGGATGGATTAAACAACGTGGGTTTTCCGTGACAGTTTACTGTCTATATGAACACTTAGAACTTTGAACTGTTCAGTTTCGCTAACATATGCCCATTCTGTGAAATTACAACGTCGGGGTTTGTTGAATTGCGTGTTAGAAACTGTAACAACTGAGTCTTACTGTGATTTAGCGTTAGTTTATTCTCTACAAGCCATGAACTTATGTAGTGAACTGCATTATTTGAAACCGAGCCAACGTTGCATACGACATGCTGTACTACTAAGCTAGTGTCATCAGCAAATAGAAATATTTTAGAATTATCTTACTAGAGGGCATATCATTTATATAAATAAGGAACCGGAGTGGCCCCAACACTGATCCCTGACCCCCTCCCCGCCTTTGACTGTGCCCCACTCACATCTCACTTCACAGCCATTCTCAACACTGTGAACAATGACTTTTGCTGTCTGATGTTGAAGTAAGAGGTGAACCAATTGTGAGCTACTCCCTCTATTCCATAATGGTCCAACTTCTGGAGAAATATTTTGTGATCAACATAATCAAACGTCTTCGTTAAACCCAAAATATGCCTAGCATTCGAAACCTTTTCTTTAATCTGTCCAGTACCTCATAGAGATAAGAGAATACAGCATTTGCAGTTGTTAAACCACTTCTAAAGGCGAACTGTTCATCTGAAAGAATATTATGTGATATAAAATGATCAATTATCCTTACATACACGGCCTTTTCAGTAACTTTAGCAAACACTGATGGCATAGAAGTAGGTCTAAAATTGTCTACATTATCCCTTTTTATAAGGCTGCTTTACTACTGATTACTTTAATCGTTCAGGAAACCATTCTTAAAGGAAAAATTACAAATATGGCTAGGTACAGGGCTAACATGTTCAGCACAGTGCTTTAATATTCTGCTAGGCACGCCGTCATATCCACGAAAGTCCTTAGCCTTCAATGATTTTATTACCGATTCAATCTCCCCCTTGTCAGTATCATAGAGGAGTATTTCAGATATCAATCTCGGAAAGGTATTATGCAAGAGAGTTGTATGATACCCTGTAGAAACTAAATTTTTATTTAATTCACCAGGAATGTTCAGAAAATGATTGTTAAATACTGTACATGTATCTGACTGAACGGTAACAGACATATTTTTACTACGAACAGACTTCATATCGTTGACCTTGTGCTGCTGGCAAGACACTTCATTCACAGTTCACCATATTGTTTTAATTTTATCCTTCGAATTAGCTGTTCTGTTTGCATACCACATACTCTTTGCCTTCCTAATAACATTTTAACCACCTTACAATATTGTTGTTAATGGGCTACTGCAGCTTGATTGTGACTACTTCTAACGTTTTGATATAATTCCCGCTTTTTTCTAGATATCCTTATCCCACTAAACAGCCACCCAGACTTCCCTTTACGGCTAGTACCCTCATTAGAACGTTATGAATTAAAGCAGCTCTTAAAGAGCATGAGAAATGTGTGAAAGCATTGTATTTGTCATCTATGTTATCAGCACTACAAACATCCTGCCACTCTTGTTCCTTAACGAGGATTAAAGACCTCTCTACCGCCGCTATATTAGCTTTCCTACGTGTAACATTTGTTTGAGTACATAAGCCTTTTAGTGATAAAATTTGTGCATCATGGTTTGAAAGGCCATTCACCCTTTTACTAACAGAATGACTGTCTAGTAATGAAGAATGAATAAAAATATTGTCTATGGCTGTGCTACTGTTCCCCTGCACTATGGTTGGAAAAAAAACCTGTGTGCATCAGATCATATGGGTTTAGGAGATCTATCGACAAACTTTTTCTTGCACAATCATATACAAAATTAACCACATATAACTAATTTTTGGCACTTCCTATAATGTGAACGAAGAATCCTCTCTATCTTGAACAGAAATGCTCTCAAGTCGGAGTTACGGGACCTATAAACAACAACAATTAGCTTCACTGAATTCAACTATCCCTGCACAATATTGATATATCTGTTCACTACAGTGCCGTGATAAGTCTACAGACTCAAATGGTCTGGTGGGATCTTAATCGTCGCGTTTATGAGTTTATGACCTCTGGAGGTATCCTCCTGTTTCAAAATTTTCCTTCTTGATTAATCCACTTGAAGTGGAAGCAACGGATTGTAAGTAAATACTACACTATTTCTGCAGGAAGACCAATTGACCTCTTGCCTTATTATTTTTCAGTCTCCAAACCTTTTTTTATGAACAAATGGATTAACAAAACAATACTTCTCATCTCCCACAGTCAGATTTTCCCTCAACGTCGCGGGGTAGTCCTTGAGCCAGCCATACTGCTCTCAATAGTAGTTCGGTCTAGTGCTGCCAACCCACAGCAGTTGACCATCACCTACTAACGTTTAGAGACCTCAGGATGACTTTATATTATAAGTTACGTGTTAGTATTTCATACTCATGGATTAATCTGCAAACGAAGTGGTCCCACAGAGTCGTTGCTAACTGTTAAAAACCAAGCCAAGATCGCATAAAATACTTTTTTATTTACGACAATCAGTTTCAAAGAGTATGTTATTTTCAGGTCAAAAATCCTCTGTTGTAAAACGTGTTGATTTTACCCTGACCACAGTCACAAAATGTCAAGTGGATAAAAGTAGCACATTATCAAACATCTATCATCGCTAAAATATTTAAAAGCATAAAGCATATTGTGCAACAGACTATTTACATACTGACCATATACTTATTGCTCACATTTGCTTGTTGCATCATACAATCACGGTACGCAATAGCACAACTGTTTACATATGCTGTATATATTCTACTGTTCAGAGCCATTTGAACCATCCCCTCACCCCTCGTTCGCCTAGGAATTGTTGGGAAGTGCTCGGTCTTTGCTGAGCTGTTCGTGTGGCAAGCGCTGTTTATTTCACATAGATAGAAAACGTGGATTGCTTTGCCTTGAGCTACCTAGCTGAAACCACTTTTCGAGGTCATCCAGCTGCCAACCTCCCATAAATGTTGATCAATGTAAATAGGAGTTTTTTTATATTTTTTTAAAGAATTTGTGACCGAAAAATCCTATGATCGGATGTGCTGCCATCATGAATCTTTAGATTATAAAAGGTGGCTAGACAGCCACCACTAATTAGTCTTCTATTGTAGCTGAAAATGCCAACATGGAATCCTCCAAAATGCTTAACATACTTCAGCTATTGGGGAAGAGAACAGAACAATAGCACACAACTGTAGACACATGTAATGCCTCGCTAGCCTGACCGCTCGACAGGTACCGCTAGACCACAGGTGTCCAAAACAAGGATCACAAGCCTGAAACAGGCACGAATACACACGACCGCGCATAGGTGTACAAGGCCCACAAGCAATGAAGTTTAGCATGGACACCTAGAGTACAGAGCGTGTGGTACTGAATATTAAATTACGGAGACCCAAACCCTGTGCACACAAAATCAAATTAAGACAACTAGGCCAAGAACAGCCCAATAACCCTCTAAGAGCGATGACGTAATTTCAACTGAATGTGGGGAGGGGGAAGGAGAAGGAGAAACCCTACGGTCAAAATCATATCAAAATTGCTACAGAACCATTTCATAGATCTGCCTTACGGTAGTTCCTTACCCGGTGCAGAGGCAACACCGAAAACTCCCCGGTAAATATTTGGCGGAACAACAGGGCTGTCGAATACGACCTCTGTTCGACAATTCACCGTGCTGCCTGCTGGAGCAGACTAAATGCCGTTAGTGAGAGAATGTAAAACAACAAGTATCCGCAACGATCACAGATTTTGAAAGTAACAATGTCAGACCAAGAACTCAAACCCTGACGTGGATAACTTCAATTACTATTCAACACCACTCTGAACTTGATGGATCGTAATACCAAACCGCGCAATAAATCATGAATATGAATTCAGAGTTCAGGAGCAAAAATCAAGCTGTACTTAAAAGGATTTCAACAGCTTCGTTCACTCCACAGTCCACATAACGCGACGCAGGGGCAAACACTTATGTCTTATCATACAATATCTTGTGTCCTTCAGAAACGCAATGTTCTGCAACCGCATATTTTTTTGGATGAAATAAATGCATGTGGCGATGGTGCTCTACGCATCGATCCTGGACTGCACGAATCCAGATCATTCTTTACTGACACAAGTCTTATTCTTCTTCCTGTTTTTGAAGGTATGCCTTCCGCGAAAAGTACGAAAGCCGTCAATTTGCTTGTATCTTCTGGTGTTTACCGATGTCCAACCTGTAGATTACGACGGATCTGACTGTTGTTATAACCATTCTGCTTGACCACTGTTTTTAAATGATCCATTTCTTGTGTCAAACTATCTGCATCTGAGACTGCATAAGCTCTTCTTACCAACGTATGTAGGAAGCCTTTGCATTGCACTGTGGATGACAACTTGATGCTTGAAAGTATCGGTCCGTATGCGTGGGCTACGATAAACACTGCGTCCTAATGTCCCGTCATCCCTCCTGTAGACCAAGACGTCAAGAAACGGAAGTTTTCTATCCTTTTTTTCTATCCTTTTCAACTTCAGACGGTTAAAATAATCTAGGAAACGATGCAGAGCTTCCTTTCCATGTGGCCATAGAATAATCGTATCGTCGGCGTACCTAAAAAAAAAACAAAAAAAACAGTATGGTTTTAAGAACGCCGTCTTCAGCTCTGTGTCATCAAAGTCTTCCATAAATAAATTGGAAACTAAGGAGGGTAAAGGTCTGCCCACAGGCACTCCGTTCGTTTGTTCAAAATATTTGCCGTTAAATAAAAAATACGTCGACGTCAAGAGAAGGCGACAAAGACGCAAGGACTTCAAACGTTGAATAAAAACCATAGAACTCGAAATATGATGTTCGCATTTTCCGACGTAGGGCCTGAGAATGGATGCTAAATACTTGGCCAAGTTGTAAATGGGATTACCCGAATTTCTAACAATAGGCTTCTGTACCTTAGGCAAGCCATATAATATCGACGGGACTGCAGCTCCAGGTCGACGTTTTTGGAGAATATCGTCAGATAACGAACTCCTCTTCAAAAGTGAAAGCGTCTTGCGTTTTACACGTTCACCTGGATCGTTCTGTAATCTTAGATACGCCGAGTATGTAAGTAACAGATCCATTTACCCAAATAATTGTCCCGAGAAAGTCAAACGAATGTTGTATGTCCCTCGATTCTTATAACTGCCGCCTGGTTTCTGTAAAAGGGTGGTGGGAGCGGCAGTTTCAAACATGGCGCCGGGCCTTGCACCATGTGACGTCATTGGTCCCGTGGTTGATGGAACTGCTGCTGGTCTTCCTCGCCTCGTCACTTCTGCCTCCTCCGACTGAAGCTAGATGCTACAGCCGTGCCCACGTAAGCGGAAAACCGTGCCAGCGCCGGCAGTTAGTGGTCTTTTACTACCGACGACAACGGCGGAGATAGGCATCGAAACCTCGAGCGTGTTATTCGATATGACGCTGGCTGTAAATCGAGAAGAGTGTACTCAGATACGTCACTAGATTTCAACATAGCGAGTCTCTGTAAACAACGGCTGGAACGTTCTACCGACTGTTTAGTTCCTCGACGAGAGAAATCCGCTCCATGGTCACGGAGCCGTCCAGGAACCGCTAAGTGAACGTCCTGATTGCCGCGAATCAGTTCTACCATTGCCTGGCCATTGTCATTTGTGTAACGATGTCGATGGTCTTCCTTCCCGATCGGCACCACCCCGTCTGTGCGGCCTTTGGCAAATTTTTGGCACCATTTCGCTACTGATGAACGCGACATTGCATTTGGTTTACGTATTACCACAATTTAACTGGGTATCAATATGCGATTTCACCACTAGAATCATACTGTCCTGCGTGATTAAGAGACGCTTCCTTTATTTGGAAGACATCTATCCGATCTAAAGCGCTATTGCTTTTATCTCGTGTACTGACTCTCAAATAAATGTTTTTCAGGACTTCTTCGTTGGGATTATCCTCCACACTTTGCTGATGGATGCTTCTACGATGGTACGTAATATATAGAAAAGTTACGATCGTAGCTTCTTGAGAGGCTGACATAGCAGGTTTCCTTGTACCTTGGGACTATGAAGGATCCCATTACTGTGGCTGAATAGTATCAAAGAACTATAGGCATTATCTGCTACGTCATTTATACACACTGAGGTCATTTTAGAGGGGACAAAATTTTCCGCTTGTAGTGGTATTAACAGTATTTATTCACCACGATTGCGATTTCGACCTTTTAAAATATTTTCAAGTAATATCTCATGAAGTTCACTTATGCGTCGTTCCTTTTAACAGAACACTGCGGTTCAAATGGCCCTGAGCAGTATGGGACTTAACATCTGAGGTCATCAGTCCCCTATAACTTAGAACTACTTAAACCTAACTAGCCTAAGGACATCACACACCCATGCCCGAGACAGGATTCGAACCTGCGACCAGTAAGACAGGAATGTGCCTGTTTTATAGAAAAGATATATAAATGACGAAGAATCCTGTCTTATTATACACTTGAAATATACGCGGGTTGACTGTAAATTAATGCCTCCACCTTCGTAACTCTTCAACAGTTGGCAGCATTGGTATGCGGCAGTTACTGGCTTGTTCCGTAGGATCTTCTCTACAGCTCCAGTTGGCGCGAAGCCTTAGCATTGAACGATTGTGTTGTTACAGTGAGAAGTATGGAACCCTGCGCAGACGAGCGGTCAATGCCAGGAACACCTCTCGCGTTACGAGAATGAAGGTGACGCCTTTCTCCATTCAATTGTGACAGGATACGAAAGTGGGTACACCATTACGACTTACGACTGGAGTCGAAACGTCAGTCTATGGAATATCGACACAAAGACTCGCCCCAGAATAAGAAATTCAGGACGCAGCCCTCAGCTGGAAAAATCATGGCCACAGTGTTCAGGGACGCAGATGGAGTTGTCCATGTTGATTTCCTTGATCGTGGAACAACAATAAATTCAGAACGTTACATCACAATGCTGCGAACTCTGAAACGACAGCTAACAAGGGTCCGAAAGGAAACACGTGCCACCACAGCAGAAATTCAGAGACTGGATCTCATCAGCGTAGGGCATCCTCCATACAGTCCAGACTTAGCACCGCCTGACTTTCATCTGTTCCCGATAATGAAAGACGATCTGCGTGGACATCATTATGCTTCTGATGAAGACGTTGAGAGAACTGTGAGACTGTCGACTTCTTCCGTTACGGCTTCAGAAAACTTATTCATCGTTGGCAGAAATGCATCCAACTGGCTGGTGATTATGTGTAAAAGTGAATATTAGTCATTAAAGATCACATTCTAAGGATTATTTCTGCTTTCGATTTATTAAAATATTCCCTTCCAAATCCAATTAACGGAGGTGGAGGAGTTACTTTTCATTCAACCCTTGTATAATACGCCTGATATGAGGGCAGTGTACCATTAAATGAAACGATTCATAGGTGCACTTCATAATGAGCTATTTCTTGATTATGTTATAGATCGAAATAGCGATGATGTTCAATAAGTATATTTAATGACACTATACGAGGAAAATTTTGATCTTTCTGAAATATTGCAGGACTATACAGGGTGGTCCATTGATCGTGACCGGGCCAAATATCTCACGAAATAAGGGACAAACGAAAAAAAACCTATAATGAACGAAACTTGTCTAGGCTGAAGGGGGAAACCAGATGACGCTATGGTTAGCCCGCTAGATAGCGATGGGATAGGTCAAACGGATATCAACTGCGTTTTTTTTTTAAATAGGAACATAGGATCCCCTATTTTTATTACATATTCGTGTAGTACGTAAAGAAATATGAATGTTTTAGTTGGACCACTTTTTTCGCTTTGTGATAGATGGCGCTGTAATAGTCACAAACATATGGCTCACAATTTTAGACCAATAGTTGTTAACAGCTAAATTTTTTTTAAATTAAAATACAGAACGTAAGTTCGTTTGAACATTTTATTTCGGTTGTTCCAATGTGATACATGTACCTTTGTGAACTTATCATTTCTGAGGACGTGCATGCTGTTACAGCGTGATTACCTGTGAATACCACATTAATGCAATACATGCTCAAAATGATGTGCGTCACCCTCAATGCATTTGGCAACAGGCCGGCCGGCCGAGCGGTTCTAGGCGCTACAGTCTTGAACCGCGCGACCGCTACGGTCACAAGTTCGAATCCTGCCTCGGGCATGGATGTGTGTGATGTCGTTAGATTAGTTAGGTTTAAGTAGTTCTAAGTTCTAGGGGACTAATGACCTTAGAAGCTAAGTCCCATAGTGCTCAGAGCCACCTGAACCATTTTGAACCATTTGGCAACACATGTAACGATATTCCTCTCAACACCGACGTTTTTGAGTTTCCCGTTCTCGCGCAATTTGTCTGCTACTGATGTGCGGAGTAGCCGCGACAGCAGCTAAAACGCCTACTTGGGCATCATCATTTGTTGCAGGTCATGCTTGACGTTTCACATGTGGCTGAACACTTCCTGTTTCCTTAAATAACGGCGAACGGTCCGGACACTTGGATGATGTCGTCCAGGATACCGAGCAGCATACATAGCACACGCCCGTTGGGCATTTTGATCACAATAGCCATACATCAAAACGATATCGACCTTTTCCGTAATTGGTAAACGGTCCATTTTAACACGGGTAATGTATCACGTAGCAAATACTTTCCGCACTGGCGGAATGTTGCATAATACCACGTACTTATAAAAAATGGGTGTTTCTATTTAAAAAAAAAACGCAGTTGATATCCGTTTGACCTATGGCAGCGCTATCTAGCGGGCCAATCATAGCGCCATCTGGTTTCCCCCTTCAAGCTAGACAAGTTTCGCTCTTCATAGTTTTTTCGTTTGTCGCTTATTTCGTGAGATATTTGGCCCGGTCACTATCAATGGAGCACCCTGTAGATACAAGCAAAGGGAATTGTGAACAGTAATCTGCCTAATATATTCAGCCAGACGCAACTTTAGTCTTGTAACAGCACCATGCCGATTTCAGTTTACTAGGAAATCCATTATCAAATTATATGACTTTTGAGATATTTTATTCGCTTTGCGACTCTTTGGAACTATACTGAAAGCTTCCAAGAAATGAAGGAACGGTACAAACCATTATCTGCGGCCTAATGGAATTCGAGAACGAATTGAGCAAGCTGAGTTTAATCCGATCACGGCATTTGAGATAGGCTACGCAGTTTAGGGATGAAGACTTTAGACACGTATGGCACGTCCCGTTACTCAGTGCCAGACTGTACACTGCTGGCCGTGCAGTAGCTCTGTGTGTTAGGTGGCATTCATAACAAGGCGACTCGCAATGTGCGTGGTGCGTCCTCCGTGGCCGGGGAGCGCAGCGGTGGGCCTCGATCCGGGGACCGCAGCTGTGGCGCTATCAGATGGCGCTGCGCGCGCGGTCACGCGAGGCAGTATTTCACGGGCCGCCTGCCTAATGAGCCACATGAGCAACGGCCATTGTCTCCGCCATACACAGGCGCAGGGAAGGCCTGTACAGGCCAGGTCGCACCGGCCTGCTGGCAGCCTACTGCTCCCTACTACCACATCGTCTACGATGACTCCACGACGACAGGTGAGTTTCAGATCACCTACAGTCATTGTATGAAATGTCAAATCTGCGACAACAATCGCTCCCAAGATTACAAAAGCCATTACACCTGTCTGCATTGCAAAGCTAATCACGTTCTAAAACAACTATATTTCCTTGGCTGGAGTTCACAATCGCATCGTTTTATAGAGAAGTTTATTTCGTACACTACTGGCCATTAAAATTGCTACACCAAGAAGGAATGCACATGATAAACGGCTATTCATTGGACAAATATATTATACTGGAACAAACATGTGATTACATTTTCACGCAATTTGGGTGCATATGTCCTGAGAAATCAGTACCCAGAACAACCACCTCTGGCCGTAATAACGGCCTTGATAGGCCTGGGCATTCAGTCAAACAGAGCTTGGATGGCGTGTACAGGCCCATGCAGCTTCAATGCGATACCACAGTTCACTACGAGTAGTGACTGGCGTATTCTGACGAGCCAATTGCTCGGCCACCATTGACCAGACATTTTCAATTGGTGAGAGATTTGGAAAATGTGCTGGCAGGGTAGCAGTCGATCATATTCTGTATCCAGAATGCTCCAGGACCCTCAACACACGGTCGTGCATTATCCTGCTGAAGTGTAGGGTTTCGCAGGGATCGTATGAAGGGTAGACACCCGAGTCGAAATACATCTGAAATGTAACTTCCACTGTTCAAAGTGCTGTCAGTGCGAACAAGAAGTGACCGACACGTGTAACCAATGGCACACCATACCATCACGTCGGGTGATACGCCAGTATGGCGATGACGAATACCCGCTTCCATTGTGCGTTCACCGCGATATCGCCAAACACGGATGCGACCATCATGATGCTGTAAACAGAACCGCGATTCATCCGAAAAATAGATGTTTTGCCATTCGAGCACCCGGGTTCGTCGTTGAGTACACCTTCGCAGGCGCTCCTGCCTGTGATGCAGCGTCAAGGGTAACCGCCGCCGTGGTCTCCGAGCTGATAGTCTATGCTGCTGCGAACGTCGTCGAACTGTTCGTACAGATGGTTGTTGTCTTGCAAACGTCCCCATCTGTTGACTCGGGGATCGAGACGTGGCTGCACGATCCGTTACAGCCATGCGGATAAGATGCCTAACATCTCGACTGCTAGCGATACGAGGCCGTTGGGATCCAGCACGGCGTTCCGAATTACCCTCTTGAGCCCACCAATTCCATATTCTGCTAACAGTCATTGGATCTCGACCAATGCGAGTAGCAATGTCGCAATACGGTAAACCGCAATAGCGATAGGCTACAATCCGACATTTATCAAAGTCGGAAACGTGATGGTGAGCATTTCTCCTCCTTACACGAGACATCACAACAACGTTTCACCAGGGAACGGCCCGCGTCTCGTGGTCGTGCGGTAGCGTTCTCGCTTCCCACGCCCGGGTTCCCGGGTTCGATTCCCGGCGGGGTCAGGGATTTACTCTGCCTCGTGGTGACTGGGTGTTGTGTGCTGTCCTTAGGTTAGTTAGGTTTAAGTAGTTCTAAATTCTAGGGGACTGATGACCATAGATGTTAAGTCCCATAGAGCTCAGAGCCATTTTTTGAACCAGGGAACGCCGGTCAACTGGTGTTTGTGTATGAGAAATCGCTTAGAAACTTTCCTCATTTCAGCACGTTGTAGGTGTCGCCACCGGCGCCAACCTTGTGTGAATTCTCTGAAAAGCTAGTAATTTGCATATCACAGCATCTTCTTTCTGTTGGTTAAATTTCACGTCTGTAGCACACCTTCTTCTTGGTGTTGCAATTTTAATGGCCAGTAGTGTATCTGACTTAAAAAAGTCTATATTTGTCCTTCCATATAAAGATAAATAGTTTTTAATGTTATTATCAAAGATGTCTAGAACAAACAATCCTGTTGGAGGAACATCCGCAACTGAGCATTATACCAGAGGTTGTAAACGCCGCTTCGGTTGTAAAGTTCTTTTATTATCCCACGACCGGTTTCGGGCTCTTATAAGCCCATCTTCAGGTGTCGTAACTTGGTGCTGTGGACCCCGAGCTTCGCGGTGGACGTGCACTATGCGCGGAGTGCTACCTGTGAGCGCAGAACACGTCCACCGCGGCGCTCGGGGTCCACAGAACCAAGTTACGACACCTGAAGATGGGCTTATAAGAGCCCGAAACCGTCGTGTAATAATAAAAGAGCTTTACAATGGAAGCGGTATTTTCAACTTCTGGGAGATGTCTAGATATTCTAGGCCACACTTTTACACAACACTGTAACAAACTTCTGGAAGGACATAGGCTATATGTAAATTTGGGGATAGTCAAAAACGGAGTTTCAGAGGAAACTAGGTTACTGGAATACAAATTTTAAAGAATTCGAGGTTGCTGTGAGTAAGAGCAAGACACTGGCAACAAAGGTGAGTAGGACACCAACATCTTGTAACATCATACTGGAAGGAAAGAAGCTTTAATGTGCAAAAAGTCTTAATCATCTGGGTAGTGGTGGTGGTGGTGGTGGTGGTTAGCGTTTAACGTCCCGTCGACAACGAGGTCATTAGAGACGAAGCGCAAGCTCTGGTTAGGGAAGGATTGGGAAGGAAATCGGCCGTGCCCTTTCAAAGGAACCATCCCGGCATTTGCCTGAAACGATTTAGGAAATCACGGAAAACCTTAATCAGGATGGCTGGAGACGGGATTGAACCGTCGTCCTCCCGAATGCGAGTCCAGTGTGCTAACCACTGCGCCACCTCGCTCGGTCATCTGGGTAGTGTTATATTAAGTCGTGGAAATTCTAAACTAGAATTTTTAAACAGAGTAGTAAACGGATCCAGCTTCTTCTAGCAAGTACGAAACTTAATCTGTGATTAAACAGACGACGTATAAAGCCTACCTCCTGTAAATCACGACATTGGTGACCTGTGCCATAAACAAGAGAGACGAGAGTCTGATGCAGCCTTGTGAAATGAAGATCATTAGGTCAGCTCTACAAAAGCCAGTAGAGATAGAGTCAAGGGCAAATACACTATGTGATCAATAGTATCCGGACACCCCCAATTCATACGTTTTGCATATTAGCTGCATTGTGCTGCCACCTACTGCTACGTACTCCATATGAGCGACCTCAGTAGTCATTAGACTTCGTAAGAGAGCAGAATGGGGCGCTCCGCGAAACTCACGGACGTCGAACTTGGTTAGGTGATTGGGTGCCACTTGCGTCATACATCTGTACGCGAGATTTCCACACCCCTAAACATCCCTAGATCCACTGTTTCCGATATGATAGTGAGTAGACACGTACAGCACAAAAGCGTACAGGCGAAACTTGTCTGTTGACTCAAAGAGACCGCCGATGGTTGAAGGGGGTCGTAATGTGTAATAGTCAGACATCTGTCCAGACCATCACAAACGAAATCCAGACTGCATCAGGATCCACTGTAAGTACTGTGACAGTTATGCGGGAGGTGAGAAAACTTAGATTTCATGGTCGAGCAGCTGCCCATAAGCCAGACATCACGCAGGTAAACGCCAAAAGACTCCTCGCTTGGCGTAAGGAACGTAAACATTGGACGATCGAGCTGTGAAAAAACGTTGTGTCGAATTACAAATCACTGTACACAATGTGGCGATCCGATGGCACGATGCGGGTACGGCAATTGCCCGGTGAACGTCATTTGCCAGCGTACGTAGTGTCAACAGTAAAATCCGATGGTGGTGGTGTTACGGAGTGGTCGTGTTTTTCATGGAGGGGGCTTACACCCCTTGTTGTTTTGCGTGGAACTATCACTGTACAGGCCTACATTGATGTTTTAAGCACCTTCTTGCTTCCCAATGTTGAAGAGGAATTCGAGGATGGCGATACCACCTTTCAACACGATCGAGCACCTGTTCGTATTTCACGGCCTGTGGCAGAGTGGTTACACGACAATAACATCTCTGTAATGGACTGGCCGGCACAGCGTCCTACAGGACACCTTTGGGATGCTTTGGAACGCCGACTTCGTGCCAAGCCCCGCCGATCGACATCCGTACCTTTCCTCAGCGCAGCATTCTGTGAAGAATGGGCTGACGTTCCCCAAGAAAATGTCCAGCACCTGATGGAAAGTATGCCTGCGAGAGCGGAAACTGTGATCAAGGCTAAGGGTGGGTCAACACCATATTGAATTCAAGGGTTACCGATGGAGGGCGTTACGAACTTCTAAGTCATTTTCAGCCAGGTGTTTGGGTACTTTTGATCACGTAGTGTATGTAAGGAGAGACCTGCAGGTGACGTTGAACATGGAGGAAAGAACTAATGCTCAACGGCTCAGGATGTATGAAGCGAATGCACCCTACTCGAACTTCACGGTAGCATTTGAAGGTACCAGAAAAAGACCTACTGGGTGCCCAGGAAGAGATGGACAGACCAGATTAATGAAGATATCAAGAGGAGAGTAATAATGCAATGGAGAGAGAAAAGCTATACCAACACAGAAATCAATGTAGGCATATTGTTCACAAAGTTCCTGCTCAGCTCACTGGAAGGAAATCCCAATAACGATGATGATGGTGATGATGATGATACGGAAATTTTGCTACCAAAAATCTCGAGACTTCAGATTTTTAAATGATACTGTATTAAACATTCGAAAGACATAGGCTATATATTTTTAATATATGTAATGTATAAACAGGTATCTCATAAATAGAACTTCTTGACCTATTGAATTCACATTTTATGTTCAAATACTTGTTAGAGTCTATAGGGAAATATTGTTAGCAAAAATCTCGAAAAATTCTTGACCAATTAGTTCACATATTTACACAATACTCTAATAAACATTCAGACACACATAGGTTGTTGTTGTCGTTGTTGTTGTTGTTGTTGTGGTCTCCAGTCCAAAGACTAGTTTGATGTAACTCTCCATGCTATTCTATCCTGTACAAGCCACTTTACTTCTGTGTAACTACCGCAGCCTACCTCCTTTTGAATCTATTTACTATATTCATCTCTTGGTTGTCCTCTACGATTTTTACATGCCATACTTTCCTCCAATACTATCTTGGTGTTCGCTTGACGACTCAAAATGTGTCCTACGAACTGATCCCTTCTTTTAGCCAAATTATGCCACAAATTTCTTGTCTCCCCAGTTCTGTTCAGTACCTCCTCATTAGCAACGTGATTTACCAAACTCATCTTCAGCATCCTTCTGTAGCGCCACATTTTAAAAGCTTGTATTATATTTATCGTCCATGCTTTATTTCCATACTTGCCTGCATTCCAGACAAACACCTTCAGAAAAGACATCCTAACGCTTAAATCTATATTCGATCTTAACAAATTTTCCTTCTTTAGAAAAGCTTTTCTTGCCGCTGTCCGTATATTTTATGTCTTTTCTATTTCGGCCATTATCATTTATTTTGCTACCCAAATAGAAAACCCGTCTGCTACTTTCAAGTGTCTCGTTTCCTAATCTAACTCCCTCAGCACCACCTGATTTAACTCGACTGCATTCCATTATCCTTGTTTTACGTTTCTAAGTGTTCATCTTATATCCTCCTTTCAAGACAATGTCCATACCGTTAAGCTGTTCTTCCCAGTTCCTTTGCTGTCTGTGGCAGAATTACAACGCCGTCGGCAAACCGCAAAGTCTTCTTTTCTTCTCGCTGAACTTTAATTCCTACTCCAAATTTTCCTTTGGTATCCTTTAGTGCTTAATCAGTGTAAAGAATTTGAGTAACATCGGAGAGGCTACAACCTTGTCTCATCCCTTTCTCAACCACTTATTCCCTATGTCCCTCGACTTTTATAACTGCTGTATGGTATCTGTGCAAGCTGTAAATAGCCTTTCGCTCTCTCTATTTTACTTCTGCTACCTTTAGAATTTCAAAGAGAGTGTCCCAGCCAACACTCAAACACTCAAAAGCTTTCACCATGTCAGAGAAAGAGAAAGAGGGAGGGAGAGAGAGAGAGAGAGAGAGAGAGAGAGACAGACAGACAGACAGACAGAGAGAGAGAGAGAGAGAGAGAGAGAGAGAGAGAGAGAAGATGATTGGAACCTATCCCATACAGATTTATCAATTACAAAGCATTACGAAATTCGGTAGTTTATTTATAAAGTTCACGACTACTGTCTTAGCCATCAGCGAGTTTCAAGGGCAGAGTTTCGTTGTATTTATTACAAAATCGAGTGATGGGAAGTATGTTATGAAGCTGCTGTATCTGATCTTGACGCAACCTGCCCAGAGACCTGTCAGGGGATTTTGGTGGCCTCGGGAGTACCTCAACACCACGCAGATAGATCACAGAGACATGTGCCATGTGCAAGCAAGCACTGTCCTGTTGAAAAATTGCACCACGATAGTGTCACATGAGAGGTAATAAATGAGGATACTGGACGTCCACAACGTACTGATGCATCGTGAGGGCTCCCTTAAACAGCCATAACTGGAAGACGTACCCAATGGCTCCTCACTCTATGGCACCAGAAAGAAACCACTGCTGTGCCTCTTCAAATAGTGCAAAACAGCAATTCATTACTGAACAAAATGCTATACCTTTTATCAGAATTCCATGCTTCCCAGTCATAGCAACACTCCAAATGGAACCGTTTGTGTTGGACCGTCACGGCAGCCTATACGTGGGACAGTAAATTCTTACTCCAGGTGCTGCTAGTCTCTGACCAAAGGCACAGATTCGAAGGGGTCAGAATGTGCTTTGGGTACGATATGGGAACCTCCCTTGTGGTGATTAAACAACATCGATCAGAACCTAGATGAGAAGTATGCTGCCGTCGCGTTCCCATGTAGTCCAACATCGGCCCACTTTACACCCGTATACCACACAAATCTTGATGGTGCACGTTTCTCCCAGCCGACAAAGTGGAGAACCACGATGAGGGTCTCCTGAAACTCTGTCAGGTGCTGATAACGTTGTCTCACACGCGTACCTTGTATCTTTGTGTCCTTCACAGAGATCACGCCACACTGACGCTGTCGTCGCTCCCTACCTGGACTGTTTGCAACACTAATCACGAAGAACAGTAATGCGTTCGGGTGACCATGCAACCTGTTACTGAGGACTGCATCTCTGATAATTTATATTCCCATCAGTGATGCCTTCGTTTACGAAGTTAAATTGACATCCGACAATGTGTTCTGAGCGCTACACTTCTTTTTGTCAATCAGTGTATTTTAAATTGTCACATGTGCTAAAGCACCAAGTTTTTGCAGTGTTCCACTGGAATAAAGTTAAAGATCATAACTGCTATCGTGAACTTTATGAATAAATAATTCTAAGAATTATGTCTTTTAAAAAATGTTGATGCTATGTCCCAACCTCCAATCACTCCACATGTGAAACATCCTCAGTGTATCCCATGCAGACGCCAAAAGACGACGTCCCCGCCAAAATTGTTCCATAATCTTCTACTTTCCTCCCTGCCTCGTCTTCACTGTCTTGAACGTATAGCAAATTGTAGCAACATCATGAACTTGTCAAAACTAGGCTCATGGTTTTCCATCGAGAGCAACAGCGTTACTCGTCTCATATTCCACTCTCTTTCCATTTAGTTGCTCTCTTACTAAAACTCTGGGCAACGGCTTTCCCGCACTAGATACAATGGTTCCCATCACATCTCCAAAGAAGCGCTGTCGGGCGTGGCCGGCACTTGGGTGGGTGACCATCCGGGCTCCCCTGCACTGTTCCCAGTTTTCGGTGTGCACTCTACCTTGTGATGCCAACTGCGGAGCTACTCGACCGAATAGTAGCGGTTCCGGTAGAAAAAAAAGCCCTCATATAGATTGCAAGAGCGGTGTGCTGACCCCACACCCCTCCTATCTGCATCCTCCACTGAGGATGACACTACGGTCGCATGATCCTGATGGGCAACTTGTGACCTGAAGATGGAGTGCTTTTACTAAAACACTAATCACCATCAACATCATATGTAGTGACTCTAAAATGCAGATCAGATATATGACAGCACACTGGTGAGGATCTGTTAGCATAGTTCATCTTCATTCCAATGTCTAGGATGGCTCATTCCATTTCATACTGCCTTGCAACTTTATACTTAGACATTTAATCAACCTGATTGTGATAAGGAGCATACTACTGATGCTGCCTTCGAACGTTATGAGTTTGTTTTCCTACATATCTGCAGTAACTTACATTTTTTCTGTATTTAAAGCTGGCTGTCATTCATCACACCAAGTAGAAATTTTATCTAAGCCATTTTGTATCCTCATACAGTCCCCAATCACCGACACCTTGTCGCACACCACAGCATAATGAGCAAACAACCGCAAATTTTGCTGACTGTCAGATCATTTGTGTGTATAGAAGAAAACAGTGGTCCTAATACTCTTCTGTGCGACAATCCTGATGTAAAAGGTGAAACTTGTACAGGAAGACGAAGACTGGAATGCATACAGCAAATAACTGATGACGTCTGTTTCTACTGCTAAAAAAACTAAACTAAACTAATTTCCTCCCGCACAGGCCATGAAGGCCCAAAAGTACCGATTGGCCGCCGTGTCACCCTCAGCCCACAGGTGTCATGGCTGCGGATATGGAGATGCATGTGGCCTGCCCACCGCTCTCCCGGCCGTGGGTCAGTTTCCGAGACCGGAGTTGCTACTTATTAACCAAGTAGCTCCTCAGTTTGCCTCACAAGAGGTCAGTGCACCCCGCTTGCCAACAGCACTCGGCAGACCGGGTGGTCACCCATCCAAGTGGTAGCCCCCGACAATGCTTTATTTCGGTGATCGGGAACCGCTGATACCACTGCGCCAAGGCCGTTGGCATAGGTTGCTACTGCTCCGCTGAGATTAAAAGGTTGGCACATGTTATGAATTCGTGGTGGGTCGCATCAAACTAGCCATAGGAATGATGACTTAAAAAAAAGTTTTATATACTCAGAGACTTATTACACTGAACAGGTATGAACTTTAATGAGTCATCACCAGAACCAGTATCTTGTTACAAAATTCACACTTCGAGTCGTCATCCAGCGTTCATCATGATCTCTTAAAATCAACTCAACTATGTTGATTTTAACTGAACATGATCCTTTTCTTTTCTTTTGTAGATTATTCTTATCAGCAACTTGGATACATAATCCATTAAGCTGGCTGTGAATTAGTTAACGCACTTATCTGCTATTGCTATCTTCGGGAACGTGTGCGTGAAACGGTCCCGAAAGTGTGGTGGTGTATCTACAGAGTCCCGACTGAATTGTGTTGTATAAAAGACGTCAGAAGAGAGACGAAATGTTGGTAGAGCCGAGACGTCGATCCCCGGGCCGTTCTCCGGAAGAGTACCTCGCCCTCGTGCAAACTCGGATGCGCGTCGTCGCTTCCTGCGAGCGCCGGCGCTATCCGGCGTCCGCCAGCCCCCGCGACGCTGCCGCGGCGATAACTCGATCACCGAGCGGAACCGTTCCCGCGCGCTGTTTCGGCTTTACGCCCCTCCTCAGCTCCGCCAGCCGTGCTTTACAGCTGATTGCAGACCCCTCGCTTCCTGCTGTGTGCCTGCGCTCCCAGCTAACTCTCAGCTCCTGCCTAAAGCATCACCAACGGTTCAAAATTAATTTCTATTTATAAAATACCACGGAATGTTTATTAACAAATCAACAGAACCATGACGTATATTACACAAGCTGATGACGTTGATGATGTTCTAGTAATGAAACCTAAGGCTAATTTGTTGCATTATTCCAGTTCTCTCATCTGTCAGTTAATTATTCCATTTCAACGCGAAAAGGCCAATCCTCTCATCTGCCAAATAGCAAAGCTAGCGTCTCCTATCTTGCTCCTGAGATGGCTTCCTCTTCATCTATATTAGCCACACAATCTTCTTTTCCTCTATATTTCCTTAATTATGTTTCATCATGTCTCTCTATTCTTCTCCTCCCTTCACCATGAGTCTCCCTCATACTCCCTGCTGCCAGCACTCCTATCTAAAATCTGTCTCTTCAATAACGTCTAATTATAACAATATTTATTATCTACGAATATAAACTGTATATGTATGTATTTTTCCAGGTGTACTTTACTTCTTGTACTAGATGTAGTTTAACATGCCTACTAAAACATATGAATGTAAAATAAGTAGAATGCCTGGTTAGATGTAAGAGAGGGCCTGATGGCCCTAATCTTGCCAGGTTAAATAAATAAATGTCAGTGGGAAAGAGATATAAACGGATTGAGTGCCAAATAGGAGGAACAAAGTTAGAACAGGTGGACGGCTTCAAGTACTTAGGATGCATATTCTCACAGGATGGCAACATAGTGAAAGAACTGGAAGCGAGGTGTAGCAAAGCTAATGCAGTGAGCGCTCAGCTACGATCTACTCTCATCTGCAAGAAGGAAGTCAGTACCAAGACTAAGTTATCCGTGCACCGTTCAATCTTTCGACCAACTTTGTTGTATGGGAGCGAAAGCTGGGTGGATTCAGGTTACCTTATCAACAAGGCTGAGCTTACGGATATGAAAGTAGCTAGGATGACTGCAGGTTCTAGGAGATGGGAACAATGGCAGGAGGGTGTCCACAATGAGGAAATCAAAGAAAAACTGGGAATGAACTCTATAGATGTAGCAGTCAGGGCGAATAGGCTTAGATGGTGAGGTCATGTTACACGCATGGGAGAAGCAAGGTTACCCAAGAGACTCATGGGTTCAGCAGTAGAGTGTAGGAGGAGTCGGGGCAGACCAAGGAGAAGGTACCTGGATTCGGTTAAGAATGATTTTGAAGTAATGGGTTTAATATCAGAAGAGGCACCAATGTTAGCACTGAATAGGGGATCATGGAGGAATTTTATAAGGGGGGCTATGCTCCAGACTGAACGCTGAAAGGCATAATCAGTCTTAAATGATGATGATGATGATGATAAAAGCATCTTATCATAGAATATTTGCATTGTTTACCGATACATCTGAGTCTCCTTTCTCCAACTCCTTTTCTATGGTTTGCAATATCGGATCATGTGTAATTTACATTGATAAACAGCTAAATCGCCACCCGATCCAAATTGTACGAAAGAACAGATAACATTTTAGTATATATATAGTTAAGGTTCACCGCTCACTTGACCATCTTCTTCTTCTGTGCAAATGCACAAACAGTGCCCGAACTCTCACGGGAATCGGCAACGCGCCGCGAGTAATGAGTATAAATGGCGGGGGCAATACGAATGTAGTGCGGGACAATACGTCGAGAATGTAGTTTTCTCGGGAGACGTGCCAGAGATAAATACCTGCAGTCGCGCTATCCTAAGTGTCGTCCGTGGCTATGATGGATAGAGCGTCTGCCATGTAAGAAGGAGATCCCGGGTTCGAATCCCGGTCGGGGCATAAATTTTCATGTTTCGCCGTTGACGTATGTCTACGCCTGAAAGCAGCTAAGGGTGTTCATTTCATTGCAAAAATTTGATGTTCAGTATTTCATTAAAGGGGTTGGCCGAACTTAAAACGTTGTCGAAGTCTGCACATTAACAAGAATTGCGTTAAAGTATTAAAGTTGGAGACTGACCATATGTCTACATCCATACCAGGCAAGCCACCTGACGGTGTGTGGCGGAGGGTACTTTGAGTACCTCTATAGGTTCTCCCTTCTATTCCAGTCTCGTATTGTTCGTGGAAAGAAAGATTATCGGATTGCCTCTGTGTGGGCTCTAATCTCTCTGATTTTATCCTTATGGTCTCTTCCAATGGAGTTTATCTATCATCTCCGTAACGCTTTCGCGATTACTAAATGATCTATTCAAGCGTACTGTAACCTACTTCCTTTGTTTTCGGATTGCATTTTCTTTGGATTCTTTCAATGAATCTCAGTCTGGCATCTGCTTTACCGACGATTAATTTTATATGGTCATTCTACTTTAAATCACTCCTAATGCCTACTCCCAGATAATCTATGGAATTAAGTGCTTCCAGTTGCTGACCTGCTATATTGTAGCTAAATGATAGAGGATCTTTCTTTCTATGTATTCGCAGCGCATTACACTTGTCTCCATTGACATTCAATTGCCATTCCCTGCACCATGCGTCAATTCATTGCATATCCTCCAGCATTTCAGTACAATTTTCCATTGTTACAACCTCTCGATACACCACAGTGTGAGGGTACTGGTGTGTAGTATCTGTAAGTGGTTGTCCTGTCACAGTCGCCAAATATAAGCTCCTTTCGTCTTGGAGATTAAATGGGTTAATTAATGATTATTATGTTACAATCCTCTTGTTGTACCACGATAATGATCAAATATGATCGAAGCAGACTAAATCAATTAAAATTTGTGCCGCGGCCGGGACTCGAACCCGGGTCTTCTTGCTTACTAGGCAGATGTGCTACCACTACACCACCGAGGCCGCGGCACAAATTTTAATTGATTTAGTCTGCTTCGATCATATTTGATCATTATCGTGAGATAATAACGAGACGGGAGTCTCAAAGGACACATTTAATTATAAGACCTCTTGTTGTAGTTGACCGTGTATATCGAGACTTCGTTCATTGTTAAATGCAATGGTTTGGTACTAATTGATGGAGACGCATTAAGAACTGTTAAGCTTTAATTTATTTTCTTTATCACACTGCACAAACATAAACACACTATTATTCAAACTGTATGCCACTACTATTAAACATAGAGATAAATCCTTCGCTACGCAACCGCCATTGGCTCACGCAGCCTACACCTTCCACAGCCTCTCAGCAACTGCCTCTGCTTGCGAGTCTCTGCGAGACTGGGCATTGTCGCCCTCCAAAGACCAACCACTTACAGACACTACCACCAGTACCCTCACAACAGCATCATCCGCAAAAAGCCTCAATGAACTTCCAGTGTTATCCGCAAGGTCATTTATGTATATTGTGAATAGCAACGGTCCTACGAGCGTCCCCTGCGGCAGACCTGAAATCATTCTTACTTCGGAAGACTTCTCTCCATTGAGAATGACATGCCGCGTTCTGCTATCTAGGAACTTTTCAATCCAATCACACAATTGGTCTGGCAGTCCATATGCTCTTACTTTGTTCATTATTCTATTGTGGGGAAATGTATCGAATGCCTTGCGGAAGTCAAGAAACACGGCATCTACCTGTGAACCCGTATCTATGGCCCTCTGAGTCTCGTGGACGAATAGCGCGAGCTAGGTTCCACACGATCTTCTTTTTCGAAACCCATGCTGATTCCTACAGAGTATATTTCTATTCTCCATAACAGTCATTATACTCGAACATAATATGTGTTCCAAAATTCTACAACTGATCGACGTTAGAGATATAGATCTATAGTTCTGCACATCTGTTCGATGTCCATTCTTGAAAACGGGGATGACCTGTGCCCTTTTCCAATCTTGTAGAACGCTACGCTCTTCTAGAGACCTACGGTACACAGCTGCAAGAAGGGGGGCAAGTTCCTTCGCGTACTCTTGAGGCAGCGTAGCATAAGGCGCGCAAATTACCCAAATTATAATCATACAGTATTTGAGAATGATACCTCTTATCGATTTCCAACAAACTTTGCACATAATTTCAAGTTATTTCGAAACATTTCTTCACTTTTACCGACTGCAAAATAGGGAAACATGGTTTTAACTTCTACTCGTCAAATACTTACCATATTAATTCATTTGTAAAGTAATCACACGTTTGAAACTTGCTTTATTATGAAGTTAAACAACAGTGAGTGGCGGATTTCTGGTATCTACGAAGCCATTCTACACTGAAGCGACAAATAAACTTGCCTAATATCGTGTAGGACCCCCGCGAGCACACAGAAGTGCTGCAACACGACGTGGCATGGACTCGACTAATGTGTTAAGTAGCGCTGGAAGCAATTGACACCATGAATCCCGCAGGGCTATCTATAAATCCATAAGAGTACGAAGGGGTGGAGATTTCTTCTCAACAGCACGTTGCAAGGCATCACATATATGTTCAATAATGCTCATGTCAGGGTAGTTTGATGGCTAGAGAAAGTATTCTAAACTCAGAAGAGTGTTTCTGGAGGCATTCTGTAGCAATTATGGTCGCTTGTGGTGTCACATTGTCCTGCTGCAATTTCTCCAAGCGCATCGGAATGCACAATGGACATGAATAGATGCGAGCTATCAGACAGGGTGTTTACGTGTATGTCATCTGTCAGAGTCGTATCTAGACGTATCAGGGGGCCCGGTTCGCTCCAACTGCACACGCCCCACGCCATTACAGAGCCTCCACTAGCTTGAACAGTCCCCTGCTGCTAGGTCCATCTAGTCATGAGGTTGTCTCCATACCCAGACATTTCCATCTGCTCTATAAAAGTTGAAACGAGACTCGTCCGACCAGGCTACATGTTTCCAGTCGTCAACAGTCCAGTCTCGGCCCAGGCGAGACGTAAAACTTTGTGTCGTGCAGTCATAAAGGGTTCACGAGTGGGCCTTCGGCTCCGAAATCCCATGCTGACACTTGTTGAGGGCTGAGCATTGTAATCTGAAGCAATTTGCGGAAGTGTTGCATTTCTGTCACGTTGAACGATTCTCTTCAGTCGTCGTTGGTCCCTATCTTGCAGGATCTTCTTCCGGCTGCAGCGATGTCGGAGATTCGATGTTTTACCTGATGCCTGATGTTCACGGTACGTACGGTGAAATCCCCACTTCATCGCTACCTCGGAGACGCTGTGTTCCATCGCTCGTGCGTCGACTATAACAGTACTTTCAAACTCACTTAAGTCTTGATAATCTACCATTGTAGCAACAGTAACTAATCTAACAACTGCACCAGACACTCGCCGTCTTAGGCGTTGCTGACCGCAGTGTCGTATTCTGCATGTTTACATATCTCAGTGTTTGAACACGCAAGCCTATACCAGTTTCTTTCGCGCTTCAGTGTACATCAGAAACCATAACAAAACTGAAGAAACCAGGGTTCCTGTTTTTATTCGTTGCTAAATTCTGTGTTACATCACGTCGTACGTGATTCTTAATCGTTGCCCGGCAGGTCTTGTACGAAACTACGCAATGCTAACCATAAGATATCGTCTACTGTTGCCATGAAGTTTCTGCCTGAGTATGTATGCATATATCTAGACTGGCCTTTCTACGCAACGAGAGAAAACTCGTTGAACGTATGAGTCAGACTTTTCTCTTCTGGAGTCATCAGTCTTCTGATTGGTTTGACGTGACCCGCCACTAATTCTTCTCCTGCGCATCTCCGTGTACAGCTTGCACCCTACACCCTCCACTACTTGTTAGATATATTCAAACCTCTGTCTCCCCATACAGTTTTTACCCTCTACAGCTCCGTCAGCTATCACAGATGTTATTCCCTGGTGTCTTAACACATTTCCCATCACCCTGTCCGTTTTTCTTGTCAGTCTTTTCCTATCTTTTCTTTATTCGTCGGGCCGGCCACGGTGGCCGTGCGGTTCTAGGCACTTCAGTCCGGAACCGCGTGACTGCTACAGTCGCAGGTTCGAATCCTGCCTCGGGCATGGATGTGTGTGATGTCCTTAGGTTAGTCAGGTTTAAGTAGTTCTAAGTTCTAGGGGACTGATGACCTGCGATGGTAAGTCCCATAGTGCTCAGAGCCATTTGAACCTTCTTTTTTTATTCGTCGATTCTGCGGGGAGCCTCGTCATTCTTTGCCTTATGAGTCCACTTAAATTTCAACTTTCGCCTGTAGCACCACACCTCAAACGCTTCGATTCTCTTCTGTTGAAACGTCCCCTTAGAACAATTATACACAACTGTGCTTAAACTGACACATATTATTTTTAGCGCAACGCAATCTGACTTTCAAAAATCCCTACAAAAGAATGGCCCTGACTAACATTAACCTATTCCTTTCACAAATCACTTACCTCACCAAAAATCTTCGTTACTCGAACTACTGCAATACAGCGAGCGCCACTACTGCCAACTAAATAAAAGATTAAAACTACTGAAGGCACTAACTAATGATAGGCATAGTTAGCAAATGAAAGATTTTAATAGAGAAGAAACAATGTATTTACCTTAATAGTCATAATATATGTAGCAGTTCATGACATCCAGTCTTACAAATTTCAAAACTCCGCCATCTCTCTCCCCACATCCACCACTGCTGGCGGCTCACCTCCAACTGCGCAACGCCACGCGCTGTTAGCATCCAGCTGCCGCTGCCCAACACTACAATGGCAGACAACAATGCAAACCAGCCACAGACTGCACACGGCACAGCCAGTGATTTTCATACAGAGCGCTACTTGGCGGCGGCGTTACCAATAAAAAAAACCTAAACAGCCTACTTACACTGTTCCTGTTTCCACACTACCATGATTCCGTGCCATACAACGCAGAGCTGCAAACGTACATGCTTACGGATTTCCACCTCAAATTAAGGTTTGTGTTTTATAGCAGTTGACTTCTCTTAACAACGAATGCCTTCTTTGTATGTTCCAGTCTACTTTTAAGACCTTGCTTCGTCCATCGTGTTTAATTTTGCTAAGAAGGTAACAGAATTCGCCAATTTTGATGCTAACGTTCTCGCCATTCTTGTTTCTGCTACGTCTCATCACCTTTGTCTTTTCCCAGTTTACTTTAAATCCATATTACTCATAAAACCGTTGATTCCATCCGATAGATCCTGTTATTGTTCTTCCCAGTCACTGAGAATAGCAATGTCATCAGTGAATCTTATCATTAGTATACTTTCATCGTGAATTTTAATCCCAATCTTGAAACTTTCTTTTATTTCCATCGTTGCTCCTTCGACGTATAGATTACACATTGGGAGCTAAAAACTGCATCCCTGTCTTACACCCTTTTCGCTTACTGCTTGAGCTTTCAGTCTTCCAATAAGACTGAAGCTAGATTAGGGATCAAAATTCCCATACATCCGTCTTCTGATGGATAATGGGACAGCAGCTGTTATATTTACGTCTGGCAACAATAACATCATCAGCTGTATGAGCGGTGCACGGCTCGTGTTCGTCCCATTAATTGTGACTTCTGAAATTTTCCCGGCGTATTTGTTCTTCTAATAATTTCCGGGTATGCAGCCGGATCCCGTCGACATTCTGCCATGATATTTCGGCCCAGAGACGTCCGGCCATCATCAGGTGAGTACACAACTACTGAAGAGCCCAGGTGCAGTCGCGGTATTTATACCGATTCTCGTGCACGTGTTGACATGCGCGGCATAGCCGAGTTGTACGTGCTGCCCTCGGTGGTGAAAGTAAAAGATCATCTAGTAATTGAGTATCGAATGACGCTGTCTATTCCGCTGTGAATGTATAATTTTAATAACAGGATTCCAAGTTTTATCCAGTTGAAAGCCGTTGTCACGATTTATGAGATTATCGGCAAGACGTATTTCCACTGATTCCTTGATTACGGAATCCCAAAATCCGGAAACCGGAGCTAAAATTTTTGTTCCATTGTATTCCATTGAATGTCCCATTGAAATACAGTGCTCTGCTACTGCCGATTTTGACGGTTGCCGCAGACGGGTGTATCTTTCATGTTCTGTACATCGTTTATGGACAGTTCTTGTCGTCTGTCCAATATATGCAGAGCCACATTCACAGGCAATTTTGTAGACGCCTGCTTTCTTCAGTTGTAAATCGTCTTTAACGGATCCAACCAGGGCCCGGTTCTTTGCTGGTGGACGGAAGATAACCTTGATTTTATTCTTCTTCAGTAGTCGGCCTATTTTCGACGACACATTCCCGGCGTATGGAAGAAACGCAGTTGATTTAAAGTCGTCATCAGCGTCCTCAGTGCGCTGCTTCTTGTTATGACAGTTGCGCATGGCCTTTCTTATTTGGCGTGAAGTGTAGCTATTCTCTTTAAAAACCTTCTCCAAGTGTTCTAATTCTGCGTGGAGGCTTTCATCGTCCGATATTACATGCGCTCGATGTATTAAGGTACTGAGAACACCGGCTGTTTGTGCTGGGTGGTGGCAGCTTGACGCCTGGAGATACAGATCTGTGTGAGTCGGTTTCCTGTACACAGAATGTCCTAATGACCCATCATTTTTACGGCATACTAGCACGTCTAGAAATGGTAAAGTGCCATCTTTTTCAATCTCCATCGTGAATTTGATGTTCTCATGTAAAGAGTTTAAATGATGAAGGAATTTCTCCAGTTCCTGTCTGCCATGAGGCCATACAACAAAAGTATCATCTACGTACCGCCAGAAGACCGTAGGCTTTAAGACAGCAGACTCAAGTGCTTTCTCCTCAAAGTCCTCCATAAAGAGATTAGCTACCACAGGGGACAAAGGGCTCCCCATGGCGACGCCGTCTGTTTGTTCAAAGAATTCGTCATTGAATAGAAAGTACGTTGAGGAGAGTATATGTTCAAACAAGGCCGTCATTTCTGCACTGAATAAGTTACCAATAAGATGTAACGATTCCATTAAAGGCACTTTGGTAAACAGTGAGACCACATCAAAGCTGACTAATAAATCCGAGCTGCTAAGCTTAACTTCCTTCAAGCGACTAATAAAATCCTCGGAATTACGTATATGGTGGCAACACTTACCCACATACGGCTTTAGTAGTGAGGCCAGATATTTTGCTGTAGAATAGGTGGCAGCACCAATATTACTCACTATTAATCGTAGTGGGGCACCATCCTTGTGTATAAATACCGCGACTGCACCTGGGCTCTTCAGTAGTTGTGTACTCACCTGATGATGGCCGGACGTCTCTGGGCCGAAATATCGTGGCAGAATGTCGACGGGATCCGACTGCATACCCGGAAATTATTAGAAGTCCCATTAATTGTTTGTCATCTTCTATTACGGTACTGCCGCCTCGTTTTATTATTCCATTTACTAGCGTCACTAACTTCCTGCCTCAGTTGCCCGTGAGTGGAAGCAGCAGCGCGTATCGATAGCCGCACTGCCGTACCATCTCTGGCGCGACCCATAGTATTTCCGGGTCGTCGTGTGTCAGGTAGTGAGAGAGCGGGAGACGCACCAGGAGTGCAGTCGCGACGGACCAGCAGTCGCGACGCACCAGCAGTCAACTCTGTCGGTTGGCGCGGAGCAGCAGAGTCAGGCTGGAGCCGCTGGTGGCGTGCAAGTGCTGTTGGAGTGTGAGGCGCTGCTTGCGAGTGCTACGAAGTTCGTCGTCCACCGATCTTGGACATGGAAGTTGAGCCCTCACTTAACTTAATATCGAGCCTCAACTGTTTACACTTCTTTGTTTGATCCTGGTTGTCGCTTTTGGGACATTCTCGCGAGCAACAACGTTTGTGTATTTAAGTCAGCTAAGGTTTCAGTCGTCTTCCTGTGAAATTTAACTTATCTTAGTTATTCCCTGTTATGGAAGCCCATCAGCGGTATCTTCTGCCTTGTGGCCGTTGACGGTCTGGTTACCTGCCCTGGTCGTTTACGTAATTTTAGGCAGTGTATTTTCCTCGTCGTGTTGTTGCTGTCCAGTACGACGAATAGTTCGACAGCTGAGATGATGCTGGTCGTTGTGGGCCCCAATATTCTGCGTGTTGTGTATTGAAATCTTGTGGTCGTTCTGCTGGCTGCGTGGAGCGGAACTGGTTGATTGGTCATTCGGCTGTCTGTCGGTTGGGTTGCCCCTAGATTAAGAAGTCGTTGGACAGGCTGCCTGTCTCACCTATACGGGTGTGATTGTTACACCAGACCGACCCTTGGAAACTTCTGAGCGCCATTCCTTGTGTGTTATGTAGTAATTTCCCTGTTTGGATTTTAGTTCTTTTGTTGATGTGTGGCTTTCAGTATCAGTATATCTTAAATTAATGTTCTTGTCTTGCCCTTAAGGAATAAGATCGTTATATTTTAACATGCGGCCTTCAGCCGAATTTTACTGGAGAGGTTTTAAGATAAGGCCTTTTAGATTGAAACTCTTTCTAGGTCTTAAGCCGTTAAACACATTTTGTTGAAATGTGGCCTTCAGTCGAGTATTAATATCTCTTACTTTATATGAAATGATTTAGTATACGGCCTTCTGCCCTTTAAAATTGAAACTCTTCTTTTAGGGCTTAAGATCTTAAATTATTTGTTGGTGAGCATCCTTCAGCCGAGTTTTTACATCTCTTAAATTTTTCTTCTTCTCATGCCCTTAAGGCATACGATTGTTATGCTTTTGGATGGGGCCTTCAGCCCAATTTGCATGAAATGTTTTAAGACAAGGCCTTCTGCCTTTTGATTGAAACTCCTCTTATTGCTTAATATGTGACCTCGAGCCTAGTACTATTAAAATTAAATTACTGAGGCTTTCAGCCGATTAGACTGAAGATTTAGAAAATATCCTTGGGTGAAACCTCAAGAAGAACCTTGTATTTCAATTTTGCTTGAGCCTTGTGTCTTGGATTTTGATTGTGGCCTTCCACCGATCTAAAGTTAATCAAAGGAGGTCGATGAAAGTTCTGAGTGTTTTGCATTTTTGTTATAATATTGTGTGTTGATAAATAAAGTTTGTATGTTGAGTGCAACTGACAGGAAATCGTTTTGGCCCCTTTCAACAACCTAATCCGCTCTGTCCTGCTAGACCAGGCATTTAACTGTATGTATTAGTTTTAATTTAACTCTAAACAGTTTCGTTTTTAGAATACACCGTCCTCCGAGCCGCAAACAGACTCACCACACATTAGGGGTACCGCTAACGCCAATGGTTTCTGCTCCTTTTACTAGAAATATGGTGATGATACCTGCTGCAGAAGTGATTACCTTGTACCGCAGAGGGACCTAAAGATGGCGGCTTGTGTCACCGAAACAGGTGGCAATTAATTAACACTAGTACATGTGGTTGATGCTATTGTTTGCTAAACATGTATAGATCTTGATATTGATAGCTTGTTAATTACGTAGTCTCTGCAGACGCACTGCAGCCAACTCGTCTACTAAGTGAGTCATCGGAACGAGTAATAAAGGTATGAGAGGGAATGACAGAGTTTATTTGCCACTAGCAATATTAGATATGGCACTTGATTTCTTTTTCCTGTGTCTGTGAAGGCGACAGGGAGACGCGGCCAGGGCGGCAGAAGTGAAAGAAACAGCAGTAGGTTTTTCCAGGAAAGCAATCGCGCTTCTACAAAAGCGAGACCGCTTTGCTTGTGAACGAAGGCAGTCGTATCTCGCCATGAAGTCGACCTACATTCTGGAGGCGTGTTGTTCATCTGTGCGACAGACGGAGTTTTGCTCTGGAAAAGAAAGGTGTGGAGTGCACGCGCATTTCCCTGGAGCCAAGTTCGGCGGCAGAGATCATAGAGTTTGGCGGCAAACTTTCTCATTGGAGAAACAGCGCTATCCTGTGTCTAGGCAGGAGTTCTGGCTCGGTGTTATCAGAACGCCATTGGCGCAAATTACGCGGGCAGCTTGGCCATTGAAGAGGACAATTTTTGGCTACTCAACGAGGATTTGGTGTCGAGGACGGAAGAGAGGAGAGGTTTCCGTGGCATTCTGCAGGTGTCCACCATAGAGGACGGCCTGGGCAATTCAGTCGACGTATACGTTCGTTTGGAAAATTGGCAGAGAGCTTCCACAGACGACAGACGATTCTTTCGGCGGGGCAACCATGAATCTCTGCACATCCTGGCGTGAGGATACACCAGCCATGGCCTCCGCAATTCCGCACCTCGGCCAGTCTCCACATCACCCGTTGGGCGATTCAGTGTTGAGCGTATAGGCGGCCCAGGGCTATTAGGAATCTTTTTCTGAAGACTTAGTCTTCACTGCAGCGATTTCATTTGACGTGCAGCCCTGTATTTAAACCAACTTATGTCGTATTGACATTCAGCTAGAGGTTCACTATCTCGGTCAGTACCTCAACACATAGTCAGAAACCTTGGTTGCTATTACCCGAGGGAGATGTCGTTCCAGCTTGACCCCTCTTCCCCTTTGCCAGCCGTCGACATCATCTGTAATTGGGCGTTTTGTGTCTTCTTTTTTAAATTTGATCTCTGTGCTAATTCTGGGAATGCACGAGTAGGGTTTGTAATACAAACTACATCTACAGCTACATCTACATGACTACTCTGCAATTCACATTTAAGTGCTTGGCAGAGGGTTCATCGAACCACAATCATACTATCTCTCTACTATTCCACTCCCGAACAGCGAGCGGGAAAAACGAACACCTAAACCTTTCTGTTCGAGCTCTGATTTCTCTTATTTTATTTTGATGATCATTCCTACCTATGTAGGTTGGGCTCAATAAAATATTTTCGCATTCGGAAGAGAAAGTTGGTGACTGAAATTTCATAAAAAGGTCTCGCCGCGACGAAAAACGTCTATGCTGTAATGACTTCCATCTCAACTCGTGTATCATATCTGCCACACTCTCTCCCCTATAACGCGATAATACAAAACGAGCTGCCCTTTTTTGTACCCTTTCGATGTCCTCCGTCAATCCCACCTGGTAAGGATCCCACACCGTGCAGCAATATTCTAACAGAGGACGAACGAGTGTAGTGTAAGCTGTCTTTTTAGTGGACTTGTTGCATCTGCTAAGTGTCCTGCCAATGAAACGCAACCTTTGGCTCGCCTTCCCGACAATATTATCTATGTGGTCCTTCCAACTGAAGTTGTTCGTAATTTTAACGCCCAGGTACTTAGTTGAATTGACAGCCTTGAGAATTGTACTATTTATCGAGTAATCGAATTCCAACGGATTTCTTTTGGAACTCATGTGGATCATTTCACACTTTTTGTTATTTAGCGTCAACTGCCACTTGACACACCATACAGCAATCTTTTCTAAATCGCTTTGCAGCTGATACTGGTCTTCGGATGACCTTACTAGACGGTAAATTACAGCATCATCTGCGAACAGTCTAAGAGAACTGCTCAGATTGTCACCCAGGTCATTTATATAGATCAGGAACAGTAGAGGTCCCAGGACGCTTCCCTGGGGAACACCTGATATCACTTCAGTTTTACTCGATGATTTGCCGTCCATTACTGCGAACTGCGACCTTCCTGACAGGAAATCACGAATCCAGTCGCACAACTGAGACGATACCCCATAGCTCCGCAGCTTGATTAGAAGTCGCTTGTGAGGAACGGTGTCAAAAGCTTTCCGGAAATCTAGAAATACGGAATCAACTTGAGATCCCCTGTCGATAGCGGCCATTACTTCGTGTGAATAAAGAGCTAGCTGCGTTGCACAAGAGCGATGTTTTCTGAAGCCATGCTGATTACGTGTCAATAGATCGTTCCCTTCGAGGTGGTTCATAATGTTTGAATACAGTCGGAAAAGAGCAATATACCATTTCAATACCTTATTCATCCTGTCCGTTTGAATTATAATAAAATTTTGTTCGCTGAGGGTACATCACAAGGGTAGGAAAACTTACGAGGTTTCTAGTTCGATCCCCGATCATTCCTTGTTCACAACGTGGTTTGCAGTCCACATCAGACTGTAGGTCCCCCTATAACAGTCAGGTAAGGCAGTTCGAAGATCAATGAAAATCAACGGCATACACCACTTCCAACATGTCCGTGCCTAACGAAGGACTTCAGTTTTCAAACCAGCCTTCGGATTCATGACATACTTAAACTGATTTATCTGTCTCACTAATGGGTACTCAGGAGTGGAGTGATCAGTTACATTTGTATTTTTTTTCATTATGTGGGGCCACAGTCATAGTATATTTCTTTAAAGTCAGTACCGCCATTTGACTGTTTTTTATTTGCAGTATTACATTTACACGATCATGATTTCGGCTTTAAAGTGCCATTATCAAGTGTTTTAATGTTGTACAGTGCCTAAGATGGCATACTGTCGTATTTAAAGTACACTATTAGACATATTGTCTAAGGGTCAATATTTCTGGTAAAAGCCTAATGCTTTGGTTTATCACTGAGTATACAATCTTTTACCAGAGATATTGACCCTTAGACAATGTTCCTAATAGTGTAGCTATTTTAAATACGACAGTATGCCATCTTAGGCACTGTATAACATTAAAACACTTGACAATGGCACTTTAAAGCCGAAATCATGATCATATACATGTAACACTGCAAATAAAAAACAGTCTAATGGCGATACTGACTTTAAAGAAGTTACATTTGTTTTTGGTAGTCAAACGTTAGTACAACTTTCAGCATTATGTTAGAACAGCATTACAAACTCTAAAGTGTTTAAGACTTCTGTGTAATAATTCCTCATTCTCTCAACTGCGTCCCGAAATATAAACTGGGGTTAAGATCTTGCAGGCAGAAAGGAGTTCCAACACGGCTACCAGTTAGCAAGACGGCATCCACTGGAGAGTATCTCCCATCTGAGACATACCAAGTCCCTAGTAGAAGCGATGACAACAACTACATGCCTCTGCTGCAAGTAAAACCGAAACGTAGACAAATGACGTGTTGTGACCACAGAAAATTTTAATTTTGATTCTTCTTTTTGTGACCATAGTATGAGTCCAGGGTCCATAGGCAAACAACCAGCTGACATTAAGAAATAGTCCACCAGCACGTGGGGACAAGATAAGCGGTGGAGGCTGCCAAGTATGGCTTGTTGATCAAATAACTTAGTGTTTGACTTCCTGCCAGAGGAACCAGCATGAATCAAACTTGCGCAGTGGAAGACGCAAACACCAGGGCGATAATACAGCAAGAGAGAGTGTCAGTCACGTGCGGAAAAGACTCGTCTGGAACCGAATTACGTTGTGTGGAGTTGGAAACGAAAGTGTCGTGTGGGACTGAAGGCATTCTTGCGCAAGCCGACCAATTAGAAACGAGAGTGTCGTGTGGAACCATAGGCAGTCTTGTGCAATCCGATCGCTTAGAAATGAAATGGTCATGTCAAACAAATTAACTCATGTGCACCCAAGTACACGAGAAACGAAATAAAATGCCAGGCAGCAGAACAGCTAGAGGCAGAGATTCAGATGGAGATTCAGAGCTAGTGCCGGCAGTTTGGAGATTCCGCATGGAGACGCCAGTGGGGCCAAGTAGGGTCAGAGCAGCCCATAAAAACTTCAACTACGAGAAGACGGTGATAGACTCTGGTGGACACTCAGAAACTGCAGGTCAAGTAGGATTTTTAGAGTTTAGTTGAAATAGTGTTGAACAGAGGCTGTCAGTCTTTGTCTCAATTACTTAGAGAGATTTCAGTGCTAACCAAGAACAAGTGATTGCTTGTAGTTGTTTCTTTTATGTACCGGCAGTTAGCTTTGAAGTAGCAAGTCCGAATAAATAGACTGAATCTTACTAAGGGGTTTATGGTCTAACACCTCACATAAGTACATGTAAGAATAAACTTAATAGAAACTAACCAATCTTTTCTGCCTATTGCAGTTCTGTAACCTATTTTCAGGAAACTTATTTGCTTCAAACCAAGGAGATTCTCTCCCTCTCATCTCCAATATAAAGGTTGACAGCAATTTATACCTAACCCATTCTCGTTAAAGTCCCGACTGCGCTACGCAGTTTGCACTTACTTCATTCTGGTATAGTGAGGCTGTGCCAGTATGCGACACACGTTCTGTTAGGTGAGTACTCCTTGAGTAACGCCAGCCTATCCCTGGATGGGCATCAGCCCACACTTTCCAGTTTTTGATTATATCAAATTCCTGTTTTCTCATGTCAGGCGGGCTTGTCTCAATCTGAAACTCCCATTTCTCTATCATTAACTTTAGTTGTAATTATTGGTCACTAATTTCCTGGGACAGGCTGACTACCCGTGGGTCTAGGGGTAATGTTTTTTTATTAGTAACCAAAGTGTCCTTGGTCCCGAGTTCGATACCTGCCATCACATTAATTTTCATTTATAATTAGGATTGGCGAACGATGACTTCCGGCATTCATGGTGTCAGTTAGCTGCAGCACTATTTCAGCACTACTATTCCGCTGGAAATACGAATGTATGCAGTACATCTGATGTGTTGCATGGCCTATTACAACTATGTGTTACGGTAGTATGAATAACAGCGTACGCATATGTTCATATATCATGCGTTATTTCAGTAAAACAGGGAAAACTATTAACAACAGCATGACACAGGCAGAGGCATATGTGCCCTAATGTTACATATAGTCTTAATGATATACAATATATCTCTTTGAGCCACTTATATAGTTAACATGATACCTGTAAATTGTTAAAGTACACTCAAAGAAATTGAAATAAGAACACCGTGAATTCATTGTCCCAGGAAGGGGAAACTTTATTGACACATTCCTGGGGTCAGATACAGCACATGATCACACTGACAGAACCACAGGCACATAGACACAGGCAACAGAGCATGCACAATGTCGGCACTAGTACAGTGAATATCCACCTTTCGCAGCAATGCAGGCTGCTATTCTCCCATGAAGACGACCGTAGAGATGCTGGATGTAGTCCTGTGGAACGGCTTGCCATGCCATTTCCACCTGGCGCCTCAGTTGGACCAGCGTTCGTGCTGGAAGTGCAGACCGCGTGAGACGACGCTTCATCCAGTCCCAAACATGCTCAATGGGGGACAGATCCGGAGATCTTGCTGGCCAGGGTAGTTGACTTACACCTTCTAGAGCACGTTGGGTGGCACAGGATACATGCGGACGTGCATTGTCCTGTTGGAACAGCAAGTTCCCTTGTCGGTCTAGGAATGGTAGAACGATGGGTTCGATGACGGTTTGGATGTACCGTGCACTATTCAGTGTCCCCTCGACAATCACCAGAGGTGTACGGCCAGTGTGGGAGATCGCTCCCCACACCATCATGCCGGGTGTTGGACCTGTGTGCCTCGGTCGTATGCAGTCCTGATTGTGGCGCTCACCTGCACGGCGCCAAACACGCATACGACCATCATTGGCACCAAGGCAGAAGCGACTCTCATCGCTGAAGACGACACATCTCCATTCGTCCCTCCATTCACGCCTGTCGCGACACCACTGGAGGCGGGCTGCACGATGTTGGGGCGTGAACGGAAGACGGCCTAACGGTGTGCGGGACCGTAGCCCAGCTTCATGGAGACGGTTGCGAATGGTCCTCGCCGATACCCCAGCAGCAACAGTGTCCCTAATTTGCTGGGAAGTGGCGGTGCGGTCCCCTAAGGCACTGCGTAGGATCCTACGGTCTTGGCGTGCATCCGTGCGTCGCTGCGGTCCGGTCCCAGGTCGACGGGCACGTGCACCTTCCGCCGACCACTGGCGACAACATCGATGTACTGTGGAGACCCACGTGTTGAACAATTCGGCGGTACGTCCACCCGACCTCCCGCATGCCCACTATACGCCCTCGCTCAAAGTCCGTCAACTGCACATACGGTTCACGTCCACGCTGGCGCGGCATGATACCAGTGTTAAAGACTGCGATGGAGCTCCGTATGCCACGGCAAACTGACTGATACTGACGGCGGCGGTGCACAAATGCTGCGCAGCTAGCGCCATTCGACGGCCAACACCGCGGTTCCTGGTGTGTCCGCTGTGCCGTGCGTGTGATCATTGCTTGTACAGCCCTCTCGCAGTGTCCGCATCAAGTATGGTGGGTCTGACACACCGGTGTCAATGTGTTCTTTTTTCCATTTCCAGGAGTGTATATTCTGTGGTGTCAACGCCAGACACCACACTTTCTAGGTGGTAGCCTTTAAATTGGCCCGAGTGTCGCCACTATGAGTGATTGCAGACCGAGCGCCGCCACGCGGCAGGTCTAGTCTAGAGAGACTCCACTAGCACTCGCCCAGTTGTACAGCCGGTGGTTCACTGTCTACATACGCTCTTATTTGCAGAGACGATATTTTAGCATAGCCTTCAGCTACGTCATCCGCTACGACCTAGCAAGGCGCCATATTCAGTTACTATGTCTTCTGAACAGATAATATTGTGACTAATGCACCGTCAAGAGCAACGTTCATCATTAATGGATTAAAGTTAAGTATGAAACTAATTCCGTCCGCTTTCTGAATTCTAATTCCTTGTCATGTTCCAGACCTCACGTCAGTATAGTTCTTCCCTCCTCACGGCAGCCTGCGTGAGCTAAAACGCGTGCATTTCGGCCTCCTCTAGTAAAACGGTGTTGGCTCTTCTGCTAACACAACATGTTCTATATTTTTTATTATATTAGTACATTTGTTCTACTCATTGTACAGGGGCCTGAAGATGGCATCAATGTAATGCCGAAACTGGTAGCAGCACATAGCATTTCATAAAATAAAATAAACTTCTACAAATCATACGGCTGTTGGTAAATTTTTGCATCAAGAACTTCAGCCATTAGTCGTGTCCATGCCACGTCGTACTGCAGCACTTGTGCGTGCCCCTACACGATATTAGGCAGGTGTGCCTATTTCTTTGGCTCTTCGGTGTAGTTTTGTTCACTTCCTGCACACGTAGGCACCGCGAACGAGCCCCGTGAACAAGTGGGCCATTGAGAGCGAGCAGAGCGGCTGGGACAGGCGCGTGGGCGTCGCGGGGGGCGGCGGCGGCGGCGGCGGCGGCGGCGGCGGCGGCGTGTCCCTAATTGTGTGTCGTCTGAGAATGCGCGCGCCGATAGCATCGCATCTGCCGTGCCGTGCCGGCCTCCGCGGCGCTCTGCCCCGCTGTCCCGTGCCCCGCTCTGCTCTGCAGTGGCCGGCAGCCGCGGCAATCTTGCCACGCATCGCGGCTGCCGCCACCTCGCGCGACAACGCGCCGGCTGCTCGCTGGGAGGGCAGGGGGCCCTGGGCTGGCTGATGCCGACGTGTTTACAGCCCGAGTAGGCGCTCGCTTACGAGCTTCTCACTTAACCGACAGTCTCGCAGCGACGTGATTCTAAAAAAAAATGTATTTTCCCTCCAGAGTGGGTATTTAACCATCTAAGTCACATTGTTACAAAGGACACTGAATTCTACCTGGGAGGTTACAGCGGTCAAGTGTGGGATGTAATTATCGCATGGCAACGAGACTTGGTAGATATGCTAATCCATTAATACGCAACCGATTTACGTTGGTAAGAATTAGTTCCTGTTTTGGACACTACGTGAAAATTTGGCGCTGAACATCCAAGATGTCATTCGACAAACCATAAAGTGATGAACAGTATAGAAATCGAGGATAGGGCACATTCTTTTATCTGAACGCCAGAAATTACAGTGATATCAAGTTAGTATCGCCGGCTGAAACGTGTGTAGAGTAGCCCCAAGATGTCATTCGACAAACCATAAAGTGATGAACAGTATAGAAATTGAGGATAGGACACATTCTTTTATCTGAACGCCAGAAATTACAGTGATATCAATTTAGTATCGCCGGCTGAAACGTGTGTAGAGTAGCCCAATGTCATTAAATGGTTTAAAGAAGATCAGCTTCAAACAAGTCGGAGGTGCAAGTTATGGCGACGACACTGTTGCTGTAACTGACCGTGCAGCTGCTCGTTCCATTATTGAGGTCGACACTGATGCTGCTGGCTCCTGATTCCTAATCAGGGCTAAGAGCCTGTAAGACGTCGTGGTGTCCTGACCTTCATTGCTTACAAATTCCACCCTCACAATCATATTCCGCACGTGAGGGTGCTTCATTCGAAACCGATCAGATAAAGTCAATATTGTATGAATTCATGTAAATGATATGCAAATAACTAATAAATCGCAAGTGCGCACCGTGGTTGAAATACTCGAGGCTGGCGTACACACATACATTCCAGACACGACGGAGCTTTTAGTTCGAAAGAGGCAACCGCATGCCAGGAGGGCAGTCCCAAGCTATCTACGTCGGCCAGTGACCGCCCGCAGAGCAGACAGCGTTAGCCTGAGTGAAAGGACGACCCAGTGTTCGGCTTAAAAGCAAATTCCGCTACATTGCGTGGGAGCGACCAACCTATGCATTCTTTACAAACAGAGCACGCAGTTTCATAGATTTTCACAGGGAGACAGCAAACGACAAACGCCGATACTACAGATTTCCGGATTGGTCGCCTTAAACGAAACGTCATTCTCCCGTTTTAGAAGAGCAATGCTGATTGGCAGACGATATTTCTGACGCCTTGAGCTGAAGGAGTAATGGAAGAGACCGAATGATATACCCCTTCACGTCTGGCGAGGAGAGGGGCCGTTCCGTTGTCGCTCTTGGAGCGAGAACACGTAACGAGACCGTGCGCGCTCGTACGTGTACTCAAAGGGCGGGGAACAAGTCTCTCCTCAGTACTTCACTGGGAGAGCACCTCCGTCGAGAGCGAATCGAATTGCGACTCTATGTTGAGTCCTTGCGATTAAGCATTGTTCACTGTGTTGGCCACCACACTTACTGTGCGGTGTGAACGGACGGAGTTATAGTCAAACGCCTGCTAGCGAATTTTTGAGTGGCATCGCGGTGGACTGGCTTATCTGACCGGAGTACCACGCCAATAGTTAGACTAAGGGCGAATAGGAGTCCTTGACTTCATCAAGGCATAGGGAGAGTTTGATTGGCGAAGATCAATCCAGATAGAACGAGAGTTATCTTATTTGTCAGCAGCGAGCGGCGCAGACAGCAGTCATCGCAGCTTCCGGTATTGGGCGCTACAGCTCTTGCGAGCCCCATATTTCCACCACAACAGTACACTTCACTGCATTTCACACACGACAGCCTCGACCGTACCTAGCAACATACTAACGGATAATTATTCAACTTGAGTAAGCGCGGCTCTCAGCCATTCTGCCAAGTCAATAACAATCTTAAACTTTGTATAGAAATTTCATTGGCGAATCCTATCCTTGAGAGGTAACTTCACATTCTGAAAAGAACCAGGAAGTAACATGTTCAGTTCATAACTAAAAGTGCAATTGTGATTTCTCAGATCTCTTGCAAAATAAATAATAATTTTCGTTAGTTTCATGTTTTTCTTATACTAACCAGCACTACTCCAGCATCCAAGTATCCCACTAGCTAGGAAAGAAATTTTGTGATTTTTTGTGTCATTTCCTTACAGCGGACGACTCCAGAAGATATTTATTGCTGAAAGTTTTTCAGGCATTTCTGTTTAGAACGTCAGGAGCGTCTGTCTGACTTCTGTAGTAGTGTGGGGGTGGAAATTGCTTCTTGCAGGAGCCACAGGGTTAAGGGTACATCTCAGATTAATCCGTTGCGCAGAATGACAGAATAGCACCCATACGCTCACAAGCTGATCGTGAACTATGAACTAGCGAGTATGTCAGGTGGCCGTGCGGCCTGACTTCTGAGCGAGAATCTTCGGTTTTAGCTTGGGAGATCGATAGTTGGAACTGTGGAATCCGAGGCTGCCTTTCTCCCACCGATAGGCGCTGCTCCGCTGGCTTGGCTGTGGTCTGGCGCTTTGGAAACAGTCCTGAACTACTGCATAATAAAAGTGTTATTTTCAATGGTGTTTTCTTGGTGCTCTCGAGCATAGGTAGGTCCTCACTATTGCATCCCACCCTGCTCTCTCCCGACGACTGTAGAAGTCTCGTACTGGACGCTTTTATATGGTGTCAGTAATTGTTTGTGACAGAAACATTTATGGCTGGTGGCACATCCATACATTCAGGACAACAGCAGTTGACCATCTATGCAGCTCTGACGTGTGATCAACAGCCACAAAATGGGGTTCATAACGCTGCATGGAAGCACTAAAGACATTTACTTGAAGCAAGCGAGCTGTCCATACTGTAATTTATCTGCATATGACCTGCCATGTGTTCAAGTCAACTACAATAATACATGTAGAAGTGTTGCAAGCCGTAGCTTGCTTTGTCATAAATATATGTCTGAGTGATGCTAAATGTTATAATTTTTACGTAAATAAAAGTATTATCTTCTCAGTTACCTTCAAAACATGACCTAAACCCTTAAATTTTATGTATGAATTAGTGAATTTACTTTTGGCAACTTTGTTGCTCTGCCTAAGATCAGCTTCAGAAATCAAATTAATAGTAAAAATAATTAATTTAATAAGATTGAACCTCAAATTGCTGGTGCAACCGTATACCACCACTACCATAAAATAAAAGCAGTGAATAGTTGAGGGAGTATAAATGAGAACAGTGGTGTATTTAATTTTACAAAATAATGACAAATCAGAAAATGGATGGTGTATGATTGGTAAAGCATGCATTGGGGTGGAAGCTATACAAATTATCCCCTGAATTAATCTCTTTAAGGACGCAATCACACTTTGTTTACTCTATTTACACGGAATCAACTACGACCAAGTATACCACATACTGTGGTTCACCTCAGAACAGGCAGCTGTGAATAGCATTTCACAACCCTACGCTAGCCCAGCAGTATTTTATCCTTTCACCTTGATTCAGGCGGCAGCAGAAAATGGCGCGATGTGAGCGAGAAGAGCGCACTGCTGCAGTTGTAACGTTCTGACACATCCACGAAAACTTACAAACTACGTGGTCTGGCGTTGTGATTATCAGAACACAGGAAGCTTCCCTATCAGAGCCCTGAAACACTGGCAAATTTCAGTGTGAGGTGCACCCATTCGCCGGCTGGTGTGGCTGTGCGGTTCTAGGCGCTTTAGTCTGGAACCGCATGACCGCTACAGTCTCAGGTTCGAATCCTGCCTCGGGCATGGATGTGTGTGATGTCCTTAGGTTAGTTAGGTTTACTTAGTTCTAAGTTCTAGGCGACTGATGACCTCAGAAGTAAGTCGCATAGTGCTCAGAGCAATTTTTGCACCCATTCACTGGTCTGACCAAACCAATTTGACTCTTGAACACGAGGGTGCGGGCTGGAATTGGCAAACGTCAAACAGCTGACTCAGGATGAATAAGTTCACCCTCGTGACACACCATACGTGCGAGATGATATGCAGTTCCACAGTCAGTGCAGTTGAAAACAATCACTGGCTCTTAGTCCACCCCGGGATAGAGACCACAAGTCTCAGCCACCATGGAAAGACCTGAAGCTCTCCACCAGCGAAGGACCAGAAGACGAAGAAGGGCAAAGAATCGCCACCACTTTCCACCAAGCCTTGGTACAGGAGCCAAATTAGCAAAAACGAAACTGCCCCCACATTCCTCGGACCTCTATTCATTGAATACTCCTTCTTGAATGTTCTGTTGGCCTGGTAGCTAATCCAGACACAGCACTGGAGTTCTCACGCTGAAGGAGACAGCCTCCACTTTGCGTATCCTGAGAGGAGCCATTCATCGTTTCCAAATCTCTTTTGTCTGAAAAAGAAAATTTTAGACTACAGAGTCGTCGTTCTCATAGTAACCATGGCCATGTTTGGGCAGAAAAACATCTACCTACGTGCTACCACAGTGCCTCATTTATGGTGAAATATAATCTTTCCAGGTTGACCAAAATGGTTCAAATGGCTCTGAGAACTATGGGACTTAACTTCTGAGGTCATCAGTCCCCTACAACTTAGAACAACTTAAACCTAACTAACCTAAGGACATCACACATATCCATGCCCGAGGCAGAATTCTAACCGGCGACCATAGCGGTCGCGCGGCTCCAGACTGAAGCGACTAGAACCGCTCGGCCACCCCGGGCGATCTAGGTTGATCATTTCCAGATTCTGAAAGAAAGCTGTTAAGCTTCCCAAACAGTCGTGCCCGTGAAATATATATGTCTCTGCTGCTCGCTAAAAGAACCTGGCAACTTTCCGATATCAGGGCAGTTTCAGCCTTGCCTCCACAAAACACGTCCATCTTCCGCTCTGTCTACATCGTGAGCAGCTTCTAACATGAGAATGCACAGAGTTTTATGACCTTTCCACGGTTTGCACAAAGCCTCAGTTTATAGCTGTCTCTCGTAAATGGTTTCCTTCACCCACCAAACTGCTGAGGTCATTGGTCCATAGACTTACACACCACTTTAACTAACTTATGCTAAGATCAACACACGCAGGCACTCACCCCCCCCCCCCCAACAAACACACACACACACACACACACACGCGCGCGCGCGCGCGCGAACATGAGGAAGGCCTCGAAGCTCCGGCGGGAGTTGCCGCTAAATCAGTGACATGGCGCCCCTAACCGCGCAGCCACCCCGAACGGCAATCAAAAAATCCTCAGACATTTATTACGCTTATTACAGATACCATACAAACGTGCAGCATCCGTCGTCCCGTTATCTCCCATATGAGAAACACTCCTAGAGAATTTAGCGCTTTATCCATCTTCCGCAACACTAAGCATATTTGTTGAAAGATTCAGCAGCCAGTTGTGTAAAGGAATTTTATCTCTGTACTAGTGTCAAATTGCCCTCGTTCAGAAGATTAGAATTATCGGATTATTCGCAAGCGTCAACAATAAGCAAGTGTATGCAACAAAGCACTGTTGTCACAAATGTCATCGTACATGTGCAGATATAGTATAAGGGCACCAAGCAGCAAGTGCAGACATAATGCAGGAACTGACACATCTTGCACGATGTCTACACTTGCTCTCTGTCGTCCTTATATTTGTGGATGTACTATGATTCATGTGACTACAGTACTATGTTGCGTAGGCCTGATTATTGTCCACGCTCGTGAATAATACAGTAATTCTAACCTTCTGATGCAGGGGAATAGGTGGCTCAAAACAGTACCGAAATAAAGTTTCTTTTATGCAACTGGTTGCTGATTTTTTGAACAAAATTACTATTACAGAATGTATAACAGTAATCTGCTTAACTTCAAACTCACATAAATCTATTTGAAGGACATGTTGTCGCCTTTGACTGTAAAATTATACGTTTGCACCATGAGTCCTTTATCAAATGGAGTAACGTATATAGTAGTAGAAGCAGTAGTAGTAGCGTTATTCATCCATTGTCCTCTTTTTACAAGGATATAGGACATGTCAAAGTATTTACAAATTTAGATCAATTTAAAATAAGCTAATTCGTATACACATATATTTACAGACTTCTAGTTAAAGACAATCATTAGATTTACTCCTGGTAGGCAACACTTTTTTTACAAATATCTTATTTAATAATGTAATGCCACTTTGTTCACTCATATCTTACTATCAGTCACTTCACACACATAGTTTCATAACACTTCAATCACTGCACACACACACACACACACACACACACACACACACAAACACAAACACAAAAACACACAAACACCGGTGTCTTTGGCCATTTTGTGCACCGCAGCTTCCCATTTGCTACCTTGTAAAACTGAGTCAGCATCCCTCCGTAATGAGTGAGATGTTGAGCTCAGAAATAGGAAGAAGTCTTAGTATTGTGCCATGCATAATTTGGGGGTAAGTATTTGTAGAAAGGAAAAAAAAGAAAGAAAAAAAAAACATAAAGTGAACCTGTTACGTGGAATGTTGGATTTTTTATAACCATTATTTTTATTACTTATTTGTATCAAAAACCTAATCTTTTTTGGCTAAGCAATCTTTCTCAAACTATTTTACAGAAACAGTTCGGTAAAAAAATCATTTTTGCTTTACTTGTAGCTTCATGGGCCAGATCCATTATAATGTGCTCAAGATTTCGTTAATAATCACAGTCATTGTAACGTTCACGCGGAAGTAAGGCGCAGCGCGGAATCTGAAAAAGTTTGGAATGAAAAATAGGGGGTGCTATGATTTTGGGTGTGGTGCAAGTTACATAATACACTACTGGAAATGGAAAAAAGAACACATTGACACCGGTGTGTCAGACCCACCATACTTGCTCCGGACACTGCGAGAGGGCTGTACAAGCAATGATCACACGCACGGCACAGCGGACACACCAGGAACCGCGGTGTTGGCCGTCGAATGGCGCTAGCTGCGCAGCATTTGTGCACCGCCGCCGTCAGTGTCAGCCAGTTTGCCGTGGCATACGGAGCTCCATCGCAGTCTTTAACACTGGTAGCATGCCGCGACAGCGTGGACGTGAACCGTATGTGCAGTTGAAGGACTTTGAGCGAAGGCGTATAGTGGGCATGCGGGAGGCCGGGTGGACGTACCGCCGAATTGCTCAACACGTGGAGCGTGAGGTCTCCACAGTACATCGATGTTGTCGCCAGCGGTCGGCGGAAGGTGCACGTGCCCGTCGACCTGGGACCGGACCGCAGCGACGCACGGATGCACGCCAAGACCGTAGGATCCTACGCAGTGCCGTAGGGGACCGCACCACCACTTCCCAGCAAATTACGGACACTGTTGCTCCTGGGGTATCGGCGAGGACCATTCGCAACCGTCTCCATGAAGCTGGGCTACAGTCCCGCACACCGTTAGGCCGTCTTCCGCTCACGCCCCAACATCGTGCAGCCCGCCTCCAGTGGTGTCGCGACAGGCGTGAATGGAGGGACGAATGGAGACGTGTCGTCTTCAGCGATGAGAGTCGCTTCTGCCTTGGTGCCAATGATGGTCGTATGCGTGTTTGGCGCCGTGCAGGTGAGCGCCACAATCAGGACTGCATACGACCGAGGCACACAGGGCCAACACCCGGCATCATGGTGTGGGGAGCGATCTCCTACACTGGCCGTACACCTCTGGTGATCGTCGAGGGGACACTGAATAGTGCACGGTACATCCAAACCGTCATCGAACCCATCGTTCTACCATTCCTAGACCGGCAAGGGAACTTGCTGTTCCAACAGGACAATGCACGTCCGCATGTATCCCGTGCCACCCAACGTGCTCTAGAAGGTGTAAGTCAACTACCCTGGCCAGCAAGATCTCCAGATCTGTCCCCCATTGAGCATGTTTGGGACTGGATGAAGCGTCGTCTCACGCAGTCTGCACGTCCAGCACGAACGCTGGTCCAACTGAGGCGCCAGGTGGAAATGGCATGGCAAGCCGTTCCACAGGACTACATCCAGCATCTCTACGATCGTCTCCATGGGAGAATAGCAGCCTGCATTGCTGCGAAAGGTGGATATACACTATATTAGTGCCGACATTGTGCATGCTCTCTTGCCTGTGTCTATGTGCCTGTGGTTCTGTCAGTGTGATCATGTGATGTATCTGACCCCAGGAATGTGTCAGTAAAGTTTCCCCTTCCTGGGACAATGAATTCACGGTGTTCTTATTTCAATTTCCGGGAGTGTATATATGTCTCTGCTGCTCGCTAAAAGAACCTGGCAACTTTCCTATATCAGGGCAGTTATAGCCTTGCCTCCACAAAACACGTCCACCTTCCGCTCTGTCTACATCGTCCCAGCTTCTAACATGAGAATGCACTCAGTTTTATGACCTTTTGACGGTTTGCACAAAGCCTCAGTTTATACCTGTCTCTCTTAAATGGTTTCCTTCACCGACTTTCCGCCAACTGGCAGCCTTCATTACAGACTTCTCTTTCACCCAGGTAAAATATTTCGCAAACCGGCGCCCTACTGTCCAAACCAAAGTGGCAGGATGTGAGTGCTAAAGCTAGAAGTCCCTCTGCAGGTGCGATCCACTGAGTGCTGCTTTCCAGAATCACTCACACAGCCTGGTCGCTGGACTCAGAATTTGTGGCCCCGAATCCATCCCTCTCCCTGTTCTCTGTTGCCTCCACTATGGCACCTCGGATACAAGTTCTCTACAGGTTACACGTGCATTATAAGAACATTGTACCCACAATTTCCTCATGTAAAGAAGTCGAAAATCACACATTCCAAACCTAGTACTGGGTAACATCAAGATCATGACCTACGATATGAACGTTAATCTGACTAACAATGTTGTTAAAGTGAGGGAGTGGCATGCCACCTCTGTGTGTTTCAGAAAATCACTCCAATGCACAGGATTTCGTTGGGCCATGTTACAGCATAAAAATTAAGTGGTGTAGTTTAACTTCCTTTTTTCCTCTGAAGTCTGTTAGATGGGAGCACAAGGGCCACATCAGGAAACAGAGTCGCCAGATCGAAAGTCATGAATATGGAGAGGTGAGCCATAAAGTACATGATTGTCAGAAGAAAGCATGGGACAACTAACATCCTAGCAATCGGTCGTTAAACAGGGACGAGGGTGCATCATCTGTCGGACGGCATTCCCATAGTCTGGCTGTGGAGATATGGGGGTTGGGTCCCAGGCTCCAAGAGCCCTCAGTACAGAGCTGGGCGAGATGTGGTGGTGGGGACCTAGCTATGCTCAAGAGTACCAAGAAAATATCATTGAAAATAATACATTCAGTAAGCAGTAATACAGGAATGTCTTCCAAAGTGCCACATCATAGCCAGGCCAGCAGAGCAGCGCCTCATTAGCAGCAGAAAAAAGGTGGGTGCTCAACTCGTAGTTCTATCAACACAAAAGACTATCAGGTGGCGGCCATTGACCCGCGGCCTCTGGCAGCTCTCAGCACTATGCATCGTTCTCCAAAGTGCTCTCGTTGGCATTGCAGATCTGAACTCAGGAGTAAGGTGCCAGGTTCACCTGAAATACTCTCTGGCTCATAGGGGTCAGGCCTAAGCTCCTGTTTAGGAAATATGAGCCATCAGCATTGGTGTTGGCCTCAGGAACCAGGTGAGCAGCTGCAGTGGCCTCTCAAGGGTGGATGACAGTCAGTGTCCAGGTCATGTGGATCATGCCTCCAGAAGGCCTGCAGGGTGATGGCGGCTCTGCGTGCCTTTAGTGATGCCTCAAAAGCTGACAGTGCAGCTATCAGCAGCGGTATCCTTCCAGCCACACTTGTGCTTCTGTAGATGATCGAAGACAGCTAGTCGAGCTGAGGGTCGCCATCCATAGACTCCTCTCCCATTCGACAGCTGCAACTCCCACAAGGGCTGAAACTATGCACTGGGATGTTGGGACAGACTTTGTTAAGGAGGGTGGAGTATTGATGTTGGCGCTTCCTGTTTGCTCTGCAGCGGTGCGAATGTCTATGACATCATGTGTCCTGGTATACGACATCTGTCAGCTTTCCTAGTGGCTTGTCTTTTGAATACTTAATGTTGCATTGCGCCCAGCCTACCCAACCAATCTCTGCTTTGTCCTTCCTAGTATAGCGATATCTCTCCGCCTCCATGACGTCATTATGCTTCACTTGCAGACCTGGCCGCTTGGTCGTTCCCCCACAGTGAGATAGCTTCCGGACTTGCCACAACCAGGTCAGCATTTTCCACCAGCTGGCAATGTATGGTCATTGAAACACATGGTTCAGTGTCTGGAAGCTCTCCAGGTGGAACATGGACTAATTTTTAGTGTTCGCCAGGGATACTATCCTGGGGAGTATCAATTAAATTCATCTAATTAGTGATCACCAAATCTGAAATTAATTTTTTCGCTGTTCGTCTTTCTTACTCTGAATCCATATTCTGTACTCATTAGACTGTTCAATCCATTCAGAACATCCTGCAGTTTTTCTGCACTATTACTGAGGATAGCAATGTCATCAGTGAATCTTTTAATTTATATCCCTTCACCCTGGATTTTAATTACACTCTTGGACCTCTCCTTTTTTTGTCTTTGCAACTTCGATGTATAGATTGAACAGCAAGGGAAGTTGTATATTAACCATCTTTCCCCTTGCCCCTATTTTTCTCAGAATTTCGAACTTCTTGCACCATTTTTACTTTGTCAAACGCTTTTTCGAGGTCAACTAATAATATCAAAGTGCTTGTTTTTCTTTAGTCTTACTTCCATTACCAACCGCAACGTCAGAATTTCCTCTCTGGTGCCTTTACCTTTGCTAAAGCCAAACTTATCGTCATGTAACACGTCCTCAGTTTTCATTTCCGTTCTTCTGCATATTATTACTGTCAATACATCTTGGATGCATGAGCTATTAAGCTAATTGTGCGATAATTCTCCCGTTTTTCAGCTCTTGCAATCTTCGGAATTATTTTGATGATATTTTCCCGAAAGTCATATGGTGTATCGCCAGACTCACACGTTGTACACATCAGCGACAATATTCATTTTGTTGCCATTCTCCCCCAACCGCCAATGGTTGTAGAAATTTTGATGGAATGTTATCTAACCCATTTGCCTTATTTCATCTTAAGTCTTTGAACGCCCTTTTAAATTACTAAACTCTGATCTGACTCTATATCTCCATCTGAGTATGACTTACAGTCCATTGTCTGGTTTCGGGATCTCTCTCTGACCGTGATGTAATGTAACTGAAATCTTCACGGATCTCCCGACCTTTTCCAACTACACCTCTTCATCTTGTGGTTCTTAAACAAAGTATTCACTGTCAGTTGCTGAAATATTTTGCAGAACTCAATTAGTCTTACTCCTCTTTCATTCCTAGTACCAAGCCTATGTTTTTCCGTAACACTTTCTTCTGCACCATCCCTTACAAAGGTATTATAAGCTCCTATGACTATAAAATATTCATCTCCCTTTATATACTGATTCACCCCGTTCAATGTCCTCATATATTCTCTCTATCTCTTCATCTTCTGCTTGGGACGCCGTCAGGTATACATCAAATATCGTCGTCGATGTTGGCTTATTGTCGATCTTGATTAGCGGAACACTATCACTGAAATGTTCACAGTAACCTACTCTTTGCCTTACCTTCCTATTTATAAAGAATCCTACTGCCGTTATACTTCGACTTACTCGCTGGTTAACTGCAGGCACTTATCATATTTACTCCGGTATCGCACCTGGCAGACCTGTACCTTAAGGCAAATATAGGGGGAGTTTCATTTAAAAGCATACTGCCGATTTCTTACTCCATTTTCCCCAAGCCGAGTTTCTGCTCCGTTCCTCATGACCTCGTCGTTGGCAGGCCATTAAATCGTAATCCTCCTTCCTTTCTTCCGTTTTTTATTCACTTTGTAGTGCATCTCGTCGTCCATCATACTGCTAATAGAATAAAATACAAGGCTTCAATAATCCAGCGATATTATACACGCATTTCCAAGTTCCGAAGCTGATTACGATTCTTCTTTAAGTAGCAAATAGCTACGTTGTTCCTTCCTTTCTCAGGAGTACTTTTCATGTATTGTTTTATAATGAAGTTTCCCTGCCTCTGTTCAAGACAAATTATCAATAATCAAAAATGTTCAAATCTGTGTGAATCCCTAAGGGACCAAACTGCGGAGGTCATTGGTCCATAGACTTACACACTACTTTAACTAACTTATGCTAAGATCAACACACACAGGCACTCGCCCCCCCCCCCCCCCCAACAAACACACACACACACACACACACACACACACACACACACACACGCACACACACGCGCGCGCGCGCGCGCGCACGCATGGGGAAGGCCTCGAACCTCCGGCGGGAGTTGCCGCTAAATCAGTGACATGGCGCCCCTAACCGCGCGGCCACCCCGAGCGGCAATCAAAAAATCCTCAAACATTTATTACGCTTATTACAGATACCATACAAACGTGCAGCATCCGGTCCCGTTATCTCCCATATGAGAAACACTCCTAGAGAATTTAGCGCTTTATCCATCTTCCGCAACACTAAGCATATTTGTTGAAAGATTCAGCAGCCAGTTGTGTAAAGGAATTTTATCTCTGTACTAGTGTCAAATTGCCCTCGTTCAGAAGATTAGAATTATCGGATTATTCGCAAGCGTCAACAATAAGCAAGTGTATGCAACAAAGCACTGTTGTCACATATGTCATCGTACATGTGCAGATATAATATAAGGGCACCAAGCAGCAAGTGCAGACATAATGCAGGAACTGACACATCTTGCACGATGTCTACACTTGCTGCCTATCGTCCTTATATTTGTGGATGTACTATGATTAATGTGACTACAGTACAATGTTGCGTAGGCCTGATTATTGTCCACGCTCGTGAATAATACAGTAATTCTAACCTTCTGATGCAGGGGAATAGGTGGCTCAAAACAGTACCGAAATAAAGTTTCTTTTATGCAACTGGTTGCTGATTTTTTGAACAAAATTACTATTACAGAATGTATAACAGTAATCTGCTTAACTTCAAACTCACATAAATCTATTTGAAGGACATGTTGTCGCCTTTGACTGTAAAATTATACGTTTGCACCATGAGTCCTTTATCAAATGGAGTAACGTATATAGTAGTAGAAGCAGTAGTAGTAGCGTTATTCATCCATTGTCCTCTTTTTACAAGGATATAGGACATGTCAAAGTATTTACAAATTTAGATCAATTTAAAATAAGCTAATTCGTATACACATATATTTACAGACTTCTAGTTAAAGACAATCATTAGATTTACTCCTGGTAGGCAACACTTTTTTTACAAATATCTTATTTAATAATGTAATGCCACTTTGTTCACTCATATCTTACTATCAGTCACTTCACACACATAGTTTCATAACACTTCAGTCACTACACACACACACACACACACACACACACACACACACACACACACACACACAAACTCACACACGCACACACACAAACACACACACACACACACACACACACACACACACAAACACCGGTGTCTTGGGCCATTTTGTGTACCTCAGCTTCCCATTTGTTATCTTGTAAAACTGAGTCAGCATCCCTCCGTAATGAGTGAGATGTTGACCTCAGAAAGAGGAAGAAGTGTTAGTATTGTGCCATGCATAGCTTTGGGGTAAGTATTTGTAGAAAGGAAAAAAAGAAAGAAAAAAAAAACATAAAGTGAACGTGTTATGTGGAATGTTGGATATTTTATACCCATTATTTTTATTATTTATTTGTATAACATTTTATATCAAACCCCTACTCTTCTTTAGCTAAGTAATCCTCCAATATATAAAATGTATTCCATAACAGGTACTCTTTAGCTGCCTTTTTAAATAAGTGTATTTTTGCAATTTCTTTAATCTCTTGTGGTAATTTATTGTGCAGGTGTATTTCTTGGTAGATGTAGATATAGAATGACACTTACATAACGTCATGCATATGACTGTTATTAAATTAAAAAATAGCATACTACTGGTATTTAGGTACTGTATGCATGGCATGATATAAATGCTAAGATTCGTTTTTGCAGTTGGCAGTATTCCATTTCATAATGACCACACGGCCGAAATTGTAATAATATGTTTCATAAATAACCAATTTTGCGATCTAAGGGAAATATGACGTCCTTTAAAATTATATAGACATTGTAGCCTGATGGCGAGCAGTTTTGGTGTAACAGACAACTGGATGACCAACGTGGTTATGGATGGCATCGGCAATTAGTGTGAAACAAAACACTTCAAAAACTTTCGATCATAGCAACTAATCCATACATTTTGCTTGAAATTGTCAGGTTTCTATGCCAGGATCGCTATAATGAAAGGGGTCTCTTTCATTCCTTTAGCTGGAAAGGTTGTTTCTTTGGGATATATTGTGTAAAATTACTATCAACTGTGGTCATGTCAAAAGCTTCGCTGGCCATACAACACACTGTGCGGTAAATTTATCTTTTGGGTTTCATGTTTGATTCGAACAAGCTTGGATACTGGTGAGGTGCGAAGTCGAACGAGTTGTAGTAGCGCCCCAAACTGCCGAGAATCCGGTGGAGTACGAATTCACACCTCCAAACAATTTGTTGCTAATGGTTCTAATCTTCCTGTTATAATTATTCATATGATTGATCAAATATTTATATGCCCAGTATCTGTCAAGTATTGATAGATGATACTGCTCGCGATTACACGTGATTTGTTCGAAGATATATCGTGTCACAGATCAACTAATATTCATTTCCTCTTGTTTCATTCATATGCATTTGGTATGAAAATAGATGCAACAGACTTCAAAATACCACGATCGCTTTAGTAGAGTATTCAGATTACCTATTTCGGAAAAGCTACGTTGCCATCTTTGGATCTTATGGGCAAAACTTCAAAGCATCTCTTCCATGTCTACAATAATTTTTGTCACATAATGAATAGACATTCCAAGAACGAGCATGAAATAGTATATCGGCATGTCAAAGATGAAACAATTATTTTATAAAATACTATACACAGTGCACCGAATATTCCCAGAGTGGAATAATGTCAAGCACATATAATATGCATTTATTTCTTACACAACATTTCTCTCACACCCATCAGTTCAATTTTCTTTTTACTTACAAGTCTTGCCTCTTTTAGCAGTGATCGATCCATCAAGTGGCTCATGCGAGAGAGAGGGGGTCCGTCTACTACACCTGGTCTCACCATACCTTTGTCCGCCCACGGTAGCTGGGTGGTCAGCACGACAGAATATCATTCCTACAGGCCCGGGTTCGATTGCCGGCTGGGTCGGAGATTTTCTCCACTCACGGACTGGATGTTGTGTTGTCCTAATCGTCATCATCTCATCTCCATCGACGCGGAAGTCGCTGAAGTGGCGTCAAATCGAAACACTTGCACCCAGCGAACGGTCTACCCGACGGGAGGCCATAGAAAAAAAATCATCCCTGTAATCATATGTAAAGGAGATATTCTGTATACGAAGGTTTCATTTTCTTCTGTCTGATGTATGTTACGAGCACTCGGGTCTATTGACGACTGTATCAGGAAGCTTTAGAAAATAAGTTAAGTGCATTGTACATTTAGAGGCGCTCTTTACCACTCTCTTAAATCAGGTCAACATTAACAGTCCACGACTGAATATAGAGATAAATTTTTATATGTGTGGCTTCCAAAACTGTCCCGCAACATTTTTGGTATTGGGGTCTGAGTCCGCTTCCTGTAACCACACTGGTCAAACAGGCGTATCAACATTCAACTGTATGCGTTCCCGATGGCAGTTGTGGGACAAGAGGCCATTTTCCACACTCCATTCGAAGGCATTCGAAGGTTGGTGTTCTTTGGTGCCACTGTTTGGGGTGTTATATGAAGGGCTTATTTCAATAGTGGTACAAGTCCATTACCTCCACTTTTCTGTCTACAATGCTTCTGAAATTAATGAACCAAATAAACAGAAAGAAAGGTTCATCTCTAGCAAGAAGCCATATGCTTTAATATTTCTGGTATCTCAACTGCAGATTTTTCAGCGCTCATTTAACTTTAGGACTCTGTATCTCAATATGAACAAAAGTGGATTTGTACCACTATTAAAATAAGCCTTTCAGATGAAGGTGCACTTACGGTATAGGTCACGCAGGGTGCGGTGACCGATGCGCACTGACCAATTTTCGTGCAAAAGTGTTGGGCGAGTTCATCCTTTGGTTCAGAAGGGGAGGCCAACAACAGTTTGCCACCTTTCGGCGATGACAAAATCGACGCGCACGCCCTGCAATCTTTCTCAAACTATTTTACAGAAACAGTTCGGTAAAAAAAATCATTTTTGCTTTACTTGTAGCTTCATGGGCCAGATCCATTATAATGTGCTCAAGATTTCGTTAATAATCACAGTCATTGTGACGTTCACGCGGAAGTAAGGCGCAGCGCAAAATCTGAAAAAGTGTGGAATGAAAAATAGGGGGTGCTATGATTTGGGGTGTGGTGCAAGTTACATAATACACTACTGGAAATGGAAAAAAGAACACATTGACACCGGTGTGTCAGACCCACCATACTTGCTCCGGACACTGCGAGAGGGCTGTACAAGCAATGGTCACACGCACGGCACAGCGGACACACCAGGAACCGCGGTGTTGGCCGTCGAATGGCGCTAGCTGCGCAGCATTTGTGCACCGCCGCCGTCAGTGTCAGCCAGTTTGCCGTGGCATACGGAGCTCCATCGCAGTCTTTAACACTGGTAGCATGCCGCGACAGCGTGGACGTGAACCGTATGTGCAGTTGACGGACTTTGAGCGAAGGCGTATAGTGGGCATGCGGGAGGCCGGGTGGACGTACCGCCGAATTGCTCAACACGTGGAGCGTGAGGTCTCCACAGTACATCGATGTTGTCGCCAGCGGTCGGCGGAAGGTGCACGTGCCCGTCGACCTGGGACCGGACCGCAGCGACGCACGGATGCACGCCAAGACCGTAGGATCCTACGCAGTGCCGTAGGGGACCGCACCGCCACTTCCCAGCAAATTAGGGACACTGTTGCTCCTGGGGTATCGGCGAGGACCATTCGCAACCGTCTCCATGAAGCTGGGCTACGGTCCCGCACACCGTTAGGCCGTCTTCCGCTCACGCCCCAACATCGTGCAGCCCGCCTCAAGTGGTGTCGCGACAGGCGTGAATGGAGGGACGAATGGAGACGTGTCGTCTTCAGCGATGAGAGTCGCCTCTGCCTTGGTGCCAATGATGGTCGTATACGTGTTTGGCGCCGTGCAGGAGAGCGCCACAATCAGGACTGCATACGACCGAGGCACACGGGGCCAACACCCGGCATCATGGTGTGGGGAGCGATCTCCTACACTGGCCGTACACCTCTGGTGATCGTCGAGGGGACACTGAATAGTGCACGGTACATCCAAACCGTCATCGAACCCATCGTTCTAACATTCCTAGACCGGCAAGGGAACTTGCTGTTCCAACAGGACAATGCACGTCCGCATGTGTCCCGTGCCACCCAACATGCTCTAGAAGGTGTAAGTCAACTACCCTGGCCAGCAAGATCTCCGGATCTGTCCCCCATTGAGCATGTTTGGGACTGGATGAAGCGACGTCTCACGCGATCTGCACGTCCAGCACGAACGCTGGTCCAACTGAGGTGCAAGGTGGAAATGGCATGCCAAGCCGTTCCACAGGACTACATCCAGCATCTCTACGATCGTCTCCATGGGAGAATAGCAGCCTGCATTGCTGCGAAAGGTGGATATACACTGTACTAGTGCCGACATTGTGCATGCTCTGTTGCCTGTGTCTATGTGCCTGTGGTTCTGTCAGTGTGATCATGTGGTGTATCTGACCCCAGGAATGTGTCAATAAGGTTTCCCCTTCCTGGGACAACGAATTCACGGTGTTCTTATTCCAATTTCCAGGAGTGTATGTTGCTGTGTATGAAATTTGATTAACATTTTGAATTTTTCTTTAGACTTGGGTGGAGTTCTCCGTCTGCCACCAATCTCGAGAAAATTGTTCTGGCTTAGCGTACTCATTTGCGATCCCACCGCGCCAGCGATAAATCCAGAGTGAAATATGTACAACATTCCTCTTATTCCATAAACGGTCTGAGATATCGAAATGAGATTTTCGCCAATGATAGTGCACGAATAGGAGAGTGCTTTGCCGTATCGTTTTTATGCAAAACTTCATTACCTACAGTGTTATTCCACTGGCTACATACTTTTCCAATGAAATAATGTAATTTTTAAGGGCCTTCGGTAGCTAGTGTAATGAGAAATGCTGTTGGTGTTGGGGCAACATAAGTGATGTCACTACACATTTATTTTGTACCATGGATGTGCTTTTTCATAAACGTCATAAACCACTGATTCAGAATGCTCTCGCAATTGCGTCTGCACAACACGTTAGTGAGATGAGGCTGGGTGAACTCCGTTGAGTTTTGGCAATACAAGCAAAATTTAATATGGCAGCAAGAGCCATTTGTAGGTTGTACGGTACTCAAAATTCCCCACTCGTGACACTTTTCTGAAAGTGACAAGTGTTTAACAAACCAGGCGAAAATAAATCCCTACATTTTCTGAGGAATTCTTTTTAGATACTAACCAAAGAAGACGTGACAGATCTTTTTGAATAGTCACCATGCAAGTGTGAGCGTGAAAGGGCTCCGCTTAATATTCATAAAAAAATATGAGTGTAGGCTGAAGTTTAGAATGGCACTTCCCCTCCAGCGGTCGGCTTTTCTCCTAAAGCGCATTCCTGCAGCCCCCACCACTACCAATCTCCCCATGCGTGCCCTACCGACTGTGTCTTGCATGCACCATAGACGTTTGCCTACCAGTTGTTTGATCATGGACATGACGTCCCATTACTGCTACATTTCAGACTAACCTGATGATGGGACTACGACCCCGAAACTGTGCTGGTGTAAACCGACTTCTGTCGTGCAAGATTTCGGTCAATAAAAATATTTTATGACTTCTACGGATTTGGTTACCACGAACATGAATACAGGTGTTTCAACATTTCCAAATAGCTCTTCGGAGAAAGTGCTGCGACACGAGAAGAGTCGTCTCAGAAAATAGGTGACTCTCTCGGACTTCGGCGCACACTAGCGTACCAAAGGAACAGCTCAGGAATCCTAAGGCGTTGTCAGTGCCTGCTGGCAACACAGACTCAAAGGAAGGCCTCGGCGCTTATTGGTGACGTCACGTCAGCCAGGCACGGCGAACGCCAGGTCTGTTGCAGGCAGAAATGCCTGGGCGTGCTTATCACTATAAATCTCTTATTTTTAGACAAACTATTTGGTAGTGTTTTGGATTCTGCAGTTTTATTTAGAAGAAAGATTTCCTTGCTATCATAAAGCTACAAATGAAGATTATATTTCTGTATTACTGAATCCTGTAGAAACAAACGTAGATCAATACGAGAAGATGTTTTGCCCCGTTGCAAGCTTCGGGAATTTTACATTCAAGTAACTATATTTACTTGATCCATTTTGTTATTGAAACTTATCCCAGCCCCCTTACAATGAACTCGTTTCTTTTATTTATTTATTTTCGTTTGACATCGTCGCTGGAAATGTGAACTAATTTACATGTGTAAATGTCCAACTGTTGCCAGTCATTAGATTATAGTCGTTTTCAACGAAAGGAATTCTAAACAGGAAACAAAATAACTTCATACATCGAAAATACTGCTGAGCTTAGACTTTTTTAAATATGCACATTAGAAGAGATACCTATTACTCTCTTGCAACTGAAAGGAGAAACTTTGTAAGATAAAAAAATTATATTTGATAAAACAAGTATCTCTCTTTTGCCTCTTCTTCTGTCCCCCACCCCATCCCCAAACGTGTAAAACCGCAAGATATTTCATTAACATGCAGTGCTCCTTATCCCATAGTCAACCAAGATACATAAAGAAGAGCTGCAATATGTTCACAGTTTCTTCTAAAAGCAACCCAGTACAATCCTAACTTCCTCAGATTTACAAATAAGGTAAAGAAGCACGAATTCTGTTGCTGCTGGACCATGAAGTTGTTTTTGTATGTCAATCCTTAAACAGGTGGGAATTTAAGTTCAGGAGTACACTATTTGTTAAGAAGTGTAATGAATTATACAATTAATTGATTGCAGAAATCTCTCAGGACAATGTTTGTTGGTCAACTACCGCTAATAGTTTCACATTTTCCTGTGTCATAGAGGGAGACACCACCACTATGAGTATGCCTGCAATGCTAGTTCTGCAAGGTTCGCAGGAGAGCTTCTGTAAAGTTCGCAGGAGAGCTTCTGTAAAGTTTGGAAGGTAGGAGACGAGCGCTCTGTAATAAAAAAACTGAGCTAATCGATCAACAACGAACTTAAACGGATGTCTCACGACGTCCGCCCCGAGCGGATGCAACGAACAAAAGCGAACAAAAGGAAATTTTAAAAAAAGAATAGAAAAAAAAGATGGTAGAGCACTTGCCCGCTAAAGGCAAAGGTCCCGAGTTCAAGTCTCGGTCGGCGCACACAGTTTTAATCTGCCAGGAAGTTTCATATCAGCGCACACTCGGCTGCAGAGCGAAAATCTCATTCTGGAAACCACAGACTTAGCGTTGGCCGTGCCCAGCTGACGTGACGTCACGATCAAGCGCCGAGGCCGTCCTTTGAGTCGGTGTTGTTGCTGGTCCCACGCGTCAAAGTCGACCTGGGATGCCCCTCGATTCTCATGCGGCGATAACTCGATCATGACTGCGAAAACGTTTTGACGGCGGCGGCGGCTGCGGCGCAGCAGCTGGGGTTGGGTCCGGGCTTGGGGTCGGGGCTGGCGGGGTGAGGCAATTTGGCGCCGTTTTAGGGCGACGCGGCAGCGGCGGCGGCGGCGGCGGCGGCGCACACTCAATTTAACTTTCATCTGGCTCCTTTGTGCGGCGCCAGTCAAAGGAAACGCCGCCCCCGCCAATGGCGGCTTCTCCGTCAGGTCCGAGGCGGCCCGCCCTGCTGGCACGACGCGGCCGTCACTCCGCCAACTGTGCTCTGCCTCTGCAATCTGACTAATGGACTCTCACACGAGCGCCTTCCTGTTCTTATCGTAGCTGCACCACACAGCTCAAATTAATGTTGTTCCTCAAAATCCAGGGAGTTTCGCCATTCCCCTCTACACAACCTTCCACAAACTGTTTCAATGGAGACTGTATAATTCTATGAATGATGACACTGCGAGGGTTAGTCATAAAGTTTTAATTATCTTAAAAAAATTTTAAAAATCTTTCGTTGATACTAAGAAGGCTTTCCCGGTGTAATAATTAAAAATATTCTTCTCGGGTTTGCAGCCGGATCATAACGACATCATAACACAATATTTCCGCGGTCCAACTGGCCTCCATCTTCAGGTGAGAGTGCTGGTGCACGATCTCGCCGGAACTGACTTCCCAGCACAAGCGACGGCCCCTATATAGGCCGCAGCAGACCCACAACGCGTGCGCGAGAAGGTGCCGTAACTGCCCTCTACCACAAGTAGACATACCTCGCCGCCAAGGTGGAAACAGGCGAAATCGAGATATAGCTATCAAAAATTAATTATTTTTTAAATTTTATTCCGACGATCGAAACAACGTTGTTTTTTTAATGTCAGATAACACCGGGTCCCAAGTCTTACTTAAAAGATAAGCCTTGTCTCCATTAATAAGATTGTCAGATAAACGAATCTCTATAGATTCTTATAAAACACAGTCCCAATAGATGCAGGGGCAACCATTTGTGTCTCGTCATATAGCATTCTGTGTCCCTCGGTGAGACAGCGCTCCGCCACTGCAGATTTCTCAGGTTGAAGCAACCGTGTGTGCCGCTGATGCTCAACACATCGGTCCTGAATGGTCCAGATTGTCTGCCCAATATAAGCCTTCCCACAGTGGCAAGGGATCTTGTACACACAGGGCTTCCTCAAACCCAAGTCATCCTTAACAGAGACATGAAGCGCTCTAATCTTGACTGGCGAGACGAAAAATACTTTTGATATGATATCTTTTCAGAATTCTTCCTATCTTCGAGGAAATGCTCCCAGCAAAAGGCAGAAAAGCCACCGATTTGCAGGTATCTTCTGGTGGTTCAGTCGAAGGTCCAAACTGGAAGCACGACGGATCTGTTTATCTGTATAGCCATTCTGCTTGAACACAACCTTAAGATGGTCCAATTCTTGTGTCAAGCTTTCTCCATCTGAAATGGCATAAGCTCTTCTCGCCAACGTCCGCAGGCCCCCGTGCACTGGAACGACGGATGACAGCTAGAAGCTTGTAAGTAACGGTCAGTGTGCGTAGGCTTTCCATAAACACTGTATCGTCAACGTACCTCCAGAAACAGATTGGTTTTAAGGACGCCGTCTTCACCGTCATGTCCTCAAAATCTTCCATAAAAAGATTTGCGACTATTGGGGACAATGGGCCCCCCATAGCCACTCCGTCAGACTGCTCAAAATATTTGTCACTGAATAAAAAGTACGTCGACGTCAGCACGTGGTGACAAAGCCTGGTTGTTTCCTCATCCAGTTTCTCACCAATTAATTGCAAGGATTCTTCCAGAGCAACCCGGGTAAAAAGCGACACGACATCAAAGCTCACAAGCAAATCCCAGGGACTAAGAGACAAGGACGTCACCTCTGAATAAACACCATAGAATTGGGAATGTGATGTTCGCATTTACCGACGTGAGGGCCAAGAACAGATGTTAAAAACTTGGCTAGATTGTAGGTAGGAACACCCAAATTACTCACGATCGGACGAAGCGGGACCCCTTTCTTATGAATCTTGGGTAGACCGTATAATCTCGGTGGCACGGTAGCACTAGGACGAAGTTTTTTGAGAACTTCGTGAGGTAAAGAACTCTTCTTCAGGGGAAATATTGTGTCATGAACACGTTATGATCCGGCTGCACACCCGAGAAGAATATTATTAATCTTTCGTTGTTTGCGCGGACACAGTTGCGTCGCTGAGATAAGCTTACATGGGGGTCATACGAACGTCCCCTCATCGATATGATTTATATTGAACGGCTGTGTGGGCTACGGCTATGACTTCAACATATGTAAACATCAAGACGCAACTCTAAACTATTTTTGAGAAAATCAAGTCAAAAACATTTTACGCGTGCTCACATCACTCGTACGGTCGCCAGTAATCGAGGATTCCTTAGCCAAGCGAATAAGCACTTAGTTTTCATAAGAACGACGTCTTCGGATCGAATCTTGCTTCCGATACTCTATTTCTTATTTCGTTCCCACGTAATTCTAACAACAGACTTGGTGTGGTACTCAGTGAAATTGTATGATAACCGAGCACTGATTACGAATGTAACCCTAAAAAAAATGACTCGGCATTCGTTGCAAGTGCTGCAATAATTATTATTTCCTATGTTTCTACAATCAGTCTCATACTTATTCGTACAGTGTTCCATGTTGTTGTGTTGTCATCTTCAGTACAGAGACTGGTTTGATGCAGCGCTCCATGCTATTCCATTTTGTGACATCCTCTAACCTCTTCATCTCCGAATAACTACTGCATCCTAAATCCTTATGAATCTGCATAGTGTATTCATCTCTTGGTCTCCGTCTACGATTTTTACCCTCCACGCTTCCCTCCAATACCACATTGATGATCCCTTGATGCCTCAGAATGTCAAGTTCTGCCACAGACTCCTCTTCTCCTCAATTATATTCAGTACTTCCTCATTAGTTATATGATCTACCTATCTAATCTTCAGCATTCTTCTGTAGCACAATATTTCTAAAGCTCCTACTTTCTTCTTGTCTGAACTAGTTATCGTCCATTATTTCCATACATGGCTACATTTCAAAGAAATACATGCAGAAAAGACTTTCTGACACTTACATCTGCACTCGACGTTAACAAATTTTTCTTCTTCAGTGACGTTTTCCTTGCCATTGCCAATCTACATTTTATATCCTCCTTACATCGACCATCATCAGTTATTTTGCTCCCCAAATAGCAAAACTCCTTTACTACTTTAAGTGTCTCATTTCCTAATTTAATGTCCTCAGCATCACCTGATTTAATTCGACTACATACCATTATCCTCGTTTTGCTTTTGTTGATGTTCATCTTATATCCTTTCGAAATGTTGCCCACTCCGTTCAGCTGCTCTTTCACATCCTTTGCTGTCTATGACAGAATTACAATGTCGTCGGCAAACCTCAAAGTTTTTATTTATACTCCATGGATTTTAATTCCTATTCCAAATTTTTCTTGTGTTTCATTTACTGATTGCTCAATATACAGATTGAATAACATCAGGGATTGGCTGCAATCCTGTCTCACTTCCGTCTTAACCAGTGTTTCTCTTTCGTGTCCATTGACTCGTGTAAGTGCCAACTGGTTTCTGTACATGTTGTAAGTAGCCTTTCGCTCCCTGCATATTACCCTGGCACCTTCAGAATTTGAAAGAGAGTATTCTAGTCAACATTGTCAAAAGCTTTCTCTAAGTCTACAAATGCTAGAAACGTAGATTTTCCTTTCCTTAAACTATCTACTAAGGTAAGTCGTAGTGCCTGTTCTGCTTCGCGTGTTCCAACATTTCTACGGAATCCAAACTGGTCTTCCCCGAGGTCGACTTCTACCAGTCTTTCCATTATTCTGTAAAGAATTCGTGTTAGTATTTTGCAACTGTGACTTTATAAACTGATAGTTCGGTAATTTCCACACCTGTCAACACCTGTTTTCTTTGGTATTGGAATTATTATATTCTTCTTGAAGTCTAGGGTATTTCCCCTGTCTCATAAATCGTGCTCACCAGGTGAAATAGTTTCGTCGTGGCTGGCTCTCCCAAGGTTACCAGGAGTTCTAATGGAATATTAACTATTCCCTATATGTTATACGTTGCTCTTGCCAGATATGTAGATGCAATAACGTCAACAAAATGACCATAATGAATTGATTGAAAGCTCTCGTGTATCCATTTTTCCCCAATTTCATCACGAAAACTTTTTTCATGTTATTTCGCGAGATAATGAAAATAATAAATGAATAATTCCATAATGACAGACTGCACAGTAATAATTCGTAATTACCTGTGAAAAAAAAATTCAAGGAAGAATACTCGATCCATTGACCTCGCGCTCCTTAACGTAGCCGTTTAATATGCTTGGCTACAGACTCATTGGTTGCTAGCGACCATACAAAATATAAAAATAGATGTAAAATTTTGAAACACGATTTTCACTAAAACGATTGAGGGTTGCGTCTTCCTGTTTACGTATGTTGAAGCCGTAGTCGTGTCCTACACATCCTGTCAGTTTGAATCAAATCAGTGAGGGGAAGTTCGTACGGTGTCCTATTTAGTCAAATAATGTTAAGACTTACATCTGACGGCATTCTGATCGCTTTCCAGACCTTAGCAAACAGACGGGATGGTCTAACAGGCGAAGGAAAAGTTAGAATTCTGTGTAGATAAAAACTCTGATAGAGACTCAGAAGATTCTGAAAGTGCTTCAAGAGAAGAACTAGGTCTGGTATAACAGGTTTCAATATACCGAACAATGATTACACCTGGATTTACTTAGTCGATCCACGATTAAGAACATAAGAGAAGAGAGAATATAATCACACTTGGATTACATTTAGTCGACCCACGACTGAAACAAAGTTAAGACTAGACCTATCTGCTATCTACATTCCGCAGAGTTCTGAGATACACAGGCAAAGACGGGCAGAGCAACTGTGGGTTTATCTAAACAAATTCACTGCCTCTGAAGCAGACACCATGTTATAGATTCACTAGCCATTAATTTAGGCTCCACAGTCTCTAGGTTCCGCAGCCATTCGTATGGTGACATCCCACATCATGGCTCTCAAGTCACTGCTATCTCTTGGACAGTCAGTCTGTTGCATATATGCTATTTTGTGTGACGTCAGACCTTCTTTCTGCTAGATCGAGAGATGTTTATACTCCATAGAACCTAGAATGTCTCGTAATATCCGGAATATTTGCACGGCGACAGAGTGTTGTGTTGTCCCTGTGTTCTTACTGATATAACAAGAAATTGTATGACAGTAGGTACAGATGCAAATTCCAGGAGTTTCTCGATATATGGCTACGAAAGAGAGGGTACATTAGTATACGTTGCTCTGCGGACAAGTTTGCAGGAATACTGAAAGGATGGGTATACATAGAAAGAGAATTTGTCTACACTTAGATGGAAAATTTCAGCTCTCTGACTTATAGTTAAGGATCTATAGACATATTTCTGGCATTTTCTGAGAGAGATAAACACTTTAGATGCTAGGGTCACTGCACTTGAAATGAAAGTAAACAACTTAACCGAAAAGGTTGACAGAATGGAAAAGGTAAGTTGATAAGAAAATATACAAGGTACACCCTTTTAAAGAGTCCGCTTAGTATGTAACAAGATGTCGACCAAGCATAAGATTGTCACGGCACGGAAGGCTATTTGAAAGAAGTTACAACTGCTAAGCTTAGGACATTGAGACTGAGAACAGACATTAAAAGAAATAATTAAACCAGTCACTAAATCTCTCTAAGAATTTTCAGCGAAATTACACAATTACAGTGATGCAGTTACGGATTTCATTAACCGTCAAAGTAATGGTGAGATGTATAAAACATTCACTGTCGGTGGTGAAAAACCATACATGTTGGGAATGCAGCTTACTAGTTTAAAAGAAAAAGACAATACATATGGACGACAGGGAATTTCAAAGAACAACTGGTCTAATGGACCTCATTTTCCTAAATTTCGCAAAACTATAAATTATTCACCCAAATGTATAGAGCCGGCCGAAGTGGCGTGCGGTTCTAGGCGTTGCAGTCTGGAACCGCGAGACCGCTACGGTCGCAGGTTCGAATCCTGCCTCGGGCATGGATGTGTGTGATGTCCTTAGGTTAGTTAGGTTTAACTAGTTCTAAGTTCTAGGGGACTGATGACCTCAGACGTGCTCAGATCCATTTGAATCGTAAGCTGTGACAGTGCACAACACTTAGCAATGAGGTAAACAATAAATCTGAGTTCCACAACTTAAAGATCCTAGTAAGATTGGTGTTCAACAACATGGAAGTTAAGCAAGGAACAATGTAAGGTGGCTATATTTAGCACCTTACAAGTACTCATCCACATACTTTGCCTTGAGCTACAAACACAATTAAGTATCATGTGATAGGTTGTACATCGTATATATCAATATATAAAGAAGACTGACATTGTCACGTACGCCTTGTAAATAGTTGTTAACGCTTATTGCATGAAATGTGACGGAGTCTCTTTATCATCGGAATGGAGTAATGAATGATTGACTATACTACACTCCTGGAAATTGAAATAAGAACACCGTGAATTCATTGTCCCAGGAAGGGATAACTTTATTGACACATTCCTGGGGTCAGATACATCACATGATCACACTGACAGAACCACAGGCACATAGACACAGGCAACAGAGCATGCTCAATGTCGGCACTAGTACAGCGTATATCCACCTTTCGCAGCAATGCAGGCTGCTATTCACCCATGGAGACGATCGTAGAGATGCTGGATGTAGTCCTGTGGAACGGCTTGCCATGCCATTTCCACCTGGCGCCTCAGTTGGACCAGCGTTCGTGCTGGTCGTGCAGACCGCGTGAGACGACGCTTCATCCAGTCCCAAACATGCTCAATAGGGGACAGATCCGGAGATCTTGCTGGCCAGGGTAGTTGACTTACACCTTCTAGAGCACGTTGCGTGGCACGGGATACATGCGGAAGTGCATTGTCCTGTTGGAACAGCAAGTTCCCTTGCCGGTCTAGGAATGGTAGAACGATGGGTTCGATGACGGTTTGGATGTACCGTGCACTATTCAGTGTCCCCTCGACGATCACCAGAGGTGTACGGCCAGTGTAGGAGATCGCTCCCCACACCATGATGCCGGGTGTTGGCCCTGTGTGCCTCGGTCGTATGCAGTCCTGATTGTGGCGCTCACCTGCACGGCGCCAAACACGCATACGACCATCATTGGCACCAAGGCAGAAGCGACTCTCATCACTGAAGACGACACGTCTCCATTCGTCCCTCCATTCACGCCCGTCGAGACACCACTGGGGGCGGGCTGCACGATGTTGGGGCGTGAGCGGAAGATGGCCTAACGGTGTGCGGGACCGTAGCCCAGCTTCATGGAGACGGTTGCGAATGGTCCTCGCCGATACCCCAGGAACAACAGTGTCCCTAATTTGCTGGGAAGTGGCGGTGCGGTCCCCTACGGCACTGCGTAGGATCCTACGGTCTTGGCGTGCATCCGTGCGTCGGTGCGGTCCGGTCCCAGGTCGACGGGCACGTGCACCTTCCGCCGACCACTGGCGACAACATCGATGTACTGTGGAGACCTCACGCCCCACGTGTTGAGCAAACTGGCTGACACTGACGGCGGCGGTGCACAAATGCTGCGCAGCTAGCGACATTCGACGGCCAACACCGCGGTTCCTGGTGTGTCCGCTGTGCCGTGCGTGTGATCATTGCTTGTACAGCCCTCTCGCAGTGTCCGGAGCAAGTATGGTGGATCTGACTCACCGGTGGCAATGTGTTCTTTTTTCCATTTCCAGGAGTGTAGTAGAGGTTGCAACGCCAGTGGTGATGAAACGGCAGGCAGAACTCAAGCTCTGGGTGGAAGGCCCGCGCAGGTGTTGATCCTGTTTAAACACAGGAAGTAGCTAGGCAGACGTCATGACACCTGAGCGCGAAGACAACACAGGTGCGACGGGCTGCTACCGGCTGCTATGGTAGTGGGGCTGGAAGGATAACTGGATAATACTTCCGAACTTAGCAAATCTTGGACGTAACTGAGAGGAACGGAGAAGTGGCACCTCGGAAACAACGCAGGCTGGGTTATTTACAAGGATTTTTATTCAGAAGTGTACCATTGTATAAGTATAAGTATTTTCTCTCAAACTTTCCGCGCTGGCCGACAAAAGACTAAAATATGGTTTGTCGGCGTTCGGAAGTATCTGTAGAAAGGGACAATATTCCGTGGTTTCGGAAATATGATTCGTTTTCGGAATTACGATGGTGGAGAACTGAGCCTTGCTGGGAGGGCAGCCGTCGAGAGACGAGATCTTCCGTTGTGAGAACCCGTGTTTGACGGTCGCTCGATATCAGCTTTGTTGGTACAGACGGACTTGCTGTCTTTGCTCGCAGGAGACTTTATAGTTTGAACACGGCACTGCACTGTTGCGAACCTATAAGATTCTGAACTTCACCTCCTGGTTGGAAGTCGTCGTTAAGTATGCAGTGTTCAGTACTTGAGAGCACGTCCTCTGCTTATACTGGCGCTGAGACGTTATCTGAATTCCGTCCTTGTGACTGGGAGTTCGCGCTTCTCGTCTGAAGAACACAGAGAGGAGAGGACAGTCTAGAGTATGTTAGTTAGAGGACCGCCATCTGCCGCCCTTGTGTCTGAAAGAGTTTATTTGTGTCTGTAGTTCTTCCATCGTCGCAGACGAGTACGAGAACCATTACTTCGACACACCGGACGCAGTACATACGGTGATACCGCAAATTGCTGCGGCTTATTAGGGCTATAAAGCTAAACAGCTGTGATCACGTTAGTTTATTTCCACTGCGGTTCCACACCACCGTAGTGGTGTCTTCTAGTGTTTGGTACGTAGAAGATATCAGTCATTTCGCTTTATTGGTATTAGACCGCGCGATCGTAATAAGGGTCAGAGTTAGCCAATTGATCAGTAATTTTACTAAGGAAATGTAAACTTTGTAATATAAAGGTTTTTTTAATCTACAGTGAATATATAAGCAGGAACAACGTTTATCATTTAGCAGGATTAGTTGCCTTCATCATTTACTTATGTTTAATTTGTAATTTATAGAATTAAGAGATCCTAAGATCTGCTTCAGGGGGTAATCAGACAGGGCTAAATCTGAAGTTTAGCGTTTATTATTTTCCGTTGCGCACATGCATTTTACATCCCCCCTGGAGTAGCGTCTTGGAACAAAATGGCCCTCAGAAACTGATCATTAAAACCACATTAAAATATGTAAATGGCATTCAAGGTGAATCCTTAGAACAACAACACACAGAGAAAGTGGCCCAGGCAAACAGCTCTTTTTAAAGTGAACAATTCATGCATCGAACACATGCAATGTTCACCTTTTGAAAAAGAAACCTCGCCAAACAACGTTTGAGTCAACAGTTTCCACAAGCGACCCCCTCTGGGCTGTTGCCACCACACTGTAGAATGTATCTGGTCACACCTCGTCCCAAAATGACCAAGTATGTTCGACGTCTAATAAAATACACCATCGCGTCACTTAAATCACGACTGATGCCGGGCACAAGATAACAAGCTACTATCCTGGGGCAGAACTTCACTGTTTCGCTTCACGGGCCAACTCCTCTTGAGTGCCTAAGCTCAACGCTAGAAGAGGTTTCGCCAAAACCCACAGCGGAATCACCAAAGTGGCCACTGCCAACTTTAGGCAAATAACAGTACACGTGAAATCAAATCGAGCAACCGTACTCCACATTGAGCCAGCACCAAACTGTTCAGAGATTATTGCATAACCAAGAGTATCCATATCCTATTATCCTTGAGCAAAGATCCCTTGCTGATATTAAATATAAAGCACGTTTAAGGGAAATTCACCTCCACTTAAGGAACCCACTACACAAGATCTGTCGGGGCAATAAATGGTTGTTTCATAGAATATAGTTCATTATTCGTTCTCTCACCATGCGTATTCTGTTATTTTCGTATATCCCCTGTTAACTCACTGATGGGATAAGTCCTGCTTGATAAACGGATAATAAATATTTAATAAAACCATTTACCTGGATCGCTATGCTGAAGTCTCAGTATTAAACACCGCTGCGCTTTCAAAAATACCTCATTGTGTCAAACGATTCAAATGGCTCAAACGGCTTTGAGCAATATGGAACTTAGCATCTGAGGTCACCAGTCCCCTTGACTTAGAACTACTTAAATCTGACTAACCTAAGGACATCACACACATCCATGCCCGAGGCACGATTCGAAACTGCGACCGTAGCAGTAGCGCGGTTCCTGACTGAAGCACCTAGAACCGCTCGGCGACAACGGCCGGCCATTGTGTCAAACATAAGTGAACTTTCATGCTGCACGCGGTAGACCTGGGATATGGTAAGACTTTGCCTTTTTTAATAAGATTCATGCTAGTTTTCCAGAAGTCCATCGTATCTGGCGAAAGGTGTGATACGAAAAATAAGGAGTCAGATATGTATAACAGTCAGGAATACAAGAAGAAGTGTTCAAATAAGATACGGACACATTTTATTTCTGCCATATTGTATACGCACAATAAGCAAAATTTGTTTGTACCGTTATTGGTGTCACAGTTTTAATTCACAGCAGCTATGTTTATGACGATGATTGATACTTTATACGGTCCAATGCGGTGCGGCGAAGATCATAGTGGCTTTCTAACTGTATCGATTTTTCAGCGCAATTGTTTTCTTGCACAGTGGGAAGCTCTCGGGGCAAGGCTTGACCAGGTAGGGTGCCTAGGCTGAGCGATTAGCCGGGGGCCAGTGGTCGCGCGATCGATTTGTCGGCCGCGGTGTAAACAGCGCTCCGCGTGATTGATTGGGCCGCCTCCCGCCGGCACAATCTCGCCGATCCGCCTCCACGGCCCTCGCGCCGCTCCCCAGAATTTGGTTGCGCTTTGATGGATGGCCGCGCCCATCAGCGGCGCCGATTTAGAAACACCTCCGCTGGCACCTCACTTCTCGCGGGCATTTCTGCGAAAATGTCTCGGGAACAGGCGGGGCACCCACAACACGAACAGCGCACAGCTTATTTTCAGAAAAGGTATTAAGCGAAGGATTTTAATGGCGCTAGTTGCGATATTACACACTACTGGCCATTAAAATTGCTACAACACGAAGATGACATGCTACAGGGGTGAAATTTAACCGACAGGAAGAAGATGCTGTGATATGCACATGATTAGCTTTTCAGAGAATTCACACAAAGGTTGGCACCGGTGGCGACACCTACAACGTGCTGATATGAGGAAAGTTTCCAACCGCTTTCTCATACACAGACAGCAGTTGACCGGCGATGCCTGGTGAAACGTTGCTGTGATGCCTCGTATAAGGTGGAGAAATGCGTACCATTTCCGATTGTAGCCTATCGCGATGGCAGTTTATCGTATCGCGACATTGCTGTTTGCGTTGGTCGAGATCCAATGACTGATCCAGAATATGGAATCGTAGGTTCAGGAGGGTACTAAGGAACGCCGTGCTGGACCCCAACCGCCTAGTATCACTAGCAGTCGAGATGACAGGCACCTTATACGAAAGGCTGTAACGGATCGTACAGCCACGACTAGATCCCTGAGTCAATAGATGGGGACGTTTGCAAGACAACAACCAACTGCACCTGGGTGCACGGATGGCAGAACGTCATTTTTTCGGATGAATCCAGGTTCTGTTTACAGCATCATATGGTCGCATCCGTGTCTGGATACATCGCAGTGAACGCACATTGAAAGCGTGTATTCGTCATCGCCATACTGGCGTATCACCCGGCGTGATGGTATGGGGTGCCATTGGTTACACGTCTCGGTCACCTCTTGTTCGCATTGACAGCACTTTGAACAGTGGACATTACATTTCAGATGTGTTACGGCCAGTGGCTCTACCCTCCATCCGATCCCTGCAAAACCTTACAATTCATCAGGCTATTGCACTACCGCACGTTGCACGTCCTGTACGGGCCTTTCTGGATACAGAAAATGTTCGATTGCTGCCCTGGCCAGCACATTCTCCAGATCTCTCACCAATTGAAAACGTCTGGTCAATGGTGGCCGATCACTGGCTCGTCACAATACGCCAGTCACTACTCTTGATGAACTGTGGTATCGTGTTGAAGCTGCATGGGAAGCCTGCCGACATAACGCTTCCTTGAAAGGTTTCATTAAGCAGATCTTTCACTGGGTGAACGACGTGAGGTATTGCCCATCTTTCATGGAAACAGAGGTTTCCATACAATTGCACTCATCCAAAGCAGAAATCACATACTGCACAAGATCGTCTCGATAATGCGCAGACGTCACGGTGCACCTGACAAACCCTCTGGGTGTTTTCTTTTAAAAGAAGAACGGATAGAGAGTAAAGGTGCTTCTGATTTCCCATCACACAGTCAAATACGGTGAGTGCAATGGCTCTTCGTGCACAACACGGGGTTTAACAATAGTACATATGCGGGAGTTCTGTGGATTCACTGCATCCTGTTGCGTAAGATGTGCCTCGTCACTCCACAGGATGTTGCCGGGCAACATGTTCCAAGATGCTACTCCAGGCGGGTGTAAAATGTATGTGCGCAACGGAAAACCCAGGTAAAGGCACACACTCGCAGGCTGACCACAACTGCTGTCAACAAACCTCTGTTAGTGACTCCACTCGTAGAACCAGAAAACCACTAGCTGTTGCGTAAGGCAAGATAGGTGAAAGACCCTCCATCACAAAAAATAAGTGACGTAGAGGCTGACTTCACAAATGTAAACAGAAACTTCTGAAAGTTTCGCCGGAAAAATTTTAAAACTGAAGTGTGATAGTGTATTTAAAGGAAAGTAAACAATTTCCTACAGCTCTAAAGCCAGTTAGCAGAAGATTCCTTTTATTTATTTATTTATTTATTTATTTATTTATTTATTGTGTAGAGATTTTAAACTACGTATTATGAACGTCGCTGGTGAACGGATAAAATGCTTTACTTACACAAACGATTCACTACAGGGACAGTTACTGGATGGTAACTTACAAAGGGCAAGTGTCTATCTTGTCTAGAAACAGAATTCGAAAGTAGCGACAAAACAGAAAGACTATCTGTTTTTTGATTCGAAATGCCCAAGTTTTTTACTTGGCGTTCGAATGTTTCCAAAGAGTACACACACGCTGTGCTGTGGGGCTATCTGTATGGTTGATAATGAACAAACTTCGCGGCGTACGAGTACACAACTGACTGTACAGTACTGATAAGAACTTTAGTCAATCGCACATACGAGTGCCTTGATCATAAAATTAACCAGAAGAGCGCACATTTTACACCATCCAATAAAAAGGACATAATCATCCATAATGCACTGCATATATCATTTGCACGGTCATAAAATGCAGTACAATAAAACAATCCCTCCGATGATGACAGGCAGTGCTGATACTAGAAACGTCTCCCACGCCTCACACGGGTTGCTATCTTTTCAGTACGTGGATAAAATAAAGCAGGTTTGTAATTTACGCCTGATTTTAGAAAACCATTTTGTTGTGGTTGGCAGGAGAGCCAACTGTGTTCCTAAAGGAGGCCGAAATGCACGCGTTTTAGCTCACGCAGGCTGGCGTGAGGTCTGGAACATGACAAGGGAATTAGAATTGAGAAAAACGGACGTAGCTGGTAGAATACTTAACTTTAACCCATTAATGACGAACGTCGCTCTGGACATTACATGATTTACAATAGAATAGAAACTGATGATGGCGCCTTGCTAGGTCGTAGCAAATAACGTAGCTGAAGGCTATGCTCACTATCGTCTCGGCAAATGAGAGCGTAATTTGTCAGTGGACCATCGCTAGCAAAGTCGGCTGTACAACTGGGGCGAGTGCTAAGAAGTCTCTCTAGACCTGCCGTGTGGCGGCGCTCGGTCTGCAATCACTGATAGTGGCGACACGCGGGTGGCGTATAGTACCGGACCGTGGCCGATTTAAAGGCTACCACCTAGCAAGTGTGGTGTCTGGCGGTAACACAACACATTTCACACTTAATCATTCATTTCTGTTATAGACATTTTTTCTTGGAGGAAGAGATTAGTCTTTAACGTCCCGTCGCCAACGAGATCATTAGAGACGGAGCGCAAGTTCGGATTAGAGAAGGATGTGGAAGGAAATCGGCCGTGGCCTTTCAAAGGAACTATCCTGGCATTTTCCTGAACCATTTTGGAAAATCACGGAAAACCCAAATCAGGAATGCCAGCCTCGCGTTTGAACAGTCGTCCTCCCGAATTCGAGTCCAGTGTGTTAACCACTGCGCCACCTCACTCGGTGTTTTTTGGAGAAGGACAGATAAATAAAAATCATGTTTTCTATATGTTGAAATGATCTTTTGATGTCGCAGTATTAACTTAACAAAAAGTATGATATAATATACTATTACTTGTTAATAACCATTTAGCAGTGTAGATCAGCTGATAACCCGGACAGAACTCAAATATACGTCTTACGTGGCACCAGTTTAGGTGTTACGAATGTAAGGGGCCAGTAGCAGGTACGCAACTCAATATTTTCTTTCTGCTTATTTTCGTTAGATGAAGAGTAGAACGTAAAGAAAAGTTATATATAGATCAGCGGTTGAGGGCTGCCGCTTCCTTTTATATTTCCTAACTTTTCTTTTTGTTTACCACTTTAAATTTATCCAGTCACCCATATGTAATGCGGAACTGACCACTAGATGTAACGAGAAGCGGATCCGCCAGTGTAAAAGAAGGTTCGCAATATCGTTTTGACAGTAGAGAAACAGTAATGGTTGCATGGTTCGATTCGGAATGTTCAGTGACTTCGGACGTAGACGTTGAATAACAAATCCATCAGGGATATTTCAGTCCTACTAAAGTTGCGTATGTCAACTGTTGGAGATGTGACTGTGAAGTGATACTGTGAAGTACTAGCCACAGCTAAACTAGTACCAAACTGACGGACAACGACCCTCGAGCATTGCAGAGAATAGTTGCAAATAATCGCATGAAATCAGCGGAAAGGACCATTCGCGAGCTCCTAAGTGCTACGAGAAATCCAGCTAGCATAATGACAATACGTAGGACGTTATAAAGAAAGTGGTGCAATGGTCAAGCAGATCTTCATAAGTAACAAATTTTTGTAGTAAGTGGTAAATGACGGTTGAGGTTATGAGAGAGCCACTCTATTGGACAGTAGATGACTGGAAATGATTGACCTGGAGGACGAATCACGCCATAACTTGGGGCAAGCCGGTGGAAGAGTCTGGATTTGGCGAATGCCTGTAGGTTGTTAGCTGCCTTCATGCGTAACGCGAACAGTGCAGTAGTGACGGGGTGGTACTACAGTGACGGGAGTGATTTTCGCAGATAGAGCTGAAGAAAACACTAAATGCAAATGGATATCAACACGTTCTACAGCACTGTGTACTGCGTACAGTAGAGGAACATGATATATCAGCATGACAATGCTACATGTATGAGCCAATGGTTTACGGACAGTAAGAGACTTGAAAAGGACCTGTCTGTCAACACACTGAAACCAGAGGAACTCCCTTAGAATGAATTAAGACGTCGAATTCACTCCAGATTCTTGCGAGCAACATCAATACCTTCTTTGATTTCAATTCTTGAGGAAGGATCAGCTATCATTCTTCTACAGTTATTCAGACAGCTCATTGACAGTCTCCAGAAGAGTTAAAGTCATCATAAAGACAAAGGATGGACACACGCCACATTACTGTCCATTAAGAGATGTACGCATACTTTTGATTAGACAGTATACATTGAGGCGACAGATGTCATGGATTACCTTCTAAGATCGTGTCGGACCTCCTTTTCCCAGCGCACTGCCACAACTCGACTTGGCATGGACTCGACAAGTCGTTGAAAGCCCATACAGAGTTATTGAGCCATGCTGCCTTTATAGCCGTCAACATTTGCGATAGTGTTGCCGTTGAAGGATTTTGTGCGCGAACTGACCTCTCGATTACGTTCCATAAATTCTCGACGGAATTCATGTTGGGCAATCTGGATCGCAAAATCATTCGCTCGAACTATCGAGAATGTTCGTCAAACCAATCGCCAACAATTTTGGCCTGGTGGCATCGCGCACTGCCATCCATAAAAATGAAATCCACGAATGCCTTCAAATGACCTCGAAGTAGGCGAACACAACCATTTCCAGCGATGGAACCACAGCTCACATCGTTGTAGAGCTGCCACCAGCCGGAAAGAAAAAAAAAAAAGTTCAAATGTGTGTGAAATCTTATGGGACTTAACTGCCAAGGTCATCAGTCCCCAAGCTTAAACACTACTTAACCTAAATTATGCTAAGGACAAGCACACACTCCCATGCCCGAGGGAGGACTCGAATCTCCGCCAGGACAAGCCGCACAGTCCATGGCTGCAGCTCCTAAGACCGCTCGGCTAATTATGCGCGGTCAGCTTGCACAGTGCTATGTTGACAACTTGGGTCCGTGGCCATGTGGAGTCTGTGCCACACACGAACCCTACCATCAGCTCTTATCAACTGTAATCGGCACTCATCTGACGAAGTCACAGTTTTCCTGTCACCTGGTGTCAAACTGATATGGTCATGAGCCCTGAAGAGGCGCTGCAGGCAATGTCGTAGAGTTGGCAAACGCACCTGCGTCGGTCGTCCGCTGCCATAGCCCATTAACTCCAAATTTCACCGCACTGTCATAACAGCTACGTTCGTCACATTTTGACAATGATATATCTGTTAGTACTAATAACTCTATGCAAAGACCCTTGCTATCGGTCGTTAAGTGAAAGCTGTCGGCCACTTCGTTGTCCGTGGTGAGGGGTAATGCCTGAAATCTGGTATTCTCGCGATTCTCTTGACACTATGGATGACGGAATATTGAATTCATTAATGATTTCCGAAATGAAATGTCCCATGTGTCTAGCTCCTACTACCATTCCGCATTTAAAGTTGTTAAATCCGGTCTTGTTGCCACAATCACGTCGGTAATCTTTTCACACGAATCACCTGAGTACAAAAGATAGCTCTTCTTGCCGGCCGCTATGACTGAGCGGTTCTGGGAGCTTCTGTTCGGAACTGCGCTGCTGCTACGGTCGCAGGTTCGAATCCTGCCTCGGGCATGGTTGTATGTCATGTCCTTAGGTAAGTTAGGTTTAAGTAATTCTAAGTCTTGGGGACTGATGACCTCAGCTATTAAGTTCCATAGTGCTTAGAGCCATAGCTCTCCTTATGGACTGACCATTTATAATTCCTTGTGTACCCGATACTTCTGCCACCTCAGTGTATATACCAAGTAGAGTATATCTGAGGGCTTCAGATACAATAAATCGACTGCAAGCCGAATCTTAGTGAAGTTTGTGGAGACAAGGTAAACATTTGTCCACAATAATGTAGGCGTATCCAGCTTTTGTGTTCAGCTCGCATTTTACTAAATTCTTCCAAGAGTTTCTTACAGAACGTGCCCAAATTATTCGGAATGCACACAACGGTGTTCGTCCTGCTCTTAGAATTGGAGACTAATAGACAATCACTCCGTTTGCTTCCACATGTCTTCACTTTCTTCTTTCTATGAGACAAGCTACTGCAGAGATGTTTTCAATTGGTGAGAGAACTGGGGAATGTGCTGACAAGGACAGCAGTCGAACATTTTCTGTATCGAGGACCTGAAAGATGCGGTCGTGCATTATCCTGCTGAAACGTAGGGTTTCGCAGGGATCGAATTAAGGGTAGAGCCACGTGTCGTAACACATCTGAAATGTAATCTCCACTGTTCAAAGTGCCGTCAATGCGAACAAGAGGTGACCGAGACGTGTAACGAATGGTACCCCATACCATCACGCCAGATGATAGGCCATGACGAATACATGCATCAAATGTGCGTTCACTGCGATGTCGTCAAACACGGATGCGACCATCATGTTCATGTAAACAGAACCTGGATTCATCCGAAAAAATGACGTTTTGCCATTCGTGCACCCAGTTTCGTCGTTGGGTACACCGTCGCAGCGCTCCTGTCTGTGATGCAGCATCAAGGGTAACCACAGCCATGGTCTCCGAGCTGATAGTCCATGCTGCTGCAAACGTCGTCGAACTGTTCGTACAGATGGTTGTTGTCTTGCAGACATCCCCATCTGTTGACTCAGGGATCGACACGTGGCTACACGATCCGTTACAGCCATGCGGACAAGATGCCCGTCATCTCGACTGCTAGTGATACGATGCCGTTGGGATCCAGCACGGCGTTCCGTATTACCCTCCTGAACCCACTAATTCCATATTCTGCTAACAGTCGTTGGATCTCGACCAACGGGAGGCATCACAGCAACGTTTCACTAGGCAACGCCTGTCAACTGCTGTTTGTGTATGAGAAATCGGTTGGAAACTTTCCTCATGTCAGCACGTTGTAGGCGTCACCACCGGCGCCAACCGTATGTGAATCCTCTGAAAAGCTAATCATTTTGTGTGAATGCTCTGAAAGGCTTATCATTGTATATCACAGCATGTCCTTCTTGTCGGTTAAATTTCACGTCTGTAGTACGTCATCTTGGTGGTGTAGCAATTTTAATGGATAGTAGTGTAGCATCAGATACTCAAGGAGCGAGATTGTCGGGGCACGCCGGGCAGTTTAGCGAGCGGTAGTGTGCGATGCGGCGCAGCGCCTGTTGACGGCGTGGAGAGCTTTCCTCACAGCTAATCAATATGGCGCTGCTCCTGTGAGGGAGGCGGCGGCCGGGGGCCGGCACGCCGTAATGAGGGCTGCGCCGGCCAGATAACGCCGCTCCGCTGGGCCGGACGCACTGCGGATTAATGGCGGCGCGCCCGGACAGAGTGGCCTGCGTCCAGGGGTTCCCGCTGCCGTGAGTTGACGTGGAGCCCGGGATCAGTCCTCGTCTCTGTGTCAAAACTGCAACATCTTATCGTATAAAATAAAGTTTTGTCGTAACCAAAATACAATAATAGGTTATTTATTTTTAATTAACACATATCAACGAAGAACTCTACCCAACTGTTCAAGTTCTGTAAAGATTCCACGTCCTACTGCAGACAGATGACGAACGGTGTTCCACAGGGTTCAATGTTGGATCCACTACTCCTCGTTTTGTACTGCACGATTCTGAACATTGTATGGCAAACAAAGTGTGTAGGTGGAAATAGTACATTGAAGGGAAAAGACTTGTCCCACAATCAGCTTAACAACTGATGCATCCATGTTGCTGAAAATCATAATATACAGAGGAATGAAAAAGAAAAGAAGCTGCCTCAGATGACGAACAGTATGGGTTTAGCAAAGGTAAAAGCACCAGAGAGACGGTTCTGACGTTGCAGTTAGTAATGGAAGCAAGGCTAAAGAAGAAAGAAACATATTCACTGGATTTGTCGACCTGGAAAAAGCATTAGACAATCTCAAATGGTGCAAGATGTTCGAAATTCTGAGGAAAACAGGAGTACGCCTCAGGGAACGGCGGGTGATCTACAGTATGTAAAAGAACCAAGATGGCACACCAAGAAGACGTTCGGATTAAAAAGGGAGTAACGCAGGGATGTAATCTTTCACCCCTGCTGTTCAATCTATAGATAGTATAAGCAATCACGGAAATCAAAGAGAGGGCCAAGAGTGGGATTGAATTACAGGATCTGTTGAATGGAGTGAACAGTCTAATGCAGTGAACAGTCTAATGAGTTCAGAATATGCTTGGCTCTGTGCACTATGGGACGTAACATCTATGGTCATCAGTCCCCTAGAACTCAGAGCTACTTAAACTTAACTAACCTAAGGACATCACACACAGCCATGCCCGAGGCAGGATTCGAACCTGCGACCGTAGTGCTCACGCGGTTCCAGACTGAAGCGCCTGGAACCGCACGGCCACACCCGCCGGCAGTTCAGAATGTAGATTAAAGGGTAAATCAAAAGAAAACAAAACTAGTGATGAGTAGTAGACATGAGAACAGCGAAAAACGTAGCATCTTAATTGTTGATCATGAAGTAAATGAAGTTAAGGAATTCTAGACAACAAAGTAACCCATGACGGACGGAGCAAGCAAGACATAAAAAGCTGACTAGCACTGGCAAAAAGGGCATTCCTGGCCACGAAAGTGTACTAATATCGATCATAGGCCTTAATTTGAGAAAGAAGTTTCTGAGGATATACGTTTGGAGCACAACATTGTATGTCAGTGAGACTTGGACTCTCCGAGAACTGAAACGGAAGAGAATATAAGCATTTTAGATGTGGTCGATTTAGATGTAGTCGAATTAAGTCGGGTGATGCTGAGGGAATCAGATTAGGAAATGAGACACTTAAAGTAGTAAAGGAGTTTTGCTATTTGGGGAGCAAAATAACTGATGATGGTCGAAGTAGAGAGGATATAAAACGTAGACTGGCAATGGCAAGGAAAGCGTTTCTGAAGAAGGGAAGTTTCTTAACCTCGAGTATAGATTTAAGTGTCAGGAAGTCATTTCTGAAAGTATTTGTATGGAGTGTAGCCATGTAGGGAAGTGAAACATGGACGACAAATAGTTTGGAAAAAAAGAGAATAGAAGCTTTCGAAATGTGGTACTACAGAAGAATGCTGAAGATTAGATGGGTATATTACATAACTAATGAGCAAGTATTGAATAGGATTGGGGAGAAGAGAAGTTTGTGGCACCACTTGACCAGAAGAAGGGATCGGTTGGTAGGACATGTTCTGAGGCATCAAGGGATTAGTAATTTAGTATTGGAGGGCAGCGTAGAGGGTAAAAATCGTAGAGGGAGACCAAGAGATGAATACGGTAAGCAGATTCAGAAGGATGTTGGTTGCAGTAGGTACTGGGAGATGAAGAACCTTGCACAGGTAGAGTAGCATGGAGAGCTGCATCAAACCAGTCTCAGGACTGAAGACCACAACAACGGTATAGGAGAATGTTGAAAATTAGGTGGGCTGATTAGGTAAGGAATAAGGAGGTTCTCTATGAAAGGAACATACGGAAAAGACTGACAAGAAGAACGGACAGGATGGTGAGACATCTGTTAAGGCATCACGGATTAACTTCCATAGTATTGGAGTAAGCTGTAGAGGGTAACAGAGATTGGAATAGATCCGGCAAATAATTGAGGACGTAAACTGCAAGTGGTACTCTGAGATGAAAAGAAAAGAGCAAAGTAGTAAACTAGCGAGTATTTTCGAAAAGAGTTAAAATTCAGGGAAAATAAATAAAAAATTTGATGTTTCCTGATGACATTCTAATTTTGTCAAACGATATGTGAGAGCAGTTGAATAGAATGAATAGTTCCTTGAAAATAAGTTATAAAACGAGCTTCAAAAAATGTATAACGAGAGTAATGAAATGTGGTCTAACTGAATTGCCGACCGCGGTGGTCGTGCAGTAGTGGACACTAAAATTTCCTGAGGAAGATCCCAGCAGAGGGGTCGAAACGTCGAACATTTCAGAAGAAACATGACACCCAGAAGATTTTAACTTACGGGAGTGATGTTCGTTACATTTCAGTCAGTGTTCCACACAGTCCCGAACATTTTCTATCGGATTAAGATCCAATGATTTAACGGAGTAGCGGAGGTGCGGTATGGTGCCTGACTAATCGCCAAAACAAGAATGTAACTGTCCGCACTGCTTTTCTACGGAAGGCGAGGGTCCACAGTACACAGTACAGCAGATGCAAAATAGTGGACGACACTCAGTCACAGGAGTTGTTGCCAGAAACGCCCTCCTTCACGTTCACGATAACCTGAAGGCCTGGGCTCACTTATGGAAGGAGAAACATTCACAAAACTTCACAGACCCTGCACTGCACTAGTGCCTCCAAACACTGCGGGTGAAATGCCTCCTTCAGATGTCGGCTCCCAGCATCGTTCTTCTATCGCATCAGAGACGTATTCCCCCACATAGAGGCCTTCAGAGTACTCTTTAAACCTATCCGCTCTATCCTCTGCATTTAACACTGGAATGTCCATTGCGCTCTTTATAGTACCACTCTTGCTTTTAATTTCAGTGAACTTTGCTTTAACTTTTCTGTATGCTGTGTCTGTCCTTATACCAGTCATTTCTTTTCCAGTTTCTTCACATTTTTCACGCAATCATTTCGTCTTAGCTTCCCTGCACTTCCTATTTATTTCATTTCTAAGCAACGTGTATTTCTGTATTCCTGAATTTCCCTGAACATTTTTGTTCTCCTCTCTTGCAAAGATCAGCTGAAGCATTCCTTCTGTTACCCATGGTTTCTTCGCAGTCACCTTCTTTGTACCTATGTTTTTCTTTCCAACGTTTGTGATTGTTTCTTTTTAGAGATCCCTCTTCAACCGAGATACCTAATGAGCTATTCCTTATCGCAGTAGCTTCAGCCTCACGGAACTTCAAGCACATATTTTTATTCCTTAGTACTTCTCTATCCAATTATTAATGGTACAATTCAATTACCAAATCCACCCTTTACAATGGACATTAGTATGAAGAAAATTATTACAATTGCGTGGGGTGTAATAATAACATTATAAATTTGGTCATCCCCAATTAGTGATCCTTCTCTGCCCATTGATTCTTCCTGGCTAGTCTCTTAAATTTGAGACTACTGTTAATCAAGACTAAAGCGTTATCTGAGTCTATATCTGCTCCTGGGTACGCCTTACAATGCACTTTGTGATTTTGGAATATCTGATGTTCAAATTGTTCAAATGGCTCTGAGCACTACGGGACTTAACTTCTGAGGTCATCAGTCTCCCAGAATTTAGAACTACTTAAACCTAACTAACCTAAGGACATCACACGCATCCATGCCCGAAGCAGGATTCGAACGTGCGACCGTAGTGGTCGCGCGGTTCCAGACTGTAGCGCCTAGAACCGCTCGGCCACCCACACGAGCTGAAATTTATTGTAGAACTTAGTCTTTCTCCTCCCTCATTCCTTGCCCCAAGCCCATATTCCCTTGTAACCTTTTTTCTGCTTCTTCCACTACAACAGCATTCCAGTCCCCCATGACAATTATATTTTCGTCTCCCTTTCCGTACTTTCTTAATCTTTCAGTGTGCTCCTATAATTTCTCTGTCTCTTCATCTTCAGCTTACACCTGAACTGTCGTTGTTCATGTTAGTTTGCTGTCGATTGAGATGAGAACAAATTGTTCACAGTAACACATTCTCTGTCCTACCTCCCTGTTCGTAACGAATCCTATTCCCATTATACAATTTTCTGCTGCTGTTGATATTACCCTATTCTCATCTGATCAGATATCCGTGTCTTATTTCCGCCGGCCGCGGTGGTCTAGCGGTTCAGCCGCTCAGTCCCGAACCGCGCGACTGCTACGGTCGCAGGTTCGAATCCTGCCTCGGGCATGGATGTGTGTGATGTCCTTAGGTTAGTTAGGTTTAATTAGTTCTAAGTTCTAGGGGACTGATGACCACAGATGGTAAGTCCCATAGTGCTTAGAACCATTTGAACCATTTTTTGTCTTCTTTCAATTTGACTACATTGATCCAAACTATATCTGGATTGAGCCATTGCAGTTCCCTCTTCAGATTTTCTAGCTTTCCTACCAAACTCCTCATATTCTACGCTCCGACTATTAGAACTTGATCCCTTCGTTGGTTATTCAATCTTTCTCTCCTGGTAACTTCTCTCTTCGCAATCCTATCCCGGAGATGCGAATAGGGGACTGTTCCGGAATCTTTTGCCCGTGGCGAGACAATCATGACACTTTTTCAGTTACAGGCCACATGCCCTGTGGATCCAGTTTGTGTGTCTACAATGCTGTGTTTTCCATTGCCTTCTGCATTCTCATGCCGTTGATCACTGCTGCGTTTTCCGCCTTTAGAAACAGTTTCACACACCAAGTGTAAGAGAATGTTCTGAACTTCTGCTCCTCCGTCCTCTTTGACAAGATATTTTGCAAAATGAGGATGCCGGAAGCCTTCGGGCGCCAGTTGTAATGATTTTTATTCTAAATTAGACGTTGGTGGAGTTCGAACCCGGGATCTAAGACGATTCCTCTAGACCACGGGTGCTGAACGTACATACGACTATTATCAATGAAAGATCACTCAAGTGGCTCCGTGCACTTGCAGGTGACGATCAATAACCCAAAATAAAATAAATATATCAGACTCCTCCCAGTTCGGAGTTTTCCTAATAATGGCATTTGTTTTAGAAAAAAAAACCACCATCACAGCAACACCACAGTTTACAAATAAAGAAATTGCTGACGAAATTTTGTCTTATTACTAGGTTGCCTCATCAGTTAGTTGCAAGGAAGAAGAGAGGACAGTAAATCTATTCGTATTTAATTAAAATATTTAATTACTCAATGCAATTACAAATTGTTGGGTATGAGATCTACATTATTAGGTGTACATGTACCCAGAACTGTTGACATTAATTAGCAGTATGAGATTATTCAGGGCTACTGATTATCCTTAACGTGCCGAAGGCACATGAATTTCATGTTAAGGATTGCTGCAGGATAGATCAAACGACAAGTCTGTCTGAGCACCTCCCAAATGCTACTAAACCGGGGAAGACTGATTCACAATGCGTCTAGTGAAATCTCTCTACGATAAGTAAGAAAACAACTATGGTCGCTGTATAAAAACGCTGCGCAGAGTATAAAGCAGTGCGAAGACTAAATGCAACACTTACTCAAAAATAGCACCGAAACAACGGCAAGCTGCAGATGGACGGCTTTGCATCTCTGCTTGTGTGCTCAACACGTCGCCCGCAGTTGTGAACAGTAGTAGGATAGTAGTAGATTAGAGTTTAACGTTCCGTCGACAAAGAGGTCATTAGAGAAGGGACACATGCTCAGACTAGGGAAGGATGGAGGAGGAAGTCGGCTGTGGCCTTTCAAAGAGAGCTATCCCGGCATTTGCCTGAAGTGGTGTAGTGAAATCACAGAAAACCTAAACCAGGATGGCCGGACGCAGATTTGAACCGTCGTCCTCCAAATGCGAGTCCAGTGTCATAATGATTGCACCACCTCGCTCGGTAGTTGCGAACACCGAAAGCTAAGTGTTAAAACACCAATTATTTTGAACACGAGGTTCAGTATCGAAAAGAGGCTAATAGATACGTCCTTACACCTGGGTCCGGCACACTCCCGAACGCTATCCCGTGGAGAGGAGGACTTACCACTTTTTCCACACTGACAATCGAGAATTTCTCCATTTCCTTCGAGATACCGGGAAAATAACGCAGAAGTTCCTCATTAGGCGCCTGTAGTACATCTGTAAATTCACTAGGGGTTGACGCTGTAGATGGCTCTCGCTGTCATTGGCTGCGAATTTTTCTGGGCAAGGAGGGGTTTCCGCACACTAATATGCATACTCATGTGGGAGAGTCCGTGGTCCTCCAGGGTCGTCATGCCTTTTAGAAACACATTTCGTAACTCTGGCTTAGGTTCGCGGGCACCTGAAACGAGACCATTCAAGTCACTCGGCCGCAGAAACACGGGTACCTTCCCCCTTAACCCTTGTTTTGTATGTGGGTTGTCGGCAGGACTACCGCCAACTACTTTCGCGTCGCACCGTCAGCGGAGAAATTCTGCTCTCATTACTCTCATGTTAAACTTACCAGATTTCATGTTCTTTCCAAGAAAAATTACACATAATACTGGAGCAATGAGTTTCTGTGCTGCCCAAAATGGCTCTGAGCACTATGGGACTTAACTGCTGAAGTCATCAGTCCCCTAGAACTTAGAACTACTTAAACCTAACTAACCTAAGGACATAACACACATCCACGCCTGAGGCAGGATTCGAACCTGCGACCGTAGCGGTCGCGCGGCTCCAGACTGTAGTGCCTAGAGCCGCTTGGCCACTCCGGCCGGCTTCGGTGCTGTCGCTTTGCGACGTATGACTGAACATTTACGTCACAAATGTTGTGAATTTCGACGTAGAGTATCTGAAGGACGTTGAGGGATCGAGTAGGCGGCAAGAGAGAATGTGGGGGTCGGAGATTTGCCTGCCCTGCAGGAGAGGTGGCAGTCTGTAGCAGATCACACGACAGAGAACAATGTTGGTGCAGACAGAATCAGTTCGGAAAAAGTCGTTTAGCGCCCTAAAATACCCTATGTTCGTCCGACGACGTGATCAGTTGCAGTTGAAGTACGCATGATAACCCTGTGATTGGATGTGGAACAACGACAAACTGTAGCCTTGTCAGATAAATCACTTCCGTCTCACGCTAAGTCCAGATACATCGTCTACCAGGTGGATGGCTGCACGGAACATTGATCACACAACGGGTGCAGGCCGATGGAAGCATTGTTATGCTATGAGGGTCACTGACCAGAACTACCATGGCACCTCCTGTACTATTCGAAGACACCGTGATAACTATGGATTACATTAACGTTATTGGCGGCCACCTGCTTCCCTTCATGCTTAGGGAACAATCCGACAACGATGGCGGCTTACAAAATGGTTCAAATGGCTCTGAGCACTATGGGACTTAACATCTGAGGTCATCAATCCCCTAGAACTTAGAACCACTTAAACCTAACTAACCCAAGGACATCACACATATCCATGCAGGCAGGAGTCAAACCTGCGACCGTAGCGGTCGCGCCATTCCAGAATGTAGCGCCTAGAACCGCTCGGCTGGCGGCTTACAGCAGAATAATTGCCCGTGTAAGAAGACCAAAATCGTGTTACAGTGATTTGCGGAGCTTGTGAACTTACTTTCATCTCTTGCTCACCAAATTCGATTGATACGAAACCAGTGGAACACATCTGGGACAATGTCAGGCGCAGGCTCCCCCTATGTAAGCAGCAGGTTATTAAATTAAGGTACTTTGGTGACATGTGCTTAGGCACGTGGCGTCGTAGACTTCCGAAAAACTATCGAAAACTTGTCGAGTCCATGCCACGCAGAATCGTTGCTGTGCTGTGTTCCAGAGATGGACCAATAGACTATTAAGCAGATGGTAGCAAAGTTTTCGCTGATCAGGGTATGCCTACAAGCACTTATGAATTAAACCACACAGATAGATCACACTCCCTACATGGTTTGAGTATCAGTCAGCGATATCTCTTAAATATTTCGATGCAATAGTTCGGATAACGTAATATACAGGGTGTTTCAATATTACAGCGGCAGACGTCGAGGGGATGCAGAAGGCGTCTTGAGGAACAAAATAGGGACAGGAACTCTTATCTGGAAACATCATCAATCAGCGTCGTAGAAAGTCGAAGTTAGAGGCTCCGGCACATGTGTAAGCATGTATAGACAGAGTGAGCCCCTGATGACTTTACAGAGTTTCAGCTATGATGGAGAAGGTAAAATGTATCAATATGAGGTAAGAGACCCTGGTCCGGAAATAACCAAGTCGACAGATATAACCGAAAATCATTCTCATACTTCTGAAAGGGTGATTCACGAACATATGCAAATATTTTACTATGTTATTCTACGAGAAAAACTACAGAAAAAAGTTAGTATAAACTTAGGTCCGTAAATTTTTAGACACGGAGTTATGGCTAATAAAAGATTTTGCCTGAAATTTAGCAACTCCGCAAATACGAAGCCATCGCAAAACTGTACGCGGTAAATGTAAAGCATGATTTCCATTTATTTTGTTGTTATTGGTCTGGTGAAACTAATAAAACATGTCCCAGCCTTGTATCTGCAGTAGTTTTCCAGAAAATCCAGAGAAGCAAAGATGTTTTATACAAATAAATTTGTTTACTTTCCATTAAGAATGTAGAAATATTTATGTCATTGTTGGATGCCGTTAGTGAGTTGTTTCAATCGTTTCCTAACCTTGAAACGAATTAGTTTCCTCTATTGTTCAGTGAAAGAATATAATAACAACAGTGTGTTTAAGTGAAACCACATAGTAACTGTTGTAGTTTGTAGATTATTTATGAAATAGGTTCAAACTGCTCCAAGCACTATGGGACTTAACATCTGAGGTCATCAGTCTCTAGACTTAGAACTACTTAAACCCAACTGACCTAAGGACATTACACACATCCATGGCCGAGGCAGGACTCGAACCTGCGACCGTAGTAGCAGCGCGGTTCCGAACTGAAGCGCCTAGAACCGCTCGGCCACAGCGGCAGTCTATGAAATAGGGATGCCTTTCAATTTACGACAGAGGAATTCGCCGATATGGAGTTTGTTTACAAATATGATGGTAATGCCACGGCTGCAGTTAACGAATAGCGCGTATGTTATCCAACTCGGAGGATTCCGAATGCACGAACCATTAGTGTAGTATTTCGGATGTTATGGGAGACGGATTCTCTATCTAGCGTTCATAACCAGTACGAGTGCTCGATACGTGAAGACGAGGATATTATGGATGCTGTTCAACGTAACCCGGGTACCAGGACACGACATATCTCTCAAAGATTAGGCATTTCACCATCTAAGGTATGGCGTACACTGAAGTACACTCATCTGTATCCCTACTATAAAAAAAGTGCATTATTTACATCCGGAAGATCCTGTCCTATACTTGGAGATGTGCAACTGGTTGAATATTAATCCGCATTTACAGAAAAACATTTTATTTACTGATGAGGTATAAACAATTTACATAACGAGCAGGTACTCAAACCCACATGCAACAGTGCAAAGCAGTTTCCGGCAGCGACTTAGCATAAATGTGTGGTATGGTATAATTTACACAAACTTTATTGGACCATTCATTTTTCCAGGATGTCTAACTGGCGAGACGTACTTACAATTCCTTCAACAAGTAATGCCTCGCTTGCTCGAAGATGTTCCACTTGCTACGCGATTGCAAATCTATTTTCAACCTGACGGCGCGCCTCTACATTTCACCGACGCCGTTACTACACATATAAATGAATATTTTCCCCAGAAATGCATTGGTCATGGTGCTACACGTCTGTGGCCACCCAGGTCGCCCGATTTAACACCAATGGATTTTTGTGTGTGGGGATGGATGAAATACATAGTCAATACACATGAGGCATTACTTGCTCGCATTATAAATGCAACAGACGAAATTAAGAACAACCCTATAAAACTGAAACAAGCAACAAAATGTCTTCATACACGTGCAGCTAAATGCACTGAACTCGGTGGAGACGTTTTGAACATTTACTGTGAATGCATTGTGAAACTGTGTGTACAATTTCCTTAACACTGAGCTTTGTTTTTTTCGGTTTAACATGGTATTAATAAAAACAGATTATCTGACACATTCATACAGTTTCAGTTAAAGTTATTTCCACCATTTTTCCAAAATTATATTCTATACAACTTCTGTTGAAAACTATGTGCAATTGTCTGGAATTTAAAAAACAAACTGGGCCAAGTAGTTAATAAATTAAAAATTTTATTAAATTACATCTTTGGTTGTCTGAATGTTCGTGAAAACTACTAGAGATACACGTCCGGACATGTTTTATTAGATTCACCAGACCAATAACAACAAAATAAATAGAAATCGTGCTGCACTTTAACCTCGTACAGTTTTACGATGGCATCATATTAACGAAGTTGCTAAATTTCAGGTAAAATCTATTACTAGCCATAACTCCGTAACTAAACATTTACGGACCTATGTTTATATGAACTTGTAAAATAACATATTAAAATATCTTCGTGAATCACCCTATATGTACTGGTACTTTTGTTGCTAATACTGTAGGACAGATAGCTTTCACAGGTGGCAGTATGGACCAAAACAAAACAAAAAAAAAAGGTCCAGTAAACATGGGCTCTAAAATGCATTCCTGCCGGACTACGAGCACTTATTCACCTTTGCTACTGTGAAAGACATCTCCACTACTGAGCGCATAGCTCTTAAGCTATGCACCTTAGAACCCATGTTTACTGGACATTTTTTGCTTGGTTTGATCCATTCCAGCAGCTCTGAAAGTTGTGCACGCTGCTATCTTCGCAACAACAGCACCAGTACATGTATTTCACAGCCAGAGGTAACAAAATGATGTTCGCTTATTCGAGGAGCAGTAAGTAATCCAGCACATTTTTCTTGGTCAGTTTCGACTGAAGACTGCAGAGTATTCTGTAGGACGTAGTGGGATATTCCGGCTTCAGACCCTATACTTTCATGAAACTGCGACAGGCGGCGGTGCTATGCGTAGCATTCAAAATGGCGTCTGTAACGGAGGCGCGTAAGAAGCAGAGAGCTGTGCCTGAGTTTCTTTCAGCGGAAAACCAGAGCACTGCAAATATACATAGGCGCTTGCAAAATGTCTACAGAGAAGAATTCACAAAACCTCATTGCATTCTTCTTCCTCATTCACCTTAGGGCCCGGATCCTGTAGCTTCCGACTTCCATCTGTTTAGTCCATTGAAAGATGTAGTTCGTGGTGAACAGCAAGCAGACGATGTCGACGTTGAAACTTCCTGGCAGATTAAAACTGTGTGCCGGACCGAGACTCGATCTCGGGACCTTTGCCTTTAGCGGGCAAGTGCTCTACCACTTGCCGGCACACAGTTTTAATCTGCCAGGAAGTTTCATATTAGCGCACACTCCGCTGCAGAGTGAAAATTTCATTCTGAAAACATCCCCCAGGCTGTGGCTAAGCCATGTCTCCGCAATATCCTTTCTTTCAGGAGTGCTAGTTCTGCCAGGTTCGCAGGAGAGCTTATGTAAAGTTTGGAAGGTAGGAGACGAGATACTGGGAGAAGTAAAGCTGTGAGGACGGGGCGTGAGTCGTGCTTGGGTAGCTCAGATGGTAGAGCACTTGCCCGCGAAAGGCAAAGGTCCCGAGTTCGAGTCTCGGTCGTGTGGGGTACGTGGGAGCCGGAAGAGACAATCCAGGTGGAGCGGGAAGTTGAGACAGCAAGGTTTACTTGGTGCGCGATGTGTCTGGCGCCGGCCTGGTAACGGAAGGCGGTGTGTTCGGCGGGAGCTACAGTGAACGGAATGGGAAACGACTACCAGGCGGTATTACATGAATTCCGCAGCAGAAACTCCTGAAAGGGATGCAGTATTTCATTCTGGTTCCATTACACACGCGAGACAGATTTACGGTATGTTCTTTAGCGCTAAAGTGATGAGTATATTAAACTCCACCAGCTGTTATTCACCGTTGTGTTCCCGTCGTAAGCGTCTGTAATTATTGTGGATACTGGAAAGTTATTTAAAATAATTTAGTAACGGTACTCGCGGGCGGCGTTCAGTTGCGTGTATAAATACACTGGTGTCAAAAATTAGAGCAACAAACTGCTATTTCCCATAGTCTGTATCTAATTCACGATATAATCATACCAACTGTCTTCAGATGTCGTTACGACAGTGTTCTGTACGGAAGGCGCCATTTTTGATCAACTGACTACCACGTCAGCAATGACCTCTGAGCACCCATCAGGCAGGGTAGTGTTTGTGGGGTATTCCCACAACCACAATCGCTGTATACACGGTAACAGGCGGTGCAGTATGGCACAGATAAGACGCCTACAGACTCTCTAATGTGGAGGCCATAGGAAAAATGGAAGCAGGAGAGTCGCTACCTGATGTCGCCCGACGGCTTAATGTGATTCGTTCTGTTGTTTCTCGGATGAGGCGACAGTTTATAAGAGACCGAAACTGTGTCGCCGAGACCAGGACAGAGCTGACAACGTGTGACATCAGAAAAAGTGGACCGTTATTTGGCAGTGTGCTGCAATGCAACTGGCATCTGACGTCACAGCACCCCCTAGTGGTGTTGCATCGAGGCAAATGGTGTAGAGCGGGTTTCAGCAGAGTGGCCTTTATTGTTGGAGACCTGTTGTCTGTTTACCGCTGTATGTCTGTACCGAAGGAAATGTTTAGAGTGGAGCCGTCAACATGCCACCTGGACGGTCGAAGGGTGAGCCAATGTTCTTTTCACAGATAAGTCCCGATTTGTTTTGCACAGTGATTCCCGACGGAGTCACATCTGGAAGGAACGTGAAACACAATTTCGGAACCCAACCGTTTTTGGAAGAGTCCGATATCGAGGAGGATCGCTAAGGTATGGGCAGGGATCATGTTGACCATTCGAACACCTCTTCATGAAGTTGTGCGAGTGAATCAGCAAGATTCAACTGCTGTTAGGCACCGTGTGGAGATTTTGGGATCTCAGACGCTGTTGTTCCGAGATGCTGTGGGCACAGACTTCGTATCGGTGGACGATAATGCTCGACCTGCGAGAGCACGGATGGCCTTCACACTCTTCCGATTTGAATCCCACAGAGCACGTGTGGGATGCACTAGGGAGATGGGTTGCATCACGTCAGCATCAACCAAAGACTTGTGTGCAGCTCTGCAGGAAGAATGGGTGTTATTTCCTCAACATGAGATTGATAATATCATTCACAGCGTGTACCATCGTTTCGGGGCTGTGTTGGTGCCAGAGGTGGTCACGCTGCGTACTAAGAACATTAAAGAGTTGTCAGAACGTGTCTGCAAATCAGTTAAATTGGAAAAAAAACGAACAGTTTTGTCCAGTGTTATGCATGTTGCAGTTGATCACGTTCTTTCTACTTTACTATAATCTGTTTATATAGTTTTGTGGAAAAATAAACACAACCTTGCAAAATTTCCGTTTGTTGCTTTAATTTTGGACCAGTGTAAGCATTCAGTAGTAGCTGTGGCCACTTTTATTCTGTGGGCATTTTGTGCCACGGCCAAAGGCTAATTAACTTGTAACTATTAAAATTAAGATCACCGTGTGTCCCATTAATGTGCAACTATTTTTAGGACTAAAATAGTTTCTTTACAGATTATCGGAGGCCTTGTTGTGTACCATGTACACCATCTGAATTGCAAACTATGTCACAGTGACGCACTTCAGTTGAATATTGTCCAAGATGTTACACCAGGCTGGTATGAAATGAATGTGCGTAGCAGAGAATAATAAACGCTAAAATGAAGATTTGGCTGTGTTTGATTACCCCCTGAAGCAGACCTTAGGATCTCTTAATTCTATAAATTACAATTTAAACATAAATAAATGATGAAGGCAACTAATCCTACTAAATGATAAACGCTGTTCCTGCTTATATATTTGTTGTAGATTTTAAAACAACTTTATGTTACCAAATTTACATTTTCTAAGTAAAATTACTAAGCAATTGCCTAACTCTGCCCCTCATTATGACCGCGTGGTCTCATATCAATAACGCGAAATGACTGACATCATCTACGTACCAACAGTACAGTTGCGAACTGTTCTAACTATAAACTCTACTGAGAGCAAAGACAGCAAGTCCGTCTGTGCCAGCAAAAGCTGATATCAAGCGACCGTCAAGAGCGGGCGCTCACAACGGGAGACCGCGTCTCTCTACCGCTGGCCTCCCAGCAAGGCTTGGCTCCCCACCATCGTAATTCCGAAAACGCATCATATTCCCTTTTCCACGGAATATTCTTCCTCTCTACAGATTCTTCCGAACGCCGAACAACCATATTTCAGTCTTTTGCCGTCCAGTGCGGAAAGTTTGCGAGGAACAACCTATACTCGTACAACGGTACGCTTCTGAGTAAAAATCCTTGGAAATAACCCAGCCTGCGTGGTTTCCGAGGTGCTGCTTCTTCGATCCTCTCACTTGCGTCCAAGAATTTCGTAGTTTCGGATGTATAATCCTTCCGGTTCGGCTACAAAATTGGCCGGTCGGGATTCCATTGTACACCACCGCTTAGGTGCTACGATGTCCTTCTTGCTACTTCCTGTGTTTAAGCAGGACCAACACACCTGTGTGACCCTTCCACCCAGGGCTTGAGTTACGCCTGCCATTTCATTTCCACTGGCGTTCGAACCTCTACTAGTATAGGCAATCATTCATTACTCCGTTTTTATAATAAAGACACTCACCTTTCATGCAATAAGCGTTAACAATGATTTAAAGGTGTACGTGACAATGTCAGTCTCCTTTAAATATTCATATAAACGATGTACAACCTATCAAATTATATCTAATTGTGGTTGTAGTTCACGGCAAAGTATGTGGATTAGTGCTTGTAAGGTGTGAAATTATAGCCACCTTACAGTTGCACCGTACCGTACCTGGCACTAGACGTACGCTGAAACGCCAGATTAACGGTCTCAGAGCTGGAACGGCTAATGATAATATCGTTGGTTGTTACTGTATTAATCTTAGTGGCTGGATTATACTTTTTCCAGTTACTTGATTTGTTGCTGAATGGCAATTCGATTATTACTTATTAATGTATGCTCTTCCATGTAATGATTCTTGAGCTTTTGTTTTGATAAAGTAAATCATTGTCTGAAATGAACTTCTGTCCTTAAACTTTTCTGAATTTGAATTATGCCATGGAATGAATTTCTCTATCCTCCTGAAGGTAAATTTAATTGGTATGGGAAGCTACTTTTAATTTTTTGGTTAATTGGATTTTCTAATTTTGTTGACTAACTGTTTTGGATATTCAGTAACGTACCAGCTAAATTACGGCTCTATTAAATTTAGGGGTCGTTAAGTGGATAAATCCTGAATTAACTTTCATCCTTTAACGTTTATTATTATTAGTCAGTTGTAAATACTTGTGTGTCTTTACATTTCTCAAAATTCAGTAATGCCTTCAGTTACAATGCCCTATTATTTAAACCAGTTCTTTTGCGGGGCTGTTGAGTTACGATTTAATGATAAAAGGTTTTAATCATTTTTAAAGTGCTGCATTGGTAAATTTCCAAAGTTTGATAATGAAAAAGAGAATGAAATGTTGATAGTAGTCAGTAATATAAAGTGCATTTCAAATATGTCTGTAATAAATCTATCACAGTATTATTCTGCAATTCATCTACGCAACCGACGCTCTGCACACCTAGGTGGCACATAACTTTCAACTCGTTTGTTTCCGGAGTATGGTCACTCGCCTGAAATTGATACATTTATCCTTCTTCATCATCCCCACAGGTTTGTAACATCATTACAGGTTCACCCTGTGTATACAGCCACATACAGGCACCAGCGCATTTAGATTCGACGCTCAGCAGCGCCGTTAGATGACGTTTCCAGACACGGGTTCCACTTCTTAGTTTGTTCCTCTTCTACATTGAAGCGCCAAAGAAACTGGTATAAGCATGGGCATTCAAATATAGAGATATGTAGACGGGCAGAATACGCCGCTGCGGTCGGCAACGCCTATGTAAGACAGCAAGTGTCTGGCGCAGTTGTTAGATCGATTACTGCTGCAACAATGGTAGGTTATCAACATTTAGTTGAGTTTGAACGTGGTGTTACAGACAGCACACAAGCGATGGGACACAGTAACTATGAGGTAGCAAGCAGTACGACCATTACACGAGTCTACCGTGAATATCAGGGATCCGATAAATTATCAAATCTCCGACATCGCTGCGACCGGAACAAGATCCTGCAAAAACGGGACAAACGACGATTGAAGAGAATCGGTCAACGTGAAAGAAGTACAACCCTTCCGCAAATTGCTGCAGATTTCAATGATGAGCCATCAACAAATGCCAGCGTGCGAACCATTCAACGAATCATTATCGATATGGGCTTTATGAGCCGAAAGCCCACAGGTGTACCGTTGATGACTGCACGACACAAAGCTTTACGCCTCGCCTGGGCCCGTTAACACTAACATTGGACTGTTGATGAATGGAGACATGTTGCCTGGTTGGACGACTCTAGTTTCAAATTGTATCAAGCGGATGGACTTGTACGGTATGGAGACAACCTCATGAATCCATGGACACTGCATATCAGCAGGGGACTGTTCATGGTGATGGATGACCTGTACTGATGTGGAGCGTGTGCAGTTGGAGGGATCCTTGAAACGTGTAGATACGACTGTAAGAGGTGACATGTACGTAAGCATCCTGTCTGATCACCTGCATCCATTCATGCCCATTGTAGATTCCGACGGACTTGGGCAATTCCAGCAGGACAATCCCACACCCCACACGTCCAGAGTTGCTGCAGATTGGCTCCAGGAACACTTTTCTGAGTTTAAACAATTCTGCTGGCCATCAAACTCTCCAGACATGAACATGATTGAGCTCACATGGGTGTGTGCTGCAACGTGTTGTTGAGAATAGATCTCCATTCACTGGTACTCTTACGGATTTGTGGACAACCCTGCAGGATTTGTGGTGTTAATTCCCTCCAGCACTACTTCAGACATTAGTCGAGTCCATGCCTCGTCGTGCTGCCGCCTTCTTCGTGCTCGCGGGGAACCTACACGATAGTAGCCAGGTGCGCCAGTTTCTTTGGCTCTTCAGTGTATATCCCTTCTATATCCCCTAGAAATTTGTCAGTGTACTTTTTAAACACACTGTAGAACAGCCACATAAATCATGAAGAGGTTATGAATCACTAGCTTAGATATAGTATACCACAAGTATCTTCTCTAGTGGAGAAGACCTGTGATCCGCATAATGTCATGTAAATTGCCACTGAGTTGCTTCTGAGTTTTCGACAGTTATTCTTCCTACAGGCTGTTCACGTCTCCGTAAGCACTCCACAGAGTAGTAGTGACGAAATCGAAAATTTAGACAGGTACAGAGCGTACAAGCGATCGGTCTTTCCGCGGAGCACTCGTGAATATAATGGGACCGGGAGGCACGTAACATTCTCATCCATAACGCGATGACATGATGTGCCTTAGTAAGCGCATAGAAAATTAAGCACGTCGAGTTTCTTGGAAGCAAGTTTCAGTCCTTTTCTCACTGGTTCGTGAATTCAGGAAGCCACAAAATGTGTTTCTCTTTGTACTTTCTCACCTTTCAACTTCCGTGTCATGAAGTAATGCACTTAATTGCGTAACAACGAACGCATAGTGTATCTGCGTAGAGATACAGGTGGAAATGTCCTCAACTGCTGCCACCACACCTGCAGGTGCGTGGTTGCTCAGCTGCAAGTAATGACAAGTGCCTCTTAGCACGTACAGCGGCTCCCTGTATCAACTGGACGTGTCACCAATAGATATGCATACTGATCTGAAGATGGCCTATCTATGACTGGAACCGGTTATCAGAACAATAAAAATATTTTGCCACCTAGAGTGATTGGTTTTCCTTTGTTTTGTTTTTTTTTTTTTTTTTTTTTGTTTTCGTTTCCTGCAAGATCGTTGTTGTTCCAGTTATTCCAAAAATTATTAACAGCTCAGGGATCAGCAATACCCATAGTTTGTAATCGAAATGTTGCATTATCTATTAAACATCTTTTTCAGCCTTTTATTATGGTACCACACTATGTGAGCAAAAGTATTCGGACACACCCAAAAACATACGTTTTTCATATTAGGTGCATTGTGCTGCCACCTACTGCCAGGTACTATGTATGAGCGACCTTAGTAGTCGTTAGACATCGTGAGAGATCGGAATGAGGCGATCCGCGGAACTCACGGACGTCGAACGTGGTCAGGTGATTGGGTGTCACTTGTGGCATACGTCTGTAGGCGAGGTTTTCACACTCCTAAACATCCCTAGGTCCACTGTTTCCTATGTGGTAGTGAAGTGGAAACGTGAAGGGACACGTACAGCACAAAAGCGTACAGGCCGACCTCGTCTGTTGACTGAGAGTTGAAGAGGGTCGTAGTGTGTAATAGACAGATCATCACACAGGATCCACTGCAAGTACTATGACAGTTAGGTGAGAGGTAAGGAAACTTGGATTTCATGGTCAAGCGGCTGCTAATAAGCCATAACGCCGGTAAATGCCAAACGACGCCTCGCTTGGTGTAAGGAGCGTAAACATTGGACGATTGAACTGTGGAAAAATGTTGTATGGTGTGATGAGTCACGGTACACAATATGGCGATCCGATGGTAGGGTGTGGGTATGGCGAACGCCCACTGAACGTCGTATGCGAGAGTGTGTAGTGCCAACAGTAAAATTCGTAGGTGGTGATGTTATGGTGTGACCGTGTTTTTCACGGAAGGCGCTTGTACCCCTTGTTGTTTTACGTGGCACTACCACAGCACAGACCTAAATTGATTTTCTAAGCACCTTCTTGCTTCCCACTGTTGAAGAGCAATTCGGGTATGGCGATTGCATCTTTCAACACGATCGAGCACCTGTTCAAATGCATGTCCTGTGGCGGAGTGGTTACACAACAATAACATCCCTGTAATGGAGTGGCCTGTACAGAATTCTGGTCTGAATCCTATAGAAAATCTTTAGGATGTTTTGGACCGAACGACATTGATAGCTCTCCTCAGTGTAGCACTCCGTGAAGGTTGGCTGTCATTCCCCAAGAATCTTCCCAGCACGATGTTCAACATATGCCTGCGAGAGTGGAAGCTGTCATCAACGCTAAGGGTGAGCCAACACTATATTGAATTCCAGCATTGACGATGGAAGGCGCCACTTACTTGTAAGTCATTTTCAGCCAGGTGTCCGAATACTTTTGGTCACATAGTGTACATCTGTGAGGTCTTACAATGTAAGCTTTCACGGCCGGTATTGTCTTCACTTAAAACTTACGGGCTGATAGGCCGTGGTCGAAGTATAAAACTCTCTCCTGACGTTTCGTCTCTGACTGCGGGAGACATCCTCGGAAGTAAAGCGGCGAACTGCGAAGAGAACTCGAGGAAGCGCTGATTATATAGGCAGTACAGAGGGCGCCACTGTTGATCACGTGGCGTCGGCTATGAGATTGTCTCTGGTAACGCCAACATTCTCGATTGAAAGTAATCATTATCATTTCGTCTATAATTGCAAATCTTCGTCCTTTCAAAGGATCTTCAACTTTGTAATTAAAAAACGTCCGCAGGGGCAGGTGTGGAGAGTACGGAGAATGAGGGAGCATAATGATTTCGTTTTTTATGTAATAGTCGCGCACCAACTGGGTGCAATATCGTGACACAAGAGCCATGAATTGCCTCCCCACATCTCAGGCCATTTCCTTCTTACATTTTCGCTCCTGTCGCACGAATTCATGATGAACTAATCCTACAAAGAAAATTATCATCATAGCTTTGACGTTTGACCTGACCTGACGAGCTTTTTGTGGTCTTGGGGATCATTTCCCAATCCACTGTGAAGATTGAACCTTGGATCCTAACATCATAACCGTAGACCCACGTATCATCACCAGTTATGATTCTCTTAAGGAACATCTCGTTCTCATTTCCGTGATCCAAAAGAAAGTTCTTCACATATTGCGAGGAGGTCTTTTTGGTCTTCACTCATGGGTCGCTGGACGAACTTGGCGGCAAAAGGAAGCATTTCAACATTCTGGGTCAGGATTCCACGACATGATCCAACTGAAATGTTACATTATTTTGCAGTTCTTGGACAGTCAGTCTTCGATTGGCCAGAACGATTTCGTTGACGTTTCGGACATGAGCGTCGTCGGTAGACATCAAAACGCGTCCCGAACGAGGGTTGGGTCGTGGTTTAAAAAAAAGAAAAAAATTGCTGTTTAGAAGTGCGCCACAGCGCGTTGTGTACAGCAGTCGCCCTCCGTGTTTCTGGCGGTGGCGCCGCTGTGGTAATCGCAGATTTGGTGTCTCCGTCGTGCGGGAAAGCGGAAAGGTTGCCTGTTCACGTGCATTTAAGGGGCGCTATCAGCTCGGCAGTTAGTCAGTCGGGGTGAGGCTAGGTCAGTCTCGCGTCACCAGTTGCTGGTCTGTCTCTCGTTCGCATTTCTGCGGCAGTTAGTGTCTGTCTGTCTGTCTGTCTGTCGTCGGAGTGCGAGTATGTCTGTCGTTTGGATGAAACCTTAAGCCAGGAAATGAGAGTCTTGCCACTCCGCCAGTAACAGAACTCAGCTAGTGGTCCCTCGGTCGGGCGTGAGTTCCTGGATCACAGCCTGCGCGTTACACCGCCAGTCTGCTCGAGTTGCTCTAGCAACGGTCATTGGCGACTGGATCGGTCGGATGGTCGGTCGTGCACTGAGACACGAGATGACTTGTCCACCATGAGCGTCGGCGCATGTGAGGTCCCCACGTGAGTCCAGTGGGTCACGCCGTATAGAAAGGGGTAGTGGCTTCGCGGTTGACACGAGAGCAACAGGAGTGAGACCACGACATCGGGCTGGCCGGGACGATCTACGACGCCATGAGACGTGAGATCGGCGCACCTTCCTACGTCCGTTGAAGCGGCTGGTAGCGGACGGTTCGGGAGGGCGTTGGGGGTGTTGCGCCAGGTCTTCGCCAGAAATCGCAGTTTATTAGAAGTTAAGTGATTGGAGACATGTTGTTTCATTTACTTGTTGAATTCTACTTGTTTTCTTTGTAGGGTCACCAGCCGCTTTGTTTTGGGGTCGTCCCACCATTTTTCTCCGTTTGCCCACTCGCGGGAAGGTGGTTATTTGTGAATTGGTTGTTCCTTTTACCCATGTGGGGTTTGGGAGGGTTAGAGCAATCTGCGGTTCGGGTTGTTCAGTAATCGCCCTGTCAATCTGCCATAGTTAATAGCTGCCTCTGTCATGTTTGTCGAATTCGGTGTCAATGGATTTATATAATTAAGGTGTAAAGGCCGAATTCCTGAAATATGTTTTTGTCTTGCCTATCATCTTGCGAGGCGGTATATGTGTAATGTAGAGCATGTTGTACATTTTATGTAAGTCTGAACTTCAAGGGTTTTATTTAAATAGTCATTTTTATTAAGTTGCCACCCTTCCACCGTAAGAGTCCTTTTAAAAACAAATTGCACTTTCGGTGGCAAATAATTTTTTAGTGTGGGTGTTTCTACCATTTCCATCCTTCTTACGGGGTACATAGTTATGTGTTTGAGTGAGTTGTTAAAAATTTTAGTTTAAAGTAATCTGGTGTGTTGCGGATTGCACCAGTGTAGTCTTTCAGAAGCTGTTGCGAGCGGTCGTGATTAAGGCCGTGTTGAAAGGGAGCGGCAAGCTTCTCAGCCCGAAGGCCCATACTGTCAATATTGTTCTTTCTGCCTCTAAATAAAATTTTAACTTAATATTTCGAGGGTGTTTTTCTGCTTATAAATTTTAAATCTGTTTTGAAAATTCTTTTATGAATAAAATTCCCATTTGTTAAAGGTAATTTCATTTTCATCAGTTACTCCCTGGCAACTACTTCCACGCTCACCTAGTGTGATTAAATGTGTTTATGTTCTTGATGAATCGCTAGCAAATAATGTAAATTCTTTAAGAAAAGATTTTGAAAGTAAATTCACGGTTTAAGGGTCATCTTTAACTTCCGTCCTAGCGTTTTTAAACCGTGCGAACCATTCCTAACACGGAGTAGGGCTTAAGCAGTCATCAGTGTAGCGTTCCTGCATCATTTGGTGTGTCTCGGTAGAGATTTTCTTGATTTTCAAGCAAAACTTTAATGCAAACGCGTTACTCCTCTAACTCTGTCACCTCGAAATTCGCAAGCTGTGCGACATAATGTTCTATTCAATACAGCACTGAACAATTATTAACAGACATGCAAAAACCAATCTGCCGGAAATTACACATTAAAAACAAGCGCGAGCAGGGGTGCCAACCGCATTTCGCTCCAACACACCTGAGCCGTGCTGCGGCTCTCGTTTGTGCCGTTGACAGGTTGGTGTCGTGTATTCGCATTGTGACATCTCGTTTTCTTAGTGCGTTCAATGACGCCACTATGCTTGCTCGCTTTCTCTGCCGTGAGTTGGAGTAGCGGCGTTTGTCGATAGCTAGTACTGTAGTACTATCTCTGGAGCGTGTGTCGGAGATCAGTGAGGTCCGAAAGCGCCAGTACTCGCCGAGGGAGCTGGCGATATATGCACTGCCCGATGGAAGGATGTGGTCGCGAGAGTGCACGACCCCACTGAGCTCCGGATTCAGCGAGTTTAAGTTGAATGGATCGTTATATACGGGTAGTGCAACTTTCACTTGTGTGTCCGTCGGCCCGTCCGTCGAAGTGACCTCATGCCACCAAGCTGTCAGCTGGCGTTTTTATACACTCCTGGAAATTGAAATAAGAACACAGTGAATTCATTGACCCAGGAAGGGGAAACTTTAGTGACACATTCCTGGGGTCAGATATATCACATGATCACACTGACAGAACCACAGGCACATAGACACAGGCAACAGAGCATGCACAATGTCGGCACTAGTACAGTGTATATCCACCTTTCGCAGCAATGCAGGCTGCTATTCTCCCATGGAGACTATCGTAGAGATGCTGTATGTAGTCCTGTGGAACGGCTTGCCATGCCATTTCCACCTGGCGACTCAGTTGGACCAGCGTTCGTGCTGGACGTGCAGGCCGCGTGAGACGACGCTTCATCCAGTCCCAAACATGCTCAATGGGGGACAGATCCGGAGATCTTGCTGGCCAGGGTAGTTGACTTACATCTTCTAGAGCGCGCTGGGTGGCACGGGATACATGCGGACGTGCATTGTCCTGTTGGAACAGCAAGTTCCCTTGCCGGTCTAGGAATGGTAGAACGATGGGTTCGATGACGGTTTGGATGTACCGTGCACTATTCAGTGTCCCCTCGACAATCACCAGAGGTGTACGGCCAGTGTGGGAGATCGCTCCCCACACCATGATGCCGGGTGTTGGCCCTGTGAGCCTCGGTCGTATGCAGTCCTGATTGTGGCGCCAAACACGCATACGACCATCATTGGCACCAAGGCAGAAGCGACTCTCATCGCTGAAGACGACACGTCTCCATTCGTCCCTCCATTCACGCCTGTCGCGACACCACTGGAGGCGGGCTGCACGATGTTGGGGCGTGAGCGGAAGACGGCCTAACGGTGTGCGGGACCGTAGCCCAGCTTCATGGAGACGGTTGCGAATGGTCCTCGCCGATACCCCAGGAGCAACAGTGTCCCTAATTTGCTGGGAAGTGGCGGTGCGGTCCCCTACGGCACTGCGTAGGATCCTATGGTCTTGGCGTGCATCCGTGCGTCGCTGCGGTCCGGTCCCAGGTCGACGGGCACGTGCACCTTCCGCCGACCGCTGGCGACAACATCGATGTACTGTGGAGACCTCACGCCCCACGTGTTGAGCAATTCGGCGGTACGTCCACCCGGCCTCCCGCATGCCCACTATACGCCCTCGCTCAAAGTCCGTCAACTGCACATACGGTTCACGTCCACGCTGTCGCGGCATGCTACCAGTGTTAAAGACTGCGATGGAGCTCCGTATGCCAAGGCAAACTGGCTGACACTGACGGCGGCGGTGCACAAATGCTTCGCAGTTAGCGCCATTCGACGGCCAACACCGCGGTTCCTGGTGTGTCCGCTGTGCCGTGCGTGTGATCAATGCTTGTACAGCCCTCTCGCAGTGTCTGGAGCAAGTATGGTGGGTCTGACACACCAGTGTCAATGTGTTCTTTTTTCCATTTCCAGGAGTGTACTATGACGTTTCCCTGGCATGCCTTGATTGGCAACGACCGATGGTTGGTCGTTCGGTCGGTCGTCTTGGTGGACGATGTGTATCTGGTCTTGACCGTTTCTGTGTTCTTAGCAGTGACTCTTTTAACATTGTTTGTTTGTGGAATTGTCTTTTGCGGTTCCATGTGCATGTAGTCAGATTCAGAATAGGCAGTTTGGTCTTAATTCTGTCTGCGTACTAGGATTGGTGGAGCCAACTTGTGGAATTAACTGCTTGTCATTGAAGATTTTAACTGTTATTCTATCGTGGTATTGGTTATTGCATCTTAGGTGGATTTTGCGAGTGTACTGGTCGGCGTTTAAGCTGTCCGTAGTTTGAGTTACCGTCCTGTTTGGTGAGCATAACTCTTGGCTGCCTGACTCACCGCTTAAGCAGCTGTAGGGACTTTTCTCACGTCGGTCCTTGGAGGATCACTCCCTTCTTGTTTTGGTCTGATTGAGTCAAATGTTTAAAAATAATTTTTTGTTTAAATTATTCCTACTGCTTGTAGCCTTCAGAAGACAAATTATTCGAATTCTTCTTAATAAGGCCTTCAGCTGCCAGTGTAGCTTGTGTTACAGTCAATTTTTTAAAAATTATTGTTTTAAAAAATTATTTCCTTAAATAAAGTGTACGTGTGTACTGTGCAACCAACGGTAACTGATTAGGCCCCGTCCACACCTTATCCTGCGGTCCCTAAGTCCCACGTCTCAACACCATTGGAGCCAAATTACGAATGTTCCGGAATTTTTCGAACAGACATCGTACTCGACAATGTCTTCATAATCATTGCATTTTGTCCTTGGTCTTCCTTTGTTTCTCTTTTCCTATCGGCCGATAATACTAAAATATATTTGGTGCTCTATCCTTCTTTACCCTAGATACTGGTTCTTTCCAGTTACGTTGAAAATTGGCTATTGTCGATTCATTGTTTTCTTCTGTCTCTGTAGCTGCTAGATCCGTTATTGAACGAAGCTTCATACTTTATTCTTACTGCGGAATCGGTTTCGAAATATAAAGAATTTAATTTCCACTTGTATCAGGGACACCTCTGTCGAAAGATTTGTATAATTTTGTCGTCTTTGTTTGTCATCTGTGTCTACTCTACAAAGAGGCCCACGCGTAATGCGGCATACTGGGGACTCTAGTTGCTTATAATGTCCAAACAAAATTACTTAGAAATTGATATATTCTGTCACGCCAAACGTACATATTAAATTGATTACAGTTATGCGTCGAATTAATCCCGACAAATTGCGCGTAATTAATTGGATGCAGAATCAATCGGTGTTGAAACGCTACCATGTAAATAGCTAATTATAATTAGATGCGTTACCTGGTCAGACGAATATAAAGTAATATCAACAGCAGCAGAAAGCGGTATAACAGGAGTAGGACTCGTTATGGAGGTAGGACAGATAGTTACTGTGGACAGTGAAGCTGAAAATGAAGAGACACAGAGAGTATATGAGGATACTGAATGGGTAATTCAGTTCGAAAGGGGAGATGAAAATTTAATAGTCATGGGGGACTGGAATACGGTTGCAAGGAAATAAACAGAAGAAAGGATTATGGAAGAATATGAGTAATGAGGTAAGGATGAAAGACCAGTTGAGTTTTTCAATAAACGTCAGATGGCAGTAGCCATTACTCTGTCCAAGAATCACAAGAGTAGTACGTATACTTGTAAAAGGCCGGGAGATGCAGGGATATTTCAGTTAGATTACATTATGGTCACGCAGAGAGTCCTAAATCAGATACTCAACTGTAAGGCGTACCCAGCAGCAGACATTGACTCAGATGTAAATTTGATAATCATAAACAATAAGCAAAGTGTACAAGACTAGTCACGAAGAATCAATGCCCAAACAAATGGGATATGGAAGGAATGAAGTAATACACTTAAAGTTGGCTGAAGCTGTAGATATTGCGATAGAGAATAACGCAGTAGGCAGTTCAGTTCAAGAAGGATGGACATCTCAAAAACGGGCAATCACGTAAGTTGGAGAGAAAAACCAGGGTCCAAGGAATGTAGCTGCGAAGAAACCATAGTTAGCAGAAGAAATATTTAGTTGATCGACGAAACAAAGAAGTACAAAAATATTCAGGGAAATTCAGGAATTTAGAAATACAACTCACAATAGGAAGTGCAGAGAAGTTACAGCTACGTGGCTACTTGAAAAAAGTGAAGAAATGTAGAAGGAATTGATGGTCGGAAGGACGGCCTCAGCACATAGAAAAATCAAAACAACATCCGATAAAATGAAAAACAAGGTCACAACATTACGGGTTCAATGCTATTTGCACTGTTAGGTGCAAAGGAGAGAGCGGATAGGTGGAAAGCGTCCGCCGAAGCCTTCTAAAATAGGAGGATTTATGTGATGACGTTATAGAAAAAGAAACAGGAGTGGACATGGAAGAAATAGGGGATCCAGTATTAGAACCAGAATTTAGTAGTTTTTGAGCAATTAAAATCAAAAGAGGCAGAATGGATAGATAACATTCCATAGGAATTTGTAAAATAATTGCGAGGAAGTGGCAACAAAACGATTATTCACGTTGATGTGTAGTATGTGTGAGAATTCCGATATACAATCAGACTTTTGGAATAACATCATCCACACAGTATCCATGAATGGTTCAAATGGCTCTGAGCACTATGGGACTCAACATCTGTGGTCATAAGTCCCCTAGAACTTAGAACTACTTAAACCTAACTAACCTAAGGACATCACACACATCCATGCCCGAGGCAGGATTCGAACCTGCGACCGCAGCAGTCGCGCGGTTCCTGACTGAGCGCCTAGAACCGTTAGACCACCGCGGCCGGCTATCCATGAATGTAAGAGCCGACAAGTCTGAGAACTTTAGCACAGTCAGCTCATGCATCGAAGTTTCTGACAAGAATGGTATATAAAATAATGAAAAAGAAAATTGAGGATATGTAAGATGACGATCAGTTACGCCTTAGGACAGCTAAAGGCACGAGAGAGGCGGTTCGGACGTTGAGGTTGGTAATGGAAGCAAGTCTGAAGAATCGTACATGGGATTTGTCTGTTGGTGACAAGTGATCAAAATCCTGTGAAAAACAGGGGTACTCTATGGAGAAAGATGAGTAATAGACAATATATACAAGATCAATAAGAGTGGAAGACAAAAAACCAAGTGCACGGATTAAAAAGCTGTAAGACAGGTAGACAGGTGTGTGGTCTTACGCTCCTGCTGTTCGATCTATAATTCGAAGAAGCAATGGGGGAAATAAAAGAAAGGTTCAAGAGTAGAATTAAAATCCAAGGTGAAAGGATATCAACGGTAAGGTTAGGTGACGATATTATTATTCTCAGTGAAAGTGATGAACAATTGTAGGATCTGTTGAATTATTGAGAAGTAGCAGAAATGAGAACAGCGAGAAACATGACATCACAACTGGTGATCATGAAGTAGATGAAGGAATTCTGCTACCTAGACAACAGAATAACCAATGACGGACGGAGCAAGGAGAACATAGAAAGCGGAGTAACACTGGCAAAAAGGACATTCCTGGCTCAGAGAAGTCTCCCAATATCAAACGTAGGCCTTAATTTGAGGAAGAAATTTTTGAGAATGTACGTTTGGAGCACAGTGTTGTGTGGTAGTGAAATATGGACTGTGGAAAAACGGGAAGAGAGAACAATCGAAGCATTTGATATGTGGTGCTACAGAGGAATGTCGACAATTAGGTGGACTGGTAAGGTAAGGAATAAGGAGGTTCTACGCAGAATCCGCAAGTAAAGGGATATACAGGGTGTTACAAAAAGATATGGCCAAACTTTCAGGAAACATTCCTCACACACAAATAAAGAAAAGATGTTACTTGGACATGTGTCCAGAAACGCTTAATTTCCATGTTAGAGCTCATTTTAGTTTCTTCCACCTACGCCCAATGGAGCACGTTATAATGATTGCATACGGGATACTATACCTGTGCTGCTAGAACATGTGCCTTTACAAGTACGACACAACATGTGGTTCATGCACGATGGAGCTCCTGCACATTTCAGTCGAAGTGTTTATACGCTTCTCAACAACAGTTTTGGTGACCGATGGATTGGTAGAGGCGGACCAATTCCATGGCCTCCGCGCTCTCCTGACCTCAACCCTTTTGACTTTCATTTATGGGGGCATTTGAAAGCTGTTGTCTACGCAGCCCTGGTACCAAATGTAGAGACTATTCGTGCTCGTATTGTGGACGGCTGTGATACAATACGCCATTCTCCAGGGCTGCATCAGCGCATCAGGTATTCCATGCGACGGAGGGTGGATGCATGTATCCTCGCTAACGGAGGAGATTTTGAACATTTTATTTAACAAAGTGTTTGAAGTCACGCTGGTACGTTCTGTTGCTGTGTTTTTCCATTCCGTGATTAATGTGATCTGAAGAGAAGTAATAAAATGAGCTCTAACATGGAAAGTAAGAGTTTTGCGACACATGTCCACATAACATATTTTCTTTCTTTGTGTGTGAGGAATATTTCCTGAAAGTTTGGCCGTACCTTTTTGTAACATCCTGTTTGGAAAACACTGACAAGAAGAGAGGGCAGGATGATAGAAAATCTGTTAAGACATCAGGGAATAACTTCCTTAGTATTAGAGAAAGCTGGCAAAGGTAAAAGCTGTTGACTGAGTTTTGTATGTGCGCGTCCAGCTGACCACAGAGAGAATTTTCAGAGGAATAACTCAAAAACGAAAATTTAACACGGTCTTGATTTCATTTGGCAATATAAGATCTTATTCATTGTAAGCAATGTCTGTTGACGGTGCTGTAGCAATAAAATCCTAGTGTACCCAATCGCACTTAACGCTAGTTCCGCAAATATAAAAATAATAACAAATGATCCGATTTTTTTTTTACTATCAGTCTCACGACATCGTTGTGCAGTCATTCGACCTTGGCACTATATTCAGCAGAATGTCCCACAGTACCTAGGAAAAGTCTGAACGAGAAGTTAGAAGCCAAAGAAAGAAAGCTCTTCTGGAATTCCTTAGGCTGAACAAGGGAGAATAATGCCAAAATACCAAAAAGAGTGCTTACTGTCAAAGCGAAACATTAATGACCCCGAATATACTAGCCAGGCACATTTTTGTCTATTTTCTGCGTAAAAAAGGTATTGACGAGGGTGTGCTGGTTCACATATGTTGAACTGGATTCAAGAAGTGGGGACCACGAATGAAGACATCCAGGACTGTTTTTTATTCAAGAAGGACCACACAAAACGAATGAGTGAGTACTGGATGCAATTTAAATATGAAAGACATGGTTGAAATAATGTAGTTTACATGCAGTTTGCCGAAAAAAAAAGAAAAAGGCATCTACCGTGTTATAGCATTACTGCACAGTAATTTTATAATGACTCAAATTTAATTTCTGTACTGACAGGTATTCATTGATCGTCATCTTGTTAAAAACAGTCACTCAAACCGTTCTTCGTGCCTGTTTCTATTGGAACATGTTGTTATTGTTGTTGTTGTTGTTGTGGGCTTCGGTTCCATGACTTGTTTGATCCAGCTCTGTATACTAGTGTATCTTGTACAAGCCTCTTCATCACTACAGAACCAATTCTTTTCAATCTACTTACTGTATTCAAATTTGGTTCCCGCTTACTATTTTTATCCTCCACATTTCTCTGTAACACAGAACTGACGATATCTTGCTACCTCAGGGTTTATCCTCCACATTTCTCTATAATACAAAATTGACAATGCCTTGTTACCTCAGGGTTTCTTGTAACAATCTATTCCTTTTTTAGCCAAGTTATCCAATAAAATACCTCAATTCGATGAAGTACCTCTTTATGCAATCTATCCACCTCGTCTTCAGCAATATCCTATTGCACCACATTTCAAAACCCATAGTTCTAGAACGCACGCTGTATTTGCGTAATTGCTGATACAGTATTGGTTTTTGCAGTGTCGGTCGCCATCCGGTTGGCCGCACTTTAAAATACTGGCGCCGCCAGTGACGCCGCCGCGTTATGCATTGCCGCCACTGCGATACGAGGGCGCTGCCACGAACGTTCACACCAATGCCAAAGATAGGCAAGCATCATCCCTTCGGAGATCCAGCTGCGGGTCTATTTAAGTTAAAACATCGTTGCAACGAGCCGTATTTTGTGTTTGCCATTTCGTAACATTTACAGCTTTCAAAGAAGTCTGGGCTCAGCATCTACGAAGTGTGGTGGAGGGCATTTTACGTGCCACTGTCACTACCTCCATTTCCTGTTCCAGTCGCGTATGGTTCGCGGGAAGAACGACTGCCGGAATGCCTCCGTGCGCGCTCGAATCTCTAATATTACATTCGTGATCTCCTCGTTAGGTGTAAGTAGGGGGAAGCAATATATTCGAAGGGGGAAGCAATATATTCGATACTTCTTCCAGAAACGCACCCTCTCGGAACCTGAACAAACTACACCGCGATGCAGCGCCTCTCTTGCAGAGTCTGCCACTTGAGTTTGCTAAACATCTCCGTAGCGCTATCGCGCTTACCAAATAACCCTGTGACGAAACGCGCCGCTCTTCTTTGGACCTTCTGTATTTCCTCTGTCAACCCAATCTGGTACTGATCCCACACTGATGATCAATACTCAAGTATAGGTCGAACGAGTGTTTTGTAAGCCACCTCCTTTGTTGATGGACTACATTTTCTAAGGACTCTCCCAATGAATCTCATCCTGGCACACGCCTTACCAACAATTATACTCATGGAAATTGAAATAAGAACACCGTGAATTCATTGTCCCAGGAAGGAGAAACTTTATTGACACATTCCTGGGGTCAGATACATCACATGATCACACTGACAGAACCACAGGCACATAGACACAGGCAACAGAGCATGCACAATGTCGGCACTAGTACAGTGTATATCCACCTTTCGCAGCAATGCAGGCTGCTATTCTCCCATGGAGACGATCGTAGAGATGCTGGATGTAGTCCTGTGGAACGGCTTGCCATGCCATTTCCACCTGGCGCCTCAGTTGGACCAGCGTTCGTGCTGGACGTGCAGACCGCGTGAGACGACGCTTCATCCAGTCCCAAACATGCTCAATGGGTGACAGATCCGGAGATCTTGCTGGCCAGGGTAGTTGACTTACACCTTCTAGAGCACGTTGCGTGGCACGGGATACATGCGGACGTGCATTGTCCTGTTGGAAAAGCAAGTTCCCTTGCCGGTCTAGGAATGGCAGAACGATGGGTTCGATGACGGTTTGGATGTACCGTGCACTATTCAGTGTCCCCTCGACGATCACCAGAGGTGTACGGCCAGTGTAAGAGATCGCTCCCCACACCATGATGCCGGGTGTTGGCCCTGTGTGCCTCGGTCGTATGCAGTCCTGATTGTGGCGCTCACCTGCACGGCGCCAAACACGCATACGACCATCATTGGCACCAAGGCAAAAGCGACTCTCATCGCTGAAGACGACACGTCTCCATTCGTCCCTCCATTCACGCCTGCCGCGACAGCACTGGAGGCGGGCTGCACGATGTTGGGGCGTGAGCGGATGACGGCCTAACGGTGTGCTGTACCGTAGCCCAGCTTCATGGAGACGGTTGCGAATGGTCCTCGCCGATACCCCAGGAGCAACAGTGTCCCTAATTTGCTGGGAAGTGGCGGTGCGGTCCCCTACGGCACTGCGTACGATCCTACGGTCTTGGCGTGCATCCGTGCGTCGCTGCGGTCCTGTCCCAGGTCGACGGGCACGTGCACCTTCCGCCGACCACTGGCGACAACATCGATGTATTGTGGAGACCCCACGCCCCACGTGTTGAGCAATTCGGCGGTACGTCCACCCGGCCTCCCGCATGCCCACTATACGCCCTCGCTCAAAGTCCGTCAACTGCACATACGGTTCACGTCCACGCTGTCGCGGCATGCTACCAGTGTTAAAGACTGCGATGGAGCTCCGTATGCCACGGCAAAGTGGCTGACACTGACGGCGGCGGTGCACAAATGCTGCGCAGCTAGCGCCATTCGACGGCCAACACCGCGGTTCCTGGTGTGTCCGCTGTGCCGTGCGTGTGATCATTGCTTGTACAGCCCTCTCGCAGTGTCCGGAGCAAGTATGGTGGGTCTGACACACCGGTGTCAATGTGTTCTTTTTTCCATTTCCAGGAGTGTAGTTCATACACAATTTGCAGGAAACCAAAGTTCTAGAGCCAGACAAAATCACATAAGGGCCGATGTAGTGGCAAACATACATCGTGAGAAAACCACATTACATAAAGGGTAGTGAGTTTAAGCATAGAAGGTGCATCATAGCTTCCTGAGGAAATAGACCACTACGGTTACCAGCATTAATGTTAAACCGTAAACGGTACAGGTGTAAAGCCTTCGAAAAATTGTCTACAAGCAAGGTTCACCTGGTCGTTCAGTATATTACCGTCCTTGAGCTCTAGATATTTGAAAATTTGTAACTCTACCCACAGATCTATGCTACGGCCTTTGACTTCTCTGTGTAGGATAACAGTGCCTTCTAAATGTTTAGGCGTATGACCGGTTACAAGAGGTGTTCAGCAAAAGTAGAGCTGTGTACATTCGCTCCTTTTTTACCTAACAGGTGTTCCTTATATCTTGTTTTATTATATTAATTACTTCTCAGTGTTGAGATTTTGTCCATCAGCATACCTATTTATTAATGATGCAGTTCGTATGACGACACTCTAGTGTCACCAGCAATCCGCGCTAAAAGCAGAGAATTTTTTGAAATATTTTCAGTCAAATAGTCTGCACGAAATTCGCTCGCCACTCCGAATCAAACGCTGAAATGTTAAATGGATGAAGTCAGAACAAAAATAATGGAAACGGACAAACGTTCCGAGAAAGGATGGGAACGAGTAGGAGCAATTTCCGTGGGAGCCGCCAACTGATAATATTTACCGACTTATTGATTTATTCATCGGCCGCGTGTGTTATGTAAAGCGTGTAGGCGGCGATCGTATCGGCGACTTCTGCTGAATAATGGAAGACGGACGAGATTCGGACGTCCCGGCAGGACCGCCGCATCCACGATGCGCGCTGGCGCTGCCGACGGCGCATACCCAGGCGAGTTACGGCCGCCGATGAATATGGATAACCAGATCGTCTCCCAGGGGGCCTAAGTGCAGTCATTTATCGGCAAATGTCATCGACGGGAAGTCCGGAATGACTGGAAATTCCTGCTGGCTGAGTGGATAGGGAAAGTCTGTCACCGGCCACGCCCTCGTGCTGCCTCCTGCGAGAGCCCAGAAACACAGATAGGTAATCTAAACAGCGAACTTCGCCGCAGTAGAATTCACACTGAGACGTTTTCGTGACATCTCTAACGTGATAGCAAGTCAGCTGTTGTAGGATATACGGATGAATGCTGGAATACCCATCTCATTGACATACACCAAGTGTGTCTCCAAGTAAATTGTTCGTCGTTCATGGATGATTTTGCCGAACTATCCGAAATTCTGGAAGAAATGGAAACACAAGCAAATCTCTTGGAACAGATAGCCAGTAGAGCACGTTTAATAATCTTGCAAGAAAAAAATAAATTTTTTTCCAACATAAAAAAATATGTGAGAAGTTTTAGTAACAGGCATCGACGAAATAGACAGGGAAGAAATCTGGGAGATTCGTTTAAAAAGACCTGTCATAGATGAAATAATACACACAATACAGAGAGCATACTGAATGTTTACAATAATTTCCAGAAAATCAAAAACTACGAATTTCAATACGCTACTAAAACCATGGTGCTTCTAAGATATAGTTGCGCTCTACCAAAACTACGGTTTTCTCCAAGTAGATCCTTCGTCGTTCAGGGATGATTTTGCCGAACTATCTGAAATTCTGGAAAAAATTGAAATACAAGTAAATCTCTTGAAACAGATAGCCGGTAGAGCAGGTTTAATAATCTTCGCAAGAAAAAAATCAATTTTTTCCCAACACATAAAATATCTCAAGAGTTTTAGTAACAGGTGTCAGCAAAACAGAAACAGATGAAACGTTCAAATACCTGGGAGAGTGGTTTAAAAAGATCTACATAGACGAAATGGTACACATAATACAAAGAGCACACTGAGTGTTTCAAATAATTCCAGAAATGCAAAAGGAACGCATTTCAATACACTAGTAAAACCATGATGCTTCTAAGGTACTCTTGCGCGCTACCAAAACTACGGTTTTCGTACAGTACAGTACATAAATGACGTAGTAAATAGCAGGGTTACAGGTAGCGTTGGTTGCATTAGCGGGAGGGAAACAAAAAATTAATGAGCAAGAGAGAAACTGGAAACCGACGCCATCTCCTTGTTTGTTGTGTATTCGTTTCTTGATTTGTTTTGTACAATATTAGAACCGCACATCGTTCAGTGCTAATCTATTGTGTATTTTATGTCTTTACATAGTATAAATTGAATTTTATAAGTGACAAAAATTAGTTGAGCGCGCAGCTTCTGTGCTTTTATGAGACCAATGCAATTACTTTCGATGCAAGTATATATATATATATATATATATACTATTATTATTGAACTGCTGTTTAGGGCGCCATATAATGAATTTGTACTGTCTTTTTTTTTTAACACAAATTCCTTCTGTTTGGAGTTACAGATGGATAACTCTCGCATAAAACAGCAATCAAACATTGACAACTTCAGTTTTGCTGTAAATACTGTTTGTTGTTAAATAACAGACAGGAGAATAATTGTGTTGATAAAAATGTTTCTTAGTTTACGCGTTTCTTTATATATCCTCACTCAGTTTCTAGACGGTTCACCGCCTCCGGTTTCTAGGGGAAACTAGCGAGACTCTTATCGCACACGCTGGCAAAGCGATAGAAGTGAGGTAACGCTCGACAGGTACACGAGGTGTGACAATAAAGTAATGAGACTGATGTCAAAAAAAAAAAAAAGTTGCTTATCTTTTAGTCAAGTTTAGTGTTCTCTCCTTCAGAGTAGTTCCCTTCTGATTGCACACACTCTTTCCAGCGCTTCTGCCATTGATGGTAACATTTCTGGTTCAAAATGGTTCAAATGGCTCTGAGCACTATGGGACTTAACATCTGAGGTCATCAGTGCCCTAGAACTTAGAACTACTTAAATCTAACTAACCTAAGGACATCACACACATCCATGCCCGAGGCAGGACTCGAACCTGCGACTGTAGCAGTCAGGCACTTCCTGACTGAAGGGCCAAGAACCACTCGGCCACCGCGGATGGCCACATTTCTGGAACTCATCTTCTGTAATATCCTCCAAGACCCTCGTCACAGCTTTTTGGACATCTTGTGTTGTTTGAAAATGGTGTCCCTTGACCGCCGTTTTGACTCTTGGAAATAGAAAAAAGTCGCACGGAGTGGTATCTAGTGAATAAGGTGGCTGTAGTAGTACTGAAATTTGTTTTTAGGTTAAAAATTGCTGTACTGGCAGAGCAGTATGAGATGGCGCATTATCGTGATGCCAAATCAAATTATCAGCGATGTTGGCACGGACACGAAGAACTCTTTTACGAAGTCTTTCTAAAATTTCTCTGTAGTAATATTGCTTAACTGTTTATGATTGTTCGAATTCACGCACCCTGGCCAAGTTGACATCCGTCCATGAGGTTTATGGCTCGTCCACAGCGGTCTTCATCTTCAGTATTCGTTCTGCCTTTACTGAACATTTAATGTCAACAAAAAACTTGAGCTCTTGGCATAATCTCCTCTCCAAAAGCCTTCTGAAGCTTACCGTAAGTTATCGTCGCGTTTTCACCCAATTTAACGCAAAAAGAAATGGCATACCGTTGCGCAATATTATGCGGTTTCATTTCCGTGACAAGAGACACAAACACGTGTTAACTCACTACAGCACAGCTCACGACAGAGCCGTTGCACTGATGTGCGGCTTGGACTAGAAGCAGAGTATAGACAAGGTCAAAGATACTGTGCCTACGCAAGTCTGCAGGGTTGCCACATCTTGCAAAGAAAATCGGCTTATTACTTTATTGTGGCAACTAGTACAACACATGTAACGTCCAGATAATGCGGTTACAATCTTAACTGCTAACACTGCTAGGAAAAATACCGTAGTCAACGCTCACTAATGACGGTCTACAGTACCCTACTATATTTTGACAACTCTTTGAGAGAATTTATAGGTCCAAAGAGAAGCACAGAAACTCGGAAATTAAGAAAATTGTTTACGAGCTTCCGGCATGATGGAGCAGCTGTGGGTCAGCAACTTTTGTTAATCATCACAACGGAAAACCAGTCGAAAGTCGCAAATTTTACTTTTTTTTATTCACTCGATGACCACTTTCGGGACGAGACCCATTCTCAGATCATCGTAACATAGTCGAAAATGGTATTTACGAAGATGTGAAAACAACGTCATAAATGTGCAACGAACAGTTACTGCCCACACAGATCCCCATTTGACTGGCCGGCCATCCGAGAGCTAGTAACCCCCTAGAATTTTCTGCCATCCTACAGTATTGGGCAACGTCCACCAGCAGTCGGACTAGAGCATTACTGTCCCGTGACTGCTGTTAATACCACCGCAGTGGTGCCGCACTGGGAGGCATAAACTGCTGCTAAATGGTTGTTGCATTCTGCTTCAGCAATGAATGATGGTTCTGCATTGCCTCAGATGACCTCATCGGCTCGTACTGCGGCGAGCTGGGAAGACGTGGCAGCTTACCATTGTTTTGGAGAGGTATAACGGTGTCACTCCTGGTCTCATGGCGTGGGGACCCATTGGGGGTGACTTCAGCCACCGCTGGCAGTGATTGACAGTACTCTGACAGCATAATGGTACGTCACGGAGATCCTGCGTCCTCATCTACTGCCTCTATGGAAATGTGGCGTGGGACAATCTTCGCCCACACGTGCCTTTATGAACGGTCTGTCTGGTGCCTGAGGCTGCGGCCAGCAAGATGCCCTGTCAGCTGCAGAGAATTCTTCCAGGTCGTATGGCTGTGGTCCATGGAACTCTTCTATCCCTGACGGTTCGTCCAAAGCTACGTTGGACATCTTCGGAGGTGCCGACTGTCAGCTGGCAAGACTCAGCATAACCAGGAACATCTCCGAAGATGTCCAACGTAGCTTTGGACGAAACGTCAGGGACAGAAGAGTTCCATGGACCACAGTCATACAATCCGGAAGAATTCTCGGCAGCTGAAACATCCGGTCGTGAAAGCCTTCGTTCTATGCCCAGATCTGTCCCAGATAGAACGTGTGTGGGACTAGCTCGGCTGTCAACTTCGCCCCAGTGACATCAAGGACGAGTTACAGCACTCGGGTGCCATCTTGCCTCAGGAGAGAATACAGCGGCTTTATGACACCCTTCCCAACCGAATCAATGTCTGCATGCAGTTCAGATGCGGTGCAGCTCATTATAGTAAGTAGGCTCATACTGTCTACTTCTCTGTATATTTGACCCGATTTTGTAACGTCACACATCCCCTCAATTTCGTTTTCTCCTCCCTTTCTGAGTGTTCCACATTTTTTGTCAGTAAACTCTGTAGTATACTTAGTTAATGGAGACATCCTTTAGTGGTATACTTGCTCCGAAGTATTGTCGTTATAAGCGTAATATTCTTGTTGTTTTTCTGGGTGATAGTATGCATATGATAGAGCAAGGCTTTTGTCGCATAGAGCAATGGCGGCGGAAGACGTCTGGTATAACAAGTCACCTTCGTTCTTCCAACGTCCTTGTCAAAGAGGAGAGGCGCTAGCTGTCCATTGGAGTGGGAAACTGACCCTAAAAGGTGGAAGAATCAGCGATTATCAATGCCATGAGGCCTCAGACGGATAATGTGTATCCTGACACGTTTCATAGCCTTAAAGGGGAATAAAAAATGTAAAATAGCATTCCAAATTAATAAAGAAAGAGAAAAGCGCAATTAGATGGCGGTCGCGCGAGTACTGTCGCCCGCAATACGGACGGCGCAGCGCGATGAAACTGCAACGCTCCGTGCCGAGTGCGGCGTGAAGCGGCTAGTATGAATAAAAAAATAAAACACGGACCACCATCAATAATTTGAACGGAGCGGGGTCTGTGTCCGACTGATGTAGGTCGCACAACGACGTCACTGTTAGTGGGCGGCGGGCCGAATCATTCTTTGCGTCATTCGCGTGAAAACTGAGGAAGCATGCAAATGAAATGATCGGCGCACCGATCTCAGGGACGTGGAACGATACTCGCAGTTTGAAATTAATGACTAAACACGAGAAGTGTTCGGTCATATACCTCCACTAACAATGGGTCGTCTGCGCCTCTTTTTCAGCCGTGATCGTCTGAAAAACATAAATCATAAAATATTAAGAACGAAGTGACGTGAACGGTTGAAATTCAGAAAATAAAATCATAGTAAAGTTAACTTTGACTATATTATAAGCACTTAAGGTACATTTTAGCATAGATTCATACAGAAAGTCATTCAAGACAATGAGTCGGTACCTAATCAGAGCGGGAACAGAACAGGACAAAAAGCAGCGGACGCTAGACAAAGAATTAGACATAAAAATAGCAATTTGTCCATTTTATTTGACATAGAAATGACTAACGAAATTAAACAGAGGTCGTACGTCAGCAGATACATCGTTAAGTACACACAGATGAAACTATAAGACAGGATGTAATATGGAATCTCTAACTCCGTAAATGTAGGAAATAATTTTAAAAGCAAAATAAATACTACTAATTAAAAAGTAATACTACAATTCACATTACGTGTGACTTGTAATTGTAAAACGTTATGATTATCTTTCCATCGACAGAAGAGTCCAGATTAATCACCCATTCGGCTCTCCTGGAGGGCACTGCTAAGGGGGAGGTGAACATGAGAAAACGACGGGGTAACAGTGGACGAGTCGAAAAGTCCAAAGCCAGAAGTTTCAACGTAGTAGGGAAGCTACAAAACCTGAAGAGGAAAGTGATAAGGCTCAATTTACATCGGAAATGGAGAAGAGACGTGGATTTATAGTCCGACGAATACAGGGTAATATCAATAGCACCAGAAAATGATAACACAGGAGTAGGATGCGTTGTAAATAGGAACGAACGGCACAGAGCAAACTTCTGTGAACATTTCAGCGATAGGATTCTTCACATTCGACAGAAAAACAACATCGACAACGATATTTCAGGTTACGTCCCGATAGAGTTATAGAGGGAGAAGTGTCTGAGGATACTGAAAGGGTAATTTAGAATGTGAAGGGAGACGAAGATCTAGTAACAACAGGGGATTAGAGCGCGGTTGTAGGGTAAGGAACAGAAGATATGGTTACGAGAGAATGTAGGCTTGGCCAGGGGAATGAGAGAGGAGTAGTATTAATTGAGTTCTGCAATAAATTTCAGACGGTAATATCAAATACTCTGTTCAACAATCACAAGAGCCAGAGATATGCTTGCAAAAGACACGGATACATGAGAAGATTCCAGCTGGATTACATCGTGGTCACATAAATATTCCAAAACCAGATACTGGACTGAATGGCATATTCAGGAGCAGATACAGGCTCAAAAAATAATTTAATAATGATAAAGAGTGGACTGAAGTGTAAGAGAATCGTACCGAAAAATCAGTGTCGAAGGAAGTGAAATATCAGGTACTGAGGAAGGATAAGAGCGTCTCAAGTTCGCTAATACTGCGACAAGGAATAACACAGTTGGCAGTTCAGTTGAAGAAGAGTGCCCTTCCTAAAAAAGATAGTCAGAGATCTTACACCTTCGAACTTAGGTACAACGAAAGGAACTGAAAAGACACCTTGGGTAACAGAAGAAATACTTAAACTGATCAACGAAGGAAGGAAGTACAGATGTATTCAAAAATACAAGAAAACAGCGGTAGAAATCCCTTAAGAATGAAATAAGTGGAAGTTCATGGGAGACATGGCGAACTGGCTGCAAGAAACATGTGGAGAAATCTAAAAGTAAATAATAGTCAGAAGGAATGATTCAACAAGTCCAAAAGTCAGAACAACATTCGCTGAAATTAAAAGCAAAAGTGGTGCCATTAAGAGTGCAATGCTAATTCCACCGTTAATACAGAGAGCAGACAGGTGGAAACACTATATGGAACAACGTTAAAAAGAGCTCTAGAAGTCTTGAAGTAAAATAATTCAAAAAGATACATAACATTCTAAAGGAATTTCTAAAATCATTGGGGGAAGTGGCAAACAAACGACTATTCAAGTCGGCGTATAGAATCTGTGAAACTGGCAACATACCATTTTACTTTCTGAATAACATCATTCACACAGTTCCGAAGATTAGAAGAGGCGACATGTGCGATAATTATCGCACAATCAGCTTAACATCTCATGCATCGAAGTTGCTGACAAGAAAATATACAGAAGCATGGAAAATAAAATTGAGGAAGTACTAGATGACGATCAGTTTGACTTTAGAAAAGGTAAAGGGACGAGAGAGGCAATTCCGAAAACGCGGTTGATAATGCAAGCAAGACTAAAGAAAAATCAAAACACGTTCATAGGATTTGTCGACGTGGAAAAAGCATTCGACAATATAAAATGGTGCAAGATACTCGAAACTGAGAAAAATAGGGTTAAGCTACAGGGAGAGACTCATTATATACAATATGGCGAGAACTAAGAGACGACAATAAGAGTGGAAGACCAAAAACGAAGTGCTCGAATTAAAAAGGGTGTAAGAAAGGGATGCAGTCTTTCGCCTCTACTGTTCAACCTATGCATAGAACAAGGAATGAAGGAAATAAAAGAAAGTTTCAAGTTGTGGTTAAAATTAAACGTGAAATAATATCATGATAAGATTTGCTGATGACATTGTTACCCTTACTGAAACTGAAGAACAATTACAGAATTTGTTGAATGAAATGACAGTCTAAGGGTATGTACACTAAAGAGCCAAAGAAAATGGTACACCTACCTAATATCGTGTAGAACCCCCGCGAGCACCCAGAAGTGACGCAACACGACGTCGCATGGATCGACTAATCTCTGAAGTACTGCTGGAGGAAACTGACACCATGAATCTTTCAGGGCTATCCATAAATCCGTAAGCGTACAAGGGGGTGGAGATCTCTTCTGAACAGCACGTAGCAAGCATCCCATATATGCTCAATAATGTTCATGTCTGGGGAGTTTGGTGGACTACGGAAGTGTTTAAACTCAGAAGAGTGTTCCTGGAGACACTCTGTAGCAATTCTGGAGATGTCGGGTGTCGCATTATCCTACTGGAATAGCCAAAGTCTGTCGGAATGGACAATGGACATGAATGGATGCAGGTAATCAGACAGGATGGTTACGTATGTGTTACCTGTGAGCGTCGAATCTAGACGTATCAGATGTCCCATATCACTCAAATTGCACACGTCCCACACCATTACAGAGCCTCCACCAGCTTGAAGAATCCCCAACTGACATGCAGGGTCCATGGGTTCATGAGCTTGTCTTCATACCCGTCCATGTCCATCCGTTCGAGACAATTTGAAACTAGAATCGTCCGACCAGGGAACATGTTTCTAGTCATCAACATTCTAATGTCGGTGTTGACAGACCCAGGTGAGCGTAAAGTTTTGTGTTATGCAGTCATCAAGGGTGCAAGAGTTGGCATTCGGTTCCGAAAGCACATATCGATTATGTTTCGTTGAATGGTTCGCACGTTGACACTTGGTGATGGCCCAGCATTGAACTCTGCAGCAATTTTCGAAAGGGTTGCACTTCTTTCACGTTGAACGATTCCCTTCATCCCCTCGTTCCTGATATTCAAGGTACACTCGTGTAATGGTCCTACTGGAAAATCTTCACTTCATCGCTACCTCGGAGATGCTGTGTCCCATCGCTCGTGCGCCGACTATAATACCACGTTCACACTCGTTTAAATCTTGATAACTTGCCATCGTAGCAGCAGTAACCGATCAAGCAACTGCGCCAGATACTTGTTGTCTTATATAGGCGTTGCCGACCGAAGCGCCGTATTCTACCTGATTACAGTCTCTGTATTTGATAAGCATTCCTATATCAGTTTCTTTGGCGCTTCAGTGTAATATAGATTGAGAGTCAACCAGAATAAAAAAGAAAATGGGAAGTAACATAAACTAGAATAGTGAGAACCCCTACATCAAAATTGGTGACGAATGATTCGACGAAGTTAAGGAATTCTGATTCCTATGAAGCAAAATAACCAATTATGGACGAAACAAGGAGGAGATAAAAAGCTGACTATTATAGGCAAAGAGGACATTCCTGGCTAAGAGTAGTCTACTGGTATGAAATATAGGCCTTAATTTGCGGGAGAAATTTCTGAGAATGTATGTGTGTGATAGTGAATCGTGTGCAGGGAAAAAAGTAGAAGATAATCGAAGCGTTTGACATGTGGTATTACACAAGAAAATTGAAAATTAGGTGGACTGATAAGGAATGGGAAGACGTGTTATGACGTCAGGGAATAACGTCTTTGATACTGGAGGGAGCTGTAGAGGAAAAAAAACTGTAGGGGAAGACAGAATTTGGAATACATTCAGCAAACAAATGAGGACGTAGGTTGCAAATGGTCCCTTGCAATGCACACGTTGCCGCAGGAGAGGAATTTTTGGCAGGCCGCATCTAACTAGTCAGAAGACCGATGGTGGTGATGATATCTGGGTGAGGGCGCTAAAAAAAAGGCCACCAGCGATTACTGGTGAGTTAAGAATAAGGAAGAAAGCTTCCCTGATATAACGGATCTTTTGGAAACACCTACAATTCGTGGCGTACATATTCGGCGACAAGGATGGACATAGCATTCTCTCTGATGTTGCTCCATACGACCCACAGTAATACATGCCGGCACATGACCCTAAGCTATGCATCACTCAAAGTGGCGCTTTTATAGTGGAACCACGTAGTCCACTTATTTTATGTTTATACTTAGTAAAATATTTAACGAACATACGCGTATTATTAAACGGTAAATACTTAGTCACATAGTGTCTACAGGCCTTCAACCATGTTATTACAAATCACGGTACACTATACATTGCAGTCGTGTTTAATAAATACACACACATGATCATAATGTTTCCTGGTGTCCGCTTTACATTTATTTATCGTTTAGCCTTAACATTATCAATTATTTTACTACTTAAATTTAGAAAATGACATTTACTCGTTATTTTCACGTTCCTTTCTGTATGCAGTATTTTTTCTGTTATTTACCATTATTGTATCATCTTTTATGACGATGGCTCTCTAAGCCGAAAACCAGTTTACTTAATAAAGTAATACAGTATCACAAACACGATTTTGCGCTTCTCATTTCTACATCTACATAAATACTCTGGAAGCCAGCGTACAGTGTTTACACAGTTCAATAGTTCTGTTCTCTGCTCCTCAAAATTAAAATTATTATGAAGCTGTAGCCCCACGATCGTCACTGAAGTAGGTGGTGTGTATTCGACAGAGATGCAGGATTTGCCTCCCTGACCAGCAGTGACTGTCGTATTTCCCGATGTGTCTCACTTTCACCTATGTCTCTGTAAGGTGTCAGGCAAATCCAACACCTTCCATGAAAACCCTGACATGATAAGCAAATCCAGTAGTATGTCACATAGTTCCGAAGAAATCGTGACATTAAATTAACCAAAGTAATACGAGTAACGAGTGAGCCATTGGAATACCACAGACTAACACAAGAATGCCTAAATGCATGTCGTACCTTCCCACCGTGAGACCGACGCAGTTCCGAGGGGAGAAACGAGAACAGAAGCCGAGAGCAGAGCCGTGTTAAGCTAGAAGGCCCTAAGATAAGGGACGGACTGGACACCCATGTCACCAGCTAACCACTAGGGCACATCACCCGCAAGTTTTAGCGTGAGACTTTTTCGCGTCTCTTTTACGTCAAGGACCACCCCCCAGCCCATGTTAAAAGCTAGAGCCCACCAGAAAAACAGTATAGACCTTAGTTTTAGCATAAGACTTTTTCGCGTGTCTGTTACATTAGGACCATCCCCCCGCCCATGTTAAAAGATAGCGCCCTCCAGAAGAACAGTATAGATCTCACGATAACGCTAAAAGGACCACATCAGCTGCAGGTTTTAGCGTGAGACTTCTTCGCGTCTCTGTTACGTTGCAAACTTTAAAAACATTGCCCCACCACAAAAAGTATAACATTTCTCATTGGACAGACACAATTTTTGTAGGCAGAGCTTAAGGTTAACATTGAGACCCTGATTGGTCAGATGAAAACACAGCCAGATAGTTTTTTTACACCAACTTCGGTAAATAGTAGTAAGGAGAAGTTAGGAGAGAGTTAGTTCCGAGACGGCGAGCTGGATGGCTGCTGCGCCGGCCGCCGCCCCCCTGACGAACACCGACAAGGTAATGAACGCACGCGATGCCGCATAACAGTGCATAAAGCTTCACTCAGAACTGCAGAAGTCTCATCTGTTACACGTCCTTTATGCGTAATACTAGTGTCGATCGTCAATTATAGCTCATGGTGTTCACATTTGCCACTTGAAGTAAAAATCTGAAACGCGATGATTTTTCTATTATATAGTTATTGAGAAGCCACATCAGCCACTGTAATTTACGACAAGTTAGATAAGTAATTAAAGATAATTGAGGGTCACTGTAGACCATTTTGATAGTTTTTCTCTTTTGTGAAACTTAATTTAAACCTAGATTATAGATGTGATACGGCATAGGTCATCCTTCGATCCATTGTAGAACTTGGAAACCCATTCAGGTAATATTCGTTCACATTTTTGTTGAACGCAGTTGGTTTTTACCATCCTGTATTGAAACACTTCCTTTTATCAATAGTGCAATTTATAAACAATGTTTTGTGAGTAGAATAAAATTTCCAATGGTAAACTTAACTGGTTTTTCGGCGTTATTTTACCAGCTACCTAAAAGTAGGAAAGCCTTGAACCCCTTCCACTAAATTTAGTTAGTATTAAGATTCTTTTACAGGGAGTGCAGTGGAGCTGACGCTGAAATCATTTAAGTATTTGGTTATATCATCGCTAGTCTCGCTGAACTCTTCTGAATTCTACATGTCATGTGTGGTCTGGCGTCTCCTTACCAGCAACAGGTCCCAGGTTCAAACTAGTCAATTCCCTAAAAAACACGCTCAGAGTGTCGTTGCGTGAAAGTGGTAGGGAGACACGGTATAGAACAAACAGACACCACCATGAATGTTTAGATCTCCATTTCCGCCACTCTCTAGCCCAGGATCAGACGACGGCGTTCCCACAATCGTCAAAGTCCGGAACCTACGAGCGCGCATCTTCCTGCTCACACGCCTCTTCTCTGGTGTCCAGCTGAGTTCGACCGACCTGCTATACCTCGCTCTTACCGTAGTAGTCGCTCTAACAGCTGGCGGCAACAGTCCTTCATTCCAAAGCTTGTAAATTTTTTAGATGTCTTTCAGTACTTCTAAGCTCACAACAATGGTCGCATTATATATAGAAAAAGGAAATTTTCTACCTCTTCGTTCTCTGCTGAACACAGTTTGTAAACGGGAATTTGGGAAGATGATGCATTTCTCTGCTACTCGAAATGAACAGCATAGATGTTCCCAAAATGATCGTTGAGGTCTCTGTAGTGACTAAGATAGTGGCCAAAATGTTTTCTAAGTTTCATAAGCGAGTAAGAAATAAAATTTGAAAGGTTGCAACAGTTCAAAAATTAAGAGGTATTAAAAGACTGGTAATTAAGAAGAATGGAAATAATGCAAAACTGGAAACTAGTAATAACTAATTAGGTGAGAAATTGGGGAAAAGGATAGAAACAAGTGCAAGGGAGTTAACTGAGAAACTAGGAGTTACTGGCAACACTTAAGAGGGCCAGATACATTATTTAGAAGCAATATGAAAATGTGAAAATGCTACACGTGCCCTTAATGTGCCTAGTGTTAAGGGAAAGGCTACAGTCAGATTTTGATTAAACAGTTTCTACTGTTAAAAGTAAACTAACCGCTGTTGAAGAGGGTCAGAACTCCAGAAGCCAATAATGAACAGAGTAGACAGTTGGAAAAATAATTTTAGCATTTATGGAAGAAAAGTATGAAGAGTGAAACAGAGTTAACAGAATGATGTGAGGTGATGCCTTATCAGGAAGTTGTTATTGAAATTGACGAATAAATTCCAAGACATGTTACAGGTTGTATAAAATAATTTTGAAGAGTTGAAGGTTAGTTCTGTAAAGGATATACCAGGCAGTAGGGAAGAGGTTAAGCAAACTGTTAAGACGACTGGTAATTTGAGTACTTCTATTGAGCAGGGCGTGACGGCTATCCATAGGGTCATGAAAAAGGTCAACAATGGCCTTGTACGGACTCGGACACCTTTCTTGACCTTTGATAGTGTTCAGCTGCCGTCGCCTGTCCCGACACCTACGCTCTGCTACCAGTGTCAGCGTTTTAATCACACTCGCCAGTCTTATTCTAATGCGGCTAAATGAGTCACTTGTGGCAGGGACGCCCATGAGGGTGATTGTCCACCTTCGTCTCCTCGTTGCGTGAACTGTCAGGGTGACCATGCAACGTTCTCCCGCGACTGTCCTATTTACAAGGATGAACGCTGAATCCAAGAAATTCGGGTCAAAGAGAAAGTGTCCACCTCGGCTGCTCGCAAGCTATTGTCTAGTAGGAAGCCCACGCTGCCCCAGCGCCTATCCTCGGACTACCAAGGAGGTATCGACGCAGACATGCGATCTGACCTTTAGCACTACGGTCGTCCGTTCGGCCAGTGCTAAGATCGCCCGATCAAAGTCTCCTCTTCCTCCCGTCACCCCTAAGACAGAAGCACCTTCATCAGCTTCCGCCAAGACTAAAACCCAGAAGTCAGATGCACGGGCATTCAAGAAGGAACCGTTCCGTGAAGACTTCCTACGTACCTCGAACTCCCAGCCATCGACCAGTACTTCGACTAAACGACCTTCCAAGAAGGCTCATAGGAAGCAAAGTCCTCCTTCTCCGCCACGGCGAGTTTCTTCTCCTGCGCCACCCAGCGGTTGCCACCCCAGGCCGTCATCCGTTTCGCCTGGCCGCACCGCTGGTAGCCGAACATCTGGCCGTTCACCGGCGGAGGAAGCTCCCCCTCCCGGCCACCTATTGAACTAATGGACGATGACTCTCCGCCTATTGATAGCGGCGGCAGTGCTCGCTCGAAGCCAGGCCCTCAGCGGCCTTAGAGGTGACCCCTTCTGGCTTCTCCTTTTTCTTTTTCTTCTCACGATGGCACTTTTTCATTGGAATATTCGCGGCATTCGCTCCAACCCAGAGGACTTAAAAGTTGCTGCTACGCTTGCACCGTCCGTTCGTCGTAGCTCTCCAGGAAACGAAGCCTCGCCTCCCAATGGACGTTATCCCATCTTCGGTATACTACTCATGGTTTGTCGAACTTCGTTCGAAGTTCATTAATACGATCTTCATTTATATAGATGGCTCTAAGACCAATGACGTTGTCGAGTGTTCTTTTATTGTTGGGGCACACAGCTTCAAGTACCGGCTCCATGGCTGAGCTATTTTCCATCTCTCAGGTTGTTCTTTACATCTGCCGCCACTGACATGCTGCTTATGTCATCTGTTCTGATTCCCTAAGCACCATCCAAAGCCTCTGTGGTCCGTATCCGGCTCACCTTTTCGTGCACCGGATCCAACGCTCTCTTCAGCAGCTGGTGGACGACGGTCCTCCGGTTACCTTTATGTGGGTTCCTGGCCATGTCGGTATCCCTGGAAACGAAGCTGCAGATGCCGCGGCTAAGGCTGCGATCCTCCAGCCTCAGACAGCTTATTGTTGTGTACCTTCATGTGATTTTAGCAGGGTCATTTGTCAGCGCATTTTAGCGTTGTGGCATGCCGATTGGTCTACACTTACTGAAACCAAGCTTCAGGCCTTGAAACCTCTCCCTACGGCTTGGAGGGCCTCTTCACGGCCTTCTTGGCAGGGGGAGGTCGTTTTGGCCCGGTTACGGACTGGACACTGCCGGTTCGGCCACCGCCATCTGCTGACGACTGCACCGGCGTCGTTCTGCCCATGTGGGCAAGTGCTGACGGTACGCCACATTTTAACGTCCTGTCCAAATTTTAATACACTGCGCATTGATCTTGGCCTGCCATGTACTCTGGATGAAATTTTAGCGATCTTCGTTCTATCCACTTCACAAACCTGTCTAAGGACATTTGATTATGCTGTTTTCTTTTAATCCCTTGCCTGTTAATGTATTTTATAGTGTTGTCCCTTTTAGTTGCTGTTTTAACCTTGTACCTCGAAGTGCATTCCTAACATAACCTGAGTGCTAATCACCTTTGTAGTTGTGCTCCCTAAAGCCACAACAAACAAACAAAAAATACTCCATGTACATAGTGAATGTTGTCGTCAGTAGCACGAAACAGGCTGATACACTAACAAAAGATATATTCCAATATATTTAAAGATAAAAAACTTAAGAAAACTTGCCATCTAGCACATGTGGCAGCATCTCATACCCTGAACATCATTCGAATCATATTTAAACATCTTCTTCCCTGTGCAAATCAAAAACTTCCGTTCATATTTGTAAATAAAATATAAACAACAAAAGAGATCCTAGTAAAGCAATGCTTTTAAGTTCCCATGTTTTGTCTCCGTGTGTTAGTACAAATGGTCTGGCAAACACAGTAAACAAACGAGAGTCAAAATTAAACTTCTGTGGTCACAGTAGCACATTTAAGTTTCTTAGAGTTCTCTATATATTGTCCTTTCTTTGTGTTCACATATCAGTTTGACCATTTGCAAATTCACACTTTGTATAACCATTTTCGTAGCACTAAGGAAACATTTATCACAACACCTTCCCTGTCTTCTTATGTTCCTCCCATGTTCTTTACAACAGCTCAGACCACTGGTGCAGTTTTCAACACTCTTGCCAGTCAGTTGTCATGACGCTAGCGAGAAGCAAACATTACACATTGAGTCGCCCATTGTTATATGTGTCTGAATACCAACAACTATTGCAGTCGAACCCACCACCTCTTCCATCCACACTGAACACAACCAAAACTCAATTTCAGAGCGAAACTTGCCATATGTGGATAGTAGTGTTCACAAGGAAAGCATTCTATTTACAGACTTTTCACTTCCATTTCAGCAAGTCGTTCCACTCCAGGTCAAAATGCAAGGGTTGTCAAGAAAGTAAGTTCCTATCGGCCGCTAATGGAAACCGCAGTGAAAATCAGAAACATTTTATTTGCAAGAGTTAGCTACACTTTCCAGACACTTGTCTACATAGTCGCCGCTTGGACTCCGACATTTGTCGGAGCGTTATACCAAATTTCCAACTCCATAGTCATAGAAGGCAGCCGCCTGTGCTTTCCGATAATTCTCTACGCTGCTCTATAGCGTGTAGCCTGCGTCCAAGTGTTGTATTCGTATCCAGCGTTTCATCTGAGCAGAAATGATACTCAGGGCGAGCCAATAGGGTTGTGTTGTGGGTGATCGAACACTTCCCACCCAAAATGCTGCAGGAGCGTCTTTACTGCCCCTGCAGAGTAGACCTGAGAATTGCCATGAAGGAGGAAGTGCATGCCAGTTGTGTTAGGTGGGCTGCATTCATTAAGGCGAAGCCTCTCACCGGGCCCTCCTACTTGGCGGGAGACATTGTTGTTCTAGGCAGGCTTGCTCGCTTACAGTGCGCTCACAACTGGAAAGAGCGTCTTGATGCGATCGACGGTCATACTAGAGACACTGCCCAACACATTTGTGCAAAGCTTCATCGGATTTTCACTGTGGTGTCCATTTAGCGACCGATCGGAGCTTACTTTCTGGACAACCCTCGTAGCTCAAGCTATTTCAGCTGTACTACATTGAGACGACGTTTCTCTGACAAACATTAAATCAAGATGAGGCGGAAATAACACCCAGTTAGTTAAACAAATGAGTGTTGTTACGAACAAGCGTCAGAAAACAAACTATATCTTCTTCAAACAAACCACAATAACTTCTACCACAAGTTTGATACCAATTAATTACAAAACAAACGATGCTGCACAACGAACTAATCCAACTCTGATGAATAAATAGCCCCACAAACCAAAATACTTTACATCACCTGTGTAATGAACACGAAGTAACGACAGAAACAATACATGCCTCAGGAAAATTTTATGTAACTAATCAATATTTTCAATACAGTAAGGTAATACGATCACATATAGAAAACTTTAAAACAGCATCATACTGGATCGACACGACAGACATATTTTCGTTGTTGGTGCAAACGCGAAATCGACATTGTGGCATAGTAGCGTAAAGGATGAAAGAGGACTCTCCTCTCACGACGCTAAACTAAAATTTGCCCTTCATGTCACGAACAGGCCTCTCAATCCGCCTACTTTCCAAAATCGCGCAGGTGCGGCAACAAATATTGATATCATCCTCGCAAACTCGAAAGTCAGTGACCACATTGGCAACTGAAAGGTTGGTGATGGACTTATTTCACAATTGCAAACGCAGATAATGTCTTAAACGCAAAATTCCAGCCTGACGACTAGACACACTAAGCAAAGCGAAATGGTAATCTTTAAACACAGAATTCAAGATACAACCACTGCAAGTAATCGGATTTCATGTTGATCCTAAAGCGGAAAAATTGATGCGATCTCTGCAGACGGCGGAAGGCAAGGCGATCCCAACATTCATTAGAAAGTCATAAAGTTTTAAAATTCTCTGGATTCCCGCACACAGTCCCTAAAACCCAGAGCAAGGAAGACGAGGAGACACTACCAAAGATCCTTAGGCGAAACAGAACGACAAAGCGGGCTGAGTTTCCATCGAACATACAAAAAACAACAATATGAAGAACTAATATACCAAATAAGAATAGAAAAATAGGAGGTGTACATTAAGGAGCAAATGTTAACAGACGTTTGAGGTTTTCCATAAAAACTTGTAACAAACAGGGTTCGATCACCCAATGTGTTATCAATCCTGAGACGATCCGATGCCATGATAACGACAGACTGGGAGACATCAGTGCAGTACCTACTCAGAACTTCGTTGACGGCCGAAACGACGATGGAAGACACAGAGTACCTTAGCATCTTCTCTCTGAATTACCAGGGCAGCACGTGAATAATAGAGTTGTTATCTCATTGGCGTAGGAGGAATTGAGGCTGCAATAATGGAGTTAATGAAGAAGGAAACAGCACGGCCTGATAGAATATCGCCAGAAGTATTGCATCAGCTAGTGGATCAAATTGTACCATATATAACACTGTTACTAAACGAATGCATTTTGTAGGACCGGCTACCACAATCTGGGAAATTCCGAATATCATAATACTAACAAATAAACAAGACAGATACCCAAGAGAATCGAAATCTTACAGGCCGATTTGTTTAGTAAATATTAGGCATGAGCTCCCTGCAGTACGGTTTCAGGAAAGGGAAATACACCGAGGATGCGAAAAATCACGCAATGAATATTGCGAACACTTCAGATGTCATGTGTGTGATAGGCATAAAGACTGATACAGCTGGGAAGTTTGATAATTAGTGGTAGCCTGCCACGCTCAAAAAACTGAGACAGATATACTGTCTCAGGGTGTCTCTATACCAGTGTACAGTGATTATTGCACAGATAGGCAGGAGCAATTAGAATGTCCTGGACAGAAAATTATGAAAGACACCCCATCAAAAGCTGCCCACAGGGCTCTGTCTGTGGTCCAGAGTTCTGGGATCTTCATGCAGACACATTAATGAACTAACTTCAGAGCATAACAAACACTAGAGGTAACACCTAACTGCTAATTATAGTGTCTGCCAATACAAAGGTTAAATTAGAGGAAAATATTTGGGTACTTCTTGAAAGACTAAGTAATTGGTGCGCAGAAAACAAACTAACGATAGCATCACACAAAATAGTTCATTTGTTGCTAAAAGGAACATTATCTAGAACGAGTAATCCCACAATCAGAATAGACGACCAACCTGCGAAAATAGAAGAAGTATATAGTTACCTTGGAATTAACATCAACGAAAAGCAAACTTTTCATGCACACGCAGGAATCGTATGCCAAAGAAGTTTCCATCCGCCACTCAGTGCAGTAAGAATGTACCATAACGCAATCTTATTCATTATTGTGGGCTACGGATCCAGCGTTTGGGCTCACTGAGCCAAAAAGATAAGGACAGCACAGACTGTACGGTGAGCACAGAGGAGTGTACTCCTGCGCCCAGAGGCAGTTTTGTTGACAGAGACATTATTGCTTATCGTACCTACCATATGGCAGAACTTGCTAGTAAAGATTTTGGTAAATCAGCTTATATCTCGCGTTCTCCTTTGTCTTTATATACTCGTAATAGGAGACGCTGCTGGTAATAATAGGCTTGCTACCTCTAGACCTAGCCGTAAGAACGAGAGGTGCACAATTCTGGCTCAAATAGCGCGGGTGTGATAAGGTAAAGGAGATACTGGGCACAGGAGCCGTGTCGAATAAGGAAATAAGGGCATGTATTGTTCGAAAATTAAAAGAAATCTGGGACAGGTCAGAAACAGGGAGGAGATCCTACCAGTTCTTTCATAACATAAAAGAAAGAACGCAAATGACAAACATCCTTCCGACAAGAAGCTATTCACTACGTGAAAAGTCCCCTTAGAAAAATTATACGTGATTGGGCTTAAAGTGACACACAATATTTTTAGCGCAACGCAATCTCACTTTCAAAAATCCCTACAAAGGAATGGCCCTGACTAACATTAACCTATACCTTTCACAAATCACTTACCCCACAAAAATCTTGGTTACTCGAACTACTGCAATACAGCGAGCGCCACTACTGCCAGCTAAATAAAAAATTCAAACTACGGAAGGCACTAACTACTGATAGGCATAGTTAGCAAATGAAAGATTCTAATAGAGAACAAACAATCTATTTACCTTAATAGTCATCAAAAGTCATAATATATATAGCAGTTCATGGCATCCAGTCTTACAAATTTCAAAACTCTGCCATTTCTCTCCCCACATCCACCACTGCTGGCGGCTCACCTCCAACTGCGCAACGCTACGCGCTGTTCACATCCATCTGCCCAAAACTACAATGGCAGACAACAATGCAAACCAGCCACAGACTGCACACAGCACAGCGAGTGATTTTCATACAGAGCGCTACGTGGCGTTACCAATAAAAAACCTAAACAGCCTACTTACATACGGCACCTGTCGAGACATGGTCCATATACCAGCTGCTTGTTAAAAATACGACAATGCACAACAGACACTTGAGAGTGTGAAGCAATCAACACCCTGGCTCTCATCATGTGGGAATGTGCCATTAGACTAGACGTTACATGCCAGAACAGGACTGCATTTGGTAATGCAAGAGTCTGTAATGTAATACGGAATGAGGAACTGTGGCATAATCTGAACTCACTGACAGCTAAAATATTAGCTTATTAATTGCAAACCTACATGACCGACAGACAACCAAGAACAGGACATACATCATGATAACGAGATGCGCCACGCAGAACATCCACCTACAAAAACTTCTGGAAGCAGCGAGCAGATGAGACTTGGGGAAGACCAGGAAGGATTTCCTGAAAAACTGACAGCCATCTCCCAATCTCTACACCTTGGGTAGCACAGCAAGAGAGACCATGTGAACTCTGTGTTGCACCACAGCGCGCTGTAAGGTAACCATCCAGCCAAACGAGAAATCCAGCTTCGTCCTGATACCAAGTACAATAGTGTACTCTAGTATTGTGTAGAGTAGTGTTGTGTAGTGTAATGCTGTATAGTAATGTTGTCCAGACATATAAATTACAAAATTTGTGATCTAACAGTACTCCACAACGTAACAGACTAGATGAACATATATCTGTGAGCCACATTGCTAAATGGTAGCATGCAGACTTTTTTTAAAGTTACTATTATTATTTTCCTTTTTATGTAGATATCGTACGTAGATTATTCCCTTAAATATCGGTGCTTGGTTATTACTAACACTTTTAAAATTAAATAATAATATTATTGGTATATTCATAGAAATTCATGTGCAACACTCAGTCTGTTCTTTTATATAAACAACAAACTAAAGGAAAATAGCAAATAAATAAATAAATTAACTTCCAAGGGAAAATATAAAATGTAATTCACAGCCACGTTGAAATACAGAGACTGTAACTACAACACAGCTAAAATAATGTATCTGTGGACTGTACTTGGTTGAGCAATGTAAAAACAAGAAATGAAGCAATCATCCTGGAAAGACATTATAATCTCCTGTCTAAAAACACTACATACAATGTCAGACATCACACAGAGTCTTGAAACATGTACAAAATTCGATTTATCATCTCTCAAAATAGTGGACAGGTTAGCAAGTAAGCTGTTTGCGGTTCTCATATCTTGGTGTAAGACAATTCTGGTAAAATGTAGTGTACAGATATCTGTACACCACAAGCACAGCATACTGGTGTATCCTCCTAGAGAAGGAGGAATGGTGGTCTTAGAGAACAGTAGCCTGTCTGGACGTGTGTTAAGAGTACTCCTTTCCACAGCAATGACTGGAAGCAGGAATGCCTAGGCCGTGGCATTTCTGTCACTGACTGTAGCCACATAACCACTCCTCACCCCACAGTTGTATGACCCTGTGCCTCAACAAAGAGGTAAATGTCTGTACAGACACAGCACATTTGGAAACTGTATTTTCCAAGCAGGTATTCTTAGATGTTTCATCTGATACTTCATTACCAAGAATTCCCATGTGACCTGCTGCCCAACAGAGTAACACCTCCTTGCCATGCCTCTGTAAGCGGAAAAGGGTGTCGTGGATTATCTGAATACACAACATTTTAATCTTGATGTTGTGATATATATGGTCTTGAGACTTGTATAGCTGCCCACGGAGACGATTCCATGGGGCGGAGTGTTAAGACAGAACAGTAGGCCATTGAAGGCACAGAGAGGCCCAACTGTCAAATTAACATTTTATTTTACTCATTCATTTGTGGGGGGAGTGACCACACCCCACATTCCATGTGATAACAGTTGGGTGACTAGCGAGATGACAATCAGTGTCGTAGTAGCTGGCTGCACATGCGTACCTAGCTCTGCTGACACAGTGCTCAGTATGACATACACAACCCTATTGCGTGAACCACTCCACAAACTCAACACTTCAGTGGCACATGGAGATGTCAGGAAACTTCCTATGGCAGCCAGCTCTCCAATGAATGACTGCATTCTAGTGGCCCTTGGTGTGTTATATGGTGGCATGCACCTTGTAATGATAGAAGATAGCTGCTGTGCATGGGGTGTGATCTCCTGCCCCCTGGGCAGAATGGCTTGCTGATGGAGTAGGCTTGTGAAGGCCCATTGCGCCATGGCACTTAATCTGGAAGGTGGACTTCGAGCGAGAATCTGATGCCTTAACAGACACAGAAGCTCGTGACTGTTGCCAACGGCCCCATGTGGTCTCCTTATCTGGCATGGCCCCGACATCCTGTAAGAAGTGATGGGCTGTAAATGTACTATCGAAAAGACAGGTATTTATAATCATTTGTGGAGAAGCTCCCTTGGCAGAACTCAAGAACCATTGGAGTGGTAGTCTGCAGTGGCGGGTCTCACCGATCAAGCGTGGTCCACCTTGCAATAATTCAATAGCTCTGTTGCTACAACCAAAATTACAGCATCCTGAGATCACCAGCTACCAATGGTTGTAGCAGCACTCCACCAGATATTTCCACAGGTTTGCTCATAAAATGGTAGCACCACTACAGTTGCACAGTTGATGATGCTGAGAGCTCCTGGTAGTTTATGCCTCATAACATGGGTTAGGGTAATTTTAAGGACAAACTTATGGAAGATGGACCCACATACTCCGTCATTTGTCATTTTATTGCTTTTGTTGCTTAACAACAATTACTACAATTAGAAATTAAAAATCTTGTCAAAAATGTACAACAACGTCCATATCAATGTAAAGGACATGAACAGGATCAATTCATTAACAAAAAAGTTTAGCAGTTTATACCATCTTACAGGGCTTAAAACCAGGAATATGCATAAGTCCCCAAATACAAGTAAAAAGTCACACCAAGTTAGTGTGACTGAAAGCTGGTTCAACAAACTGAGTTTTACTAGTTAAATGAATCACAAATGACTGCCACTAAACGTACTAACAATTCTCAAGCATGGATAAAACTTTAAACAAATAGACAACACCCACCCCAAATTAAGTGACACCACTGATTGTGTCTGTTGGGAAGTCTTTGAGAATTTATAAACCTTAGTATAATCCATTCAGCAATAAAATACACAATCCCCCCAAATACAAGAAAAGCTGGGAAGGCATAGAATTTAAATATGACTCCCAGCTGATATGCACCAGCAAAAACATTAACAACGATCCTTAAACAAATACGCAACCCCCCCAAAATACAAGAAAAGCTGGGAAGGCATACAATTTAAATGAGATTCTCAACTTGTACACACCAATAGAAACATTAACAATGACCCTTAAATAAATACTTGAATAAATCAAGGGTTCTGGAATTCACTGAGCGACACTTTGCTGTGGCACGCAAAAAAAGATTGAATTTACTCAACTCGAGCCAAGACGAGGCAGCCGACAGAGGTGCCTGGGTGCAGGCAAACCTAGACATCGTGCGACAAAGGAAGTGTCGCCGCAGAATGAAGAAAACACGTCTCTGCTCTGGGCCCAGGAAGCGGAAACGCAGCCAGAACTACTCTGCCATCATGCATCAGAAAGAAACCAGTAATATGACCAAATAAGGTTACAAACGACAGTATCTAAGACGTAAGGATTATTAACTTATTGTTGAAATGGCTACACATACAAGTCATGAGCTTGAAACTCCTTAATACTACATGAAAATTAACGACGTGGACTACAACCACCTGCAAATCCATGTACCAGGGCGCACCCTCTTTTTAACAGTCCATTGCCTTTGATGCAAACTATAATGCAGTGCCAATTACATAAACTCAGTTTACAACAGAGAATATTCATAAACTTACAATGAATATCATCTAGAACAAACATTTAAATCAGTTACACTGCCTGATAACCATCCACACAATCACTCGGAGGCGTTATGAACCCAAAAAGTCTAATTCAATATTGACACAGATGTGGGTTTATGATAACAAGTACCAATGAGAGATTAACTCCGTTCAGGTGCGAAGGAGCCATAACTTCCAGGATTCCAAGGAAGGGTGTTATTGCCTCTAATCTGTGCCAAGTGATCTACGGGTCCTGTAATGTTTAAGCCTGCTGGTGCTTGCAGACCAGGTTTCACACTGCATCAGTGGCCCTTCGCACAATTCGCCGCTATCAGTACTTAATCCAGCCAGAAAAACCAACTCGTCAGCTACGCCTCCCGTTAACCACCGATACCATAGCCCACCAGACCCAACAACACTCGACCAAAAACCATAGCCCTGACGTATGACCAGGACTGATACCGGCTATACAGGTCGTTAGTGGCGCCAGTGGAGTGGCATGTCCACCAAAATTAAAGGTGCCACAGCTCAGTAATACTAGTTTAGGGATTGGTAAGCAGGACGCAAAGGAAGAGCTAGTTGAGTTATGGGTTGAAAAGTACTTAAATCTCACGAATGATTTTATGGTCTGGAGGGGAAAGTGGTCGAAATTAATTGAGAAAAAAAAACATGGGATGTGTTGAGAGTGAAAAATGTGGCGTCGACAGTCACGATGCTACAACGTAGGCGCACGCTCTCGCAAGTTGACGCTACGAGAGGAGACTAACTATGCTGACCACAGGAGCCCCTGGCCGACGCCGTGGAGCTCAGCGAGTACCGTCTTGCTTTCTGACCATTTCATCAAGAGCAGACTGCCTGGAAACATCTCTTCGATTACCGAGTGGGCTAGCTTGCTATTGAGCGTTTGATTAGACATGGGCAACAGCTTCACAATTATGAGCTCATTCTAGCCAAAGTTATGTATGCCTTTCTTATTTTTTTGTGGTTTTGACTCTAGTAAAAAAAAAGTGTTCGTTACATGCAGTACCGAAGTGCTTCACCTCTCCTGCTCCTACTCGCTTCCGCCGGCCCCTGTGGCCGAGCGGTTCTAGGCGCGCGACTGCTACGGTCGCAGGTTCAAATCCTGCCTTGGGCACAGATGTGTGTGATGTCCTTAGGTTAGTTAGGTTTACGCAGTTCCAAGTTCTAGGTGACTGTTCAAATAACTAACGGGTTTGCTGCCGGGTGACGTCGTCGGACACCGCCGATATTTCGACAGGAGCACGCCCTGCCATTCTCAAGGCACAAATGCAAGGAAGAGAAAATGTGCAAGCAAATTTAATACCTCGGTTCATAGAGGAGAAACAAGGAAAATACTACACACAGAACAAGTGTCAACACAACTAAAGATAACCAACATCAGAAATATCGATGGTTGCTATTAATCAACAGGTGAGGCAGCACTAATATTGTCCCTCTATCTATGCTCAAAAAACAGAGGGACAAAATTAGTGCTACCTCACCTGCTGATTAATAGTAACCGACGACGTCACCCAGCAGCAAACCCGTATGTTATTTGAACATTCGATTCGCCGGGAAAAGTTAAGGTCTCACATTCCAGGGGACTGATGACCTCAGATGTTAAAGTTCCATAGTGCTCAGAGCCATTTGAACCAATCCTACTGGCTTCCTTCACTCTCGGCCTGCAATTACAGAAGCCATGTAAGTAGGAGATCCCGGGTTCGAGTCCCGGTCGGCGCACACATTTTCATCTGTCCCCGATAACGTATAACAACGCCTGTAATCAGCTAAGGGTGTACATTTCATTGTAATTACAGAAGCAGTTCACAGGAGCAGACCCACGCGCCGCCTATCCAGGCGGGATACAAAAAAAAAAAAAAAAGGGGGGGGAGGACATGGTGATAGAAGCTTCGCACCACACCTATATTCTCAAGGATGAGGGATATATTAGGGTGTTTGGATTATATTTTGCGGGTTCACGGGTTCGATTCCCTGCGGGGTCAGGGATTTTCCCTGCCTCGTGATGACTGGCTGCTGTGTGATGTCCCTACGTTAGTTAGTTTTAAGTAGTTCTAAGTTCTAGGGGACTGATGACCATAGATGTTAAGTCCCATAGCGCTCAGACCATTTGGTTCTATTTTGGAAAGACATAACACTGGCAAGAGAATCCCAGGTGTTCGAAGATATGTAGCAACTTTATTAGCTGGTAGAGATTACGGGTGATTGAGGGTAAACGAATGTGGAAAGTTATGTAGCGCGCACGACACTCATTCAGATGGGGCGAGTGTGTCCTTCGACATCATGGCTGTTGCGTTTGCTCCTGCTGTGATCAGGGCACAGTGCGGAAAACGAAAGATAGAACCTACAGCATACATCACACAATTGCAAACAAATCCTCGTCTCCACTGTGTCAGCACACACTTCGGATGTTAGGCCACTATTACGCAGCTCACATTCCGCCGGAGGCACCTGCGCGGGAAGCAGAAGAGGCAGTGCGGCAGCGCACGCGGCGCCGCGCCGCCCGGCTCGGCTCGGGTCGACGCGGTCGGTGGCCCGGCGCGGTGAGTATGCAAACACGCGCGCGTGCATGCGTAGCCAGGTGCGGGCGGCCAATTACCGCGCGATGACGCACCGCCGAGGAGTCACCAGTGGGGGGGGGGGGGGGGGGGGGGGCAGGAAGCGGCGGCGGCGAGCCGCGTGACAATGAAGCGCGTGCCGGCGCGGCCAGCCAGCACGGCCAGGCACGCCCTGCCAGGAGCCGGCGGCGGGAACTCCGTGTCCGCCGCAAGCTACACATGTCAGCGCGGTTCGGCCACCACGGCACTCTGCCCCGGACTCACGAAAATACACTACAGGAAAAAGGAGCACACCCTTCTAGATGTGTCTTGTTGCTACAGTGCATATGGAGCACATGAAGCAATTCCATTTATAGATCAGTAGCACAAGCGCTTCTGACGAACAGGTATTTAGTAATCGCGAAAGCGTTACGGAGATGATAGATAAACTCCAGTGGAAGATTCAGCAGGAGAGACGCTCAGTAGCTCGGTACGGGCTTTTGGTAACATACCTTCACCGAAGAGTCAAGCACTATATTGCTCCCTCCTACGTATATCTCGCGAAGAGACCATGAGGATAAAATCAGAGAGATTAGAGCCCACACCGAAGCATACCGACAATCCTACTTTCCACGAACAATACGAGACTGGAATAGAAGGGAGAACCGGTAATCAAGGTACCCTCCGCCACACACCGTCGGGTAGCTTTCAGAGAATCGATGTAGATGTAGATGTAGACTCATGTTCAAACGCACATTTACTACACGCTTTAGCCTACACCGGGGGCAATGCAGGCGCTGACTCTGGTCTTACGTTAAATCAGTAAGTAGATCGAAACACCATATACAGACACTGTGGGATGATAATGACATTTAAACAGAGGATGACACCCGTACAGCTGAAATACTAAACACCTTTTTTCCAAAGCTGTTACACAGAGGAAGACGGCACTGCAATTCCTTCTCTAAATCACCGCACTAACGAAAAAGTGGCTGACATCGAAATACGTGTCCAAGGAATAGAAAAGCGACTGAAATCACTCAACAGAGGAAAGCCCACTGGACCTGACGGGATACCAATTCGATTCTACACAGCGCACGCGAAAGAACTTGCCCCCCTTCTAACAGCCGTGTACCGCAAGTCTCTAGAGCAGGGCTTCCCAACGTGTGGTCCGCGGACCCCTTAGAGGTCCGACGGCTCTTTCTAGGGAGTCCGACGGTTCTTTCTAGACGGTCCGCGGCCACCCTTCACCAAATCGTGTAAAATAATGAGCAAAATTATTGAATCAAAATGTGAAAATCAAATTCATCACTTTGCGGTTCCTAAGTGAGAACGCATACACAGTTTACTGCCGGAGAATGCGCCTTTTCTGATCGACCGTTTCGCAACAATAGGGGCGCCGTTTGTGCGCCGGCTTACGGCAGTAGATGCGCTGAAACCTTTTACGCATGCTCGGAGCGAGCTTTGTCGACTAATCACAGCACCTATGCGGCCCCAGGCATCATTAAATGTCAAACTTGCTTTGTCAATGCACTACCTATTTCATAAGTCGATTTCTGACCTTCAAGTTGTTTTCATTCATCTCTAAACCAAAGACTATGGAACTTGCATTAAGAAGCTTTCAGTTCTCATGGGTTTCACTATGAAATTTAAAGTTACTGAGCTCTTGACTGACTAGGGGTCCGCCATGGATTTTCGACTGAAGAAGGGGCCCACCAGCTGAAAAGGTTGGGAAGCCCTGCTCTAGAGGAATGGAAGGTTCCAAATGATTGGAAAAGAGAAAAGGTAGTTCCAGTTTTCAAGAAGGGTCGTCGAGCAGATGCGCGAAACTATAGGCCTATATCTCTGACATCGATCTGTTGTAGAATTTTAGAACATGTTTTTTGCTCGCGTATCATGTCATTTCTGGAAACCCAGAATCTGTTCTGTATGAATCAACATGGAGTCCGGAAACAGCGATCGTGTGAGACCCAACTCGCTTTAAGTGTTCATGAGACCCAAAAAATATTAGATACAGGCTCCCAGGTAGATGCCATTTACCTTGACTTCCGGAAGGCGTTAGATACAGTTCCGCACTGTCGCCTGATAAACAAATTAAGAGCCTACGGAATATCAGACCAGCAGTGTGGCTGGATTGAAGAGTTTTTAGCAAACAGAACATAGCATGTTGTTCTCAAGGGCGTGCCACAGGGGAGTGTTATCGAACCATTGCTTTTCACAATATATATAAATGACCTAGTAGATAGTGTCGGAAGTTCCATGCGGATTGCCGGCCGGAGTGGCCGTGCGGTTCTAGGAGCTGCAGTCTGGAACCGAGCGACGGCTACGGTTTCAGGTTCGAATCTTGCGTCGGGCATGGAAGTGTGTGATGTCCTTAGGTTAGTTAGGTTTCATTAGTTCTAAGTTCTAGGCGACTGATGACCTCAGAAGTTAAGTCGCATAGTGCTCAGAACCATTTGAACCATTTATTTTTTCCATGCGGATTTTCGCGGATGATGCTGTAGTATACAGAGAAGTTGAAACATTAGAAAATTGCAGCGAAATGCAGGAAGATCTGCAGCGGATAGACACTTTGTGCAGGGAGTGGCAACTGACCCTTAACATAGACAAATGTAATGTATTGCAAATACGTAGAAAGAAGGTTCCTTTATTGTATGATTATATGATAGCGGAACAAACACTGGTAGCAGTTACTTCTGTAAAATATCTGGGAGTATGCGTACGGAACGATTTGAAGTGGAACGATCATATAAAATTAATTGTTGGTAAGGCGGGTGCCAGGTTGAGATTCATTGGGAGAGCCCTTAGAGCCCTACTTATATCTCCCGAAGATATCACGAATGTAAAATTAGGGAGATTCGAGCGCGCACTGAGGCTTACCGGCAGTCGTTTTTCCTGCGAACTATACGCGACTGGAACAGGAAAGGGAGATAATGGCAGTGGCACGTAAAGTGCCCTCCACCACACGCCGTTGGGTGGCTTGCGGAGTATAAATGTAGATGTAGATGTAGATCCAGTAGATGGTACAGATGCCGAATACTCTCCTGGGATACGTTATGTCACTCCTGCTCGACCTGCTCACGTAGTTCTGTAGGAGTTATTGGTTGACGAGTTGTACGGGTCACTTCTCCGCCTATCCTATCCCACACGTATCTCAGGGATCGTGCTGCTCGTCTTGCAGAGCAGGTTTAGTTTCACAGGCAGTGTGTGGGCGAACGTTATCGTGTTGGAACAAGGAGATGTGTTGGAACAACACATCTCCTTCTCGTTGCAAGAATGGCAATAGAACGGATCTAACAACAATCGCACGTGTCGAACGCTGGTTATCGCCTCCTTCAGATTCACCAAAAGTGAAAGAGAGTTGTATCGCACCCCAGACCATAAGCCTTTGGGGGGGGGGGGGGGGGGAGGGGGGCCTCTGTGTATTGGACGAATGTAGTCTACTGGATAGCAATCACGAAGTCTACATCGAACCCAAAAACGGCCGTCATCTGCTTGCAGGCAGAATCTGCATTCATTGCTAAAGACCATCTACACCATCTACATCTACATCTATAGCCATACTCCGCAAGCCACCTGTCGGTGTGTGGCGGAGGGTACCCTGAGTACCTCTATCGGTTCCCCCTTCTATTCCAGTCTCGTATTGTACGTGGAAAGAAGGATTGTCGCTATGCTTCTGTGTGGGCTCTAATCTCTCTAATTTTATCCTCATGGTCTCTTCGCGAGATATACGTAGGAGGGAGCAATATACTGCTTGACTCTTCGGTGAAGGTATGTTCTCTAAACTTTAACAAAAGCCCGTACCGAGCTACTGAGCGTCTTTCCTGCAGAGTCTTCTACTGGAGTTTATCTATCATCTCCGTAACACTTCCGCGATTACTAAATGATCCTGTAACGAAGAGCGCTGCTCTCCGTCCGATCTTCTCTATCTCTTCTATCAACCCTATCTGGTGCGGATCCCACACTGCTGAACAGTATCAAGCATTGGGCGAACAAGCGTATTGTAACCTACTTCCTTTGTTGTCGGATTGCATTTCCGTAGGATTCTTCCAATGAATCTCAGTCTGGTATCTGCTTTACCGACGATCAACTTTATATGATCATTTCATTTTAAATCACTCCTAATGCGTACTCCCAGATAATTTATGGAATTAACTGCTTCCAGTTGCTGACCTGCTATTTTGTAGCTAAATGATAAGGGACCTATCTTTCTATGTATTCGCATTACATTACACTTGTCTACATTGAGATTCATTTGCCATTCCGTGCACCATGCGTGAATTCGCTGCAGATCAACCTGCATTTCAGTACAATTTTCCATTGTTGCAACCTCTCGATACACCACAGCATTATCTGCAAAAAGCCTCAGTGAACTTCCGATGTCATCCACCAAGTCACTTATGTATATTGTGAATAGCAACGGTCCTTTGACACTCCCCTGCGGCACACCTGAAATCACTCTTACTTCGGAAGACTTCTCTCCATTGAGAATGACATGCTGCGTTCTGTTATCTAGGAAATTCTCAATCCAATCACACAATTGATCTGATAGTCCGTATGCTCTTATTTTGTTCATTAAACGACTCTGGGGAACTGTGTCAAACGCCTTGCGGAAGTCAAGAAACACGGCATCTACCTGTGAACCCGTCTCTAAGGCCCTCTGAGTCTCGTGGACGAATAGCGCGAGATGGGTTTCACACGACCGTCTCTTTCGAAAGCCATGCTGATTCCTACAGAGTAGATTTCTAGTCTCCAGAAAAGTCATTATACTCGAACATAATACGTGTTCCAAAATTCTACAACTGATCGACGTTAGAGATATAGGTCTATAGTTCTGCACCACTGTTCGACGTCCCTTCTTGAAAACGGGGATGACCTGTGCCCTTTTCCAATCCTTTGGAACGCTTCGCTCTTCTTGAGACCTACGGTACACCGCTGCAAGAAGGGGGGCAAGTTCCTTCGCGTACTCTGTGTAAAATCGAACTGGTATCCCATCAGGACCAGCGGCCTTTCCTCTTTTGAGCGATTTTAATTGTTTCTCTATCCCTCTGTCGTCTATTTCGATATCAACCATTTTGTCAACTGTGCGACAATCTAGAGAAGGAAGCACAGTGCAGTCTTCCTCTGTGAAACAGCTCCGGAAGAAGACATTTAGTATTTCGGCCTTTAGTCTGTCATCCTCTGTTTCAGTACCATTTTGGTCACAGAGTGTCTGGACATTTTGTTTTGATCCACCTACCGCTATGACATAGAACCAAAATTTCTTAGGATTTTCTGCCAAGTCAGTACATAGAACTTCACTTTCGAATTCATTGAAAGCCTCTCGCATAGCCCTCCTCACACCACATTTCGCTTCGCGTAATTTTTGTTTGTCTGCAAGGCTTTGGCTATGTTTATGTTTGCTGTGAAGTTCCCTTTCCTTCCGCAGCAGTTTTCTAACTCGGTTGTTGTACCAGGGTGGCTCTTTCCCATCTCTTACGATCTTGCTTGGCACATACTCATCTATCGCATATTTTACGATGTTTTTGAACTTCGTCCACTGATCCTCAACACTATCTGTACTTGAGACAAAACTTTTGTGTTGAGCCGTCAGGTACTCTGTAATCTGCTTTTTGTCACTTTTGCTAAACAGAAAAATCTTCCTACCTTTTTTAATATTTCTATTTACGGCTGAAATCATCGATGCAGTAACCGCTTTATGATCGCTGATACCCTGTTTGCATTAACTGATTCAAATAGTTCGGGTCTGTTTGTCACCAGAAGGTCTAATATGTTATCGCCACAAGTCGGTTCTCTGTTTAACTGCTCAAGGTAGTTTTCAGATAAAGCACTTAAAAATATTTCACTGGATTCTTTGTCCCTGGCACCCGTTATGAACATTTGAGTCTCCCAGTCTATATCCGGCAAATTAAAATCTCCACCCAGAACTATAACATGGTGGGGAAATCTACTCGAAATATTTTCCAAATTATTCTTCAGGTGCTGAGCCACAATAGCTGCTAAGCCCGGGGGCCTATAGAGACATCCAATTACCATGTCTGAGCCTGCTTTAACCGTGACCTTCACCCAAATCATTTCACAATTCGAATCTCCGTCAATTTCCTTCGATACTATTGCACTTCTTATCGCTATAAACACGCCTCCCCCTTCACTGTCCAGCCTGTCTCTGCGGTATATATTCCAATCTGAGTTTAGGATTTCATTACTGTTTACATGTGGTTTCAGACAACTTTCTGTCCCTAGTACTATATGGGCGTTGTGACCGTTTATTAATGAGAGCAGTTCTGGGACCTTTCTATAGACGCTCCTGCAGTTTACTATTAGCACATTAATATTGTTATTCCCTGTTGCATTTTGCCTACTCCTGCCTTGCCGCGTCTCAGGAAGCGTCTTGTCGGGCCTAGGGAGGGAATTCTCTAACCTAAAAGAACCCCATGTGCACTCCACACGTACTCCGCTACCCTCGTAGCCGCTTCCGGCGTGTAGTGCACGACTGACCTATTCAGGGGGACCCTACATTTCTCCACCCGATAGCGGAGGTCGAGAAATTTGCACCCCAGCTCTCCGCAGAATAGTCTGAGCCTCTGGTTTAAGCCTTCCACTCGGCTCCAAACCAGAGGACCGCGATCGGTTCTGGGAACGATACTACAAATAGTTAGCTCTGATTCCACCCCGCGAGCGAGGCTTTCCGCCTTCACCAACTCCGCCAACCGCCTGTACGGACTGAGGATGACCTCTGAACCCAGACGGCAGGAGTCATTGGTGCCGACATGAGCATCAATTTGCAGTCGGGTGCACCCAGTGCTCTCTATCGCCGCCGGTAGGGCCTCCTCCACATCTCGGATGAGACCCCCCGGCAAGCAGACAGAGTGAACACTGGCCTTCTTCCCCGACCTTTCCGCTATTTCCCTAAGGGGCTCCATCACCCGCCTAACGTTGGAGCTCCCAATAACTAATAAACCCCTCCCCCCGTGTGCCTGCTCGGACCTTGCTGAAGGAGCAGCCACATGTCCACTCACAGGCAGAGCGGGCGATGCCACACGGCCAGCCTCCACATTGACCCTCCGCCTCGTGCGCCGCGAACGCCGCTGAACCCGCCACTCCCCTTGGGGAGAGGGTGGCCCAACCGCGCCCGGTACCCACGAAGATGTCTCGACAGCAGGGACAGTGGGTGAAGCATGTAACACCTGGGATGTACCTTGCGACGCACCAGACTCCCCACTGCCACAACACTCCGAGGCAGCAGCCTGAAGACGGCTGACCACGGCCATCAACAAGCTCAGCTATTCGCGAAGAGTGGCCAGCTCCTCCTGCGTGCCATTCCATCTTCCAAGCGATCCTCTGACGTCACCAGCCGAGCAGTGCACGTCGATGCTGTGGCGTGCGTGGAAGACGAGCTAGAGCTGTGCGTGGCCTCAGTCCCCACGTGTTGTTGACACGTCTAAACCCACAAGTCCTCTTATGTTCCCTTTGGTAGCTGTACGATTTGTCACTGCTGCCGTTACAATACGACATCCTCACGGGCGTCAGTCCTGCGTACACTTCCAGAACCTACGGGTGTGAGATCTTTCCCGTGACCACTGATACCAGCATCGTTGCACAACCGACTCGGTACGCGCAGCTACTGTGGCAATTTTTCGAAAGGACCGTCCCGCTACTTGAAAGACCAGAATCTGTCTCCTTTCACACTCGCTCTGTTGGCTATAGGAAGCACGAGTTCGTCTTTGCGGCGTGGTTGCCTGCCTGCTTCTCGCGTTTACAAAGCACTAAACCTTCTCCTGTGCGGATGCACACATATTCCCAAAAACTCTTACGGGACTTGGTAAGAATGTCTTCCACGAGTAATGGGACACTACGAAGGTAGTGTCTGGATATACAAGGTGGAATGTGGATCCCGCGGGAGGCGAGCGCGAGATAGTCCCTGCAGACACGGTATCCTCTGTGCCCTCGGTGGCTCAGATGGATAGAGCGTCTGCCATGTAGGCAGGAGATCCCGGGTACGATTCCCGGTCGGGGCACACAATTTCACCTGTCCTCGTTGATATATATCAACGCCCGTTAGCAGATGATGGTATTAATATAATTCTAATTCCCTATTAAAGGTTAGGCAGAGATGCCCTTCTGATAGCTATGCTACTACGCTATCTGTTGGCGGACGACGTCTATTACACTCCTGGAAATGGAAAAAAGAACACACTGACACCGGTGTGTCAGACCCACCATACTTGCTCCGGACACTGCGAGAGGGCTGTACAAGCAATGATCACACGCACGGCACAGCGGACACACCAGGAACCGCGGTGTTGGCCGTCGAATGGCGCTAGCTGCGCAGCATTTGTGCACCGCCGCCGTCAGTGTCAGCCAGTTTGCCGTGGCATACGGAGCTCCATCGCAGTCTTTAACACTGGTAGCATGCCGCGACAGCGTGGACGTGAACCGTATGTGCAGTTGACGGACTTTGAGCGAGGGCGTATAGTGGGCATGCGGGAGGCCGGGTGGACGTACCGCCGAATTGCTCAACACGTGGGGCGTGAGGTCTCCACAGTACATCGATGTTGTCGCCAGTAGTCGGCGGAAGGTGCACGTGCACGTCGACCTGGGACCGGACCGCAGCGACGCACGGATGCACGCCAAGACCGTAGGATCCTACGCAGTGCCGTAGGGGACCGCACCGCCACTTCCCAGCAAATTAGGGACACTTTTGCTCCTGGGGTATCGGCGAGGACCATTCGCAACCGTCTCCATGAAGCTGGGCTACGGTCCCGCACACCGTTAGGCCGTCTTCCGCTCACGCCCCAACATCGTGCAGCCCGCCTCCAGTGGTGTCGCGACAGGCGTGAATGGAGGGACGAATGGAGACGTGTCGCCTTCAGCGATGAGAGTCGCTTCTGCCTTGGTGCCAATGATGGTCATATGCGTGTTTGGCGCCGTGCAGGTGAGCGCCACAATCAGGACTGCATACGACCGAGGCACACAGGGCCAACACCCGGCCTCATGGTGTGGGGAGCGATCTCCTACACTGGCCGTACACATCTGGTGATCGTCGAGGGGACACTGAATAGTGCACGGTACATCCAAACCGTCATCGAACCCATCGTTCTACCATTCCTAGACCGGCAAGGGAACTTGCTGTTCCAACAGGACAATGCACGTCCGCATGTATCCCATGCCACCCAACGTGCTCTAGAAGGTGTAAGTCAACTACCCTGGCCAGCAAGATCTCCGGATCTGTCCCCCATTGAGCATGTTTGGGACTGGATGAAGCGTCGTCTCACGCGGTCTGCACGTCCAGCACGAACGCTGGTCCAACTGAGGCGCCAGGCGGAAATGGCATGGCAAGCCGTTCCACAGGACTACATACAGCATCTCTACGATAGTCTCCATGGGAGAATAGCAGCCTGCATTGCTGCGAAAGGTGGGTACACACTGTACTAGTGCCGACATTGTGCATGCTCTGTTGCCTGTGTCTATGTGCCTGTGGTTCTGTCAGTGTGATCATGTGATGTATCTGACCCCAGGAATGTGTCAATAAAGTTTCCCCTTCCTGGGACAATGAATTCACGGTGTTCTTATTTCAATTTCCAGGAGTGTATATACTATCCACCAGGTGCCATATGCCGTCGCCGTCATCCGACATCTACCTCATCTTTCCAGGTGTAGGCTAATATCTATTCCTTCCGGCAGTGTGTGCGGGCTCGGTGAAAAATCTCTGCCTGGGACCGAACGATTCTGCATAAATGTTAAGGTTGCCACATCGAAAAAAACAGTGTGCAGTGACTTCTGTAAAAAAGTGCTCTGTAAGATGTCACGTTTTTCCTAAAGATGATTTGGTTTAGTCTGCGTTTTGGCTGTTCAGAAAATTCCACTTCGATAATCGACTCGTCATCGTCCTGGAAATGTCTGGCTCGCAATGGTTTCTTCATTCGAAGATAGATGATGAATTTCATTTTATCAGTTACAAATGGTTGCTGGAATACTGTGATTATAAATAAAACTTTTTTTTCTACCAGTCATGATTCTCTTTTTCTTCATATTTTGCACGAAGCCTTTCGGGAAATGACAACCATTTTCAAGTAGTGTTACGTCTGTGTTTTGCCATTTGTACATACATAACATAAAGTTTGATCATGACCCATATTCAGACTAAGGAATATACAAAATAACATTCCAGTAATGTTGTGTGTGATACCTAGGACAAAAAGGGCAAGATTTCTACACGAGGTATACGGAGCACATTGAAGCCTACACACACAACGTCAGCAACAGCCACAACACAGGATATCCATTTCGAAAAATAGAACAAAATTATCAATGAACTCCACTGACGAAACAAAGATTTAAAAAAATAGATCTGTTAGAAGAAGTGTAGATATATTCACATATAAATTGTGAAGACAAAATAGTGAATGAAAAACTGGAAAGTGAATTTCTTCAGATTCTTCGACAGTATACTTAAATAAAAATAGCGACACATAAAAATTATTGACACTGTAAAAATAAGTATCTGGTAGTTATAATAAAAGTTCAGTTACTCTCGGAGGTCCAGTGTCGGCTATAATTGCCATATGCCAACGATACTTGGTCGACGCACTAATACGTTAATGTGAAACCGGTTTAAGCCGGAAAAAAGTAGTGTAGTTCCAATGTTGGTCACCATGTGCGAATCTGGCGTTGTACACTGTTTGTAGGATGGTATGAGAAAATGGTTCAAATGGCTCTGAGCACTATGGGACTTACCTTCTGAGGTCATCAGTCCCCTAGAACTTAGAACTACTTAAACCTAACTAACCTAAGGACATCACACACATCCATGCCCGAGGCAGGATTCGAACCTGCGATCGTAGTGGTCACGCGGTTCCAGACTGAAGCGCCTAGAACCGCTCGGCCACTCCGGCCGGCACAGTGTGACACACACACTGTCATTTGACAAGACTTAACGTGAGTGAAGAGCATTTTTATCGAGAAGAGAGACCGTGCGCCGTTAGTGAAACCATTTTATGTGAATTGCGCCAAGTGCAGTGCTGCACTGAAAGAATATCGCTGACTGAAAGGACTGAGAAGAGACTCGATGCCATTTAATAGTTTAAGGAAAACGGTAAAGAAATTCGAAAACACGGAGCACCTGGTAGAGGAAGGCGTCCCATTGTCATTGACGAGGTTGTTGTTGCTGTAACTGACTATGCAGTCGTGCCCTGGTAGCGCTAGTGCTCGTGCAGTGTCACGGGAATTGTCCCTCCTACAGTCAACAGTCCAGTAAATTTTGCGGTCTATTTTACACTGGTGCCGTTCAAGAACCAGACATGGCAGCAGCTGAAACTTCATGTTCCACAGCATCGTTCTGGATTTGTTCTTCACTTTCTGGCACGGATCTAAGATGATGACATGTTGCCAGGCAACATTCTATGGAGGATGAGTCACATTTCGTAGTACATGGTGTAGTGAACATACACAACTACCGAATGTGGGGTATTTTTAAAACCACGTATTGTACACGAAGAGCCACCGCACTCACCGTATGTAACTGTGTGGGGTGAGTTCACAAGCACCTTTATTCTCGTTCCATTCTTCTTTGAAGAGAATACACCCACATCTCCTGTCAGGTGTACCGAGACGTGTGGACGGTATCGAGACCTCTTTGTACAGAATGTGCTTTGGAAGAGCGCAGCTGCGTGGGAACCACTGTTTTCGTGCAAGATGGGTCAACACCTTATGCCGCTCGCCCTGTGAAAGATCTGCTCAATGCAACCTTCCACAAACGTGTTATCTCCACAGCTTTTACAGATGCATGGCCGGCAAGAACGTCTGATCCGAATCCATTTGACATTTAGCCTTGGGGATATTTAAAAGACCTCATTTACGAGAGACACGTTCGGTCCCTACCTGATCTGACAGCCAGTAACACGTTGCTCAGATTCCACAAGAACTGCTGCGAGGAACTGTTGATGACGTCGTTTTAGAGGTGTAGCACCTCGTCAGCGTATCAGGTGCTTAGGTTGAACATATTATGTAAATGGCGGTTAATAACAAAATCATCATCATGCCTTTCTCACTTGGTTGATCTTTTCCGCCCACGACCTGCTCCTAATTCATTACATATGGAAACATTTCAATACATATCTTGCATTCACAGCGTCAGATCTACACATGCAGCTAAAATTGGAACTAATTTTTTCCAGCCTAAATCGGTTCCGCTTAAAGCATTAGAATGTCCACCGAGTTTCGCTGCCGTACGATGATTACAGTCTTCTCTGGACCTCTGTAACTAGCTATACTGTAATTATAAACAACCGGTATAAGCAAAAAATAATCCAGATTATTAAGATAAATACCCCTTGAATGAAAGTACACATCCTCTGTGAACGACCTGCAGCCTTATCTCTGTAGACTACGTGTAGCCGGCTGGGGTTTCCGAGCGGTTCTAGGCGCTCAGTCCGGAACCGCGCGACCGCTACGGTCGCAGGTTCGAATCTTGCTTCGGGCATGGATGTGTGTGATGTCCTTAGGTTGGTTAGCTTTAAGTAGTTCTAAGTTCTAGGGGACTGATGCCCTCAGAAGTTAACTCCCATAGTGCTCAGAGGCATTTTGAACCATTTTTGAACTACGTGTAAAAACATGTTTGAAACTGCTTGTGTTTTTTGCCATTTTCATTTGGAACTGATCATACAAAATTTTGTGTGATGTTTAATATGTGTTTCTGCACAAGTAAACCACAAAAAACTGTAAGTAGAAGTTCTTTCCAAATTTCGTCATCAACTGTGTAGAATGATAGATCAGTAATTAAAAGGTGTGCATTTGTTTATGTGTTAAAGTAAATAGCGCAGTGGAGTACCTCACATATTGAAAATGCCAGGCGTTGTGGCCGAGCGGTTGTAGCCGCTTCAGTTTGGAACAGCGCTGCTCATGTGATCGCAGCTTCGAATCCTGCCTCGGGCAAGGATGTGTGTGATGTCCTTAGGTTAGTTAGGTTTACGCAGTTCTAAGTCTAGGCGACTGATGACCTCAGATATTAAGTCCCTTAGTGCTCAGAGTCATTTGAACCATATTGGAAATTTCGTGAATAAATGGTATAGCACACAGAAAACGTGACTGTAAACGGAGAATCATTTCCCGAAATAATTCGTGTGACATATAAATATGAAGAAAGCCTTGACTAGTAGCGGAAAAGTTAGTTCTTGTTGGCAGTTAGCAGTCCTGGCTGGCACTCACACTGCAAGCAGCTGCGGAACCCAAGTGTTGTTTTTAATACATTATAGTGCTTTTCATAAGTTCTGTATCGTTTCTGTTTAAGCTGTTGTCACACGTTCAGTGAATATCTGTGGCGTGTTTACATTCTAGTTTTAACTTCCACCTGCCGTCTAGCCGTTACGTGTTGTTTTCGATTCGAAAAAGTGTTTATATAATTTCCTGCTCAGCAGTTAAGGCGCATGTTCTTAAGGATCTTGGCTGGTCCATAGCAACCAACTACCATCATGGTGCCCACGGCCTGATAATGGTCTAAGTCATAGACTGAAACCAGTTGCCAACCAAAATAACGATCTGTTGCGATCAAGGCTGAATTCTGTTATTTCGCACCGATTGCTTTTCATTATCATTGGAAGAATGCTTTCAAAAATGTTTGATAGGAAAGAGCCCCATTGCTAGGTAATAGTGAAGGGAGGGGCGTAGGACAAATGCTACGTGAAAAGCTGGGTGTAGAATATCGAGCCACAAGGATCGTGAAACCTAGTTTCTAGCTTGGTCAGGTGACAGAGATTTTGATGGAGATGATGACGTACGTACAGCAGAAGGAGCAGGAAACAGTCTGGCTACCAACGTAGAATACAGCATTAAAGTTGACCTGAAGCAAAAAGGAGTAGCAACAGCACACACTCGTATGGGGTTTAGGAGGTTTTAGAGCACCATGATGAGCCCTGGATAGAAATAGCTATTAATCGTGTAAACAAGTAAGTGCGTGGATTGCTTTCGAGTGAAACAAAGTTGCTACAGGTGAGAGACGGGGATACGCGAACCATGCCCTGCACTTGTGTAGGAGGGAAAAGGAAAGTTTAGCTGAACATCTTGTGAAAAGTGTAAGGGGGACCACAAGCACACAAAATTCCTTTTTTTTACTGGACTCAGAGGACCTCATTTTTAGGTTAGAATCTGGCTACAGATAGACACTAATGAAATTAATTAAAGCAGAACAAGACTATGAACTATATATCATAGTTTGCCGAAAAAAAATAATTTGTTCCATCAGAATTTTAGAGGGTTGACATATAAGATAGCACTCGGACAAGAAGAACGATTACTTGGTGGAGTTTCCAATGCAGTATTCTTAAACGATATGGGTGGGAAAAGCGACATCGAATGACTATTGGGGTGTTTCAATCTAATCTCAGTAATCAGCTTTCCAATTCGCGTGCAGCAAGACAGTAGGACACTGATTGATAACATTTCTATAGGCAGTGCTCAAGCCGAAACAATCAATTTGTATCCAGTTCTTAACGTATTATCTGATCATAATGCACAATTAATCAAATAACAATGTAAAACTTCATAGCACTGAGGCAGGTTCATATAAAATGGTGAGGCTTGTTAATGGGAGCGGGATACAGTGCTTATGAGAAAATTGAAAGAGGTGGTATGGAATAAGGTATATAAGGCATGCCAAGAGATGCTAACGTCATACTCAACGTATTCCACATTAAATGTGTGCCAATATTTGAAAGTTCCTTTCCTAAAATTTACTCAGAAGATTCATTAAAAAAAGCAAACTACAGACAAATAAAGTAATTAAAATCCTATGTAGAAGAAAGGCAAAAAGTTCTGAGTACGTCAAGATCCAAGTTTACTTGCACTCTGCAAAAAATACTGTCATATTTTGATGGAAGCCATTAAAATGTATGTACATCCTTACAGAAATGAATAATATAGACCACAATATGAAAACTAAATGGGATATTGTCAAATGGGAAAAAACTAGTCATTGTACAAGATATCACAATAAGTAAACAAACTGATAATGTTGTAACTGATGATCACAAGTTTTGCGTACTTTTAAGTGTAGCAACTGAAATAGGACTAAATAGTTCTGTTGAAGAGCCAAAGTACTATGTCATTCCATAAAATCTTAAGCTACTAGAAGTAGCATCAACATCCTTCCCTGAAATGAACAGAGTTATAAATATTCTAAAAAAGAAACAAAGAAAAGCTTATGTGTTGCTGATGGAATTTCAAACAGAATTCTAAGAAATTATTGTAACTTTGATTGTAGTGTTTCTAAAGCGTCTGATCACGTTACACTCGCAGAAAAATACAAGTTTTACGGAGTTGGTGGCATTACACGCAACTAATTTGAATCAAACTTAACGAACACATTGCAAAAAGTTGTGCAGAATAATTTAGACAACAGAAAATTTCAGTGACCGAGCATTAATCGCAAAGGGACTCCCATGGGGTTCAATTTTGAGTCCACCTCTACTTATTATATACAGGAATGACCTTCCACTTAACTTTCAGCAATTAGTATAAGTTCTCTTTGCAGGTGATACTAGTGTTTTATAATAAATCCCATTAGATTAATTTCTGAAAAACAAACAGTCGTATCAACAACTGATGCAGCACATAACTGGTGTCAGTAAACAGAATAGAATGCTCCAAATTTTTGGGTGTACATATTAATGAAAACCGAACTGGAAGAAGCATATTACAGAGCCTGTCAAACAAATATGTTCATTTACTTTGCTCTCCATATATTTGCTTGACCTGGAAAGAAACGAATTAACAACATGACATATTATGCTTATTTCCATCCAGTATCATCTTATGGAATAACTTCATAGGGTAACACACCACAGAGAGAAAATACTGATTGCTCGAAACAGGAATTGTTCATCCAAAGATGTCATCTAGGTATCTCCTCAAGAAGCTCGGCATGTTAACTGTGTTATCACAATACATACATTTGCTAGTGAAACTCATCATGAATAAGACATGGTAATGCCCATATCTACAGAGTTACAGGAAAAATGCCTTTTATTAATAATTTAAAAAATGTCAGTGGTTCTTAAAGGAGTTCAACATGCAACAACAAAAATTTTTGATCATTAAGTCCAACAACAAAATGTTTAACAGGTGGCAAAGCACGTTTTAAATCTAACCCCAGATAATTTCTTCTGGACAGCTTTTCCTATTCGTTGGTAATCATATAAGTAGGACTAAAAAATAGTGTTAACCCTACTCATATATACATAACCCGCAAACTGGCTCGTTACAAGTCATTTCGATAAAAACAATCATTCAATGGTCTGAGGAACATAACCAAATAACTACCTAATTAATCCACAGTCAATGACATTACAGATTATCTTATCAGAAAAATATGGGATTACTGCTGCGTGGGGTGAGTATTATGTCTCTTTCTTTTTCCTGACTTATTCGAGTATGATGGAGTGCTCAATGTACCTTACCAATAAATTAAGCTTCTTTTTCTTTTTATACAGGGGAGGTAACAAACTCAATGGTTATTGTACACATAATTTTGTTCATTTGTTTTAAGAATAGACTCAACATATGTGGATCATTTTGTACAAATTGCTTCAAATTATCTAGAACTATTTTTTTATTTTTTATTTTTTACAATTCAGTTTGTTAATTATAACTCATATTTGGAACTTGCATTTCTCAAGCGTCTATAAGGTTTGACGAAATCATCGGAATTGCTCTTTTGTACAGCAAATTACATTTCACCTACCAGCAGAGAGAGTGTATTGCACAATATCGAACGATTTACCTAGACGATCATAGCAAAATATTTACACAATATCTAACCATTTCTCTAAGCTTTCTTAGCGAAATATAACTTGAATAAGTCTCACCATCTGATCCCGTCAGCTGACTTAGGTATCCAGGGGAAATGTGGGGACTCCACATTAGGTAGAATCTGAAGCGAAATGTGGCACTGTTTCATGTGATGGATGAGGTGGAGCTTTGTAGTGGGGCAAAGTTATCCTCTTGGACAATTTCCTGCAACGATTCCTCTTGATCACATACCGCGATAAAATGGCTCTGAGCACTATGGGACTTAACTTTTGAGGTCATCAGTCCCCTAGAACTTAGAACTACTTAAACCTAACTAACCTAAGGGCATCACACACACACATGCCCGAGGTAGGATTCGAACCTGCAGCCGAAGCGGTTGTGCGGTTCTAGACTGAAGCACCTAGAACCGCTCGGCCACAAAGCCTGGCAGCAGCATGGACTAACAGCTCGGAGACCATGGCTGCGCTTACCCTTGAGCCTGCATCACAGACAGGAGCGCTTGCGATGGTGTACTCAGCGACGAACCTGGGTGCACGAATGACAAAACCTCATTTTTTCGGATGAATCCAGGTTCTGTTTACAGTATCATGATAGTCGCATCCGTGTTTGGCGACATCGTGGTGAACGGACATTGGAAGCGTGTATTCGTATCGCCATACTGGCGTCTCACACGGCGTGATGGTATGGGGTGCCATTGGTTCCACGTCTCGGTCACCTACTGTGCGCATTGACGGCACTTTGAACAGTGGACGTTACATTTCAGATGTGACTCTACCCTTCATTCGATCCCTGCGAAACCTTACAACTCAGCAGGATAATGCACGACCGCATGTTGCAGGTCCTGTACGGGCCTTTTTGGAAACAGAAAATGTTCGACTGCTGCTCTGGCCAGCACATTCTCCAGCTCTCTCACCAAGTCAAAATGTCTGGTCAATGGTGGCCTAGCAACTGGCTCGTCACAATACGCCAGTCACTACTCTTGACAAACTGTTAAATCACGTGGAAGCTGCATGGGCAGCTGTACATGTACACGCCATCCAAACTCTGTTTGACTCAATGCCAAGGCGTATCAAGGCCGTTATTACGGCCAGAGTTGGTTGTTCTGGGTACTGATTTCTTAGGATCTATGCACCCTAATTGCCTGAAAATGTAATCACAATTCTAGCATAATATATTTGTCCAATGAATACCTGTTTATCGTCTGCATTTCTTCTTGGTGTAGCAATTTTAATGACCAGTAGTGTATTTATCTCAATCTTTTTATTACTGCATCTCCGCCTTTCCATTCTCTTTGGCTATCTCCTTCTATCCCCCGCCCCCTGCCTCTATGCCCATCTCCTCCTCCCCCTCTTGCGGTCCATCTTCCCGTCCTCTCCTTGCCCATCTCCTAGCCTTCCCTGACTCTTTCCATTTCCTAATCTTTGTCAGTTTATCTCCTCCTTCACCCCTTTCTCCCTGTGTCTTCCTCCTCCTCTCTCTGCCCACCTCCTCCTCTTTCCTCTCTCTGTCGATCTTATCCTCCCCACTCTCTCTCTGCTTATCTCCTTTCCACCCCCCCCCCCCTCTCTCTCGATGTTCGCCTCTCCTCGCTCTGTCCACTTCCTCATTTCCTCCTCCCCATATCTTTGTTCATCTCCTTCTTCCCACTCGCTGTCTGTTTATCTCCTCCTTCTCCCTTCTTCCAACATGTTATCACTGTCACCCCAATAGGAAGCTAATATGTTTACCAAATTTTGCTGAAATCATTCCAGGGGTTTATGATGAGCGTTTTACCCTTGGCTTTGCCTGCGTACGCACGCGCCAAAAGTATTTCAAATATACTTAACGTATTGCATATGTATTGGTACACATATGTTACCTGTATCTAAAGTGAACTTCATGTAGCTCAGTGTTTTTGACTGCGTATCTCCTGAAGTATATGCTGTACACTTATGTAATTGTACAGATACATACAGTGGTATGTGTCCAATGTCTGCGAAATGTCTTGTGAATAGAATTAGTGTTACTTACTTTTACTTTCATTTATAAGGGCTTCTCCACTCTTCAGCATTTGTTCTCTATTCCCATTCGCCAGCTTTCACCATCAATCATTCTTCCTCTTACAAGTCTCTCTTCCTCGTAACTCCAATTACTCCCGCTCTTCATGGTAATCTCCGCCATCCAAGATTACTGGTGCCTAGAGGTGGGCCTCATCCTTGCCCCATTCGCCGTACACGGCCTTACTTTCGAAGAGCTCTATTCCAAATTCTTTGCACGACAAGTTGTTCCACAGCCATTATCTTCCTAATTTCTATATTTTTTTCCGCTCAGTTCTGGATATCCTGGCTACCCTCCTTGTTCCATCCATTTCTGCTGCCTGTACTCTGCTTCTCTGCCGCTCCCTCAGGGTCCACCCTTGTGCATCACATGTTAGTATACTTTCTACACAGTTTGCAGAATTCTCTTCTTTCTTTCTTTTGATATTTCTCGGTTTCAAGGAACTCTGTTTAGAATTTTTAACTGCTTCTTTTGCCTACTGTGTGCTCGTTTCAAATCTGCTTCACAACTTTCCGAGAAGTGTATAATCGATCATAAGTATTTCAACTGCTTTACATTTTCAATAGTTCCTTTCGGAAGTGTTATATCCTTTCTACATCCTGTCGCAACTAGATATTGTGTTTTGCTCACATTTATTCTAAGCCAGGAATCGTTCAGATGGTTCCATTAACTTCTTCGTCGTAAATTACACATCCTCTTTACTTTGTACTGTCAGCACTTGACCATCGATAAATAATAATGAGTAGGAAGTAGCATGCTGGAAAGGAATTACCATACCTCCTCATGACTGATTCTCCCATTCCAGTATCTAACAGGGCCGGGCGGCATTCTGCAGCCCTGTCTATATCGGTTCGGTGTTTGGAATGTCTCACTCAACTCTCTCTCTACTGTAGCTATATATTCTCCGGATTAGGGATATTTGTTGTGCCTCTACATCTACACACTCCATCGCTTCCCAAAGTGCGTTGATTGGTACAAAATCACGATCATTTCTAAATTCACAGATATTACATGCACTTCCCGATCCGTAGAATAGGCCTTCTGGCTTATTTCTCTAAGGCTAAGAATATGATCCAAAAAGATCGGCCAACCGTAAAACCTACCTGTTCCTCTCGCAACTTTACCTCAATCTCTCTCTCCAACCACTTTTTCAGTACAGCGCTAAAGAGTAACTAAAAAGTAATTAACTTATTTGGTTACTTCCCGTTCACTCTTCTATAGATGCCAGATATGTATGATACACATCACTCTAGTGGTATTTCTTCTCTCTCCATAAATATGAGTCAACAATTTACATACAAGTCTCTCTATTTGAGGGGGCCCATATTTCCAAAATTCCATCACAACTCCTCCCAGTCCATTTATCTTTCCGTTTCTTGCCTTTTCAGCATCTCTTTTACTTAGGTTCTGTATTATGGGATGTATTGCTTTTGTTGTAGACTTCTACCAAGCGGTCTCTTCTTTCTTCTACCAGAAATTCTTCTAGGCGCTTTTTTCACTGTCCAATAAATACAGTTTGGATTGAGTGTACTGGATTTCTAGACATTTTCATGTCTTTGTCATCTTCCATGCCTCTGCCACACCTCTAAATGTGAGTGAATGCTCTATTTCTACACATACTCTTTCACCTGCCTCCTTCTTACACTTTCTTGTTAATTTCTTAGCCTTGTTTTGTTATACCTTGTGCCTCTTCGAATCCTTTCTACTCGGAGAGCTTAACCATATGTGATATAGTTTCTCCTTTTCCTCAATCCCCTCCAACAATTTCATAATCATCCAATCGTCCATTCAGTTCTTACTCTTCTTTCCCTTTTCCTTCCATAAGCCTCCTCCGCTGCTTCCTTAATTGACTTTCAAAAACCGTATAACTCATTAGCACACAGATGCTCCACCAGTTGCTCTTAATCGGAAAAACAGTTTTTGATGTAACTAGAAAATGATCGGAGCCACACTCCATTCCTCTTTTAGCTCTTACATCTTTCACCTTCGTCACCTTCTTCCTCCGCACCTTAGTGTATTTGATTTTAGGATCCTTGACAGATTAGCCTCGGTGTACTTATGGATTTCTTTGTGCTGTAATTGGCCATTTATAGCAGTATACTTCTGAACTTCAAATAAGTTAATCAACCTCCTTCCATTATGGTTTTCTACATCTTCTCCCGGTGATCCTACAGCGTCATCCTTGTCCATTACGTAAGGTGTTGCTATCATAATTAAGAACGATTCTAAAAATCCGTCTGATGGTGAAAGTGTGTGCATGTCCATTGACAGACCAGTTTTAATGTACTGTATTACATTACAGATGCCGTTTTATAAATGATAGAGCGCAGAAAAGAGTCGTCCTATTTTTGCAGGTTTTATTATGAAAAATTCAGATTCTGGCTAGTGCCTAGCCATTATCAGTGAACTATTTTTTATTCTCGATGCATGTTAGCTCCCTGCTGTTCGGGTGTTAGTCACAGTTTTTTGAATACTATTCAATAATATTCAAAGAACTGTGACATGATTGGCTCTTATCGAATTTACTCGCCGAAGTACTGAAGCCACCGTTGTGGATGCACCATCCACCTTTTTTTTCCTTTCTGCAGACGAGGCATTCAGTGACAAAAAAAACTAATTTCCACAAATCGCCATATTGCACCAACAATTAAACCTTACAAAGTGTCCTTACTTATCGTCAGATACTGGAAAACGCTTACTCAGTTACACTGCTCACCCACTGAGGACATGAGCTTGAATATTAGAGCATGAAACAGATGTCCAACCCAGCAATATATCATCATGTACTGTGTCAATATAGTAAATGTTCAATTTGTGACCTATGCCGTACGAAAATCGCCCAATTTACATCATTTGTATATATACCGCGAAGACAGGCACTACCATAGATATACTCGCGACACTACATATTTCCCTGCTAGGTCAATGGTCATCCACTCCCGATGGGTGACCAGACTGCCATCAGCTGGCCAAAGTCACTGTTTTACAAATTCGAGTTCGTTTCCCTTGACACAAACACTTTACAGTTTCTGCTCTGGACCTGCTTGACTGCTCGCTTTTCTGCACCCATCTCCAGACTCTGGAATTACAAGAACATAGGTATTTTCGCATTATTTGCCATAATATTATTCCATTCTCGCAGTACTTCTCCATATCAAGCACACAGCAGTATCCTACAGATCACTTGTGCTACGTAATTCCAAAGACACAGACTGGAAATTATTTCTCTACAAACCCGAAACTTTAACTAGGTGGGGCATACTGTAAACCGCTGACTAACGTGAAACTTGGCACGTCTTCAACATTTATGCAGAAACTCGAAAAAATAGAGAAAACTGATATTCTCACTCGCGAAATCATTCCTATTATTTACAACGTCAACTAAGGTGTTTCTCATGTCTAGAGAACTGGTAAACGTGTCTTCCACATGCTAGATGCATACACCGCAATCGATTTTCCCTCAACTAAATAAATCCGCAAAATGTGCAGAAGCAGGCAACCGGACAATTTACATGGGAGGGAATAATAGGCTACTGCAAACACACGTCCGTATTGAATCTTTTCATATTTCCACGCAATCACGAAAGCTATCCAACACATACTAAATATTAGTTGATGCTAATGCACTCACAGGGTGTTTATAATGATGTCTGATGAAAGAGAAAAGGAGTGGAGTGTCAGACACTGTGTTCTAAGAAATTTACACGTTATCGGTGGGGCAGCTGGGCATTCTGTATTAGAGGAGGGGGTGGAAATATCGAATGTGAGTCCATCGGAGCCACCGTTCCTGATGTCTGCAGCATTGTTGTCATGCCATGGGTTGACTACTGCGGTGGCGGTGCCGACTGAGCTGCTACTGAGTCGGGTGTGGTATAAGTTCTGTACCCTGTCTCGTAAAGCTTGGGGAAGAACTATCTGCTTTCGTTTAGGCATATTTTTAAACACAGATGCCTCTTCTCGGAAAGTAATATTATTGAGAGACATAATTTTGTTAATTTCCTTGTGCTTAAGATACACTGGGCAGTTTTGGGATAGAGCACTGTGACCACTGATACAATGAATACAGGGTGGTTGATTGGCCATCCCACAGGCATCACTTCTTTGTGGCCCTGCACAGTACGTGCGTCTTATGGTACTTATGCACTGTTGCTGCCACGTCCATACCTCAGACAATTATAACATTGTAAGACGAAGGGTAAAAAGATGTCCACTGGACAGCGAACTCCATGAATATAAAAAAACTGTGAAAGCCGCTGCGATCTACTTGACACAACACAGACTGCAGACGGTTTTGGTACCTTCTGCTCGATCAGAATTGCAATTTTACTAAATATCCTGACGACAATAACTTCACAACAACACGTCATGTCCGTTAGTGATTAATCCTCCGTAAGGAAAGTTTCTACATTATTGATAATGACTTGTTTAGCATAAATAACTTCGGATTGTAGGCTTCCGAATTTACTTTGGCTGTACTAACACTGGACATTAAGCCTGACACAGTCTCAGTTTTCAGACGATTTTTCCCCGCCATCCTAATATTAATTATGTGCTTGAACAAGGACTCGCAGTCCTGCCTAATGAGCTTGTCTAGTGCCATAGGGTGGAGCATGCGTATATTCCTGTTTCTGTTTTCAACAAATAAGATAAGCGGTCCTATGTTGGTTCTTTCTTATAAGTTAGCAGTGCAACATACATGTTGGTGCGTGATGGTTCCTTCTTGGGTGGCGACGACATACAGCACTTTCTCCATTTTGTCTCGCTGGTCATCGTCTCCTTTCTCCTCCGTGCTGTCCCACTGGCTTTTCTGCTTCTTGCTGAAGTTGCATCGCAGGTGGAACATACTGATTTGTAGAATGAGATTTTCACTCTGCAGCCGAGTGTCCGTTTATATGAAACTTCCTGGCAGATTAAAACTGTGTGCCGGACCGAGACTCGAACTCACTTTGCCTTTCGGGGGCAAGTGCTCTACCAAATCAGCTACCCAAGCACAACTCACGACCCGTCCTCACAGCTTAAATTCTGCTAGTACCTCGTCTCCTAATTTCCAAACTAGGTCCGACACACAGTTTTAATATGCCAGGAAGTTTCATATCAGCCACACTCTTCTGCATAGTGAAAATCTCATTACTGAAACATCCCCCAGGCTGTGGCTAAGCCATGTCTCCGCAATATCCTTTCTCCCAGGAGTGAAAGTTATGCAGGTTTGCAGAAGAGCTTCTGTGAGGTTTGGAAAGTAGGAGACGAGGTACTGGCAGAATTGAAGCTGTGAGGACGGGTCGTGAGTCGTGCTTGGGTGGCTCAGTTGGTAGAACACTTGCTCGTGAAAGGCCAAGGTCGCGAGTTCGAGTCTCGGTCCGGCCCACAGTTTTAATCTGCCAGGAAGTTTCATAATGATTTGTGTCTGCGTTGTAGAACGCGATGATTGCGTCACTAATCACTTCGCTGATTGGTGCGTCAAGTGCTTCAGTATCCATTGCGAAACTGTGCGGCTGGTTTTGTGAAGTTTGTGGAGCAGTACGGCTGCAAATGACACCGTCTACGGTGGTGATCGTAGCGTAACAAAAGTTTTAGCGTCTCGGCAGAGACTATAGAAGTAGAACAAATACCGGAAAGAACTATCACTGTATACACTCCGGGAGCAGCAGCCGGATACGAAGTGTTTACACTGCAACGCGCCGATGTTGTTGTCTCTTCCGCTTGCCTGTGCGAATTGAGTTATTCAGGCTTTTGACAGCTGGTCACATAATGTCACTAAGCAGTGTAGTTCAGCACGTCTGATCAGGAAAACAGCTTGTTCACGGCTCCACGCGGGGCCTTGGTAACCGATTCTCCACGGTAGAAAATACTGTTGGCCAGCCAATCTCAGTGTTTAAGTGACTTGTTTGAGATATTTCGCTGCGGTTCACAAACAAAGGTAAAGCTATATTAGCAGACGAAAGAGCAGTTATGTGTTCCTTGAGACAAGCAATTGCTCACCGATAGAGGTTTGAATATAGCATGAAAGGGGTCTCTAACAGACGGGTTCAAATAGTCAATAGCACTCTCGCGTAAAAACGTGTATTTTGGATTATCCGTGTTTTTCAGTTAATCCAGATAATTGGGAGCTTGCTGTGCTTGTTTCGAAGTTTATTCATTGCAACCGTTTTTATCTTTGGCGAGCTCGTCTAGTAACATTCGTGTGCCCCTTTCTGACAATGGAGTAGATCTTGTATAAACTTCCTAGTAGCCGTAAATTCATCGGGTAAAATGAAACCTTTTTCTAGTAAGAGGTTTCGCTGCAGTTTCAACACAAGAGGTACGATACAGAATACGATTTCTTTTTTGTCACGGTCTTTAGGATTTGTAAAATATTTTCCACTTTACTCAAAAGTCGTTTCAGTATACCAGCATTTTCGGTCTGCTCTGTCGCAAGCAACAGGTACAATGCGGAGTGCAGTTCCGCACTGTTCCTTTACAGCTGTCTTTCAAGAGCTCACAAGTCACTGCGACACTGAAGTAGTAAATACTGGCTACGTTCATGTCAAAAATAAACTGAGACCAGCATCACCTAAACATTTTTAACATTGACTGAGTACCATATTAAGATATGAATGGTACCTTATTCTGCTATTTTTAAGTTTCACGATGTAGGCACGCACTTTGAGAAAGGAATTATGCGGATTAGGAATATGATGCGAAAAAATCTATGTATCTTCCTTAGAGGCAAATCTAACGTTTCATTCTCCCAGTTCCCAATGTAATCCAAAAAGATGGCTCTGAGCACTATGGGACTCAACATCTTAGGTCATAAGTCCCCTAAAACTTAGAACTACTTAAACCTAACTAACCTATGGACATCAGACACATCCATGCCCGAGGCAGGATTCGAACCTGCGACCGTAGTAGCCCCGCAGGTTCCGGACTGCAGCGCCAGAACCGCACGGCCACCGCGGCCGGCCCCAATTTAATCCTCTACGAAAATATATTGAGCGTATGCTCGCATTACAGACTTTCATTCTATCACTAGTTTGCAGCAGGATATCCATGTATGTTTAAAAATAATTTTTTCAGAGAGAAATGCTAAACTGTGTCCGAATGTTGTACGGTGCTTGGATGTGATGAGAAGCAGACCACCGGAAATTCAATATTTTCTGTAATAGAAAGAAGTCCAGCAATGAGCATACCATTATCTGCAGACCATATATATATATATATATATATATATATGTTCATGTCCATGTTTTATCAGGTGTTCGGCAAAGGTAGAATGACTGTTCTCATATTTCCAACTTCTTATATGTTCTTTATACCTAGTTTTAAAGTTCCTGCTTGTCATCCCCAGATATACTGCTTTACATTCTTGGCACTCCAGCTGGTATATACCTGCTCCTTGGTATTTGTCTGGTTTTTCTGTTGTTTGTAAATGTGATTGGAGTGTGTTTCTTGTTCTGTAAGCTATTTGTAATCCCTGTTTCTTTAATATATTTGCTATCTTGTGTGTTGTTTTGTGTTTGTATGTGAGAGTATACCATTTTTTTCTGTTATTCATGTCATGAGTGTTATTGTTTTGTGTTTCTGTGTGTGCTGTAGTGTTTGTGGGGTTCTGTAATCTCTGCTTGTTTTCATTTTTCTTTAGTTGTGTTTTAATTTTTTCATTGAGTTTTTGTACTATATGGGTGCTGTAACCATTGTTAGTGGCTATCAGTTGTATTGTTTGTAACTCTTTTTCATAATTTTCTTTGCTGAGTGGGATGTTATTTAGCCTGTGTAACATGTGTCGTAGGGCTGCTAATTTTTGATTTTGTGGGTGGTTGGATGAAGCATGTATGATTATGTCTGTGGCTGTAGGCTTTCTGAAGATGTCAAATGTGTGTTTATTGTTCTCTCTCTTTATTGTTATATCCAAGAAATGTATTTGCTTTTGTGTTTCTTTTTCTATGGTAAATTGAATATTTTTATGTATGTTGTTTATATCTGTATGAAGTTTATCAATTTTCTCTGTTGGTTCATCTACCATACAGATTATGTCATCTACGTATCTGTACCAGTAAACAATTTTGTATCCTTTCTTTCTGATGACTGTATCGAAGATTGTGTTTTCTATGTAGTTGATGAATATGTTTGCTAGTGTTGCTGAAATTGGGGATCCCATTGGGAGCCCATCTTCTTGTAAGTAAAATTCCTTTTCAAATTGGAAGTAATTTTGGGATGTGATTAATTTGAGGGTTTTTGTTATTTCATTAATATTGTCTACAGGTAGTTTGTTGTGTGTTAATAAGTTTTCTTCAATTAGTTTTATTGTGTCTGCAGTGGGTATTGAGGTGTACATGTTCTCTATGTCAAAAGAGATGAGTGATGCTGTTTGTGGGATGTGTAAGTCTTTTATATGTGTTATGAGTTCATTTGTGTTTTTCACTGTTCTGCTGTTTTTCATTTCATAGTGTTGCATTATGATTATATTCATGTGTTTTGCCACATGGTATGATGGTGCCTTCATGAAATTAATAACAGGCCTCAATGGAATGTGGGGTTTGTGGACCTTGGGTTGGCTTCTGAGTGTTGGTGCTTTTGGGTTCTTCTGTGTGATATGTTGTTTTTGTTTATCTGTAAGTATGTGTCTGATCTCTCTGAGGTTGTTTTTTATGTATGTCTGGAAGCGTGCTGTTGGATCAGATTTTAGTTTTGTGATATTGTTAGAAGAGATGAAATCCATAGTTTTTTCTATATATTGTTCATTATTGATCAGTACTGTGCTGTTCCCTTTGTCAGCTCTTGTGACTATGATGTTGTTAGCTTGCAGTTTTTCTTTTAATTTCTTAGTGGTGTTTTTTTCTGTTTGAAGTTTACTGTTTTGCTCTTTCTTTGACATGGTGATTATGTTATTTATTTCTTTCTTCACTAGTTCTCGTGTTAGTCCAATATTTATAGTGTTATTTTTATTTTTCTCTTCCTGTGTCAGGATGCTTTCTGTTTCTACAATCAAATTTTCTATGTAGTGGTTATCTATTTTTGTGCTGATGTTGTGTTTGAGTCCTTTCTCTAATAGCTGTGTTTCTTTCTCAGTTAATTCTATGTCTGTGAGATTTATTAATTTTGGGTGAAATTTGTGCTGATGGGTGTGTTGCACTTTGTCATACTTTCCTCTATGGTTATTTTTACTAGTGAGTGTTTTGATTTTTCGTTCATGTATGTTGTGTGTGTATTGCAGTGTTCTTGCTGTGATGTGTTCAATTTTTTGTATTATGTTGATCATCACTGTTGGGTTGTTAATAAAAGCTGATAACTCAAGATGTAAATCATATAACATCCTATTGAGCACGAGTTTCTTAGTGTAAAGCGATTTGATTTCATTTTCTAACCAAGTCTTTTCTGCAAATGATTTCGTTTTTTGTGCTACAAAAGAGTTGTTTCTGACCTTTACATTAATATAGCTCGGAATTACATTATTTATTTTACAGGTTTGATTGTATTTAATGTGTTGGATGGTCTTGTGGAGTCTGAGATGGATATTCTTGAAACTGTTGTATAATTTGACGGGAAATGCCTGACATGGCAGTATTATCGTCATTTTTACTGTTTTCCGTCTTATCCTTTAGTTGCTTTAAATTCGTGGAGGTATGTGCCGTCTATGCAACTAAATGAAGGCAGTTTGTTTGTTGCCATACGCGTTTCGCTTCATTTATTTGGGAAGCATCATCAGTGGCCTGAAATACATGTTTCTTTTTATATATAGAATAAGCGTATTATCTGCTAGATATAATAAGTTGATATATTACATTTTGTCGTGTTTTTTAGGTTAGAAGCAACTTTTGTAGCACAAGTTCCGTAAAATGATGTATCTTTCGTTTTACTTACGATTTCCAGCACTGCTAACACATATATGTGTTTCTGGAGATGTATGTATGACCAAATCCATATAAACAATAACTCGCTGATCATGCTAGCCACCAAAACAACAACAAACTGAAGTGCAACCAGGATAAATAATTAATGAATATCCTTCCCCTCTTCTCTCTCTCTCTCCCTCCTACCCCCCCCCCCCCCCCCCATACACACACACATACTCACAAACACATGAATCCACAGAAAAAAAAAAAAAAAAGATTGCACACACACACACACAGACATACAACAAATGAAAACCACAAAACACAACAGAAACAAAAGACAAACACATAACAACAGTTGGCAACACTACACACTGCAAACACACATATGTTGATCGCCAAATGGCAGTGAAAGTGAAATGTGATGTGACAAGTGGCTAAAAAACACCTGATTCGGCTAACTGGAGCATGAAGACCAACAAATACATCTCCAGAAACACATATATGTGTTAGCAGTGCTGGAAATCGTAAGTAAAACGAAAGATACATCATTTTACGGAACTTGTGCTACAAAAGTTGCTTCTAACCTAAAAAACACGACAAAATGTAATATATCAACTTATTATATCTAGCAGATAATACGCTTATTCTATATATAAAAAGAAACATGTATTTCAGGCCACTGATGATGCTTCCCAAATAAATGAAGCGAAACGCGTATGGCAACAAACAAACTGCCTTCATTTAGTTGCATAGACGGCACATACCTCCACGAAGTGTATGTTTGTTGACGGCCGTTTGATCTGCTGCTGGAGCTAACGGTAAGTTTACGCCTGCCGCAGTGACTTCTCAGGAAAGTCACACAACATACCCGTAAACGACGGAGTTTTCAGAGGAAATAAAGGCGAACAATCGCCTCCCCTCCCCACCCTCCAACCCAACCGCACGTTCCCCCTCCCCTCCGTTGGCTCCTCCATTGATCTTGATTTGGCTTTGTCAATGCATTCTAATGTTACGTCAGAAGTCCTGCATTACCCCTATTTGATTTTGTGTTTATAACCCTGTAGTCACCTGACCAGAAGTCTTGTTCCTCCTGCCACCGAACTTCACTAATTCCCACTATATCTAACTTTAACCTACCCATTTCCCTTTTTAAATTTTCTAACCTACCTGCCCGATTAAGGGATCTGACATTCCACGCTCCGATCCGTAGAACGCCAGTTTTCTTCCTGCTGATAACGACATCCTCTTGAGTAGTCCCCGCCCGGAGATCCGAATGGGGGACTATTTTACCTCCGTAATATTTTACCCAAGAGGATGCCATCATCATTTAATCATACAGTAAAGCTGCATGCCCTCGGGAAAAATTACGGCCGTAGTTTCCCCTTGCTTTCAGCCGTTCGCAGTACCAGCACAGCAAGGCCGTTTTGGTTAATGTTACAAGGCCCGTTCAGTCAATCATTCAGACTGTTACCCTGCAACTACTGAAAAGGCTGCTGCCCCTCTTCAGGAACCACACGTTTGTCTGGCCTCTCAACAGATACCTCTCCGTTGTGGTTGCACCTACGGTACGGCTATCTGTATCGCTGAGGCACGCAAGCCTCCCCACCAACGGCAAGGTCCATGGTTCATGGGGGGAGGGTGTGATTGGTATCAGTATTAAATTAAGCTCTACTACTCCACTTTCGTCAGTATATTATCTTAGCCGTGTCAACTTATAGTGTCCCACCAACCTGATATTCAATATGACAACACGAACATCCGTTTAAGAGAGCAAAAGGTTTCACGTTTAAAACTGGTAAATCCTAAGTACTAAACATTGTGCATTCTCCGAAGCTACAAACTGGAGTTTGAAGAGTGAAATGCTGTTGAATTCCTCTATTTTACAAATGCGATACTAGCAGCAGAAACTACTGTGCTTCTATTCCAAAAAATTGAAGTTGATACAGACATCTCTGTAAGTGATATTACTATTGAAAGAGACTATACGGAATGTAAGACGACTTATACATGGTTCATCTGGATGAAAACAGAATTACGATGTCTTAGACGGTTCGGAAAATGTCTGAGATGAACAATTCAGCTAACTCAGCTTGTATTGTGCTGTGTAAGCGTCTGTGATTCCTAATGTTTGTTATTGTTTACTAGCTTAATGGGTTCATGTGAAACTTAGCTCCTGCGTAAAATGCGGATAGTGAAATACTAGAGAAAGTACTCCAACGGAATCGTTAAAATACCTTGTAAAACAGTTAATGTAGCAATAGCGGAATATCCGAGAGCAACGCACATGTTTTAATAGAATATCAGCAGTTATAATCGGTAGAGCTCCAAAACTACGATTATGGTAGTTTTCCTAGTAGCTTTGGTCAGTTAAGGCCGTACCCGCGTTACATGTTCATTTGGTCTGTTGCATACCTATTGGATGTCCCCTCATAAGAATCGCTTTCTTTAAATATGCGAGCAGTGTCTCACTGATTCTCCTCAAAATACGGAACTGGTGAACCAACCATATAGCAGCTATGTGAGGATATATACAAAGAGCCAGGTAACCGACATAACATTTTTCATATAGTTGTCCTCCTGTTTTCTACTTCAAAGTAAACAGTTTTCATGATAAAACTTAAATTGTCAACGTTTAGTTCAGGATATATTCGAAATTTGCTGATTTGTAACGTGAAACATAGGGATGTTCTAATAAAAAGAAAGAAAACAATACAAATTTATCATACAGCGCTAGAAAACGGAATTTCCTCAACAAAAAGATAAACTAAAAAAACGCAAAATAAAAATATGTAAAAACTGGTTCAAATGGCTCTAAGCACTAAGAGACTTAACATATGAGGTCATCAGTCCACTAGACTTAGAACTACTTAAACCTAACTAACCTAAGGACATCATACACATCCATGCCCGAGGCAGGATTCGAACCTGCGACCATAGCAGCAGCGCGTTTCTGGACTGAAGCGCCTAGAACCGCTCGGCCACAGCGGCAGACAAAAAACGTATGAACCATCGCCTCAATACTTTGTCGAACTTATATGAAATATGTTTTTTATACATAAACAACTTTCGCATTTATCAGGAATAACAGGAAACTCTTTTCGTTGATCATGATGAAAGACGTTCTATTGAGTACAAAATAACAACAAGAATTATATATATTTTTATGTTTCTGCAAGTAAACTGTACTTGCATTCAAAGTAATTATTTTGATAACATAACACCGCAGAAGTTACGCGATCAGTTACTTTTTATCACATACAAAATGTATTTCACATTCTGTAAACATATGAAATACATAATGGGCTAACGCTGAATGATGTGCGGTTTTTATTTCGTGAAAAAGAAGAACAGTCGTCGACTCCCAGTTTCTCTCTGGGACAATCATTTACTTTTCTTTCCCTACCAGTGCTATCAATACTATCAGTATTCCTATCATTTACTACGTCATTTATGTAGTCGTTTGTGAGTGTAAATCTACTAATGAACAATCGTAAAAATGTGATTTTCGATATTTAGTAACGGATAACAGCCGATGTTTGTAACGCATTTCTCAAGAATTTTGTGTGACTAACTAATAAATGAGTACTAACAACATCCAACGATATAACATAGCTTCACCAACCACACTGACAGTCCCATTTTCTTGGGTAATTTTTCGATTACTAATTCCGTATAGCATGAGATGATGACGGTTAGTTCACTCGTCGCAAATATTAGACAGAAGAACGAAATATTCACCCTGGTTGGACACTCAGAATTATATGTTCCATATGCTGCGCTGAAAAAGCATGATAAATAAATTCCTGGTCTCCAATAGCAACGACCTCACCTTTTAGTTATAGAGACAGTTCGGGACGGATGCGCGAGCGCGCGTCGCCTGGCGGGCTGTCCGCGACTGTACCGGCAGGTGGAAGCAGCGAAAGTGAGGCGCGCTCTGAACCAATGTTTGGCGACCCTGCCAGGCCTGCAGCCCCCGGAAATTCATTTCCTAGCACGGAAGTCACCTCCGGCGAACGCACACCCAAACAAGCGAACCAGACCCCCACACCTTGTTAGTTGCCTGCAAATCTTGCCAACGTCATTGATCTGTTAAATTACCCCACATTTTCACTTTTCGCTCTCCTGAAACCACTTCTCTTTTCCTTTATCTAAAATGAGCCGTATCCATCAACACAATTTATTTCCTTTCTTTTATTCATTTATCTGCCCTACTTCGCCGGACTGCTCTACTCTCTAGATAAAATAGATCATCTACAAGATATTCCATGTACTAGTTCCTAGAAATTTTTTAACTCAGACCATGAAACATACACCCGACAGAGCAGCAACGTTCATGCATGTTTGTTAAATCGAAAAGTATTTACGAAACACCAGGTTTAGTTTTCTCCATTAGTTCTATTTATAACCAGCCAATACCTGTCGCTCTGATGAAATTATGCCAAATATTTAAACCTAAATAAAGCATTTTGTGATTATATTAATAAATACTAATGCGTGTAATATCGACTAACAAAACTGATTTCGACTAGCATACTGAAGAATGATACGCACCCGGCTCCATATCGATCGTCCGTAATGCAAACAAATGTGATATCAAACTTCCTAGCAAATTAAAACCGTGTTCGAGTCTCGGTCGGGCACACAGTTTTAATCTGCCAGGAAGTTTCATATCAGCGCACACTCCGCTGCAGAGTGAAAATCTCATTCTGGAAACATCCCCCAGGCTGTGGCTAAGCCATGTCTCCGCAATATCCTTTCTTTCAGGAGCGCTAGTTCTGCAAGGTTCGCAGGAGAGCTTCTGTAAAGTTTGGAAGGTAGGAGACCGATACTGGCAGAAGTAAAGCTGTGAGTACCGGGCGTGAGTCGTGCTTCGGTAGCTCAGATGACAGCCGGCACGGTAGCTCAGCGTGTTCGGTCAGAGGGTTAGCTGCCCTCTGTAATAAAAAAACTGAGTGAATGGATCAGTAACGAACTTCATTGGGCGTCAGGTGACGTCCGCCACGAACAATAACGAACAAAATGAGATTACAAAAAAAAAAAAAAAAAAGATGGTAGAGCACTTGCCCGCGAAAGGCAAATGCCCCTAGTTCGAGTCTCGGTCGGGCACACAGTTTTAATCTGCCAGGAAGTTTCATATCAGCGCACACTCCGCTGCAGAGTGAAAATCTCATTCTGGAAACATCCCCCAGGCTGTGGCTAAGCCATGTCTCCGCAATATCCTATCCTTCAGGAGCGCTAGTTCTGCAAGGTTCGCAGGAGAGCTTCTGTAAAGTTTGGAAGGTAGGAGACGGATACTGGCAGAAGTAAAGCTGTGAGTACCGGGCGTGAGTCGTGCTTCGGTAGCTCAGATGACAGCCGGCACGGTAGCTCAGCGTGTTCGGTCAGAGGGTTAGCTGCCCTCTGTAATAAAAAAACTGAGTTAATGGATCAGTAACGAACTTCAATGGGTGTCAGGTGACCTCCGCCACGAACAATGGTAACGAACAATAACGAACAAAATGAGATTACACAAAAAAAAGATGGTAGAGCACTTGCCCGCGAAAGGCAAAGGCCCCGAGTTCGAGTCTCGGTCGGGCACACAGTTTTAATCTGCCAGGAAGTTTCATATTAGCGCACACTCCGCTGGAGAGTGAAAATCTCATTCTGGGAATGTGACATCTTTCATGGTTTATACAGATAGTTACACTCCTGATCATTAGACAAATTATAACGGCGACCAAAACTTCTACTTAATGTTTGCAGTAAATACAGAAGACAGAAAGATCCCCAAATTTACCCCAGATAGAACATGTGTAGGAGCAATTGGAACGTCCACTCCGTCCCAGGACATTATTGTACAGTTACAACAGCTTTGAGCAGTCTTACCTAAGGAGGGGATACAAAGGCTTTACGATACCTGTTCCAGCCGAATTAGTGCATGAATTAAGGTCAGAAGGGCTGCACTGTCATATTTCTATCAGAATGATGAAACTTTTTTTTTTAAAAAAAAAAGGTAACACCTTAGTCTGTAAAATTAAAATATGCAGGATGACCCTATTTGCACCGCATACGGAGTGTTCCGCAATTTTCGTTACAAACTTCTAGGACTTGCAGAGGGGAGTGAGTCATAATAGGCCAGCCGTAGTGGCCGAGCGGTTCTAGGCGCTACAGTCTGGAACCGCGCGACCGCTACGGTCGCAGGTTCGAATCCTGCCTCGGGCATGGACGTGTGTGATGTCCTTAGGTTGGCTGGGTTTAAGTAGTTCTAAGTTCTGGGGGACTGATGACCTCAGAAGTTAAGTCCCATAGTGCTCAGAGCCATTTTTTGAGGCATAATATTTTAAATAGGAACCCATCTCCAGTGCTACAGCCGTTTGAACTCCCTTTAGGTAGATAAGTATGCAAAACGGTAGACATGGTGGCATTTTATTACGTCGTCAGATGTCATTTGACGTATATCCTACCTCTCTGGTCTGATTAGAGCCTCATTCACTTATCTGTGAGTGTTAGAGCAACATGGTTGCGTACACGTTTGCAGAATACACCGACACGATCCTTCTGAAAGTCGAAGCTCGTGATGGAACAGCTCCTCGACGCCTCTGCCAAGATCATTTTCCACAACGTACGACTCCATCGCACACCCTTTTCGTCACAGTTACCCTACGGCTTCGGGAAAGGGCACCTTCACCGTCAGCAGGCTTCAAGGAGATGCCACACATCCGAATTGGAAGAGTCTGTACTGCATCACGTTGAAGAGAACCAATCAACGAGTACACGAGTAATTTCTTGTCTGTTAAAGAGTGGAACTGTAGAATAAGCGATGTACTGGTCACCCCTAATCAATTACTTGTAAATTTGGTCGCATTAGCAGCATATTTTCAAATGGTTGCAGCACGAAAACGGTGCTTTCCGGACACAGGTTCCAGTTCAAAGTATTATCTACTCACTCCTCTCTACAATTCCTTGAAGTTCGTAACGGGAATTTCCAACCACTCTCTATATGACTTTATTGAGCTGTTTCGTTATGTGACCGTTTTGAAACGTGTCGCGTCGCTAATGTGTGTATCTTATTGATAATCTGTTTAGTGGAAAATGGTAACAGACATTTCGAACACACGTCGAAAGTCTACATATATGGTCCTGTACATCACAGACTTCTTATAAGAGCGTATATGTAGACTTTAGACATTTTTTTTGCGGTGGGGAGGGGGGGTAGGCACAAGTGTTTGTTCCCACGTAGCACCAAAGAGAGTTTAAATGTGAAACACCCATCATCGCAGCAAATTCATTTGAAAATGGCCACAAGCCGTAACTGGCCCGTAATGTCACATACATATCTGGTGCAATAATGGTCAATACGTGTAATACAGTTTGACAGACTACGAAATTTTTAAATATTGAGAGACTCTCAGTAGCTCGGTACGGGCTTTTGTTAAAGTTTCGGGAACATATCTCCACCGAAGAGTCAAGCAGTATATTGCTCCCTCCTACGTATATCTCGCGAAGGGACCATGAGGATAAAATCAGAGATTAGAGCCCACACAGCAGCATACCGACAATCCTTCTTTCCACGAACAATACGAGATTGGAATAGAAGGGATAACCGATAAAGGTACTCAGGGTACCCTCCGCCACACACCGTCAGGTGGCTTGCGGAGTATGGATGTAGATGTAGATGTAGAGGTTGTGGACCCATTTATGAGGAATTAAGTCATCATATTGGCAAGTTCTTGGCACTATAATCGCTGAAATAACATCACAGGCCCTCTCAATTCGTGATGGTTCAGATCGTTTCCTCCTCCGTTTCCGAGCGCTTGCCTTCGTTTGTCAGGCAATGTAATTAAGTTAAGGATCAAAGGTTTGTTTTACCCAAAACAGACATTCAATGTGCGCTTTACCGGACGGGTGACAAACTTATAGACGACCATCAAATCCGTCCTACATTTTGCATGTATTCGGTACTATATTCAACTGCTACTCCAACGCGAAGTTAATGGAGAGGGTGAGTCGTACAGGGAATCTTTTATAATCCCCACTCCACACCATAAAAGCACGTGTTGTAAGATCAGGAGACCATGGAGGACAATGGTGTGATGTGAGGTCCTTATGCCCCTAACCCAGCAGCAAGTTCATCGCCCTACTCGCCACGAAAATCACGTTGCACAGCAAGAACTGAGAATGCAAAACGCCTTTTGTTGCGCGCCATCGCCATGTTGATTCGATGCGCATTGGGTAATGAACGAGTGAACGAAGGAGACTCCTACCCGCAGCCTCATGAACTGACAACTTACGGTTGGTGTCAAGATACATTTTTAACTTCCGTGCGTTCGTTTTTATAAAATTTACTCTAAGGCTTTTATCTTCATTTTTGTAAGAGATGAAGTCTTGTAAAATGTGAATAATGTTTTGAAACGCCGTATAATACATACGGATGTGGCAGCAGTTACATGGGGCACGCTTCACGGACTACTGCCAGTAGCCCTGCGAAAAAGAAACAACCCATCGACGTACAGCAATTTCGAAAATCAGCCGGGGCCAAGTACAGTGTCGTGAATAAACATGATACTATATTCTGGACCACAAACCGTTAAAATTATACCTACACCAACATTAACAAACACAAAATTACCAAATAAGCAGCAGACAGTCGCAATATCACGTTTTATTTATTCACTTTTGCAAATAGTAGTAATACTACTCAGGGCACATATTCGTTGAATTTGATGGCTGTTAATCAGTGGAAATCGATTTGCAAAAGTGAATAAATATGATGATTTTGAGACTGGCTGCTGATTATTTGGTAATTTCATGGTTTACGGTCGGTGCACACAACTTGGGAACCACATGGAGTCCACCATTCATTAACGAACACATCAGTCACGCACTTAACATAGCATGGAAGCGACTGCTTGAAAAAGAAAGGTCATCCGGGACGACGCCATATAGTTTAGAATGTAATGTGAGTGGTGGTGCTATAGGCGACACTACACCGCCAGCGTAAAAGTAATGTCTGGACACAAAGAGCTCCATCACAGCTTTCTTTATCACCACGAAGTCATAGCGACACAAGCTAGTCAACTCTGTGCCATCCCCCTGGCATAAAAGAGGCCGCCTTACCTGTCTCACGCGAATTCTCCAAACTGAGCACAGACAATAATTAGCCAGAACATTATGACTACCTGTCTAAAAGCCGATACTGCTAAGAATAACAGCGGTGACGCATCATGGCATGCAGGGAATGAGGCCTTGGTAGATTGGTGGAAAGAATTGTCGTCTGCACACGCACAAGTCACCTAATTCCCGTAAATTACGGGGCGGGGGTGATGTTCTCTGACGCCAGGTTCAATCACATCCCAAATAGGCTCGATCGGGTTCAGATCTGGCGAGTTGGAGGGCCAGTGCATCAATTGGAACTCGCCACTGTGTTCCTCGAACAACTACGTCACACTCCTGGCCTTATAGCATGCTACATTATCTTGTTGAAAGATACCTCTGTCGTCGGGAAACATGATCGACATGAAGGAATGTACATGGTCTGCAACCAGTGTACGATTCTCCTTGGCTGTCATGGTGCCTTGTACGAGCGCTACTGGACCCATGGTAGATTTACCAGCAGAAAAGTTAGGACAGAGTAAAATTATTTATGTTAATGTAACTACACTACGAGGAGTGTTTTTTTAGATAAGTACCGTTTAGAAATTAAAAAAAGACGTGCTAAGATATCTCAATAATTTTAGTTTTACATGAAAGCCTAAACCTTAATTTACGTTTCTACATAATTTCCGTCAATATTGAGGCACTTGTCATGATGTTGTACTAGTTTTTGAATACCCTTCTCATATAAGTCTGCCGCTTGTCTTGTTAACCACTCCATCACCACTGTTTTCACTTCGTCATCGTCTTGAAGACGCTGACCGCCCAGGTGTTTCTTCAAGTGCAGGAACAGATGGCAGTCACTGGGTGCAAGATCGGGGCTGTACGGAGGATGATCTAGAGTTTCCCATCGAAAAGATGTGATGAGATCTTTGGTTCGCCACATGAGGACGGGCATTGTCTTGCAGCAAAACGATGCCCTTGCTCAACTTTCATGGACTATTGCTTTGATTCAAGTGTGACGTAGGCGACCCATGTTTCATCGCCTGTAACAATTTGGCTTAAGAAATCATCAACGTCGTTGTGGTACCGATCAAGAAAAGTCAATGCACTGTCTAAACGTTTGGCTTTGTGCACATCCGTCAACATTTTCGGTACCCAACGTGCGCACAATTTCCGGCAATTCAATTGCTCTGTCACAATGCCATACAAAACAGTACGAGAAACATTAGGAAAGTGATCCCGCAACGAGGAAATCGTGAAGTGTCTGTTTTATCTCTCCTTATTGTCCACTTCCTGCACCAAACTTCCATTAACGACCGAAGAACGCCCACACCGTTGATCATCATGCACATTTGTGTGGCCACCTTTAAATGCTCGCACCCACTTTCTTACCATTCCATCACTCATAATGTTTTATCCGTAAACTGCACAGATCTCACGATGAATATCGATCGCTTTTAGGCCTTTAGCAGTAAGATATCTTAAAACAGCCCGTACTTCACAGTCAGCGGGACTCACGATTATCGGAGGCATCTTAAACACTCAGTACAAAACGTATACAAGGTAGAATCAGACTGTAATGGTGTCAGTGCATGATTAAGGTACAAGCTTTCATGTAAAAATAAAATTATTGAAATATCTTAGTACATCTTTTTTTAATTTCAAAATGGCACTTACTTTAAAAAACACGCCTCGTATATCGTTATTTTTAGAGCCAAATCCTCAAACTTTTTGCTCGAAATTCTACTTCGACGTCATAAATTTGAGCGACGTGTTTTATGAAAGTCTGACTTGGCTCTTCACAATGACAAGGTGGGATTTTATCCGAAATTGGTGTTGCACGCCAAACGACTACATTTTATGTAACAACCTCGTCGTGAAGGATTTGGAAGCTATCCTGTACAAACTAATATGCTACTCGTTTATTGCTCGTGCTAGTTATTTTCGCAAAGCTCTTGCACAGCTGTACTCGGTGGTGCTGTCAGTTTCATTTCCATGCGCTCGGCATCCACTATAGGAGATACGAGGTCGATACGTAGGGGTCCAGTTTCGCATACTAAAGTGGCGACAGGGGTTGTTGGTTCGTCAGATCGCGATGGCCCGTCCCCCGACTGGGACGGAGTGCGGCGGAGCGCAAAGACCTGCGCAGGCTGGCCTGGCCTTGGGCACAACAAAGGCAGGAGCTGAGCCGGGGTGGGGCGGGGTGCGGAGAGAGGGCAGCTCGCAGCTGCTACACTGGCCTACACCCACGCCACCCATCTGCGCGTGGACCCACCCTTCGCAGAAGTACTTCGCAGCCTCGTGCTCTGCACACGCCTTGTGCCTCCTCCCTGCTGGCTCCCTGATTCTGAAAACTGGCACGCTTTTTTATTTCAGGTTTCCTGAACCAGCATGTGTCTATGACTTCTCCCATCAAAATGGATATTTCACTTACAAGTATTTATTGTGGTAATTGAAGACATTGCCGTCTGAGACCAACGTGACTTCTCTTAATATAATGAAGGAAAACAGACTATGTTTCTATGTTTAATCAGTCTATCAACAACTTTGTCGCAGGTGTCTTCCGATTTGGTGTCTACTAATTACTGCGAAGCTTGATATAAAACAGTTTTGCAGGTTGATTCTTGCAAACAGAAAGCATCGCTATTGATAATACTATTCATGTACACAAATAGTGCCGTTGCCTGTTTCGAACCGACAGGTTCATCTTCAGTTGCTCTAGTCTAAATATGTATTTTGTCATGTTTACATTAGTTTTCGATTGTCTATTCCCATTTGTGGTGGAACGTCCTTGGGTTGGCCGGCCAGGGTGGCCGAGCGGTTCTAAGTGCTACAGTCTGTAACCGCGCGACCGCTAGGGTCGCAGGTTCGAATCCTGCCTCGGTCATTGGTGTGTATGATGTCCTTAGGTTAGTTAGATTTAAGTAGTTCTAAGTTCTAGGGGACTGATGACCTCAGAAGTTAAGTCCCATAGTGCTCAGAGCCATTTGAACCATTTTTTCGTTGGGTTGTTAGTGCCCTACAGGAAGGAAAGATGTTAAAAACGAAATATTTAAACGTAACTGTCCCTAACAACTATAGCATACAATGTAAACAGATCTTTAACGCTGGACTGTTGTAGTTTACTTACGCCGAAATCTGGCGTCATAATGTTGCAATGGTATTTTCTTGTGTTCACGGAATACAGAAGAGTATCTGAAGCACCACACACACACACACACACACACACACACACACACACACACACACACACACACACACACACAAATCACACACACACACACACACACAAACACACTAACAAAGTTTTTGCCCCTTAGGAAACTATACAAAGATAGGGATATCACAAATATAACAGTGCCGAAGTATTTCTCTCCCAGAGATGTTACAATGCGTTCATTGATGTGACAGCAGAAAACATACAAAAGGAATACGCTTGATTACATGCAATTCACATTAACAAGCATTAATTACAAATAATGTAAACAAATGTAGAAAACAATTTGTTAAAAAATGTTACTTAAATAATATTGTGGTAAACATGGAGTACAAAGTGAATAGTGAGAAATGAGTGTACGTAAATAATTAAATAAATAAGTAAATATTATGACAGTGGACATTTTATTAACGTATGATGGTTAGCCGAGCGTATAAATTACTTTAACTATAGTATTAATATGTCACTGCATGAGATGTTATGTTTTAGCGCAGTGTTCCACATTTTGTTATCGTCTGCATGTGAGTACGGTCAAAACGGGGCTAATGTTTATTTATATTTCAAATTGGGAAGTAGGTGAATCAAGTTTTGTAGGGGTGCTTCATTGACTGTCTGAGTCGGTTCATTAAGGAGATGATGCGGCTTTCTTTGTGCATATATTTCTATATCTTTGAATAGATTCGTAAGGCTTCCTGTCTGAGCATGATGCAATATCTGGATGTGGTCTTCAATACTTCTCACTCCATGTCTGTTGAGCATTATGTGCGTTGCTAATGTGGAGTTTGATCCGTTGTTCAAACATTTGGCATCTAAATGATCTTAGAACCGAATCTCGAAGCTCCTCTCAGTTTGTCCTCTATAGTAGAAGGGGAAATTTGGCAACTGACTTTGTCTACATCTGATGGAGGACTGTTATTCCTTAAATTATAAAGCCACTGAAGTTTGTTGTTTGCCTGAAACCTTATCTACGTATCCACATTTTTAAACAGGCTGCTTACTTTTGTGGGAAATGCTCCCCATAACAAGAAATGCAACCTATTTTCTGCTACTTACTACCGTCTGTTTTATTAACTGAAGTTCACGACAGAATAAGGTAAAATAGCTCCAAATTAATCTTCCCCCTACTGACAAACTGCGATTCGCAGTAATTGGGTGATACAGATTCTGAAGATGTTCTGTAAACAACAGTCGAAGGCAGTGTGACGATCGGCTTATATTCGCCTTGAATGCACTTTTTTATTTCCTCTAAATAATAAGGCTGTGGCGATTATATGTCAAAAAGATGCTGAGCGACAGAATGAAGTTGGAAGTGATGGTAACCCTAGTATTAACTTTCTTGGCACATTTTTTAGTAAAATATCTCGTAGCCACGCAGTAGTCCGACTTGCTTGGAGAAAGAAGTACCTGGCTGAAGCAACGTCCGCGGTGACAGCATCTTAGCAATGGGTCTGTGGACAAGGAACGTCCTGACGTCAACACCATTTAATGAACATGTTATTTGAACTTCGTAAGACGCCAGCCACTGGTTTATATCCGTATGAGACTGATGCAGACTAGACTGTTTGACTGAACATACTGTTAAAGCCGAAGAGGGAATATTAAGAAAAGAGCTAGGGAATTCCTAGGCGCAGAGTCTGTGACGTGAAATTCAGGAACACATGTTCCAGTTTTTTTCCAAGGTAAGAGTTTTATTTAATGAGTATATTTGAGTGGTCATATTAAAGTGTGATGATTAATTTGATGATCTGTAGACAGTGTCACATATTCATTAATTTGAAGAATCTTTCGTGATATTAGTACAGTAAAACTACTCTTTGAAATTGATGTAGATTCTGTCTACTTTAAACTATTCCAAAGGGAACAGTTTTATTTAACAGACAGTCATATGCACATTCAGGGCCACAAATAGACAGTCTAGTCAGTTATACATCGCCATATTCGGGTATTTTGACTATTAGGCCCCTATGTAACAGAAGTCTCATCCAAGCCAGATCATTATTATTATTCAAGAGATCAGGAACGTTACTCTGGAACATGTAATTAGACGCAAGTTTCCAGCTAATCCCACTAAATACGAGAAACGCTACGGTGGTAACCCGGAGAGACAAAAAAGTTGGGCTATACGCTGTTGTTTTTCTTCTGTTTGTACTGAGCTACGATGTTATTGATTCACTATAAGTTTTAGTTGTTTCGTCAGAACAGTTATGTACTGAAAAGGGTTGAAGAACTCATTAATTACTTTTTTTGATGGTTTATACACAGATAGAACTCAATTTGCAAATGTTGCTTTGACGTTTCCCTGTGTTGCTCCTGTTTATTTCCAGTTCAACACAGCATTATTATATGAATCTATAAAGGTGATAGTCAATACGGACCCTCAGTCGATGCGTTTTTAGGAGAATTTCACAGGGTAAGGAAAAATGTTTAGTTTCGATAGGCTTAAATTTTTTTTCGGTTTCGGAAGTTTCATGAAATTTCAGATGGTCCTGATATAGATGGTCCTGAAAAGTTTAGAACACTATTATTTAAAGAGAGAAAAAATTTCTTTTCATAGTGTCGAAATTTAGTTTCAAAAGGTACGTCTGAAAACAGCAATAAAAAACAAGCCGAGAAAGAAAAAATGATGATAGGAAGACAATGCTATGAGGAAGGGAAAAAGCCCTTAACAAAAACATGGGCTTCACACTACAAATATACAGAGCTGAAATTCGTAATTTAGTCTTTCCTAGTATTTTTTCTTGCCACTTATCGCTTCTTGCGTTTCTGGAAATGATTTATATAACTGAATAACGCCAGGTTCACTATGGCTCTGGGAGTCAATAATTCCCTGGGAAAGCGAATTCAGACGTCCGAGCAAGACAGTGGCATTCCACCTGGAATATGACCATTCGAAGTGATGTTCAGACTGCATTTGGTTTTATGGCAACTTCACCTTTTTACCTTATTTCTGGATTTCAGTTTCTTCACACTCCATTGCGGTTTCCACTCGTCCTCTCGCTTCCGTACAACGTACTTCATTCGCTTGAAAAGTTTCTGAATCCATCCTTTCGCTCACAATTAACACCGTTCGCGTCACTTAACCAGGGACTCCCATACTCTGACAGTTTTCACGGAGTCTAGATTAACGTCCCACAACCAGCAATCTCAGCAGTCTCCAGCATAAGACACCACAGATCCCAAATAACCCTCCTCAGCGCTCACCCTCTTCCATGTCCTTAGCACGTTTCCCAGATACACCCGACATGAATTTCAGTTCGAAAACTGTATTTCAGCCATTTATACTTACTGTAATATGTCGATCTGTTGGGACTAGCGTGTGAAACCGCGACAGCAGGTTCCAGTGTACCAAAGTACCATTAGTGTCACTCGATACACTTACATATGCAGTTAAGTCCCTTAAGATTTCACACACATTTCCATTTCCTTACGTATGGGCCAGGCTGACTTCTAGGGAAATTATCAACGCCTCACCACCCTCGCGAAGATCCATTCAAGTACAGGACGTAGCAACCTGTAGAAGTCTATTAATCTGTAAGCGCTATGTGACCTCAGACGTAGCGACTATCTATCAACATTCCTCCGGTGCTCTACGTTTGGACGACTTTCCCCGCAGCGAAGTGGACGGTCTTAGCGGCGTGTGTCGCGGGGAGCCTAGGCGGCAGGCGTCTGCCCGTTGGTCGCACGCGCCCTCACGACCCAGCGGTCTGTGTTATGCTGATGAGACAGGTGTGCAGTGAGCAGCCCGAGGCAGCTGCCACGACCCACGAGCCAGGCGGGGGTGGCGATTGTCTGCCTCTGCCGACTTACCCCACGCTTCCACTGTAAGCGGTATGTTGCAAAAGATGCGGCATCCGACCCAACTAAAGTAGTCGCAAGTCGCCTACATAAAAGGAAGGTTAAACCGAAGTTGAGATTCCAAAAGTTATATGTCTGCAGTTCTCTCTGAATATCGAGAATGATTCTAACTACACGTTCGGCTTCTGAATTTTCACCTTAATTAGGTACATATTTTATGAGTGGTATTGCGTGATTTATTTGTTTGTCAAGCATCACTACGCTTTTAGATCATTCCATAACTATTTTCAGGTGGAGAACTACATGTTGAAATTCTTGATATTAGTGCAGAGCACAAACGCCTTTTCACAGAAGCAGGCCAATTGAAAAACAGATTTTCTTTCCTCTTTGCTTATAACACTTTTTTTAAAAACGCCCGAAGCAGTACTGCTAAACTTAGAAACATATGCTATGATAGTGTAATGTGTACTTACATCCAAGATAGAACTAAATAGATGCTGCATTCTGCTGTTTGTTTTACACGATCGTCAATGTCTGTGAGGTGTTCACTGTTTCTTTACTTTAAAGAAGACGTTGTATGCATCGGAGGCGTGGTTCCATTTCACTTAAGCTCAAAGATAACTGATACGTGTAATTACTGGAGCTTGGGTGTCTCATTTAGTGTACATTACAAAGTAAACTGTTTATTATTTCGAAAGTAATTGCCATAATTGTTAAGACATTTATCTCATTGTGAGACAACACGGTCAATGCCTTCATGAAAAATTGTTTGAGGTTGTCCACAATATTATGATTGTAATCAGGCGTGCACTTCTTTATCCGAAGCAAATTAATGTCCGTGAATGTCTTTCTTCAGGGCTCCAAAAATATGGAAATCGTATTGGGAGAGATCTGGACTGTGTGCAGAATGTGTAAGGGATTCCCAGCAAAATTTCTGCAACGTAATCGAAACAACGTTGGGAACATGTGGGCGGGCATTATCCTTCAACAGAGTGATGCGATCCGTCACCATTCTCGGGAGTTTTGATTTCCTGGCGCGCTTCAGTTTGTGGAGAGTGTCCACGTACAGCTGTGACTCCGTTGTGGCACCGTGTTCCAAAAAGTCAATGATCAGCAAGCCCTTGCAGTCAAAGGGGAAGGTCATCATGACTTTGCTGGAGTAGGCGTGCCTGATGTTTAGAAAACAGTAAATAGCGTGTTTGCGCTTCATCCTGTGTATCTTTTCATCCCTAGGTGCCAAATAACATCATAAACTATTTTTCTCATTAAATTCATCTGACATTTTCACTTCTGAAACAGTTCTTACTAGAAAATATTCATCTATTTGTATTCCTGTTTACGCCAAGTACAGGCTTTTCTGTCCAGGTACTGTAAAACGCAAACACCTTTATGCTTTCGGATAATTCGTCTGTTCTGTGAGAGAATACTAGCAGGAAAAATACCAATTGGGTGTGCAAACCTTTGCAATCACACGAAGATAAAGTGAGCAACAAAATACAGAGTAAGAAAACACAAAAGGGCAAAATTCATTACTGCAATCGGAGTGAAAATTGGTTACCTTCCCATCTTCGCAGACGATGCCAGAGTCCCCCTTTTCTGCTCATGAGTAGTCTGCAACATACTCAAGCTTTAGAACTCCACCCTCGATACAGTCGATTGATCATTGACGTCACAGTCCCACTAGTGAAATAGTCGGTGACTGGTTCACACGCTGTGACGCACACCCACGACGGTTTTCGATATTAACTAGAAAATCGCTCGGGCCTTAGAAATGTTCACACTTACGAATCGGAGTACCAACAATCTAAATCATGTCGCAGTGTAGAACGAAGGATGAGGGAGGAGAATGTTTCTGATTCGCTACGCACCCTCTACAACACGCCGTACTGCTGCTACTGGTATTAACTGTAACTTTAAATGCGAAATGCCTCACTTCTGTTTTGAATATCATGTGAAATACTCATCTAACCGCGAGGTGAATTAAATGCAGTGAAATGAATAGATCAACAGCGAAAACGCAGAGATTGGAATGACAACTGGGCGTTCAAATACTGTAGCTAAAAAAAGGGTAAATTAGAATTTCATAGGAGTTTGTTGCAGGATTCTAGTGCGAATCGTTTACAAGATATCGCATTTTGAAAAGTTCCCACGCCGACTCTTTTACAATACCTGTGGTAGCACACGCTAACGGTATACATTAGTTATATGGTTTCTGACCGGTGACAACTGACCATCACAGACTGTGTTCGAAATGACACCAGCAGAAGCAATACATGATTTGCTATGAAACAACTGTTGCACACTTGTTAGCATTTCAGTGGAGATGTCCGATCAGGCTGCATTAATACGTTCTTAGGTATCATCGGGTTCAATTGGTATGTCCTTGTAGAGAACGTCTTTCAGTTTTCCCCGCGGAAAAATGTCTACGGCCTCAGATCGGGGGAATGTGCGAGCCAAGGTACACATCCTCTGCGTCCAATCAAACGATTTGGAAAGAATTCATGAAGACATGCTGTAGTACTTCGTGTGCTGTGGGTCGAACGGCCGTCATGTTGGTACCACAGGGCCATTCTAGTCTGCAGAGGAAACGTATTTTAGCATTAATGGAAGATGGTCTGTTAGCGCGCTTTCGGTGTTCTGTCTGTGAAAAGCGGGCCCATGAGCTGATCGTTCACTATCCCACATCACACGTTTACACACCGTGGATACTGATTTTCCACCTGGCGAAGCCAACAGTGATTGTCAACAGATCTGTAGCGCATGTTTCGGCATTTTACCCTGCCATAATTAGTAAATGTAACTTCACCACTAAACAAGATACACGATATATCTAGAGTACACTTCCTTAACGCCCATGTACAGAAGTTAACGCGATTCTCATAATCGTTTCCAAGTAGTTCTTCATGGAGAGAGGTGGATGAGAATGAAGCCAGTGTTGATGGAGAACGAGTAGGGCGACTGTCCTGATTCATGGTACTTCCTCGTTCTATCGCGCGGGAGCTCTCGTGCGGACCAGCTGCAACAGCTGTCGTCACTTTCTTCCTTCTATCACTTTATCTAAGTGTTACACTACCACTTTCAAGTAACTGGTTGAAGGGGTGCCGAGATGGTTGACCTCTGCGAAATCTCGCATACGACTCGCATTAGAATTCTATAACAAATACCACTAACATTTCCAGAATGACATACTTTCACTCTGCAACAGAGTGTGCGCTGATATGAAACTTCCTGGCAGATTAAAACTGTGTGCCCGACCGAGACTCGAACACGGTACCTTTGCCTTTCACGGGCAAGGCAAAGGGTCCGAGTTCGAGTCTCGGTCCGGCACACAGTTTTAATCTGCCAGGAAGTTTCAGCACTGATATTCTAATTTACTCCACTTTAAGTTTGTTAATGTCAGTAGGCATTGTTCATTTTAAAGAAGTGGATGTCTGCATAAATAATAGACATTCTAAGTATTATTACAGTCTGCTAATTGGCTAAAAATACGAGCCCCTGAATACCAATCCATTCTGTGAAAACGCCACATCAATAGGACTTTCCATTTCAGAAATACCTGCACTGCAAGTTTTAGGGAATTCACCCTAAATACAAGATAAATGAAAGTATTTATCTATGTTACTCAAAAATGTTCAGATGTGTGCGAAATCTTATGGGACTTAACTGCTAAGGTCGTCAGTCCCTAAGCTCACACACTAGTTAACCTAAATTATCCTAAGGACAAACACACACACCCGTACCTGAGGGAGAACTCCAACCTCCGCCGGGATCAGCCGCACAGTTCGTGACTCCAACGCCTCAGACCGCTCGCCTAATCCCGCGCGGCTCTATGTTACTCACTTTCATTTTATCCCACAACGCTTTTCGAGGGGCTACATCCACTTGGTGTGTTACATTATATATTTGTGTTTCCTGGATGTACCCAGTTGTCCATTTTGTGTTTCATTCCACTACAAATACGGTATAATTAGCACTTCTAACGTAATATGACACTCTAATTACAAATTCTAAGCAATATTAAAGATGCTTACAAGATTTTCCAGCAAAAACAGTCCTCATTTCGGACATAAATGTACATTTTCATTTTAAGATATCCCACAAAAACGAAACAACATAAACTGTTTAGAAACTGTACAGATGTAGAAATACAGTGCCTTCTAACTGAAAGACCATTCATTACCAGTTGTTACTGCGAATCGAAAAAAGAGGAAACATGTATACAGGTGTTGAAATCTTTACAACCTTTCCTCCTAAGAATATCATTATTATAAAACAATACAACGTATAACATAAAACATTTATAAACCTTTACTTCAGCATATTTATTTGTTAACGTATCGGTTTGGCGTTTTGGTAGTTGTTTTCATGGTTTAGTTGATTCCAAAATGGACTGTACTAAAAGTTACTGTGCATCATGTAGTACGCTTGAGTAGTTTCTAAGAAAGTTCATTGACTCCGTCCCAGCTTTGCCATTCTGTATGTCTGCCCATGTTTCCTGCTGCGATTAAAAATCTAAAGTTCTTCGCAGAGGTGATTATTGGATTATAAAATAATAGAACTATTGCTGTAAAACATTTTGTTTTACAGACATATTTACTTATTTTCACCCTCAACATACTCCCCTCCTCTATCCCTACAGCGCTCCATGCGAATTTTCCATTGATGGAAACAGTACTGGAAGTCTTCCTCTGTGAGTTCCTTGATGACGCGTGCCGCTTTATCTTTCACTGCATCAGCGGATTGAAATCTTATTCCTTTTACTGCAGATTTGACCTTGGGGAATAGATAAAAGTCACATGCTTGTAGGTGAGGCTAGTAAAGTGGGTGGTATAACCACTGGGATATTGTACTTCCCTAGAAAGCTCTTAACGGACAACGCGGTGTATGCTGGTGAATTGCCTTGATCCAGAACCCACGATTACTTGCACAATAATTAAGGACTTTTTTCTTATTTTTTCACGGAATTGAACTATAACCTAAAGATAGTATTGTTTGTTAGTAGTTTGATCTCTCAGGAACACAGTGAAGATACACAATTCCACGAATAACGAAAAAAGAAACGATCACGCTTTGATTCTCGATTTGCTGATTCGAACTTTTTTCCCTTTCGATGAAGATGGGCCCCTCGAACGCATGCATTGGCATTTAGTTTCTATATCATAAGTGAAATCCCTTACATAATCCCTTAACTCTTTCCAAGTAATTGGGATCATTGTCAATGTTATTCAAATGTCAGTACAAACATTTCTACGAGCTTCTTTCTGGTCGATTGTGAGAATTTTCGGCATAGTTTCGCGCACACTGTTATTATGTTAAATTTGTTATGTAAACTTTGCCTTAAGCATTCGTTGTCGATACCTACATTTTCAGCAATGGATCGAATACTCAACTGAGGGTCAGATCGAATCAGATTACCTATTTTATCGATGTTTTCAATTTTTTTATTTTGAAGGGCGTACCGGGCGTGTGTCACCTTCAACGTCTTCTCAGTCATCTTGGAAAAGCTTGAAACACTCATAAACTCACGTACGTGAAAAACTGTCTTCATTAAACACTTCCTTCAGTAAAAGATTTCAGTAGCAATTTCTCGAAGTTTCATGAGAAACTTCACGGCAATTCGTCGCTCTGTTATTACACTTACCTCTTTCGCGGCTAAACATAATAACAACTGTCACGCAAAGGAAAGTGACGGGCATAATGGATTGTCTACTGACGCAAGAGATGATGCATTCGTCCGAGAAGGCTTCACGCTTCACAACTATTTGTCCTTCCATCTTCAGCACATGCGTACTTACTCTGTGATTGCACCAGTGTCGTTATTTTACTACCAAAAGCATGTCCCGTACTGTTAATGTGGGTAACTATGGCACATTTATTGGGGTGAGGTCGCTACAGCACAGTTTTTTAAATCTGGCATGAGGGTTTAAAACTGCGCACACTCCATTTCATTCTAGAAAAAAAAGGATGTTTGCGTGTATTATCGACAAAGACGGAAGAACCTGCCAAGTAGTTTCCTTTTGGAAAGCACTAGAGAAAGGGGAGAGCGTTGTAGTGGTGTTGCTGCCACGTCAGAAGTGATTTCGCAAGATGCGCTGCTCCTGGCTTGCAGGTGAGGGCGGTCGCTACATCAGACTCTTGGCAACCCCGCACGTCGGTGTGGAGTTGCGAGGCTAGCAGGTAAATCGCCAACCCTGAGCTCTGTGCAGCCGGTACCCGACGGGCGCCGAGCTGGGAAACCGCGCCGGTTCTTAATTCTCGTCCCGAGGGGAGCCATTTCCCTACACTACAGCAGAATGCATGTAAATGAGCCAGACCCCCGCGGAGCGCCTAATACTAGGGGGAGGGGTAATAACGGAGTCGCCCCTGCAAAAGCGGGAATTTTCAGTATTGGCGCACATTTAGGGGTCGCCCCGAGGAAGGGGGTGATTTTGTCACAGAAAGGGCGCATAATAACAATGAGAATACGACGGACGGGGAGTTAAGAGAGGGTGGAGTAGCTGCGACGCTCGGAAACGCGCCAAGGGATAGAATAGGGTAGCGCCCCGTTTCCGAGATCTGGGAAAACGTGTCGGGCCGTCGCCAGCCCCCCTTCCGGTGACCTAGATTCTGCAGCTGCGCTTTCGCGGAGGGAAAAATCGGTTTTGAGTAAAAAATCGAGACCAAGGCCGCGACTGAAGGCTATTGTGCCCGCCCTTTCCTCCGTCACACGCAGACTTCGGGCGGCGCAGGCAGCGAGTGGGGGTGGGGGTAGGGGTGACCTCCTCTCCCTTCTGGCCCTGCGCCTCCCCAGGAATGTGCGAGGGTGGGGGCGGCGAGAGGGACTGTGGATGGAGACACACACTCTCGCTCTCCGCGACAGTTGCATTCGCCGCCTTGTGCGAGCGTAATTTTCATTTGTCGCGACCAAGTATTCATACCCATGAGAACACTTACGAAACTGCCCTAGCTGAGGCAGTTCTCTTTGCAGACGACGCAAGCAGTAGATGCAGCTGAAAAAGCAGCTTTAGTATTCCTACATTTCCTAAATGCTGTCGGTTGTGCCACATTGTCGATAACTAATCGCAGTACGTCACACATGAGTCGTGCCTCAAAGACTGGTGGTAAAGCTGGTGCGCGAAAATCGAAAGGTCGCTAGATCCAATCCCTGTCAAACCAGGGAATTTTCAGTCTTCATTACCACCTAGCATTCATCTGTCAGTGGTGTGGAGATTCACGAGAAATGATATGAGGTTTCGATTCCCCATTGGTCCCCTTTCCGCAGTTGGATAACTGGGGCATAGATTAAGGACCCTCAGTTCATCGAATTGAAACTCTTGCCAGGCCACTGAAAGATACGAAATTATTATCATTATTGTCATATGGTGTTTCTTGTAGATATATGAATGCCTCGGTGAATATTTGACTATCAAAACTAGGTATAATATTCTCCCATTGCTCACAGAAGTCAAAAGATATACATTTATTTTACAGACAGAAACACGTAGACTGTCTTTCTTTCTGTTTTCATGACCAATACGTATTTAAAAGTGAAATTTCCATTACCAAGGGTTCCAATATTAACAAGACCAGGAGAATCAGTTGTACCTAAGGGATGTTAATACAATCTGTTAAGTAAGATCGTAGTCTGGTTAATCAGTAGAGAAATGTTTTTGACAACAAACTAAAACACATACATACATCGTATGTGCGAAAAAAGGAAAAATACAGTTACAGTTAATAACACCTCCACTCACTCGCGACGTCCATAATTGCTTGGCATCTTCGAAGCATGATTGAAAACAAGTTTTCATGCGTATTCACCTAAAAGACATCTTCAATTGACGGCTATGTCACAGTGAAGATCTTTTTCCTAGCAACTTCTTTCTTATGTAAGGCCATACATTCTATAGGGTTAGCGTCATGCGACTGTGAGTTCCGTTCCAGTACCTGCACGCCTCTCTCCTTGTCGCAGTCTCTGCAAAGCCCGTTGGCAGTGCTTTGGATCATTATCCTCCTGCAGTATCCAATATTCATTTTTGTGTTTTTGATAAACACAACTCGTAATCTGCACTCATGTTGCTTCTTGTGTACCTCAGTCAAGAATTCAGAGTAAACTAGCGCTTTATGGACATTTCAAGAAGGAAAAAGCTTCCCTCTGTTGGATTGCGAAAGAACTAAGGCGATATCTTTTACCATCTGTGTGTAATGTCGACCACACTCTTACTTAACAGACTTTACGTAAAAGTAAAACGAAAACAGCATCAGTAAAAACAAAACATAGCGCTTTAAAACACCTGCATATTATGTCCGACAGAAAATATGTTTATCCGATGTGTCATATCTATTTCTCATACTTGGGTTGGTTAAGGATCTAAGCGCAATTAAAAGCAAACAACATAGAGGAATTTCGCCGAGAACAACCAGTGAAACACATTCTCGCAGTATGAAGGTATTTTTAAAGGGCCGTAATTTATTTTCTACTAGCGCTCTTATGCGTTTACATATAAGAACGTAACATACCTAAGTTGCGACTCCTTCTCCAAATTATGGCATAACGTCTTAAGTGAACATTGGAAAAATCTGATATGGAACTTTCGCTTAGCTACACTTATCAGAAATAAAAACCAAAACATAGACTGTTGCCAGGCTAATTTATTTATAAAGCACAGAAAAGTACTGGACGACGAATGTTAAACAGAAAAGAAAGTAGCATTGATAACGAAGCGTAATAGAACCTCTAATGTTCTCAATATACATAAACGATTTGCCAGGCACGATCAACAACACTACCAGATTGTTCGGAGTCGACGCTGTTGTCTATGGACACAATCCTTATTATATCTCTACATGGAAATTCAGTAAATCTTGGAAAGAACTCTATAGTATCCGATTTGTAAATTTGTACTGAACATCGTGAGCAAGTAACATCATATAAGTAGCTAATACAGAAAAGCGACGAAGAAAGAGTTGCAAAGCTACAGAAAGCTTACAGACTTACATGGAACGATTACAACAAAAGAAGTATTTCTGTTAATTCCAAATTAAAACATTACAAAACAGTAGTCTTACCAGAAGCCTTGTATGCCTCAGATGCAGCAGCAATCAGGGGAAGAACGAAAATCATGCAAATAGAAAAGCAAGAGAGGAAAATTCTGAGAAAGATCTGTGGGTCAGTTCAGAGACAGGGGGGGGGGGGGGGGGAATCTAGATAAAAAGATCGACAAAAGAATTGTACAAACAGACTGAAACAATTACAGACATCAGAAAAAGAATGACTAGATTCTATGGGCACAATTATAGAATGAACGAAAAATAGGCTGATCAAGAAGTTTTTAACAAAGTGATGAGTAATACGATGAAAACTAACTGGGCAAAGGAAACCATGGAAGACCTCAAGAAACTAAATATCTCCACAGAAGAAATAACAAACAGGAAAAATAAAGAGAAACAAATCAGGAAACAGAAAGTCGAGGAAACACCAAAAGAGAAGAGCTCAGGAAAGAAGTGGACAGAAAAGAAGAAGAAGAAACACAGTGAATATACGAGAGGTTTTTGGGAAGAGAAAAGAAAGAGACAAAAAAATGCCATGAAAATTGATTGTGTTTTAAAGCTCCCCTAAATGGGGAATTAACGATAATAATAAAAAAAGCGATTCGGTATTAATCAATATCAGCGAAGAATGGAAGAAAAATTTGTTGATAGGTTTGAAGGTAGATGTAGATGAGGGATTAATACATCTACTACGCAACAGTTTCCTCTATGTTTTCGATATGCTGGGCTGGCGGTAAAGATACTTTCCATTGTATATTCAAGAATTCGATTTTTGTATTAGTGTAATATGCATAGTCTGTGCGTTAGAATACGTGCACGTCCTTCAAAAACCAGGGCGGATGCATAGGGCTCTTCAGCATCTCCTCAGTACCTCTTGTATCGCTAAAAGATGGGAATGACTTCTAACCATATCCGTTTCTCTTCACAGAAATTGAATTTCAAAGAGTTACTAGCAGTTTTAATGACTCCCGTTTCTCTAGTCTTCAGTCCGATGAGTGGTTTGATCCAGCTCTCCGCTCTGCTCTACAACGTTCATTTCAGCGAGTTAATGGCAAAGCTCATGACTGTTCTAGTCTAAAGACTGATGTGATGAAACTCTCAACGCTATTTTATCCTGTGAAAACCTCTTCATCTGCATAACTACGGTAACTAAGTGTATTTGAAACTGCTTATTCTACAATCCCCTTCTTCCAATTACCCCCCCCCCCCATATATATATATATATATATATATATCCCTCCGTTACCAAACTGATGTCTGAGGAAGGAACCTATCTACTTGCTTCTTCTTTCAGTAAAATTGTACTATCAATTTCTTTTCCCCTAGATGTGATTTATTATCTCTTCATTACTTGTCAGTACTACTCTTCTAATCTTCAGTATCATCACATTTCAAAACCTACTATTCTCTTCTTGTCTACATTCTTTATTTTCCACGTTTCGATTCAGTGCAAGGCTGCACTCCAGACAAATACTTTCAGGACTAAAATTTGTTTATGAAAGGCTACTGGCAATAGGCTACCACTGAGGCTTACGTCGGTTTCAGATGTACGGGTGTAGGTATCTCCTATTATTGGTAAGGACTCTGTGGCGCAGCCACTGTGCGACGGCCCATGACGTCACTCAGAAACTTGCGTGCTGGCGCGTGCCCTGCTGTGACGTCACGGCCTTCTCGAAGCTGCACTGGCGACCGCTTCGCAGAAGCGCGCACACACTCGCCTACTTCCTGCCCGCAGCGAGGCCTACGCGCCGTACGCATCACCTACCGAGCTTCTAACCGATCATACGCGGCAGGATGGAAGAGTGATATCAGTGCCGCAATGAAGACAGTAGCGGTACTGAAAACGTAATATTCTAGATCTAGATGTTCTGCTTCAGTTTCTTGTAACGCAATCAACGTTTCGGATGTTCTTCAGGATCTTCTGGTATCCCCAGTTGGCTGAACACACTAAGACCAGTGTTGTCCTCACTTATAAAAGAGTGTTTACCCATTCTTGTTCTGTACAAATGCTGCTGTTCGGTGAAATTTTCCGACTGCCATTGGCAGGCCATTGTCATTGGATAGATAGTGAATCTTGCAGAGAAATAGAGGATGAATGTACGTCAAAATACAGTCTTTGTGCTGCACAGGTGACTAGTCATTACTTGAGGAGAATTGGTTATCTGGCAGCAGTGAGAATTAGGTAGGTAGTGCCAAGCTCCAGTTCAGAGTGACGTGCAATGTCACCACGCAATGAAAGCGTGAAAAGTGGTTGCGGAAAATAACCTCGCAGGAATCCGTGACAACCTGCTGTCCAAGAAATTTATTTTACTGGCAATGAAAATGAGAGGGCGTGATAGCACCTACAGAGAAGATGACAATGTGCAAGCAAAAGTTAAGGTGTTTCGTGCATGGGCTTCAAGTTTTAAAGGGCCGGAATGAAAGGCTCATTTTGTGCGGACGAGAGAATACACTTTCAGAAAGACCTTTCTTAATTAGAATTATTTATGAAAAATGAATCAACAAAATGAAAGCGACCGGTAGTTTATTTAGATGAAGAGTGGATCCACACACACAACACTGTGAATAAATGTTGCACTGCGACAGTGTGCAAAGAATATTCTGCAATAACTGTGGCAGGAACCGTTTGATTTTTGTGAATGGATAGTTTCATTTCGTGTTCACTTCTTCTCTATGACTTTAGCAGAAATACTCCGGACTATCATCCAGAAAAAAATCAAAAATAGGTAGAAAGAAGGTCAGTCGAACTTCGGCTTGAATAAAAGAGCATCAATCAACCTTCTCCCCTTTATTCTACTGACAAATCTTGCAAGAAAATGGTTCTCTTCCTACCACCACCGTATCATCTACCGTCCTAAATCCTCTAGAACTGGTCTCCAATCCGTCAAACAATAGAATCCGTAGTCGTAGTATGCAAAGTATCTCTGTTTCTAACCCAAAAGAGAAGCGGCTGATTTTTTTACTGTTAACACAAACTGGTACCAGCCTTTCGACGTAACACTTCAGCTTCATATGCGTCAATTTCACTGCTTTTATATTCAACCAGTTTTCTAGTTGGCCTCACACGGCTAAGGGGACCCCCTTCCAGAACTTTCCATCACTGAAAAGTTTGAGGCACTCACTGGGAATCAAAGCTAGGGCCTTGGTGTTATTGGACCAAAAATGCTAACTACACTGATGGGAAAAAATCACAACACCGAGAAGAAACAACATAAATTCGCTTTGAAAAAGAAGTTTCGTACTCAGTGCTTCAGGCCATTACAGAAGAAATTTCACTACAGTGTAAAAATAATGAAGGGCCAACATTGAGGGATGAACGAGAGTTTCAACGGAAAAAATTGAGATAATATTAACATGTAGGTTTTTCGATTTATCTGCAAAACGATTTGTTGCTGCTTTTTCTCATACAGCATTACACTGAGGTAACAAAAGTCGTGGGATACCTCCTAATATGGTGTCGGAACTCCTTTTGCTCGTTATAATGCAGCTCTTGACGTGGCATGGATTCAATTAGTCGTTGAAAACGTCTGCAGAAATATTGACCCATACTGCCTCTACATTGGTCAATTGTTGCGAAAATGCCGGTGCAGGATTTTGTGCTCGAACTGACCTCTCTATTATGTCCCATAGATGTTCGATGGGATTCATGTCGTGCGATTTGGGTGGCCAAATCATTCTCTCGAATTGTCCAGAATGTTCTTCAAACTAATCGCGAACAGTTGTGACACGGTGACATGGTGCCTTGTCATCCATAAAAATTGGCTGAAAATGGTCTTCAAGAAACCAGTCAAGGATCGATTCGGTTGGACCGGAGGACCCAATCCGTTCCACGTAAACACAGGCCACAGCATTACGGAGGCACAGCCAGCTTGCACAATGCCCTGTTACAACATGAATACGTAGCTTCGTGGAGTCTGCGCGGGGCTCGAACCCTACCAGAATCTCTTAACAACTGAAATCGGGGGTCATCTCACTAGGCCAGTGTTTTTCAGTCTAGTGTCCATCTGATATGGTCAAGAACAAAGGAGAGACGCTCCAGGTGAAGTGCTGCTAGCAAAGACGCTCTCGTCGGTCGTCTGCTGCCAGAGCCTATTAACGGCTGACTTCGCCGCCCTGTCCTAACGGATACGTCCGTCGTGCGTTCCACATTGATATCTGCGATTATTTCCCACAGTGTTGTCTATTAGCACTCAAAACTCCACGCAAACACCGCTGCTCTCGGTCGTTAAGTGAAGGCCGTCGGCCACTTAGTTGTCCACGGTGAGAGGTGATGCCTGAATTTTGGAATTTCCCAACGACTTCCGAAACGATCTGTCCCATGCGCCTAACTCAACGTTCAAAGTCTGTTAATTCCCGTCGTGTGGTCATAATCACGTCGGAAACCCTTTCACACGAATCACCTGAGTACAAATGACAGCTCCATTGCCCTTTTATACCTTGTTACGCGATACTACCGCCTATACATGCATATCGCCTTCCATGACTTTTGTTCCCTCACGGTATAACACGCGTTTCCTTGTATTTGGCGCGTAACATACATTTAGTGATAATGATTTGTTTTCAGCCAATAGACGTTCCTACGTACCTACGTAGACGAGATCACTAATCCGTGGTTATCGAGTGGCGCTCCGGTCTGAAAAAGAAAGTCTGAATCCAAGAGGTGGAGGAAGTTTCTTCAGCAGTGTGTAGGCTGATTGATAAAAATTTCTGGTTGTCAGTCTTTGCACCAGTGTCGTACTTTAGATTACAAATCTGACTCATCGAGGAGAGCATGAGATACTATTGATGTTGATCCATACGCTGGGTGAAGATGCTAAACTTAATGCCCTCCTTCACAACCGGCGACTCAAAGAAGCCACGTCTTCCCTTCATTTCATCCACAAGAGTACAAACTCAGCACTACACTGTACACTCATTCATCACGATCATCTAGACAACACAGATACACACACGACACATCATAAGAAGTCGGTGGAAGGCTACGGCAAACCAACGCCACGAGATTGTCCTCAAAAGACAAAATATTGATTTGTATTTTTGTGGAAGTTATTGGCTAGTTTACCACAAATGGGCTAGCGTTAAGCCTAGAAAAAAACACAGCTCATTGTATTATCCTGGTATACCACAAAGACGTAATAAACAGTGTAGAAAGTTTTAATTTCTTGGCTGTGCATACAGATGAAAGCTTAAAAAGACATAACCATAAAATTGACGTTCTAACATGGATACTTTTGCCATAAGAGTAACTGCCAATTTTAGGGATACAGAGAAGTGAGTAAGTTACCATTTTTTGCATATTTGCATTAACTGATGCCTTGCGACGTAACAGTCTGCGATCACTCCTCCAATAAAAATTATTCATTAAAAAAAAAGAATTAGAACTATGTGTGGCGTTCACATGTACATGCCGCATTCATCTGTTTAACCAACAGGGAGTATTAACCATACAATGGCAGTACATTTATTCATTTATTAAATTCCCTTTAATGAAAACTTTGCCACAGAAAGGGCTCAAATATGCAGCTGTAATACTCTTTGGCAATCTACCCTGAAATAAAATGTCTGACAGCAGAAGTATTTTTAAATGTAGATTCAAGACGTATCTCTTTATCAACTCTTTCTGTAACGTACATAAATTCTTTAATAGAAGTAATTAGTAATTTTTGCAGGAACAAACCGGTAAATGGATAGCTTGTAGGCACATAAATATTTTTCAGCTTTTTTAGATGTATCTCTGTATATTGTATTTGTTCTATTGGAACGTTCCACATCGTAACGTTTATCGTCGACGTGGAACATGTAACCACCTTCTCCCTAAGTAACTAAGTAGAGTCCCTTTTCCTAGGATTCAACGCCAGTTTCTTGAGAGTGTAAATGACTTTGATTTTATAGTGTCGCCTTCGTATTTATACACTCCTGGAAATTGAAATAAGAACACCGTGAATTCATTGTCCCAGGAAGGGGAAACTTTATTGACACATTCCTGGGGTCAGATACATCACATGATCACACTGACAGAACCACAGGCACATAGACACAGGCAACAGAGCATGCACAATGTCGGCACTAGTACAGTGTATATCCACCTTTCGCAGCAATGCAGGCTGCTATTCTCCCATGGAGACGATCGTAGAGATGCTGGATGTAGTCCTGTGGAACGGCTTGCCATGCCATTTCCACCTGGCGCCTCAGTTGGACCAGCGTTCGTGCTGGACGTGCAGACCGCGTGACACGACGCTTCATCCAGTCCCAAACATGCTGAATGGGGGACAGATCCGGAGATCTTGCTGGCCAGGGTAGTTGACTTACACCTTCTAGAGCACGTTGGGTGGCACGGGATACATGCGGACGTGCATTGTCCTGTTGGAACAGCAAGTTCCCTTGCCGGTCTAGGAATGGTAGAACGATGGGTTCGATGACGGTTTCGATGTACCGTGCACTATTCAGTGTCCCCTCGACGATCACCAGATGTGTACGGCCAGTGTAGGAGATCGCTCCCGACACCATGATGCCGGGTGTTGGCCCTGTGTGCCTCGGTCGTATGCAGTCCTGATTGTGGCGCTCACCTGCACGGCGCCAAACACGCATACGACCATCATTGGCACCAAGGCAGAAGCGACTCTCATCGCTGAAGACAACACATCTCCATTCGTCCCTCCATTCACGCCTGTCGCGACACCACTGGAGGCGGGCTGCACGATGTTGGGGCGTGAGCGGAAGACGGCCTAACGGTGTGCGGGACCGTAGCCCAGCTTCATGGAGACGGTTGCGAATGGTCCTCGCCGATATCCCAGGAGCAACAGTGTCCCTAATTTGCTGGGAAGTGGCGGTGCGGTCCCATACGGCACTGCGTAGGATCCTACGGTCTTGGCGTGCATCCGTGCGTTGCTGCGGTCCGGTCCCAGGTCGACGGGCACGTGCACGTTCCGCCGACCACTGGCGACAACATCAATGTACTGTGGAGACCTCACGCCCCACGTGTTGAGCAATTCGGCGGTACGTCCACCCGGCCTCCCGCATGCCCACTATACGCCCTCGCTCAAAGTCCGTCAACTGCACATACGGTTCACGTCCACGCTGTCGCTGCATGCTACCAGTGTTAAAGACTGCGATGGAGCTCCGTATGCCACGGCAAACTAGCTGACACTGACGGCGGCGGTGCACAAATGCTGCTATGGTGGGTCTGACACACCGGCGTCAATGTGTTCTTTTTTCCATTTCCAGGAGTGTATGTCATAGAGCATTGCATGTACACTGGTCTGTTGCCGAAGGCTTGCAGATTATATGTTAGATGTGATTTTATGGATAGTGGATTTTGTTGTGGATGTTACTCAGTATTGCGGAGAGAGGTCGCAAAAAGCCACAAATAATTTTTTAAAAAAATCTTAATTTCACTGTCAAGACAGGTTTCGGGTCTTTACGCAAATCTTCACATGACAGAACTTGTTTGGATTTACTGTCGGTAACAATGACAGCATGTACTCTGCTCTTGCAGTTAGTTAGCACAATTTTATGCTCTGTGTTGAAGACTTGCGTATATTAAAATGTGTTAACGTGCGTGAAATTGAATCCATAAAAAGTAAATAATTTATATATACGACCGCATGTTTTAGTGAACAATGCTTCGGTCCTCTTTTGTCAATATGATTTCCTTAGAGGAAACACCAAAAAGTTAATGTAGACGAAATGCACACGTTCTGTTGTCGACTGTGGGATATAAGCACCTCATAACATTCATTATAACATTCGCACTTTTGAAATGTGCTTTACACGGCGATTCAAACAGAACAATAAATTGTTTGAAACATTTGGCAGTTCTTTACACAAAAAGTCAGTGTGCAGGACCAAGCAACGCAAAGGCTGTTAAAGCTCCAGTTATGAGATACACATGTGAAGATCGTGACTTTCGCACTCCAATAGAGTTCCCTCAGTATGGGCCCGACTTTCCAGCTGTAACTGTACATGAACATTAGCGTTTAGTAATGATAACAGAACACTCCGCCACGCACCATAAGATAGCTCACAGAGAATAGACGTACGTTAATGTGGATAAGCACTTCATCATTTAACATTTTGAAATCTTCCTCCTATTACTGATTTCAAAACCAACACAATGAAGAATGATAACGATGAAGTACTAATCTTTGAACGCCTTTGATCTATTGTCACGTGAGCAATGTTACCCAAACGTGGCACACGTGTTCAAAGATTACGCTCATATCAGAGAGATGTTCCGTGAGCCACTGAAGTCCAAATTTAACTTAGAATTTCTTTGTTTCCTTTCCAGTTCACACAAACAACTCCTTCAAAAGAGAATCTTAAGACACGACCATCACCTCTCGTCATCATCCTACGCAGAAGAAATCCGCCCTGCATACTCTAACCAAGAGGCTCACAGTATCACCTGTAAGGAATATGTAAAGGGTGATCTACAAAAAAGTCCATTTTTGGTGCCAGTGGTTACGGAAAGTAAGTAATAAATAAAACGATGCTGACAAAGAATGAAGGCAATAAAGGAGAGCAGAAGGAAGCACAAAACACCGCTATGTTGCCATATCTTCAAGGTGTCACTGAACGGCTGGGAAAAATTCTCCACCGAACAGGCATCAAGCCAATATTCCGAAACAGCAAAGGAATAAAAGACGTTTTTCAGACAACGAAAGATGCAGGTGACAAACTACATTCTGCTGGAGTTTACGAAATGATGTGCAAATGTGGATTAGTGAATTTAGGCGAGACGGGGCGACCCATCAGCAGACGGATATCTGAACAAGAACGATATATCCGACTAAGAGAACACACCAAATCAGAAGTGACAGAACACCAGGATGAGTGCGGCAAACAGACCGATTTCGGTGAAGATCGCGCCCTAGTGAAACAGCGTCTTACTTTCAGGACGAAGTTTAGAGAGGCAACAGAAATAGCCAAGCGACCCGCCAACATGGACAGAGAAAACGGGTTCCGACTTCCGACGTCTTGGCTGCCAGCAATAACAGCCTTACGGGACGACAGCTCATGTGAAGCGACACATACAGGCGCGCGAGAGACAGCAGCGGTCACAGCTACATAGGGTACTGGCGCGCCTCAGCAAACGCGAGAAAGCAGGAAAAGAACGCCACGTTACAACTGCCGCCTGGTTTTCCACTCGCCGATTTCCACTAATCACAAACAGTAAAGCAAACACCAATCAAAACATCGGGTTTCCACCAATGAAAAGAAATAATAAAAACACCAATAAAGAACGTCTCCCTCCCCTTCATCTTTAACAGCCTATCAGAATTATACAACAGCCACGTCTGCAGGCATGTAAGAAACAAAGTTTTCTCATTAAGCAGTAAACAAAACACCCTGCAACAGTGACCGACACGTCGGTAGTTTTACATATTGAGAATGCTGTCACAATTATTTATTTCAAGTTCCTGCTACCAGTCACGTTTTATTTTCTGCTTAATCTAATATTATGCAATGCGTATCGAACATGTTTTGTACATTTTCAGGCGTTTATACATACATACATAAATACATAGAGAAATGTTACTTAAAAATAAACAGTCTTAAACTAGATTAATGTAGAATACTTTGTCCATTGTTTCAAAAATGGCTCTGAGAACTATGGGACTTAACTTTTGAGATCATTAGTCCCCTAGAACTTAGAACTACTTAAACCTAACTAACCTAAGAACATCACACACATCCATGCCCGAAACAAGATTCGAACCTGCAACCGTAGCGGTCTCGCGGTTCCAGACCGTGGCGCCTAGAACCGCTCGGCCACGCCGGCCGGCCTGTCCATTGTTTTTTACTGTAGCTGCTGGTGTGGCATTTGGGGGGAAGGAGGGGGGCAGTTTATGGCTAGAAATAGAATTCCTCCCCCCACCCCCCCAAATGCAACACCAGCAGCTACAGGAAAAAAACAATGGAGAGAGTTTTCTAGATTAATCTAGTTTAAGACTGTTTACTTTTAAGTAACATTTCTTTATGTATGTATGTCTGTATGTATAAACGCCTGAAGACGAACAGAACTGGTTCGAAACGCGTTGCATTATGTTAGATTAAGCATAAAATAAAAAATGACTGGTAGCAGAGACTTGAAATAAATAATTATCCCAGGCAGTCTCGGTTCACAAACATAGCCATTATGGCTGAAAGTAATTATGCAGTTACAAACCCTGAAAAATTTTACTGATAGTATTTTAAGATTGCGTGACAGCTCAGACCTCGCTCTGGTGTTAATGAAAAAGGATTATTTCAGTATGATGCTTTTGGGCATCCATTTGCTATTTATGCAAAATAGCTAAGCAGGGATGGCTAGAGGACAAATGTAAGGCTGTAGAGGCGCATATCATTAGGCTTAAGATAGATACTGCCTACAGGAAAATTAAAGAGACCATTGGAGAAAAGAGAACCACTTGCATGACTATCAAGAGCTCAGATGGAAACCCAGTTCTAATCAAAGAAGAGAAAGCAGAAAGGTGGAAGGCGTATATAAAGGGTCTATACAAGAGCGATGTACTTGAGGACAATATTATGGAAATGGAAGAGGATGTAGATGAAGATGAAATGGGAGATACGATACTGCGTGTAGATTTTGACAGAGCACTGAAAGACCTGTCGAAACAAGGCCCCCGGAGTACACAACATTCCATTGGAACTACTGACGGCCTCGGGAGAGCCAGTCCTGAAAAAACTCTACCATCTGGTGAGCAAGATGTATGAGACAGGCGAAATACCCTCAGACTTCAAAAAGAATATAATAATTCCAATCCCAAAGAAAGCAGGTGTTGACAGATGTGAAAATTACCGAACAATCGCTTTAATAAGTAACAGCTGCAAAATACTAACACGAATTCTTTATAGACGAATGGAAAAACTAGTAGAAGCCGACCTCGGGGAAGATCAGTTTGGATTCCTTAGAAATGTTGGAACACGTGAGGCAATACTGACCCTACGACTTATCTTAGAAGCTAGATTAAGGAAGGGCAAACCTACGTTTCTAGCATTTGTAGACTTAAAGAAAGCTTTTACAATGTTGACTGGAATACTCTCTTTCAAATTCTGAGGGTGTCAGGGGTAAAATACAGGGAGCGAAAGGCTATTTACAATTTGTACAGAAACCAAATGGCAGTTATAAGAGTCGAGGTACATGAAAGAGAAGCAGTGGTTGGGAAGGGAGTGAAACAGGGTTGTAGTCTCTCCCCGATGTAATTCAATCTGTATATTGAGCAAGCAGTAAAGGAAACAAAAGAAAAATTCGGAGTAGGTATTAAAATCCATGGAGAATAAATAAAAACTTTGAGGTTCACCGATGACATCGTAATTCTGTCAGAGACAGCAAAAGACTTGGAAGAGCAGTTGAAGGGAATGGATAGTGTCTTGAAAGGAGGATATAAGATGAACATCAACAAAAGCAAAATGAGGATAATGGAATGTAGTCGCATTAAGTCGGGTGATGCTGAAGGAATTAGATTAGGAAATGAGACACTTAAAGTGGTAAAGGAGTTTTGCTATTTGGGGAGCAAAATAACTGATGATGGTCGAAGTAGAGAGGATATAAAATGTAGACTGGCAATGGCAAGAAAAGCGTTTCTGAATAAGAGAAATCTGTTAACATGGAATATAGATTTAAGTGTCAGGAAGTCATTTCTGAAAGTATTTGTATGGAGTGTAGCCATGTATGGAAGTGAAACATGGACGATAAATAGTTTGGACAAGAAGAGAATAGAAGCTTTCGAAATGTGGTGCTACAGAAGAATGCTGAAGACTAAATGGGTAGATCACATAACTAATGAGGCAGTATTGAATAGGATTGGGGAGAAGAGAGGTTTGTCGCACAACTTAACCAGAAGAAGGGATCTGTTGGTAGGACATGTTCTGAGGCATCAAGGGATCACCAATTTAGTATTGGAGGGCAGCGTGTAGGGTAAAAATCGTAGAGGGAGACCAAGAGATGGATACACTAAGCAGATTCAGAAGGATGTAGGTTGCAGTAGGTACTGGGAGATGAAGAAGCTTGCACAGGATAGAGTAGCATGGAGAGCTGCATCAAAGCAGTCTCAGGACTGAAGACGACAACAACAACAACAACAACAACAACAACAGTGGTAGAGCGTGGCATGATGTCCTTCGTGTCTCCATTGACGCCCCTACGCCCCTCACCCCCAACACCGCCGCCACCCCCCCCCCCCCCACCCTCCAACTCGCTCCGCCTCCCTCCCACCGCAGGACGGAATTTATGCACCCCACATATCTGCGTCTAGTGTTATCAAAGAGTATGAAAACGGTCTCGAAACGTTTGCATACTATGAAACTGAGGCGGGACTTGGGTACCAGGCCGGTATTCACCCAGTCGGATGTGCGGATACCGCCTAAATGCCTCATCCAGGCTGGCAGGTACTCCGCCGTTCGTCGTAGATCCGCCATGCGAATGCCATCCGAAACTGGCGCGCCCCCGAATCCTAGAAACGGTAGGCTAATGAGTGCGTCGTCTGCAGTACTCTAATCGGTGCCTTTGGTATCGGTACCAAATAGGATTCTATAAGAATGTAGAGTCACCGGCCTCTGTGGCAGAGCGGTTCTAGGCGCTTTAGTCCGGAACCGCGCTGCTACTACGGTCGCAGGTTCGATTCCTGCCTCGGGCGTGGATGTGTGTAATGTCCTTAGGTTAGTTAGGTTTAAGTAGTTCTAAATTAGGGGACTGATCACCTCAGATGTTAAGTCCCATAGTGCTTAGAGCCATTTGAAACATTTGAAGACTGTGGAATGAGGTCATCTAAAATGAACATCAATTACAGAACTGAAACGGTAGGGATCAGGGTGTTGGAATGGTGAGGTGCTAAACACAATACACAATTTATACTTTCGATGTCTAGTTATTTACCGCAAGTAAACAACAATATAGAAGCCCGTTTAGTACCTTTTGACAGTTAAGAAACCACTGAAACTTGAATGTTAATTTCTTTATATTCAAGTTCAAGAATACCAAAGTTTTAGAACACAAGAAATGAAAGTCACTGATTTAACAGACCATATGGTAAAATAATCGGCTTCAATATGGCATAATTCATTCTAACGGTTGCAAGTGACCGGTATTAAAGCTCCAGTCTCTTGGGCAAGTCAGGTTTCAAAATAAGAAGGCCAGCTTTGAAGGCGGCATAAACAACCTGTTACAGATAGCAACTTTGAAAAGCAATGGCCTCCGCATAACCACTTTTAATCTATGGTACAATACAGCAAACCTGTCTGCAACACACCAAAAATTCATAAAGCCAAGAGTAGTACTCAACAGATCTATTAAGTTGAACTAACACCTCTTCGAGAGCTAATATCATGATTCGAAGCTTTGAAAATTCCAACCAATTCGGCCAATATTTGAAGTGGCCAGCAGAATCATACCAAGGTAATTAAGTAACGCCTCATCGGCTTAAGCAAGTAAACGCCAGACTAAATAAACGCAAATGGTTGCTCAGGCAAACTGGAATACATTTGCACTGTTCGCAACCAGAACATAACTCATAAGAGTTGTTAGCGTAGTAGGACGCTTGCCCATAAATAATGATTGGACAGAAATTCATCAGTTCACAAATAAACCGACATGTTTTGTAACACCGAGTGTATCTAAGCAAGAATTCAGTCGATCACATTATTTGAACATAGCATAGACGTAATGCGCAGCCAAGACTAACGCCACATTACAGGGGTCAAAAGTCTCACTAGCATTAGACAGTGGTAAGTCAGATGCTCACCGAATAAAGGACATAGATGCTTGCAGAAACAGCGCAAGGCCAACCGCTCACAATTCAGTCGTAGCTGACGGTGTAACTGGAGTGTCGCTTCAGGACTGCGGGTTCTCTTCACTACAGGTAGCAAGCAACGGCTCCTACCGAGGAGCAGCAACCACACCAGACGTAAACACGTTGCAACACACCAACAAGCAAACCCTCTCGGTGAACCAACCACTCGGACGTAACGCGGAACCACAATGTTCATCGCGGCACACCAGAAGCCGCACTGCCTCGCTGCACCGCCAACGGAAGCAATCAAATATCCCTCTATTATGGAGCGAGTTATCACGCCTTTATACTGAGGTGACAAAAGTCATCGGATACCTCCTAATGTCGTGTTGGACTTCCTTTTGCTCCATGTATTTCATCAACTCGACGAGCTATGGAGTCAACAGGTCGTCGGAAGCTCCCTGCAGAAATATTGAGCCATACTGCCGCTATAACCATCCACAATTGCGAAAGTGTTGCACGTGCAGGATTTTGTGCACGAATTGACCTCTCGAATAAAACCCATAAATGTTGGATGGGATTCAGTTCGAATTTTCCAGTATGTTCTTCAAGCCAACCGCGAATAATTGTGGCCTGTTGACATGGCGCATTGTCATCCATAAAAATTCTACCGTTGTTTAGGAACATAAAGTCCATGAATGGCTACAGGTGGTCTCCAAGTAGCCGAACATAACATAACCATTTCCAGCTAATGACGCTTCAGTTGGACCACATGCAAACACAGCCACTAAGGAGACACCACCGGCTACAAATGGCTCCAATGGCTCTGAGCACTATGGGACTTAACTTCTTAGGTCATCAGTCCCCTAGAACTTAGAACTACTTAAACCTAACTAACCTAAGGACATCACACACACCCATGCCCGAGGCAGGATTCGAACCTGCGACCGTAGCGTTCGCACGGCTCCAGACTATAGCACCTAGAATCGCTCGGCCACCCCCGCCGGTGCACCACCAGTTTGCACAGTGCCTTGTTGACAACTTGGGTCCATGGCTTCGTGAGATCTGCGCCATACTCGAACCGTACCATCAGCTCTTAAAACTGAAATCGGTATTCATCCGACCAGGCCAAGATTTTACAGTCGTACAGACATTACTGATACATCGAGTGAAGAAGAAGAAGACACAGATGCAGACCAAGGCACCAACACAGATATTGAGGCGTCCAGCGCGTATGACCCATAGTGTCAACTAAAGTGGCCTCAAAGACTTTTCCCGAAAGACCGACAAATGGTGCATATGTCACATAAATTCTGGAAAACTGATTGCACCTAAATGTAAATATGTATATAGTTAATAGTACCTCCATGTCTAACATGAGCTTAAAGCTAGGCACCTCTTCAAGGGACCTACGCCTTCTGGTAAGAGGCAGCGCACGGCCTGGATGGAAGGATCTTAATTGTGGTCCCTCTTGACTGAGCCCAACCCGACGGATACATATTGTAGATCGGGGAAAACCACCTTTCAGGCTGTGTTGCTGGCGGGGCCGGGAGGTGCTAACTAACGCATTATGCAGTATCATAAGCCTTATTGCTTCAACACAAATTGTCAGTTTTAATGCACCTGTACAACCGCTACCATAACCACTATTTTACCAATACCATCGAAGACAAAGCTTAAAGGTAGGCACCTCCTCAAGGGACCTCCACCTCCTGGTAAGAGGCGGCACACGGCCTGGATGGAAGGATCTTAATTGTGGTTCCTCTTGACTGAGCCCAACCCGACAGATACATCTTGTAGATCGGGGAAAACCACCGTTCAGGCCGTGTTGTCGGCGGGGCCGGGAGGTGCTAACAACCGAACAGTCTTTATTAGGAGCCATGCAAGCCCGAAATAAACAGCCACATTCCATCTCACCTCTATTACCATTACCATAACAACTTTCCACCAATAACTTCTGAGCCAGATCATAAAGCTGGGCATTATTTGTTATTCATCACAAGGTAGCTTTGCAGACTAGACATGGAGGGTTAGTTGGCTAATGTACCTCAACCTTCCATAGTTAAGTAAGTACTTAGAATGGCAGACATTAGAAGGAATGGTGAGCGACGTCCAGCGACTTGAGGATCATTCCAAGACCCTGGACGCCGCCCACAACCAGGTGACGGGCCCATACTACACCATTCCTTTCCCTATTCCTTTCCCTTTTCTCTACTTCTTCCAAACATCCTATTAATTATTAAGTTTTTGTATTATTATTTTCTTAATTCTTTCGTATACTTGTCTGTCTGTCTGTATCCTACTTATTTTATATTTTATATTAGTTTTAAGATTTTAATATGCTGCACAATAACAAAAAAAAGAACCATACAAAGCCCGCCTCCACGTGGCGGGACACGGGCAACGGTGTGGGTGGGGACGGGAGCCGGGGTGATGGCACAATCAGCCACTCCGGACCCCGGACCCAGCCACAGCGGCCAAGAGGCTATATAAGACCCACCATAAGAAATTAGGCGGTGGGTCATTAAATATAAAGCAGCAAGTGAAAAAAAAAGTCGTACAAACTGATATGGTGACGAGCACATTAGAGGTGCTAAGACTGTCGTGTTGTTAGGAAACGCACTTGCGTCGATCGTCTGCCGCCATAGCCCATGAAAGCTATATTTCGCCGCACTCTCCTAAGTGGTACGTTCATCGTACGCCTCACGTTGACTTCTGCGGTTATTTCACGCAGAGTTGTTGTTCTGTTAGAACTGACAATTCTACGCAAACGACTGAGTTCTCGGTCGTTAAGTGAAGGCTGTCGGCCACTGCCTGTTAATCGCGTCGGACATCTTTTCGCATGAGTCATCTGAGTGAAAATAACAGCTCCATCAATGCATTGCCCTTTTATACCTTGTGTACGCGATAATACCGCCGTTTATGTAGGTGGATATAGCTACCCCATGACGTATCACCTCATTGTATAACCGGCTCGCACATCGCTACCGGCTGGCGAGACGCTGGCGCGCCAGACACTCGACAGCCGTTTAAATGCAGTAATGGCACTTAGACAGGAATGGATAGTGCCTCTCCACCGCTCAGAAACCAAGACTATGAATCCCGTCTTCTCGATTACTAGAGCGACTTAAAACTCGGCATAAGCCACCTTGCCGTTCACCGCGCGGTTGTGGCCCACTTCTCTCGCGGGCAAGGCCGCAGGCGTGTGGGAGATCCACCTGACACGATTGTTGAGGAAACATTTCCCTAGAATGTGCCACGCACCCTGCGACCGCTCCATCTGTTTGGGGTGCAGGACCGCTGGACTGGAATGGAATGTAATTTCACGGGGTTCCCGCCTACTGCGGCGGCAGGGGTGCTTTCCAGACCCGCTGCAAATACGTTTCCTTTGAATCCGCAGAAGGAGCCCTCCAAACCACAGTTTCTTTAAGTCGGGAGGAGGCGCTCACGCTCTGCACACATGTCACGCTTCTTTGAAACTTTTATTCGGACTGTGTCTACATCTCCTTGGTATTTATACTGAGGACGGTTGCTCTAAAAGTGCATAACATGTTCCTGACACAGTGTAGCCCGACGAGATCTTCTCATTTCAGTATATCCATTGTGGGTGACGAACTGCGATTGTGATTTAAATTGGAGATTTATTTCGTAATAAATATGCAACCAGTCGCTATTTTTTTAGGTTTTTGATACGATTTATTCTACCATCAATATGTTTTCGAGCCACTGAAGGCTCATCATCAGATGGAAGTGTTACAAAAACATTATTCTGTGGACCAAGCCCAGCTACTTGCTGTACTGATGCTGGCTGCATTGACTTGTGGTATCCATATCAAACCTGTTCCTGTAATGTACATTATCCAGCTACGTACGCAAATATACGCAGTATTTAGCTGCACCTGGTTTTACGCTGACTCACATGTGTGCAGAATGAGACTTACACTCTCCTGCGTAGTGTGCGCTGCTATGAAATTTCCTGGCAGATTAAAACTGTGTGTCCGACCGAGACTCGAAATCGGCACCGTTGCCTTTCGCGGGTATGTGCTCTACCAACTGAGCTACCTAGGCACGACTCACGACCCTTCTTCACAGCTTAATCTGCCAGGAAGTTTCACATCAGCGCACACATCGCTAATTACTGAAAATCTCATTCTGGAAACATGCCCCAGACTGTGGCTGAGCCATGTCTCCACAGTATCGTTTCTTCCAGGAATGCTATTTCTGCAAGGTTCCCAGAAGAGCTTCTGTGAAGTTTGGAAAGTAGGAGACGAGGTACTGTAAGACTTGAAGCTGTAAGGAGGGATTGTGCGTAGTGCTTGGGCAGCTCAGTTGGTAGAGCACTTGCCCGCGAAAGGCAAAGGTCCCATGTTCGAGTCTCGGTCCCGCACACAGTTTTAATCTGCCAGGAATTTCACTTTCCATGTGGTCAGCACACCGCTCTCCCGACCGTTGTCCGTTTTCGTGACTGGTGCCGCTACTCCTGAATCAAGTAGCACCTCAATTGGCCTCAATGGAGCTAGGTGCTACCAGCTTGCCAGCAGCTCTCCGCAGACCGGACAGTGACCCACCCAAGTGCTAGCCAAGCCTGACAGCGATTAACTTCCATGATTTGACGGGAACCGGTGCTACAACTCCGGCAAGGCAGTTGATTTCATCTTTTTAATGATCAAAGAATATTCTGTTGAACAAATTTCACGTTTCATGCATGTTGTTTTGAGAATATTCCTAGATATCACATGACGAAAAAAAAAACAGCTTCATTTTTGTTGCTCCTCTTACGAGACTTGGAATTTCGTTCTTCTAATAAAGAAGCTTCCCAGTATCTTGATCCCTCATCCACTGGTACTCTATGATCTAGCACGGCGAATAGGGGAGGATATAATGGTATACAGAGGAGGAAATCCACAAAAACCATCGCCGGAAGTCTTTCGAACAACCAACAGCAAACGCCGGATAAATCCAATTGTACGAAACACTGCTACGCAAAATTGAAGACGACAATGAAGCAGTACAGGAAATGAAAAAGCCATCAAAGGAAGAGATGTTCCATTAATAAGGGTCAAGTGAGAGAGTAAAAGGTGGCACAGGCGCATAGGAACAGCGTATCCCCAGACGGGTACTGCATACGTCCTCGGAGGTATGATCAGTTTCAAATGGCTCAAATGGCTCTGAGCACTATGGAACTAAAGATCTATGGTCATCAGTCCCCTAGAACATAAAACTACTTAATCCTAACTAACCTAAGGACATCACACAACACCCAGTCGTCACGAGGCAGAGAAAATCCCTGACCCCGCCGGGAATCGAACCCGGGAACCCGGGCGTGGGAAGCGAGAACGCTACCGCACGACCACGAGCTGTGGGCGGCATGATGAGTGTCATGTATATGGACCACGACACTCTTCTATTTAGTGTGCCAACTAGAGGCGGAGGAGAAAATGGACTGAGAAAGGGAAGAGGAAGAGATGGACACAAAAAGAAAAGGGGAGGAGACAACAGGGAAACGGGGAAAGAGGAGATGGACAGAGAGAGAAGAGAAGAGGAGAGGGATTAATAGAAAATTGGAAGAGATAAATACCCGGGCAACGCGGGGTTTTTCAATTAGTTATGCTATGTCCCCCCCCCCCCCACCCCCCCCCCCCCCATGAACCATGGACCTTGCCGTTGGTGGGGAGGCTTGTGTGCCTCAGCGATACAGATGGCCGTACCGTAGGTGTAACCACAACGGAGGGGTATCTGTTGAGAGGCCAGACAAACGCGTGGTTCCTGAAGAGAGGCAGCAGCCGTTTCAGTAGTTGCAGGGGCAACAGTCTGGATGATTGACTGATCTGGTCTTGTAACACTAACCGAAACGGCCCAGCTCTGCTGGTATTGCGAACGGCTGAAAGCAAGGGGAAACTACAGCCGTAATTTTTACCGAGGGCATGCAGCTTTAATGTATGGTTAAATGATGATGGCGTCCTCTTGGGTAAAATATTCCGGAGGAAAAATAGTCCCCCATTCGGATCTCCGGGAGCGTACTACTCAAGAGGACGTCGTTATCAGGAGAAAGAAAACAGGTGTTCTCCGGATCGGAGCGTGCAATGTCAGATCCCTTTATCGGACAGGTAGGTTAGAAAATTTAAAAAGGAAATGGATAGGTTAAAGTTAGATATAGTGGGAGTTAGTGAAGTTCGGTGGCAGGAGGAACAAGAATTCTGGTCAGGTAAATACAGAGCTATAAATACAAAATCAAATAGGGGTAATGCAGGATTAGGTTTCATAATGAGTAAAAAAAATAGGAGTGCGGGTAAGCTACTACAAACAGCAGAGTGAATGCATTATTGTGGCCAAGAAAGACACGAAGCCAACGCCTAGCACAGTAGTACAAGATTATATGCCAACTAGCTCTGCAGATAACGAAGAAATTGATGAAATGAATGACGAGGTGTTGTTGTTGTCTTCAGTCCTGAGACTGGTTTGATGCAGCTCTCCATGCTACTCTATCCCGTGCAAGCTTCTTCATCTCCCAGTACCTACTGCAGCCTACATCCTTCTGAATCTGCTTAGTATATTCATCTCTTGGTCTCCCTCTACGATTTTTACCTTCCACGCTGCCCTCCAATGCTAAATTTGTGATCCCTTGATGCCTCAAAACAACCAACAAAACTACCAACCGATCTCTTCTTCTAGTCAAGTTGTGCCACAAACTTCACTTCTCCCCAATCCTATTCAATACCTATTCATTAGTTACACGATCTATCCACCTTATCTTCAGCATTCTTCTGTAGCACCACATTTCGAAAGTTTCTATTCTCTTCTTGTCCAAACTATTTATCGTCCATGTTTCACTTCCATACATGGCTACACTCCAAACAAATACTTTCAGAAACAACTTCCTGATACATAAATCTATATTCGATGTTAACAAATTTCTCTTCTTCAGAAACGCTTTCCTTGCCATTGCCAGTCTACATTTTATATCCTCTCTACTTCGACCATCATCAGTTATTTTACTTCCTAAATAGGAAAACTCCTTTACTACTTTAAGTGTCTCATTTCATAATCTAATTCTCTCAGCATCACTCGATTTAATTCGACTACATTCCATTATCCTCATTTTGCTTTTGTTGATGTTCATCTTATATCCTCCTTTCAAGACGCTGTCCATTCCGTTCAACTGCTCTTCCAGGTCCTTTGCTGTCTCTGACAGAATTACAATGTCATCGGCGAACCTCAAAGTTTTTATTTCTTCTCCACGAATTTTAATACCTACTCCGAATTTTTCTTTTGTTTCCTTTACTGCTTGCTCAATATACAGATTGAATAACATCGGGGAGAGGCTACAACCCTGTCTCACTCCTTTCCCAACCACTGCTTCCCTTTAATGCCCCTCGACTCTTATGACTGCCATCTGGTTTCTGTACAAATTGTAAATAGCCTTTCGCTCCCTGTATTTTACCCCTACCACCTTTAGAATTATAAAGAGAGTATTCCAGTCAACATTGTCAAAAGCTTTCTCTAAGTCTACAAATGCTAGAAACGTAGGTTTGCCTTTTCTTAATCTTTCTTCTAAGATAAGTCGTAAGGTTAGTATTGCCTCACGTGTTCCAACATTTCTACGGAATCCAAACTGATCCTCCCCGAGGTCCGCATCTACCAGTTTTTCCGTTCGTCTGTAAAGAATTCGCGTTAGTATTTTGCAGCTGTGACTTATTAAACTGATAGTTCGGTAATTTTCACATCTGTCAGCACCTGCTTTCTTTGGGATTGGAATTATTATATTCTTCTTGAGGTCTGAGGGTATTTCGCGTGTCTCATACATCTTGCTCACCAGCTGGTAGAGTTTTGTCATGACTGGCTCTCCCAAGGCCGTCGGTAGTTCTAATGGAATGTTGTCTACTCCGGGGGCCTTGTTTCGACTCAGGTCTTTTAGTGCTCTGTCAAATTCTTCACGCAGTATCGTACCTCCCATTTCGTCTACATCTACATCCTCTTCCATTTCCATAATATTGTTCTGAAGTACATCGCCCTTGTATAAACCTTCGATATACTCCTTCCACCTTTCTGCCTTCCCTTCTTTGCTTAGAACTGGGTTGCTATCTGAGCTCTTGATATTCATACACGTGATTCTCTTCTCTCCAAAGGTCTCTCTAATTTTCCTGTAGGCAGTATCTATCTTACCCCTAGTGAGATAAGCCTCCACATCCTTGCATTTGTCCTCTAGCCATCCCTGCTTAGTCGTTTTGCACTTCCTGTCTATCTCATTTTTGAGATGTTTGTATTCGCGTTTGCCTGCTTCATTTACTGCATTTTTATATTTTCTCCTTTCATCAATTAAACTCAATATCTCTTCCGTTACCCAAGGATTTCTAGCAGCCCTCGTCTTTTTACCTACTTTATCCTCTGCTGCCTTCACTACTTCATCCCTCAGAGCTACCCATTCTTCTTCTACTGTCTTTCTTTCCCCTATTCCTGTCAATTGTTCCCTTATGCTCTCCCTGAAACTCTGTACAACCTCTGGTTCTTTCACTTTATCCAGGTCCCATCTCCTTAAATTCCCACCTTTTTGCAGTTTCTGCAAACCAGAGGTTGTACAGAGTTTCAGGGAGAGCGTAAGGAAACAATTGACAGGAATGGTCGAAAGAAATACAGTGGAAGAGGAATGTTTAGCTTTGAGGAATCAAATAGTGAAGGCACCAAAGAATCAAGTAGGTAAAAAGACGAGGGCTAGTAGAAATCCTTGGGTAACAGAAGAAATATTGAATTTAATTGATGAATGGAGAAAATATTAAAATGCAGTAAATGAAGCAGGCAAACGCGAATACAAACGTCTCAAAAATGAGATCGACAGGAAGTGCAAAACGACTAAGCAGGGATGGCTAGAGAACAAATGCAAGGATGTGGAGGCTTATCTCACTAGGGGTAAAATAGATACTGCCTACAGGAAAATTAAAGAGACCTTTGGAGAAAAGAGAGCCACTTGTATGAATAACAAGAGATCAGAAGGAAACCCAGTTCTAAGCAAATAAGGGAAAGCAGAAAGCTGGAAGGAGTGTATAGAGGGTCTACACAAGGGCGATGTACTTGAGGACAATATTATGGAAATGGAAGAGGATGTAGATGAAGATGAAATGGGAGTTGTGATACTGCGTGAAGAGTATGACAGAGTACTGAAAGACCTGAATCGAAACAAGGCCCCAGGAGTGGACAACATTCCATTAGAACTACTGAAGGCATGGGAGAGCCAGTCATGACAAAACTCTACCAACTAGTAAGCAAGATGTATGAGACAGGCGAAATACCCTCAGACTTCAAGAAGAATATAGTAATTCCAATCCCAAAGAAAGCAAGTGTTGACAGATGTGAAAATTACCGAACTATCAGTTTAATAAGCCACAGCTGCAAAATACTAACGCGAATTCTTTAAAGACGAATGGAAAAACTGGAAGAAGCCGATCTCGGGAAAGATCAATTTGGATTGAGTAGAAATGCTGGAACACGTGAGGCAATACTGACCCTACGACTTATCTTAGAAAATAGATTAAGGAAAGACAAACCTACGTTTCTAGCATTTGTAGACTTAGAGAAAGCTTTTGACAATGTTGACTGGAATACTCTCTTACAAATTCTAAAGGTGGCAGGGGTAAAATAGTGGGAGCGAAAGGCTATTTATAATTTGTATAGAAACCAGATGGCAGTTATAAGAATCGAGGGACACGAAAGGGAATCAGTGGTTGGGAAGGGAGTGAGGCAGGGTTGTAGCCTTTCCCCGATGTTATTCAATCTGTATATTGAGCAAGCAGTAAAGGAATCAAAAGAAAAATTCGGAGTAGGTATTAAAATTCATGGAGAAGAAGTAAAAACTTTGAGGTTCGCCGATGACATCGTAATTCTCTCAGAGACAGAAAAAGGACTTGGAAGAGCAGTTGAACGGAATGGACAGTGTTTTGAAAGGAGGATATAAGATGAACATCAACACAGGCAAAACGAAGATATTGGAATGTAGTCAAATTAAGTCGGATGATGCTGAGGGAATTAGATTAGGAAATGAGATACTTAAAGTAGTAAAGGAGTTTTGCTATTTACGGAGCAAAATAACTGATGATGGTCGAAGTAGAGAGTATATAAAATGTAGACTGGCAATGGCTAGGAAAGCGTTTCTGAAGAAGAGAAATTTGTTAACATCGAGTGTAGATTTAAGTATCAGGAAATCGTTTCTGAAAGTATTTGTTTGGAGAGTAGCCATGTATGGAAGTGAAACATGGACGATAAATAGTTTGGACAAGAATCGAATAGAAGCTTTCGAAATTTGGTGCTACAGAAGAATGCTGAAGATTAGATGGGTAGATCATATAATTAATGAGGAGGTACTGAATAGGATTGGGGAGAATAGAAGTTTGTGGCACAACTTGACAAAAAGGAGGGATCGGTTGGTAGGACATGTTCTAAAGCATCAAGGGATCGCCAATTTAGTATTGGAGGGCAGCGTGGAGGGTAAAAATCGTAGAGGGAGACCAAGAGATGAAAACACTAAACAGATTCAGAAGGATGTATGTTGCGGCAGGTACTGGGAAATGAAGAAGCTTGCACAGGATAGAGTAGCATGGAGAGCTGCATCAAACCAGTCTCACGACTGAAGACCACAACAACAACATCACCATGAAGCAATACACCAGTGTATATGGAGGGAATGTTTAAACAAAAACGTGACGTAGCCGAGCTGCACAGGCATGTGGAGGACACGCCGCTGCTTGCCGCTCTGCGGCCACCGCCTCGCTACACTCGCCCTGCTCGCAACACAGTGGGCGAGACGACGGCGCCCTGCTGGTGCCTTTGTGGCGGTCGCCGTGTTGCCGGGCTTCGCGACAGGTAGCTCAGCTCTCGTGGAAACAACGCGCCGCCCCGCAGGAGAGGGCGCGCAAAAAAGCGCGCGCCGGATGTCGGGTCGGGGGCGAGATCTGCATTGCCGCCGGCCTACCTGCGCGCTTTCCCAGAAGGCGGAAGGCCGCCGTATACCTGCGCCCGTAAACCGGCCCGCTCCCTCCGCGTTGCGTCCACGGCGCCACGCGTCCGTCTCCAGCTGCGCGACGTGGACGCCTGGACAAAGGCGTGGCCCACCCACTCTGGAGCCGGCGACTCCATTAGGCTGCTGTACAGACAAGAATCTAGGCTCCCGTCTGCCCCGAAAATATTACAGTGTCTGCATTGCACTTCCTGGACGTCCTTGTCCACCGTAAACGAAATGGGTGCCTTGGCCACAGCGTCTACAGAAAACCCACCCACGCAGATCAGTACCTGCACGCCACCAGTCATCATTATCCAGCACAGAAGCGCACAGTATTACAAACGTTGGTGCATCGTGCAAGAGTAATATCAGACGACGACAATCTGCCCCAGCAGCTGGTGGTTGTGCGGTAGTGTTCTCGCTTCCCGCGCCCGGGTTCCCGGGTTCAAGTGCTTCTCACCAAACATCTGTTATGCTGGCAGCCAAAACAGTGTCAAAAGTATGCACAGTAGTACTAACAGTTTTTTAAATTAACTTTTCTTCCATTATTTGTACTATACTGACTAGGAAACAAGCATTACTTAATGGAAAATGCCAACTACTCATTATTATTCCCGGGTTCGATTCCCGGTGGGGTCAGGGATTTTCTTTGCCTCGTGATGGCTGGGTGTTGTGTGTTGTCCTTAGTTTAGTTAGGTTTAAGTAGTTCTAAGTTCTAAGGGACTGATGACCATAGATGTAAAGTCCCATAGTGCTCAGAGCCATTTGAACCATTTTTTGAACTCATTATTATTATTAGATATTTTTTAAATGATTTCCTTTACTTTGTGCCTATAAAATTCTATTGTTTACTCGCACTCTCCTTTCGGCTTCTCTTATGTAATATGATAAAATTTTCTTTCTTCTTCAATTTAGGTATATTCCGTAGTACAGGTGAAAATAGTTTCTTCCACATCTGCTCCATCTATCATGGTGACGTTTCCCTCATACTGTCCCACTTAACAGTGTAACTAGAGGAAGAGATCAAACCAGAATACACAATGCGCCTGTGGCATCACAAGTGCATCACATACAGAAACATAAATTCAAAATCAATGCATCGATGCCAAATACAAACTGTTATGCCTGTCCTGCAATGTCTACCCCTTCAACACAAAAAAAACCGCAAATGGCCATGTAAAAGGGTTTAAGGAACAACAATAAGAGGAAAACGAAGAAGGAAAATATAAAAACGAAAACATATAAAATGACAGTAATATTAACCAACACTAGGAATATAGTAGGTTAATACAATAAAACGTCTTTTTTTTAATATATCGTTGTTAATATTTTTAAATAAATATATATGGTTACAAAAAAAAAAAAAGATTTCCGGCGGGGTCAGGGATTTTCTCTGCCTCGTGATGACTGGGTGTTGTGTGCTGTCCTTAGGTTAGTTAGGTTTAAGTAGTTCTAAATTCTAGGGGACTGATGACTATAGCTGTTAAGTCCCATAGTGCTCAGAGCCATTTGAACCATTTGAACCAACCTGCCCCACGAACTGAGCCACCTACGCAAGGTTTTCAGGAACAACGGCTACAGCACCCATCAAGTGATAGAAGTGATTTCTGAGAAATATCAGAATAAGACCACCGACGAAGAACAGGAAAAGAAACTTGCTGCGCTGCCATTCTGTGGCTGTGTCGGTCAAGATAAGCCGCCTGTTGAAAAGACACAAGATCAAATCGATCTTCATGCCTCTAAAATCCGTCAATTACTGAGACCAGTTAAAGACGCTGTAGGTCTCAGAACACCTGGAGTCTACGAAATACCTTGTGAGTGTGGCCAGAAGTACATCGGACAAACAGTGCACACTCTGGAACAACGCAGGAAAAAACATGAGAGGTATTATCGCCTACGCTATCCAAAGAAATCTGTGTTAGCTGAGTATGCGTTAGGAAACGGTCACCAAATAAAATTTGACGATACCTCTGTCGTGGTTCGCACTAACGGCTCCTGGGACAGTTTAATAAAGGAAGCTATTGGAATAAAAATTATCGCAAACACCATGAATAGAGACGGTGGCTTGCAGCTCAGCGTTGCGTGGGATTCAGTGATCGCGCGGTTGAAGAGGGCACATCGAACACCGACTCAAAACATGCCCATATATGGCAATGTCAAGGGCACCAGTGACGTCACAGCCGGCAGCTAGCGTATATAAGGGCGCACCAACAGCCCACTGGCAGTCCGGATACAGAACCGCGCCCTGAAGACTGCTATGCATCTTCCGAGGCGCTTTTCGACGCGCCAACTCCACGAGGACACCGGAATCCTGCCTCTTCGAGAAAGGTTCCGCGCCATCGCCAGGAAGTTCTACGAGAGGACGGAACACTCTCGCAACCGGCTCATCCGTGGACTGGGCCAACAACCACATCACAGGCCAACCACGCGTTGGCCTGACCTGCTGAGGGATTAAGTTTTTTACTAATCCCTCAACAGAGTGTGTCTTTCTCTTTTTCAGGTAAATACCAGACAGGACCATTCGACTAGACTGTTAATTAATATTTCTCTCCTCTACAGGAACTGCAGGAACGACATATGTATGTCTATACTGTATCACCTCGAGCCAAGGACAGGCTCGTCATTCCAGCGTCAGCGTCAGCCCACTGGCAGTCATAACACTTGACAATGGCCAAGGAGTGCTTGGCCGAAAGCTCGTGTAGTTTTAAGCAATTGACGCGGTTGGTAACCCGAGAACATTTTATTCTAAGTTTATACAATTTCTAGTCTTATAAAAATCTTTTGAGCATGTTGACTGACACTTTGAAATTCTGAAAATAGCGCTCGTAAAATACAGAGAGAGAGAAAGGCTATTTACAACTTGTACAGAAACTAGACAGTAATTGTCAGAGTTGAGGAGCATGAAAGGGAAGCACTGGTTGAGACGGGAGTGATACAGGGCTGTAGTCTGTCCCAGATGTTATTCAGTCTATACATTGAGCAAGCAGTAAGGAAAGCAAAGTAAAACTTGCAGCAGGCAGTAGAGTTCAGCAAGAAGAAATGAAAACTTTGAGATTTGGCCATGACATCGTAATTCAGTCAGAGATAGCGAAAGACTTGGAAGAGCAGTTGAACGGAATGGACATCAAGAAAAGTAAAACAAGGATAATGGAATGTAGTCGAATTAAATCGGGTATAGCTGAGGGTATTAGATCAGGAAACGAGACATTTAAAGTAATAGATGAGTTCTGCTATTTGGGCAGCAAAATAACTGATGACAGAGGAAGTAGAGAAAACATAAAATGTAGAATGGCAATGTTAAGAAAAACGTTTCTCAGGAGGAGAAATTTGTTAACATCGAATATAGGTTTATGTGTTATGAAGTCCTTCCTGAAAGAGTGTAGCTGGTATTAGATCAGGAAACGAGACATTTAAGGTAATAGATGAGTTCTGCTGTTTGGGCAGCAAAATAACTGATGATAGAGGAAGTAGAGAAAACATAAAATGTAGAATGGCAATGTTAAGAAAAACGTTTCTCAGGAGGAGAAATTTGTTAACATCGAATATAGGTTTATGTGTTATGAAGTCCTTCTTGAAGGAGTGTAGCTGTATATGGAAGTGAAACAAGTGCGATAAACACTTCAGACAACAAGAGAATAGAAGCTTTTGAAATGTTGTGCTACAGAAGAATACTGGAGATGGGTAGCTCAGGTAACGATTTGGAACGCACTGAGTAAAATTGTTCAGAAAGAAATTTGTGCCACAACTTGACTAAAAGAAGAGATCGGTTTATAGGACACATTCTGAGACATCAAAGGATCGCAAAGTTAGTATTGAAGCGAAGTGTGTCGGATAAAGATAGTACAGGGAGACCAAGAGATGAATACAGCAAGCAGATTCAGAAGTATGTAGGTTGCTGTAGTTTTTCGGATATGGGATAGAGCTGTATTGGAAACTGCGAAAAACCCGTCCTCGGACTGAAGACGACAAAAAGAAATGAAAAAGTCATATGTTCTCCACTACTAATTTGTTCTGTTAACTGGTGTTCTATTTACAACGCTATTATCAGACTTTATTGAACTATTGTCGTCAACGAGGGCACTGCATTCGTGAACAGCGTTGAAAGAGATGTTACAAGCCGAGAATGACGTAAAAGTACCGAGTAAGTGTCGTCTTTGACAGTGCAGCTGTAGAGTAGTGAAACATTTAAAATCAAACAGTAAATAAATATTAAATGAATAAACCAGAAAAACATTAATACTAAACCTGTTGTGGTTGGCAGGAGAGCCAACATCGGGTTACTAAAGCAGGCCGAAATGCACGCGCCTCAGCTCACGCAGGCTGGTGTGAGGTCTGGAACATGACAAGGGAATTAGAATTGAGAAAAACGGACGTAGCTGGTGGAATACTTGACTTTAATCCATTAATGACGAACGTCGCTCTTGACGGTACATGATTTACTATATCAATAGAAACTGATCATGGCGCCTTGCTAGGTCGTAGCAAATAACGTAGCTGAAGGCTATGCTAACTATCGTCTCGGCAAATGAGAGCGTAGAAGTCAGTGAACCATCGCTAGTAAAGTCGGCTGTACAACTGGGCGAGTGCTAGGAAGTCTCTCTAGACCTGCCGTGTGGCGGCGCTCGGTCTGCAATCACTGATAGTGGCGACACGCGGGTCCGACGTGTCTGGCGGTGACACCGCAAAAACAGCTAAAACGGTGCCTGTATAATAATTTAAATCAAATTAACATCACATTAAATGAAATAAAAATCTAAAGATGAGAGTACTGAAGAATAGTTTGAAGAGGTATTACATATGGAAGGTGATATAGGAACAAAGTAAAAGACAGAATTCACAATTGCTACAGGAAATACGTGTGCTAAATTATACAGGGTGGGGATTATTTATACCGACAAACTCTGGGAGGTTACACGGGACACCGAAACAAATATATTTCTCTAATGTTATATATTCCTACGATGATTTTTCAAATCGGTAGAGAGAGTTTTCTCTGGATGAAAATTATTTGAACTAACAAACTCTGGGAGGTTGCAGGGGACAGTGAAAAGATTTTTTCTAATGCGTTTTTCAGGGAGGACAAAAAGTAATAACAAAATTTACAATTCTCTATTACCAATTAACAACATGGACACAATACAATTACTGTAGTTGTAGTAGAGGTTCAAAAATGCCTCCATTGATTTGTAAACAGAGCTTACACCTGTGGACCATGTTCTGTCTAACACAGTAAAAATTTTTGGGAATTTGTGGTAAGATTCTATGAGATCAAACTGCTGAAGTCATCGGTCCCTAGGCATACAAATTAATTAAACTAACTTACGCTAAGGACAACAAATGCGCCCATATGGAGAACTCGTACCTTCAACGGGGCGAGGGGGGGGGGGGAGAGGGGGGGAGCCGCGCGGACCGTGACAAGGCGCCTGAGACCTAACGGCTACCCCGCGTAGCTAACACGGTCAAAGACTGCAGGAATGTCTTTAATTCCTATTGCTGATGCTGCAGTCTGGGCCACCTGATCCTCTTCTGATTCGAGAGAGGTTTTGTAAACAAGGTTTCACATCTCTCGTGACACAGAAAAAAAATCCAGGAGTGTAAAATCCAGGAATCGAGTAAGTCCTGGTACAGGACGACCACTGCCGGGCTATGTTTCTGGAAGCTGTCGTTTCAAGCATCGCCGCACAGGACGCAAATATGCTGCACTCTCTGACGCTGGAACCAAATGTGCTATCTTCTAGCGAGTGGCACGTCATTCAGCAATTCTGCGGAGAGGAAACTAATAATACCTATCATTTAATGATCTAGGTAGGAGATACTGCCAAATTAAAAGTCACCAACATCTGCCCATACATGCACTAACTTCTGCAGTAAGTATCGCATGTTGATTAACCTCACTAAAACATGTGAATTCTGGATGCTAATGTACCATCGCCGTTTTTACAAATGTCCTTACGCCGAGAAAATTGCATGTAATTTTTTTATATTTTGGGTGTATATGCCACTGGGTGTAATTTTCTCGTTGTCAGCGCCAGGTGCTTTTTTGATGTATAACTACATTATTTCTACCAATGCTCCCATACTGTTATAACGGGAGTGTTAATTTCCTTCCTTCATTATTGTTACTTCACCTAAGAACATTATGATTACTGATAATTTACACGTTGCCTTTGTACGCTAGTTGGCACATGTTTCTCGCCACGAGCGCCACTTGCCCTGGTTTCAGAGTAACTACGCTGGCCGATTACACTCAATCGGTTGTGAGCTCTGCAAGGTCCATGTACTATTTTATATTTACGTGACAAACCCTAATTATAGGGCTATATTTCATTTTTGACAAATTGATCTATGCCGACATTTGTAAAATCGGCGATGGTTCATTAGTCATTACTAACGTAAAATTGTAAGTACCAGTCGTCGTTCTCATATTTCTGTAATGGAAGAGTTCTCTAATTTGTGTTAAAATTTATTCTTGGCTTAAGTTTCATACTTTTCTAATGTAGTTCATTGTCCTTAGGCTACCTTCTGAAGAAGACAAATTTTTATTTGTCGAAACCTGCGTAAAGAATTCTTTATTCACTGCAACTGGTCGGCTGTGTATAATTTTATTACGTGGAACCGTTGCTGTTGTGCAGCTATGTTTAAAATATTGACAATTGTATGACTTTTTTTTTAGTTAGTGTTTCGAATTGTGCCATTTTCTGCTACTGTTTTACCAGGGGAGAGTCGTGGGAAACGGGCATAGAAAGTGCGGTTAGACTGACGCGTGCAGCTCCCGACGACTCGCGAGTGTGGCGCGCAGCTGCGGGTAGGGACGGGCGCCGGCAGTGAAAGGCTTTCTCGCGGCGCGCAGCCAGCAGCCACCTGCCGCGTCCCCCCCCCCCTCCCCCCCGCGCTCGTCTTCTTCGCTTCTCTCCTCTCCTCTCCTCTTTCGCCTCGCCTCGCCTTTGTCATTAAAATCAATATCGCGCCGGCCGCCTTCCGTCTCTGTCTGGCGCCGCTTTCTCCGCTCCCTGTCTCGCTCGCCGGCCTCTCATAACGGCCCGCCAATAAGAGCATTTTAAAGGGCGGCGCCCGGGGTGGGGAAAGGATTACGAATGGCATTGGTGCAAAATGTAAAAAGGGGGAGAGGGCGCCGGTGAGGCGGGGGGTGGTGGGGGGAGGGGGGGAGGGGAGAGCGGCGTCGGACGGCGCATGGGCGGAGAGGCGCCGGGGCGGCGGCGGCGGCGCGGGGGCGGCGGAGGTGTTCACGCCCCCGCGTCGCTGCTTTGCATAGCGCGCATGTGCGACCCCGCCGCCATGGAGCGCCGCGGGCGGGGCGCGGGAGCGGGCGCGGCGACGTCCGCGTCACTAGCGCCTGCCCGCCGCACGGCCTCGTCGCTCTGAGCCTCCTTTCATCACACTGGGCGCCGGCTTCCACGCCTTTTACGGCTTCTTAAAACTCTTTCCGTGTTGTGTTTATTCGTTATAGTGTGCAACTTTCCAACGCTTCGGTTTTCATACACTGGTCACATAAAAAAAAAGCAACATGTAAATAATCATAAATACGCGATGGAAAACTGTTATGATAGCAAAACAAACAAAACTTCTCGTTTTGGTATAGAAGGAGCTAGTAAGGAGCGATCGACCGTCGTGTCATCCTCTACGCTGGCCGGAGTGACCGAGCGGTTCTAGGCGCTACAGTCTGGAACTGCGCAACTGCTACTGTGGCAGGTTCGAATCCTGCCTCGGGCATGGATGTGTGTGATGTCCTTAGGTTAGTTAGGTTTAATTTGATCTACGTTCTAGGGGACTGATGACCTCAGAAGTTAAGGTCAAATGGTTGAAATGGCTCTGAGCACTATGCGACTTAACTTCTGAGGTCATCAGTCGCCTAGAACTTAGAACAAAGTAAACCTAACTATCCTAAGAACGTCACACACATCCATGCCCGAGACAGGATTCGAACCTGCGACCGTAGCGGTTGCTCGGTTCCAGACTGTAGCGCCTAGAACCCACGGCTACTCCGGCCGGCTCAGAAGGTAAGTCCCATAGTACTCAGAGCCATTCATCCTCTACCAACAGGATCATTTGGAGGCGGTATGAAGGAGCATGGTGAAGCATATTGCCCTACCAGCCGTTGTCGGCGTTTCTCACGTTCGAGCCGCTACTTATCACTCAAGTTGATACTCAGTGGCATAACGAGCAGTGTGCGATTTGTGTTTTTACCAGTGGGGGGGATGTCTTAGAGGGTTAGTATAATTATATATGTTACTAGCTTGGACCGTAGCGTTACCCATGGGTAAACAATTATTTATAAATAGATGTTAATGTCGAAACTCACTATTCACGCCTATGCATTATCAGGAAAGCCATCCCTTGTTATATCTTTAAAAGAAGATTATGATAGAAAACTGAAACATGCGTTATTTTTCTATGTAACCCCCCTGGACTTCAATGCAGTTTTCCCGACGTTTTACGAGGTTTCTTTTTTCATCAGAAAATACGTTTTTCGGTTGCATCTGTAACCAATTTTGCACCGCAGCAATGACGTCTTCATCACTTTCAAATCTTCTTCCCTGTAGCGCTTCCGTTAAGGGTCCAAACATGTGAAAATCGCTTGGAGCCAGGTCTGGATTGTACTTCCCTCGCAAACTCGCAAGTAAACGGATGACGCCCCTTAGACGAAAACAACAATGATGATATGAGAATGATGATTTTCTTCTAAATGTTTTTAAATGCTTAAATGCTTAAATGCTTAACACTTTTTCAGAATTAATAAGCAAACATATTAATAGTATTAATAGTAAGACTGTATTAAAAACTTTCAGTGTTCGGCTCAACAAACTTAAATTATATGTAAAGTTTTACTCCAGTGCGTGGGAAATAAACATCCCAGGTTGGGATGCATAAACTAAAACCAGATGTGGGGATGGTCTGATGCAGAGGGGGGGGGGGATATCCCCTACCCCCCCCCCACCCCCACCCTGCAGATCGCATACTGATCACGAGACCGTTCCAGTCCTCCGACTAAGGGAACATCCCTGGTAGCACTGGGGGACGAACCCGATTCCTAAGTAGCTAGACATCAGTCTGCCACTGTAAGTCAGTGTTCAAATAGTCGTGATACGTCAAAGAAAGGTTTCACAAAATCTAAGCTCATTTTTGAGGCACAATACACGTCATACCCTTGGTCGCTAAAAAGAAATTACTTTCTGCTATGACCAACCACTCCAGCACCTATTGTATGTCGTCTCGTCCGACTACCACAGCGAGTGCGATCGGTAGTCTAGCACAATATCTTTTTTAAAAAAAAAAACTGTCACTGAGTAAGTAGCATATGAATGTCCAGAATGAAAATTTCACTCTGGAACGGAGTGTGCATCGTTTTGAAACTCCGTGGCAGATAAGAACTGTCTGTCGGTCCAGGACTCGAACCTGGAACCTTGCCTTCCGCGATAAATGCTGTTTCCGACTTTCTTAAAAATAATACTCTATTGATTCCTGACGTGTTACAACAATTTATGACAAAATATGCATTTCTGTTGCTATTGTACACACAGTTTCTGTGTGAACATCTTCAGGTTCTTCGTCAACGGTTAGCTTCTTGCCCACAGAGAAATCGATGCCACCAACAAAAGCCACATGAAATAATATAAACTACCATAAGTTTCAAATCTATATGTTACAGTCCACGACAATGTTTTATTGACTAAAGCAGACAGGGTTATTGGTCTCACAAGGGGATGCTACGACGTTGGGATCACAGATTTACGTCACATCGCACATCTTTAGTAGGCCATTAAAGCAACATAATGTGCAAGTAGAAAAGTGCACAACTGCGGCAATTCCGAGAAAATCGACCACAATGACTTCTTATGGTCGGCAATTTTACACGAATTCATCAGTTACATAATAAACGTATAAAATTTCTCTTGCGATTTTCTCGGAATTGCTAGAGTACTGCACCTTACTACTTGTACATTATGTTGTTTTAACGGCCTACTGATGATGCACAAAATTTGAAGCACATCCGTGATCCCAAGGTCGTTGCCACCTCTTGTCAGACAAAATCAGTTTTATGTGTTCTGACAAAACTTCAGTAATATTTTAACACTAAAAACTTACACACCAAGTGAGTCAGAGTATTGAAAATACAAACTTAAATAATATTGTTTCTTTAAATACTTTATTGTACAGCTGCTACCGTGACATTCTTACCGTCACGTATTTAAACGAACCTCAGGTTGCGTGATGTGCAGTGACGTATAAATACACAGCTAAATTATTTAACTATTGTAATTTGATCCTTTACTCACACTACAGCTCACTTATAAAAACTATCTGTAAAAAATAAAAAATACAACAAGATGCAGATATCTATACTATACTATATAATTAGGACAGTGAAATTTCTTGACTTTACTAAATATCATATGGTTCATGTTCCAGAATAAGGAATTACTGCAAACTTTCCACGGTGGGCCGGAACTGTTCTAGGCTCTTCAGTCTGGAATTGCGCGACCGCTACGGTCGCACGTTCGAATCCTGACTCGGGCATGGATGTGTGTGATGTCCTTAGGTTAGTTAGGTTTAAGTAGTTCTAAGTTCTAGGGGACTGAGGACCTCACATAATAAGTCCCATTATGCTCAGAGCCATTTGAATCATTTTTTTAAGCATCATCAACAGCTCGAGTAGCGAGAATTACTGTAGGTAATGAAATATGTCGCCACACTGTCTTCTTTTTTCCGGTTTGAGTACATTGCTTGCAGTCAGATTGCACATACATTCATTAACGTTCTTCCTTTTTGCTCTCTGTTCTGCTTGTGGGTGTGTCTACATGTTCCAGACTCTTTGCTGCAGTTTTTTTTTCTTTTTTTTTTTTTTGGGTCGTCTTCCTGTGCCTTGAATAATACGCACAACCAAAAAGAATTTCTGTACCATGCATTTTGTCTTCTAAGAGTTTTGCACCTCCGTGCGATCTGTCTATTTGTACTGTGAAACATTGCTTCTTGCCAGATTTCATGATTCTAGATCAATGGGAAGTACACTATAGATTTTAATCAGTGAATTTGAAAGTATCTAAATGTGTGCCATAAATGGTCGTATCTTTTGACTACATTGACTTAGAATCTTAAAATTTTTACGCCGCCAAGAGACCGTAGACCTTACTATGTGACGTACTCTTCCAGAGAAAAGGGTCTTAACAGACCAGTAGACAGAGAGATGGATTAAAAAATAATTTTTGTGTTACATATTTTAGGACTTTTTTCGTTTCTTTTACTATGAAACCTTAATCCTTGCCAAACGACGTGAATCTGAGCCTACGGCAAGTACCCTGTATGTTTCAATGAGTGAGTTTTCGAGTATCAAAATATGTGAATACTACATGGCCGTATCTTTTGATTTTGTTGACTTAGAAGCTTACAGTTTTTACCCCCACCCATACCTGAGAAAAAGAGTCTTAGCCGTCAGGCATACAGGTAAACAAACAGACAGACGGATAACAAAGCGATTCTAGAATTCCGTTTATCAAACTGAGGCATAGAAACCTAAAAAGGGTGAGAAACGCTGACCGAGGGGATTTTGGCTCGAGAACGAGTCCTTCACGCAGCAGCAGTGTCTGCACCGCTCTTCCCGGAAGGTTCAAAACAAAATAGGATTTACTGTTTATAAGTGGATTGTGCCTCTTACAATCATAGCCTGATATGGGATCATTACTCAAAATCCTTCAGAAATTGTCTCAAGGAAGGAAGTGGAATTCATATTTAGCGGCGTTGCATTTTATTGCGCGATGCCGATTTTATTATTTTTTTAAGCAGTAAATGTGAAATTTTTTCTCATCATCGGCACATGTAGAGTTTCAGGGCACCATACTCATATTCGCAGTTTCTACCGACATTCTGATATTGCTATAATGTGAATTCATAGTTTTGTTTTGATCCCTATTTTTTCGGCACTGATGCCAAATATAAAATAATTACGAAGCGTCTTCATAAATCGCATGGTATCGGAATGGGAAACATCTAATGTTACAGAGAAAAATAATAACATTTTACTGTCAGTTTAACGTGAGTTAAAATGAATGCTATATCTATATAGCGTACAGTACCCCAGTCCGTCTCCGTAGCTGAGTGGCCAGCGTATATGGGTAGCTTGCGGTGGACCCGAGTTCGATTCCCAGTACTGCCAGGGACTGTTTACTTGGCTGGAGCCGGCCGCGGTGGTCTCGCGGTTCTAGGCGCGCAGTCCGGAACCGTGCGACTGCTACGGTCGCAGGTTCGAATCCTGCCTGGGGCATGGATGTGTGTGATGTCCTTAGGTTAGTTAGGTTTAAGTAGTTCTAAGTTCTAGGGGACTGATGACCACAGCAGTTGAGTCCCATAGTGCTCAGAGCCATTTGAACCATTTGAACCTTGGCTGGAAGATTCGAACGGGGTCGACTCAGCGTCATGATGCCAACTGAGAATGTAGCTCAGCGTCTTCGGTCAGAGGGTTAGCTACCCTCTGTAATAAAAAGACTGAGTGAACGGATAGACAAAGAACGTGAACGGGTGTCATCGGACGCCCGCCCCGAGCAACTTAAACGAACAGTTTGGTACAAAATGAGATCGACTAAAAAAAAGTGAGGAGATATCTGAATGAGGAACAGCGGAACCAAGGTCAACAAAGCCACCAACATTGGACCGCCCTTAGTCCGTTCGCGTATGACGCTGTTCTAGTCAGAATAGTCAAAACGCCAAGAAATTGAAGAGAAATCAACTAAGGGCTGCTGAAATGCAGCGATTGGCGGTTCACTCTTAACTCTGATACGTGGGCAAGTTGATACAAATGGGACTGTGAGCTAACACGCATGCACAGGGCGGACATGAGTGAGTAGAGGCAGTTGTTTACCGCGAGGCAGTGCCACGCGGCGTCCAGCTGTCAACAGAGTACTCTGCGCGTTTTTGTTGTTGTAATAGTGTTTTCATGAGTAGAAAGTAATTGTTGGCCAGTGTGTTTGAGTTGGCGTACCAGCAAGAGGATACTTTTCAGGAAGTTCTCTGTTGGCACAGTTAAACGCCTGTTTCTTCGTAAGAATTTCATGGTAGTTTCATCTTTCTAGACTTTATATTTTAGAGACTTAAGTTTGACTTAAGAGCCACTTATTCAATGGGGCAAGTTGATACGCGTAGCTGGGGCAAATTGATACAGCATATCAACGAACTCCAATATTGTAAAAATTAGAGTTTTGTCTTTTCTTACAGCAACATGGTGCGGAATTATATCAGGAAGACAGATCGAGGGAAAGTCCCGAATGAGAGCTTTGAAAAAGCCTATGAAGCCGTCAAGACCAAAACCATGTCTTTACGGGGAGCAACTGTAGCCTTCGAGATAGACAAAATGACATTGTTTAGATTTATAAGAAAAAGGATGGGGTATGCCAAACCAAGACAATTTTTTCCAGACCAATTAGAATCTCAACTCTAAGAGTATATAACACACTCTTCCAAAATCTATTACGGACTTAAACCACAAAACATCAAAGTTTTAGCTTACGAATTTGCTGTGGCTAATAGGAATATCATTACATTGCCTGATTCATGGATTAACCACAAAATGGCTACAAAGGACTGGTTTAGCTTATTTATGAAAAGACGCCCTCGACTATCAATCAGGGAGCCTGAGGCTACGAGCCTTAGTCGCGCTACCAGTTTTAATAAAGCCAATGTTGATCTATTTTTCGACAATTTGAAGAGTACTATAGATAAATACAAATTTGAACCTAAGGATATTTGGAATGTCGACGAGACCGGTGTGCAAACAGTTCAGAGACCAAACAAAATTCGTTGCTCAGAAAGGAGTACGCCAAGTAGGCAAAGCTACGTCAGCGGAAAGGGGGCAGACTGTAACTATGGTATTGGCTGTCAGTGCCATCGGCAACTCAGTTCCTCCGATGTTCATGTTTCCAAGAGTTCATCATTAACAGACCACCAGGATGTATTGGAACTTCCTACCCATCCGGATGGATCACATCTCAGTCGTTTTTGAAGTTCATTATACATTTTCACGACCACATAGGTTCTACCAAGGGCAATCCCTGCTTGTTGGTTTTGGATAACCATGAATCACATTTATCTATTGAAGTGCTCAACTTCTGCAAACAAAATGGTATCGTCATGTTATCGTTTTCCCCGCACACTTCCCACCGCCTGCAACTGCTTAACAGTTCAGTTTACGGGCCTTTCAAGAAATTTTACTTAGCTTCAGTCGGCGACTGGATGATCAACAACCAGGGAAAACTGTAACAATGTACGACATTCATGGCATAGTAAAGATGGCACTACCTAGAGCAATAAATGCTACAAATATTATATCTGGATTTAAAGCAACGGGAATGGCAGCATACAACAGAGAAGTGTTTACTGATGATGACTTCTTGTCCAGTGCAGTCACGGATAGAGAGATGACTTCACAAGGCAGCAATATCAAGACTTCTCAGGCTTGGTCAAGCAACGCTGATGGTCTACAGTCCAAAGTGAACGGAACTGAGACTACAACTGCAGTTCCATCTACATGTAAGGATGTTTCTCTAGGTGTATTCACTGTAAGCCCTCAAGACATCCGCCCCTACCCTAAAGCTGGAGAGAGAAAAAATATCAAAAAAGGGAAGAAACCTTTAAAATCCGCTATCCTTACTAGCACACCAGTAAAGGAGAGACTGGAAGAGGAAGCCAAAGAAAAGGAAGCTAAAATGGTAGCGAAGTCATAAAACGCCAAAAAAGGCTTTTTAAAATGATAGAGAGTCAGACTAAGGAGAAGAACAAGGTGAAGAAAAAGAAATGCGTACCAAAGAATAAAATGAAGGTTGCAACAGAGTCTGAGGAAGAGAACGACGCCTTGTGTCTCATATGTTTGGAGCCATTCTCCGAATCCAAGCCAGGCCAGGACTGTATTCAGTACATTTCTTGCAAAGAATGGGCCCATATAGAATGTGGTAAAGACTGTAAAATGTACACTTGTATTCACTGTAGATCTTTGTAACCAGTGATTCTGAGTAGGTTATGGACACAATCTCATGATCTGTGTGTTTAAAATAAGTTAATAATATATCTTACGTTACCTTTGTACGATATTCTGCTTAATAAATTTTTCTATTATCTATTTGCTACCTTAATGTCAATTAGCTTATTATTTATACATTTGTATCAACTTGCCTCTCGCTAGTATCAACTTCCTCCCATGTGAGGAACATTGATACACTTTGCAGCATTAAACAAATATTTTAATTTTGGGAGATATATGTGGTTAATCAAAGCGTCAATACCATAGAAAAGTGCACAACTAATTGAAGTATAATATCATAATTTTCCCAATTAAAACAAAAAATGTAAAAAATAAAATCTGAAATTTGACCAACATGCACCGCTCTCCCCTATCCATTAAACTTCTTAGATTATGAGTACAGGGTCATTTGAAGAGGGAAGTCCACATAAGACTAATTGTAGTAAGGACTGATGCCAGACAGAGGTTCATTGAGGGTATCGTCAGGTAATGAGGTCCATCCACGACGGACATGGAACTCTCGTTCGAGAGATATTTGACTATTATTCCTCAACCTGTGGCCTTTATCAAACAGGATGGATAGGCGAAGTAGAAGAGGTGCAAAGAAGAGCAGCACTTTTCGTCATAGTTTCCGTAACTAAGTGCTAAAGCATCATGAAGATGTTCGTCAAGATCCAGTTACTACAAGAGACGCGTTGTGCATCACTGTGTGGTTCATCATCATTTAAGACTGATTATGCCTTTCAGCGTTCAGTCTAGAGCATAGCCCCCTTACAAAATTCCTCCATGTTCCCCTATTCAGTGCTAACATTGGTGCTAACTGTGTGGTTGACGGTTAAAATTCCGAGAGCGGACGTTCCTAGATGAGTCATCTAGATTTGTCACGTCTAATATGTTGCAGCGTATGACGTTCTTGTTACGTGACCATTTTTCCCAAACTGTGTCGTAACTGATGTAAAAATGAATGAAAATCACAAATCAAATCGGAATAAATTAATTTCTAACGATAAATGAAATATTTGCGCTCCTGCCGTCAGCCGACAAAGTAAGTGCGGTTGCAATTATCAGCGCTCTTAGATACTCAAAAGCGTGCACATGATGGTTTCAGAGGTACCTTGCGGTGTAACACAAATCTTATAGAAAAATATTTGTTCTAATTTGTCGCAACGTTTTGAAGGTGAGGGGGTCTTTGTTTTCCCGGATTGAGACGTGCGTTGAAACCTGGGTTCACCAATTTTGAGCCCGAAATTAAAAGATAGGATGCAATGGCGTCACTCTCACTCTCCACAGAAGAAAATATCCAAAGCTTCCTCCGGTAAGATCATGAGGACTATATCTGGAGACAGTGGGAGTGGATTTTAATCGATATGAAGCCAGGGGAAGGTACCATTACTTACGAGGGATATGTGAACAGATTAACCATACTCAATGAGAATTTTCGACGACTTCGGTGCCACAACAACCCATGGGATGTTTTTATTCCACATGATAACCCTCGGCCTCACATTAGTCTGAGGAGGTGTGATCACGGAACAGTATTACCCATTCACCCTACAGCCCAGATGTCTTCTCCAAGCTTTTACTTGTTTGCGGCGTTAAAGTATAGTATTCGTGAAAGACATTTTGAGGACAACGAGGAGGTGATTTGTGCCATGAACAAATGACTTCCTGGCCACATTAATGACTGCTATACCGATACACGTCTCTCTGTTTCGCTTGAGGTAGGCCATGAGGAAAATTTCATTCGTTCATGTCTGCAATTTTAATTGAAGTTTTAGTGGTAATGTCAGATGGCCTCCAAGCTGACAAGCCTTTTGAACCACTTTTAAACCACCGTGCAAGGAACATGCGCTTGTGTTATTTTCGGATAATCAGAGCACAGTGTGGAGATCTGTCCCGCTGGTACACAACGGAATTCCGTTCTCCATCAGACTCCAATTCCAGTTTCAGAAAAAGCTCAGACAAGTCTTACAGAAACGACGTCCTATTTCTGAAGGTAACTGGTTTCTGTTATCGTCTGCTCTGTAAGAAAGAGTGTGCTGGTTGGTACTAGACGTACTTTCGCGTTGGGAGGGGAGTGGGGATGGCTCCCTCCCAGTCTTGCACTTAATGAAGACTGTTCTAGGCCAATACCCGGCAACTGTGGCGGTTAACAAAAACACAAGTGTGAAATGTGGCCTCGTCTGAATAGAGGACGTTATCTAACAGCGTTTTTTTTTCTCTGTCTCCAAAAAGTTAGTATCCATTTCTACGCGGGCGGCATAATCTTCCTTCCCCGAGAGCTGAATTACTTGAATGAGATACACCGTTTTCTTCAACGTAAAACGAAGAGTGCGCCAAACAGTGGAACGTGGAATATTTAGTTCACTGCTCAGACGACGAAAGGAAGCGCACTGACTCCTTTCATTGGCCCTCTCAATGCTACTGGCTGCGACGTGAGATGTAGATGGTAGTCCAGTTCCTCCTCGTCTGAAATGCAGAGAAGAAACATGTTGTTGGTCTCTGGTGGTGGCGCTTTGCCACGGAAAAGACAGAAAAGCTTACACACCTCCTCAAAAGTTTCACCCCCATGTTTCCAGGAAGCAATGGATATTATTTCTTTTACACAGAGCATGTTAAAGACCCTTGAAAGAGGGAATGATTACATTAACTTTTACATGACTTTAATTATTATTTTCGTGGCACCCTGCAATGCCCAATATATTTTTTCTTCAACGATAGTTTATTCAACACAATAAAAATTACAGACATGAATGAATGAACGAATGGACGAAGCTTCATGGCCTTCCTCAAGCGAGATACAGGGGTGTGTATCTGTATACTAGTTCTTATTGTGGCCAGGAAGTCGTTGATCTTCAGGGTTAAAATCAGTATCCTCGTTAGGTGTTTGAAAGGATTGTGGACTTGGTGAAAACCACCAAAACTGATCAACAACGGAAAGTATTCCGGGCTGTGGAGGAAAGATGCCCACTTTGTGTTGACATGGAGGGTGGGCACGTTGAACTTTAATAATTTCTAGCTGCCACCATCCAAGAACCATTGACCTTGCTATTGCTGCGGTGACTTGCGTGCCTCAGCGATACAGATACCTGCTCGTAACTGAAACAACAACGGAGGGTTATCTGTTGAGAAGCCACACAAACGTGTGATTCCAGAGGAGGGGCAGCAGCCTTTGCAACAGTACCAAGGGCGACAGTATGGATGATTGATCTGGTCTTGTACCATGAGCCAAACCTGCCTTGCTACGGTGGTACTGCGAACTGCTGAAAGCAACGGGAAACTCCAGCCGTAATTTTTCCCGAGGGCGTGCAGCTCTGCCGTATGGTTAAGTGATTATGTCATCCTCATGCGTAAAATATACCGGAGGTGAAACACCCCCCCCCCCCCCCCCCTCATTCTGACATCCGGGCGGGGATTACTCAGGAGGCTGTCGTCACCAGTAGAAACAAAACTGGGATTCTACGGATCGGAGGGCAGAATGTTAGATACCTAGATCAGGAAATTTAAAAAGGTGATAGATATGTTTAATTTAAATATAGTGTGAATTAGTGCAGTTAAGTGGTAGGAATAACATGACTTTTGGTCAGGTGAATACAGGGTTATAAACACAATATCAAATAGTGGTAATGCAAGAACAGGTTTAATAATGATAAGAAAATAAGAATGCAGGTAGGCCACAATGAACAGCGTAGTGTCGTAGCAAAGATAGACACGAAGCCAACATCCACCACAGTAGTACACAACTAGCTCCGCAAATGACAAAGAAATTGAAGAAATGTTTAATATAAATTTAAGTATTATAAAGTGTTTTCTGGAAGTATTTGCATGGGATGTAGCCACGTAGAGAAGTGAAACACGAACGATAAACAGTTTAGACATAAAGAAAACAGATGCTTTATAGATAAAGAATAATGAAGATTAGGAGAGTAGACTATGCAACTAGTAAGGAGTTACTGAATATAAGTGGGGAGAAAATGAATCTCTGTCACAACCTGACCAAGAGGAGGGATTGGTAGATAGGACACATTCTGACACATCAACGGATTGCCACTTTAGTATTGGATGGAATTTTGGGGGACAAAAATCGTAGAGGGAGACCAAGAGTCGAATATAGTAAGAAAATTCAGAAGGATGTATGTTGCAGTACTTATTCGGAGATGAAGAGTCTCGCATAGGATAGAGTAGTATAGAGACTCGCATCAAACGAGTCTTCGAACTGAAGACTACAGCAACAATGCCTCATATGTGCCTTTGTTATATATGTTTTCCATACTAAACAAGTGTTTCATGAAGGGGGATCATTGCTTTTGGTACACCCTGCACTTTCTTGGTGACGCTACTACCTTAAAAATAAATTAATACCTTGCGATAGTATCGGTACTGAGTCCGTCACTATCGATGTATCAAAAAATGTTTCAAATGGCTCTGAGCACTATGGGACTTAACATCTGAGGCCATCAGTCCCCTATAACTTAGAACTACTTAAACCTAACTAACCTAAGGACATCAAGCACATGCATGCCCGAGGCAGGATTCGAACCTGCGACCGTAGCAGTCGCGCGCTTCCGGAGTGAGCGCCTAGAAACGCACGGCCACCGCGGCCGGCTCATCCATGTATCGACACAGTGTTAGGTTCTGGTATCAACATCAAGTACACTATGGAAACTGATACTTGAACAGACCCACGAAGATTGTGAGCACGTGAGTGAGTGATGCCTGTTAGCATACAAAAAAATGGTTCAAATGACTCTGAGCACTATGGGACTCAACATCTGAGGTCATCAGTCCCCTAGAACTTAGAACTACTTAAACCTAACTAAAATAAGGACATCACACACATCCATGCCCGAGGCAGGATTCGAACTTGCGACCGTAGCGGTCGCGCGGCTCCAGACTGAAGCGCCTAGAACCGCTCGGCCACCCCGGCCGGCTGTTAGCATACGCTGGCGAGACCAGAGTCGGGGCTGGCGAGAGCCCATCCTTTTCTCGGGAGCGGCGCGCCCTGCGCGGCTATCGCTGTTTACCCACAGAGTCAATAAAGGCGATTACTTATTATTTATTTATGCCGGGCCGTATCTGCGCCAGATAACCTGCGGCGTACCGACTGAGTCACAGCTAAGGCGGCGGCAGCGACGGCCGCACTACAACAGTCACGTTGCGACACCGCCCTATCTCCCTGGACGCGACGTGACGTGACGTGACGTGACGTAGGCTCCCTCTACTTGCACTCGCCGAGATCACGCCTGGTCTGCTCCGCTCTGCTTTCGTTAGCACAGCATATTTTGCAGTTACTGAAATGAACAGTGCCGTCCTCTTCTCAGTTCATCCCCAGGAAACAGCAGACACGCTGAAACTGAAACCTCCCCTTAGAAAAATTAATGAATTACTGTGGTGGTAAACCCCTTACGTTATTTGCTTTCCAAACAGCTGAGCAAAACTGAATGTACTCCGACATTTCTCTCTTTACTTATTCTGAACATCACTAAAGTGGCACACAGTATTTTTAGCGTAACGCAATCTGACTGTCCATAATCCCTACAAAAGATTGGCCCTGACTAGCAATATCATATTCCTTTCATGAATCACTTACCTCACAAAAATCTTCGTTACTCAAACTACTGCAATACAGCGAGCCCCAATACTGCCAGCTAAATAAAAGATTCTAACTACTGAAGGCACTAATTACTGATAGGCATAGTTAGCAAATGAAACATTTTGATAGAGAACAAACAATGATTTACCTTCTTAATAGTATTCAAAAGGCATAATACAAGGTGTCCGAAAAGTCTTTCCCTGATTACATAAACTGATAACTCAGGCTAGAAGTAAGATACAAATATGAAGTGTCTAATTGTTTACAAACAACCAAAGTTACATTGCAGATGTGATGGTAGCCTCAGCGAAGAAGAATGGCCCGATAATCCGATCGTGCAATAGCGCGCACCAAACATTCACCTTTGGACTGCCTCTGGTGTACTCCATGACCTCACCAGGGGGTTGTGAACCCCAAACACGCACATTATGGTGATTCACTACTCCACTGACAAAAATGGTCGTTTCGTCGGAATAGGCAATTCGTGTGAGATAACCATCGTCGTCCTCAATACGTGATAGCATTTCGACCGCAAAGTCATATCGACGGGTACTGTCATTGGGCAACAAGGCCTGAACAATTTGGACTTTGTATGCACGAAACAATAAGCGTTTGTGTAAAATGTCATGGAGAGAGCTTTTTGGCATCTGTAATTCACGTGAGGCCCTGCGCACCGATTTCTTCGAACTTCGCAGAAAAGACGGCCTTTCAGCTTCAACCCTGTCTGCTGAGGTTCTTGGTCGACCAGACTTCGGAAGGTCAGCAACCAATCCTGTGTTCTTGAATCAATCATACCAGGCTTTAATGCTCTTGACATCAGGTGGTTTCCTTCCAAATGTTGTGTGGAAGTGTCTCTGCACTATGGTTGGTGATCGCATCTCATGGTACCACAGGACACACTGTGCCTTCTTCTGATTGGTGAACATGCTTTCTTGGGCACTGCACCTCATCCACTTCTTACGTACTGCGAACCTAAAACAGAAAAAAACTTTGATAGTTGTAAACAATTCGACACAAGTTCCATATCTGTATCTTACTTCTAGCCTGAGATATCAATTTATTTAATCGGGGAAAGACTTTTCGGACACCCTGTATATGTAGCAGTTCATGACATCCAGTCTTACAAATTTCCTTCTTCTGACGGACACACGTCCAGATGGTCCGCTCTCAAAACTCCTCCATCTCTCTCCCCACATCCACCACTGCTGGCGGCTCACCTACAACTGCGAAACGTTACGCGCTGTTCACATCCAACTGCCCAACACTACAATAGAGAATATTTCAACAATGCGAATCAGCCACAGACTGCACACAGCACAGTCAGTGATTTTCATACAGAGCGCTACGGGGCGCTACCAACATAAAAATCTAAAAAGCCTACTTACAAAGAGATGCTAACCTTAGTTCTCTTTAATATATCTATTTAACTACTACTCTTGGCTTTAAGGAGTTTTGGTGTGTTGCAGACAGGTTTGTATATTTACAATAGATTAAAAGTGGCTATGCAGAGGTCATTGCTTTTCAAAGATGCTAACTATAACAGGTTGGTTATGCCGCTTTCAAAGCTGGCCTTCTTATTTTGAAGGGACCGGAGCTTTAAGACCGGCCACTTGCAACCGTTGTTATGAATTATGCCATATTGAAGGCGATTATTTTACTATTTGTTTTGTTAAATCAGTGACGTTCATGTCTTGTGTTCTAAAATGTTGGTATCCCTGAACATAAATATTAAGAAATTAACATTAAAGTTTCATTGGTCTGCCGGTTGGCGTGGCCTAGAACCACTCGGCCACAGCGGCCGGCGTGGGAATAGATACACAAACATATACACTGAGGTGAAAAAAGTTATGGAATAGCTACATTCACATATACATATGGCGGTAGTATCGCGTACACGAGGTATAAAAGGGCTGTGCATTTGCAGAGCAGTCATTTGTCCTCAGATGTTTCATGTGAAAGGTTTCCGACGTGTTTGTGAGCTCATGATGGGAATTAACAGACTTGTGAACGCGGAAGGGCAGCTGGAGCTCGAAGCGGGGAATATTCCATTTTGGAAATCGTTAGGGAATTCAGTATTCCGAAATCCACAACTTAAAGAGTGTGCCGAGAATACCGAATTTCAGGCATTGCCTCTCGCCGTGAAAAACGCAGTGTCCAACGGCCCTAATGACCGAGAGCAGCAGCTACCAAACAAGCTAAAATTCGTGAAATAACCGAAGAAATAAACGTGGAATGTACGACCAACGTATTCATTAGGACAGTGCGGCCAAATTTGGCGTTAATGGGCTATGGCAGCAGAGGAGCGACACATTTGCCTTTAACAGCATAACGCCCGCAGCCGCGCTCCTAGCCTCGTGACCATATCGGCTGCGGTCTAAATGACTGGAAAACTGTGGCCTAGAAAGACGAGTCCAGATTTAAATTGGTAAGAGCTGATGGTAGGGATCAAGTGTAGTGAATACCCCATTGAGTCACGTTGTCAACAAGGAACTGTGCAAGCTGGTCGTGACTCCATAATGGTGTGGGCTATGTTTACATGGAATGGACTGGGTCCTATGGCCAGACTGAACCGATTACTGATTGTAAATTGTTATGTTCAGCTTCTTGGAGACCGTTTGTAGCCATTCATGGATTTTATGTTCCCAAAGTACGATGTCATGTTGCTGGGCCAGAACTGTTCGGGATCGGATTGAAGAACATTATGGACAAATCGAGCGAATGATTGGGCCACTCAGATCGCCCGACATGAACCCTATCGAACATTTGTTGGGCATAATCGAGAGATCAGTTCGTGCACAAATCCGGCACCGGCATCGCTTTCGCAGTTAGGGACGGCTGGCTATATAGACGGAACTTCCAACGACTTGAGTCCCTGACACGTCGAGCTGCTGCAGCAGGCCGGGCAACGGAGGTCCGACACGATATTAGGAACTATCCCATGACTCTTCTCCCCTCGGAGTTTAACACAAACATATCGCCGGCCGGGGTGGGCGAGCGGTTCTAGGCGCTACAGTCTGGAACCGCGCGACCGCTACGGTCGCAGGTTCGAATCCTGCCTCGGGCATGGATGTGTGTGATGTTCTTAGGTTAGTTAGGTTTAAGTAGTTCTAAGTTCTAGGGGACTGATGACCTCAGAAGTTAAGTCCCGTAGTCCTCAGAGTCATTTCAACCATTTGAACAAACATACCACCGACTACAAGGCAATTCTTTCAGTAACGGTTACCGAGGCAAGTTCGAGGTAGAGGAAACGGCTATTTCGTCGTCTGTGAAACATACATATGGTGGAACTTGTCTTGCATTCACCTGTTTATTTTCCCGGAGTGTGCTTTTACTTGAAGCTTTATGACGCTATTGCTGCACTCGTTGAATACCATTTATTGTATCCTTACATAAGTCGTTAGGCTGCCAGATGGGTGAATTTCGTCCGAGCTTGAAATAGCTTTCTTTTGGAGTATTTCTCTTAATAGGTTTTCACACGCTACAACAATCTCTCAGCTGCGTAATAGGTCAGGCACCACCTATGTTCCAAGCATTGACATACTCATCAACAAACTGCCTGTCCATCGTGTTATCCTGACTCCGAAATAAAACAAGATATTAAACAGAATAGAAATAAAAACTTGTATACAGATGTATCCTTCAGTGTCAATCCCATGCTCATTAATACACACTGGAGCGATGTAGGTATAATTGTCCACGGCAACGGCACAAAACCACAATGGATATGGTTTGCCTTTTTTCGAGCTGCAATATCATTTCTATGTGTGAGGATAATTAATAAGTTGATTGGCGACTCCATGGAGTGCTGTGTGCACCACAACCATATATGTTACATTAAAAGGAAGGTCAGCGTTGGTCATAATATTGATGTTTAATTGATGGCATAATCGATTTGCGAACACATAGTGATTTTTGTGGTTGGCAGGACAGCCAACACCGTGTTACTAGAGGAGGCCGAAAGGCACGCGATTTAGCTCACGCAGGCTGGCGTGAGGTCTGGAACAGGACAAGGAAATGAGAATTTAGAAACAACGGAAGTAGCTGGTGGAATACATAACTTTAATCCATTCATGACGAACGTCGCTCTTGACGGTACATAGTTCACAATATCAATAGTAACTGATAATGGCGCCTTGCTAGGTCGTAGCAAATGACGTAGCTGAAGGCTATGCTAAACTATCTTCTCGGCAAATGAGAGCGTAGAAGTCAGTGAACCATCACTGGCAAAGTTGGCTGTACAACTGAGGCGAATGCTAGGAAGTCTCTCTAGACCTGCCGTGTGGCGGCGCTCGGTCTGCAATCACTGATAGTGGCGACACACGGGTCCGACGTATACTACCGGACGGTGGCCGATTTAAAGGCTACCACCTAACAAGTGTGGTGTCTGGCGGAGACACCACAGTGATCATCTTCGGTGCTGACACTGGTATCAAGTTATCAACAACCAAAACCGAGAAGCGATCACAATAACGTACATGGGTGCATTTGAAAGGCTCAGGAGTATCCTCATAACATCACTGGTGACGTACTGAGTAGAAATTACCTGAACGTAAATACTGATCTGTATCCTGCGTGCTACGGTCGCAGGTTCGAATCCCTCCTCGGGCATGGATGTGTGTGATGTCCTTAGGTTAGTTAGGTTTAAGTAGTTCTAAGTTATAGGGGACTGATGACCTCAGAAGTGAAGTCCCATAGTGCTCAGAGCCATTTGAAACATTTTTTGTATCCTACGTTAAACTAACGACTCTGATATTGGTTGTGGTTTTATATCCATTTGTCTTGCAGGGTACATGTTTTATTCTTTCTTTGTCTGGAATATTCGGCAGGGTGCTTGATATTGACTGTTGTTGTTGTGGTCTTCAGCTCTGAGACTGGTTTAATGCAGCTCTCCGTGATACTCTATTCTGTGCAAGCTTCTTCATCTCCCAGTACCTACTGAAACCTACATCCTTCTCAATCTGTTTAGTGTATTCATCTCTTGGTCTCCCTCTATAATTTTTATACTCCACGCTTACCTCCGATACTAAAGTGGTGATCCCTTGATGCCTCAAAATATGCCCTACAAGCCGATCCCTTCATCAAGTCAAGTTGTGCCACAAATTTATCTTTTCTCCAATTCCATTGAATACCTCCTCATTAGTTATGTGATCTGCCCATCTAATCTTAAGCATTCTTCTGTGGCACCACACTTCGAAAGCTTCTATTCTCTTATTGTCCAAACTATTTATCGTCCACGTTTCACTTCCATACATGGCCACACTCAATACAAATACTTTCAGAAACGACTTCTCGACACTTAAATCTATACTCGATGTTAACAAATTTCACTTCTTCAGAAACGCTTTGCTTGCCACTGCCACTCTACATTTTTATCCTCTCTACTTCGACCATCATCAGTTATTTTGCTCCCCAAATAGGAAAACTCATTTAGTACTTTAAGCGTCTCATTTCCTAATCTAATACCTGCAGCATCACCCGACTTAATTCGACTACATTCCATTATCCTCGTTTTGCTTTTGTTGATGCTCATCTTATATCCTCCTTTCAAGACACTGTCCATTCCGCACAGCTGCTCTTCCAGGTCCTTTGCTGTCTCTGACAGAATTACAATGTCATCGGCGAACCTCAAAGTTTTTATTTCTTCTCCGTGGATTTTAATTCCTAATCCGAATTTTCCTTTTGTTTCCTTTACTGCTTGCTCAATATACAGATTGAATAACATCGGAGATAGGCAACAACCCTGTATCACTCCCTTCCCAACCAATGCTTCCCTTTCATGCCCCTCCACTCTTCTAACTGCCATCTGCTTTCTGTACAAATTGTAAATAGCCTTTCGCTCCCTGTATTTTACCCCTGCCACCCATAGAATTTGAAAGCGAGTATTCCAGTCAACATTGTCAAAAGGTTTCTCTAAGTCTACAAATGCTAGAAACGTAGGTCTACCTTTCCTTAATCTATTTTCTAAGATAAGTCGTAGGGTCAGTATTGCCCAACATTTCTATGGAATCCAAACTGATCTTCCCTGAGGTCGGCTTCTACCAGTTTTTCCATTCGTCTGTAAAAAATTCGTGTAAGTATTTTGCAGCCGTGGCTTATTAAACTGATTGTTCGGTAATTTTCAGATCTGTCAACACCTGCTTTCTTTGGGATTGGAATTATTCTATTCTTCATGAAGTCTAAGGGTATTTCGCCTGTCTCTAAAATCTAGCTCACGAGATGATAGTTTTGTTAGGTCTGGCTCTCACAAGGCTGTCATTAGTTCTAATGGGATGTTGTCTACTCCCGGGGCCTTGGTTCGGCTTAGGTCTTTCAGTGCTCTGTCAAACTCTTCACGCAGTATCATATCTCCTATTTTATCCTCATCTACATTCTCTTCCATTCTATAATATTGTCCTCAAGAACATCGCCTTTGTATAGACCCTCTACATACTCCTTCCACCTTTCGGCTTTCCTTCTTTGTTTATTACTGGATTTCTATCTGAGCTCTTGATAGTCATGCAAGTGGTTCTCTTATCTCCAAAGGTCTCTTTAATTTTCCTGTAGGCAGTATCTATCTTACCCCTAATGATATGCGCCTCTACAGCCTTACATTTGTCCTCTAGCCATCCCTGCTTAGCCATTTTGCATTTCCGGTCGATCTCAGTTTTGAGATGTTTGTATTCTCTTTTGTCTGCTTCATTTAGTGCATTTTTGTATTTTCTGCTTTCATTAATTAAATTCAATATATCTTCTGTTACCCAAGGATTTCTATTAGCCCTCGTCTTTTTACCTACTTGATCCTCTGCTACCTTCACTATTTCTTCTCTTAACGCTACCAATTCTTCTTCTACTGTATTTCTTTCCCCCATTCTTGTCAATCGTTCCTTAATGGTCTCCCAGAAGCTCTCTACAACCTCTGGTTCCTTCATTTTATCCAGGTCACATTTCCTCAATTTACCTCCTTTTTGCAGTTTCTTCCGTTTTAATCTACACTTTATAACAAATAGATTGTGGGGAGAATCCACACCTGCCCCTGGAAATGTCTTACAATTTAAAACCTGGTTCCTAAATCTCTGTCTTACCATTATATAATCTATCTGATACCTTCAAGCATCTCAAGGCTTCTTCCATGTATATAACCTTCTTTCATGATTCTTGAACCAAGTGTTAGCTATGATTAATTTATGCTCTGTGCAGAATTCTACCAAGCCGCTAAACCGCTTCCTCTTTCATTCCTACACAAAAAAAGTTCAAAATGTGTGTAAAATATTATGGGACTTAACTGCTAAGGTCATCAGTCCCTAAGCTTACACACTACTTAACCTAAATTATCCTAAGGACAAACACACACACCCATGCCCAAGGGAGGACACGAACCTCCGCCTGTACCAGCCTTTCATTCCTTATTCCCATTCCATATTCACCTACTACATTTCCTTCTCTTCCTTTTCCTACTGTCGAGTTCCAGTCACCAATGACTATTATATTGACCAAAAAGGCGAAATTGGCCAACACTAAATAAGCTGAAAATTGTACAGCTCATAACGGAAAATGTTTTCTTTTCAGACGTATAGGATGGACAGAAACTGTCTCAAAGGCTTTTAAGGGTGCTGCAGGGGAGCTTGTGCTGAGAAATAACTACTAAGAAAAAATTCAGTACATTGCGTCGTTTCAGAGTCACTTAGCTTCGAGTTAGCCTGTCAGGTCATCGCATGCGCAAATTCAAGCAGCCTGTCAGAGGAAGTGTCGCCAAATGTGTTTTCCGTTTGGTTTCCTCAAACCGAACAAACGTGTATTTTGCTCACCTAGCTTAAATTCATCATTTTCGAAAAAGTCACTTTTTAACTAGTAACGAGCATTTCAACAAGTGGTAACTGACGGACCGAAAAATGTCTGTTCATTGCCGAATTTCAGCGCTTGCAGGTGCTTGAGTTTCCGCGCGCAACGACCTGGTTGGCTAGCTTCAATGCTAAATATCGAATTTTTTCTTAACAATTATTTCTCAGCAAAATCTTTCCTGAAACACCCATACTAGTTTTTCAGACTGTTTCTGACCACCCTGGCCGGCCGTAGTGGCGGAGAGGTTCTAGGCGCTACAGTCCGGAACCGCACTGCTGTTACGGTCGCATGTTCGAATTCTGCCTTGGGCACGGACATGTGTGTTGTCCTTAGGTTTGTTAGGTTTAAGTATTTTTAAGTTTTATGGGACTGATGACCTCAGAAGTTAAGTCCCATAGTGGTCAGAGCTATTTGAACCATTCTTTGATCACCCTGTATATCGAGGCTATGGACCCATCGGCATATAAGATTACTTGAAACTTAATATTTTGATGCTCGTTACTGTACATGTGTTATATACCTAACTAACATTGCTTATCAGTCGTATTTCCACAAACAGAATGAACTGACAAATTCGATGGATGTTGTACACACACGTAAGTCACCTGCATCTCACGTTTTGCTTCTCACGACAAACGAAAGCATGAAACGAACAAGTTGTCAGGCGTAATGGGATATCACCACCTTGAAACGGAAGTACAGGGTGTTCCAAAGTGCTCATTACCACTTTGGTCAGGTATATTTCAGAAAAGGGGGTAGGCATAAAGAATTTGTAGTATAATGTTCATGCACACCTCAAGTTTTAGTAGCCGTTCAACATAGATCAGTGTGAATGCCATCTGCAGCAAGCAGTATATCTAAGAGATATCCTATTTCCTCTCATGTCCGGCCTAGCATGTCTTCACTAATGTGTCCAGTTGCTGACCTGATGTGAGTTCGTAGCTCCTGCAGGCCCTGCACTTGTTTCTGGTAGACAGTATCCTTCAAAAAGCCACAAAGAAAAAACACTGGAGACATTAGGCGCCGGCCGCTGGATCCTCCTCTGCCACACCAAGGAGCTGGAAACGTGTTGCCCAAAGTCTCCCTAAGGTCCGTCTCATATGGAGTAAGATTCACTGCAATCTTAACTTGCCAGTTCAAGGGGCAACTCTCTTGAGGGCTCTGTGCTCTGCTGCCCTGCAGGGAGCTGTCCGCCTTTCCCATCGCAGCTACGATGACGTAGGCAGCCCGTGCTTGGTGCTTGCTCTGCTCATACGCTTTTCGTCGCATTCTTAGTGGAATTTCGTGTGTGGTGGGGCAGCACGTGACCATGTGCAGCCCTGTGGCATGTTGTTGAGAGGACATACAGAGTTGTACTTAGAGCAATTGTTTTATCATAACCCACCCAGATAAAGGATGCAAATAAGGAAGCAGTTCTTAGCAAAATATCATTTCAAAGTAGACTCCACAGTTTGAAGTACCATAACATTTTGCTATGGGGTGAATTTGAAAAACTTCTTCTTTTTAATTCGTACTCTGCAATATTGTTATGTGGGATTTCCAACAGGTTTACATCTACACAGCACTGCAAAAAGCTAGTAGGATGGAATACATATTTGTTGCAAAAAAAAAAAATGTTTCTTGTGTAGCTTACACCGGAATAAAGGACAATAAATTTCATGACTATTTCAAAATGTGCAAAAAATTTACAAAGTTGTGTGTGAGGCAAGGAAACTGTACAACTGACAGTTTATATTCTACTCTAGGATTAAATATGAGGCCATGTGCGGAGTTAAAACGATAAAACACGGTATGCTGCAAGTCTACAATTAACCATAGAATGGCATTCTATAACTTTAAGAAGTAAACACAAATTAAGAAATAACTTCAGGCCTAGAGGAAGTACTAGACAAGTGCCTTGTGATCGAAAGACACTTTCACAGAAGGCAGATTTTTAAAATTCTGCTACAGCTGTCATTATATTTGAAACAAAATATTTAGTTGAAAAATACTAACCAAATTCGTCTATTTAGTCAGCTTCAAGTAAATATTTACGTATGTTCGTACGTATATAGCATTAAGAGATCTTACAGTGTCATAAAAGGAACAGGACATCAGAGACTACTCCGGCCAGCATCGGAATTTCATTGTTGTTGTTGTCTTCAGTCCTGAGACTGGTTTGATGCAGCTCTCCATGCTACTCTATTCTGTGCAAGATTCTTCATCTCCCAGTACCTACTGCAGCCTACATCCTTCTGAATCTGCTTAGTGTATTCATCTCTTGGTCTCCCTCTACGATTTTTACCCTCCACGCTGCCCTCCATGCTAAATTTGTGATCCCTTGATGCTTCAGAGCATGTCCTACCAACCGGTCCCCTCTTCTTGTCAAGTTGTGCCAAAAACTCCTCTTCTCCCCAATTCTGTTCAATACCTCCTCATTAGTTATGTGATCTACCCGTCTAATCTTCAGCATTCTTCTGTAGCACCACATTTCGAAAGCTTCTATTCTCTTCTTGTCCAAACTATTTATCGTATCGGAATTTCATAAACCATACTAAAATGCTTCATTCCGCTCTAATTGCACATTTGTATGTCCAGATGCACTCTGAAGTACCTGATATTCAGCTTTTCCTGTGGTTTTCGTTATACCAATTTTCTCGGAGGTCCAGTACTGTATTCTGATGTTTGGTTCTTTCTCATGGTATAACATCATTCGTCCCACAAAATGAAAATTTGCGCTTGAAATTGAACGAAGTGGAAAGTAGCCAATAGTGCGGAATGAAACACTACGTTTCAAATAAACTAACTGCCTCAGCGGGAAAAAAAAAATAGAAGCAAATTTCTCTACAAAACAGACATAAATAGCTTTATTAAGACATTAATGGTTAATTGCTAATAACGTGGAAATAATATAAAATCAGAAAATTGAAATTACTAATTATGAGAATGTATATTAATTCACTTGTTGGTCCCGGCCACAGAAATCTGTTTTGATTGCATTTGACGTGGGAGCTGTAAACGAAGAGACCAGCAATATTACGAAGACACAAAACATATCCACGGGTCACGTGGGGAAGGATCTCCTCCCCCCCCCCCCCCCCCCCCCCACACACACACACATACACTATAACTCGCTTGCTGTACGCATGTGCGAATCTGGCAACTAGGGCTCGCCGGAAAAATTTTTCCGGGTAGCATCTGGCTACTTGCTGCTACTGCTCATACAGCTAACAGCCACGCTTCAAGTAGCAAGAAGCGGGTGGAAGGCACTGCTCATACGCGAATTCAGCTCTGCGCATGCGCACGAGCCCTCTGGCAACTGCTCAAACGAACCCTAAGACAACGCCAATTAACCCTCGGGACCGAAAAGAACGTCACGTGCCCGCCAGCTGAACTACGATCTTCCTCAAACAATTGTAAAGAAACTATTAGGTAAAATATTTTATTCTTGCACATCTCATAGCTTCATTCGTCAACTCCATGATGAATTACTTATCATCTAGTTAACTGTCGAATTTACTGTAATATTTCAGGATTAAGTAAACTACTGCAAGAACGTCGGAGAGTTTGCAGTGAAAAACAGAGGTCACTATGAATTTGGTTTTGGTGTATGTTAGGTGATATGCTGCTGCATGTGGAACTTAGCTATCATGTTGAATTTTTCTTTTAACTTCGAGGGGTACTGTGATCTATCACCAGTCTTTTGAAAATGGGCCATGTGTAAAGCGCTTTCTCAAGAACTCGCACGTCGGCGAAGAAATACTCACAAAATTACTCGTATTTCCGTAACGGTTTCAGATATTCGAACAAGATTATGACAAATGACAGTAGGCAAAGAGGAGAGTATTTCGCCATATGATTAATATGTGAAACTTACATATCTACCGCGATATTCAAGTGGCTACATTCAGTGAAATGATGCCATATTTAAGCGTCAGCCGGCCATTGTGGCCAAGCGGTTCTAGGCGCTTCAGTCTGGAACCTCGTGACCATTACGGTAGCAGGTTCGAATCCTACCTCGGGCATGGACGTGTGTGATGTCCTTAGGTTAGTTAGGTTTAAGTAGTTCTAAGTTCTAGGGGACTGATGACCTAAAAAATTAAGTCCCATAGTGCTCAGAGCCATTTGAACCATTTGTTTAAGCGTCATCAACAGCTCGTGTAGCGAGAATTACTGTAGGTTTGGAGCTTATTTTCATATCGAGAGTGAGGATTTTAAGAAACTGTTGATATATCTTTACATCAGTTGCTGTTTTATGATTCAATCGAAATTTCAACTACATTAGAATGTTAGTGAGATGAATATTTATAAACTCGGGCGAAAGAAACCGATCAATATGCCAACAAGGAGTCTTATATATTTCTCGAAAATCGTCACTGATAACGTTTCTCTGAAGAAAGATAAAGGTGATGATAATTCTGAGGAAAATAAATCACTGCATCTGTTGAAATTTCAGCTAAATCTTATAAGCCAGTGTATTTTTAGTAGCAAATGATGACTGAAACTGGGCAACGGACTTGTTTTTTGCCAATAATCTAAGAAATACGATACCAGTTAACAGCACATAACACGACACCTTCCTTTTCCTATCTCTATAAAGAATGAGAGATTGTACAGTTTCACCACAATCTCTTTTAATTGGTCATAGATATTAGTAATCAGTTTACACCTTCATTGGTAGATGAATGCATTTTCCAAATTTAATTTTTTTTGTTGTATTTCTCAGATCACTGAGGTAAAGAAATGAAATTATTTGGCCAGTGTCAATCCAGTATATTCACACAGGAGTACATGATTTCATTCAAATTTCAACAGAAGTATCGATTTATTCTTTCCAAACTTGTTCCCTTTAATTTTCATCAGGAAGACGTTATCAGTGACAAGTTTTGAGTAATGAGTTAATTTCCCTTGTGGCCACGATCATGTTTGCTTCTGTCACCAAAACATATTAGTCAACTATTCATGTTACTAACACTCTATTGCAGTTGAAATTGCAACAGAGTCATAAAACAGCAACTGATTGAAAGAAAAGTCAATAGTTTTCCAAGATGCTACTCCAGGCACTGTAAAATGAATGTGTGCAACGGAAACTACTGAACGCGGAAATAAGATTTGGCCCTGTTTGACTGCCCCCCGATGCAGATCTTAGGACCTCTTAATGGTGATATTATCTAGTCCTTCTTGCTATTTAACATATAAATTACAACATAAGATGGATAGATCACTTAACTAATGAGGAGGCATTGAATAGAATAGGAGAGAAGAGAAATTTGTGGCACCACTTGATTAGAAGAGGGGATAGGTTGGTAGGGCATATTCTGAGGCATCAAGGGATCACCAATTTAGTATTGGAGGGCAGCGTGGAGCGTAAAAATCGTAGAGGGACACCAAGAGATGAATACACTAAACAGATTCAGAAGGATGTAGGTTGCAGAAGGTACTGGGAGATGAAGAAGCTTGCACAGGATAGAGTAGCATGGAGAGCTGCAACAAGCCAGTCTCTTGACTGAAGACCACAACTAGTAACTACAAAATGATAAATGATGTTTATATATCAATGTCCAATGGACATAAAGGGATACAAATGAATTTCCTAACTAATACGATTGATCAATTGTCCAAATCTGCCCCTTTTCATGGCTACGCGATTCAATATATATAACACGAGATGACTGACATAATCTACGTATTAAACACTAGAAGACACTACTTTCAAAGATGATTTACAGTGATGTGCAACCTCAGTGGAAATAAAATTTAGCTTTATAGCCATAATAAGCCAAAGCAATTAGCAGTATCACAGTATGTACTGCGTCCGGTGTGTTGGAATTATTGTCCTTGTACACGTCTGTGACGACGGAAGAACTCCAGCCACAAAATATAAAATAATAACTCCTACAAACATTAGGATGGCAGAAGACGGTCCTCTGACTAGTATAATCTAAAACTGTCTTCTTCTCTCTGTGTTCTTCTGATGAGAAACGCCAACTCCCAGGCACAAGAACGGAGTTCAGATAACGTCTCAACCTAAGTATAGGCAGAAGAAGTGCTCTCAATCACTGAACGCTGCGTACTCAAAGACTACCCCCTACCCGGAGGCAAAGTCCAGAATCGTATAAATTCGCAACAGTGCAGTGCCTAACCGCTCTAAATATAAAATCTCCTGAGAGCAAAGACAGCAAGTCCGTCTGTACCAACAAAAGCTGATACTAAGTGACCGTCAAACACGGGCACTCAACGGAAGACCTCTTTCTCTCCACCGCTGGCTTCCCAGCAAAGCTCGGCTCCGCTCCCTCGTAACAGCAGAAAGGGTATCATATTCTCGAAACCACGGAATATTCTCCCTCTCTACAGATTCTTCCGAGCGCCGACCAACCATATTTTGTCTTTTGTCGTCCAGCGCGGAAAGCTTGAGAGGAAATACCTATTCCCGTTAATTAGGAGTACATACAATGATACGCTTCTCAGAGTAAAAATCCTCAGCAATAACCCAGCCTGCATGATTTCCGCAATAACGCTTCCTCGTTCCTCTCTGCTGAGTCCAAGATTTTGAGAGTTTCCGAAGTATTATCTGGTTATCCTTCCTGCCCCGCTACATTACCAACCGGGAGCCGCTGTATTGTGCTCCAGCGCTCAGGTGCCCCGACCGTCCTTCTTAGCTACTTCCTGTGTCAAGTAGGACCAACAGAACTGTGCAGTCTTTTCCACCCAGGGCTTGAGTTCTGCCTGCCGTTTCATTTCCACTGGCGTTCCAACCTCTACTAGTATAGGCAATCATTCATTACGGCCGTTCTGATGATAAAGACACTCCGTCACATTTCATGCAATAAGCGTTAACAACTATTTACAAGGTGTACGTGACAATGCCAGTCTTCTTTAAATATTCATATATACGATGTGCAACCCATCAAATGATACCTAATTCCGGTTGTAAATCGCGGGAAAGTATGTAGATGAGTGCTTGTAAGGTGCGAAATTATAGCCATCTTACAGTTCAATGAAAATACACATTATTGGTTAAAAAAAAGTGAAATTGCCTCATAAGTGTTGTTCCAAACAAACTCGTTTCATTAGTTATTAATGGCGGTTAAATATAACATCATTTCATTGAAAAAATCTGTAGTCGCTTGAATATAGTGGTAGATAAAGAAGTTTTACATATCAATCGTATGGCGAAACACTCTTCTTGGGGTATGATGATTTGCGAAAATCTTGTTACAATATCTGATACCATTTCTTCTTTTCTTTTGTTTATGCCTTTATTCCACAGTGTGTGTGGGAGCGGCATGGTTACAATCGGATTTGGCATCATTTGTTTGAAGTGGTGGTCGGATGCCCTTCCTGTCGCTACCCCATATCTCCCCCATCCCCCCCTGGGACGGAAACAGTGTACCACATCTGTCTGCGTTTAGTGTAAATCATGAAATAGTGAGAAAGTGTTTCAAATTCTGCGAGTAGTGTGACTGTGGCGGGACGTGGGGACCAGTCCGGTATGTAGATGGAATGTGAAAAACCGCCTAAAAACTACAGTCAGGCTGGCTGGCACACCGGTCATCCTCGTTAATCCGCCGGGCGGATTCGATCCGGGGCCAGCGTGCCTACCCGAGTCCACGAAGAAGCGCATTAGCGCTCTCAGCTAACTTGCCGGGTATCTGAAACCACTTATGAGGTGTGATAAATTTCATGAATATTTCTTTCTGGCTTTTTCACTGGTCGCAAGTAACATACAGTCCATTTTCTCGAAACTGGTAATAGCAATATCCTCCAAAATTTATAGAAAAATCAATTTGTTAGCTACATTTCATAGCAGCATATGACCTAACGTGCACCAAACGCAAATTATTAGCGACCTCTATTTGTCACTGCAAACTTGCAGTGGCATACTTCATCCTAAAATACACTACTGGCCATTAAAATTGCTACACCAAGAAGAAATGCAGATGATAAAAGGGTATTCTTTGGACAAATATATTATACTAGAACTGACATGTGATTACATTTTCACGCAATTTGGGTGCATAGATCCTGAGAAATCAGTACCCAGAACAACCACCTCTGGCCGTAATAACGGCCTTGATACGCCTGGGCATTCAGTCAAACAGAGCTTGGATGGCGTGTAGTTACAACTGCCGATGCAGCTTCAGCACGATACCACAGTTCATCAAGAGTAGTGACTGGCGTATTGTGACGAGCCAGTTGCTCGGCCTCCATAGACCAGACGTTTCCAATTGGTGAGAGATCTGGAGAATGTGCTGGCCAGTGCAGCAGCCGAACATTTTCTGTATACAGAAAGGCCTGTACAGGACCTACAACTTGCGGCCGTGCATGATCCTGCTGAATTGTAGGGTTTCGCAGGGATCGAATGAAGGGTAGGGCCACGGGTCATAACACATCTGAAATGTAACGTCCACTGTTCAAAGTGCCGTCAATGCGAACAAGAGGTGACCGAGACGTGTAAACAATGGCCCCCCATAACATCACGCCAGGTGATACCCCAGTATGGCGATGACGAATACACGCTTCCAATGTGCGTTCACCGCGATGTCGCCAAACACAGATGCGACCATCATAATGCTGTAAACAGAACCTGGATTCATCGAAAAAAATGACGTTTTGCCATTCGTGTACCCAGGTTCGTCGTTGAGTACACCATCGCAGGCGCTCCTGTCTGTGATGCAGCGTCAATGGTAGCGGCAGCCATGGTCTCCGGGCTGATAGTCCATACTGCTACAAACGTCGTCGAACTGTTCGTGCAGATGGTTGTTGTCTTGCAAACGTCCCCATCTGTTGACTCAGGGATCGAGACGTGGGTGCACGACCCGTTACAGCTATGCGGATAAGATGCCTGTCGTCTCGACTGCTAGTGATACGAGGCCGTTGGGATCCAGCTCGGCGTTCCGTATTACGCTCCTGAACCCACCGATTCCATATACTGCTAACAGTCATTGGGTCTCGACTAACGCAAGCAGCAGTGTCGCGATACTATAAACTGCAATCGCGATAGGTTACAATCCGACCTTTGTCAAAGTCGGAAACGTGATGGTATGCATTTCTCCTGCTTACACGAGGCATCACAACAGAGTGGTTCAAATGGCTCTGAACACTATGGAACTTAACGTCTGAGGTCGTCAGTCCCCTAGAACTTAGAACTACTTACACCTAACTAACCTAAGGACCAAACACACACCCATGCCCGAGGTAGGATTCGAACCTGCGACCGTAACGGTAGCGCGGTTCTAGACTGTAGCGCCTATAACTGCTCGGCTACCCCGGCCGGCAACAACTTTTCACCAGGCAACGCCGGTCAATTGCTGTTTGTGTATGAGAAATCGGTTGGAAACTTTCCTCATGTCACCACGTTGTAGGTATCGCCACCGGCGCCAACCTTGTGTGAACGCTCTGAAAAGCTAATCATTTATATATCACAGCATCTTCTTCATGACGGTTAAATTTCGCGTCTGTACCACGTCATCTTCGTGGTGTAGCAATTTTAATGGTCAGTAGCGTATCGTAATAAATATGGCAATTAATGAAATGATAGGCAGTTCACCACGAAGCTATAAGGTGTGAAAGGATCAAGTTTTTTTAGAGAATGGTTTTCTTTCAGTCGTTTAAGAAAGACTGAAGTTTGGTAGGCTGGCTCACCCTGCCGCTCACGGAGTCAAGCCAGCCAGCTAGCTTCCGTGCCGGAACGTACACCGTGTGAGAGGTGCAGCAAGCTAGGTCGCTGTCATCCCCACCTGTTAGCCGCCAGTCATACCCCCCATAAAGTAAACTTGTGGAGAACCTCACTTTACGTGAGACAAGCTTAACGGTTAAGGAGCATCATCCTGCTGCAGCATGTCAGTTTGCAGTTCTTCGACCTGTGGAGATGTAAACTGTTCCAATGAGTCCAAATGAACAGTTGAGGTTACTGACGCACCTGCAAATAAAACTCGTCACACAACTCATTTATGAAGTAGACCGCACCACACGTTTATTTTGAACGATGTGCCTCAAGGCCCAATGCACACTGCACACAGCAGAGGCTGAGCAGAGGTGGCGTGGCTTTCATAAATCACGCTTTCCAATGAGACACCACACATCTGCATGGAACTGAGGTGCACGACACAGCTGAGGTAGCACTCCGTCTCACTGTTCGACCCGCACAGTTTTCTTCTACCTGCAAGAGCTTGCTTCGTCCCGTCAAGACCCATTGGTTTGGCGTGGTTGTTAGCAGGATCGCTTGACTGCATGAACAACAAGGCACAGAAGTTGTCCGACCTTTCTCAAACGGATGTAGATAAATTATTCCATAAAAGGAATTGTTTCTTGCACATCCCACAGCTCATTTCTTCGGCTTCGTGATGAACTGCCTATGATTTCGTTAACGGTTATAGTTATTATGGTATTTTGAGATTGCATAAACTACTACAAGACATTCTTAAAGTTTGCGTTGAAAAATAGGAGTCGGTATGAATTAGCGTTTGGTTTTTGTTAGGTCATATATTGCTGAATATAAAATGTAGTTAACGTATTGAATTGTCCTTATCTGTCGCCAGTCTCGAGAAAATGGATTATCTGTAAAGCACTCTAACCCGAACGCTGGCGGCAGTGAAAAAGCACAATTGAAATATTCATAAATTCCTCATAGCTCATAAACGGTTTCAGATACCGAAATAATATTTTTGCAAACAGTAACGCACAAAAATGAGAGTATTGTTGCTGTATGATTAAATGCGAAATTTCCGTATCTAGGGCGATATTCGAGCAAGTACAGATTTCTTTCAATGACATAACGAAGGATGAAATTGTAAGAAGGACGCAGGGGAATTACCTCACATGAATTGTAAGTATTATTTATTATTTGATTGGCCTCTTTTTATGGTGCATACTGCCATTGAACAGAACCTTTTGGTGAATTAAAACACTCGTTAAATGTCTCGCGTAAGAAAAACTTCCCTCGTGTTTCTACTTCTACATGGGGGAGGCGACAGAAGATGTTTAGTACTCATGGTAAAATCACTTGACATAATGTTTTCAGTCCGAAATTAATTATGCACTACATATGTATTCAATTCTGTCTACTGTCTCCAGTTTGCACTCAAAAGGCCGTTTAAAAACACCAAATCTACAAGTCAATACTCCAGATCCACTCTCCACAGTTCGACGAACGTGAGAAAGTTCGTAGTTAAAAATTTTAAAGTTGTCATTAGCAGCAGCTCTGCATTTCGAGTATGGTCGCATTAATTTTTTTTGATAACGGAAATGCTTCATTACGTATGGAAACGTAAAGGGCACCTGTGTTTCGAATCAAAGGTGAAATGAAAGTCTAATTGCATAGAGAGCCTCGCAGTGAACATCGCAGGGCGCTTTGTGCATTGCGCCCGCTGGGCCACTACCGACAGATTTTGTGATAAAATGGCCCAGTGGATACCTCATCAAAAACTGAACACATACCAAGTATGAAAGCAGAGATAAGGTGGTCTGGAAAAAGAAGCAAAATAGAAGGAGTGAACGTGCAAGCTCTAAACATGCAACATCGAGCATAATTCGAGAATTCTAGCGTCATTGTTGTGTGGTTACAGTAATGGACTGGGAAGGGGGAGATCCGTGTTCAAATCTTTCTCATACCTTTTTTTCCCCCACAAATTTATAATCTGTCCTTCCGTTCTCTGATGTCTGTTCTAGTTCTGGACTCTAGGCATTTGTTATAGTATACGCTGGTAATAGAACGTGACTCACGTGGTAAGAATGTATTACCGTCGCAAGTAAATGTGATGAATAGTGAGAGCAGGCGAGATGCCGTACAGGCCCTTCACAGAAATGAATACAACAAATAAACAGGTGTGAACTGTGTTACAACAAAGAAATTCAAGACTCAAAACTTTCAAATCGGACGCAAGAATGATTACATGTAGCACTTGTGTAGAACAAATAGGAGGTACGTCTGGAGGTACACAGGTACAAGGTACACAGATAGAAGAATACCATTGGTTGGTAATTTATACAGTTTAAAAACTGTTTGTCGAAATATTTGGCGAGATACACATCGGATTAGGGAAATGGTAACAAACGTTCTTCACCTCGAAGACGGACACACATTAAGTAACACTCGACCCCTCTGCACCCCCTCCCCTCCACGGGGGTGGGAAGGGGGGTGACTTAGAAATCTTCACTATGAAACCCTATTTTTTATTGCAGATTTGGATTCTCCGTGGAAAAAATATGTATCTATTGTATGAAACATTTCTTTTTTTCATGGTAGATGGCGCTGTAATCGGCATACATGAAAATGAGGTGACAGTTGTTGCAAAACGGTACTATCTCAAACAAAAACACATCCGATTTGGACATCGAAGCACTTTTTGGATATTTTTGATAATGCCATCATGTATCACCTACCACAATTGAATGAAGCACAGAATGTGATCATGTGCTCAGTCAGCGGTCGATTGTGCATGTTTCTTCCATGATTCGGAATGTACACTCGATATCACTGCTGCGTACTTTGAGGCTCATAGAAATGTTGACGAAGCCCGTCAAACGTATGCTACTATGTTCCCCGATAGGAATGTTCCATCATCAACGACGTTTCGCAGTATTGTACACCTCTTTACTGAAACGGGAAGCTTAAATTTAGAGAAAAGATCCGACCGCCGCCTGTGACAAACTAGGAAAAACACAGCGAATGTTTTAGCTCCTGTTGCTGCAAATCCTCGCATTAGTTCTCGGCAAATAGCGCGAGGTGCAGAAATAACGCAAAGAAGTGTTCCACGCATACTGCATGCACACAAATGGCATCCATTTCATTTATGGCTGCATCAAGAACTGCATGGTGACGATTTTCACAATCACCTGAATTTCTGCAACTAAATTCAAAAACAACTGACAGCCAATGGTAATTTCATGTCAGAGATATTTTTCTCTCGTGAATCAAATTTTACGAATCGTGGTCAAGTGAATCGACATAACACGCATTGTTGATCAGTGGAGAATCCCCATTGGGTAAGGCAAGTTGCACATCAACGCACATGGTGTGTCAACGTCTGGTGCGGTATTTTAGGTACGCAGGTAATTGGCCCATACTTCATAGAAGATAATCTGTCTTGTCAGATGTACAGAGACATTGTGGATAATGTTTTAACCCATGGACGATGTTCCGCTTCAAACAAGATTGGATATGTGGTTTCAATACGATGGATGCCCAGGGAATTATTCACGACTAGTTCGAGAAGGTTTGAGTCGAAACCATCCGGGTCGATGGATTGGACGAGGTGGTCCTCAAACGTGACCCGCACGTTCACCCGATTTGACTTCTGCCGAATTTTTCCAGTGGGGATGGCTAAAAAAGTGTTTACATGGATATACAAACAACCCCTGAAGACATGCGGCAACGAATTCACAATGAATGTGCAAACATTGGCACAGAGATAATAACACAGTCAGATTGTCGTTCAGACACAGAGTTGCAATGTGCGTTAGAAACATCGGACAACATTTCCAACATTTGCTGCACTGAAACATTTGTGAGAGGCAACAGGACTCAAAGTAATCAAGCACCCCGAGATAATGAGAGGCAAGGGGACTCACCAAATTCGAGCACCCCCTAAGGGAACACATTACTACTACGTCCATGTCTTTGTTCCTGAGTAACGCTAAATGTAATCTAAGAATGCTCTGCTTGTGAGTAGACAGTATCACATGATAGCATTTTCCAAAACATCAAATAATGTCCTGGATAATCAAAAAGTTAGTATAAATTTGAAAACTGAATAAATCACGGAATAATGTAGATAGAGAGGTACAAATTGACACACATGCTTGGAATGACATGGGGTTTTATTAGAATCAAAGAAATACAAACGTTCAAAAAATGTCGGACAGATGGCGCTTCATCTGATCAGAATAGCAATAATTAGCATAACAAAGTAAGACAATGCAAAGATAACGTTCTTTACAGGAAATGCTCAATATGTCCACCATCATTCCTCAACAATAGCTTTAGTCGAGGAATAATGTTGTGAATAGCACTGTAAAGCATGTCCGGAGTTACGGTGAGGCATTGGCGTCGGATGTTGTCTTTCAGCATCCCTAAAGCTGTCCGTCGATCACGATACACTTGCGACTTCAGGTAACCCCAAAGCTAATAATCGCACGGACTGAGGTCTGGGGGCCTGGGAGTCTAATCATGACGAAAGTGGCGGCTGCGCACACGATCATCACCAAACGACGCGCCCAAGAGATCTTTTACGCGTCTAGCAATACCTTTATTTTTTATTTTTTTGTTTTGTTCTAATGAAACCCCATGTTAGTCCAAGCATGTGTGTCAATTTTTACCTCTCTATCTACACTATTCCGTGGTTTATTAAGTTTTCAAATTTATACTGACTTTTTGATCACCCAGTACTTTGATTTTCCTAATTGGTCGTGTACTTTTATGGGATAATACTGTCTTGCAAAAACTGTCACCCCATTTTCATGTGTTTCGATTGCAGCGCCATCTATCAGGAAACGAAAGAAATGTGTCATACATATTTTTGCACAAAAAATCCAAATCTGCTATAAAAAATAGGGATTCCTATTTAAGATTTCAGTCACCCTACCCCCCCCCCCCCCCCCCTCCCCGCCCCGGATGTGGTGCACCAGGATCGAGAGTTATGTTAATGGATGTTCCTCTTGGAGGTGAACAATATTTATCATTTCTTAAACCAATGCGTATTTTACCAAGTAAAGGTTTTAAATGCCTCAACCTGTATATCCTATGGTATGTCTTCCTGTCCGTCCTCATGGTTATTGCTCTGCTTGCGTTATTTGCTTGGAAGGACCCTTAATTGTGCGTTCTCTATTTCATCGCTAAAAATCCCAGGAAAACTAGAGGCATGGCCTATCAATACACGCGTAGATGCAGTGCCGTACACCTGGCCTACATGGCAGTTTCTCGCTATCGTCCTCGGACATCAGTTGTATTGCATAATGATACAATCCCTAGGTTATCGTAGCAACGAGATACAGTAATCAATTTGCTTTAAGAGATTAAAAACGGGAAGAGGCACAAAAAAACCTACGAATCACACAAGGAAAATTTTCCACAATGTTCCTTGGCACAGAAGGTAAATTCGATTGATACACCTAGAATTCTATTCCTTTGCTGTGAACTTGGAATAGAAACCGAACCCTTAATAATCTGGTTACTTCAGGGCAAAAATTCGCAACATCCCACACTGACGTTACAAGGAAATAACCATGTTGTGACATTTAGCTCTCGTTGTTACAGCTTCCCTCTCCTTCACATTCGCAATCTTTGCTGGGAACAATGAGTCCGAGTTCTGCTGCAGCCTCAACCCCATATCAATTGTGATCTCGTAATCCTTCATCTTCATTAGAATTTTTCAGTCTTTGCTCGAAATCTATGTTTGTTACTAGAAGCAGTAACAAGAAAAACGTAAATGGTTCACCTCAGTTGCCCGTTACTTTGAACAGTTTTAACTGAAAGGTTAAACTGGAGATGAAAGCAAACAATGTAACAAAAACTGATAGTTTTAGCGTATCGCCATCCCCAGATGGAGGGACATTTTCGTCGATCACTAAATAAACAATACTTGCAATGTATGTCAACATTACGCCACAAGTAGACCATTCTAGCCACCCCCGTATCTGAAGCGTAAGTGATCAAAATTGTAAAACCAGTTTCGAACACCTTGTATGTTACTAATCAATGCGCCAAGAGAAGTTGTGGCCAGTCAGTGAGCAAGAAGGGGCTGGTAGGGGGGAGGTGGAGGGAGGGGGGGGGGGGGTAGAAGTGAAACTTTGTCCAGTTGTCCAGAAAACACTTATACTGTGGAACAATAGAACCCACGCGAATTATTGTTTTCGAAACGACGTTGTGAATCACTGGAATATGCGCGGATGATTAGTGTTTTCGGAACTTGCAATTGGATCACGCGCTAACGCATCACTTTAGTTCTTCAGCTGTTAGCGAGCTCCTAGTTCACGGTATTCTATCTTGGTTACCGCCAATGACACGTTCAGACACTCACCTCGGAACTTTTATGTAGTTACTGGAAAACTATATCTCTAATTGTTACTAGTGCCCATAAGTCGGAACATTTGGCGTCCTGCGTAAAGCTTACGCTGGACGTGTCATGACTCGCCTTAAAATAGGAACATCCAGCAACTTATTATTCTGAGTCTGACAACCCGAAAAATCTATATTACAATGTTGTTATTACAAAACACGGTGACTGACTGTTTGGTCTCCTGTGTAATTTGCATGTCTCTCTTTATTCAATCAGTAATGGTTTTTAATGGATTATGAATGTTCCTTGGGGCGAGCGAATGTGTAGCACATTCGACTTGAGACGGAGCAACTGGAAACGTTTCGGCCAGGTAGGATGGTAACTGGTGGATGGGGCTGTGGCCTGGGTGGTACAAGATACTTGTAAGTGAGGAGGGCCCAGGAATCCACAGGGGTGGTAGGCACTGACTTCCTTTTTACTGTCTGTGGCTAATGTCTAGCCGGAAGGCAGTACGGCGCCGTGTCCAGGAGTTCAGGATGACTTTCCATGTTTTGTGACTTCATTTGAAGATAAACAGGTCGACTGTGGACATCAAGGGCCACAGGAAACAAAACTCTAGCCTCGTACCGTCTATTAAGGTCATCCGAAGACCAGTATCAGTTGCAAAGCGATTTAGAAAAGATTGCTGTATGGTGTGGCTGGTGGCAGTTGACGCCAAATAACGAAAAGTGTGAGGTGATCTACATGAGTTCCAAAAGTAATCCGTTGGAATTAGATTACTCGATAAATAGTGCAATTCTCAAAGCTGTCAATTCAACTAAGTACCTGGGTGTTAAAATTACGAACAACTTCAGTTGGGAAGGCGAGCCAAAGGTTGCGTTTCATTGGCAGGACACTTAAAAGATGCAACAAGTCCACTAAAGAGACAGTTTACACTACACTCGTCCGTCCTCTGTTAGAATATTGATGCACGGTGTGGGATCCTTGCCAGGTGGGATTGACGGAGGACATCGAAAGGGTGCAAAAAAGGGCAGCTCGTTTTGTATTATCACGAAATAGGGGAGAGAGTGTGGCAGATATGATAGCGAGTTGGGATGGAAGTCATTAAAGCAAAGACGTTTTTCGTTGCGGCGAGATCTATTTACGAAATTTCAGTCACCAACTTTCTAACTTTCTCTTCCGAATGCGAAAATATTTTCTTGAGCCCAACCTACATAGGTAGGAATGATCATCAAAATAAAATAAGAGAAATAAGAGCTCGAAGAGAGAGGTTTAGGTGTTCGTTTTTCCCGCGCGCTGTTCGGAAGTGGAATGGTAGAGAGATAGTATGATTGTGGTTCGATGAACCCTCTGCCAAGCACTTAAATGTGAATTGCAGAGTAATCATGTAGATGTAGCAGTCCTCTCTATATTTCTTGAACCCAGTTGCGAGGCTATGGACATTAACAGGAGATAATGCGTTTGGTGGAAGATGTGTGACATCAGATCGAAGAGCTAAAATGAATGCTTTATGGTAGTAGTAGAAAGGTTACATGTTCTCACTGAGGGGTGAAAAAACTCGTTATTTTTGGCGACATTCTCTGTTGGAGAGAATCCTCGAGAATGGACCACAGTGCATCGTAATTTTGCGACTGACACCCGGCAGCTTTTCGCGGCAAGGAATAGGCAGGGCCTGAGTGAGCAGAAACAGAAGTCAATGTAGAAGAGGGAGGGGATCCAGTATAAGAATCAGGATACAAAAGAATTTTGGAAGTCTTAAAATAAAAAAGGCACAAGGTATAGATAACATTCCAGTATAATTTTCTAAAATCACTCAGGAAACTGGTAACAAAACGACTATTCACGTTGATGCGTAGACTGTATGACTCTGGCGATACAGCACCTGACTTTCGAAAAAGTGACTCACATAGTTCTGAAGTCTGCAAAATCTGACAAGTGCGAGAATTATCGCACAATCAGCTTAACTGCTCAGTATCCAAGTCACTGACAACAATAATATACAGACGAATGGAAAAGAAAATTGAGGATCTGTTAGATGACTATCAGTTTGGCTTCAGGAAAGATAAAAAGGCCCCAGAGAGGTAATTCTGACGTTTCGGTTGATAATGGAAGCAAGATTGCAAAAAAAGTCACGTTCATAGGATTCGTTGACGTGGAAGAAGCATTAGACAATGTCAAATGGTGCAAGACGTTCGAAATTCTTAGAAAAATAGGGGTAATCAACAAGAAAAGACGGTTCATACGATACGTACAAGAACTAAGAAGGAATAACAAGACGGGAAGACGAAGAACAAAGTACTCGGATTGAAAAGGGAGTAAGGCGGGGAAGTAGTCTTTCGCCCCTACTGTTCAATCTATCCATACAAGAAGCAATTATGGAAATAAAAGAGAAGTTCAAGAGTGGAATTAAAATTCAAGGTGAAAGGATTGCAATAATAGGTTCGCTGATGAAATTGCTATCCTTAGTGAAAGTGAAGATAAGACCCGACAGGTCAGATGCGCTGCTTCCTGGATCGGGTAGGTGCGCTGGCCCCGGATCGAATTCGCCCAGCGGATTAACGACGACAGCCGGTGTGCCGGCCAGCCTGGATATGGTTTTAGGTGGTTTTCCACATCCCACTAGATGAATACCGGGCTAGTCCCCACGTCCCGCCTCAGTTACACTAGACGCAGACAGGTGGGGTACACTGATCCCATCCTGTGGGGTACGAAGTGGCGGCAGGAAGGGCATCCGGCCACCCTTTACAATTAACATGCCAAATCCGATTAACCATGGCGGACCCTGCGTAACCGCAGGACAAGGTGCAAGCGATAGAATAGCGATATAATAGTGAAAGTGAAGATGAATAACAGGATCTGCTGAATGGAATGAATGTGAAAATGAAGAACAATAACAGGATCTGCTGAATGGAATTAATAGTCTAATGAGTACAGAATATGGACTGAGAGTAAATCGAATAAAGTCAAAAGTGATGAGAAGTAGCAGAAGTGAGACCATCAAGAAAATACACTCCTGGAAATTGAAATAAGAACACCGTGAATTCATTCTCCCAGGAAGGGGAAACTTTATTGACACATTCCTGGGGTCAGATACATCACATGATCACACTGACACAACCACAGGCACATAGACACAGGCAACACAGCATGCACAATGTCGGCACTAGTACAGCGTATATCCACCTTTCGCAGCAATGCAGGCTGCTATTCTCCCATGGAGACGATCGTAGAGATGCTGGATGTAGTCCTGTGGAACGGCTTGCCATGCCATTTCCACCTGGCGCCTCAGTTGGACCAGCGTTCGTGCTGGACGTGCAGACCGCGTGAGACGACGCTTCATCCAGTCCCAAACATGCTCAATGGGGGACAGATCCGGAGATCTTGCTGGCCAGGGTAGTTGACTTACACCTTCTAGAGCACGTTGGGTGGCACGGGATACATGCGGACGTGCATTGTCCTGTTGGAACAGCAAGTTCCCTTGCCGATCTAGGAATGGTAGAACGATGGGTTCGATGACGGTTTGGATGTACCGTGCACTATTCAGTGTCCCCTCGACGATCACCAGAGGTGTACAGCCAGTGTAGGAGATCGCTCCCCACACCATGATTCCGGGTGTTGGCCCTGTGTGCCTCAGTCGTATGCAGTCCTGATTGTGGCGCTCACCTGCACGGCGCCAAACACGCATACGACCATCATTGGCACCAAGGCAGAAGCGACTCTCACCGCTGAAGACGACACGTCTCCATTCGTCCCTCCATTCACGCCTGTCGCGACACCACTGGAGGCGGGCTGCACGTTGTTGGGGCGTGAGCGAAAGACGGCCTAACGGTGTGCGGGACCGTAGCCCAGCTTCATGGAGACGGTTGCGAATGGTCCTCGCCGATACCCCAGGAGCAACAGTGTCCCTAATTTGCTGGGAAGTGGCGGTGCGGTCCCCTACGGCACTGAGTAGGATCCTACGGTCTTGGCGTGCATCCGTGCGTCGCTGCGGTCCGGTCCCAGGTCGACGGGTACGTGCACCTTCCGCCGACCACTGGCGACAACATCGATGTACTGTGGAGACCTCACGCCCCACGTGTTGAGCAATTCGGCGGTACGTCCACCCGGCCTCCCGCATGCCCGCTATACGCCCTCGCTCAAAGTCCGTCAACTGCACATACGGTTCACGTCAACGCTGTCGCGGCATGCTACCAGTGTTAAAGACTGCGATGGAGCTCCGTATGCCACGGCAAACTGGCTGACACTGACGGCGTCGGTGCACAAATGCTGCGCAGCTAGCGCCATTCGACGGCCAACACCGCGGTTCCTGGTGTGTCCGCTGTGCCGTACGTGTGATCATTGCTTGTACAGCCCTCTCGCAGTGTCCGGAGCAAGTATGGTGGGTCTGACACACCGGTGTCAATGTGTTCTTTTTTCCATTTCCAGGAGTGTATTAGCATGGATGGTAACGACGCACATGAAGTACAGGAATTCTTCTAACTGGGGAGCAAAATAACTCATGACGGACGGAGCAAGGAAAAAATCAAAAGCAGACCAGCACCGTCAAAAAGGGCATCCCTGGCCAAGAGAAAGCTGCTAGTAGCAAACATAGACCTTCACTGAGGAAGAAACGTCTGAGAATGTGCGTTTGGAGCACAACACTGTATGGTAGCGAAACATAGACTGTGCGACAACCTGAATAGAAGAGAATCGAACCATCTGAGATGTAGTGCTACAGAAGAATGTTGAAAATTATGTGGACTGATAAGGCTAGGGGAAAACAGGGAAATTTGTGGTAAGGTTTTATGGGACCAAACTGCTGAGATCATTGGTCCCTACGCTTACACACTGTTTAATCTAACATAAATAACTTACGCTAAGAACGACACACACACCCATGCCCGAGGGAGAACTCGAACCTCCGACGTAGGGAGCCGCGCGCACCGTGACCAGAGGCCTAAGACCATGCGGCTACACCGCGTGGCATAAGGTAAGGAATGAGAAAGTTCTGCGCGGAATTGGCGATAAAAGGAATATATGGAAAACACTGAAAAGAAAGGACAGGTTGACAGGTCGTCTGTTAAGTTATCAGGGAATAACTTCCATGGTATTAGAGGGAGTTGTGGAGGGTAAAAATTGTTCAGGAAGACAGTGACTATAATACACCGAGCAAATAATTGAGAACGAAGATAGTAAGTGCTGCTCTGAAATGAAGACATTGCCATAGGAGAGGCATTCGTGGCGGTGCCTCATCAAACCAGTCATAAGAGTGCTGACTCGAAGAAAAAAGAGAAGTGAGCGCCGTGAGGGAATCGAGATCGAGGAGGATGCAAGAGTGTCCGCAACGAATTCATATTAGAACGCCTTGGTATGCAAATCGACTTGGCGTAGAAGCACGGTAGAGGCTGCCACATCTTACAAAAGCAAGAAGTTGATGATGGCTCCATCTTCACGAAGGGGACAGAACTTCTTCAGCACGCACTCGCTGCCACAGTCATACCTACATGTACCATAATGCGCAGCACCGGGGGGGGGGGGGGGGGGGGTAGCTTGTGGAATCCAGAAGGATCGTTGTCTCATTTTTCTTTTGCACAAATAATAAAGAAGTCGTTTTCCGGGTTTTGGTCATCAACTACCAACCACAGTTCCGAATGAGAGTAACAGGCTTAAATAGTTGTCAGTTATCGTTGAACTTCGGGAAATCCTTAAGTAGATAAGAACTAATTTGACTGATAGGAGACTAACACTGCTTTCTATTTAACGTTCTAGCTATATATACAGGGTGTTTCAGAAATGACCGGTATATTTGAAACGGCAATAAAAACTAAACGAGCAGCGATAGAAATACACCGTTTGTTGCAATATGCTTGGGAAAAAAAGTACATTTTCAGGCGGACAAACTTTCGAAATTACAGTAGTTACAATTTTCAACAACAGATGGCGCTGCAAGTGATGTGAAAGATATAGAAGACAACGCAGTCTGTGGGTGCGCCATTCTGTACGTCGTCTTTCTGCTGTAAGCGTGTGCTGTTCACAACGTGCAAGTGTGCTGTGGACAACATGGTTTATTCCTTAGAACAGAGGATTTTTCTGGTGTTGGAATTCCACCGCCTAGAACACAGTGTTGTTGCAACAAGACGAAGTTTTCAACGGAGGTTTAATGTAACCAAAGGACCGAAAAGCGATACAATAAAGGATCTGTTTGAAAAATTTCAACGGATTCGGAACGTGACGGATGAACATGCTGGAAAGGTAGGGCGACCGCGCACGGCAACCACAGAGGGCAACGCGCAGATAGTGCAGCAGGTGATCCAACAGCGGCCTTGGGTTTCCGTTCGCCGTGTTGCAGCTGCGATCCATACAAAATTCAAACGCGGCAACCCCTCAGCGCCGCTACCATTGCTGCACGAGAGACATTCGCTAACGATATAGTGCACAGGATTGATGACGGCGATATGCATGTGGGCAGCATTTGCTTTACTGACGAAGCTTATTTTTACCTGGACGGCTTCGTCAATAAACAGAACTGGTGCATATGGGGAACCGAAAAGCCCCATGTTGCAGTCCCATCGTCTCTGCATCCTCAGAAAGTACTGGTCTGGGCCGCCATTTCTTCCAAAGGAATCATTGGCCCATTTTTCAAATCCGAAACGATTACTGCATCACGCTATCTGGACATTCTTCGTGAATTTGTGGCGGTACAAACTGCCTTAGACGACACTGCGAACACCTCGTGGGTTATGCAAGATGGTGCCCGGCCACATCGCATGGCCGACGTCTTTAATTTCCTGAATGAATATTTCGATGATCGTGTGATTGCTTTGGGCTATCCGAAACATACAGGAGGCGGCGTGGATTGGCCTCCCTATTCGCCAGACATGAACCCGTGTGACTTCTTTCTGTTGGGACACTTGAAAGACCAGGTGTACCGCCAGAATCCAGAAACAATGGAATAGCTGAAGCAATACATATCATCTGCATGTGAAGCCATTCCGCCAGACACGTTGTCAAAGGTTTCGGGTAATTTCATGTTATTGCTACGCATGGTGGATATGTGGAAAATATCGTACTATAGAGTTTCCCAGACCGCAGCGCCATCTGTTGTTGACAATTGTAACTACTGTAATTTCGAAAGTCTGTCTGCCTGAAAATGTACTGTTGTCCCAAGCATATTGCAACAAACGGTGTATTTCTATCACTGCTCGTTTAGTTTCTATTGCTGTTTCAAATAATATAATTCTCACGTGTTTTGAAGTATTCATTTTATACGTTGATGTCGCAAATGTCTTTATGAAAATATGTAAGTATTGAATTTAATCATTGTTTCTGTTCGACCCCTTCACTTACCTTTCGTGGTAAGTTTTTAATTGTGACTAGGAAGATATCAACAATCAGCTCAAAATGATAACCAACACACTGCTCCAGTCAGATAGCATTAGAGTGAAATTTTGTGCAAATGCCCCACTTTGAGTTATGCCTAGGGCCGTAATTTTCACGCATCCATTGAACTTTGGGCACAAAAATTTAGAGGTTAGTTCTTGAAGAGATGTCCTGCCCACAATTAACTTTGGAAGATAAAGGGAAATTAAACACCGGGTGAGTTGCGGAGGAGGGGGGGGGGGGAGGGGGTTTCAAGACGGGCAGAGAACATTAGGTGAGTAGGTGGAATAAATAATGAGAAGGTACTGATTCGAATGAGGGAACGTAGAAATGTATGGCACACCTTCATTAAACGATGGGATTGGCCGATAGGACACATCCCGAGGAATTAAGAAATAGTCCATTTGGTAATAGAGGGAGGTGTGTGTAAGGGGTCGGGGGTAAAAATTTCAGAAGGTGACAAGGTTTGAATACAGAAAGCAGATTCAAACGTATGTAGACTGCACTAGTTATGCAGACATGTAGACACTTTACAGGATGTAATAGCGTGGAGGGCTGCATGAAGCCAATCTTCGAGCTGAAGCCTACTACAACAGAATTTATGGAACTACTTTGTACAAATACTAAAAATATGAAACATAAGTCGTTAAATGTCGAAGGTATGGGGTTGATCTCGCAATCAGTAGTATTATTTTTATGTCACTTAACACTTCTTCTAACTCTTGTGTCGATGGCAACCTGACTTTCTTCTTAGTTGCCACCAGCAAATTACTTGTAAACATACGATGTATTTGGAAACAGAAGGATGTAAGCGTTACGAACTATTTTTAAAAGTAAGTGCCTGTAGATGGAACATAAGGTGTGAGTATGGATGTCGCTAGGTTTGTTAACTGTGGTCGTAATGCCAGATCACGATTAAAGGTAACAAGATGGACTAGTAAGACACTCTCGGAAACGAATACTTCCACTTCTCATGATGCAGGCAAGCTAATAAATAGTATTCCTAAGCCAGCGCAAGTTTTAAGGATCGTGGAAGCTTAATGCTACTGAACAACCCAAGAGTTCTCATGTTTTATGAGATAACTGAGTTCAGTCCCTTGTGTATCGTCATGATATTATCAGTCATAGCTGACTAATTGTGCAGTTACGCCCAGTAATTTTATTATTTATCTTCTCGAAATTTTCTTTTCCTTTCACAACCGTGTACGAAAAAGTAATCGATTTTAGACGTTACGATGGGTTACAAAACCCTAAATTTTTCCTGAATGTTTTTCCGATAGACAAGTGAAGTTATTAATTAATACAAAACAGGCCTGTACGGCGTCATCCAGTAAGAATATTTCCATATAAGACTGTTATCTGGTCTTCACTGCACGCAAAAGTAAACGACGTCTGCAAGATAATTGATTGCAGAGCTTTCAGTTATCTCAGGAGCTACACTGTCCCGACAAACTGCGTATTAGGTAGTCGGTCGGTATGCCAAGCCTACGGCAGTACATGTCCTTCTTCAGTCAATGCAGAGGTGATTTCATTTATTATAGGTCAATAACGTCTAGATTGTATCTTGAATGAATGTTGTGTTCTTCACATTTAAAGATTTCAGAACTACTCTCGTATCTCGTTCGTCTCTGGGTAGAGCCACACGAAGTGCATGGAAAGTAACTAATTTCGTGGTGGTGGCGGTGGTGGTGGCGTCCTGGCCTAAGGAGTCGTAATGGTGAAAGAGTTTACAAACCTTCACGTCTTTGCTAATGATCGAAGCATTATTGTTAAGACTCAACACTACATAAACGAAATCCTGCAACAATATGCGAGTGTATTCAAAAGTGTAGTTGTAGATCTCCATTTGATGGGCGATAATTCCAGTCCTCATGGAGACGGGCAGATAAACAAATTTCTGTAAAATGAATTTCTACCGGTGGGCGAGGGCTCCGCATCCGAAGAACGATTTTGTTAGTATTTTTTTAATGAGCATCTTCAGTTTCACAACTTCCATAAGCACTTATTTCGGGGGATGGTTCCTTCCAAAGGGCTCGGCCGACTTTTTTCCCCATCCTTCCTTAATCCGATGGCCGATGGGTCCTATGACCTCGCTGTTTGGTCCCCTCGCCCGAATCAGCACTTCGGACACTGTTGTATGAGAAATATTTTACAATTACTTTTTGTTTTGCAACTTTCCTACATTTTGTACGGTAAATACACTGACAGAAAAATCGCAACACCAAGAAGCAGTTGTGTGACATAAACGAATGACGGTAGGCGTCCTTCCACATGTGAAAGGTGATATCTATTCACATTGCGCGACAGTGGAATATGAGTGGAGCTAATGGCGCCACTACCGTAACGATTGTTAACGTTAGTTGCCTTTGAGATGGATCCTTCCTGGTTTCACGTTAGTTAAGAACGTCATTGCCGCGCGGAGTGACCGCGCGGTTAGAGGCGCCATGGCACGGATTGCGCGGCCCTTCGCGCCGGAGGTTCGAGTCCTCCCTCGTGCATGGGTGTGTGTATCGTTCTTAGTTTAAGTAGCGTGTAAGTCTAGGGACCGATGACCTCAGCAGTTTGGTCCCTTAGCATTTCACACGCATTTGAACATTTTAACAAGAATGTCTTTAAGTCAAGAAAGACACCAGTGAGTTTGAACGAGGGCATATAATAGGGCTACGAGAAGATAACGTTCCTTCCGCGATACTGCAGAAAGACTCGGCAGCAGTGTAACCGCTATACACCACGAACAACTGCCGAGAGGTAAGACCGTCGTGCTCGGCGTATGGATATAGCGCATGGTACTGCATCTGCAGCAGCAGTCTCAGCAGCAGTTGTCACCACAGAAACACAACCAACTGTTTCAAGTTGGTTACTTCAACGACGGCTCTGCGCCAGGTGCCCTGTAGCCTGCATCCCACGGACTCCAAATCACCGCCATCTGTGACGTTAGTGGTGTTAAGCGACAGTTCACTGGAAGGCAGGGTGGAGATCCGTTGTGTTTTCTGATGAAAGCTGGATCTGCCTGGGTGCTAGTGATGGCCGTGTATTGGTCAGAAGGAGGCCGTTTGAGGGTATGCAACCAACATTTCTGTGTGTGTTCGAATGACAGCAGTAGTACTCTCGTGGTTACCCTACTAAAAACAGTACGTCAGTCTGGTGATTGGACATGTTGTGCTGAAATTTATGAACAGCATTCCGGGGACTCTTTTCCAACAGGATAAAGCTCGTCCACATACCGTTGTAGCCCAGAATGCTGTAAAAATGTGGACATGTTGCCTTGGCCTGCTCGGTCACCAGATCTGTTTCTAATCGAGTACATACAGTATATGATATCATAAGCCGACAACTGAAAAGTCATCCACAAACAGCACTACCCGTTCCTCTTTTGACTGAACAAGTGCAACAGGCATGGAACTCCATCCCACAAAGTGACATCCTGCACCTGTACAACACAATCCATGTACGTTTGCATACTTGCGTTCAACATTCTGGCGATTATGCCGGTTATTAATGTACCAGCATTCCGCATTTGCAGTGGCTTATCTCACGCTTACATTAATCTGTCATCTTACAATGTTAATAACTTAAATGTGTTACCTAGACAAATGCATTCCTGAAATTTCACTTCACCAAATTAATTTTCTTTTGGTGTTGCAATTTTTTTCAGTGAATAAATGATACCATTTCTTGTTGACACTTAAGTACTGGACCTACTGTAGAAAGATGTCAATGAATGGAGTCTTGTCTGTGGCATCCTCGCATCCCTATGGTGCTCTATCTACAGATGTAGCCTTTCTAAATACCGCTCCATTTTCCTCTTCCCAAGTCCCTGAATGATAATCCGAAACCGAGTGTTTCGGTCTGTGGCGACTGTATAATCGCTGGCGCTTGATTGACAGGTAAAAGTGGGAGATAAGCAACACACGTGTGTCGGATAAGGAGCCGCCGTATGCAGACGCTACATGGCGAGGTTTGCGCAAACGGGACGCTCATTTGTTAGACGCGTGGTGCGTCTGCCACTGCAAAGTGGGTCGCGGCTGCGGCCTGCCGTTTCCATTCTTCTCTATATAGAGCCGTCAGTGGTTTGAAGTTAGGTACCGGTAGCTGGCAAACGCTCTATCAGGATTTCCTTATACATTTAGACTAATATATCCCTTCGTTTTACGTCACAATATAAGTCAATGGTGCGTCATCGTGGTAACCAAGGTTTTGGAGTTTTTGGCAGGCTGACATTTGGGCAACGATGGATAAGGTGAAGAATCTCTCATTCAGATCAATAAGAGTACAGGAAGGAAGTAGGGTTGGACGCACAGAGATTTTTCTGGAAACTCCAAGGTTCTCCGGCGGAATAGGAAGTGAGACAGTTTCAAATAACCGTCCCACATGTTTCGGGTTAGTGTCGCTTCACCAAATCCCACTTTCAGGGTGATGCGTCTTCTTCCCTTTAGATATTATTTTCACGCACAACGAGTTCATCAAATAGCGATCAGCATGTTGTCGTTAATTTATTAACTACTGAGATGCAGGTGTGAAATTGGTTCTCAAGCTGTCTTTTAGCTCCACAACAGCAGTTCTTTTTCTTCTTCTTTTCATGCTTTCATCATAAGTAGAATGAACAAATGAATAATGCTGAGACATTATATACACCGCTCTGCAAGTCTTAAGGATGGGATCGTTAAAGTAACGTAGCATAAAACTGGTGGAACATGTGAAAGTAGGGGAGCGTTTTGCCAGAGGTCTCCTAGACGTACACAGAAAGCTGGGACATGGCATGGCGTGAGGACGGAGGGACTGTAGGGCCAAATAAGGATGGCCCTGCGACACGAGGCGTTTGGAGGAACCCGAAAGACGTCTCAACAATGTGCAGTTACGGTGTCCTGCGGTGGTGTTCTTCACTAAAACATGTCCCAGGGACAACATCCGGATAATTTTGCACAGGGAAGAATCATCGAGAAACTGAAAGAAGGATAAAGTGTAATAAGTACATCGCAGGAATTTGGTATTGTTACAGTATTGTTTTACACGTATGGGGAGCGTTCCGAACCACAGGCAATGTTGCCCCAAGGAGACATGGTGGCTCATCATGGTCAACTACAACAGCAGATGACCGCAATAATGTGCGACAAGCAAGAAAGGACCCAATTCAAATAGAGGGTGCAATTGTAACCACATTTAACAAGATTGGTTCAAAAATGGTTCAAATGGCTCTGAGCACTGTGGGACTTAACATCTGTGGTCATCAGTCCCCTAGAACTTAGAACTACTTAAACCTAACTAACCTAAGGACATCACACACATCCATGCCCGAGGCAGGATTCGAACCTGCGACCGTAGCAGTCCAGCGGTTCCGAACTGCGCGCCTAGAACCACTAGCCTACGACCAGTGCAGTGTGTTCTGTTTATTCCCGCACATCGGCAACACCGTTTCCGACGGTGCCAAGAACACAGCTACTGTACCAACGAGGACTGGGGGTTGCGTACTTTGCTTGGATGAGAGCATTTGGTCTGAGCAGTGATTCTAGACGTACTCTCGTTTGAAGAGAGATGGAGAACACTTACTACAGCCAAGTACATTGTCAAACACGACCGTTTTGTTATTCCAAGTGTTCTGGGGTGGGGCAGTATATTGTTGCATGACGAGTCAAAGTTATTGTGCCTCTTCACTCCTTCCGAAAGTGCGTCTTTGCAGAGCTGCATTCGGCCCTGGCTTCATTTTTATGGATGGCGATGATCGACAGGAAGTGCAAAATGGCTAAGCAGGCATGGCTAGAGAACAAATGTAAGGATGTAGAGGCTTATCTCGCAAGGAGTAAGACAGGCACAGCCTACAGGAAAATTAAAGAGACCTTTGGAGAAAAGAGAGCCACTTGTATGAGTATCAAGAGCTCAGATGGAAACCCAGTTTTAAGAGGGGAAAGCAGGAAGGTGGAAGGAGTATATAGAGGGTCTATACAAGGCCGATGAACTTGAGAACAATATTATGGAAATGGAAGAGGATGTAGATGAAGATGAAATGGGAGATACGATACTGCGTGAAGATTTTGACAGAGCACTGAAAGACCTGAATCGAAACAAGGCCCCGGGAGTAGACAACATTCCATTAGAACTACTGACGGCCTTGGGAGAGCCAGTCATGACAAAACTCTACCATCTGGTGAGCAAGATGTATGAGACAGGCGAAATACCCTCAGACTTCAAGAAGAATATAATAATTCCAATCCCAAAGAAATCAGGTGTTGACAGATGTGAAAATTACCGAACTATCAGTCTAATAAGTCACAGCTGCAAAATACTAACGCGAATTCCTTACAGACGAATGGAAAAACTGGTAGAAGCCGTCCTCGGCGAAGATCAGTTTGGATTCCGTAGAAATTTTGGAACACGTGAGGCAATACTGATCCTACGACTTATCTTAGAAAATAGATTAGGGAAAGGCAAACGTACATTTCTAGCATTTGTAGACTTGGGGAAAGCTTTTGACAATGTTGACTGGAATACTCTCTTTCAAATTCTAAAGGTGGCTGGGGTAAAATACAGAGAGCGAAAAGCTATTTACAATTTGTACAGAAACCAGATGGCAGTTATAAGAGTCGAGGGGCATGAAAGGGAAGCAGTGGTTGGGAAGGGAGTGAGACAGGGTTGTAGCCTGTTCCCGATGTTATTCAATCTTTATATTGAGAAATCAGTAAAGGAAACAAAAGAAAAATTTGGCTTAGGTATTAAAGTCCATGGAGAAGAAAAACGTTGAGGTTCGCCGATGACATTGTAATTCTGTCAGAGACAGCAAAGGACTTGGAAGAGCAGTTGAACGGAATGGACAGTGTCTTGAAAGGAGGATATAAGATGAACATCAACAATAGCAAACCGAGGATAATAGAATGTAGTCGAATAAAGTCGGGTGATGTTGAGGGAATTAGATTAGGAAATCAGACACTTAAAGTAGTAAGGGAGTTTTTTTTATTTGGGAAGCAAAATAATATGTAGACTGGCAATTGCAAGGAGAGCTTTTCGGAATAAGAGAAATTTGTTAACATCGAATATAGATTTAAGTGTCAGGAAGTAGTTTCTGAAAGTATTTGTATGGGGTGTAGCCATGTATTGAAGTGCAACGTGGACGATAAATAGTTTGGACAAGAAGAGAATAGAAGCTTTCGTAATGTGATGCTACAGAAGAATGCTGAAGATTAGATGGGTAGATCACATAACTAATGAGGAGGTATTGAATAGAATTGGGGAGAAGAGCAGTTTGTGGCACAACGTGACAAGAAGAAGGGACCGATTGGTAGGACATGTTCTCAGGCATCAAGGGATCACAAATTTAGCACTGGAGAGTAAAAATCGTAGAGGGAGACCAGGAGATGAATACACTAAGCAGATTCAGAAGGATGTAGGTTGCAGTAGGTACTGGGAGATGAAGAATTCTTGCACAGGATAGAGTAGCACGGAGAGCTGCATCAAACCAGTCACAGGACTGAAGACAACAACAACAACAACAACATTTTACAAACAGCATATATTAAATGAACGTCGATGTATGTCTCAATATGACTGATCTACGCGAACTTTGTATGCACTGTACCTCACTGAAATCTTCAGATGAGCGTTACAGAATTAACTATCTACCGTTTCGACATGCATTTCTGTGTGTGTGTGTGTGTGTGTGTGTGTGTGTGTGTGTGTGTGTGCGCGCATCTGGATACTTGTGAATGTACCTCCCCGACCTGCTACAAGTTTTTGATAGCTTTGCACATAATTACCTTCAGAAGTTGTCATGTATATACTTTCCTTTTAATGCTATAAGACTTCTCTTCCTCCTCGGAGGAAGCCATCGGGTATAACTTCAGTTCACCTGGTAGTGAGTAGAGGGGATTATGACGGCACAATGGTACACCATGGACATCCGGCGTCCTTCTGCCTTAACTGTCGTACGACAGTACCGCGGTGGAGTTTTTCAACAGGACAATGCTTGTCCGTAGAAGAACTGTCTACGAATTATCTGCGTGATGTTAATATACACCATTGGCCAGTAAGAACCCCACATCTTAACCGATAGAACATGTGTGGGACCAGATCGGACGTCACCTCCATCCCAGTGACAGTATATGTGATATCAAGGACCAGTTACAATAACGTGGGCTAGCTTGCCTAAGGTGACGATAGAACAAGATTGTTCTTAATATTGCAATATCTTTTAAGTTAGCCCAACGCAGATCAGTAGTTATTAAACTAGCTCAGTTCTCAGGGAAATTACGTAATCGTCGATAGTTAATTGTCCTTTCCTTCTTTACCCAACACCGCAGATATTATTCCAAGCTCGTGAGAAGTCGTATGCTTATTGCATCAGTGAATATTTCACAAGTCTGTCCCATGTAAACTACTGCAATGCGTAACTTAATATCGTGGTTTAGTCTCGATTTCCCAGTATAACAAGAGTAGCATCTACAAATGAAATCCTATAATGGAACTGGAATCCTGTGACCAGACCTTTTCTGCCTGGCATGTTATCTCGTTATATAAAGAAAAAGCTCTAAGTAAAAATTGTTAAATTATTATCAGCGGCTACCAAGCTCGTTGGCTCTGAAAGAAAGTTAATTGTCGTAACCGACTGCACGTCTCGTTGATGAGCTAAAAGAAAAATGTTAATGATTTTCTAAGATGGCACCTAACAACGAAAATTCTTTGTTGAGGCTCATATTTACTTAGGACTATCCAGGTATCAGATTACAACTTGACTGACCGCATACACAAATTGTTTTGAGAAAATAATCATTACAAGTTTCTGGTTTTAAATATAACTTACATTATTAGCTGCTACAGCAAGATGAGTTTTACGCAGGAACGTCCTCTTAGGTCCAAATCCAAGAAGATAAAATAAGCGAATGACAAAGGAATTATATTTAATGCATAGCAGCGCAAGAGTCCATAGAATAACATATCCATTGTAGTTCTATTTCTTCTTCCTTGGCGTAACTTGTCGGTTCTTTATAAAATTTATCGTAATATTTAGTTTACATTTTTTTTTAAACCCAAGACCACCCAGGAGAAACAGTACAATAGCTCAGTCGGAGAGAACTTACCTGCTAAAGGCAAAGGTCGTGTGTCGAGTCTCGGTCCGGCCAACAGTTTTAATCTGCTTGTGAGCCGCATCTCTATATATGAGCTCAAAAATCACACCACGGTAAGTCGGGCAGTTATAAACCATTCATAGACTATATTCAGTCAGGACTTCGCATCACACCAACAGTTGCTAACCTGGCGCACGTGGCTCAACACCGTGTTCCGAAAATTAGCACTCTAGAGACGTTTCGTTAGCTATTTCTATCGCAATGTCTTCCTTTAATCATTTCATGATCAGTAAAAATTTGCGATTAAAATTATGTCCTCTTCCTTCTAATTCTATTCAGTGCGTGAGAAATCATTTTCCATTACACTGAGGTGACAAAATTCATGGGATACCTCTCAATATCGTGCCCGATCCTCTTTTGTCTTGCGGCATGGATGGGCACAACAAGTCGTTGGCAATCCCTTACAGAAATATTGAGCCATGCTGCCTCGAAATCGATCATAAGTGTTCCCAGTGCAGGATTTTCTGCACGAACTGACGCTCGATTGTGTCCCATAAATGTTCGATGAGATTCACTTCGGGCGATCTGGGTACCCACATCATTGGCTCGAATTGTCCAGAATGTACTTGAAAGCAATTGTGAACAGTTGTGGCCCAGTGACATGGTGCATTGTCATCCACAAAAATTCCCTCGTTGTTTTGTTGGGGTATTATCCAATCGTCTCATATAGTGTGCCTAAGGGATGATGCGTTCTCGGGATACTATACAACAGTTCAGTAGCTTTATTTCTACAAAGCAGATTAATAATACTTAACTTGGGGATTTACAAGGAGTAGTAACAAGTAATGGGCGACACGCAAATGGTAATATTCTTGGCTATGCAAGGTTCCTGCAAGTTGACACGTTACTGATACTGCTCTGCGAATCCTGTCCAGTAAATGTCCGTATACTGAGCCTATCTGAGTTGCCGAGGCTAGCATGAGTGGCGTTTATATGACTTCGGCTTGAGGGTATCCTGTCGTAATACGGTCCTATTCCGCGCACAATTGACCGACGTCGTTTCAACACCTTTTCTGGCCTTGCGTTCTTCGTCTTCTTTCCGGCGCTTGTGGTTACGTCACAACGAAGTCCATGGTCTCCAACTTGAGGAACACAACCATTTCCAGAATGAGATTTTCACTCTGCAGCGGAGTGTGCGCTGATATGAAACTTCCTGACAGATTAAAACTGTGTGCCCGACCGAGACTCGAACTCGGGACCTTTGCCTTTCGCGGGCAAGTGCTCTGCCATCTGACCGAGACTCGAACTCGGGACCTTTGCCTTTCGCGGGCAGATGGTAGAGCACTTGCCCGAGAAAGGGAAATGTCCCGACTTCGAGTCTCGGTCGGGCACACAGTTTTAATCTGCCAGGAAGTTTCACAACCATTTCCAGTCAATGATCGGTTCAGTTGGACCATAGGACCCAGTCCGTTCCACGTAATCACAGCCCACAACATTAGCCACATCTAGCTTTCATACTGTTTTGTTGATAACTTCGGTCCATGGCTTAGTGGGGTCAGTGCCAGACTCGAACCCTACCATCAGCTCTTACCAACTGAAGTTGGAACTGATCTGACCGGGACAAGATTTTAGTCATCTAGAGTCCAACCGATATGGTCACGAGCCCAGGAGGGGAGTGCAAGTGATGTCGTTGTGTTAGCAGAGGCACTCGCGTCGGTCGTCTGCTGCCATAGCCCATTAACGCCAAATTTCGCTGCATTATCGTAACGGATACGTTCCTCGTACATTCGATGTTGATTTCTGTGGTTATTTCACGCAGTGCAGCTTGTTTTTAGCACTGACAGTTCTACACCAAACGCTGTGCTGTCGGTCGTTAAGTGAAGGTCGTCGGACGCTTTCTAAGTCTGTTAATTGCCGTCGTGCACCCATAATGACGTCGGAAGCCTTTTAACATGAATCACCTGAGTGCAGATGCCGGCTCCGCGAATGCACTGCCCTTCTATATCTTGTGTACGCGATTCTACCGCCGTCTGTGTATGTGAATATAGCTATACATGGCTTTTGACACCTCAGTGTACATAAAATCTGGATAAATCGAGTAACTAATATTGGGATACTGAATCGCACTGGGAATTAGCTCTATTGCGCAACTTGACTAACAGTTACGAAAGACTTGCTCAAGAAGAGCGAAACCATTATTCGTAGTGATGAGTACAATAGCCGTGTTACGCTATCACCCCCTCACCTTTATCAGTCCTTCTGTGCTGCACCTGTGACTCATATGAAGCAAACTATATTTTTACAAAAGTAAAGCACCCAGTTGTCCGTCTCCACCTGAACCCGGTAAGTGGCTTCGCATATTAAGGAGTGGTGCGTGGTAACATTCCTGAGCCCTTTGGAGCTCTCTTTCCGTTCGATACTGACTTCCTTGGTCGGAATGCTTATATCTTGGTGACGGCAGGTGAGACGATGTCCTAACATTTCTGTAAAGAGACAAGACATTCAACGCGGTTGATGAAAACTCATATATGTCTGTGTCGCCTGCTTATGCAACTGAGGGCACCAAAGAACACTGTCGTACAGGACGTAGCCAGTTTTAACAGAGAGCATTCAAATGTTTTCCGACTTAATTTAAGCAAACTCAGTGTCAGACCCCAAGCATTACTTTGCTAAACACTCAGTTCACGATGGTTAAATTATCGGTCTCCTTAATCTCGATTGCCTCATTTTTTACATCGAATTTTCCCACCAAGGGAAAATGATGTTCAGTTTTATATGTTCAAATATTTTATGATAAATCCCAGAATTTTCTACAATGAGCCATGAGTAAAGTCACAGACCATCACTGAAACTGATTTTAAGTTTGAGATACATTGAGCTAAGGAACAGGCTGGATATGGTTCAAATGGTTCAAATGGCTCTGAGCACTACGGGACTTAACATCTATGGTCACCAGTCCCCTAGAACTTAGAACTTCTTAAACCTAACTAACCTAAGGGTCATGGCCCATCGAACATAGGCGGGTAGAGCGTACACCATTAAGTTAAGTAGTGGTTTTGACTTTGTACATATGTACTGTTTGTGTTTTCCTTTTCTTTTTCGTTTATAAATATATAGCTATGGTGTTTTTTTAATAATTGACAAAGGTCTTCTTAGGCACTTGTGGGTTTTATTGTTGTTCTGAAGAAGGTGTAGTTACCTACGCCGAAACCTGGGTTGCAACTTAACAATAGTGCTTTTTTCTCAATCGAAGCGGGTTTTTAGTTTTTTTAATATACCGGGTGATCAAAAAGTCAGTATAATTTTGAAAACTGAATGAATCACGGAATAATGTAGATAGAGAGGCACACATCGACACACATGCTTGGAATGACATGGGGTTTTATTAGAACCAAAAAAATACAAACTTTCAAGAAATGTCCGACAGATGGCGCTTCAATTGATCAGAATAGCAATAATTAGCATAACAAAGTAAGACAAAGCAAGTATGATGTTCTTCACAGGAAATGCTCAATACGCCCACCATCATTCCTCAACAATAGCTGCAGTCGAGGAATAATGTTGTGAACGGCACTGTGAAGCATGTCCGGATTTATGGTGAGGCATTAGCGTCGGATGTTGTCTTTCAGCATACACTTGCGACTTCAGGTAACCCCAAAGCCAATAATCGCACGGACTGAGGTCCGGGGACCTGCGAGGCCAAGCATGACGAAAGTGGCCGCTGAGCACACGATCATCACCAAACGACGCGCGCAAGACATCTTTCACGCGTCTAGCACTATGGGGTGGAGCGCCATCCTGCATAAACATCGTACGTTCCAGCAGGTGTTTATCAGCCAGGCTGGGGATGACGCTATTCTGTAACATGTCGACGTACCTCTCACCCATCACGGTAGCAATTTTGCTGTCCAGCGCCATCTGTCAGACATTTTGTGAACTTTGTTTTTTTTTTGTTCTAATAAAACCCCATGTCATTCCAAGCATCTGTGTCAATTTTTACCTCTCTATCTACATTATTCCGTGGTTTATTAAGTTTTCAAATTTATACTGACTTTTTGATCACCTGATATTAACCAACGATTGCTGACGCGCTGTAATGTCGAAGGTTCTTACGTCTCTGTTCCATTTCCTTCTACCAAAGCTATCTACTTTCGAGGCGTACTATTTATGGCAGTCGTGGGGAACGGTTGATCATTCCTCATTCAGAATAGAATCTACATCGATATCTACCCTCCCCCAATAAAATGTGTCGCAGCGGGCTCTTTTTATTGTATCACGTGTTAAAGTTTCGTTTATCGTAAATTCCTGGAACAACGTCTCTCCTGTCTTTTTGAAATCCCCGCGATATTGTACCAGAAAACGACCAAGTCTCTGTCTGAAAATTTGGATGAGTATCCTAGTTTGGCAGTATAAGAAACAACTATGACTCACTATCAAACACCCAATTGTACTGTGAAAGTTCATCTCTTGTTCAAATTCAGCTGTCTAAGGGATTCTCGTCTACTATTGCTTTAAAATTCAAAACTGATCTATAACTCACTCTTGCTCTTCTCCCTGTTGCAACTTTCAATGAGAATGTTCTGTATGTTATGTTATCATAATTATTCATGAAATAATAACTAAATGCTTAAAATTGCTTTATATTTATTTAATAGTTGTGAAATCAGCACCATGCTCCACTAATCCAAAAAGTGTCACTTATTTTCAGCCTGTTACTTAGCTGGAAGTGATTGGTTTGGTGTGTAACGATCACACGCTATGACCGCGCCGTCGTTTCCAAATTTCAACGCACGTTATTCGAGCTTGCAGTTTATAATATCAACTAAGTCTGATCATTATTACTATTATCATGCAAATCGTTTCTTTGCATTGAAGTCTAACAGGAAAAGCGGTTTTATAGCCGGACAGTTCAGTGCCGGACAGTTCAGTTCCATAAAGTGACAGGTATTTAATCAGTTCAAGAGATTAGACGAAGTAGGAGAATTTTACTCCAACTCATTAATTTCATTAACTCTAAAGCCTACATTCTGATGCCTTTGCTATTCCCCGTTTTGTTGCCCTTCGTGGCAAGCCATCCTGGGCTTACATTTCAGCAACATTATGAAACGTCCCCTTTCAACAATTATACAAGACTGTGCTTAAACTGACACACAATATTTTTAGCGCAACGCAATCTGACTTTCAATAATCCCTACAAAAGAATAGCCCTGACTAGCATTAACCTATACGTTTCACAAATCACTTACCTCACAAAAATCTTCGTTACTCAAGCTACTGCAATACAGCGAGCGCCACTACTGCCAGCTAAATAAAAGATTCAAACTACTGAAGGCACTAACTACTGATAGGCATAGTTAGCAAATGAAAGATTTTAATATAGAACAAACAATGCATTTACCTTAATAGTCATAATATATATATCAGTTCGTGACACCAATTCTTACAAATTTCAAAACTCCGCCATCTCTCTCCCCACGTCCACCACTGCTGGCGGCTCACCTCCAACTGCGCAACGCTACGCGCTGTTAGCATCCAGCTGCCGCTGCCCAACACTACAATGGCAGACAACAATGCAAACTAAACACAGACTGCGCACAGCACACCCAGTGATTTTTATACAGAGCGCTACGTGGCGGCGGCGTTACCAATAAAAAAACCTAAACAGCCTACTTACAACATAATGCCCACCCGCACACGGAGAATGTTTTTACTGCATGTCTTCGGGCTTGCTAAACCCTATCTTGGCCAGCAACTTCTCCAGATCTCTACTCTTGTATATCCAACATTTTTAGCGATGGTTGCGGGACTCGTCTGTTTTTCGATAGAGGATGTCAAATTAAACGCCTTTCATCCGTCAATTTTCAACCTTATTTTACTTTGCAACAAGTTTCAGGCCCCTGACCGAAGTGCAGGAATATCCACCTCACTTGTAATCAAAACAGAGACCAGCAATACTGGTATTAGTAGATATTTGTAACAGTGACAACTTCAACCATCACTAGGTGATCGTCGAATTGGTCACTGCAACAAATATCTACTAATACCTACGCCCGAAGATGACGTAGTAGAACGCTGAAACTGGTTGCCCAATAAAATAAGAGTGAAAATTGACGGCTGAAAGATCTCAAACCCATTTGAGAACGTTTGAGGAATTACGGGCAGTGCTCTCCAGCCAGCTCGGGCTTCTGACGATCTAATGTGCCAGTCTGACAGAATTTGGTACTCTATCCGCCAGGAGGACTTCCAACAACTGTGCTCATTAATGCGAAGCTAAATATCTGCTTGCATAAGAACCAGAGGCAGACCAACGCGTTATTGACTTGCTCAATTTATGAAGAATTATTTCTTGAATAAATCACCCCACTTTTTGTGAAGTGCAATAATTTGTTTGCCTGTGCTTGTACATCACGGAGCAGCTGCGCGAAGTGGCCGCGCGGTTTGAGGCGCCTTGCCACGGAATGCGCGGCCCCTTCCGCCTGATGTTCGAGTCCTCTCTAGGGCATGGTTGTGTGTGTTGTTCTTAGTAAGTTTAAGTAGTGTTTACGTCTAGGGACCGATGACCTCAGCAGTTTGGTCCCTTAAGAATTCAGCACATTTTATGAGGGCAAATGAGGTTTTTCTGTCCAGAAGAGAGATTTTCGAACAGAGACAACCTTGGACAAAAGTGTGAATTTGTTGTTGGAAGCCGCGCGGGGTTAGCCGAGCGATCTGAGGAGCTGCAGTCATGGACTATGCGGCTGGTCCCGGCGGAGGTTCGAGTCCTCCATCGGGCATGGGTGTGTGTGTTCGTTCTTAGGATAATTTAGGTTAGGTAGTGTGTGAGCTTAGGGACTGATGACCTTCACAGATAAGTCCCATAAGATTTCATACACATTTGAATTTGAACATTAGTTGTTGGTTGTCAAAAGGTGTATCGTGGTGACTGTGTATCTGGAGCAAGAATATACGATTGCTTGCTTTAGTTTAGAACTTAGTATGCTGGTCACCCGATATTACTACCTTCATGTCCTTTGCGACAACATGGTTGTGTTGCGGAACGCAAGCACGTGGCTTCTGGAGCACGTCGCCGTAAACAGAGCTACGAAGGAACGCCTCTCAGGGGACAACTGATCGTGACCGCACTGGAGTGCACTTCTCCGCCAGTAACAGTTTTTATGCTTCCTCCGTTACAAAGTAAGAAAATTAAAATATTAACAATGATAGGCCAACACATACACAGGACGAGCGTAAAATCCTTTCCTGAACACATGAATTTAGTTCTAAAGAAATTCCCACACAGAACGTGAATACATTAATGGGTGAGGAAGTGGTGGCGTCAAAGCGTGAAATTCCACGTTCCGTTACATTGCCTAGCGTGAAAGGCAGAATCCGCCACGTAATATTTTTGCTTCGTGGAGGGAAATATGGCAGCCGAGATACAGCGTCGGTTTTACGTTACAAGCTGAACTCAGAAGCCGCCATATTATGTTATTTCGTATGAGCTCTGAATTTGGTGCTTTTTATACTACAGGTGTATGGCGTGAATATAACCTGTCCCAAAGCACCAGCACATTGCGAATCTATGTGGTTACGATTTGCTATAATGGAATGACAGGAACCACATACCTGTAGTTACAGTCTTCTCGTATTCGCCGCTTTTTGTATTCTAACTCGCATGCTATGAAAGTATGCCACTTCAGAGTAAAGGGGCATTGATGATTTATCAAAATAACGTCGTTCTTGGTACATTTCGTTGTAGTTAATTGTGAAATAACGATATCTGAGGCTAGAACCTTCAGACTTTTGTAAAATTTGTATCAATTTAATTGAGCCGTTGTTGTTATGTCCAGACGGTATTGTAATCGATATTGACATGAACTGTGGAGGGAAATGTAACAGGTTCGTGTTTGGCTATTATTTAATTTTTTTCATCTAATGTTTTATAAAGGATTCCGAGACTTATTAATTTCATAGAAGTATAATCTACAATACTCGATGTTATTTAGTATAAATAATATATTAGCCGCCCTTCTGGTTACATAGACCAATAAGTGGAACGTTTCCCCAATAGCCACCAGAAATTTCAATGTGGCTGGCAGTGAACGTCAGAAAGTAAACATAAGCTACAAACTGGAAGTGTGTATGCTGTCAGTAAATATCATTCTCAATAAGGGTGAGTAGCTTCGTCTCCCATTGGAATTAAATTGGGAAACAAATGTCTACTTTGAAACCTTTTTACCTAAGTACGTTACTTCAGAGTGATAGTCGTCAATACAAAATCGAGAACAGGGACGTTATGAACGTAGAAACCGATATTGGACAATATAGTTCAACTGCATTCAATTTATAACCGGAAATGTGATGGAGAGTCAATTGTTAACAAATGATCTCATGTCGTTGTGCAGCATGTCTACAGGGTGAGCGAGAAGTCCGCGTATCTCTGCTGCCCACGTTTAGTATCAGGTGGTATCCAGATTGGTAAGTAAGTTACTGCTTGTCAGCTGTTAGAATCGATTGCTGGAATTCATGTTTTCTTGTTTTCGGAGTCGCAGTCGAGTTTTAATTTGCCGTTTTTGGCAGATGTGAACTGTCATAGTTACACTATTGAGAAAAGCTTAGCGACATGACGTGTGGGTGTGCAAACGACAACACACTGCGCAAAAAACGAAACAGATCATGGGAGCATTCCAGGAAAGATTTAATAAGCCTCCACCGCGAAAGACAGCACTTCTCGGTTGGGAAAGACGTGCTTTTGCTTTTGGCTGTGTTAAAGACAGGCCGCGGAGTGGAATCAAGAAAACACGAGAAGAAGCATGAGCTGGTATCTCTGTTTCCGATGGAAAATCCCATATGAAGTCGACGTTTAAACGTGGGTGGGAACTCTATATACCGACGACAACAAACCGCGATCACTTGAAAAAAGACTTTTTCTAATGACGTTCGTAAATGAGTTATCGGATATACACTCCTGGAAATGGAAAAAAGAACACATTGACACCGGTGTGTCAGACCCACCATACTTGCTCCGGACACTGCGAGAGGGCTGTACAAGCAATGATCACACGCACGGCACAGCGGACACACCAGGAACCGCGGTGTTGGCCGTCGAATGGCGCTAGCTGCGCAGCATTTGTGCACCGCCGCCGTCAGTGTCAGCCAGTTTGCCGTGGCATACGGAGCTCCATCGCAGTCTTCAACACTGGTAGCATGCCGCGACAGCGTAGACGTGAACCGTATGTGCAGTTGACGGACTTTGAGCGAGGGCGTATAGTGGGCATGCGGGAGGCCGGGTGGACGTACCGCCGAATTGCTCAACACGTGGGGCGTGAGGTCTCCACAGTACATCGATGTTGTCGACAGTGGTTGGCGGAAGGTGCACGTGCCCGTCGACCTGGGACCGGACCCCAGCGACGCACGGATGCACGCCAAGACCATAGGATCCTACGCAGTGCCGCAGGGGACCGCACCGCCACTTCCCAGCAAATTAGGGACACTGTTGCTCCTGGGGTATCGGCGAGGACCATTCGCAACCGTCTCCATGAAGCTGGGCTACGGCCCCGCACACCGTTAGGCCGTCTTCCGCTCACGCCCCAACATCGTGCAGCCCGCCTCCAGTGGTGTCGCGACAGGCGTGAATGGAGGGACGATTGGAGAGGTGTCGTCTTCAGCGATGAGAGTCGCTTCTGCCTTGGTGCCAATGATGGTCGTATGCGTGTTTGGCGCCGTGCAGGTGAGCGCCACAATCAGGACTGCATACGACCGAGGCACACAGGGCCAACACCCGGCATCATGGTGTGGGGCGCGATCTCCTACACTGGCCGTACACCTCTGGTGATCGTCGAGGGGACACTGAATAGTGCACGGTACATCCAAACCGTCATCGAACCCATCGTTCTACCATTCCTAGACCGGCAAGGGAACTTGCTGTTCCAACAGGACAATGCACGTCCGCATGTATCCCGTGCCACCCAACGTGCTCTAGAAGGTGGAAGTCAACTACCCTGGCCAGCAAGATCTGCGGATCTGTCCCCCATTGAGCATGTTTGGGACTGGATGAAGCGTCGTCTCACGCGGTCTGCATGTCCAGCACGAACGCTGGTCCAACTGAGGCGCCAGGCGGAAATGGCATGGCAAGCCGTTCCACAGGACTACATCCAGCATCTCTACGATCGTCTCCATGGGAGAATAGCAGCCTGCATTGCTGCGAAAGGTGGATATACACTGTACTAGTGCCGACATTGTGCATGCTCTGTTGCCTGTGTCTATGTGCCTGTGGTTCTGTCAGTGTGATCATGTGATGTATCTGACCCCAGGAATGTGTCAATAAAGTTTCCCCTTCCTGGGACAATGAATTCACGGTGTTCTTATTTCAATTTCCAGGAGTGTAGATCGGAGTGAGCACATAGTCCCAGTTGCAGTGAGCCGTTCTTAGGTTATACTTTAAGACGAATGTGCCACTTATCGTAGCTCACGTGCAAGAAATATTGTCTTTTGGGCCAAAGAGAATCTTCATTACATAGTCGAGTTAGAAAAGAAACCGCCTCACGTAATGATAGGCAGTGGTGATCACACAACATCTGCTTGGACAGTGCTTTTTTGAAGGGATTGTGAATGACGCAGATTATTTACACATGGTACAAACGTGGTTAATACCTTAGCTTGAGGAAGGAGGCCTCACGAAACACAAGTTGTTGCAGCCTCTCACTACGCTCTTGCAGTGCCTGAGCTCCTAAATAAACGCTTTCCAGTACGGTGGATAGGTCGTGGTTCATGATTCATCAGCACCACCAGCTCCCTGGAAATGGCCGCCAAGGAGTCCTGACCTCACCAGGTATGACAAACTCGGTGTGGAGGTCGTTAAGGCGCATGTATGGTTCAAATGGCTCTAAGCACTATGCGACTTAACTTCTGAGGTCATCAGTCGCCTAGAACTTAGGACTAAATAACCTAACTAACCTAAGAGCATCACACACATCCATGCCCGAGGCAGGATTCGAACCTGCGACCGTAGCGGATGCTCGGCTCCAGACTGTAGCGTCTCGAACCGCACGACCACTCCGGCCGGCAAGGCGCATGTATCTGCAAGTCGTTACGCTACAGATGAAAAACTGCGCAATACTGCTGGTGATGCATTTCGCACAGTAAAACACCGTACCTGCTTAGAAATATGTAAATAACAGCATGGATGTTTGTGGAAGTGTATTTACAGCATGATGGAGAACATAGTGATATATTGAGCACTTAATATGTAAGCAAGTACTTGTGCTAAAACAAGTCAAATCACTTTATATTCGATTCTAGTGGGTACTGGGATTTCTCGCCGATCCCGTTCCTCTACCACCAATTCGCTCTTCACATCATCGTCGAGCACATAATCTTCTCGATTTTCTCCTCCCTTCTTTGACTATCGCTACACAGTTAACGTAACTATTTTACCCGCCTCCACTTTCGTAAACTGCGTGGTATGTGGGTAGCACACCAAATGTAGGTAAGTGTCGGTGGTGTGCGCTGCGGTTCCAAATCACGTAGAGGAACACGTTCCGTGAGGAGTGCCACGTAGTTTCAGGGCTTGTAGCAGCCACGAGGGATACCATGTTTTCCATACTTCGCAATTAGAACCTTGGCTCTTGTGATACGGCTTAAGCAATTATACTCGATGCAGCTATGAAGTTTGTTGCAAATGGTAGTGTAACTCACGGTGTTCCTACGGATAAACTTCTACATGTGCTCTGAGAACATCTATTTAGGAGTGCTGCTACCACAATGGCGTATGCGTAGGCGCAATATCTTTTGTGGTTTCATGGAACACGGTTACCTGCTACAGTTCAATGACAGTTCCCAAATGCCGATGTTCGATACCCACCAGATGTGAAGAGCAGCAACGGATGGTATGAAAAGTTTAAAGAGGCTCAAGGCAAGAAACGGCAGAACTGGAATGAGAACACTATTGATGCCGTGCGTACACGGAAATCGACGTGTCGTGTTTCCAGAGAAACCAGCATATCTCAGAGAGAGTGGTGAAGATTTTACGAAAACGGCTGCAGTTTCATGCGCACAAAGTGCAACTTCTTCAAGCTTTGCAGCCAGACGATACGTCCAGACTTACCGAGTCTGCTACGAACATGACAGAACGAATCGGTGTAGACAGTGGCTACCTTAATAAAGTTTGTTTTGCGATGAACTGATTTTACATATCTCCAGGGATGTAAACAGGCATAATACCCGGATCCAGGAGTCGGAGAACGCACATATCGTGGTATAGCGGATAAAGCGCAGCCTGGAAGTGAAAGTATGGTCTAGCTTATTGCAAAACGCAATTATTAGACCGTTCTTTTTCATTGAGCCTACCATTACGGCAGCAGTATTCATGGCTATGTTGAAACTCCACGCTGTGTCTCAGTTATAAGAATTTCACCCGTGTTTAGTGTTTCAGCAAGATGGGTCATCTCCGCACTTGGGTTTACTTGTTCCCCAATACTTGGATGAAATCTCTCCCGACATATAGGTCGGCAGAGATGGCCCAACATCAAGACCACCACATTTATTAGACAAAGACCTTCTTGACCATTTTTGTGGATTTACTTTGCGTATAATGTGTCCAGTTCACCAGTTCCTGATGTGCAAACTCTTATGGCAAAATTACGAGATGCTGCAGGGCTGATGACGGAAGTGATGTTGGTAAAGACGTAGAGAGGAATTAAGCGTCGCCTACACGTTTTACAGGTAACAAACGGAGCACCCGTGGAAATATATACATAAAAACTTTATGATTTAAGTACCATTTACAACAAACCGCATAACTCTATGTAGCACAGTTACTTATAAACTTTTTTTTTATTCAGGAAAAGACATTACGTTCATCATGTACTATTAAGGAATTAAGGTACGAATGATACTTAAAGGGGACTCCAGCGTTTCCGTAGTCCTTTAAGTGTGTAATTTTCATCGTAATGGTTTATTGCAGCCCTGCTAATAAAACGCTCTATTTAATGTCGTTTCGCAAACTATAAAACGCGGAGTACTGCCGAGAACAACGGAGGACATTGAAACACTGGACGCTCAAAGTCCGGAAACGAGTAAGTGTATGAAGATGCGCGTGCTAATTCTAGAAACGCAGTTGCAGTACGGAAGCTAGAAATGTCTCTCATGCATAACATCCAAACAGTTCTGCATACAAACCAATGTCGATGCGAGGATGATGTCCATAAGCGAATGACTGTTAAGTACCTTTTAACGGACGGAACAGCCTACTGATCCACCGCCGTATTACCAACTCATTTCCTGCAGTGGTCATGATAGTTGCTTAGCGTCACCGCTTTCCTTGTGGCTTCATTGGCAGAATTAGGGGACACGTAAATAATGTGTGACCGCTCCTCGTTATCACCGGACTACGGAGATACAAAACTCTATTATGCTGGACGTGAAATTCAGAACACATTAAATATTCAGCATAGTTAGAATCCCCTATCTCTTTCGATACGCAGTAACTATATGTTCCTACACTTTGTCAAAGGTCTCTATTTTGGTTGGAATTAGCCGTGAAAATATGAGATGGGCAAGGGTATTCCAATGCTGCTGCGGTATACAAAGACACAGAGCTCCGAATAAAAATTGAGTAAATAAAATAATGATGGTTTGTATGATTTTAAATATGTTTAATATAAAAGGCCGCAACCCGTGCAGACACACGCTGTTGTGAGCCAATTAGATAACAATGAGCACTTTTTCACCTCTAATGTAAGGAACGTGACGTGAACTACGGTAAGGAATGCGCAAATAATATTTGTTCAGTGTGGCAATATTAGAACTGAGATTTCATATCAATATTGATCTTTAAAATCAGCTGGATGCTAAAAATTTTCATCAACTGACCTAGAAGATAATGTTTACAATCGGGAGAGAAAGTAAAAGAAGATGAGATGGAAGATAAAATAATGCGCAGGCAATTTGTCAGATCTCTGAAATATCGAAGTCAAAACAGGTCCATGGGATTAGACAATAATTCCTCAGAGTTATTGAGGTCATTGGGATAGCCAACCATGACAAAACTATTCCAGTTTTTATAGACGAATTTTCAGACATACGAAAAACCACAGACTTCGAGAAGTATGTAATAAATAAGACTGTAATAATTTAAGTTCCAAAGAACGCGGATGCTGGCAGACGTAAATATTATCGAACTATCAGTTTAACAAGTAGTCTACTTCTGGCAACGCGCTGACAGCAATTATTTACAGAAGAACCGAAAAAATGCTAGAAGTCGATCTCGGGGAAGATAATTTTGGGTTCCAGATAAATGTAGGAACACTCTAAGCAATAATGACCCTATGCCTTCTTTTAGAAGACAGTCCTACGGAAGGTAAGTCTACATTTACTGCATTTGTAGATCCAGAGATAGCTTTTGAAACTACATTCACTTGTATACATTCTCTGAAATTGTAAAGGTAACGGGGTAAAATACAGGGAGCGAAAATTTATTTGCAACTAGTACCAAAATTAGACTGTAGTTGGAAGAGTCAATGGGCATGAAAGCGTAGCAGTAGCTGAGGAAGTAATGAGACATAGTGTAAGCTGCGTGTTAAATGACACTTTCAGTTCCTCAATAGTTTCGCCTTCAGCAGCTCGCAAATTCTCAAAAACCTTCTGTAACCAATGCAGAATACGTTCTTAAATTTGTGTCTCTTTGAGACAGTGCGGTGACTTCTGCACGCCTTCTGGAGTCGCAGGTGGGATAGAATCAGCACTAATCGTTAGGGACAGCTCGACCCGAAACAATAATAGTCTATAGCATTTCACAGCATTCAGGTAGGGTCACTTGATTTAACGGGCGCAGCCCCGAATCCTCCCACGGTCAGGAAAATGGTACCGAATCCTGCCAACCCGCAAGTGTCTGGAAAAAGATGGGACCGAATCCTCCCGTTTGAAGCAGGTAGCAGTCCTAAACGTTATGAATACTCCAAGCAACCAAAGGAAAGCATATGAAGCTACAGTAGAAGATGTAAAAAATTTTCGGGTGTATTGTATGTTTAAAAGTTTTATCTTTTGTCTTATTGAGATAAAGTCCAGCCGGCACAGCGCCAGTGACTAAGTCCCGCTCAAGGTCACGCGAAAAGCGTGCAAAGTGAGTCAACATTTTTTGTTTAAAACATGGGAGGGATAGAGGAACGAGGTAGGGAACATGGCAGAGATAATTATATTATTGTCTATAATACAACATACAATGTGTCATTTTGGGAGGATTCGGTCCTGTTACCTTCTTATCTACCTGGTTTCGGGAGGATTCGGGGCTGCGCCCGACGTAACTCGTTTGCTACTTCGGAGGTTCCAAATTGGATTTCATCAGCGGTAAAGAGCCTTTAGGAGATCCTAAGAACAATAGATCAGGCAACGCTTGTACTTGCATGACGTGATCCTATGGTTATAGGACGAGTGGCTACAGCGTTGGAGGAAGCAAGTTCGCGTCCTGCTACATGTATTTTTTTGTTTTTTTTTCCTTTTTCGAATCCTTTTTCGAATCCTGCTTCGGGCATGGAAGTGTGTGATGTCCTTAGGTTAGTTAGGTTTAATTAGTTCTAAGTCCTAGGCGACTGATGACCACAGAAGTTAAGTTGCATAGTGCTCAGAGCCATTTGAACCATTTTTGAACTACCCCCCCCCCCTCTTGCAAACTCCCCTGCCCTTCCCCATCCCCCCAGAAAATGGCGGGAGAAGTACTCAGTTCATCATTTGCAATATTGTTTAAAAAATTTGGACAATTTGTGGAATATTATTTGAATTAACAATTAATAGGAAGTAGGACTGTGTATGAAAATATTTTATTTAAAGAATTTGGTGTGATATCGACTGCAGTGGATGGAACATTGTTTAAATGTGGGGTATCACATCTTGAAGGTGTCACAAATATTTCTTCAGAAGACATGCTACAGGGAATATTAATTAAATCGTTAATACAGTGTTCAAGCAGTTTGATTCACACAATTTAAAATTACTCAAAAGTAAAGAAACGGTAAACTTTGCACAATAGTTTGCATGTATAAACAATAGTGTTATTTTTTGACAAGAAATTTTATTAAATAATCCAAACCTAGCATTATTTGAGTCACGATTCGAAGTGGGGATGTATGTAATGATAGTTGGAGTTTCAAATTTCGATGTGAATTTATAACATCACAGTTATAGAGTTCCCAACCATTACTGGCCTGCTAAGTGCATTTTCTTTTTTAAAGCGCTATAGAATTCCTAAGCTGTACGGTTCTCTCCGCTACACCATGACGAAGAAAGAGGGAAGAAGGGTTCTACACTTGAGCGGATAGTAGCAACAGCAACAACAACAACAATAACAAATACCTATGCAAGACAGTCTACCGCAAAGTACTGAAAAGCAATAAACACGACACATACTTAAACTGCAATCGAATCCGTAATAATAAGTTGCCGTAGTTAGATGTCATAGATCGCTATCAGTCGGGAATTTGATGTCGCGATTGGGGCTTTAAAGCACTATAGAATCCCTAAATTGGTTCTTTCCGTTACATTTGAAGAAGGAAAGTTGCACTGCATGGTAGGATAGCAATAACAGCGAACACCACTGCAACACACAGAGTATACTGCGATGTATTTAGAAGTGCTAAACACGCCACACTTAAACCATGATGCAGTCTGTAGCAGTAGACGCCATGGCTAGATATGGGAGATCACTGAAATACTCGCACATTCCGTACACTCACCTCTCTGCCGTCCACACACAGTACATTTGTCCCCTCGTACTCCGCCAGCACCGACGTTCAGAATTCGTCGAAAACTACAGCCGTGGCTGCATCCACAGATGTAGACGCACGTGTATGCCAGAGTGCACCACACCCGGCCAAGGTGGGAATCCAGGGATGATTGTAGTGGTAGGGCAGATGTTAGGAATTTGTATGTTATTAATATGTACAGTACAAACATCCATTTTGAATCTTCTCTCACGCAACATATACTCATCCGCTTCTGTCTCACTCACCCAGCACACTGATCACTCCACCAGTCCTCGCTGCCGTGGGCAAGATCAGACACGTCGGAGCATACTTTGTACCCAGCCCAGACTGGGCTAATCCGTTACTGCCGGTTGCCAACTCCTTGTGATCGCCGCCGCAGCTAGCCATGGCGCACTGAGAAACAAGTAGCTGCAGCTTTGACGTAGACAGTAGTTCTAAACAGTTCCACCCCGACATAGACCCACCACTCTAAAAAAAAAAAACTACTTTATCCAAAGCGAGGCAGCGATGTTGTTGACCATACACCTCACGCAGAGTACATTCCTCCAGTTTATACGAGCTATTTTCGAAGATAGAAGAAATCAGACAATACACGCGTTTTCACATCGCTAAAATATCGTTACCTCTTGTGAAAATCCTGTACAGGACTATGGCATACGCTACATTCCCTCTAAGCATTCTTTCAGGTAGAAAAATATCTTTTCTTATGTGCCATGTCCTGTTCACAGGACTAGAACATTAAACTGAAGGTAGCAGCCGGTTGCTGTGGACGAGCGGTTCTAGGTGTTTCATTCCGGAACCGCGCTGCTGCTACAGTCGCAGGTTAGAATCCTGCCTCGGGCATGAATGTGTGTGATGTTCTTAGGCTAGTTACGTTTAAGTAGTTCTAAGTCCAGGGGACTGATAACCAAAGTCCCATAGTGCTTAGAGCCATTTTTTTACGATAACAGCACAGAGAAGTTGTAAATATAAGGTTCATATTATGTAACACTTTATAAATTTATTAATACAACTGATTTTATTACTTAGGTCGTCCCTCCCTGTGTAGGTGAGAGTTTCAAATATCGCTAAAATATATCGCTGCAACGAAAAAAAACGCAAAGTCAAGTATCATATCCTTGGTGACCTAGCCATCGCCTCCATTCACCTGCCAGGTGGCATGTCGCTATTATAAAATTCATGGGCTAATCAATTAAATTGATCATGAGAGCCTCTTTGCATGATGAGTATTTTCATTTTTTCAGTATTTGGATTAAACTCGCCAAGTAGTTCAAATGGGAATCCTTGGTGGGAAGGTCCTTTTATTTTCGTGGAACACTATACAGAACTGACGTTTGAAGCTGCCCACAACACCGGCCACATACATTCCACGCAAGGTCCGCACTATTAAAAACATGATTACAGCGATTATGTTACTGTCAGCCTGCATGAATAGGGGTCTTGGTTCTACAGGGACACACAAGAGTCGCTGATAGCATTACGTTTTCTTGTAGAAATGCTGTCTGCAATTTGGAATCAAATATATCCAGTCAAACCTTTACTTCCGCTGTATCCTATAGAGACGTCTTTCAATGAATCATGTTCATACCACTCACATATCTCGAAATAGGTCACCTTTTACGAATTTATCTTCTAGAGCAAAACTCCGTGGCTTCAGACAGTCCCTCTTCACCTTGTAACTGTTCCTCAGTCTCTGCTCTGCCCTCTCTGTCTTGTCTTGGTCCATGTGAACATTTCATCTTAAATTGGAACTGAACAGAAGTTGGAGAGCGCTATATCTACCACCTGCTGCACCCCGCCGACATACAGATTGAGTTCAGTTAATGCCACAGGACCGTCTTTTCTGACCACTGGTAGAAATGGGGATATTTGTAGCAGTTCTGTCAACAGTGTACGATGTGTAAGGCCAGTACCAAAACGAAGATTCATCCTGCAACACAAGGTAGTATAAAAGACAGTATGGGAACTGAAAGATAGATGAGGATTTTGATATTGCAATGCTGTGCTTCTCCAAACTACATACAGGTACTACAGTCCAAAGGAGATCTGCATCCCTCAGGGTGCTGTCACATCTTTCACCCAAACATTCTCTCTATCATCACTATTTTGTACCATCCAACAGAGAATATCTAAAAGTTATAAAATCTCTGCTAACTTCTCAATACATTCGCAGTGGACTCTGTCTTGCTGTGGTATTTACTGTTGTCTTTATCGTATCATGCAATAAGCCTCCCTCCTTCCGATTGTAACAAAGAGAACCAGTTTAGTTCTGTAGTGCCTTAAAAACCTAGTCACGACGCCAAATTCCCGATTTATAGCAATCTCTGTCATCTAGTGAAGACAATTTATTACCACAGACTGGATCGTGGTAACTGCTTCTCAATACATCACAGTGAGCTCTGCCTTGCGTAGATATTTGTTGTTGTTGTCACTACTATTCACTCAAGCGGTAGGCTTTTCCTGCCTCCTTCTTCGTCGTGGTATAACAAAGAGAACCAGTCAACTTAGGTATTCTGTAGCGCACAAAAAAGAAAAAGAGAGAGAGAGAGAGAGAGAGAGAGAGAAAGAAAGAATTGCACATAGCAGATCTGTAGTGGTCGGGAACTCTATAACAATGTAGGTATAAATTCACACAGAAATTTGAAATCCCAAATATCATTTCATACATCACTACTACCAATTGTGTCGTCAATTATAATAGGTTTGGATTATTCAATGAAATTTCTCATCAAAATGTTGTTTATGCACACAAACTACTGTGCAGTGTCGATCTTTTTTTATTTTGAGTAGTTTTAAATTTTGCCAAGCAAATTGTTTAAGTGGTATATTAGCGACTTATTAATATATATCCTGTAGGACATCTCCTAAAGCAACATTTGTGACAACTTCAAAATAAGATACTCCGCATTGGATTTAGTAACTCTTCAAACAGTTCGTGAAATGCAGCACGAGCAAGAGCACCAGGAAGGCTGGAACAGCTTAGAGCCCTTGGCGAAATGAAACACACTACTGGCCATTAAAATTGCTACACCAAGAAGAAATGTAGATGATAAACGGGTATTCATTGGACAAATATATTATACTAGAACTGACATGTGATTACATTTTCATGCAGTTTGGGTGCATAGATCCTGAGAAATCAGTACCCAGAACAACCACCTCTGGCCGTAATAACGGCCTTGATACGCCTGGGCATTGAGTCAAACAGAGCTTGGATGGCGTGTACATCAAGAGTAGTGACTGGCGTATTGTGACGCGCCAGTTGCTCGGCCACCATTGACCAGACGTTTTCAGTTGGTGAGGGATCTGGAGAATGTGCTGGCCAGGGCAACAGTCGAACATTTTCTGTCTCCTGAAAGGCCCGTACAGGACCTACAATATGCGGTCGTGCATTATCCTGCTGAAATGTAGGGTTTCGCAGTGATAGAATGAAAGGTAGAGCCACGGGTCCTATCACATCTGAAATGCAACGTGCACTGTTCAAAGAGCCGTCAATGCGAACAAGAGGTGACCGAGACATGTAACCAATGGCACTCCATACTATCACGCCGTGTGATACGCTAGTATGGTGATGACAAATACACGCTTCCAATGTGCGTTCACCGCGATGTTGCCAAACACAGATGCAACCATCATGATGCTGTAAACGGAACCTGGAGTCATCCGAAAAAATGACGTTTTTCCATTCGTGCACCGAGGTTCGTCGTTGAGTACACCATCGCAGGCGCTCCTGTCTGTGATGGAGCGTCAAGGGTAACCGCAGCCACGGTCTCCGAGCTGACAGTCCATGCTGCTGCAAACGTCGTCGAACTGTTCGTGCAGATGGTTGTTGTCTTGCAAACGTCCCCATCTGTTGACCCATGGATCGAGGCGTGACTGCACGATCCGTTTAAGCCATGCGGATAAGATGCCTATCATCTCGACTGCTAGTGATACGAGGCCATTGGGATTCAGCACGGCATTCCGTATTACCCTCCTGAAATCACCGATTCCATATTCTGCTAACAGTCATTGGATCTCGGCCAACGCGAGCAGCAATGTCGCGATACGATAAACCGCAATCGTGTTAGGCTACAATCCGACCGTTATCTAAGTCGGAAACGTGATGGTACGCATTTCTCCTCCTTACACGAGGCATCACAACAACGTCTCGCCAGGCATCGCCGGTCAACTGCTGTTTGTGTATGAGAAATCGGTTGGAAACTTTCCTCATGTCAGCACGTTGTAGGTGTCACCACCAGCGCCAACCTTGTGTGAATCCTCTGAAAAGCTAATCAATTGCATATCACAGCATCTTCTTCCTGTCGGTTAAATTACGCGTCTGTAGCACGTAATTTTCGTGGTGTAGCAATTTTAATGCAGTAGTGTACCTCTGCTAGATCCTATGTCATTTGCGAAGCAGACTACGGATTTCTCTCTCTCTCTCTCTCTCTCTCTCTCTCTCTCTCTCTCTCTCTCTCTCTCTCTCTCCCCAACTTTGAGCACAGCATCTCAGAGGCACCCTGCTACTAGCTTTGTGACATCGTCAATTTGTCTGTGTGAAATAGCTACCACATCCGCCTTATGTACCCTACATGACGATCATATGACCGTAAATTAATTATTTATTTCTGGATCGATTCCCAGTCCGACATTTGCTTTGGAAGTAAGACTTCTCTCGCGCGCATTGTTATCAAACAGGTTGGTTCATGCACACAGACCACTTGAGATGGCGGTGGACGCTGACAGGAAGTGTGTTTCTGTTAGCGAAGGGCTCAGCTCGCTGCTGCTTGTAGCGGCTGGCAAGGGCACCGGTGGCTCCGAGGCCCTGGCGCATATGCCCCAGCGCGTCGCTACTTCTCGTGGTCTCGCCTGTATGGCGCGGCCCGGCAGCCGACGCGAGTCCTGGAGCGCACTGCCGAGGCACATATCTTTAAGCGATCTGTAACAGTGTAACAACGTGTTTCTTTATGCGATCGGAATGAAAACTGCGCCGCTGCTATTTTAATCGATTTCCTGACAAATTCTTTAAATAAACAATATTCCATACACTGCCTCATCTTAAATTAATAGTTTAAATAAACAATATTACACACATTGTCTAAACTGTTTAAACAATATTTCATACACTGCAGTCGATTTCCCACCAAATCCTTTATATAATTAAATAAATAAAAAATAAACAAACTTTTTTTCATAGTCTTCTATCCCATGAATTGTTTAAATAAACAATATGCCACACATTGTCCAAATTGTTTACACGATATTGCATACACAGCAATCGATTTCGCTCCAAACTGAGTGTCTTTCCCACCAGTTTCTAGTTGGGGCAGGAAAGAGGGAGTGCTGGGGGTTTCCCAGGGGAATTAATTAATTGATCAATTTAATTAATTAGTCGATTAAATTGATATAATAAATGTGCTTTTATCAGTGAGGGGAATTCCCAGGAGGATGGGGGAGGGGGAAGGGGATGGGTGGGTGAACAATAGGTTAAAGACCTGTCAATCAAAAGATTGGATTATCTCCAGGGTTCATAATCCTCTTGGTAGAACAAGAGGTGTCAATCAAAAGAGAACAACAAGTTTGTCCCTGAATGCGTACTTGCCCCCTGAATGTAGGCAACCCGCATTAACAAATTGTCCTGATGCCAGCGTTGTCCTCCTTATTCATATGCTTTCTCTGTCTCTTCGTCTTGAGCTTGTGACAATGGCATGAACTATTGTGGTCGGTATTTGTTTGCTGTCGATTCTGATAAAAACAATCCTATAACTGAACTGTTCGCAGCAACACACTCTCTGCCCTTTCTTCCTATTCATAAAGAATCCTACTCCTGTTATACCATGTAATGCTGCTGTTGATATTAGCCTGCACTCATGTGACCAGAAATACTTGTCTTCTTTCCATTTCACTTAAGTGACCACTGAATTTACGAATACTTTATTGTTTATTTCGAATACATTGTGATTTCAGGGCGTACAGTTAGGTGGGAACCTAAGAGCACAGCTTAAATTGCTACGGTCGAAGTAGCAATGACATTTGTATTCTTGCTTTGCACAGATATTTAACTTCGATCGAATCGTTAACATCGCTTTCGTAAATTCGACAGTCAAGACAAAAGCCGCACAGTCGGCCGCTGTGGCTGAGCGGTTCTAGGGGCTTAAGTCTGACGTTTTCGTCTCGCTAAATGATCATTAAGAGACGAAACATACTCTTAATTTTAACGAGGAATACTATTCACCAAGATAACTGTTCCCTATAAATTTGGTGAACCTGTAAAGTACACTCCTGGAAATTGAAATAAGAACACCGTGAATTCATTGTCCCAGGAAGGGGAAACTTTATTGACACATTCCTGGGGTCAGATACATCACATGATCACACTGACAGAACCACAGGCACATAGGCACAGGCAACAGAGCATGCACAATGTCGGCACTAGTACAGTGTATATCCACCTTTCGCAGCAATGCAGGCTGCTATTCTCCCATGGAGACGATCGTAGAGATGCTGGATGTAGTCCTTTGGAACGGCTTGCCATGCCATTTCCACCTGGCGCCTCAGTTGGACCAGCGTTCATGCTGGACGTGCAGACCGCGTGAGACGACGCTTCATCCACTCCCAAACATGCTCAATGGGGAACAGATCCGGAGATCTTGCTGGCCAGGGTAGTTGACTTCCACCTTCGAGAGCACGTTGGGTGGCACGGGATACATGCGGACGTGCATTGTCCTGTTGGAACAGCAAGTTCCCTTGCCGGTCTAGGAATGGTAGAACGATGGGTTCGATGACGGTTTCGATGTACCGTGCACTATTCAGTGTCCCCTCGACGATCACCATAGGTGTACTGCCAGTGTAGGAAATCGCTCCCCACACCATGATGCCGGGTGTTGGCCCTGTGTGCCTCAGTCGTATGCAGTCCTGATTGTGGCGCTCACCTGCACGGCGCCAAACACGCATACGACCATCATTGGCACCAAGGCAGAAGCGACTCTCATCGCTGAAGACGACTCGTCTCCATTCGTCCCTCCATTCACGCCTGTCGCGACACCACTGGAGGCGGGCTGCACGATGTTGGGGCGTGAGCGGAAGACGGCCTAACGGTGTGCGGGACCGTAGTCCAGCTTCATGGAGACGGTTGCGAATGGTCCTCGCCGATACCCCAGGAGCAACAGTGTCCCTAATTTGCTGGCAAGTGGCGGTGCGGTCCCCTACGGCACTGCGTAGGATCCTACGGTCTTGGCGTGCATCCGTGCGTCGCTGCGGTCCAGTCCCAGGTCGACGGGCACGTGCACCTTCCGCCGACCACTGGCGACAACATCGATGTACTGTGGAGACCTCACGCCCCACGTGTTGAGCAATTCGGCGGTACGTCCACCCGGCCTCCCGCATGCCCACTATACGCCCTCGCTCAAAGTCCGTCACTGCACATACGGTTCACGTCCACGCTGTCGCGGCATGCTACCAGTGTTAAAGACTGCGATGGAGCTCCACGGCAAACTGGCTGACACTGACGGCGGCTGTGCACAAATGCTGCGCAGCTAGCGCCATTCGACGGCCAACACCGCGGTTCCTAGTGTGTCCGCTATGCCGTGCGTGCGATCATTGCTTGTACAGCCCTCTCGCAGTGTGCGGAGCAAGTATGGTGGGTCTGACACACCGGTGTTAATGTGTTTTTTTTCCATTTCCAGGAGTGTAGAAGCCAATAATACGAACACACACACATTCAAATTTTGGACCATGTTGCATTTCCCTCCCTTTTATTACAAATGCAACTGCAGCGACAAAATGTACTATTCCATGAATCACTTTCTGACAAACTGTTCCTGCATTTTTTCACTTGTAAAAATTCAGCTTTCGTTGTTTAGCACGTCGCCCACAGAACTGCAAGACAAATATGTTAGAGCCAGGCTGCCCATAACCTCTTCCGAAACGAAGCAATCTTATTGGTTCTCGCTGGCTTGAAATAATATTGGTTATTCACGTTTCGAGTCGAGCTGTCCCTAATGGTAAGTGTCACAGCTCTTTGGTGGCACCACCAGTCGGTGGTGTTGGTGAGAGCGTTCAATTTATTCGAAATGGTTGCTAATAGGGAAGGTTTTGCAGTCAATTTAAGTGTGTGATACTTCCATCGCAAGATGATTTTTTGTTAATTCCTTATAGTAAACTTGTAATGATTTGAAAAAACGAGACATTCGTTACGCGTGAGTTGTTGCAAAAGTTCAGAGACCTTAGATGCCCCGTGACCTTGTAGTCGGTTGCAGGACAGTGCTCTGTTTATTCATTTCGAAGCATTTTGCATTCAGTTTTATCCTTCTCTCCTATAAGTTGGGTCACTCTCTATTTTGCTGCTTGCTACGCATTTGTATTTGAATCTGTATGATAACTGAAATTCTCCAATGTTGTTCCTTGGGTATGTTCGAAGCTAAGTTCGTCATGTTCTTGCTAACGAAATGTGAAGTCAATACAAATAATTTAATTACATCTGTTGTTATTCATTTCAACTTTTGTGTATCATTTAATGAATATTTAGGTATATTTACGATGCAGTTTTTCCTGAAGCCATCCAGTACATAAATGCTGCAAGGCTCCACCCTTTTTTAATTAATACTGCAAATAGAGAGGATGACGCAACAATTTCGGATTTATCACGTTAACAGGAAATAATAACGCATTCTCGAAACCAAATTTTCGGATATGTAGGTAAATTTTCTCATCGGCTGCTGAATGTAGAATTGCGATAGAATATTTTCTATGATGTGGTTTCCTGTTCTACGAAATAATTCGCACAGTACATTGCACTGATGCGATCGGAATTCCATAATAGTTTAGCTCTTCCGAACCATGCTTTTATTCAAATAACTAGAGAAGTGATTACCATCTGGGACCAAGATCCCCATGTCACAGAGTCTCAACTACAAGCTGGCCACTTTCACATCTGTACAACCTGATGAGTGGTTTTTCACAGTAGATAACGTGGGAAAAAAAAGACATACCACTGTTTCATCCGTTGGGCAATTTTGTAACTGTGAGCTACTAATTTAACTTTTTATATATCTTCAATGTCAGATTGTGTTAGAAAACTTTTTATCCGGTCATAAAAATGTATATGACAAGACATAGTTTCACGAAAAGAGGGTTTCGAGGTACTACTCGCATTCGTAGATTAATCTGCTGAAACATTACAAGACCTGTAGCGTCTCCCCGAAGTTATTCAATCGGTACATTGAGCAGGAAGTGAAGGAGTCGTAGGAGAAATTTGGACATGGACTTATTGTTCAGACAGCAGAAATAGAAACTTTGTGGTTCGCCGATGACATGTCAGAAACGGTAAAGAACTTGAAGTTGCATCCGAACAGAATGAAGACTGTCTTATAAAGGAGTTGAACATAACACAAGGGTAATGTGATGTATTAGTTTGTATTAAATCAAGTTATGCTGATAAAATCAGATTAGGAAATAAGATACTAAAAGTAGCCGATGACTTTTGTTATTTGGGCAGAAAAATAACCCACGACGTCCAAACTAGAGAGGATATAAAACGCAGACGATAGCAAGAAAAGCGTTGCAGAAAAAGAAACATGTTTAAACATCGAATAAAAATTTAAGTGTTCGGAAGTCATTTCTGACGGTGTTTGTCTGGATATTAGAGCTGTACCGAAGTGCAACATGGATGATTAGCAATTCAGAAAGAAAGGAATGAAGGTTTTGAAATGTGGTGCTATAGAGGAATGTTGAAAAGTAGATGGGTGGATCCAATAACTAAAGATGAGGTACTGATACGAATTGAGGAAAAAGTAGATTTGTGCAGAACTTGACTGAAATAAGGAATCAGTTAATAGCACACATCCAGAGGCATCAAGAAATCGTCAATTTGGTAATGAAAGGATGTTTAGTGCTAGAAACGGTAGAGGTGACAAAAATTTGAATATAATAAGCAGTTTCAAAGAAATGCAAGACACAGTAGTTATACAAAGACGAAGAACCTTGCAGAGTCTAGTGTGGAGAGCTGCATCGCCGGCCGGGGTGGCCGAGCTGTTCTAAGCGCTACAGTCTGGAACCGCGCAACCGCTACGGTCGCAGACTCAAATCCTGCCTCGGGCATGGATGTGTGTGATGTCCTTAGTTTAGTTAGGTTTAAGGAGTTCAAAGTTCTAGGGGACTGATAACCAGGAGTTAAGTCCCATAGTGGTCAGAGCTATTTGAACCATTTTGGAGGGCTGCATCAAATTACCCCACAGACTGAAGGCCACAACAGCGAAAGCAACTGCAGTGAAGAGAATTAAATCATGGAAATATTTGTCTACACTGGCTACGACTATGTTATCTCACGTTATCGTGTAATTTATTATGTATGTCAATTACGATTATTCAGAACCACACAAACCATTGTTAACTTATGTAGCAAACTTTTAGTACTATTTTCTCACACTAAAGAACTGTGCATACTGAACTTCAAAGTCTAGCTTAGTAGATTGAATTACCTCCCCACCAGATAATAGTTCTGCAGGTACATCTTCTTACATTTTTTATTTGGTAGCTGCTACTTCATAACCCTACCGCTTAAACGCTCCTGAACAAAAAAAGTACTTAAATAGTGAGTCTCAGCATAAAAATACAGAGTTTAGCGAATTATTATTATATTGCTATCAATTTATGTAAGATATAAAAATAGAACGTTAATCCCCAGAAAGCATAGAATGTAGATTGCAGGTAGTTAAATAATTGTTAAGCCAGTGACTATACTTCATCACAGAAAGGAAACAGGTATGATTCATCCACAGGCAGAAAATCTGTCAATAAGCTATGATTATTATGAGCCATACAATGTAAATAAGATGTATAATCAGAATCTGTAGTTCATAGCAGATCTTGTAGACATCTGTTTGAAACAACTACAAAAATCATAAACTATCTTGTACCCAAGCTTAACAGCTAGAAGGTATAACATGGGAAACGGTTAATTAAAAGAAAGCATTGTGTTGTGGGAGAAAAAGCTGTATATCCTGCTTGTCTGAGTAACACATTCTAGATTACAAAATTATTTATTTCCGATGGCCAGTTTCAGCCAGTACAGACAGCAGTATTACAGCTTGGCTGGTGCTGATAGAGTCAACATTGTTGCCAGAATATCCCCTCCCTGTAGGACATCATCAATATGTCATGCATGCCAGATTCCTGCCACTGGCCCACCACCCCTCCTCTGATATAGGCCTCTATATAACATGGCAGGAAATTCAAAAAGCGTCAGGAATTTCAAAATAGTCAGGATTTTCCCCCACTCCTACGATGGCACTGTGAATTGGGGCAGTTATCCTAAATGTAAAATGGTGCATGAAACTAATTTTAAACCTGAACTTCCCTCTCTATTAAGAACAAAATGGTACTAGCTAGGAACTCTCCAAGCCTATAATGAATCTAATTTGTTAGTCTGTACTTCACTCATATGGTAACAGCGCCAAACTATATTGGACAAATGTCAACCTGAATGCTGATATCTACTGCCATCTGGGTCTCACAGATGAACAGAGTGAGCTAATCATCTTGGATATTAGTATGCCATTTCTGCTGTATTTACTCCTTTAATTTTAGACCACTGCTAGTGTCGTGGCACCAGGGGAAACATCTTCAGGTGAACATCTGCATAACAATAAATCAAGAAGTAATAACAACCCTAAGAATTCAACTGATATAATAAATGTTCTAAAATTACTTGAAATTCTTAAAAAACTTTTATAAACTTTTACAAAACAATATTAAAATATTTGTACTCTCATAACTGAATCATTAAAGCTAAGAAGCTCAGAACTTGGTATCCAGATCCATTGTTGGTCAAAATAAAACACTGTTAACAGGTGGTACATCAGTCAGTAAAACAGTCAGATGCATGGATTCAAATCCAATACGATGGGTGGGGTCTAAATAGATTATGCCATAGTGGTCCGGAAAAAAGTCATCAAGGCAACGAGACTTGTTATCAATTCGAACCTACGACAAAACGACGAAGTGCAGAATAGGTTTCCTGTGGTTCGTCAAGACCGAAAAAAGTGCGAACGTGACACGCTTGTAGAACAGCATCCCAAAGAAGTGCTATTCTGACACTTTCATATCGGTGTACGAACGTTCTGTGCGTTGTACTCAACATGGGGGAGACTTGTTTACAAATCTTGAAACTTTAAAATCACCATCGAAACTTTCTCTATTTTTTATTAATTCAGTCTCGAAACTTTATGGATTGCTGGGTGAGTAGTGCCCGACACACAAGTAAATATGGGTTCTTTCTCATGTTGCCCAAAGAGCTTCCGCAGCTCGGAGCGAATACATCTATGAGTCTTTGGCATCAACGGTCATACAGAAACCTTGCACTCGTGCAACAGTGTTTTCCGGGGCCAGGCAATGAAAGGTGACAAAATCACTTAAAATGAACAGAAAAATCTCTCAACACGCTGTCATGCACACGTTTCAAATTAATCACTTTCCTTCGGCAATTGGAACAAAATAGTCTGCGTCTAACTTCCAAAACTGTTTGGCGCGTGCGATTTACATCTCAGAAAAATGACTGTTCATCTTTAATTGGCGAACAACCCTGTCTAGGAATCGTCATTAAGAACTACAAGGTATTCGTGCGAAATAGTGCGCGGTCTGGAATGACGTGTTGTTCCAGATTACGTGAAACAGCGAAATTTAAGCACTTCGTCGGAAGCAATTAACGGAAGACATGTACAAGACAACAGCAAGAGCTTGTTAACCAGTGCAGAATTTTTCATGATGTACCGAAAATTGTGAAGCGGAAGGCAGCTAGTTAGGTGCCGGTTTTGGCGATATGCCTCAACCCCCACCAACAGGCGGCTGGTTAACGCGCTCAGCTGTGCCATCAGTTGACGGTAATGAGTTCAATGGCCGCTTTCTGAAACATGCCAGGGGCCGCTATGTCTGAAGACTCTCGAAATGATGTCAGAATAGCGTGATACAAAGCTGATACCTTTTCCTCTAGAATAATCTCCAATGTCCCCGACATTGATAGGCGAGAGCTTCTTTACTTTACATACCTTTCCTCTATTATGTCGGATGGTTTCATATTTTTGGGCTACTCCGCTCTTTCCCAAAGAAAATCCTTCGACCAGAAAAAGGAGGGTCAGAACGTTTTGCAGTGTCAGTTCGAGAACATGAAGGCCCTTGCTTAAGCGCTTTGGAATTACGAGGGTCAGTCAAAAAGTAACGCCTCCTATTTTTTTTCTACGTTTAATTGTCAGGAAATTTAAATGCAATTACATAGGTTGAAAACCACAACATTGAGGATCATTTTGTCATTTTTCAATGTAATCTCCGCCCATCTCTACAGTTTTGGTCCATCTTTGAACAAGGGCATGTATTCCAGCACGGTAAAAATCACAGCTCTGCTTCCTAAGCCATTGACGCAGGGATGTTTTGACGGCCTCCTCATCTTCAAAATGAATCCCACGATGAGCTTCTTTTAGTGGCCCGAACAGATGGAAGTCTGATGGTGCCAAGTCAGGGCTGTATGGGGGATGAGCCAAAACTTCCCATCCAATTTTGACAATCTCGTCAGAGGTGTGACGACTGGTGTGTGGTCTTGCATTGTCATGCAAAAGAAGAACATCTGCCATTGATTTTGTTGGGCGAACTCGCTGAAGACGTGCTTTAAGTTTTTTGAGGGTTGTGACGTATTGAACAGAATTTATTGTGCATCCCTGCTCCAAAAAATCAACCAGAATCACACCCTCTGTATCCCAGAAAACTGTTGCCATAACTTTCCCTGCCGATCGCACAGTTTTGAATTTTTTCTTCCTCGGCGAGCTTGTGTGACGCCACTCCATTGACTGCCTCTTTGATTCGGGTTCAAAAAAATGCACCGATGTTTCGTCCCCGGTCACAATTTTTTTCAGAAACTTATCTCCCTCCAAACGGAAGCGCTGCATGTGTTGGGAGGCTATTGTTTTCCTTGCCTCTTTATTCTGATCGGTTAACATTCTTGGAACCCACCGTGCACAAACTTTTCAGTACCCCAATTGTTTAATAATCGTGATCACACTGCCTTTACTAAGAGAAATAATGCGACACACTTCATCTGCAGTCACCCGACGGTCACCACGAATGATGTCATCAACTTGCTGAATGTTGTGTGGAGTCACTGCACTCACCGGCCTGCCGCTCCGCTTTTCGTCAGTCAACGGTGTTTGCCCTTCAGCTTCCTTACAACGACGAACCCATCGTCTAAGAGTGCTGACATCCACTGTCACAACACCATACACCTTCTTCAGTCTTTCATGAATGCGTATGGGCGTTTCACCTTCTGCATTCAAGAATTCAATCACACAACGCTGTCTCAAACGAACATCGATGTCGGCCATCTTACAAACTTCTGCTGTGCTGCCACCTGTTGACACAGAAAGTTACTACTGCAGTGGATTGCAGAAGAAGGTTTGAGGAATGGCGCCAAATTCAAATTTTTCACTTAACTTAATTTTTTTAAGTAGAAAAAAAATGGGAGGCATTACTTTTTGACCGACCCTCGTATATAAGCTCTTTTATTGCTGCCTACGTTACAGCGATCTTTAAAGTGCACTTCAAAAAATCTGTCTCTTTGGACTATGTAAAATTTGAGATAAATGTCACGTTTTCCCAATCTGACTGACATTGAGTATTTATTACGACCTGCTGATCATTGTACCACATTCTGTATCGAAGCTGACTGTCAATAAGACTAGTTTTGTTTTGTTTTTAGGGAAAGAACGAGTATTCTGTTCAGATGCCTTTTCTCTGTAAGTCAGTACAACGAATTTATTTCTTTGAGTTTCATATTGTTGATCTCTACTATTCGTCCACTTCTTAATTTTCTGACGCAATTTAATCATCTCCTTTGTTTTAATACATCGTGTCTATGATTGTACTCCTCCAGATAATATCTGTATATCATAGACCGGAATGCGAGGAATGCACGGACGTCTGGTTAATCAAGTGCTTTATCTGCCGGCTCGTACTTTTATAATAGAAACTTGATATAAAAGGTGTTTCATACTGACTGTGTAGTATACATTGTAAGTAGGCTGTTTACATTTTCTTATTGGTAACGCCACGTAGCGCTCTGTATGAAAAATCACTGTCTGTGCTGTGCGCAGTCTGTGGCTGGTTTGCATTGTTGTCTGCCATTGTAGTGTTGGGCAGCGGCAGCTGGATGCTAACAGCGCATAGCGTTACGCAGTTGGAGGTGAGCCGCCAGCAGTGGTGGACGTGGGGAGAGAGATGGCAGAGTTTTGAAATTTGTAAGAATTGGTGTCATGAACTGATATATATTCTGACTATTAAGGTAAATACATTGTTTGTACTCTGTTAAAATCTTTCATTCGCTAACAATGCCTATCAGTAGTTAGTGCCTTCAGTAGTTTGAATCTTTTATTTAGCTGGCAGTAGTGGTGCTCGCTGTATTGCAGTAGTTCGAGTAACGAAGATTTTTTGTGAGGTAAGTGATCTGTGAAAGGTATAGGTTAATGTTAGTCAGGGCCATTCTTTTGTAGGGATTATTGAAAGTCAGATTGCGTTGCGCTAAAAACTATTATGTGTCAGTTTAAGCACAGTCGTGTAAAATTTTTCTAAGGGGACGTTTCAACATTTGTGATCGGTTTGCCACTTACGGATCGCGACTGTGGACTGGCGACATCTAACTCGCTTCTACTGAGAGGTGTGTTTAGGTTACCTGAGCCACTAATTACGTAGTTATTTACTTTCACCTCCATTTTGTTGCGGAGCTAACTGTAGCCTACAGTTCCAACAATCAGAGCAAACAAACGTTTGTGTGTACGGCTCCTGGCCTGTTCAGATTTACTTTGACGAGTTCCCTATGCAACGTATTAAAATGGGTGTCATTGTGAACGGAAGTTATTTTGATTTTGTAATTTAATTTCCTAGTTCTTGGATGTAAGTACCAACTGTTACGCAAACCAATGTTTTGTCCGCATAGATCCAAACATGGGAACGTCGTTTCGGGGACAATGTGTATTCTATGTCCAGTTAATAATTTTTTAACATCATTCGGTATGTAGGATCCAATAATGTTATCCTATTATCAGCTTTGGCTCATATGTGACCACTAAACCCAATAAATTAAAAATTAGCAACATGTATAACGCCTCCGACTGACAAAAACAACGGTCGGTCTCAGTTACTGGTAAGAAGCGCACTTCCAACTGAGTAACGTCCAGCCGATCTAAATAGGATAGAGGAGGCGACATCTCAGAAGTAAAGGAAGATAACAATAGCCCTTTTCATCTGAATCATTACAAGTGGCGAATTAATTCAGGTGAATAAGGGTGCTGAAAAGAATCTAGCACATTCATTGAAAAATTCCTTCCATATGTCTCGAGTGGTTTAGACCACAGAAAACTTCATACAGGGCAGCTAACTGTAATCTAATTTCCGATCAGCAGAATGCTAAACAAGGATCTGAAGGTTGTTGAAGCTTTGGTGACCACTTGTTGACGCGTTGCCTGTTGGCTTCTGTCTCACGTTCTTCGGCCAACGTTTCGCGATTTGCCCGCTGTTTCGCCGGCACCCTCCGCTGCTGGTGACGGTCTAGAGTCGAGCTCGTGGCCCGAAATTATATGTACCGTCCTCTTCAATGCCCGGGTGCTTTCTCCTGGTCATTACCAAATCTGTAGAAACCGACCGTTGCACATAGCAAGGGAGAACCACAGCGGTAATAATCACGGAAACGCCATCAGGTGTTAGCGCCACGGGAAAGCTTCCTCTTACTTGTCTTCAAACCTTACTCTACTATCTGACCAGCACAGCAGAAATATTCGTTCTCAACAAAGTAAAATTTTCTCTGTACCATAACAAAGTACTGTCATGTACTTTGTATCAAGATCCCGATTTTGGAACAACCTTCCTCACAATATCTGAGAAATTAAACTCCTTCCAAACTTCAAAAGACAGTTAATGGTCCACTATCTTTCACAATAGCAAAATCATTAAGGCTTTCGTGGCCACTTGTTGACAAACTGCCTATTGGCTTCTGTCTCGGGTTCTTCGGCCGACGTTCATCTAATGATTTTACTGACGTTTCGCCAGGCATTGTCAAAGCTTCACCCTCCATTGCCGGTAATCTGCGGCAGCGAGCTCGGCTCCAGTTGACCACCGGCAATGGCGGATGAAGCTTTGACAATGCCAGCCACTCGTGCTGGCGAAACGTAAGTAAAATCATTAGATAAATGTCGGCCGAAGAACCCGAGACAGAAGCCAATAGGCAGTTTATCACAATAGCCATTTTCTCCTACATTGTGTGCAACTCATTCTCATAAAAGTCCCCTTCCACCAGAACTTGTCTCTACCCCTTATCGGCAGAATTCTCTCTCTGTTTATATCGTGTTGTTTCCTAACAGTCACTGCCATTGTCACTTCAGTCTTCTCCTTTTTCTTAATCCATTCCGCTTCTGCTAATACTAAACATGACTTCAGACGTACTAAGATAATCTGTATCACAAATGGCCCTTCACTGTTACAATTATTTTTATTATTGTTATTAGTGTAAGTTATTATTATTATCACTATAATTATTGTTATTATTTGGAAGATCTGTAACATATTGTTTATGTGCTGCTCCTGGTCAAATTTAAGAGAGGCGCTAATATGGTAAGGCTAAATAAGCAATTAATAATAAACATAATCTCTGGCCGCGGGCTTGGCTCCAATCCGCTACCAGGAATGGAGAGAACCCTTGATAGCATCGGCCGTTCGGCTGACGGAACGTCACGAAAACCGTTAAACAAACGTCGACAGAAGAACTCGAGACAGAAGCCGATAGCCAATAGTCATGCTCTTAAAACACTGTTCCAGAACAAGAACTCCCATGTACGTTAAATGTTCACCGAACGTTCTGATAAAGAATTCGAAGTGATTAGCTGTATTGTGGCTAGCAAATTCGTGGTTTCAATCTAAACACCTGTACAGCTTCCATTTATTCAGTTCGCCTGTCTACGCATTTGTTTGTTTCACTCTGAAAACCTCTTCTCCTGTATGTCTAAAACATAAAACGCAGTAAATTCATAATATTGAAAATTCTCTACATAACAATATTTTTATAAAAATTGTTAACTTCAGTCACACTCTAACAATGATATTAATTCGCGTATACAGCACAATCGTACGACAAGTAAATATAATAATCCATAATTAATTGGAAAGAATACGAAATGAAAAAAAGTAGTAAAAGAAGAAACGAAAATGAAAGTAGGGGAGAGCAGTGCTACAAATTACCGAGGTAAGTTGTTCCGATTGAAGTAATTCCGCGGGACGGGGGGGGGGGGGGGGGGGGGGGGAGGAGAAACCTATGACTATGAAGTAAATACGTCGTGAGATGAAACGCCACAGCGCAGCGACGTCAGCCATCGTAAACAGGCTAGTGGTCCGCGGAACATCAAAACGACAGCACGTGCGTGAAGGTTCACGTAAGTAAATACTTTCGTATTTGGTATTTTTGATCTATCTCACAAATTTTAACGAGTAACATTTAGTGTTTTAACGTTTTATTTTAAGAATTTATTTACTGTTTTGGTACACAATGCGTAAATTACCTATGTTTCGTAATGTAAACGATATCTTGCTTTTATTTCAACATGTGTGATTGGGGATACATGTTCTGTTTTTCGGGGGCTTGTTGTGACCTCGGAACAACTTTCCCCAGTTCATTTGCAGCACCAATGGAATATGAATATCGTTATTCTTTTCTTTTGTAGTGTTCGCCGGCCGGGGTGGCCGAGCAGTTCTAGGCGCTACAGTCTGGAACCGCGTGACCGCTACGGTCGCAGGTTCGAATCCTGCCTTTGGCATGGACGTGTGTGACGTCCTTAGGTTAGTTAGCTTTAAGTATTTCTAAGTTATAGGGGACTGATGACCTCAGAAGTTAAGTCCCATAGTGCTCAGACCAATTTTTTTTTCTTTTGTAGTATAAGAACGTATACCCGAAAAACAACACGAGGTTCTGTGTCACAGGAGTTGATGCAAAAAGCAGCAGATGCAGTTCTAAACGATGGCAGGAAAATAAAAACTGTTGCCAAAGAATTAGATATTTGTCATATGAGTTTATACAGATTTGTCATAAAGCTAAGATCTGGGGTAGAAAATATCGCGATTGGTTACAAAAAAGTGAGACTGGTCTTTACTGACGTACAGGAAGTTAAGTTAGCAGAATATCTGTTGCAATGTGCTTCAACTTTCTTTGATCTTCTGCAAGAAGTCAAAAAGTTAGCGTACGAATGTGCACTGAAATTCGATGCTTTCAATTTTCCACCATTGTGGCACGAAAATAAAAAACCTAGTCCAGACTGGTCGACTGTTTTTTTTTTTTAAAGAAAAGAAACATCCTCACCTGTCAATAAGAATACCGGAGTCAACGAGTGACATCAGGACGACATCATTTAACAAATACAGTGTCACCGAATTTTTTATAAAGCTGAGCACAGCGTTGGATAAATATAAATTACCCCCTTCGAGAATATTTAATTTAGATGAAACAGGCGTTACCACAGTGCTAAAGCCAAGGAAAATTATTGCCAAGAAGGGAATGAAGCAAACTGGAGCCATAGCATCTGCTGAACGAGGGACATTGGTTACAGTGGAACTGGCAGTAAATGTATTAGGTCACTCAGTTCCTCCCACGTTCATTTTCCCAGGGCTTAAATACAAGGATTAGTTTAGAAACGGCTGACACCTGGAACCTATCGTTGCAGGAAACAGTTCAGGATAGATGACAGTTACCGAGTTCGTGAAATACATGGATCATTTTATCAAACATAGTAAACTAGCACCTACACAGATCCGATTTAGTTGTTGCTCGATAATCACCAATCTCATACTGATGTCAATGTGATGGAAAAGCGAAATCTAACTGCCTCATAGTACACCGCCTACAGGCAATCGATGTTGGAGTAAATGCACCTTCCGAAAGCTATTGTGTAAAGGCTCAGGATAGTTGGCTACGCAATAATCCTGGTTAGACAATGCCGATATATGAGATCCCAGAAATTTCTTGGTACGTTACCTCGTGCAGTGACTCTCATAAACGTAATGAGCGCTCTCAGAAAACCTGGCATTTGGCCTTATGACCCCAACGCTTTTACAGAAAACGACTATGCTGCAGATGTTACAGATCTCCCTTTAGCATTAGTAAACGCATCAGCTGTGGCTTTAGGCATTGCACATGACATCGTCACCAAGAGGTCGGAAGCAGTATCAGAGACTGTTACTACAAACAGCACAGACGCTAATGCGTCTGCAATTGTAAACATTAGTACAGATACAAGACAAACCATTAATGCTCCAGGGCCATCAGGGGTTGTTAATCTGCCTCCATCTTCTGGTGTCATAGAAGAACAACTAGGAGATCAAGTCCCTTTCGAAGCACTACGTCCTTTTCCGAAGGCACCGCTAAGGATTGGGACAAACAAGAGACGTCTTAGAAAATCCGCTATTTTAACCGATGCTCCTGTAAAACAAACCTTAGCAAAAGAGCAAAGCAAGAAAAGGAAAGTGAACATCAACAATGAAAAGGTGAGAAAAAATAAAGGAAATGGGAAAGGAAAAACGACACAAGGAAATGGAAAAGGCAAAGGGAAGGGGAAGACTTTTAAACGACAGGTTTTACAAACGATTAGGCAAAGGTCTGAAAGTGAAGAGGACAGTTTAGAGTATTATTATCTAGTGTGCTGTGACAGTTACCCTAATTCACGTTCTGGGGAAGAATGGCTTCAATGTCAAGAATGTAAGAAATGGACCCACTTCAGATGTAGCCTGAATCAAGCTTTATTAACCTACCAATGCCCGAACTGTGATTGTGATATATCTTCTGATGATTAATTAATTATAACTACAGACTGAATTATCATGGCTAAGTAGTTACAAGTTATTTAATAACCTGTTAATTACTAAAGGGTTAATAATTGTTTAAGTACAAATTATAGTTACTTTTTATATAACACACAAATGTTTACGTGATGATTACTTAAATAAACAGACGTTTCATCATTTATTGTTTTTTATTGCACAAATAATAGCCTTAACCAATATGGTAACAACTTACCCTGGCTTGTTAACAATTTGCTCCAAGTCGGGGTAAGTTGTTATTTTACGACTTTACCCATTGAAACATTATTACTTAAAAAATCTCACAACAAATGACCCAAATAACTATCTTAATATCAAAGTTACATGTATAAGTTAATTTTGATTGCATTGCATGGATGCTTAAATCTAGTATTCTTAACGGATTTTGAGGCTAACTAAACATCGGAACTTGTAGCCCCGCTCTCCCTTACCGCATTGTAGACATTATACGAGTGCATGCTATCACGCATCAGGATTACCCATGGACATTTCAGCGATTTATTTAAAAAAAATGAAAGCTGGAGTGTCTTGTCATAAATTCACAGGATAAAAATTTCTGGTTGTGAAGATGCAGATGATCAAAATGTGTCGCAGTTATCTTGAACAATGTATGTCCGGTAGAGGAAAAAAGTGAAGACGGACACCGAGACACTAAATTGCGTTATCTACTGTTACGGAGAAAATTCCTTTGATTATGCTAATATTATCACTCTCCAGCAAACGAAATCGTAATCATAAAAAAAGTGAGCGAAGCAAAGAAACTGGAGAAACTGGACGATTATTTCCCGAAAGTGAACTGCTAGCAAGTGACATGTACATTGTCTTTTTCATGTACTTTTGTCAGTAAGTTGCCAGTAATGAAATCGGTTTTTAGATGTGACATGTACCACGTTTTATGAACACAGTAATAAGATACCATTTTCTCTAAAAAAAAAAACTTGGTTTTTCGGGTTATCCCCGTTTATCCATGCAGTATCGGATACTCATGGACCTGAATAATCAGGAGACTGTTGTATTAAGTTAGCACTAACGTGTATTTCTCTTGCTGCGCTACCCTACGGTTTGTAGCTAGCTCGGGCTACCAGTCTTGCGTTCACCGAGTGGGGGAAAAACCTACACTAACAACAGTTTATGCATTTTACTTTGTGCCCTCATGAGAGAGAGAATTACGCACCGGTATCATCTACTTCCTCTCCTACCTCAGTTCCATACGTACCGACGAAAAAATGACTGTCATCGCGATATCTATGCGAGATGTAGCGCTTTTACACAGTTATCTCAGCATACCAGTTTCCTAAATTTACACAGGACCGACGTCACTGTTCTTCCTGACCCTCTCTCTCACGCTCTCGTCTGAGCAAGGATTTTCACCGGCATCGTACGATCTTAGGAATTCGTTTGTGAAATCCTATGACGTTTACTTCCGTTTACTTACAAGGGTCTTTAATGTGGGATCGGAACAATATTCTACCGTAAGTCGCACTGGAGTCACGCTTATAGTTTTTTTGGCGTTTACACTACATTATACATTCCCAGACTTTATAACTGCGTCTGCACGCTGCGGATCATTAGGAAGTCCAGGGCAGAGGTTACTTTTTACCGCACGGCATTGGGGCTATTAATATTCCATTCAGAGATATTGCATGTATAGAACCGCTGCTTATGCGCCTCTGTGCAAGCTTTTGCTTGCCTAATTTTGTCCACACAAAATATTTATCTGGAGGGCTGACGAACCCTCATAATTTCTGCCCAGAAAGACGGTTCTTGAATATTTATGAGAATTTTATAAGGGGAGACGTATATGGTATTCAAGTAGTCAAGCGTGTAATCGTACCCTTCTACACATCACGATTAAAGTTCTCATTGTTTGCAGAAATTTTGAAAACTTCGAGAGGAGTAACATTACAATGAAGAACTTTTTTAACTTATCTTGATTATCTCGTTGTTGTTGATGTTGTGCTGGCTCGAAATCTTGTTATGTCTAGGAGTACATTCTTGCTGCTGAAAACTTTAATTTATCGATGTGGGTTCTTGTTGCACTAAGTAAGTGATGAAGATTTGCCTGTTGCTATAAATATCTTTTTATTTTATCCCATTCTTCTATACCACACTGACTTCACAATCTCCATTTTTGTCACATCACAAATTACTTTATTAGTTGCACACTCAAATACACGTCTGATTCCATCTGAGACGTAGCCACTGTTACTTACAATCTGCGATACTCACAATTTCTAAAAAGCTTACGAAGTAAAAGAGTTTACAAACTTTCTCGACAGGAGAAGAATCTTTACCAAATTATATGATTATTTCATAAATAAATCTAGAAATAAATGTAATAATTAGCGTTTGATTACGCAATTAATAATATGAATTTTAAGTATGCCAGAGGTTTTGTAATTTCAGTTATTCTTAAAAGAAGAGTAATTTTAACTGTTGGTACAAATCGATTGTAACACATTAATTTCTTTCTATATATTTTATCTTGAAATATAATGCATCGTATCATATTAATTCTTTTGGTGAAACAGTTGTGATAATTTTAACCTACGCAGCAATCGATAGTATACATGGTATCGGTTATTTCAATAAAAAAGGTAGTGATAGTGGAGGGTGTCTCGTTATAAGTGTTTTACGTGCTGTCTCCTTCATAAAAAAATCCATACTATCCCAGTATCCTGCCAGTGAACTGCAGCCTGGAACTTGTGAGTCTATATGGCTCTTCCAGTCTTCATCTGTACACATTGCTAGCCACAAATAATTGCCTTTGAAAATGTGGAGCACCCAGAAGGGGGGAATGAGACACAATGAAACCGTATAGGTTTTGAAGTACTGTGATGTTATTTCACTGATTACAAAATTAAGTCGTATTTACAAAGAACTTGGCAGTATGAGCTCACATATCAGCATCTGTCTTGGATGGATCCACTAATCCGACTGTCAAGGGTGTCCACAGTTCCGGGCTACAGCAGCACTCCATACATTCGTGATCACTCAACATCTGATGCTCTTGCGCCCCTTATAGACGGTAACAGGCCTGGTAAAAACACTAAGCACGAATAACACTAACGGACTTTCTACATATCACAGAGAAGTACAACTCTAATCATTTAGATATCCGCTAATGCTGTGTACGTGTTCGGAGCTACATTGGCATCCGACTGTCTTCTAGCTGCTTTACTTCTTTTGTCAGGCCGTGTACTCCCACGACATAACTGACTCTAGTTCTCTAGTTGTGACTCATTACTCCAGTACACAAAAATAAATTCTTTGTAGAAAAAAGGAGTTAATGCGCTTTTTTTGCGCATTGCGGATCTATTCGTCTCCTGTTTCCTCAGATAATCAGTCAAAATGAGTGAAATCTGCAGACTGACTATATGGCTTCGTACAGCCCACGAAGCACTTTATACACTCTACGACAAAAAAGGAGAAAATATAGAAAGACGCACCGCGAAGGAATTAGCCGAAGGCGACGGATATCGGTAGATATGACGTACATGTACAGACAAGGAAATGATTATCAGATGTTTTTCATTCCAATCTTTGATCACAATATCAGTTCTTTAGACGATGACCGGTTTCAGTCCGTAATGACCATCCTCAGAGCTACAATATACATATACGTACACCTAGTGAGCAGTGTGTTTTCCAGCATAATACAGCAATACGTATCACAATACATTATCATACAACTAGGGAAATGTACACATAAAATACGGTAAAACGTACCTTTTTTACACCATGTCCTAAAGTGATAAGGCCATAAAGGCATCGTCAAAACATATAAATATAATCAGCACAGCATCGTCACGTAGATCTAAAATAAGGTGTAGAATAGGCCACATCGTCCACACGGTCATTATTGCAACTGACTACTGAAGTACAGTAGCCACCAGAAATCTTTTTGCGTACATCCTCCCCAGATGTCGCTACTATGGGCTTAGATGTAGTCATCATCTACGCAAAAATATAATCTGATAAAAACACATTAGGTAAAATACATGTAGCAGACCTTTAAATATTGATAACTATCATAGAAACCAATTGCGATACATTAAAAGACGAATGCAGTTACCCATATAAAAATTATTAAAAGGAAATATATGAAGAAATAGGTCCCACAGCCAGCCGTTGTGGCCGAGTTCTAGGCGGTTCAGTCTGAAACCGCGCGACCGCTACGGTCGCAGGTTCGAATCCTAGCTCGGACATGGACGTGAGTGATGTCCTTAGGTTAGCTTTTTTTTCTTTTTTATTATTTTGATCACCTTATACAAAGGCGGGCTGTCAGCAGCATATCACGCTTTTCAGCCTTGAGTGGTCAAGTAGTTCTAAGTTCAAGGGGACTGATGACCTCAGATGTTAAGTCCCATAGTGCTCAGAACCATTTGAATAGGTCAGACCCTTTTATGGTGAATTTACGGTCAACAATTAATATATGTACTACACTGCCTGTAGTAACCTATAAATTGCCTATGAATGATAAAATGTCTATATGACAGCTGAAAAAAGATTAATTACCAGCGCCCTCTGTTGAGTCGGCCGCCAGGATGTTATGTAGGAGCGCACCGATCATAAAAACTTAACCACTAGAGGGCTTTACATTCACCGTCATATGTCTCCCACAGACATATTAACAGTCAATAAATAAAATTGTATAGTCTGGCCATACATTCCGTGAATAGGTAGGACATAATCATTTACAGGATTAGAGCGACTAATGTATGGAAGTAAGGCAAATGCATACTGTTCTCCACACAAATCACCAAGTAAGGCTAGGTATAAATACGCGAGGCATTGTTTGGTTATCAAAAATGGTTCAAATGGCTCTGAGCACTATGGGACTTAACTTCTGAGGTCATCAGTTCCCTAGAACTTAGAACTACTTAAACCTAACTAACCTAAGGATATCACACACATTCATGTCCGAGGCAGGATTCGAACCTGCGACCGTAGCGGCCTGCGGTTCCAGACTGTAGGGCCTTGAACCACTGGGCGACTCCGGCCGGCGTTTGGTTATCGTAGTACGTTATCAAACAATTATGTCGCAGTTGGTGAATGATTACCAGTTCAGAGAAATTGAATGATTTAGTCAAGAGAAAAATCTTCGCAAACTGAGCAAGTTAATAACGCGTAGGTCCACATTTGGCCCTTATGCAAGTAGTTATTCGGCTTGGCGTTGACTGACAGAGGTGTGGGGTGTCCTCCTGACGGATACCGTGCCAAATACTGACCAATTGGCGTGTTACAGCGTCAAAACCACGAACAGATTGAGGACCCTGCCTATTTTGTTCAGAACTTTTTCAACTGGGGGGCGAACCGGTGACCTTGCTGGCCAAGGTAAACTTTGGCAAGCACGAAGACAAGCTGAGTGCGGGCGTGCATTATCGACCTGAAACGTACGCTCAGGGTGGCTCACCTTGAGGGGCAACAAAGCTTTGTGGTACTTCGCTCTTTCTTCTTTTTTTAAATATCTAATTTGAATGTTATGTCATTCATGCTGGACCTTGTGAACTCGGCGGCCGTTCGCCAACAAGTTCCCTAGCGTCCAGTCACTTCCATATTTATGTACGTCTAAATATCAGCTATTTGGCTGTTGCATAGTGAGGCAAACACTTCTGAATACAGGGAAAAGTTTACTATTCACTTTTGGTCGTTGCCACGCATGATCTGCACCTTCAGTATTAAGTTTGGCTGACGAACATGTTTCTACTAAATATGTTTTCCGTTCTCTAGAGCATTTGGTGTCACGCAGTTCTCTTGGTAATCGTAATAGCTATGGTTGTGTCCCAGATGTGTTTCAATGACATTGTTTCTTATGAGTGACAAAGAGATGGCGACCTCGATAAGAACTCCAGCACTATGGCACGGTGAGTCATTAACTGCCTTCCCTCTCCTCTCCTACACGATACTGGAATGCGTGGAGAAAGCTGCGGGCACGCTGCTTCATCTTTAGGCGGCGCGTGACGCACCATTGTCAGGGAACTGAGAAGAGAAGCTGATGTGCCGAGGAGCTCAATACAAGGAGGATACTAGCAACGAAAATATTGTTTTGTACGGTATCTACTTTCTGTTTGGCATTGTTCAAGTACGAAATATATGCTTGTAATAAATGTCAAACGGAACGGAGCAGCTGTTTGAGTGAAGGCATGAATTTCAAGCAGACGATATCAGTAACAGGGTATAATGCGCATAATTAAAGGAACTATTGGTAAATATCTTAGATAGGATGTAATAAGACATAAAGAAAATTTGGTTAGAGAAACAAACGAAAACAGTGAAAGTTTAAACAAAACAGAAACCTCGTACTACGTTTGAACAGGTAATATGACAGAGAAAACTTTTTTACGTGTACTCTGCATGTGATGAAAATTTCAGGCCACTGAAACGTCGATGTGAATATTTTTCCAAGCATAGGGAGGGGTATCGGATTAAATTAAGCAGAAACATCACCGTTTTGGAAAATGAAGGTTGTTTAGACATACTTCTGCAACCAGCAAAAGATCTTGGACGTACGAAGAAAGCAAAAAAAGAAAACAACAAATAGTACGAAGCAGGTATTGAAGAGAATACCCGCAATTTCGAGTAAACAATAAAAATAACGTCGTTCTTTGAATAATAATAGGAATATCATAGAATACTCTACATTCAACAAAATTATTAATGAACGTCTTTGGCAGAATGTGAGATGAGACATGACAATGTCCTAAGAGAAACAATCAACAATAAGTGTATAAAGAGGACAAAACAAATCTCCAATGAGTCGATGCCATATTTCCACTCTTAAACCTAAAGACAGTGAGAAAATTGCACAAAATTTCCAGAACGTCTACAGAGAAAGACAACAATCAAAACTAGAAAAATACTACAACGACTCTACTTCCCAATAAATTAGTCAGCACATACAATTATGAGTTTTCACTCCGTATTTTGCAACAAAAGCAATAAAAGTTTCACTTATCGGTTACAGAAACATTAGAATGTAAAACGAAAAAGATAAGCTAGCTTTAAAGAGGATACAGCAAAATGAACTAGTTGTAAGGCCTGAAAGGAATTACAGAACGAAGCAATGCGTATGAATTTCCACTTTGACAGACATTTATAGAGTTTGAGAAGGCTTTTGACTTAGTTCCCACAAAAACTGCCTTAACAGTCCTACTGTAAGTTCCATTATATGTCATCAACGTAGAAATTCAAACAAAAAAGAGGAGTGAAGAAGTTGAAACGGGACAATGACAAAGGACATGTGTTAAGGTTGCGTATCCCAAACAATTTCGTTTATATTATGGCATTGTACTGCTTTCCGCTACTGTACGTAAGCTTTAGCAATGAATGGAAGACATTAATAGACAATTCTTGAAAGTAGACAAATAAGAGTAAAATAATTTACAATCAACAATGAATGGAAGATATTAATAGACAATTCTTGAAAGTAGACATGAAATTAAGAGTAAAATAATTTACAATCAACACATCAACAAAACAGTGTTAATTAACATCGATGTCATAGAACAAGTTTATGAGTTTCTGTATTTAGTGCAGCTGAAAACAACAGTTGGGTGAACAGTAAAGAAACATGTAGAAATGGTCTGGTAAATTGGTGAACTGAACTTCTGGTAAACTGAATAACGTTTTCAAAGCTAAACTTCCAGTTTGTCTGATAAGAAAAGCGTGTATTACCAATTTTTATTTGTTGCTATGAGATTCGAACTTTCAGTCCGCAAACCATACAAAAAAATTAGTGCAGCTCATCATGCAATGGAGACATGTGTGTTGGAAATCAGTGGGTGGGAGAGAAAAACAACAAGCTTTTCAAACACAAATCGAGCCCCAAATGCAAAGACAATATTCCGTGCTTTGTTCAGGGATATATTCTGATTATTTTGGTATAAATGACCAGTGGCCTAGTGGCTCTTTACAAAGTAGTATTGTAATTACAATTTAATCGGATTTGTTACCGCCGCTACCTCTGTTTCTCAAAAAAATATCTTCTCAACAGTGAAAAAAGATGTAACATGTAAGCATCACAACATGGAAGGACTTGGTTCTCCCTACGCGCCTATACACATGTGAGGAACTGCTTCATTTTTTTTTCTTCAACAAGCCCCATTACAGTATCTGTAATACTGCATATTTAGGTTTACTTTTTATACAAGGTACATAAAAAATCTAATTATAACGAATTACGAGAGCACAGATGAAAAAATACAGTTAATTATATTAGTAAACTTCTGTATAACCCATATTATTTTAAGACGGTATTTCACAATAATACAGATTTATATCATAATGTTTTTGTAACTTTTTCAATAAGAACAACGTTCTTTTCTTAACTTAAAATAACATAATTATGCATAAGCTGGGAAAGATTATGATATTGCAAAATATTTGAAATTCGTTCATGTAAAACTTCGCTAAAAGTAGTTTATCGACGAGTCAGTTGCCTGCTTTTCATGTAACACTTTTACATAATGCGTCTCCCTCATTACTAAACTCACTACACACCCTTAACATGTGACCTACTGATTGATTTACATTTTAAGAATGTACCAGCACTACTTCGGACTAGCAAAGCAGACAGTAGTAGGACAGTAAATTTTCATGTCCGGTTAACTTTGTTGTAAGATTAGATGATAGGTAAGTGTATGGAAAGACGAAGTTCAATATTCGGAAAAAAGTCTTTTGAGGTCGCCCCTTCCGTAGTTTCAGCCCATTCTCTTCCCATTCATCTTTCAATGTGTGTCTTAACTTTCTTTTAATAGCAGAAGGAGGAATTCTGTTACAGTTTCCCACTACGTTTTCACCAGCTGCTAATTTGGCAAGTTTGTCTGCAAGGTGTTGCCTAAGAGTTCCTACATGATCTTTTGTCCATTCGAAGTAAATATGCAACTACATCTGATGCAATTCTCTAACATTTTTCTGATCTCTTCTATCAAATATTTACAATTCCTGGAATTTTTTAATGAGCCCAGCATAATTCGGCTGGCCGTACATATTACAGCTGCCAATTTAACATTTGTTTCTCATTCGTTACCTATAAGGGACAGTCGAAGGAAAACGAGACAGGTGGAAAAAGTAAGAAAATTGTTTATTAACCAAAACGTGATCACCAAAGCTGTTGATACATTTATCTTACTGTTAGAGAGCTCACATGTTGCGAAGGCTGTTTCGACTATGCTGCAGAAGTTTCGCTGGGAAGCCGATACACAGCCGATCTCTCCCCATGTGATTTCCATATTTTTGGTACGCTAAAAAGAGATACTGGTGGCCGTCGATGTGCTTCGGAGTAAGAGATGCATGCCTGGGTACAATCATGATCCCATAGGCATTAACTGTCTTGTCCCACAGACGGATAAACGTATTAACAGTTATGGAGATTACTTTTGAAACAAGTAGTTTACTTGCATTTTTCCAAGTGTTCCATTTTCATTTGACTGTCCCTTACAGTTTCTCTAACGCTCGCAAGATTGCTCATTGCTTGCTTAATGGTGCACCCATTCTTTAGTGTATATCATAACTGATAGGCTGGTGTGCCATTAATGATTATTGCCACTCCTGAACCTGTTCCGTTCTCCGAATAATTCCGACCTGTATAAACCCTGTTGGATATTCCTTGATTTCTTTTAGCGGGTGGGATTGCTGTTTGTATTTTAAAGGGGCGTCTCTAGAAAGAGCTACGTCTGTAGTTTTTATAATTTTATAATCATTAGCTATTTCCCTGAGTTATGCAAAATATCTGTGATGAAGCTGCCGTTGCTGCCGGACCACAGGAGCATAGCATGAATTGTGCCGCTTTTCCAGTACATTCCCATACACGAGGTGCTTATCAGCCAAGACTTCACCAGTAAACATAGTCACAGAGTTGTGTCCCATTACTAGTGTACAACTAACGCTGCCAGACAAACAAACCCGAGACGGGATAGAACAGTACTGAAAGCAAGCTTGAAGATAATGAGTAAAGTGGGCGTTACTGTCAAGTACCGTTATCGAACGCAATAAACTTGTTTGCAAACAAGATATACAGCGCATACCTTCAACTTTTCTATCATTGTGCAGGTACTTTCAGCGCAAAACACCTATTCAGATAAAAGAGGTAAGACGTCAAACGGAAAGCAGTTACTCTGTAAAGAGCCATCCCAGATCATGGGTTCATTATAGCAAAATACAAAATATACTTAAAAACCTCCAAAATTCTGAATCACCCTGTTGACTGTCGCGGAATACGCAATTACCACTCTTACGAGAAAAATATTGGAGAGTGCGGCACGTAACCAGGCGAATAAATGACACAATAGTCGAAATTTTTTGCTAGTAAAGTAACTAGTTAAGAAAAGATTGAAATGACAGTCTATAAGAAGTGGTTAAAAGGCCATAAAAATCATTCAACTGTCGCATGAAGGCCTATAACGAAAGGCAGAAATGCATCATAAGTATAGGAGAGACCTTAGTCAAGCATTAGCTCTCGAACTGCCGTTGCGGCTTCCGAGACTCCTAGGAAATAACAGATTTCAGGTCGGTTTAATTTCCTTGAAAGGAGACATCATAAGGTGAGAGTAAAGATATTTATCTATTCATGATAAGATTATGTGAAATGTGTCGTGGATGAAAAATAAAACAGAAAACGTGACAAGTTGAGGTATTTTATGTTTCCCAGTTGTCAAACACTTCCATACACATTCTACAAACACCTTAAATTTTGCCCATCCTTTCTTTGCTTCACTTCTCACTTCCCTGATCTTTCATTACGGAGAATTTCGTTCACCTTTTGTTCATTGCTGTCATTGCATCCTATATCTGCTCTGCTTTTAACACTTCTACTATAATTCTTTTCAATGTACCGAAACGGCGTATGATGCAACCATCGTTCCTCTCTTAGGAAGCAAAACGTGAATTTATTTTAAAAAATCTGAGCTGGTTCAATTGAAAAGAATACTTTAAACATTTTACGAGCAGAACAAGGTAACAAAAAAAAGCGACTGAGTAAAAATTACGTATCGCGTCATTATTGACTCATATTTTCTTTTCAGTCACTTAGGCTGGCGAATCTGTCTTTATACATTATGTGAGAACGTATTTATACTGAAGGAATTGTTTCCTAGCGTTTGTGCTACATGAACTGAAAACATTATTTACATTGCTGCATACATACATACATTAATCCTTGTTCCATAGTTCATAAATGCAACGTTTCGTAATGATGTGGAATGTGTCACTTTAACATAAGTTTTCTTTACTCAAAACAATTAATTAATTAATTTTTTTACGGTTACTACTTCATATCTAAGAATTCATCTATTGAGTAGAAGGAGTTGTCATTCAGAAATTCTTTTAATTTGCTTTTAAATGTTCCGTGGCTATCTGTCAGACTTTTAATACTATTTGTCAAATGACCAAAGATTTTTGGGGCAGCATAATGTATCCCTTTCTGTGCCAAAGTGAGATTTAATCCAGAATAGTGAATATCATCCTTTCTTCTAGAATTGTAGCTATGCACTTCGCTGTTATTTTTGAATTGGGATGGCTTATTCATGACAAATTTCATAAGTGAATATATGTATTGCAAAGGTACTGTGAATATCCCTAGTTCCTTAAATAAAAGTCTGCAAGGTGATCTTGGGTGGGCTCCAGCTATTATTCTGATTACACGCTATTGTGCAGTGAATGCTTTCTTTCTCAATGACGAATTGCCCCAAAATATGATGCCATATGAAAGCAGTGAATGAAAATAGGCATAGTAGGCTAATTTACTCATATGCTTATCACCAAAATTTGCAATAATCCTAATAACATAAGTAGCTGAACCTAACCATTTCAGCAGATCATCGATGTGTTTCTTCCAATTCAATTTTTCATCAATGTAGACACCCAGAAATTTTGAGTATTCTGCCTTAGCAACAGACTTCCATTCACAGTCTATATTTATCAATGGTGTTATGCCATTTACTGTACAGAATTGTATAAACTGCGTTTTCTCAAAATTTAGAAAACACAGTTTATTCAGTTCTGTACAGTAAATGGCATAACACCATTGACAGACTATGAACGGAAGTCTGTTAATAAGGTAGAATACTCAAAATTTCTGGGTAAGGTAATCACAAATTCCTCGAAGTTTGAGTGTCATCGAGTAACTGCAGCAATCCGTTGTTCGCGTTCAGCGTTGGTGGAGAGTTGAAAAATTTAGGAATACAATACTTAGTTCGAAAGCTCAAGAACTACATTGTAAGGCAACGAGGAGAGGCCGTAGTACTAGGTGTCCCTCGCTCTAGTAAATCTGAATAGCGATTTTGATGCCTGAGATACATGTGAACGAAGTTGCAAAAATTTTGTCAGCCAGCCATGAAGAGAATGCGAGTTAACGACTTAGGTCGTTAGGATGGGCTTAAAAAACTATTTGAAAATTCGCCCTGAAAATCCCAATAAGTTTAGGAATTTTCTCCTGATGATTTAGGGCACGATACGAAATTCTTAGCGATCATTCTACAATGTAAATAAAATAAGCCTTGTGTGTTTGCTGACATCTTATGGCCAGATGAGGCTTTTCGATGTGAGACTTTTGTTAACAAACATAACTGCGTTATCATTGTTAACAAAGTGACGGTGCTGTGCTACGCGAGGTAACTCCGTATTACCGGTGTTCAGTGGGACAATACTACAGATCTCATAAGTATACAAGATAATCACCACATTTCGCTATTAATTCGCATCTATTTTGACATCAGCTTCTGAGGGCCGTGGCACGATCATTGTGCACAAGAGAATGACCACCAAGAAGCACAGATATGCTCTCGTTGTTGTCGAGGACAGAATCGTCGATTTTTAAACCACAGCTCCGAAGGATTTACTAGCGTTTGAAGCATCACCGGGTTCCGTGTATGTAATACAGCGTACTTGTGGTAGATTCTATTTTGATACATAGGAAGATCTTTATACATCATACACAGCAAAAATAAGGCAGTTTTTCGATTACAGGATTACAGTAAATCAACTGTTGCAACCCGGCTACACAAAATAGTAAGGAAAATAGAAAATGGACTGAATAGGAGATACACTGACTATTCTTCATACACCTTAAAAGGCAAAAAACTAAACATCCTACTACGCTACAAATCTACTGAATACAAAAGCTGCAGCCAAGTGTAACTCTGAATGAAAGGGCAATGAGACACTAAGGCAGAAAGTAACTTTATCGAGACTTGCCTCTTCTATCAAATTATCTCACAGGCACTTGACACAACTTGATTTTATTACAGATCCTCATCTTGAAAACAAAACAACAAATATATTTTATAACAAATAAAAAATCCAGTTGAATTCATATAATGGATTTCTATTTTTAAAAGTCTGTTGATGACATACCCGTGAAATTCAGCATACTTTCGATTGACGCATGAGTACAGTAAAATATTTAAACACAATGTCCGCTGATGTACGATGCTATTGTGTAATAATCTCTGTATTTCAGATATGCCTAAAACTCCGAACATTACCTAAGTGATTCTTGTAAATCTATGGGACAGTTTGTGAACATGTAGTGTGTTAAGTTTGAAACGTCCCCTTAGAAAAATTATACACGACTGTGCTTAAACTGACACACAATATTTTTAGCGCAACGCAATGTGACTTTCAATAATCCCTACAAAAGAATTGCGCTGACTAACATTAACCTATACCTTTTACAAATCACTTACCTCACCAAAAATCTTCGTTACTCGAACTACTGCAATACAGCGAGCGCCACTACTGCCAGCTAACTGAAAGATTCAAACTACGGAAGTCACTAACTACTTATAGGTAGAGTTAGCAAATGAAAGATTTTAATACAGAACAAACAATGTATTTACCTTAATAGTCATAATATATATATATATATATATATCAGTTCATGACATCAATTCTTACAAATTTCAAAACTCTGCCATATCTCTCCCCACGTCCACCACTGCTGGCGGCTCACCTCCAACTGCGCAACGCTACGCGCTGTTAACGTCCAGCTGCCCAACACTACAATGGCTAGTATTACAACAATGCCAACCAGCCACTGACTGCACACAGCACAGCCAGTGATTTTCATACGGAGCGCTACGTGGCGGCGGCGTTACCAATAAAAAAACCTAAACAGCCTACTTACAAGTTCATATGCAAATGTCTCGAAGGTTAAAAGCAGCTCTGATGTTCAGAATTGATGGCAAGTTACATCGGTTCTAAAAGTGTTTCCGCGCCTCTCTGGGAACGCCCGTCATTATTACTAAATCAGAGTCTCTTGTTCTAACTTAACTAAATCGTGATGAAGTGAGATGTTCTTCACTGCATCTTCTCTATTTTCTCTATTAATCATAGCTGGTAAAGCCTTCAGATCCTTAATGGGTTCAGCGGAGGTTTTGGAAGCTTCCCCCTTCATGAATGGACTACATATTAACAGGGTACTATCGATGAATCTGAGTCTGATATTTGCTTTTGCTACGATTAGTTTTATGTGCTCGTTCCGCTTTAAATCGCTCAGTACAGGTACTCGCTGGTATATAAGGGATGTGATGGACTCCAGTGACTGTTCAGTGCATGGAATAACAAAATTACGGGTCTTTCAGCTTATAAATCATTAATACGGCACATTTGTTTATCTTGTGGGTCAACTACTAATTCTTACGCTAACCGTCGATTCTCGGCAGGTTCTGGATTTCTCTACAATTTTCTTAACCCTCTGTATACAACAGCATAATCCGCGAACGGTCTTATAATGGTTGCGGCGTAGTACACTTAGTTATTTGCATTAGCATTAAGATAAAAAAAAAAAAAAAAACGAAGAAGCGTCAGGAAGGTTGGGTTGTTTTTGAGTGAAGAGACCAAACAGCGAGGTCATCGATCTCATCGGATTAGGGAATGATGGGGAAAGAAATCGGCCGTGCCATTTCAAAGGAACCATCCCGACATTTGCCTGAAGCGATTTAGGGAAATTACGGTAAACCTAAATCACGATGGCCGGACGCGGGATTGAACCGTCGTCTCTCCGAATGCGAGTCCAGTGTGCTAACCACTGTGCCACTTCGCTCGGTCACCAGGAAGGAATTGTCCGGAGTGACCAGAAATATATAGGTGTGACGTACAAGTACAGACAGGCAAATTATTGCAATTTCAGAAAAAATGGTCGGTCTGTTCAAGAGAAAGAGCTTCACATATTAAGCTAGTCAACAAAGTATTGGCGGACCCCTCGCCCTTATGCAACCTGTTATTCGGCGATAGCATTGATTGACAGATTTGTTAGATGTCTCCTGAGGTATATCGTGCCAAAATTTGTCGAATGGGCTTGTTAGATCGTCAAAAGTCACCAGCGGGTTGGTGAGCCTGCCCGTAAAACTCCAAACGTTCTGAATTTGGAAGAGACGCGTCGACTTTTCTGGCCATGGTATGGTTTGCCAAACACGAAGACAAGCGGTAGAAACTCCCGTAGTGTGCGGAAGGGTGTCTTCTTGATGAAATGTAAGCACAGGATGGTTCGTCATGAAGGCCAACAAAGCAGGGCGTAAAAATCATCAAGATGCCGCAGCTGTAAGGGTGCCGCAGATGACTGCGGAAGGCTTTTGACACCGTACCACACAAGCGGCTCGTAGTGAAATTGCGCGCTTATGGAATATCGTCTAAGTTACGTGACTGGATTTGTGATTTCCTGTCAGAGAAGTCACAGTTCGCAGTAATTGACGGAAAGTCATCGAGTAAAACGGAAGTCATTTCTGGCGTTCCCAAAGCTAGTTTCTGAGGCCCTTTGCTGTTCCTTATCTATATAAACCATTTGGGAGACAATCTGAGCAGCCGTCTTCGGTTGTTTGCGGAGGACGTTGCCATTTATCGACTAATAGAGTCAGCAGAAGATCAAAATACATTGCGAAACGATTTAGGAAAAATATCTGAATCGTACGAAAAGCGGCAGTTGACCCTAAATAACGAAACGTTTGAGGTCATCCACATGTGTGCTAAAAGAAACTCGTTAAAATTCGGTTACACGATAAATCAGTCTAATCTAAAAGCAGTAAATTCAACTAAATACCTAGGTATTACAATTACGAACAACTTAAATTGAAAGGAATACATAGAAAATGTTGTGGGGAAGGCTAACCAAAGACTGCGTTTTATTGGCAGAACACTTAGAAAATGTAACAGACCTACTAAGGAGACTGCCTACACTACGCTTGTCGTCCTCTTTTAGAATACTGCTGAGCGTTGTGGGACCCTTACCAGATAGGGCTGACGGAGTACATGGAAGAAGTTCAAAGAAAGGCAGCACGTTTTGTATTATCGCGAAATATGGGAGAGAGTGTCACAGAAATGATACAGGATTTGGGCTGGACATCATTAAAATAAAGGCGATTTTCGTTGCGACGGAATCTTCTCACGAAATTCCAATAACTAACTTTCTCCTCAGAATGCGAAAATATTTTGTTGACACCGACCTACATAAGGAGGAACGAACACTACGATAAAACAAGGGAAATCAGAGCTCGTATGGAAAGATATAGGTGTTCATTCTTTCCGCGCGCTATACGAGATTGGAATAATAGAGAATTGCGAAGGTGTTTCGATGAACCCTCTTGCATGTGATTTGCAGAGTATCCATGTAGATGTAGATGTAGGTGTAGACTATCAAAGTATTCCTTGTATGTAAAGAAATGGCCCTCCAGGCCATCACTTCTGGTTGTCGGTCCGTAATGTGTGCGATAATCAGGTTGGTATCGTACCGCTGTCCAGTGCATCTCCAGACACTTCTTCACCGGTCATCTGGGCTCAGTTGGAAGCGAAACTCGTCACTGAAGACTACTCCAGTCACAGACATTCCAGGCCTAAGACGTGTCCGCCGATGCCCCAGACTGCCTCCATACGACAGCCAGGAGTGACGGTCTAGGGTGACATTTCATTTCGTCGCAGGATCACCTCGGTTGTCACCTGCGGCACCCCTACAGCAGGGCCGTAAGTCGACGATGTTTTATGCCCCTGTTTGTTGCCCTTCATGGCAAGTAATCCTGGGCTTATGTTTCAACAAGATAATGGCCGCTCGCACATAGCAAGAATTTCCACAGCTTGTGTTCATGATTCCGAAATCTTGCCCCGGCTAGTAAGGCCTCCAGTTCTGTCGCAAATTGAGAGCGTAACGGGCAGAGTCCCCGAAACACATCGGGATTTTGACGATCAAACGCGCCAGTTGGATAGAATTTGGCACGATATCCCTCATTGCTATCTCCAGTAAAAGTGAACAAGAATTACAGGATGTGTTGAATGGAATGAGCAATATAATGAGTACAAATATGGATTGAGAGTGAATCGAAGAAAGATGAAAGTAATGAGAAAGTACAGAAAAGAGAACAGCGAGAAACTTAATATCGTAATTGGTAATCAAGAAGTAGATGAAGTTAAGGAATTATGTTACTTAGGCAGCAAAACAACCCATGACGGACGGAGCAAGGAGAACATAAAAATCAATCTAGCATTGGAAGAAAGGGCAGAAGGAGTCGACTAGTATCAAACATGGACTTTAATTTGAGGAAGAAATTTCTGAGAATGTTCGTGTGGTTCAAATGGTTCAGATGGCTCTGAGCACTATGGGTCTTAACATCTGAGGTCACCAGTCCCCTAGAACTTAGAACTACTTAAACCTAACTAACCTAAGGACATTACACACAGTCATGCCCGAGGCAGGATTCGAACCTGCAACCGTAGCGGTCGCGCGGTTCCGGACTGAAGCGCCTAGAACCTCTCGGCCACAACGGCCGGCCGTACGTTTGGGGCAGAACACTGTATGTCAGTGAAACATAGTTTGTGGGAAATCCGCAACAGAAGATAATGGAAGCAGCTGAGATGCAGTATTACAGAAGAATGTTGAAAATTAAGTGGACTGATAACGTAAGGAATAATGAGGTTCTCCATGGAATCGGCGAGAAAAGGAATATATGGAACCACTGGCAAGAAGAAACGACAGGATGATAGGACATCTGCCAAGACATCAGGGAATAACTTTCACGGTACTAGAGGGAGCCGAAGAGGGTAACAACTGTAGAGGAAGACAGAGATTGGAGTACATCCTACAAATAACTGAGGACGCAAGTTTCAATCGCTAGTCTAAGACGAAAAGGTTGGCACAGGAGATAAATTCGTGGCGGGATACACTAAGTCAGAAGTCTCAAAAAAACTTCTCAGGAGAACATTCAATAACCCTGTCAATTAACGTGAAACCGAGTAAGTGCTTGCATAAGAGCCACAGGTGGACTAACGTGATATTGACTTCCTCAATTTGTGGATCTCTCTCTTGAACAAATCGTCCATTTTTTTCTGAAATTGTAATCATTCGTCTGTATATACATGGACATCACATCTACCGATTTTCGCCCCCTTCGGATTATTCATTTGTGCCTCGTCGGTCTTTCTTGTGTGTGTTGTGAACATCCAACCATCTAGAACACTATATAAGGTAACATCCAAGCTACTTTTACGTCTGAATGTCTCTCTACGTTAAGAATGACAGGCTGTATTGTGTTGTCTTGGAGCTTCTCAAACCGATCACATTGCTGGTCTGATATTCCGTACGCTCGTATTTTGATCATTAGCCAACAGTGAAGATCTGTGTCGAACACCTTCCAGAATTCAAGGAATGTACAACCGCTATCTGTTGTCTTCTGGCTCTCCTGTACTAACAGACAGACCTGTGTTTCCCTGGATGTTTGCGGAATTCACGTTGAGTCCTACAGAAGAGATTTTCGGACTCAAAAAATGTCATAATATAAGAGCACAAATCTTTCTTTTTTTTTCAAAATTTTGCAATAAATTGAATCCAGTTTATATACGTTTATAGTTGTGTACCTCTGTTCTACGACCTTTCAGGAAACGAAAATAACATGAACTTCCTTCCTCCAACAATCTACAATAGACTACAGTTAGAGGGGCGTCCTCTGTAGAATCCTGGAAGTAATGTTTTACAGGCTCACAGTGCCCGTCAGTATACTATGAACTACTTGAATAATGAAGTGAAGTAGCTGGAGAAAGTTTGAAACGAGGCAAGGAATTAAAATGAAACACAAAGGACAATAACTGACAGACGGAAAGAGACAGCACATTAATGGAATACAAAGAGAATGGTTGTGGCCGAAGTGAAGATTAGGAGAAGGCGTTTGTTTTGCCGAAGCCGTACATCGTACTACGTAATTAGCACATCTGAATAACAACAAAACTGTGGAAATGCTTTATTTATACGATTACTTTTCTTCTAGGTTACCTATGAAGTAAGATGATGATTTAACAATTACAGAATGTAATAGAAAACTAAGGAATTCAGAAAAAACCATGGATTCTAAAACTGCTAAGTTATATTTCATAAACATAACTTTACGGGTTTTCATCCTTTAAGCCGATTTACTTGAGTGACCTATATTTAATTCACTCCACAAAAAAGTTGTTCACTTGCCACTAAGCCCGACGGAGGAGGCAGATGTGAGATGGAACTTTGTGTTTACTGACCACCACTACAAACGATCCTTAGACACGAGGATATGTTTTCATCTGTTGTACTCTTTGAATAAGTTATTTTAAAAACGTATTTATTGTCAGGATGCTTAGCTCTAGAATTATCATTATCAGCGCCATCGCATCTAACTAAAATATTTGGTAACCTACACTGGACATTGCTTTTATCTATTTTGTCATAGTTTCAGCGCCAGGCAGTAGATGCTGCTGTATTGACTGTCACGAATATAGCATGCTCTGTTTTCGGGCAGGGGTGTCAAAAACCTTCCGTTTGACTAACAGACTGATACAATCCAACACCTTCATTGAATCTGTCGTTTAAAGGTTTGACTGGAAATCTAACCTTTTCACCGTGAGTTTAAGAAAGTAGTATTTCAATAAACTTTCCCACAGTGATCACATCCGAGGCGATTTGTTAACGGGGCATTCTTTTCAGGTCGGCCAAGAGGTCCCGGGCCAATATCTGCTGACTGCCTGATCTATACTGCTAGTGGTTTATGATTCTGAAGTTTAGATTTTGAACCTCGCTGGGTAAAACATGCAATTCATAACTAACGAGTTTGGAGCCAGTGTCGAATGTGTAGTTTCAGTCGAGTGCTCGATCATTTTGTAGCCGAAGGCAAATATCCGCTGTATTACCTTCTATCGTGAGCTCCTGGTGAACTCCTAGTGGTTACGAAGTATGGATGCAGTTGATTCCTTTTGGGTGAACATGACAGTCTCGATAAATTGAAAAAGTCATCATTTCCACCAGGACATTTGGTTAAAATAAGTTCTTTGTTTATCTCTAATGGCCATTTTCAAGCTTTAGCTTAATAGAATGGTTGTCGAAAACATATGTTTCTCGGTGGAACTGAATGTTACTTTTTATCGAAAAGATAGTGAGGCTGTAAATACGTCGGTGACATCTTATAAAAATAAAATAATGAAATGCTAGAATGTTAAAATAACCGACGTTACGGTCGTCTTTTTTTAAATAAGATGTCACGGCAACGCCCGCAAAACGATTTAAAACAGATAGTGAGATTACTTACAAACGGCTGGAGATACATCCGACTAGCTGTTTTTGATAGTTATTATTGTTCTTCACGAAGTCTTGACCTCATTTGATGGATTTATTACAGTTGAACGGTTTCAAACCGAATGAGTCACCAACAGAAGCAAAATATCCAAAACAAAAGAGAAAATTGTAAAATTATTATTACACACAAACAATTATAACAATATTAGAAAGTGTTCGATAGAAGCTGTGATAAATGTAATCTACTAGAACACAGCATCTCTAACTGTATCCAAACTCTTTGAGAAGCAATAAAGTCGCAGGCAAACAACGTGAATGATGGTTTTGCGTATGGACCAAAATTCTAATCAAAGTAGGCACAATATTTGCAAGTAGATACACAAAAAATACTAGTTTTCAACTTTAGTATCTAATAATCTTTCAGCAGCAGTATAACCACAAAATTGCAGCTGTAAGTCAACACAAACAGAATAAACAAACGCAGCAGAACACACTGTTCTAACGTATCTCCCACAGCAGTTCTTGTAACACGTTGCACTACGCACGAAGAAACTTACAAAGGGAGGAGGGGGGGGGGGCACCTCCTCGTCATTACCGGCATCGCCCAAATTAATGATGTATGATGCAGAGCCTGGCCACAGATGAAAGTGGTGGGAGCTCAAGATGGCTAACCATTTAGAAAAAAATAGCATTTTTGGTGCTGGTCGGGCGACGGACGAGCCATTACGTTTGCTTTAGTTTCCAGACAGCTGTTGGCCCTGCAGAAATGGTACACAGCGCTAATCCGAAGACTGTTTGATCGAGCTCCACGCGGAACATCTTTCTCAATTTTTATGTTAATTTGTTAATTACCCTGCAACTAAACCGAGATATTGTATTTGATCTGATGAAACTCTATGCGCAGGAGAACAAATTTCTTCTGTTAATTGACTCGTGGGGAAGAAAAACAAACCCACAGTTACACGACGAGGCTTTTCGGTGTGAACAATGATTGCCATTGTGCAGTACTAAAGTGATATCCGCCCAAAAGAACTCCGTTAATGCAACCATGCGATGTCCGGCTTTATCGTCAGTGAAAGAATTCGATCAAAAAACTTCGTAACTGCTCTTATCTCGTCGAGAGAGAAAAATAAATTACATTTCGAGAATACTGCAAAAAATACGCTCCATTGTACATCACCAGTTTTCCTCGGCAATATTTGGCGAAATGATGCGTTATGTTACTGAAACACTGCGATGAGAGAGGTCCTTTTATGTATGTCAACATACATAGTACAGAAACTCTCAAACAACCATATACGTTTTTTCAAAAATGCGGCGTTTGTATTGTGTGCAAGATGAGAAAATTATTGCTTTATGACGGATACTACTCCAGTATGTGTAAATCATTAACTTCAAAATAATAAAAGTGTCTAGTGTTATATATGAAGTTCACGTGTATTCCTTACAATCCCTTTCTGAAAAATTATTTACAAACCAAAATTATCCTCTGCGCCTTCTTTCGTGAAAATATTAATAAAGATAATAGATTCAGCAGTATTTTGGTTATTTGTAGTGTAAGTAACGAAAAAACGGGAAATAAAATAAAGATTCCACATATAGACTCGAACCCACGACTTCAGATTACGGTTCTTACTCTTTCCGCTGCAACAGCCGTTGCCTGGATACCAACTTCGCATAAATGACCCATTCATCGCCCAGCTCGTACCAAAACTGCTATTCTTCCTGTAGACCTTGTAAGTAGGCTGTTTAGATTTTTATGTTGGTAATGCCACGTAGTACTCTCTATGAAAATCACTGGCTGTGCTGTATGCAGTCTGTGGCTGCTTTGCATGCTTGGAATATTTTCGATTGTAGTGTTGGGCAGTTGGATGTGAACAGCGCGTAGCGTTGCGCAGTTGGAGGTGAGTCACCAGCAGTGGTGGATGTGGGAAGAGAGATGGCAGAGTTTTGAGAGCGGATGATCTGGACATGTGTCCATCAGTCCATCAGAGACAGTAAATTTGTAAGACTGGATGTGATGAACTGATTTATATATATATTATGACTTTTGAACACTTTGAGGTACATGCATTGTTTGTTCTCTATCAAAATCATTCATTTGCTAACTATGCCTATCAGTAGTTAGTGACTTCAGTAGTTGGAATCTTTTTGTTTAGCTGGCAGTAGTGGCGCTCGCTGTATTGCAGTAGTTCAAATAACGAAGATTTTTGTGAGGTAAGTGATTCATAAAAGGTATAGGTTATTGTTAGTCAGGGCCATCCATTCTTTTGTAGGGATTTTTTTAAAGTCAGATTGCGTTGTGCTAAAAATATTGTTTGTCAGTTTAGTGTTGATCAGAATACGTAAAGAGCGAAATGTCTGAGAACGTTCAGTTCTGCTCAGCTGTTTGAAAACCAAATAATGTAAGAGGTCTACCACCACAGTAATTCATTAATTTTTCTAAGGGGACGTTTCAACCTGTCCTCTCGAGCACCCGCTTTTGTCAATTTCTGGCCAACTGCTGCTTATACCATAAATGTGGACGAAATCAATGACTATTAAACCTAACTAACCTAAGGACATCACACACATCCATGCCCGAGGCAGGATTCGAACCTACGACCGTAGCGGTCGCGCGATTCCAGACTGAAGCGCCTAGAACCGCTCCTCCACATCGGCCGGCTTCAACGTCTTGCTGCACCAATAACCTCCCCATCATCGACGATCTGTTTCCCGCAAGGTGAATCCTACATCCCCTAGAACATAGAACTACTTAAACCTAACTAACCTAAGGACATCACACACATCCATGCCCGAGGCAGGATTCGAACCTACGACCGTAGCGGTCGCGCGATTCCAGACTGAAGCGCCTAGAACCGCTCCTCCACATCGGCCGGCTTCAACGTCTTGCTGCACCAATAACCTCCCCATCATCGACGATCTGCTTCCCGCAAGGTGAGTCCTACATCCCCTAGAACATAGAACTACTTAAACCTAACTAACCTAAGGACATCACACACATCCATGCCCGAGGCAGGATTCGAACCTACGACCGTAGCGGTCGCGCGATACGAGCCTGAAGCGCCTAGAACCGCTCCTCCACATCGGCCGGCTTCAAGGTCTTGCTGCACCAATAACCTCCCCATCATCGACGTACTGCCTCCCGCAAGGTGAAACCTACATCCCCTAGAACATAGAACTACTTAAACCTAACTAACCTAAGGACCTCACACACATCCATGCCCGAGGCAGGATTCGAACCTACGACCGTAGCGGTGGCGCGATTCCAGACTGAAGCGCCTAGAACCGCTTCTCCACATCGGCCGGCTTCAACGTCTTGCTGCACCAATAACCTCCCCATCATCGACGTACTGCTTCCCGCAGGTGAATTCTACATCCCCTAGAACACAGAACTACTTAAACCTAACTAACCTAAGGACCTCACACACATCCATGCCCGAGGTAGGATTCGAACCTACGACCGTAGCGGTCGCGTGATTCCAGACTGAAGCGCCTAGAACCGCTTCTCCACATCGGCCGGCTTCAACGTCTTGCTGCACCAATAACCTCCCCATCATCGACGTACTGCTTCCCGCAAGGTAAAACCTACATCCCCTAGAACATAGAACTACTTAAACCTAACTAACCTAAGGACCACACACACATCCATGCCCGAGGCAGGATTCGAAACTACGACCGTAGCGGTGGCGAGATTCCAGACTGAAGCGCCTAGAACCGCTTCTCCACATCGGCCGGCTTCAACGTCTTGCTGCACCAATACCTCCCCATCATCGACGTACTGCTTCCCGCAAGGTCAATCCTACATTGAGTCAAACAGAAAGGAGAAGGTGCGAGAGCCAGGCTGTGGGGCGGATGAGGGACAACAATCGAGTGAAGTTTTGTTAGGTCCTCTGGAGTGCGCAGACTTGTGTGAGGCCTTAGTTGTCGTGCAGAATTTCGTTTGCATCCGTCCATCTTCTCGAACGAGTATGTCCGCACATTCTAACATTGGCGGAGTCACAAATATATGTGACCGGCCGGCACGCGGGAGATCGGAGAGATTTGCGCGATCTTAAGATGACAGACGCCTCACCCAACGACTCACCGTGCTGTTGTTCACCGCCAGATCTCCACACATTCTGCAAGCACCTTTGGATATCTGCCATTCTCTGGTTTTCCGCCAAGCTCTCTGCTTGGAACGCATCCCCGTTATAGATGTCATTTTGAAGGCTACGTCTTGCGTCGCCACGTACCAAAACTTCATGAAATTATAGAAGTTGAAACGGGAATATGTCGCACAACAGATTCCGCATTTTTTTACACCGAGATTAGCAGAGGAAAAATTGATGCACTACCTATTGAACGTCCGTAGTACGCGGCGTCTTTTTTAAGTAATTACCGTTTTGAAATTTAAAAAAGACGTGCTAAGATATCTCAATAATTTTATTTTTACATGAAAGCCTGTGCCTTAATCTAAGCACTAACGCTATTACAGCCTGATTCTTCCTTGTTTACGTTATGTATTGAGTGTTTAAGATGCCTCCGACAATCGTGAGTAACGCCGACTGTGAAGTACGAGCTGTTATAAGATTTCTTAGTGCTAAAGGCCTAAAAGCGATCGATATTCATCGTGAGATCTGTGCAGTTTACGATGGAAAGGTAAGAAAGTGGATGAGGACATTTAAAGATGGCCGCACAAATGTACATGGTGAACAACGGAGTGGGCGTCCTTCGGTCGTTAGTGAAAGTTTGGTGAAGGAAGTGGACAATAAGGTGAGAGAAAACAGACGCTTCACGATTTCCTCCTTGCGGGATGACTTTATTGATGTTTCCCGTAGTGTTTTGTATGGCATTGTGACCGAGCACAGGAATTACCGAAAATTGTGTTCACGTTAGGTACCGAAAATGTTAACGGATGTGCACAAAACCAAACGTTTGGACAGTGCATTGACTTCCCTTGAGCTGTAACACAACGACGGTAATGATTTCTTAAGCCAAATTGTTACAAGCGATGAAATATGGGTGGCCTACGTCACACCGGAATCAAAGCAACAGTCCATGGCCGGCCGGAGTCGCCGTGCGGTTCTAGGTGCTACAGTCTGGAGCCGAGCGACCGCTACGGTCGCAGGTTTAAATTCAAATGGCTCTGAATACTATGGAACTCAATCTGAGGTCATCAGTCGTCTAGAACTTAGAACTACTTAAACCTAACTAACCTAAGGACATCACACACATCCATGCTCGAGGCAGGATTCGAACCTGTGACCGTAGCAGTCACGCTGTTCCGGACTGAAGTGGCTAGAACCACATGGCCACCGCGGCCGGCTATGGTCGCAGGTTCGAGGAGCAGGAGGAGATTAGTGTTTAACGTCCCGTCGACAACGAAGTCATTAGAGACGGAGCGCAAGCTCGGGTGAGGAAAGGATGGGGAAGGAAATCGGCCGTGCCCTTTCAAAGGAACCATCCCGGCATTTGCCTGAAGCGATTTAGGGAAATCACGGAAAACCTAAATCAGGATGGCCGGAGACGGGATTGAACCGTCGTCCTCCCGCAGGTTCGAATCCTCCTCGGGCATGGATGTGTGTGATGTCCTTAGGATAGTTAGGTTTAATTAGTTCTAAGTTCTAGGTGACTGATGACCTCAGAAGTTAAGTCGCATAGTGCTCAGAGGCATTTGAACCATTTTTGAAAGTCCATGGAAGTTGAGCAAGGGAATCGTTTTGCTGCAAGACAATACCCGACCACATGTGGAGAATCAGATCAAAGATCTTATCACATCTTTTCGATGGGAAATTCTATATCATCCTCCGTACAGCCCCGATCTTGCGCCAGTGACTACCAACTGTTCCTGCACTAGAAGAAACACCTGGGCGGTCAGCGTCTTCAAGACGATGACGAAGTCAAAACAGTGGTGATGGAGTGGTTAACAAGACAGGCGGCAGAATTCTATGAGGAGGGAGTTCAAAAACTGGTACAAGGTTATGACAAGTGCCTAAATATTGGCGGAAATTATGTAGAAAAGTAGATTAAGGTACAGGCTTTCATGTAAAAATAAAACTACTGAGATATCTTAGCACCTCTTTTTTTTAAACAACACGTCTCGTATATTGGTGTCTTATTATATTGATGGATGCATCTGAAAATCAGTTCAGGCTCAGAGATCCCCGATGGGGGTAAGCAAAGTTCTAAATTAATCAAACATCCTGGAGGATATGTTGTTTGGAGCTCATCCTATTTAAAGAGCTAGAAATCTTCACTGTAGCCTCACAAAATATATATATATATATATATATATATATATATATATATATATATATATATTCACTTATGAAATTTATTATTAACAATCCGAACGAATTCAAAAGTAATCGCAGTGTACATGGCTACAACACTAGGAGAAACGACGATCTTCACTACTCAACGTTAAATCTAACTTTGGCTCACAAGGAGGTAAATTATGCTTTCTCAAAAGTATTTGGTCACTAATAGTATCAAAAGTCTGACAGATAGCCATATAGCAATTAAAAGGAAATTAAAAGAATTTCTTAATGGCTACTTCTTCTACTCATTAGATGAATTTTTGGATATAGTAAGTGGGTAATTTCCCAACCTCTACCAAAAAAAAAAAAAAAAAAAAAAAAAAAAAAATTATTGAGTGTCACATAATATTTTGTCTAATGTAATATCATTAGAGAAAATATTATATGACACTCAAAAATTTTTTTCTAATGTAATATCTCAATCTGTATATTGAGCAAGCAGTGAAGGAAAAAAAAGAAAGATTTGGATCAGGTATTAAAATCCATGGAGAAGAAATAAAAACTTTGAGGTTCAACGATGACATCGTATTTCTGTCAGAGACAGCAAAGGACTTGGCAGAGCAGTTGAACGGAATGGATGGTGTCTTGAAAGGAGGATATAAGATGAACATCAACAAAAGCAAATTCTGTCAGAGACAGCAAAGGAGTATGGTTCAAATGGCTCTGAGCACTATGGGACTCAACATCTCAGGTGATAAGTCCCCTAGAACTTAGAACTACTTAAACCTAACTAACCTAAGGACATCACACACACCCATGCCCGAGGCAGAATTCAAACCTGCGACCGTAGCAGTCCCGCGGTTCCGGACTGCAGCGCCAGAACCGCACGGCCACCGCGGCCGGCAGCAAAGGACTTTGAAGAGCAGTTGAACGGAATGGATAGAGTCTTGAAAGGGGGATATAAGATGAACATCAATAAAAGCAAAACGAGGATAATGGAATGTAGTCGAATTAAGTCAGGTGATGCTGAGGGAATTAGATTAGGAAATGAGACACTTATAGTAGTAAAGGAGTTTCGCTATTTGGGGAGCAAAATAACAGATGATGGTCGGAGTAGAGAGGATATAAAATGCAGACTGGCAATGGCAAGGAAAGCGTTTCTGAAGAAGAGAAATTTATTAATATCGAGTATAGATTTAAGTGTCAGGAAGTCGTTTCTGAAAGTATTTGTATGGAGTGTAGCGATGTACGGAAGAGAAACATGGACGATAAATAGTTTGGACAAGAAGAGAATAGAAGCTTTCGAAATGTGGTGCTACAGATGAATGCTGGAGATTAGATGGGTAGATCACATAACTAATGAGGAATTATTATATAGGATTGGGGAGAAGAGAAGTTTGTGGCACAACTTGACCACAAGAAGGGATCGGTTGGTAGGACATTTTCTGAGGCATCAAGGGATCACCAATTGAGTATTGGAGGGCTGCGTGGAGGGTAAAAATCGTAGAGGGAGACCAAGAGATGACAACACTAAGCGGATTCAGAAGGATGTAGGTTGCAGTAGGTACTGGGAGATGAAGAAGCTTGCATGGAGAGCTGCATCAAACCAGTCTCAGGACTGAAGACCACAACAACAACAACAATGTAATATCTTGTATAGACATCTTTTATTAATCTGACACGTTCCACTTCATTACGAAGTATCGTATTCATGGTCTATGGAACAAGTACTAATCTAATGTAACGGAAGTAGATGCAGAAAATTTGGCACAGTGGGTAAGGTGAGAAACAAGGATGAGGGGCGAAAGGAACAATTACGGTCGGAGAGGAGTGCGCGCGGGAGAGGAATAGCAGGCGGAGGAGGAAGAGGAGGGCGGTGGACGAGGTGCAGATGCGCGTCGGTAGCGCGGCTTGTTTACGCGGGCGGGAGCGGCAAGTGCAGCAGGCCCCTCCGCCGCCACCTGTTCGCGGCCGTGGTGGGGGCCGCGCCTCTCCCCCGTGGTGGGGGGCCGGGTTCGCTCAGTGCGAGTAGGACGCTCGCGCGCGCCGGGCGACCCGCAGGCAACAGAGCGCGCGTGGCCGCAGCCGCAGCAGCAGTCGCAGCACGAGCGCCCGCACACCCCGCAAGCTGGCCGGCCTGCAGCACAGCGCCGCCATGGCGCCTTGGGCCGGCGCCGCCCCCGCCGCCTGGGGGTGGCCGGCGCCGCCCCCGCAGCCTCCCGCGCCGCCGCCGCCGCCCGTGTCGGCGGCCGACCAGCCGCTCGACTTCTCGCTCGCCAAGTTCCATCACAACAACAACAACGACTCACCTCCCGCCGCCCACGCCGCCCTCCTGGGCCGCCGGCCGCACGCCGTCACGCCCCCTCGCGCGCTACCCGACGCCGCCTCCGACGCTGCCGAAGACGACGCCACCGGCCGCGACTCGTCGGACAACTCCTCCGACAACTCGGACGTCGCCCCCGCGTCTCCGCCTCCAGGTGAGAGACGCTGCCCCCGGCATGCCCGTGTGGATTTGGCCCTCCAGTTGTCACTCGCCTTTAGTACGTGTGCGAACCGAAGTGTTCGGGAACACCAGTGAAATTTCCCTCCTCCCAATGCTCATCGTGAATGTTTCGTGTCGATAATAATACGAATTTGGGTGCTTAACATCTCGTTCTTAACCAATACAGGATGGCAGCCTGCTTAAATATTTACACTACCTTCATAGTTCTTAAAGTGGTCAACGACAATAAGATTCATTCAAACAGTACTGTGCCTTGCAGTGCATGTTCCTTATGAGACATCAATTCGGGGGCTGCAGTATTTTATTTGGCAGTCAGAAGGCAGAGTTTTGCATATTTTTCGTTGTGTACGATGCCTTTCTTACAATGTCTGGCACTAGAAAGTTTTTTCATTGTTTACGTGATGTTCTGCGCCTCGTAAACAAAGTTATGACGTGTATCGTGTCTCCTCTGTAAGCGAGGGTGCTCGGTAACAACTCGAGACAAAGAGGGGACGAACCTTCAAATTCTGTCAATGGGAATGACAGGCGGTCTTCCCTTCTAAGCATCATTTCGAGCAGTGATGTTCATAATGGCGCTGACTGCAATCCAGTCATCGCTTGTGTAATCGAGACAAAAATTCCACCCACTCTTCGCTGTTTATTGCACCAAGAATAAAGTTTGAATATTCTCCACAACCCACCTGTCAGTGGCATCCACTTCACGACTGCATGTGTTATTTACGAGTTGTCGCACGAAGCCCGATTTATCTACTACGTTGTTCGTGTATGTCGTAAACTGTACAGCTTCTATCTCCTCTGATATGGTCGATCCACTTTCTTTAAATGTCAGAGAAAAGTAGCGTGATGTGTTCTACATACGAGAGAATCCTAAATCTGAGTAAGAAAGAGAACACCGCTGCTACCCTTTCGTACATGGTCCGTGGTGTAATTTGTTTTGGAAATATAATGCTTATTTATTGGCAATGAGCATTTTGTCCAATAAATATATCAATTACGTTTCGAGTTATTACGTTTTATACTAATATATGTTTCATCCGGACATCATGTAGCACCATTCGGCTGACAGTAGTAATTAAATACGAACTGAGCTAGAGCATCTCGACAGTGTTCCTTGTAGGTCCTTAGCGTACTTTTGGAAGAAACGTAACCAATCAAGAGAGTCAGATTTGGATTCACTGATGCGCACTGAATTTGTAAGCAGTTTAACATTATTCAAAGGTTGTATGGAATAGCTGCCTCAATCGTAGCCGAAAACAATTGTTTTCAGTTATTCACGAAAATGTCAACACGCGCTCGTGATGCTGATGTGCACATTAGAGGAGTTCTTGCAACATCTTCCGACTGTCTTATGACTGATCTGACGTCGTAAGACTTCTCATTGTGCATGTTATTTTTGCCGGACAAGTAGTTTCGCGGTCACAGCACATATATCATGTCATTTATGTTTTTCACTATTCTTTGGCTTGTGTTCACCTCTAACGAATCGTTCCGTTCCCACATGAGAAAACTAACAGCGGCGAAAAGTTGTCACACTTTACATGCAAAGAATGTTGATCAAGGAAACATATTCCTATGGGCAGGTAAGGTGTTAAAACGATGCCAACATCTGTCATAGAATCTTGTAGACTTCCGGGAGTACACTTGTCGATATTGTTTGGCGCAGCTTTTCCGTCAGACCGAAGAAGCTAATCTCTTTTTGCACTGAAGCACCACTCCGTAATTTAACTCTCCCTCCCGCCCAAACACTTACACATACCTACAAAAACGAATGAATGAATTTGGATAAAACTCAGTAAAAGCGGAAACGCAAAGACTTTCCCTTCACTGGAACATTTTCAGTATAATCACGTTCTTAAGAGTAGTAGTACAATTTTTCTTCACATTTCATTGTTGACAGGAAGCTTGCAAATTTATCATCTTCGGCATTACACACTTACTCTTCAACCATTTTTGTGTAACAGTGGTTAAATTTCGTTTGACTTTAACCACTTGTTATTGTTCTGATATGAGACCTGCACCCCAGCAGGATCTAAAAGAAAAACCATTTTAAACTTTCTTTTAGTCATTGTCTTCACGTTTAGATACATTTCAATCGTAAAAAGATACAAATTTGTCGTATTTCACATGCAGCGTACTGTTCAGCAGGAGAGTGCTATAAAATATGTGCCTCGTATTTTTGCTGACACGCTAATTGATCTATCTATGGCATTAATCAAAACGGAAAAAAGTGAACTTGGGAAGACGTAGTTGCATGTATGTTGTATAGTAACCTGTCAGCAACGTGTAATAATATTATAAGGGTAATATTTTCAACCACTGACGTGAATAACGTATTTTGTACGAAATACTTTACTTTCGACTCAGTCCGCCAACAAGATATCCACAGGTTCCTTTCCTCTAATAACAATTACGTCTATTTTCTGTAACACGCCAGCTGACATACGTAATACATTATTCGAAAATATAGATGGCATTTTTGTAAACTGTACTACAGCAAAACTAGTATGTCCACATTCCATACGTATTATTTGACACTGCAGATTTTTTGAGTCCGGAGAGCCACTTTCTCATTAGTTAAACGGTACTTTAGGTTGTCGCACATCTATTTTACCCCAATGCAACTGCTGTTTGCTAAAAAATACACGTTTCTTCCGGCTATTGCCATCCATGAAAGATATTTAATTTCCCACGTCACATACTGTGTCTTTACGACAGTCATCAATGTAATAATGTATTAAAAATGTTTAGACCATGCAGACGTTTAAAGTGTTCATTAGTTCATATTTTTTTCGTTCTTTGAGAGCTATAAAGTTTGCCATTTACGCAGTAACAATGGAGAGGAAGCCCGTGCTCTGTGCACCAAACAGTACAGTTTTAACACGTATTTACTGCGACTGCTGTTTAGGCGTGTTAAGCATCCCTCCCAATTGTAAGTATATATTTACGTACACCATTGAGTTTTTCGTCCTAACTGAGAAAACTAAAGAAAAGAGAGACGGCTATATGTAAACCGAGAATGCATGAGCCTGTTTGCCCTAATACTACAGTTGTGAAATTATTTATGCGAATAAGTTGCAATGTGAGAGTGCGATATACCCCACCACAAAAAAATTTATCGATTGTGGACGGCGAGAACAACATTTTGCGTCACCTTGTAAAAATTATTCTTAATATGAAATAGTTTGAAAAAATATTGAAAATTCCTTCATTCAATACTGCACCAGCTCTACGCGTTACTTATCAATTATCACATCACTGAAAAAAGGCAATAAAATTCACAAAGTAAAATACTTTTATTTATGCATTACACCATGCAGATGCTTCGTAGCTAAATACCCCTTTTTTGTAAACAACTAAATTTTTTAATAAAATCTTAGTGTGCGCAATAAATCCAGTTTGGTCCTCACCAGTAACTCTGCAAACTGTTGACTAATTTCCATTGCCAAAACGGACGCTGTCCAATGGACAAGCAATAGCTGCTACCGTCTAAGCACACATCTAACAGCGGTGTGGTTGGTAGTAACTACGATCTCTTTATAGCCTTAAGAAACGTACAAGAATGAGGCGTCAAAAATAAAGATATACATAAACACACTAACCACAGTCCTCAGAGCGGTTTGGTTGGTTGTAAGTTTACTACTCTCATCTACAACATTTTGCGGAATCAGCATACCATAGCATGAATTAAATATTAACCAGCGTTTTTGGAAGCGGGTCAGTCGTGACGTGGTTTACATAGAAAAGCGTTTCGTCATTCAGTGATAATCTCTACAGAATACTGGCATGAGTCACAAGCGAATGAGAGCGCCACACATCGAGACGGAATTTGTTGTGAAATGTTACTCGCCATTCGTTAAATCAACTTACATTAATCTCTCGGAATCTGTATAAATATTATATATTTATTCTGAATTCATGCATAAACATTATCGACAATCTAGTAGAAGCGTAACAGATATCAAACAGTCATAGTGTTACAAGCTGCTTCCCACAGGTGACATGAGGTACTAGACTGTCGTATTTTCAAGCGAGTCACCATTTTATTAATATCAAAAATAAAGCGGATGCAGCCAACGTGTAAATGATTTTTGTCTGACAGTGAGTCCTCAAACTCCCGATAGCCCCGCCATTTATCACAAAGTTAGTCGTGTTACACCGAACAGAAAAGTGTTCATCAGCTCATGAGTTGTCCCGCATAGAAAATTTATTACGAAAAATGATATGAAACATGTTTTATCAAATGTACATAAAATCGGCGGATACGTCGGAAGAAGTACACGCAGAGTACAATAAATAAAATAGTTGTGCAGCTGCTCCACGGTGGAAAAGGAAGATTATGCTTGCCTGTGTTGACGAATGCTTGGTCTGTCTAGGGGCAGCCTACGAAGCTCCTAAAATATTTCCTCAGACCTCATTAGACGGCCATTCTGTCTTACCAAGACCAAATTAATATTAATACTGCAGTCTATATTGTAGAACATAATATTCAACTTTTATACTGAAGGATGTGCCCTATTTCTCCGCAGAAACGATCCTTGCTCGACAAGTCAGTTAAGTCTACAGCTAAGTTTGCTGTTGCAAGAAGAGATTTATATTACAATTTTCTGTTCTGATAATTCGGCTGACGGTAAACATGTGAATAACATTGTCTGGACAACACAGCTCAGTGAAGAGTTCTCTTAATTGACGTTAATAGTGCGATCAGACGCCGATCGTGTTATTGGGACGAAGAGGAAGGAGTTCGGTGTAACGTGGCTCCCACGGTGCCTTATCTCAGTCGGAACGGCGACACTTGTCCGTATTACTCGTTTATCAATTTCCGCTCTATCTGGAACGGCTTACGTTTCGCTCGTTGGTTAAAATTAGAGGCAAAACGACTTCGCGCGTTCGACAGTCCGTTTCGCAATTAGCCGTGGGGAAAGGTGTGCTGTTACGCAAAATGTCGCAGAGCCATATTCCTCTTACATTTAGCTCTTCTTCTATCGGGAAACAAAACAGCGTCGTCCAGTAAACCCGCGGTGGTGTTTAGCGTTGTTACAATGTGTCACCCGGAATGAATTTTCGTAGCTATATTCGCGTTTAATAACCCGAGAGTCGGTCTGCAAACATCGTCGCACTTTACTACGGCGTTTCAAAGTGGAACCACAGATTCGTGGTGCAGATTGTTGTGTAGGAGCTATCACAGAGAACTGTGCCCGGCCCCCTTCCCGCTTAAAAGAGTCAGTTGATCCAGAGCACTATTAGAGAGAACTTCCGCCTTACGCAAATCACAGTCCTTCCCCGCACGTGTTCCAGCACTTTGTTATTTTCAGTGGCCGATAGTTCGAAATTGCAACGTGTGCTGCTGAAATAAAACTTAACTAACTGCGTTATGTAGAAGACAGAAATTTTCCCAATTTTTTCCGTACGAAACACGGAAATTAGGAATGGCTTAAATATCTAAAAGACGGTAATTACTTCGTTCTTTGTTGTTTCCGGGACATACTATAGTGGAATATCCACAAAATGGAGTTCATAATGTTCAAGAGCTGTTTCCTTCAGTGTTCTGACACAAAACGCTGGACACTAGTGGTTGCCTACAGAGTAATTCGTCTGCTTTGTTGTGGCGAGGGCTGGACTTTCAACACACTGGACTGTAGCAAAGTTATCTCCTGTTTCCCGTTGACTGGGGTTGCTGCCTTATTACTGCTACAATGTCTCAAGGCAAGTGAAAATGCCTCTTAACTCTAAGTTACTAAACGCTCGTAAAGTTTAGGACTGCTGTTGGCACCAATTCGCGGTTCTCGCCAATCTGGTGTTGTCAGTACAAGGCGTAAAACAGTTTTTGTACTTATTCTGTATGTGACATACCAATGAAGAAGTTGTATTGTAATTAAGTAGCGCATGAACTTTACTTTCTTTGAATTGAATATGTACTAAAATTTACGATGGTCTAGTACCAATTTAACATTTTCCCGCCTTTAAGGTTCTAAATAAATAAATCATTCCAGTAAGTTATCTGTGGACTCGCTACAACGACCACATGTGATCAAGCTATGTTCTTTCTTGTAATGGCATTTATTGACACTTTAAGATCAATGTGCATGTCTAACGAGCTACTCTATTGAGCTTGCACAATAGCGACTGAAAGTTAGTAAACCAATGTTTCACTAAATCTGTGCAGTTGAGTACACCAGACATTGTGAACTAAATTGTCGGGTAATTTTCAGGCCATAAGTATCCCTCTCAAGACTGTCGTACCCCTTACAAAAGACAAGGATGATAAGGGGGACTACGTTTTGGCAGCTGTAATACCGCTGTAATGATTTTTAAGGGAAGTAAATATCCCTTCCGTAACCCACATTAAAAAGTTGTGGTAGGCAACATTGTTTAACGTTTTTCTTTCAGTCATCTGAAAACGATAACCGATGTCGCCACAATTTCTGACGCTGTGGTCAGTCTGACCACAACAAGTAACTCTGTTCGCCTTCTTGCACTCTCTGCGGTCGTGCCTATTCGATTCGGTAGAATGCGTCTCTAACGTTCGTCATTAGAATTCTCTAAGTTTGTCAGAAAATCATCTGTGGCTATTTTTACCATTGGAGCAATTACATTGAAGGCACCATAGCCAGAAATAAACACTCTATTAATATCGTAAGTTTAGCGCTTCAAAAGTTTGAATAAATGTCTTTCATTGATTTACAAATTAATGTTCTAACTTAATATTGATTCATTATACTCTCCTCACCATCCACATCTGCTTAAGCTTTGTAATGAATTTAGAAAGATGTCAGTATTTTACCAGATCGCACCCCCCCCCCCCATCCTCCAGACTTCCTCCCTCCCTTCTACGTACATGCGTTATTCAGTCGTTGATAGTGTCATTGATATTGTATTTATTTATGACTTCAGTTCAAAGGATAGTTTTCTAGCGGCATATTGTAAGACCGTCGCTCAGTTGTCACCGTTTAACATTTTATAGGAACGGGTCACGCTTGAAATCAGCCGTGGATACGTTGTAACCCGTGACAGGTAGGTGTGGACCGGCATGCACCTTGCGGTCGCTCCCGCAGAGACGTTCCATTTGAAGGCGGAAGATAGCGACTCGGGAAGCAGCTTATCAGCCGCACCTCGCGTGTCGAGTCGCTTCTCGGAACGATAAAAAAGACGAAAGCTCGGGCAAGGGCGCGCTGCTAACGTTCCACACCTCTTGCAGGATATTTTTGAGGAAAATGTACGTAGGCCTTCGTGTTCATCCGCACGTGGCGTGTCATTTTCAAGTTGTCTGCGAGAGATCTTTTGTCAACATAAATCCGTCATTTTAAATTCCACTCATGGAAACGACAAACCCTAGAGCTGTCGTTTGACCTCTGCTCTTACATACTTACAAGTAGCACCGATATGAATGACAAGTATTTTTCCATATTTACAATGACGTAATATGGTTCAAATGGCTCTGAGCACTATGGGACTCAACATCTGAGGTCATCAGTCCCCTAGAACTTAGAACTACTTAAACCTAACTAACCTAAGGACATCACACACATCCGTGCCCGAGGCAGGATTCGAACCTGCGACTGTAGCAGTCGCGTGGTTCCTGACTGACGCGCCTAGAACCGCTCGGCCACACCGGCCGGCAATGATGTAATAGTCACATAGGCTCAGTCATAAGTAAAGCTAGTGGAAAACTTCATTTTTTTTGGCTGGATACTGGGAAAATGCAAACCACAAAGATGACTTCTTACAAAGCTCTCGTGCTTCCCGTCAAGCGTGTTGGACCGGTATGAAATACGACTAACAGTGAATACTGAACGTATTCAAAGAAGAACAACACGCGTGGTTACAGGTTTGTTTGACCAACGGGGGTGCATTACCATACTAAATCCTGCATATAAATAATAAGGGAACCTGCATGACAACATCTGTCAGTCTGCCACTATGAAGCCATACTTGGAGCCACTTGCGTAAATAAAGGTTTTTCTGTTTCTCCCAAAAATTCCAGAGTTTTAAAAGTACCCTTACGTAATAAAATGTGTATTTTCATTATTGACATAGTTGCCCTACAATTTTAGTAGATGTAGATTTATCAGTAGTGCATCATCTGTAATCACTGTGCACAATTGTTTCCATTTATTAAGGACGGTAGTAAAAACAAGTACAATGTATGTAAATAAGAGCTAAGATTTTAAGGTTCATTGAGTTACCGGGCACGTATTTCTTGATTGAGGAAGTGGAATACATATTAAGCCACATCAGCATCTGCTGAGCTGGCTCTTTACTCGGAGATAAGTGACATTTTCAAAGCACTGCTGTGTTCGAAGGAATCGTAGTTACGTTGAAAACTTGGATTTTTTCTGTACGTTCCCAGTCACTGGCAACGAAAATGACGGTGAACAGCCGTTCTTATAGTCCTTAATATATTATTCTAGTGCTTAAAATTTTATAGCACATTTGCTTTCATGTCTTCCTTGTTTTAGAGTTCACCACCACATATTTTTCTCACAGTAACGCCACACATGAAACATTACCGAAGAGAATGGCTATTCATAAAGTCCACCTTATGTGTAGCAGTAAAACGTTTGCACACTTCTTGGGCTCAAATGAAATTTTAAACTTATTAAGTGCTGAAGTTCCGTTACAGGCACCTGTAATTTAGTTACGTAGTCCTGTGTATGCATGCCAGCGTGAAAATACAGATCACTAATGTTACGTTAAGTTGTGAAGGTACGAACCACGGCGACGAAGGATCTGCACATCTTTCATTCAGTTTTCTACTTAAGTTATAGATGACAGTTTCGTTTCATAGTTAGATTTCATTATGAGAGAACTGAAATATCAAAAACTATAGAAAAATAGTGACTCCTATAACAGAACTAGCAGGAAACATGAGGCTCAACATTGTTGTGGTGTCAATTTTAGAAATCTGTGAATAGTATAATGAGAGATCCAACACTCTGAATAACGCGAATAATAGTGAAAGGCAGGTTGTTAATGAACCGCCTTGAAGTTAACTGGATTAGGGAAGTCGGTGCATTGTTGGTCTACACCATTTGAAAATTTTACAGTGATACTATTCAAACTCTTATGGGACCCGCAACTCAGTTCTGGAATAATACCGCTCTAATTGCCTTGCATATAACCGATCTAATGCAAGCCTGTTTTCGCACTCGGACTATACAAGAACGTTTTTATACAAGGAAAACTTTGAACATATTACAGATACAATCACCATAAGTGCGTTACGCCGGTCTTTGTAATATCAAACTGCGGTCTGAAACAACGCAAAACCTTTGGGAGTACCCTTGCAGACTTAAAGTTATCAACTAAATAGATCTACATAAATAAACAAACACCGCATGGAACTTTGTTTTGTTACCGACCACAGGTATCAGTTTTCCAATCCCAATGTTGACAAACTGCATTTTGCGGCGCCAGATCTGAAGATAATCTATAGCGCAGATTCAAAACGGTAGTCGATGATAAAAAGTTGTGATCCAGACGATGTTTGTTTATTTGTTATACCAAAGGAAATCACAGTGCCTAGTACAGGGTGCCAGTTATAAATGGAACTACTTTTTAGGCACATGAGCTGAGCTTAATGCTTTTTCTTTAATAAAGTGACGACTTTAAAACAAAAATTATATCATAGTCATAGCATAACACTTGATATCTTGACTGTTTTTGGTTCAGATTTCGGCAGATTAGCGCTTCTGAACTGCTACGAATGTAACTTCAAGAAAATGTACAAATATATGAATTTGTTAGCAGTCAAATAAATTAAGTAGGAATAGTTGACACTAATAGCATACCACAACTGTACTAAAAAACTAGCTCTTCGAGACTGGCCAACGAGCAGGGCAGATGTGTGTCGTCTTTTATCGTACTTTGTTCGTAGAAAGACGTTAAACTTGTACCTGTTAAGTAATAGCTCAACAGTAGATGTGGCACACAATTCGGCGATCTACATATTTCTGCTGGGTGAAGAAACCATAATACGAAGTTAAAATGACGATTCTTCTGGCGATTCTGTAGTTTGATGAGCTGCGGCATAAAAATAGCGATATCATTTCCCGTTCTCTACGCGAGTTTTGCCTCTGCTGAGATGGCGAAACGCTCAGAAATCGCCTGTGCTAATAATTACCATCTCACAGTTACCTTAATGATGATGGCGTAGGAGCTTGAGAATATTGTGATAATGATTTGAGACACCTGCATCTACATCTACACACACACTGCGCAAGCCACTGATTGGCAGAGGGTACCCTGTACCACTACTCGTCATTATCTTTCATGTTCTACTCGCAAATAGGACGAGGGGAAAACAACTATCTATACGCTTCCTTACAAGCCGTAATATCTCTACTCGTGTCTTTATGATCCTTACGCGAAATGTATGTTGGCGGCAGTAGAATCTTTCTGTAATCAGCCTTAAATGCCGGTTATCTAAATTCTTTCAGTAGCGCTTCCCAAAGAAGAAAGCCGCTTTTAATCTAAATATTTATATTTGTGTTTTCGAAACATACTTGCGTTTGTTGTAACTTACCAGTAATAAATCGGAACAATTGTATCTGTCTGCCTCTGAATCAGTTCGATACCTTCCTTTAATCACATGTGGTGCAGATCCCAAACACTCGAACCGTACTCAACAGTCGGTCGCACTAGAGTCCTATATGAGCTCTGCTTTACAGGTGAACCACACTTTTCTAAAATTCACCCTATAAACAGAAGTCGACCATTCGCTTTCCCTACCACAGTCCACACTCGCTCGTTTTATTTCATATCGCCTCGCAACGTGACACCTAGATATTTAACCGACGTGATTATGTTAAGCAACACACTGCTGATATCGTATTCGAACATTAGGGGCTTTTTTTTTCCTACTCATCTTCATTAACATAGGTTTTTCTACATTTAGAGGTAATTACCATTCATTGCACAAACAAGAAATTTTTTCAAAGTCATTTTGTATCCTCCAACAGTCACTCGCGCCGAAACCTCCAGATGTCAGATCGGTACCAAAATGTTTTACGCCGATGCAGTATCAACCACAACAGCGATTTAGTTCGTACTGTGTGTTTTCGTTCAGCAGAACGGGCGTAAGCGTTTCTTAAAAGTAACACTAGAACTAAGGTGCACAAGAAAAGGATAACTGAGTAACTAACACGTATTGCTTCCTTGGGGAAGTTGGTAGAGCATTAGATCGTCGTATCCAGGGACCTGGGATCATACCTCAATTATGGCGATTATTTTTTACCATATAATGCGGAAAGCGTTATATGGGATTATTTTCCGAAAGTGTGATGCAACTGCTTCTTTATTTTACTCCTCCGAGTGTTTTATGTTTATTCTGTGGAACCGCAAATGCACTAGCTGCTTCATCAGGAGTGGTGCCTTTTCTGTCGCACAAGTCCTATAGATCACCACACATATTTATACAAATGTACTCTGTAGATTTGGTACGTTCTGTTAACCAAGTGAAAGCAGACTGCCGAAAGAACACTGATACAAACTTCTAAAAAGTCATTTTACATGCCAGGAAAATGTTCTCCCGCATAACAGTCTCACGTGTAGACAGTTAAAACAAATTGTCATCACTCGGGTTTGAACACTGCACCTTCGGTATGACGACCTCCCGCTATCCGAAATTACCCACGAAAGATGAATAACATCGTCACTTACAGATACGCCTTTCATGTTCTCCATAGTTACGTTTACGCATGTTCTACTTGATGCCAGCACATAGCACGAACCAAATCGGTGTTTTGGTTTATATTCTATCTGCATACACCGTTTGGTACCAATCTGAGCGTCTGACGTCTGGAGGTTTGGGTGTCAGCGACGACACTTTCCCATACGTCACAGCATCATCAGGTATAAATAGAAATGCACATCTTTTGCGAATGCTGCTGAAACGTGTTTTGGTAATAGTTCACCGAGTTATTTGTCAGTCCATTACTTTTCATTTTAATGTGTAGTTAACCGAGTTCTTTTTCAGTCCATTAGTTTTCATTTTAATGTGTGGCTGCTGTTTTATTCCCCCCCGCCCGAATTGTTGATTGACGGAGTAGGAAGTGAAATATGCTTTAACAAACTTACGTAACCAATTCGCGTCGCTAAAGGAGTGTTTTGGCGCCGATCCTATTGAAAACAGGCCTCCCCAATTCCCGGTTGCGCGACGCCCCTCGTTTTGGAGAGGAATCTGGCTTTTGTGGCGCCTTCCCATTTCCAGCGCTTTTCAGTTAATGTCGGGGGAAAGCCGGGGGAGCGCCGGCGCCGCCACGGCACTGCGGCCGGGGGCGGCCGCTTTGGTGGCCAGATTAAAAGAGCGACCAGCGTCCTGGCGATCCAGCGTCCGGCGTGCCCTGTGTGCCTGCGCCCCACAGTCCCGACCAGTTAAGCAAAAGAACAGGGATCCACAGCAAAATCCACTTCCTGGCTGCGCGTAGCAGACAGTGATTAGCCATTTTTCGAATATGTGAATTAAAAAAAAGCACTCCGTCTTCAGGCTACGAGTGGCCTACCGGGACCATCCGACCGCCGTGTCATCCTCAGGGGAGGATGCGGATAGGAGGGGCGTGGGGTTAGCACACCGCTCTCCCAGTCGTTATCATGGTACTGTTGACCGAAGCCGCTACTAGTCGGTCGAGTAGCTCCTCAATTGGCATCACGAGGCTGAGTGCATCCTGAAAAATGGCAACAGCGCATGGCGGCCTGGATGGTCACCCATCCAAGTGCCGACCACGCCTGACAGCGCTTAACCTCGGTGATCCCACGGCAAGGCCGTTGCCAAGATGCGAATAAGCTGAACGATAAATTAGGTTCGTGCATAAGTTCATAGCTTTTTCATTTTCGATGTTGGTATTCCAGCTGCTATGAATTTATTTATCGATTGTCATTTCCTTTTTGTTTTTAGTTCATTGTAGCTGTATGAGTAAATTTCGCCATTTGGAGACAGTGAGTGGAGCTATGACCTCTCGAAAACGGAGTGCCAAATGGAGAAATCGAGAACATTTCCGTCATATTCGCCTATTTGATTTCAATAAAGTGGTGACAGCAGCGGAGGCAGCCAGAAACATTTGCGCCGTGTATGGCGCAAGGTTTTTCTAGTTTTAAGTAGGATTGTTTTCACATTAGTGACTCTCCACTTTCAGGAGGACCGTCGGTGTTTGATGAAGATCGGTTAAACGCATTAACCCACAGTGATACATGTCAGTGTACTCCAGTACTGGTAAATATGATGAACTGTGACCATTCAAGCAACGTGCGACATTTGCGTGCAATGTGGAAGGTTCAAAAATCGGGTATATGGATACCGCATGCTCTAAGCCAAAATCGCAAAAATTAGCGGGTCGCCAAATGGACATCTCTGCTTACTCGTCATCAACTGGCTAGTGAACAACACCTACCACTCCTATACTGTGGAGACGAGAAATGGTGTCATTATGCTAACATGTTGTTGTTGTTGTTGTTGTTGTTGTTGTTGTTGTTGTTGTTGTCTTCAGTCCTGAGACTGGTTTGATGCAGCTCTCCATGCTAGTCTATCATGTGCAAGCTTCTTCATCTCCCAGTACCTACTGCAGCCTACATCCTTCTGAATCTGCTTAGTGTATTCATCTCTTGGTCTCCCTCTACGATTTTTACCCTCCACGCTTCCCTCCAATACTAAATTGGTGATCCCTTGATGTCTCAGAATATGCCCCACCAACCGATCCCTTCTTCTGGTCAAGTTGTGCCACAAACTCCTCTCCAATTCTATTCAATACCTCCCAATATGTTATGTCATCTACCCATCTAATCGTCAGCGTTCTTCTGTAACACCACATTTCGAAAGCTTCCATTTTCTTCTTGTCTAAACTATTTATCGTCCACGCTTCACTTCCATACAAGGTTACACTCCACACAAATACTTTCAGAAACGGCTTCCTCACACTTAAATCTATACTCGATGTTAACAAATTTCTCTTCTACAGAAAGGCTTTCCTTGCCATTGCCAGTCTACATTTTATATCCTCTCTACTACGACCATCATCAGTTATTTTGCTCCCCAAATAGCAAAACTCCTTTACTACTTTAAGTGTCTCATTTCCTAATCTAATTCCCGCAGCATCACCCGATTTAATTCGACTGCATTCCATTATCCTCGTTTTGCTTTTGTTGATGTTGATGATAACATAAGGAAAAGAAAGAAATGGTTGCACACAAACAAAGCAGTTACTCTCCGTAGAAAGCCGTGCCCATACCCACAAAAGATAATGTTATGCATCTGGTGGAATTGCATCGGTGCGATATACTAAGAATTGCTTCCCCGAGGTATAATTATCACTGCCGGCATTTATTGTCGACAAGTGAGACGTCTGACAATCTAAGAACAGCGACCAGGAAGACTGCGAGAAGTGATGCCGCTCCACGATAACGTTCGCCCACAGTCTTCTAGACTGAGGAAAAGCACTAATCAGGGATTGGACCGGGAAGTCATTCACCGTCCACCTTATTAGCCTGATTTTGCGCACTCAGATTTTCATCTTTTTCGCTCTTAATCAAGAAGTTACACCAGCGTTGTCAGGCTGTTGTAAATGGTGAAGGGGAATACATTACTGAAGCCTAAGTCTCTGTAATGTGTACCTGTTCTGTTTAGTAAACGCTACAAACCTACGCACTAACACATCTTCAACTTTTGTAATCCTATCTTCCTCAGTTGCGTGTAACATTACGGTCCATAAGTAAAAATTTCAATATACCGTAATATTACACGCAACTGAGGAAGACAGGACTAGAAAAGTTGAAGATGTCAATGCAGCTATGTCAAGCATTCCTTGCCAACACATACAACTGGTTCAAGAAAATACATTTGAGACTCCATAAGAGAACAACAACACCAAAAATGCAACAGTAGCGTAATATGTAAGAACTTGTCCACACAACCTGCCACTGATGATGCCCTGCAGAAAATAAAGGCGAAACGCGTGTGGCACTAAAATTGTGTTTCTATGCACTAACGCATTATAAACTAAACAATGGCAAGAAAAGCTTTCCTGAGAATGAGAAATATTAATAGTTTGATTGAGACTGACGGTGACCGTTACGAAAACCAACTGAAAATACAAATTGCTTTAACCAGTCACATTTATTATATTATACCTGCCACTACGCGTTGGTGTCCTGTGTACTGAAATTTGCTCACATAAAAGACCGACGGAATGTACTCTAAATCTTCTTGTCCGAAATGCGTAGCCTGCCCTGTAGATAGCATAGCCAGTGGCTCTTACAGGGTCTTTTACTTTTTAATAACACCTCATGAAGTGGTATTCGAGCAAGAATAGTAATGGCAGAATTTTTACAATCGGGAACGATGATAATTTTCCTTTATGATTTCCGTGTGGTTTGGCCCGTTGGTTTTATAACGTGCTCTTCGTTGCCTGCTATTCTCGCACTTCGTAACTCGCTCCCTAGACTGCCCAGATAACCTAACTCCTAGAAATATATTTTCGAAATCGGATTCTCTTCCTCTCGGTCCGTCTCCTTCGCCTGATTAGTGTACGGTACTTCTAAGCGAGCGTCATACGGAGTTTCTCATTAACGCACTTTTGAAACAGGCACTTTTCAACGTTTGGTGTATCGCATTCTTCGGATATCCGTTGCTTCCTTTTTTTTTAACACTCCCAAATCACAGTCCTGTCTGCTTTGGTTCTCCTTAAGATATACGAGTAACCTTTACGTTGGATTACTGGGAATGGTGGTTGCACGTTCTGTATTGAACCAAGAGGCATACACATATGCAAAAAGCACGAATTGAGCGATACGAATGCTACAGACTACAGACTCGTACCTAAGTGGCTATCCACTCCGGTGGACGAGGACGTCAGCAGTACAGGTAGAGCGTGGATCATGCGGAGCTTTTCTAGTCGACGAGGACTCACAGGATATCGGCAAGACGTATCTTGGTGAGCAGGTAGCTTTCAGGAATATTGGGCACAAATTTCACAGATTATAGTACGGGCACAAATTTTACTTTGTGCAGTTTTCAACTAGCCTTACGCGTTTCGGAGGACTATACCTGCAATATCGGGAGTGTTTATGTCATTTAACATCGCATGGATATATTCTATGTTCGAGTTTTGGGTGGCCTGTGGCACTGACCGGTAGCAAACGGGAAAAAGGAAACTATTTTTGTAAAAACGTTAAGTTACGTAGATGTTTAGCTGACATAGATCAACAGTAATATAAATGTGATACGTCTCAGTGGTCACAAGCAAAACAAAAACACGCAGAATCCTACGTGGCTGAAAAGTGATCAATCTCTCTCTCTTTTCAGTTTTATAACGTTTCGTGTAATATGGGCGATGGCTGGGGACATCCGGCTGTCGCCTTCCCGACGGATTCACCCTAGTGCATAACCCTTAGTCATTTGAGATGAACCTGTCTCAACATGTATGGTTCTACTTGCTGGCAGATACCAGCCCCGTCTCTAACTACCCCGTCACCGGGACAAGACGTTAAACCCTAGTATTCCTGTCTAGATAGTTTCACATTATTTACTTTCATAGACTGTGTGTGCATTTCCAAGAATAGGAATTCATCGGCCATGCGATTTTTCTCTGGCAACAGAATACAGCAAATTGCCACGTTTCAAATTCGATAAATTGCTGCGTGGTACAAAACAACTTGTTAGTTTTTTGTCTGTAATGGCTGCAATGTTTCATAAAGTAGTAGTATGGAAGAGAAGACGCAGTGTCCCGTACCGTTTACGACATATCCAGTATTTATATTCTCTTCGGAAAATGTCTAATACATTAGCTCTCTCTGTAGTGGCTGCTCGTAAAAGGGTATTTTCCGTTTCGCATTGGATAATATGAACTATCTTGAAAATGCCCATTAGCTGCACTGAATTATTTTTACCATTAGAGTCCTCCGTGAAGATGTTAGTGTGACTCTATTTCCATAAAGTTGCGAGGTGATCAGCAATGGCGACGGGGACAAAGCGGATAGCTTCTGGAGAGGACCGGTACAGTGCTAACGTGGTCGCACAACTGACAGGAAAAGTTTTAAGACGACCAGTATTAACTGTAGCACATATTGACTAGAGGGCTGCGTAATTAGCATTTTTTCCGTGTTTGTACCCCTACAACCTTCCTACGTCTGTCTATATATGCAGTTGATGGGTTCAATTCTTCAGTTTAGCACGTGAAATTAGATCTCATTCAGGAAAGATGCTCCTCAAAGCTGGTGCTAAAAAGCTGAGAAAATGCGAGTGACCGAGATAAATCCAAAGTTCAGTCAGTAATAATCGCTTTAGCAACACATTTACGCTAAGTAGTCGGCAATATTTCAATACCCTCACTCGTCTGGAGTCTTTAAAGTTCCTGCCCACTTAACTCTGTGCAAGACGTACATGTTATTAAATGTGAACTACAAGGTTTCTGATATTATTTTGTTCAGTGCGATTGTATGAAGACACACGAAGTGGAAGAAAAACGAAAAAAAAGGAAGCAAGTCGCTGTACATTCGCTGTAATGAAGAACTCAAGATACTCCCACCATAACTGTAATTCAGCGCCGTCAAAAGTGCCTAATCAAACTCAGTCAGAAGTCAAACGAATAATTTGAATATGTTCAGGCCGGCATTCGCGCAAGTTGTGTTAGCTTTTCCTTCAGTCCTGCACGGTTTTCGATGACATACGTGCATTCTGTTAACACGTGCGAGGAAGGGAGACAGTAAATTCTGCTTTCATCGCAGCTTCTGACGAAATGGAGGGACGGGAGATGTCAGCAGCCGTACACTCAGATTCGTATGGACGAACGACCGTTTAATGTTGCATGGTTATATTTTGCCCTTACACTGAAAACAAAAAAGTATCACGCGGGAATCATTATCAATCGTACATTGTTACTTTCAAGTATTTAGCAATAGAGGGGAAATTTGACATATTGCTTTTGTTAGGCGTTCTCTGTGCCGCAAGGAACACCAGGATTTTAAAAATAGTACAAGACAGGACGAGAACACAATTACCAGAAGGTAAAGAAGGTTATATGGAGTCAGTTAGTATTCAAAGATACGTCTGAAACGCTGGGAAACACAGAGTCATCATACGAAGAACTAGATTTATAAATCTAATTGCGTTGCCATTATTTTTACTCTAATTTGGACTATAAATTTTCTGCTGTTCAGCATAGTGACATTTAAATGTCCAAGAATGTAAGCATAACTTCTTTGTTTACACGAATGAATATATCTTCATCGGATGCAGTTTCAGTACTGCCTCCATTAACTTGCTTAGTTGCAGTTGCCAGGTCTGTTTCATCATCATTTAATTAGGTCTGCATAAATAGCGCTATTAAGGGAGTTGAAATTAAAATTATCTTACACGTGGTAAAGAGTGCTGCATCAGAAATCGTAATGGTTTGCAGCAATAACAGCTAATTATTCACATATTAAATCTGTGCATTTCCGTTTGGCATTCCAGTACACTGATCAACAGATAATTGGGATTTAACATTCAGTGGAAGTGGTTCATTTCGGACTGCCCCAACTTTTTTTTTCTCTCGTTTTCTTCTAGAGAGTATAACTGTGAAAAACGTTAAATTTGTTCCGTGCAACAAAAAATTGAACATTACGTTATTGCTGACTTAAAACAAATGCTCCGGACTGATTCGTCGTGAGAACGAATAAATAAGTCTTTGCATGCAAATAGAATAGAGTTAACGAGATTCTTAGCATTGCTATTAACAGTCTAAATAAAGGTAGCGCATTTAAATGGACATGTCTCCGGATACAAATTTACCCTTTCTGTTCGATCATACCTCTTCACATCAGATCCTTTTTCTCGAATCTTTCACTCATAATGTAAGAAATAGTGCCCTTCGATATTGTAATTTCATCTTGAGGAAACACAAAGAAGTCTTCCGTCATATTTTCTATCTTATGATCGGTTGTAATGAATAACCGGCTTTGTGACTTGGCACTTCGTTGTAGCTAAGTTACGACAGACCTCGGAGGTCGTGGCTTCTTGTCTCGCTTGGAGCGTAGGTGAAGGTTTCGAATGTTGTGGTCCTATTTGTAAATAGCAACGGATAAGATGAACAAAAATACGTTATTTTTGATTTCTCATTATAGTTTTTAGGAGCTACTGAAATTATACAAATAGATAACAAAATTAAACACTACCGGTAAGCATTTCGTCTTTTGTAGAAATTGAAGCTTAAAACAATTTATGCCTACGTCTATCTCCACCTTTGAATGTTTTGTGATTTTGCTAATACACACATTAAAAGAAGCAATGGAATGAATATTTGGAGCGCGTATATTCAAGCGTTGTTGAATCCTTCTGAGTCAAAAGAATTAGTTTTACTGTTTTTCTGACAAAGTAGTTAGAGGACTAAACTGTAATGCACACATAGAAAATACACATAGTCTTAATTATTTTAGAATTACTAGCAATAGATTTAAATATTGTTATATTGTTGTGTTATTGTCTCACAAGTAACACTCACCGGAATTCGGAACAAAACCCAGGCTATCTTTCGGTGTTCCTCTTATTACGAGTTATGAATGCTACAATAATAAATGTATGAATGACGCGGTGTATGTTACTGGACTAAAGAAATCACTACCTTTATCACAGTTTGTCTTATTATTCGATATTTACATCTCTAATAGCATCCCATAACGTACGTGGAGAGTCTAGTTCAGAATTCTGTCCCGTAACGCTACTGTAATTCAGTTCGCAAGTAGTGACAGGTAGCTCCTAATTGCTGTCTGCCTTTATGATAATTAAATAGTCTTTCCCGTTTGCATAAATCTGGCTCATATAACGACGGTACTAGAATACTCCATTATATTTTATTATAATACTGTATACAAGCCTTGCCATCGTACTCTGCAGACGTCCCTGCAATTTCTGCTCCAACGATAATTTGCTGATCTGTTTTCGATTCTGTTACCATGTCTTCATTGGAAATAATGCCATTTGGTACACTAGATACTGGCCACACAAGGGCCTTCTCCCACTGATGACTCCGCCGCTGTTGATTCTTTCGGCTTCCACATTTCTTGACGCTACATCACCTGCCGTCGATGGAATAAAAGTCACTTGAAACTCTTTGTGAGCTGCAAGCGAATTTCGGTTCAAATTAATTTTCTCGTCTTTTATTTTTTTGCCTTAGTGTTTGCATTTTCTTAGAGTGACTTAGTATTTGTCCACACGCAGATCCGAAAAAGTAGTTTACTGACTACATAATTAAGATTGCTTTCCATATTTTAACTTGGATTTCAACAACGCTGTTAACTTGCATTTGGTTCTGTAATTGTAATTCATGGCCTTTTCTATTCTTTCACGTCAGGCAGTTGTCGAAAGAAATCTGAGTTATTCCAGCATATTAACAAACTCTCTGGTGAGCTGGGAACTGTTCCAACGGTAGACAATACGAGCAATCGTATATTACTTGCTGAAATTTCGCTCAGTACTTTGGCACTCTGAAATCTTAACGTACTATATGTAATTCCATACTAACGATCTGCCCTAAACTGCCCTGACACGCAAAGGGTTGCAGGTTTTGAAACAATAACTGAAGAGAATTTTTAGTACTTCCGTCACAATGATCCAAGCCTCCGGTATATACGAAAATGCTATACAAAGAGGCCTTTTACTGAAGACTTTTGTCTTACAGCATAATGGATTAATCTGCGTTCGACCTGTCAAAGCCTTTGGTGATCATGTTTTGATGGGTGTAGCCAATGGAATTACGCACAGCAGAATAGCGACGTCAGCGAAACGCTGCCGCAGAAACAGCGCAGATGTGTCGGGTTGCGGCCCATCGTGTGTGTACACCTGGTGTCTTCGATCACACCCCTTCGCTCGCCAGAAAAGCGTTGGGATTGCATAAGGTTACACATAGAAATATTCAGCCGCCGCCAAAAGTTTAGCATTCCCTTATCTTTCTTTTCCTTGTACAGATAGATGATAATAATTGTATTTGTTGAAATAGTAATTAAATAAAAAGACTCTTAAGCAGATCTCATTTTCGTTAGCATGATTTATAGTTTCGTTAATTCGTTTGAGTCACTTCCATGTTTGAGCGGGAATGAATTTCAGTCCTACTTCAACGCAAGCTCTACTAATTTGTTCAAGGCAATGTACACTAGAGCCAGTGCTTTCTGCAAAACGGTAATGGACCATGTATGTTCCATTCACACGTATCCCATCTTTTTCTCTGTTTAATAAACTCAAACCTTCTATGAGACGGCTCAGAATTCACTTGTCGGTTTTTATTCTCCTTTCCCGACTTTTATTTCGATCCAGAAATTCTCACAATCTTGACGAAGTCTAATGAAAGCTGAATGACGAAGTCTAGTGAAAATTGAATCGTTAGACTATGTAGTCTGCACCACAACAGCGTAGGTTGGAACACTACCTTGTGTCTCGGTCGCCGTTCATAATAACTTTGTTGAAACTGAGCCAATTGCTTTCTCTAAAATCTATGAAATGTAAAAAATGGTTCAAATGGGTCTGATTACTATGGGACTTAACATCTGAGGTCATCAGTCCCCTAGACTTAGAACTGCTTAAACCTAACTAAGGACATCACACACATCCAAGCCCGAGGCAGGATTCGAACCTGCGACCGTAGCAGCAGCGCGTTCCGGTTGAAGCGCGTAGAACCGCTCGCTCACAACGGCCGGCTATGAGACGTAGGAAAAGCGTTTTTCCATACTCATTATCCAAATTTGCTAATTTAAAGAGTTATTACAAATGATCCCTTGGGCTGTTTAGCTTATAAAGCCAGCTTGTTTCTCAAGTTGATCAAAATGAAATAGTATTACTGACAATGGCGTACCGAAAATAGGTACTTAGTAATGGTGGTCGTGGGAGTAGCGGGAGAGGCCCTAGTTTATACCTAGTTAGCTCGAAGGGGAGGAAGAGGAAGAATGATGGAGTGTTGTTTGGAAACAAATTTGTTCCATTCACTCACAGTCTGTGCTGTTGACAACCTTAATACCCACTTTGCTCTTCGCCACGAAGTTTGTGCTTAGAACATGTGCATCTATACTCCGCAAGCCTCCTTGCGTCTTGTGGCGGAGGGTCTTTGTGTACCACTCTCAGATCCCCCTTTCCTGTACCAGTCGAAAATGGTTCGCAGGAAGAACGATCGCTGGTAATCCTCCTTGTTGTATGGGCTTGAATCTCCCTAATTTTGTTGTCACGGTATTATTGACTGTACAAGGAACGTACGCTCTCGGAACTTGATCAATAAACCACACAGTAATGCAGAACGTCTCTCTTGCAGTGTGTGCCAGTGGAATTGGTTGATCATCGTGATGATGTCGTGCTTAGTAAAGGTACCTGTAACGAAATGCGCTGCCGGCTTCCTTGGCGGGTTTGGTTTTCCAAAGTGCTGGCTGTATGTTAACAGCGGTAAACGCAGTATGAAAACTTCTGCTGATGAAGAATCAGCCAGCAGCCTGATAAGATGTTCCTAGAGCGATGGCAATTACATCACAATACTTTCGCATAGTCTGAAGGTTGCTACGATACTGTAAGTTTTGTGTAGTGCCTTTTGGTGACAGCCAATTACCGTTTTTTTAGTGTTTCGAGGGTACTTTCATAAAAAGAAAGGTAAATAACTTTAACCAACTGAATGACAACAACGCTAATGTTGCGCAGGTATCCGCTGTATACAAGGATCCGCTACGACAAAACGCCCAGAAAATATTTTGAATAACAGCTTAAATTTTGTAAGTGGAACTCGTGTTAACCTTCCATAATAATGTCGTCGTGGAGGTGATGTTAGTCACACTTCTTTCCATCCTTTGGATGAGAGCTTTTAAGTCCAATGATCGAGAGGGCTATCGAACTTGCACCGAGCGACGTAGCGCAGTGGTCAGCACACTGGATTCGCATTCGGGAGGACAACGGTTCAAACCCGCATCTGGCCATCCCGATTTAGGTTTTCCGTAATTTCGCTAAATTGCTTCAGGCAAATGCCGTGATGGTTCCTTTGAAAGAGAACGGTCGACTTCCTTCTCCATTCCGATGGGACCGATGCCATCGCTGGCTGGTCCCCTCAGCCAAAGCAATGAACCACCCAACTATAGACTGTTGGTTTTGGTTGGGTTGTTTTGGGTGACGAGACCAAACAGCGAGGTCATCGGTCTCATCGGGTTAGGGAAGGACGGTGAAGGAAGTCGGCCGTGCCCTTTGAAAGGAATTATCCCTGTATTTGCCTGGAGTGATTTAGGGAAATCACGGAAAACCTAAATCAGGATGGCCGGACGCGTGATTGAACCGTTGTCCTCCCGAATGCGAGTCCAGTGTGCTAGCCACTGCGCCACCTCGCTCGGTTATAGAATGTACTGACACTAGCTTATAGAATATCCGCTTCGGTTCCCACTAATTTTCTTAATTTATTCCACAACTGGTTTTAAAAGTTAAAGCTTCATCTTCAGATGCCACCAAATAATTATGGGAACATAAATGTCTGGTGGTGGAGTCAGTCAGTCATGTGGGATCGCACCCACGTCAAACAAACAAATGGGTGGGCAGGGCCATTAACCACAGCACCCACTGTGGCGCGTGGTTTAACAAACTGCCTACGCTCACCAACAATACAAACGCGTCATGGACTCAGCACTGTTACCAATACGACACGGATGTTTAAGGGACAACACTTGACACTTCGTGAAAGGATGCAGACAACTTTTCCAACATTGGGCGGGTCAACAGTTCATATATGTGCAGTGTCAGTATTTCTGTGTCTGGTCATCACCTGAAAATTGAAAGATTGGGCATAGAAATTTCGAAATGCCAGAAGTGCTTGTAAAAAAAAAAATCAAGAAACTGGTAAAAAAACGAGATGTTTGAGAAGGTGGCAAACGAAACGCGTTGCTGTCTCCAGCAGCAGCTCGTCACTGGCTGTGAATTTACCTGTGCTGCTTCGCTTGGTGCCGCTACCGTACAGTGCGACCTCGCAGTAAATCAGCCCAGGTATGGCGACTGTACCTCACCGGTAGGTGACTGGCCTGGCCTTTCCGTCATTAGAGCGACACGCTCACCGCCTGGAATGCGGCAACGGCGTTCCTGCACGGCGCCCCTTATCTTTCAAAGGGTCGCCAACCGCCGCCTCACACCGTCAACACTCGGCCCGCTGTACAACTGTGTCGTACTATCTCTTGCCGCCGAATACTGCCGTAGGCGAATTCTTGGCTTCTGAGGTTTATCATACATCCGATCAATTGAATCTACCGATACCCGAAGCTGTTTTTAACTTTTGAAGTAGTGACGTTGTGGCTTCAGACGTCAAACGATTCCAGACAGAGACGGAACACTGACAGCGTTTATTTGCCTCTATATCCTCCCCCTTTTTATGTAAGTGGTATTGTCTGTGTGATCTGTAGGGTAGGATGAACTCTAGGTTAAGTTGAAAGGCGGCAGCTTGGTTGTGAGTTTGTGACGCCAAAGAATAGCTTTGGTGACATACAGATCTGTGAAGTGGCCCAAGGACTAAGATAGATCGAAAGGTGGTTCGACGAACCCGTGCCAGGTAAGGTAGTCATGTAGATATAGATTTGGTTGTGTGCGAAGATAGCGAATGTAACTTTCTTTTTTTTCAGTCCTCAATTACTTGCTGGATGTATACCATTCTGTGTGTTTCTCTATTGTTTTTACGCTCTATATCTCTAGAACCGTGGAAGTTTTGCCCTGCTGTCCTGTCCCTTCTTTTTGTCAGTGTGTTCCACATATTCCTTCCGTCGCTGATTCTGCGGAGAAGCTCCTCACTCCTTACCTTACCTCAGAATATGTCCCTGTAAATCCATCCTTTATTGAAGTAAAGTTGTGCCACAACTCTCGTTTCTCTCCCCTTTAGTTGCTCTCATCATCTAACCCACCATATTATCTAGCACCATATTTCAGAAAATTCTGTTCTCTTCTTGCCTGAAGTCCTTGTCGCACAGGTTTCATTTCCGTAAGGGCTACAACTTAAGGAATAGCTTCAGGAAAGAATTTCTAATACTTAAATTTATATTAAATGTTAAGCAAATCCTCTTATTTAGAAGGGCTTTTCTGAATACAGCCCTGAAGAGACTACTTCACCACCTGGTGTGCAAGATGTACAAGACAGGCGAAATACCCTCATCAAGAATTTAAGACTTCAAGAAGAAGGTGATAATACGAATGTCAAAGAAACTGATATCTACAGGCGTGAAGACAACCGAACTATCACTCTGATAAATCATAGTTGCAACATACAGACAAGGATCCTTTGTGGAAGAATGAGAAGTTGGTGGAAGCCGACGTTGAGGAAGATCACTTTATGCTCTGAAAAAAAAGTAGGAACATGCGAAGCAACACCAAACTTACAATGAAGTTAGAAGACAGGACAAATTCTCTAACCTGTCTACCCGATTGAGGAATCTGAAATTCGATACTCCGGAACGGAAATGTCAATTTTATTTTTCCTGATAACGACATCCTCGTCCTCGTAAGTAGTCCCCGCTCAGAGATCCGAATGGCGACGTTATATCTGCGAAATATTTTACCCAAGAGTATATATCATTTAATCATACATCAGAATTGCATGCCTTCGGAAAAAATAACTGCTTTAGTTTCCCCTTGCTTTCAATTGTTCGTAGTACCAGAAAAGTAAAGCCACTTTGCCTACGTTACCACGTCAGTCAGTCGTCCAGACTGTTTTCTCTGGAACTACTGAAAACGCTACTGCCCCTCTTTCAGGAATCACTTGTTTTTCTGTCCACTCTACAGACACCCTACCGGTACCGTTATATATATATATATATATATATATATATATATATATATATATATATATATATATATATATATATATATATATCGATGAGGCACTTAGTCCATCCCATCGTGGCAAGGTCAGTGGTGTGTCCGTTACTTTTAGAGAATGATAAATTGGCATTGCCATTCTCGACATAATATCTGTGCAGTGAGTCTAGTTTGCTTTTGTTCTAGGTCATCGCTGCTTAAACCCTTATACATATTCCAATTTCTCTTCATTCCGCATCTTTTATACCCTTGACTCCCACTGTCACTGTTTTCCTTTTTAACACATTTATTTTCATTCCATAATCTTTTCCAGTAGTTGCCCTTCTTGGGCACTGCAAACGATCACAAACACAGGACTACACACCAGAGATGTACCATACGGTTAGGATACACAATAACTTCCCTCATCATTATGTCCAGAGTCAGCAGTGACAAATACACGTTGGTAGCTGTGGGCCTTTCCACTGATACCCAACATTGCGCCATTCATCTCCGCAGTTGCTACTTTCGCCAGACTACTGGACCAAAGTTCACGAAGGAGCGAGGAGATTCCTGCAGAGAAGCTCCATTACTCGTTGCAAAGTCCCCAGTGATTCAGTCCAGATTCTTCCAAATGACGTAATAGATATGTAACCAACATTCCATTAGATTCTCAGCAGCATCTTCCCATGCCTCTTGGAATATAGCAACAAACTTGTATGCTCCATCTACCTTCTATTCTATTGGCTCCATGCCCCGCTCATCGTCATTTCATTTTCATTGAGGTGGTTCTAATTACATCTTCCTCTCAAGTCTGTCCCTTTAACAATTTGTTTGCTTTTCCAGGTCTGCTAGTAATTTTTAACAGTTCTCTCTCCATTGCTTACTGAGCAGCTCTGTCCTTTTTCTTAATAGTTTTCTGATTTGGAGTTCCTGTTTTACTGCCACAAGTTAATATAACCTGCAGCAAGAAAAATACAACTCCTTCAAGGGCTACGTTATTTTATTGACAAATGAGGTCACCATTGTAGGAGTGTATGATAAATTCCAACCAATCAAACACACATATCACGGTAAAGGGAGGGTGCCAAAGGAGTCGCACCAGTGAACAGTGTAAATACCTCTCTCCGCCCCCCCCCCCCCCCACCCTTCCTCCTATTTTCTCTCTAGCTCTGCTGTCTCTGAAGGCAACACAGTTCGCATGGAAATGATCATAAAGGTGCCGAATGGTATTCTGTGATAAACTGTCCCAAGCACCTTGCACCTTGTGTTAGGATACGCGAATGTTTATTGCAGGTTCTGGAGAAAGAGTAAGTTTCCGCCTAATCAAGTGCCACACGTGAAAGATCTGGTGATCTTGCTGGCCAGGACAGTTGCACATCGCGAATAGCTCGTTGCGCCGTTGCAGCCATATGTGGACGTCCATTATACTGCTCAAAAAGCTCACCACTTTTCTGTCGAAGAAATGCCAGTAGCACAGGCTTTCCAATGTAGCGGACACTGGCTAGTTTACCCTGTGGGACACCAAATGTATTTACTAGTTGCAACTGATGCTCAACCTCTCTCCCCAGTTCCCAGAAGATGAAGCCTGGGGTAAGACTTGTGTGCTGTGAGCAAAAGCATTTTGGAAAATGCATCTCACCAGGTGTACGGTTTACACTTGTGCATCCACCACTCGCAAACAGTCAGAACCTACCCTCATCACTGAAGACAACTCATCAGTCAACTCTTTCACGACAGAACAGTAACCGTGTTTGACTGTGTCGTGGTTTCGATGGTGACCTAGCTAGAGGCACACGTGAATTTCGAATGGAGCTGAGTTTAATGGAAATATAAGAGATCAGTTCGTTGCCAAGAGAACGCTCTGTCGAACGTACATAGACATCACAACGTCCCCTTCCACAGAAGTTCGGTTCTACTCACCGGGAGAAATACCGTTCGTTAACTATCGCTGAATCTGCAGCTGCTGAAATCGCTGCGCCATTTGACGGGTTAAAGCACAGTTCAGCATAGCCGCCCGGAGATTCGTTGGATGTCTTTACGTCTAACGGAAGTGTTAGTGCCTTTGGTAAACAAAAGACGGTAGCAGCAGGCTGTCAGTAAGCCGTGTAGTTAGCCGCTTTCCCATAATGTATATTTGTTATTTCGTACTGATTAGCTGAACTTTACGTTGTCCAGTATTAAGGGAGGCATTCATGTCATGTCCTCAGCCACAGTTAAATTTAAGACCAAAATTTTACTTTGGAATGAGGTAAGTTCGTACTCTATAATATCTATACTTGTGTGAGCACCAACGGGCTTAAAAAGTAAGAGTTATACCATTTGAAAACAATTCATTGCATTGCAGCCGTTGTGAACGATTTACATTCATCATTTTTTAAAGTGAGATGTGTAATTACTGCATGAATTAACGTTTACCAATATGCATGACTGCAGAGTTCGTTTAACAATAACTAAGAGTTAATATATTCATCTCAGGAAAGGATTGTATTAAGATTTAATGTTCTTATGGTTATGAGATAGTATTGTATGTAGTCTGTTAAACGAATTAAATAGCAAAAACTATTAATGTTCAACACATAATAGAAATATACTGGTATGCAACAAGCTACAGTAGACATTTTGGAAGTTTAAAAGGATCATGTTCTTCAGATATATTCACAGAGCAATTTTAACATATAATATGCTCAAAGGATTCATTATTAGCCTGTATAAGATTGATGAAAAAAATTGAAGCTAATGAACATTACAGATTAAATACTCTTCTTTGTTCAACTTCTTTCCGGGCGCTATCGTCGTTATCAGAAACTTCTTCTCTGTGTGTCAACTACAACATTAAGTTATTTACCTTCTACCGGCCCAAATATTGTTTTAATAAGATTGCGACGAAATAACCATTAGAACTGTGTGAATCAGTGAGCACGACTTGTGGTATAAATTTTTTCCCACTTACGTTTCCATGCACGCCGGAGAACGGGGGAATTCGTATGGTTCAGGTTTCTTTGCTAGCGAACTAATCACATTCTTGTAAAGTTTGTTAAAACGGGAAAATAAAAGAACCACGCCGTGACAGCTAAAGTGAAGAACCCTGTCTCCCTAATCGTGAAAGAGATAACGTCCTCACATCCTCTTGTGACGGGACTAGCTTATGGATCGTTCGACGGCGTTAGGTAACCTCTGTTGTGTGTCGAGATCCCTCCTCTGCGATTAGTTGGTGTTCATTTCTCTCGAGAACTGAAGCAACGGGCTGAATGGTGCAAAACATTGCGACAAGAGCTGCTGTAATCTTAATAAATTTCTTTATTTTCGGAAGTATCTTTTTGTCAGTACAACGTGAGTTTCTTGATGATTATTTGGTGCAGAGAGGGCTGCAAGGAGAAGAAAATTAACTGGGTGCCAGGGCGTTAGCCAACTTTGGTACGCTTCTTTTTGAGTCCGCGGACAAAAGTTGAAATGTGCGAAAGCCAGAGCTGTCGAAACTTCTGTTATCTGTTGTCATCGTCACACATCCGCAGTGCCGATGAAATTAAGTATGAAAGACAATCAACCAGGTGTTCATATAGAGCACTGTAACCAGTAGAAATGCAAGCGTTTTTAAAAAGTAAATCCCTGTGATAATAGCTAGCTTTTATGTGAGGGTGTCAAAATAAGAAGTGGTACTGTGTTGTCCGAAGAGACTTACGTGAATAAGACATATGCGGTAGAGTCCGGTTGATGAGTTACATACCCTTGGCTATAATACTGGTTTCATGAGAAGATTGTGCAGTTGATATCTTTGAATGAACTAAGTGCAATCAGTAAGTGTACATTCTGAATGGAGGTAAGGAATCAGTTCAGGCGGCTGATGACCTCAGAAGTTATGTCGCATAGTGCTCAGAGCCATTTGAGCCAAGAATCTGTTCGAATATGAAAATTAATAAACAGTTGTTTATTACTCATTCGAGTTCAAATGACAGAGTCTTGCTCATTTTAGATCACGGGAATTTTAATGACTTCATCACAATAATTCTTTTTATTGCTTTCGTATGAAGGTCAACCAAACTTCGCCCGACGTGTGGTTCTGTTGAAGTGTTCAGTCCGTAGACTAGTTCGGCGTGCTGTGGTACATACTACAAATTAGTATAACATCGGAATAATAATAAGTGAAACTTAGTAGTAATAGAAGCAAAATACTCACCAATAACATGTTAACATGAATAGTCAGTGTTAATTGAGGTGAGATGAAGGCGAGGTGACATGAAGGCGAGCTCCAAAGCTGCTGTGAAGTGGGTTGTTGTTCATAAACAGACTTGTCTTGTGGCCAACAGTTGATCGAATAATGAAATTCAAAAAAGTTTGAACAACGACGTCATTCATACATTGCTATGAGATGATAACTATGTGATTTTACTTAAACAGTAACACATACATACAGCAAAAACAAACAAGTAAGAGCGAAACAATCGCACAGTGGCGTGATTACAGAATGCTACCGTCTGACAGTCATCAGCTTTTCTCTCCTGATTTATTCATCGCTGCTCAACAGCAATAAGTTTTATAACTGCTCATCTCACTTCTTAGTTGTTCCTCAGATGTATGCTAAGGTGGTTTGTGTACCACAGATCCGAAGAAGGTTGACTGACCAAACCTTATCATACCAAGTAATAAAACACATCGCTATCAAGACAGAATTCATTTCCGCCCGAGCCGGCCGATGTGGCCGAGCGGTTCTAGGCACTTCAGTCTGGAACCGCGCAACCGCAGCGGTCGCAAGTTCGATTCCTGCCTCGGGCATGGATGTGTGTGATGTCCTTAGGTTAGTTAGGTTTAAGTAGTCATAAGCTCTAGGGGACTGATGACCTCAAACGTTAAACGTGTGTGTGAAATCTTATGGGACTTAACTGCTAAGGTCATCAGTCCCTAAGCTTACACACTACTTAACCTAAGTTATCCTAAGGACAAACACACAGACCCATGCCCAAGGGAGGGCTTGAACCTCCACCGAGACAAGCCACACAGTCCATGACTGCAGCGCCTTGACCGCTCAGCTAATCTCGCGCGGCTCAAATGTTGAGTCCCATAGTGCTCAGAGCCATTTGAACCATTTCCGCCCATCTAATATTGTCAACAACCACGTTCAAGATTTAGTATCTAAGATTTTTGTTACACGTTTCTGAGCCATACGCCCCAGTTTTGTTGCGTAGTTACAAAGTTATTGAAGACGTGATGATTTTGCAGATAAGACCACCATGAATTTTTGTGTGTTTTTTTATGTTTTTCAAGTGACTGGAGCTTCTTGAATGTAATGACCTTAATTAATTAAAATAGAACAATGCTGAAGCAATGAAGTCCTTCCAGTACCTAAAGATTATTGTTCATTTTTACGTAATGAAATGAAATATTCGTATGGCACTGATGGCCAGGAGTCCACACTTGGGGAAGTTCGAGGTTCGTGTCAAACCTATAAAAGAAGAAAAGGCAGGTTCCGTACAGGACGTCACAGTTCTCGTGCAATTCCCGCGTGCGTTTGTGCCATCTGGTGACAAAATAAAATACTAGAAAGATAGGTTCTAATGGAAAGGATTGAAGCCTGCCGATATGAGTAGTCAGAAACTCTACCTCCAAGGTCAGTCTGCGTGTCTGGACAAAGACCAGCCAGCATCTTGAGGGTGACTAACCAAATTTTAGTAATAACCTTGTGCAGTGTACCCTTTTAGTAGTAGCGAAATTAATGTAGCAGATGTTTGTGGAAATATGTAGCTTCTATGGCTGAGTACCGTCAGACCATATTGGTTCCCATCGCGCTGTCTGTGCGTTGATTTGGAAGAGCGAGGTAAGCGTGCCGGACAGCCGATGAGCGGAGTTCCCGATCTATTCAGGGAAAGAGCCCAAGCAATTAGGGGCGCTTCGACTGTAGTGTCCGGCCAGCCGAATTCCTTTGGTCGCTCCCTTTCACTCGTCGGCAACCTTTCAGGCTAATGCATTCGCCGCGGACGGCCTGTTCACAGGGATGCCGGTGTCGGGGCGTCTCGCTGCGACACTGGAGACGCCCCACGAGACGAGCCGCTGTCGCATGGAAATATTGTAGCGTCAGTCACTCTCCCTGTTGTACTAGAATAAATAGCCACTTAATTTCTGCATCTTTACTTGAACGAAGTTCCTGGTTAAATAATAATTATTATTTATTAGTTTACTTGAGTGGTAGGGGGGAGGACGATCTGTAATAATTACTGGAGAGAAGGTGAACTTCTTAGACAGGGCTAAGAATAGCGGTGCCTGGCTGCAATGAAGAGCACAGTAGTGTGTGGTATGGCACATTGGCGAATTAGACTGTTACTGTGGTCAAACACTGACATGCCGATTCATCGTTCACCTCGTCCCTCACTTACCTGGCAATGTTTCAAAAAGAGTGCTTGTACAGCTGGTGCAGAAGATATTAATGACCTCTTATCGAGATGTGAATACGGTAACCATGCTTACCGATACCGGTAATCGACGATGAAAATTGTCTGCAACTGATCTTGGCCAGGAAGTTCATCTTCTCTTAAGTAAATAATATTATTATTACTAAAATTATTATTATCATTATTATTCGGTTTTCAAAAGTTCTGGTTCACGCACTTCATTTTATTACGAATTTGCACTAAGTGTTTCGATTATTGAGACTGCTTCTTGACGTTTCAAAGTTTTAACTAAAAAAATGTGAAGCTGAGGCGCACGAGAATGGAGTCTGACTTTCGAAATGGTCTGCGCATTTCTTTGCGACAGAATGTGGCCTTTGAAGCGGGACACAAATAATTATTAATATCTAGGATAAAACTGCAAACCTCTCTAGTTTCATTTCCAGTGGTATAATTAATATAAATTTTAAAGCTTTGTTAGTACATTTTGTCAAATTACTGTGTGAATATAGACGGTAAAACAGAGTGATACACGATTATCCTTGGCCGGCCTGTGTGGCCGAGCGGTTCTAGGCGCTTCAGTCTGAAACCGCGCGACCGCTACGGTCGCAGGTTCGAATCCTGCCTCGCGTATGGATGTGTGTGATGTCATTAAGTTAGTTAGGTTTAAGTAGTTCTAAGCTCTAGGGGCCTGATGACCTCAGATATTAAGTCCCATAATGCTCAGAGCCATTTGAACCATTTGATTAATCTTGTCTTCAGCGGCAGCTTCCACTGAAAGGCGAAGCAAGATTTGCCCTATAGACAACGGACACTTAAAACAGTACCTCTGACCTGAACGGTTCCTTGACCGTATTTCTTTTGCGATAAAAGTTAGCAATATTGCAGTTTTACATGTACCGTTTGAGGACTGTAGGTGTTACTGACACAAAACTCAAAATTACTGTATCAAAAGTAGGAGTAGTAGTAGTAGTAGTAGTAGTAGTAGTAGTCCTTTTTCTGTAATTATCTGTTCTCGTCTAAATACACTGCATACTAAATGACTGCTAATCGTATGCAACAACATACACTGAAGCGCCAAAGAAACTGGTATAGGCATGCGTATTCAAATACAGAGATATGTATAAACAGCCTTAAGTGTCTGGTACAGTTGTTAGATCGGTTACTGCAGCTACAATGGCAAACCTGCCAAGATTTAAGTGAGCTCGAACGTGGTGCTATAGTCTGTGCATGAGCGATGAGACACAGCACGTCCGTGGTAGCGATGAAGTGGGGATCTTCCTGTACGACCATTTCACGAGTGTACGATGAATATCAGGAATCCTGTGAAACAACCAATCTCTGAGATCGCTGCGGCCGGAAAAAGATTCTTCAAGAACGGGAACAACGACGACTGAACAGAATCTTTCAACGCGACGGAAGTGCAACCCTTCAGCCGGCCCTGGTGGTCTCGCGGTTCTAGGCGCGCAGTCCGGAACCATGCGACTGCTACGGTCGCAGGTTCGAATCCTGCCTCGGGCATGGATGTGTGTGATGTCCTTAGGTTATTTAGGTTTAAGTAGTTCTAAGTTCTAGGGGACTAATGACCACAGCAGTTGAGTCCCATAGTGCTCAGAGCCATTTGAACATTTGAGCAACCCTTCCGCAAATTACTGCAGATTACAGTGCTGAGCCATCAAAAAGTGTCAGCGTTCGAACCATTCAACGAAACATCATTGGTATGGGCTTTCGAAGCTGAAGGTCGAATCGTGTACCCTCGACGATTGCACGACACAAACTTTACCCCTCGCCTGGGGCCGTCGACACCGACATTGGGCTCTTGACGACGGGAAACATTTTGCCTGGTCGGACGAGTCTCTCTCCAAATTGTATCGAGCGGATGGACCTGCACAACCTCATGAATCCATGGACCCTGCTTTTCAGGAGAGGACTGTTCAAGCTGGTGGTGTGGGGCGTGTGCATTTGGGGTGATATGGGACATCTGATACGTCTGGATACCACTCTGGGCAGGTGACACGTACGTAAGCATCCTGTCTGATCACCTGCAGCCATTCATATCCATTGTGCATTCCGACCGACTTGGCCAATTCCAGCAGGAGATGCGACACCCCACCCATCCAGAATTGTTAGAGAGTGGCTCCAGGAACACTCTTGCAAGTTTATACACTTCCACTGGCCACCAGACTCTCCAGACATTATTAAGCATATCTGAGATACTTTGCAACGTGCTGTTCAGAAGAGATCTCCACCCTCTCATACTCTTACGGAATTATGGACAACCCTGCAGGTTTAATGAGTCAGTTTCCTCAGCTCTACTTCAGACATTAGTCGAGACCATGCCCCGTCGTGTTGCGACACTTCTTCTTGCTCACGGAGGCCCTACACGAAATTAGGTGGGTGTACCAGTTTCTTCGCCTCTTCAGTGAATGAATACCTCCAGTTGGACCTAGATATGAACTCAAAACTAATATTTTATATCGATGGTTCTCAATATTTTGATGACAACTAATAAATAACTGCCGGCCGGTGTGGCCATACGGTTCTAGGCGTTACAGTGTGGAACCGCGTTAACGCTGCGGTACCATGTTCGAATCCTGCCTCGGGCATGGATGTGTGTGATGTTCTCTCGTTCCGCAGGTGCTCACGCTAGCCGCGGGACCACAGCGTTCCTGCGCTTACACTTGCCTTGATGTTGCCTATCTTGCGGATGGACTACTCAGTTTGTATATTTTGCTTATTTTTTTTCATAATTCCACACAACTTCCCTCCTGTTTTCTCGATTGATCTGTGTTCAGTTTTTCAAGGCCTATCCACTGTGCCAACTTATAACTAAATCTGAGGGTGGTGCGATGGGGAGGTTCCCTTGTTAGATGCCAGGCGACGTAGTTATGCTTGTTTACATTGTGTTGCATGTACACTGCGATTGCATTGCTACCGTCCTGTCAGTTGTGTGATAGTGAACGCTGTAGGACGTGCTTTGAAGATGGTATTTCCCAATGCGGAAAACGCGGGCATGCTCATGCATGAATGCAGGAAGAATTCCGTTCGTTAGTGTAACATGACCCAGTGCGACAGACCCCTGCAAACAGTTACATACCATTGGTAGTGTAACGTCTAGAATACATAACAAAAAGAAATGCATGACTGGATAGGAGGGTGAAATTAATATTCTAGCTGCTGTAGCAATAGGTCCGCAAAGTAGTTACCGTGAATTCGCAGGAGGAAACCTCATGAGTCAGGCAAGCGTACTACGTGTTCCCCGTCGTCATAAATTTCACTGCTATCACATCTCTATCTAACGTTGAGTGGAAATGATTTTGAAAGTTGTGTGAACTTGTGCACACGGGCATTAACACTTGACGCTCGGGACGTGTCATTTATCGTGTTTACAGATGACGGAACATTTACCTATCACGGCCAAGTAAATCTCAGACACATGCACTGCCGGTCTGCTGACAAGCCCCGTTGGCTTCGTTAGGTGAAACGTCAGCGTCCATGGAGTTTAAATGAGTGGCATGGAATTGTGCACCCCTGATTTTCGTACGGGTAACACTGAATTAGCTCAAATCTCTCAACCTCCCTAAAGCGCCGTCTTCCGCAGATGTCAGAAGACGTTCCCCTTCAGACTACGAGGAACCTGTGGTGTCAACATGATGGCTGCCCGGCCTATAGTGCTCGAATTACGACTACGTGTCTTCGATGATTGCTTCCAAGTCGATGTATTGGACACAGGGAACCTGTACCTTGTCCGGCCAGTTCTCCAGATCTGACACAATTGGATTTGCTTTCTATGGAGGAAACTTTCTGCAAGGACATATCAACACCAGATGATATGAAATGTATTACTGCTGCCTGCGCTACAATTTCCTTTGAAATGCTAGGACGTGTGCAGCACTTGTTACTTGGCAGACTGCAAGCTTGTACTGACACTAAAAGCTCCTCCCGAACAGGCCATGAAGGTCCAACGGCACCGACCGGCCGCCGTGTCATCCTCACACCCTAGGCGTCACAGGATGCGGATATGGAGGGGTATGTGGTCAGCACACCGCTCTCCCGGCCGTAGGTCAGTTTTCTGAGACCGAAACCGCTACTTCTCAATCAAGTAGCTCCTCAGTTTGCTTCATAAGGGCAGAGTGCACCCCGCTTGCCAACAGCGCTCGGCAGACCGGATGGTCACCCATCGGAGTGCTAGCCCAGCCCGACAGCGCTTAACTTCGGTGATCTGACGGGAACCGGTGTTACCACTGCGGCAAAACCCTTGGCTTGTACTGACACTGGTACTGCTCAGTTTGGGCACAGGCTTTGGGAATACATTGATTCTTCACATGTCAGACGCCAAAGAGGTTCTATATTCATTCACCTTTGTCTTCCGGTTGCCCTAAGCAATGTCCCATTTAACAGCACGGTACTTCCGGGGACGTATTAATATCTGTGTAGGGTTGCACGTACGCATCTCATGTCCGATTCATATTCATTTGTGCTACAACATGGAACAAACAGTTGTCGGTGTTTACAATGGTCGAACTACGATATCTCGTAAGCTACTTGCACTGTAACAAACACGACTGCCGGTTTTAAATTTTTTTATTTTTTTATTTTGGCAGGGAACCAGTAACGGATGAAGAAATATTTACTAATCATGGCCAATTAACTCTCAAAAACTACATAATTACTGAAAAAGTTCACGCAATCGTTAATAAACGCTTTAAGAAACAAGCATTTTTTCATTGAAAGATTTGTACCATTCGTAAATAAATAAACGTTCGAAATTAATACTACTCTATGTATGAGTTGTATAGGCGAGCCCTGGTCTACCATTCCAGTCTGTGAAATTCACATATGAATGGAGCCTCCCATTCCCGAAATATTTGCCGCATATCTTTTAGATGATTCGCCCTGTATTTTGTTAAACATAAAAATCGGTTGTCACTGGGAAAAAACACGGGATATATTTCATTAGGATTTTCAACGGCGTTAGTACAGTTATTGAAAACATTTTGAGACTTGTTTGGTCGAAATTTGTTAAATACAAAAGTCGGTTGTCACTTGAAAATGTGACGAGATGCTGCGAAAAGTAAGAATTCTCACAACATCTGTCTTTTTCACGTGAACACTAGAATCAGTATACGGATTTCTATGCTGTTACAGCACTGAACAATGTAGCTATTGTGGAAGGGTTTCAAGTTACGTTTCTTTCAATCGAATGAATAGTGAGCAATATTTAGATACAGTAGCAGAATTTGTACAGAAATATTATTTCCCAAAGCAGCTTGGATTTCTTTGTCGAAGATCGAAACGACTCCCTTTGTCCGTGAGCAGCAAGGATTTTATATGGGCTAACCACGTCGTACCAGGGGACTTTAAAAAGTTAGACATTGTTATGGCAAGATAAATAACTTTTACTGAACTCCGCACTACAGTCCAGGGTGACACAGATACGTGACACTATTCTTCAACACCATCAGTAGGTATCTGCAAACAATGGTCGAAACGTTGTACCAATCCTCTGATTCCTCAACTATAAGAACCCGCTCCTTGTTCACGCAGCCATTCGAGGGCCACTGTGTGAACTTCTGCACCGTTGTAAAATCTCTCCTCTTTCTCCCAGATTTCCTTTCAGACTGTCGAAAAGATGGAAATCGCGTAGGTAAAATCTGGACGTTCCGATCAGCGTTGCCCACGTCCTTGCAGCTCCAGTCAAATTGTTGGCACCATTTCACTGCTACTGCACGCGACATTGCATTTGTTTCATACAGCACCAGAATTTGTCGTTGTACCTTTGTCCAAGTTAGACGTTTTGCCTACAAGAATCGCGTGTCCTGTGTACTTCAACTTTGGAGGACGTTTCCAGCTGACGGGCCAGCCGAAGTGGCCGTGCGGTTCTAGGCGCTGCAGTCTGGAACCGCGAGACCGCTACGGTTGAAGGTTCGAATCCTGCCTCGGGCATGGATGTGTGTGATGTCCTTAGGTTAGTTAGGTTTAACTAGTTCTAAGTTCTAGGGGACTAATGACCTCAGAAGTTGAGTCCCATAGTGCTCAGAGCCATTTGAACCAGCTGACGGCCCATTTCGCTCTCACCATATGATGCACCTATTGTGCGTACAGCAGCAGAACTACGTCTGCAGGAAACCTGGAACATGTTCCCTCTTATGACAATGCGCCAACCGTGTTGCTCTGTAGTGTTAGCGTGGGACAACATGTAGAGCATTCTGAAGTCTTTACGTGCCATTAAAACATTAACATGCTAACTGAGGCTGGTAACTGATCATCGCACACGGCACTGTGCTCCTGAACAAGTTCTAGGTGTGATTGTATGAAAATCGCACCGATCTTCAGGGAGATGCCGTTGTCACCACAACGGAGGGTGACGAGGGCGAGAGGGGGCGGAGGGGGGGGGGGGGGCACTTCTCAGTTTATTCAGGACGGTTTTCTCCAAAGTTGTGAAATCATTGTTCTTCATTAGGCCATCCCCCATTGTCTAGTACCTCTGTGTCGTCTTTAAACTGATAAAATGCAAAATAGACAACACCCGCGCCAGCGTTGCTAGGCTCACGTTTCCCACCATTCTAAGAGCTGTCTACCACGCAAGCTGGCGCAAGGGCCACGAGCGGATCGCACAAACAATTACAAGTTATCACCACAAACATCCTCTCCGAATAATTAAATTAAGCCATACACACGCAACATCCGTGTTTTTCCCGCGTACCCGCTTTCGCCTACTCATTAAAATAATTATTACAGATGTATCGCAACGGGGCAACCGTGCATTTCCGCCGCGCAGCCGGCACACACAGAGAGAGAAGGGCAGGGAGTCAGTGACTGCCGGGTCGTGTTGTGTGTAGCGAGCGTAGACGGCCGAGACCACGAGCACGACCGCAGGCAGCTGTAGGTGTGAGCGCCGTCACGAACGCCGTGTTCTGTTCCGCGGCAACGGCCCCCCTTCCGGCCCCCACCGCAGGTCACTACATGCGGCCGCTGGTCTCCTCCAGGTACACCACGTCCATTTCCCTATCTTACAGCGCACATTTCTCCTTACACAGACTTTACACTCCGCGAGGATTCGTGGAAAACGAAATTTAATTGTTTCCTCCTGTCATGGCTGAAGCGACTCAATTTGTTTTTGGAGATCTGGTTCCAAATACTTGTCCGTCCATCCTGATCTAGATTAGTCATGGTTACCTCAAACAATCTGGGTCGTATACTGCGATGATTCCTTAAACAAGTAGACAACCTATTTCCTTCCCCATTATCCAACCAGATCTTGTGCAACAACTCCATTGACTTCAGCCCCTGTGGGATGCTCTCCACTCTTCCTCTTCTGACCCCTAGACTCTCTTCTACTGTCGTCTTCTCTGCGCTTGTCTGTAGTCTCCTCTGTACTCTTCTGTCGTTTCCTCTGTACGCTTTTCTATCCTTCTCCCTCTTCTATCCTCCTGTCCTCTTCTGACTACTCCTCTCCTCTTCTCCCTACTCCTCTCCTCTTCTCCCTACTCCTCTCCTCTTGTGCCTACTCGTCTCCTCTTGTGCCTACTCGTCTCCTCTTGTGCCTACTCGTCTCCTCTTGTGCCTACTCGTCTCCTCTTGTACCTACTCGTCTCCTCTTGTACCTACTCGTCTCCTCTTGTGCCTACTCGTCTCCTCTTGTGCCTACTCGTCTCCTCTTGTGCCTACTCGTCTCCTCTTGTGCCTACTCGTCTCCTCTTGTGCCTACTCGTCTCCTCTTGTGCCTACTTGTCTCCTCTTTGCTCTGCTCTCCTTTTCACTCTGCTGTGCTCTTCGCTCTTCTGCTCTCTTCATTCATATCTCTCTCTCTCTCTCTCTCTCTCTCTCTCTCTCTCTCTCTCTCTCTCTCTCTCTCTCTCTCTCTCTCTCTCTCTTTCTCTCTCTCTCTCTTTCTCTCTCCCCCTCCCCCTCCCTCCCCCTCCTCCTCCCTTTCGTCTTTTGTCTAAATGTAACGCCATCTTGGGATCAGAAGCGTGGGGCAGGAACCGGTCCCTGAAACGTAATAATAGTGTACCAACAACCGTTATTTTGACATTGTTTTATTACGCAACCCGATTCGACTTTCCAATCACGTCATTTTCAGGACAGTCGCATGAATGACACCAAGAAGCACTAGTGCATGTGGTTCTTTTGACAGCTGCTGTCACATGTGTGAAGTTCGGATATCTACAGACAAGTTATCAGTATTAGTGTCTTGCCTTGTGCATACTTGAGTGATGCTTGGTCTCGTTCATGCGAGAGGCCTGAAGATGATGTGACTGGAACGTAGTAAGTGGTTGCCTAATAAAAGAATATGAAAATAACGGCTATTCGTACAGAATTATTGCACTTCTCTCTCTCTCTCTCGCTCTCTCTCTCTCTCTCTCTCTCTCTCTCTCTCTCTCTCTCTCTCTCTCTCTCTCCCCTCCCCCTCCCCATCCATTTCTCTTTAATTTCTCTCTTTCAGCTTTCCTCTCATCTGTCGTCTCTCCAGCCCTCTCTTTTCTCCCAAAGCACCCGTTTTTATCGTAGGTCGTCTGATCCCTAGTTGTCGTCTCGAGATGGTTTGTTTACCTTTGGTATGCGACTTCACTACAGAAATGTACTTTGCATCTGATAACTTCTGCACCACATATGTATTTAAATGTATAATATCAGGTGATGGGGCGCAGTGTTTATGGGATTGTACGCCTTATCTAGTTTATGAATGTTCCAACCATAACAACGGGTGACACAAAATGAAAAGTGCACTACGTTGTACAACGTATATTTTCCACCAGCCTTTTCCATTTCTTGCTCACGACTAGTTGTATGTCACTTTCCCCAATTGACAGTACCGACATTGAAAAAATATTCATATTTTGAATAGGTGACCTCTGAGAAACGAACAGGTCCGCTATCCAGAGATATCGGTATTACCTCAGAAACGAGCTAGATGGCTCAATATGTTTGGCGCTGATCTGATACTCCGGTGGATTCGAAAGCAAATCCCCGTAGAAAAAAAATGGCTCTGAGCACTATGGAACTTAACTTCTGAGGTCATCAGTCCACTAGAACTTAGAACTACTTAAACCTAACTAACCTAAGGACATTACACACATGCATGCCCGAGGCAGGATTCGAACCCGCGACCGTACCGGTCGCGCGGTTCCAGACTGAAGCGCCTAGAACCGCTCGGCCACACAGGCCGGCAATCCCCGTAGATCCATACAAATTCATGCTCCCTCTCATTTCGTAAAGCATTTCAAGTGAATGGTGGCATACCTGCTTCATGTCGACATGTCCGGCTAGTTCCTCTTCTTCCAGAGAACTAGATTTGTAGCTTTAATGTAACTTGAGGTTGTCGAGCATTGTGTTACTAGATTGAAACAACAGGATGCTATTTAGATGGAATCTGTGGTGAGTGCATGCGAGAGCCTTGGTGCTCAGCGTGATTCACGCGGTCTTCGCTCATTTCCTGCTGAGCATTTTGTTGCAGCTAATCAGAAGAATCACATCATCATGTGGTCCCAAATGTTTTGAGAAACACCATGTTTTAAAAGAGAAGATTCGAAATAATTCCTCAGTAAATATTTCTGTGTTGATATGTGTGGTAAACGACATGTCAATGCCCCCTCCCCCCCCCCCCCCACCAAATTCCCTTCCAAAACAAAATAACTTACACAGCTTTAATGTTAGTGTCATTTGCGAAGTAAAGTACACGTATTTACATGAAAAATGAATCTATGTGACATTTAAATCTTTTTTTCTGATTCATGCTGTATTTTGCAGTTCACGTTTTGGAGTATCGTTGTAGCATATTTGCAATTTTTCAGTATAAGTAATCTGTTTTCGAAGATTGCGGTAAATACAAGATGCTTTCCGGCTTTATCGCCAAGGCTCTTTCGGTGTTTGCAGCCAGTAATGCGACGAACACAGAGCTCCACGCTGAGTGAAGTGGTTGACCCAGGGCGTGGTCGTGCGGCGACCCTTGGCGGTGGAGCGAAGCGCGAAGGAGGCGCCAGGCGCCAGCAGACGCGGGCCGCGTGTCGATGAGCCAGCTGCACCCGTGTGTTAAACATCTCCAGCCGACCGCCGCTGGTACCTGCGCCGCACGCTGTGCTGTCGTCATGCAACTTCACACGATCTCTTTCACTCCTTCCAACTGTGACTGTCTTAATTACATCCACCGAATACCGGGTGGATAAAATTAAAGTGCAACTACTCGCGGGGGTCAAGTGTAGGCTGCAGCGCAGCTTCGTAGATATGCTAATGCGTTAATGCCGGAAAAAATATAGTTCTAATTTTGGCCACCAGGTGCACGTCTGGCGCTGAAAACTGTACGAATCGACGATGTCATTTTACAATCCACGGAGTTAGTGAACAATATGGCTATCTTCAAAGTACTTACGGGCATTCAGCCAGGTTGAATTTTCGACAACTGCCGATATTTCGGCGGATGCACACTCCGCCATTTTCAAGGCTTAACTGCAACGACCAGACGAAGTGCAGACAACACGAGAGCTCGGTTCTGCGAGTCTAACAGAAAAGATAACACACACCTAAACAAAAGCCACCAAAGATGAACGAAGTCAGAGCTATCGATAGTAAGAAACTATTGACTGGTAGTTGAGGAAACGTTAACTCTGTCCCTATGTTTTTTGACAAGTGAAAGAGCAGGATTCCAGGCCGAGTTTAAACAAAAGCCTCCATCCCTATTCACAATGTTGGGGTGGATCGAGTTTAGATGTTCTAAAAAGGCATTCAAATTCTCCCTGCCATGCGGCCAACATTCGTTTTACCATGGAGGTGGAAGAGGATGGTTGCCTTCCCTTTCTTGACGTTTTGGTTAGGAGGAAGGTGGATGGATCGTTGGGACATGCAGTTTATAGGAAGCGTACTCACACTGACTTGTATCTGCAGGCGGACAGTTGTCATCATCCGGCCCAACGTGAAGGGGTACTTCGTACCCTGGTACACAGGGCACATGTCATCTCCGACGTTGAGACTTTGCCTGCTGAGCTGGCCCATCTTGAGGCTACCTTCCGCCACAATGGGTATAGTGAAAGACAGATTGAACGGGCGTTGCGGTATCAACCAACTGTGCGCCAGGTGACTGATGATAATTCTCAGTTGACTCCTAAATCTATTGCCTTTTTGCCCTACATAGGAAGCACTTCAAACAAGATAGGTCGTAGTTTACGGAAATACAATGTGAAATGTGTTTTCCGACCTCCATCTAAGATTAAAGCGCTTTTGGGGTCTGTTAAGGATGATCTTGGTTTACGTAAGGCAGGTGTTTATCGCATTCCTTGTAGCTGTGGCATGGCATACATTGGTCAGACCATCAGGACCGTGGAGGACCGGTGTATTGAACATAAACGGCACACGCGACTACAGCAGCCTAGCAAATCTGCTATTGCCGAACATTGTTTGGACACTGGTCACCCCATGTGGTATAATAATACCGAGATATTAGCATGCACGTCCGGCTATTGGGATAGTGTGATTAAGGAGTCTGTTGAAATTAAATTGGCTAGCAACCTTGTGAATAGGGATGGAGGCTTTTGTTTAAACTCAGCCTGGAATCCTGCTCTTTCACTTGTTAAAAAACATAGGGACAGAGTTAACGTTTCCTCAACTACCAGTCAATAGTTTCTTACTATCGATAGCTCTGACTTCGTTCATCTTTGGTGGCTTTTGTTTAGGTGTGTGTTATCTTTTCTGTTAGACTCGCAGAACCGAGCTCTCGTGTTGTCTGCACTTCGTCTGGTCGTTGCAGTTAAGCCTTGAAAATGGCGGAGTGTGCATCCGCCGAAATATCGGCAGTTGTCGAAAATTCAACCTGGCTGAATGCCCGTAAGTACTTTGAACATAGTTTACGCCAGGAGAAGCTCAATATGGCTATCGTGCGCTGTCAGTGAAACTGATTTATGTGAACGGCAGCAATTGAAGTGTTGCTTCGAAAGAGTATCGCCGACTGGAAGATCTGAAGAGTTACCCGATGACAATTTGTTTAAAGAAGATGATGAATTTCGAAAACACGGAGGAGCTTGTGGCACCTGGAAGAGGAAGGCGTCCTGTCCAGGTGGACGTTGTTGACGAAGTCGCTGATGCCGTAACTGGCCGCGGGTAGTGCTAGCGTTCGCGCAGAAACATTTCTGTTCGTCTTTCTCACGTCCACAGCGCCGAATTGGCACCTGATGGCCAAAATTGGAACTAATTCTTTTCCAGCGAAAATCAGTTCCGCGTTAACCCATTAGCTTATCTACCAACTTTCGCTGCCAAACAATACTTATAACTCAAACTGGACCACAGTGTGTAGCTGCGCTTCAGTTGTAACCATCGAATTCCTCCACGCTCAATACGTTGCCATAGTCTCATTCATACACAGCATTTTCTGGAACACAGACTCACTGTACTTAATGGACGACATCAAGGAAACCGCTGACACCTGCTGTAATGTGTATTTGCTCATGAACAACCAGCTGCCGTCAAATTTCTGTCTCTAGCTCACGGACAGACATTACTTCAGGTTCGGGGAAGGTTCCTCGGCGTAAGTTATGAATTTTTTAGGATACCATTACTTTCCTGTCGGCGGCTATGGTCCCGTTAGACACTGCTAAATACTTCATGGAGTACTAGCACATAAATAAAGTTCCGTCTTGTTTGAAAAAAAAGATATTTGATTTCATGCCAGTTTTGTGCCACATGAACTATTTTGCCGTTTTGAAGCAATTCAGAAGGTTCTGTCTCAGCTTTACGATGCACTCGCGAAGCAACACGTGTTTGCGATTCAGTAGCCCTCCTCCTTCCTCTTCCTTCTCTTGCTTCCTCACCCCCCTCTTCCTCTTCATCATCTATCCCCTTCCTCATCTTCTTTCCGCTTAATCCTGTTCCTCCTTTCACTTCCTCCCTCTCATTCCTCATCCCTTTTCTTCCACAGAACCTTCGTTCTCCTCCTCCTCCTCCTCCTCCTCCTCCTCCTCCTCCTCCTCCCACTCTTCCACCTCAACCTTCCATTCTCTTCTTCTTTTTATTCCTTTTCTTCTACGTCTTCCTCCTCCTCATCCGTTTTCCTCATCATGTGTCCCATTTTCTACGTTTTCGTGCTCTTATCCTCGACCTTCCTCCCTCTTTCCTCCTTGTCGTCTAACTTCTTCTCGCCTTTTGCCTTCTTTGCTATTGCCATCATCATCTTCGTCTAATGCTCTTGCTACTGCTCCCCACCACCACAACCACCACCACAACCACCACCACCATTATCGACATAACTTGGTGCTCCTTGATTTCTGTGGCTGCTACATGCATAAAGAGTTGCTTTAGTGGAATCACTCTTTTTACATATGGCAAATTTGAGTTATTTACGGGCACACTGTCCTTCATGAGGTTATGGTTCTCATAGCTGATAGACGCAAGGTTAGTCTTTGTGTTGTAAATAAAGGAAATTGTCTACTTTATTTTTGTTGTCCGCAAAAGTATTAACCATTGCACTTTACTTTCCTGTTTCTGGTATACTCCGTAAATGATGGGCGTAGCTCACAGAGGTAGGAAAATGGACAGGTTCATAGAAGTTATCATCTCACATGCCAAAAAAGGAGAGCTTTATCACACACCAGAAGACACTGGGGCGAAACCATTTACATTTATGTTTCAATTGATGACCGATAACGGCTTTTCCTTCTGAGATTTCCTTATACCATTACTGAGAATTAACAGGAAGATTATCATTGCAGTAACTCAAATCTAGCAGAAATGCACAGGATAACATTTTCAGACAAAGCAGAATCTAGTGCCAACCACGGAGAGACAGATATGGTTTACACTACGTAATAGTTATAGAGTTCTATAGTTTCTTGTTTTTGTCTTGTATGATTTATGCTAAAGGACAACTAGACGAAATTTCTAACAAGCAGTAAGATCAGCCCCGTGTCGTACTTTACATTGAGGGAAACAGATAGAGCTACTCATGTACTGCGATAAATCAAAAATAGAAGATTGATTGTAACTTTTACAATCCACGTTTTGCAAACAAATATATGTTGGAAATATTGAGAGAATTGTACCTCGAGTACATTTTAAATGACATAGTGTCTGTAACGATATTAATGTCGCTTGACCCGGTAAATTACTTTTTAACTAACGCATTTAATACCCGTTGCAGTAGGTTAAAAAGATAGGTAACCATGGTTATTGTAACAAGGAATACAAGTTAATCTCAATATAATGCTAGGTAGTGACAGAGGGGCATTCCATCATTATCAAATCTGGAAGCGAACGACGAGGTAAGAAGCTTTTAGATTTTCTACGAGGATGAACCGGCAGCGGCTCTATCGGGAGAAAGATGGAGTGTACAGTCTTGGGCTCGTTGTCAATTTTTCTGACATTAGCCGGCGACATTTTTCATCCGGTTTGGGAACTACACATCTAGGTCGCAAGCAAACACTCTCACAGCTCATAAGAATGTGACGATGAGTAAATTTCCGTTGAAGGATGGAAGGTCACACCCCCGCGCTTAGTTGCGCCCTATGAAATCCATGTGTAGCACTGGAGACGTATGGGACTTTTAGAGGGACGAAACCTGTTGGAATAAGGAAAATCGGAAGAGGAATCAAGGACCTAAACGCTACTTGTTTTGCGATCACAAACTTGCTACGCTGAAGCGGTGGCGTGTAGAAAGCTAGGAAGGAAACACACAGCCCTTCTGAGAATAGCTTTCTTCTTGACGCACCTGCCAATGATGTTGCAACACGCCGTGAAGCAATGACTGCGTTGGGCAGCTATCTAGATTACCAGAAAGTCAGCAGTAAGTGTGATATTTAATCTTATGACGTCTTACCTGTGTATGACGTATGGCAAATTAGGCATGTCCTGAGACGATGAACAAGGTGTTCTTCCTATGATACAATACAAGGGACATAAGATGTCCTTTAATTTGTTACTGAAGTACAGTTTGGACAGTGGAACACGTACACCGTTGGTCACTATGCTAGTTACTGTTGCATAGGCAAACGCCTAGTTCTGCTCTCGATTTGTTACGGTTTGCCATGCACAGATAGAGCCAATATACTGTGACGAAACTAGGGAGTGGTCGATCTACCAACACGTACGGCTATTTATTTATTTTCATCTTTTCTCATAGTCGTACCATAACGGGTGAACTAACAGAACGAAAGCATCAACTGAGGTTACTAGGTCATTAAAGTGTTGGTTCCCCGCGATTGTGATTTCTGAACTGTTTCTCGGAACTAGATGGTACCTATTCTGCCTCCCACATACCAATACTGAGGACCTGATAAGACAGCATAAGTTCAGCCCAACTTTTGTTATTAGAGAGGCCATAGCCAGTCGTGGTACCACGTTGGCTTCCTCGCTTCGTGAATTCTAGCTGGCAGTGCTAGCTTTCTCCAACAATTTTTCCTTGTTTTTCTGTCAGGATCACACAATTCTTCTGAATGTATTTCTCTTCCACTTGTCTCACTGCTCGTCAGAACACGTCTGTATATTCTTCTTGTAGAATGGTTCATGTATCACCAATCATTTACAATCAGTCTCCTATCAAGCTCACTTATGGTTTTGGTTTTTTTTTTTTTCAACTTGTTCCTATTAACTTCTAAAAGTTTGGCCGTATTTTGCTTTACCGGTAAGTGAACAAACTTCCTGACTTTTTCCTGTTTGTTTATGTACCTGTTAAAAGTACAACGTACAGTATGGCCGGTTCTGCACGTAACTGAGCGCTAACTGTGACTTAGAACCAAAATGGTACTTAATTTGCAGCAAATTTTCTTATAATTTTATTTTCATTATAATTTCTTGCCTTGTTCTCTTTCCATAGATTTTTATTACGAGTGCGTGTTGAAAAGTAATGCCTCTGAACTTCTTGAGAAAACTCTTGTCTTTTTAAATAAAACGAACGTTAATAACATCCTACATCGTTATCATTCATGTCTACATATTTGCTGTCCCCTACCGCTAGATGGTCCGAATTATACCGTGTAACAAGGCGGTTTGTAACGTAATTATGTCGGAGCTTGAGAAACATCATGCTGTAATGAAGTTTCTAATTTCAACAGTACGTTCACACACTGAACATTCTGTCCTTCAGTATGACAATGGCAGACCATACACGAGTGCTGCGACATAAGCAACAATCCGACGCCATGATTTGACCGTCATCGATCATCCTCCACACCGTCCCGATTTGACCCTATCAGATTTTCATCTGTTTCAGAAACTTAAAGAAAATCTTTGAGGACTTCTCTTTGATAAGAAGCGGTGCATGCAGAAGTAAGGTTGTGGCACCATCATCAGGATCAAAAATTCTACAGTGAGGGTGTCAAGAAACTTCTTTCAATGGTAGAAGTGTGTTCGTCGCCTGGGTGATTACGCTGAGTAACAAAATGTGTATAGTTGAAGAAAAAAGATGTAGCGTGCATTAATAACTTTTCCTTCATTTCGAAAACCTTAAGAGCTTTCACAAAAAAAAATTAGTTTTCAGCACGCACTCGTAGTATTATCTTGCGACACAGAGCGAACAAATGAGCAAAGCAAACGATAGTTAAAAGTTGTACTCAAAATATGTTTGAGCCACTTGCGCCAGTGTCGTCAACGAAGACAGTATGAGAGCAGTGGAAAGTCGCTGTTTGGGTAGCAGATGCCAGAGGAATCTCATGATACAAAAATAGAAAGCTGTTTTGAACTACATTGACGAGATGAGGTATCGCCACGTGGACAAATGATTCATTCTCATTGCCGGATGTTACGATACACATCTGTTGCGCAAATAATTGTGAAAGTACGGCACCAGTAGAGAGAACCACTAGTGACGATTCGTTAAAATCTTTACTCTCATCGAATTCCTCAGTGTGCCCTTGCGAAATGCCTCGAGATGTAGCTGAGACAGAAATATAAGACACGATGACAGATACTGTGGCGTCGTGGAAAAATCAGAGGCAGTGTGTTGCATCACCGAACATAATTTCATTGATTACAGAACACGTTTAAATGCATCTGACAGAAACGTCGGGAGAATGGGGAAGGGTTAGCAGTATTGCTTAATTATAAGGTTGGCGCATTAAGTTCGAAGAGTTTTTGTTTTGCATTTTCGTATTCGGGTTGCTATGGTTTATTTATCGACTGTCATTTTCTATTTGAAGCTCACTGCTGTTATTTGAGTCTACATACTGTCATTCTGTCATTTGGAGCCCGTGGGTAGAGCTGTGGGCGTTAGAAAAAGGAGTGCCAATTGGAGAAATTGGAACATATCCGATAAATTCTTCTGTTTGGGTTCATTAGAGAGGTTACAGCAGCGGAGGCAGCCAGAAACATTTTCGCCATGAATGGGTATAATGCCATTGGACAGAACACGGTAGGAAAATTGTATTTTTTTTTATTTTTATTTTTTTTAATAGAATCGTTTTGACATTAGTGACTTTCCACGTTCAGGAAGACTTTTGTGATGTGATGAACATCGTTTAAATGCATTAATCAACAATGATCGACGTCAGTGTACTTAAGAACCGGAAAATGTGATGAACTATGTTCAGTCCATTATTGTGCAACATTTGAATCCAATGGGGAAGGTTCAAGAATAGAGAGTATGGGTACCGCATGCTCAAAGCCAAAATCACAAAAACCTCTGTTTGTTCGTCTCAATTGGCTCGGGAACTACACCTACCATTCCTATTCTTTTTTGTTAGTAGCGACGATAAATGGTGTCTTTTTGCTGTCATAAGGAAAAGAATAGAATCGTTGAGACCAAAGAAAGCAACAGCTCCCTGTACAAAGACCTGCACGCATCCCCAAAAGTTAATGTTATGCACCAGGTGCAACAGTGCAGAGGTGGCGTACTATGAATTGATTCCCCGTAGTGTAACCATCACTATTAACATTTCTGTCAATAACAGAAACGGCCGGCCGCTGTAACCCAGCGATTCTAGGCACTTCAGTCCGAAACCGCGCTGTTGCTACGGTCGCAGGTTCGAATCCTGCCTCGGGTATGGATGTGTGTGAGATCCTTAGGTTAGTTAGGTTTAAGTAGTTCTAAGTCTAGGGGACTGATGACCTCAGATGTTAAGTCCCATAGTGCTTAGAGTCATTTGAACCATTTTGAATAACTGAAACGCCTTGCAGACGCAGTCCAAGAACGACGAATAGGAAGGCTGAAGTGATGCTTCTCTACAACACCAGTGTGCATTCTCCTAGACTGATATAGAACGCTGTACAGGATTTGGGTTGGGAAGTCATTCGGCACCCACCTTGTTCACTTGATTTCGCGCCCTCAGATTTTTCACCTTTTCCGCTCTTTGCCGAATAAACATAAATGAACTTCCTTTCCGGATGAAAATGCGCACCCAACATGGCTCGACGAGTTCTTCCTCTCAAAACCGCTTCATTTCTGCAGTCCCGCAATCGGAAAGTTACTCCAGTGCTGTCATACTGTTTTAAATTGTGAAATATAATGTATTGTTCATGACTAAAGCCTCTGTAGCCTATGTAGTGTCTTTAAATTTACGGAAAAAACGCTACGAACTTATCCATCAACCCAAAATTTTGGAGAAGAGCAGGTAATGCAACACGGAACATTGTTACATAGACTTAAAACACTGTATAAAGATTATTAAACTGTTTTTATTCTTATTCCTCTCCTTTTACCTTAGCTACATTAACCATATTTAGGTTAGACCGGTGCTTTAGACGTTCTTCAATGCTTGCCTGTGACATACCGTTCGTGCGCAAGCTCACCTGCAGCGTCCTCCTGTGTGACGCTGTTCAACCAGCCCAATCTCGTCACCCTTTTGCGCTTCTTACGGGTAGTGCCCAGCTTGGTGACGTAATAGTTACAATACTGGATTCGGAAGGGCACCGGTTCTGATCTCCGTGCAGCCATTTAGATTACGATTTTTCATGACTTTCCTAAATTGCTTCAGACAAATGCGGACATGATCCCTTTCGACGGGCTTGGCCTATTTCTTTCCCTACTCTTCCCTAATCGGAGTTTGTGCTCCGTCTCTATCGACCTCACAGTCTTTGGGGCCGTAAGTTTTAAATCAGCGCACACTCCGCTGTAGAGTGAAAATATCATTCTACAAACACTCCCCAGGCTGTGGCTAAACCATATCTCCGCAATACCCTTTCTTTCAGGGGTGCTAGTCCTGCAAGTCTCGTAGAAGAGCTTCTGTGAAGTTTGGAGTATAGGAGATGACGTACTGGCGGAAGTAAAGCTGTGAGGACAGGTCGTGAGTCGTGTTGGGTAGCTCAGTCGGTAGATCACTTTCTCGCGAAAGGCAAATGTCCCTAGTTAGAGTCTCGGTTCGGCACACAGTGTTTATCTGCCAGCAAGTTTCACAACCTAGAGCTCTTTTGTTCGCTGTTCTGCTAGAGTGGCTATTGAGTTTTTGGAGGGGGGGGGGGGAGGGGGGGGCAGGGACGGCCAGAAATCTACTTGCATGGGGCTGTCCCTCATTGTTGTGACTGACACCACAGCCTTTGCGAAGTAAAGATTGTTTTGCATCACTTGTTCTGGTGCGGTAATCGAGTGATATGCTCATCCACACGCTGCGAGGCAGCCATGTTGTTTTTAAAATATACTGGTTACATCTATAGAGAACCATTTCCGCAGTGAAAGTACGTCAACAACAGTGCTAGATTAAGCAGGGCAGTAGTGTGATGCTAAACAAGAGCTCCGCCAGTGTACCAACGATGCAGATGAAACTTCGGGACGTCAAAATCATAATTGAATAACCGATATATAAAAAAGTGTATTACACGACTGCCACACCGCAACAAAAGATGTATCCCGCACAGGCTGCGGTGTCAGTCAGAATAACACAGCAGAAGACAAGACAGGACTGGACGTCGATTTCTGGCCACCCGCCCCTTCAACACCACAAGAGCGGTCATAAGAAGTTCCATGTTAACACAGACTACCATATTTTATCTTTAACATCTGTATGCATAAACGCCTGACGGGATGTGTTAAATTAATCACAAAACAGCACAACATTGCAAATAATTTATTAATAAAAACTTTAACTAACCTAATCAGCTCTGACCAACTTGGACCAACCAACCAAGTGTGACCAATCTAAAGAAGCATGACCAGTATAAGTAACTTTGTGCAGCCTAATTAAATTTCTCCTAGCATCATACATAAAGCAGTATATTTAACCAGCTCCATCTCACTAATACGCCGTTTTTCTAAAAAAAAAATATTTATCAGGAAATTTTGCACGACCCATTCTTATGGGATTCTCCTTTTGATTAAGACTGCCACCTACTATCAGATTCCGGCGGAGTAGCCGAGCGGTTCTAGGCGCTACAGTCTGGAACCGCGAGACCACTACGGTCGCAGGTTCGAATCCTGCCTCGGGCATGGATGCGTGTGATGTCCTTAGGTTAGTTAGGGGACTGATGATCTCTGCAGTTAAGTCCCATAGTGCTCAGAGCCATTTGAACCATGTTTTTACTATCAGACAGACTGCGCGTATTGTATCCTGTGTGTTACTTTCCATACCACTATGACGATTCCTAAATAACCCTACAATGGAGCTCCGTCTTTATCGCATTGCTGATTGCATTGATACTAGGAACTGTTAGAGACTAGCGGCGAACCCTCATCTCCATCCAGTAGACAAATACCAGGTAATATCGGCGATGTGGTGCTTGGGGCCGTTTTGCAGCGACTCGCACGCCTGGTACTGTAATATAAGAAATCAATCGCTGATGTGTTGAATCGTAGCAGCCACTGAAAATGACTCCACTTGAAGCTATTAAGAGCGCTAGCTGCGTCGTACGGCTGTCGCGACCTGCAGTGTAGCAGACAGTACGTGGAGCTGAAACTCAATGTTGCAGCCACTGCACACTACGTGCGTATCGGCTCCTACTCAGTATTCGCTGCGTCCACGGTTCGAGTCGGGCAATCTGCCACGGTGGACGACTATCTTTGCGATCGATCTGCATCTGCCACGAGACGGTCCGGTCCTTGCTGAGATAGCGATCCTGGCGTTCGTCTTGAAACCCACTCTCTGCTCTTAATCCCACCAGACTATTTGCTCAGAAAAATCTTCACCGTCTCGATTAGCGACAGAAAACAATCTCGGATGCCAATGGACTTACATGTGCTTTCTCTCTCTCTCTCTCTCTCTCTCTCTCTCTCTCTCTCTCTCTCTCTCTCTCAGACCTTTCTACCTTTATTATTTACCAATCTTGTCATTTCTGTATACCTACTAAACCTACAGTTGTCGATAATGTTTAACATGATCTAAACTCCAGATCGTCCCAGTAAGTGCTTCTTCCAGTGCTAACTTTCCCTCGATGTCGTTGTAGGTATCCCACTAAACTGCCCATTTTTCTGGTGTGGGTTTTCGTAGATTTGTTTACTTACCTGTTTTTTCTCGTATACCTGGAGTCACACTATCTCACTTCCATGCACATAGAAGTAGCAGTCATAAAAAGAAATGTAGTAATATCGACCAGAAAACCTAAGGTGGTTTTCCTGAAGTCAACTGAGGCATTCTCAGCATCACCACATAAAAACATCTTACAGACATCGCAAACTAGAGTCCAGCCTCACGAAATATGGATGGTACGTAAAGAGGACTTCCTCACGACCACATGCTACTGAAGCTGTTTAATACGTGCTAAACCACCCCACCACCTGTTACCTGGTGATATTCAAGAAAAGTAAGGGACAACAATTTGTGTGCTTGTGTGTGAGAGAGGGGGGGGGGGGGAGGGAGCAGCGGAGTAGATTTAACATACATGGTAAAGTAGCAAAAGCTGTGTTAGCACAATGCGGAATACGCATTAAAATTATTACAAATGAATGGACTACTAGTAAGTCACTCAAGCGAATTCTTTCTGGTGTCGGAAGCAGCAAAATTAACCCTACAGAGATGAGGTTTCTGCAGTCGGGGTTTCGTGAATGTGACCCTGAATAGACTTCAGTTTTGTTTGTACAGTCTTGCTTATGGCCAGCCTCGTGTTACATGGAAGACTTACAGAAAGTTGCCACAGTTGCTATTGAGGATGCAAAATTCTGTCTGCAGTTTTCTTAAGAAAATTTTGCCATTGCGTTCCTAGTTGACATGTATATTGCTGTGTTTTTAGTCGTCTGCTTCTGACACGTTTCTTGAAATATTCATGGGGAAGCACGGGCCTGCGACACTGTCGCTTACTGGCAGCGCGGGCGGACAAGCTCCTCGTGGAGAGACGGCTTGAGATTACGTAAAGTGATCGGGGCATGATAGTTGGCACCTGATTCGCGAGACACGTTGACTCCGAAGTTGTGTGGACCAGTAGTGATCGACGATTCACGCTGTCAGATGCCTCGAAGGCTTTCCAATCCACAGAGCACAGTGAAACCTTCCAAGCACAACTACTTCTTGAGCCTGCCAGCAAACACTAGCGAGAATTCTCCGAGCCAATCTGCAAGTCACACAGCTTAACGTGACACCAGAATGTACTGCTGGAGCCGCAAAACCGCTCCCCGACAGAGCAGAGGTACGGTCGTTAGCTTCCGTGTAACATAGAGCCAGGCGATCTTCCACAGCCCCCTGTTAAGGCATCAGCGCGTAACTATTAACGTAAATTTACTGACGTGCATCCTAAGAGTCCTGAGTTCGTCGCTCGGCGGTGTTTTTGTGTGCATCCTCTACATTCTGCAGTACAGAACGCAAGCGAGTGCCGATCTTGCCTCACCACAAAAACGTCCCCGCCTGCCGTGACGTTTACTGTCTGAGCTGTCGCCATCTGCAACAGCGAGATCAATAGCCAGTTAAAAAGATTCGTGATCTTGATGCGGCTAATTTACTAGAACCGTAGGTCCCACAGCAGATTCAGTTGCTGCCTCAGAAGAAACATTCTCTTAAGTATCATGCGCAAGAGTTCAGGCATGGCCTTAATCTGATCACGTGTAACTCCATTCCGCTTTCAGATACACTTTTCTGAAGTTAATTGCTTTTAATTTTAAGCTGACTTACTGAAAATGCTCTATAAGCTTGACCGTGTTCTTTTCTAGCATTAAATATTGAATAAATTTCGTCTTGTATCACAAGCTAAGGAGTTGTTGAATACGTATATTATAGCTCTGACATTCGAATAGTTTGGTGAATTAACAAGTCCTGCGGACGTCACATTTCAGGTGTGTTACGACCCGTGGCTCTACCCTTCATTCGATCCTGCGAAACCCCACATTTTAGCAGGAAAATGCACGACCGCTTGTTGCAGGTCTTGTATGTGCCTTTCTGGATACAGAAAATGTTCGACTGCTGCCCTGGCCAGCACATTCTCCAGATCTCTTGGCAGTTGGAAACGTCTGGTCAATGGTGGCCGAGCAACTTGCTCGTCAGAATACGCCAGTCACTACTCTTGATGAACTGTGGTATCGTGTTGAAGCTGCATGGGCAGCTGTACCTGTACACGCCATCCAAGCTCTGTTTGACTCAATGCCCAGGCGTATCAAGGCCGTTATTACGGCTAGAGGTGGTTGTTCTGGGTACTGATTTCTCAGGATCTATGCACCCAAATTGCTTGATTATGTAATCACATGTCAGTTCCAGTATAATATATTTGTCCAATGAATACTGGTTTATCATCTGCATTTCTTCTCGGTGTAGCAATTTTAATGGCCAGTAGTGTATTTACGTACGAAATTGAGGGGGAGTACTGAAGTGGTGCGAAGAAGGAAGGAAGGAAGGAAGCAATTTTGGGGTTATAGTGATATTTAAGGGTGAGACCAATGTCAATTTTGATAGTTCCCGTATCCAGCTATAGATGGCAACACTTATTTCTAATTTTTTACATTTGAGGGTTAGACCGTCTTCTGTGCATGTCTTCTATTGCCATGGCCCCAGTCATCCTGAATCCTAGAATCAGTTTATAGCTACTGATGAGGGTACTCCTGAATTTGCGTGTGCATTTTATATCATTTGAAAATGAGTGTTTTTGGTATCTTACAGAAGTAAACTCAGTTTAATAGGCATAGCTTTGAGGTGATCAGTGACTTCTCTTAGTTACACTACGAGACGTGACAGGAACTTAAAAGTTCCGTCTGCGTCCGCTGTTTTTGTAGCCTTCAAGCAAGTTCCACGTGTCGAGAAGACGGCGGGGATTTCAATCCGGGCCGGTCGAGGAAGAAAAGACAGGCGAGGCAAGACCAGACAGCCCCTCTCCCCAGGCCGCGCCATCGGTCGCCCAATTTCCGCGGTCGGCCCTTGGGGGCGAGCAGAAGAATTAATCTTGTTTACACCAGGCCGCTCTTCACTGTAGCGCGGGGAGAAGTTTTAGAAGTAATCTAGAGCTCATCTCGGCCCGGCGATTAAATCTATTAGGTAGGAGAGGCGGAGAGGGAAATAATAGCGGGAAGTGCTAGTGAGCGCTATGGCAAGGCGAGAGGCCTCGATTAATGTCGAGGGGCAGGCGGCGGGAGACGCTAAGGGGGCGCAAAAAAGGAAGGAACGGGCCTCGCCGGCTCTCCGTGGCCGGCCGAAACAAGCCTCTTGCGACTAGCCATCCCTGATATCCTCACTGGCATGTCGCGCCGCCGTGAATAGTTGTGTGTGGGTGCGGCCGACTCACCAAGAAACTGGATCAGCTGTAATGCCAACAATCGGGACATAGTCAAGCCTCTTCTCGGCAACTACCTCTGTCAGAATTTCAACTGACAGTGTTTGAGACTTTGGCTACGTGCATTCTCTTACCCTATCGTGTGATAGTGGTTCAAAATGGTTCAAATGGCTCTGAGCACAATGGGACTTAATATCTTAGGTCATCAGTCCCCTAGAACTTAGAACTACTTAAACCTAACTAACCTAAGGACATCACACAACACCCAGCCATCACGAGGCAGAGAAGCAGCCGCCGGGAATCGAACGCGGGAACCCGGGCGTAAAAGCGAGAACGCTGCCGCACGACCACGAGATGCGGGCTCGTGGGATAGTGCCCCGTAGAAATAACAGAAGTTTGGAAAGGGAGAATAAGTTGTGAAAGAAAAGGTAAAAGCTTTAAGGTTGGCTGATCACAAAGCAATTTTGTCAGGTAGTACATGAACTACATGAAATAAAATCGTCATACGATCTGAACGGTTTGCGTTAGGACGTTCAAGGAGCATGGTTGGCCGTGTGGCATGATGAGAATTAGTATGATGTGAATAGGGTTTGGTTTAGCGAGGAAGCCCACTTTCGTATGGATGGGTTCTTCAAGAAGCAAAATGGGGGCATTTGGGTGACTGAGAATCCACATTTCGCGATCGAGAAGACTCTTCACCCTCAGCGGGTGACTGTGCGGTGTGCACTGTCCAGTCACGAAATAATCGATGCTATATTGCTTGATGGCACAGTGACTACCGAACGGTACGTGAAGGTTCTGGAAGATGATTTCATCCCCATTATCGAGCGTGACCGTTATTTCGACAAGATGTGGCTCCAGCAAGACGGAGCTCGACCCCATCGTAGCAGGAGAGTGTTTGATGTCCTGGAGGAGCACTCTGGGGATGGCGTTCTGGCTCTGGGGTAATCAGAGGCCATTGGCATGGGCTTCGATTGGCCGCCATATTCTCCGGATCTGAACACATGCGACTCCTTTTTGTGGGGCTATATTAAAGACAAGATGTACAGCAATAACCCCAAAACCATTGCTCAGCTGAAGACAGCCATTCATAAGGTCATCGACAGCATCTATGTTCCGACACGACACCGGGTCATGTAGAATTTCGCTATTCGTCTGCGCCATATCATCCTCAATGATGGTGGACATATCGAACATGTCATAACCTAAATCCGAATATATGTAGTGATGTTTACATGTTGAATAAAGTGTGTGCAAGCCGTATTTTGTAACTAATTTACGTTTTTTTCATACAGTTCAATAATTGTCCATTTGTAAGATCACTTTGTATGCATTTGACAGTGACTTGAAAAGTGGTGAACGTCAAAAAAAGTAAAACAAGGATAATGGAAGGCAGTCGAATTAAACCATGCCATGCTGACGAAAGTAGACTAGAAAATAATACAAGACGTAGACGAGTTTCGCTATTTGTGCAGTACAATATCTGACGACGTTAGAAAGTAGAGAATATAAAAAATGTAGACTGGCAACAACGAATGAGGGTAACCTATGAGATAAACCCAAGTGTTAAGAAGTATTTTTGGAAATATTTGTCTCAAGCGTTGCCTTGTATGGCAGTGAACCATTAATGATAAAGCGTAGAGACAAATGGTAGACAACCTAGTCGCTACCGCCGACTATTGTGCTATCCAGCTTTCCTGGTGGGCGGCAGGCGGTAGGGATTTTAAAAGCATTTCGATTAGGTTTCCATAAAACTTTGACAAAGTGTTTGGTCAGTAATTGTTATTATATGCTTTGATTACATATAAATCTGATTTGTAAATTTTATAAAATAAAGTTACTTCCCTACTTTATAAATCACCATTGCTCTGGAACTGATGGGCGCTTAGAAAACTTTAGTACAGAGATACGAAAGTGGGCGGTAGGTTAAAAAGGTTGATTACTCCTTGTATAGACAAAGGGAGAGAAGGTTTTGAAATGTTGTGCTACTGAATATTGCAGAAGGTTAGATGGGCTGATAGAGTAACATAGGACGTAGGGACTGTACCAAATTGAAGAGAAAAGAAATTCCTGGCACAGCCTTACTTAAAGGGGGGGGGGGGGGAGGGGATAAGTTGTGAGAATACATCCTGGTCGCATCAAAGGATACTCTGTTTAATTATGGAGGGAAGTATGTGTATTTTTGTGGATGATGGGTGTGGTTGGAGAGGGGAGGGGGGCGAGGTGATAAAGGCTATACTACAGTGAATAGGTCCAGGTTGATATAGTCGAGGTATTCAGGCAGAGGTGACAAGTCTTGCACAGGATATTCTGGCGTGGAGAGAAGCATCAATCTAGTTTTCGGTATGAAGACAACAACAACACCAATAATTTGGTCTCTAGCGAGAAGAAATATTTGTAACAGCAAAGAAATACTTACAGGAAATCTATATCGTAAAAAAAAATCAGCATAACTAATTCCCGAGGCGAATCTTGAGGCGATCACCTAAGAAATTTTCCGAGTGGATCACGACTCTATCTCGGACATATTCCTTCCACTAAGGTTCTAATATTCTGGTCAGTTTAAGTACTCATCACGGATTTAGTCTGGCAGTGCTTCAGCTGTACTTTGAAAACATCACGGGCTTCCTTTTTCAATCTTCGTTGGAATAACAGCCACCAGATGCGAACGGTTTCAGAGAAAGACAAACCTTACCTCTTTAGAGTTTTGATCCTGCACGCACACACACACACACACACACACACACACACACACACACACACACACACACACACATTTAATTTCTCAAGACATTCCTTTATGTTTTATACTAGGATCCGCCACGGCTTCGCACGGATGGCACAAGGTACCTACGACTAGATGACTTGTTTATAACGTGTAGTTGTCTGCACAAACCTCTCTGGTGAATGAGCCTGTTTATCAGTGAAAATCGATCAAATTCCCTACAGTACAAGATATTACATTCCACAAAATATTGCATGATACTAATGCTTAAGTTAGTTTTTTTCCCTCCCTTAATTTATATCTAAAAATTCAGCCAATGAGTAGAAGGAGTTGTCATCTAGAAATTCTTTTAATTTATTTTTAAATGTTGGTTGTCTATCTGTCAGGCTTTTAATGCTGTTTGGTAGGTGACACATGTTGCCAATATTTCTATTTAATTTCTCTACAAAATTTTGGTTATAAAACGATTCTGTGAATGCTCTACTGCTGCATTTTTAGCAACATAGAAGGGAAGTCAAAACAAAATGAGACAGATGGAAAGAAAGTGCATCTTATTTCAAAAGTAATGGCAATAACTACTAATAAATTTACCACAAGACGGTCAACGCCCTCGCGAAAAATGTTTGTGGTTTCCTACAGAACCACGATTGTATCCAGGCGTGGACCTCTTCATCTGAAGCAAATCGACGGCTACGAAAGTCTTTCTTCAGGGCTGCAAAAATATGGAAATCGCATGAGGAGACATGGTGAATGTATGGAGGATGTGTAAGAGCTTTCGAGCCAGACTTCTGCAGCGTAGATGAAAGAACCTTGGCAACATGTGGGCAGCCATTATTCTGCAACAGAGTCATGCCGTCCATCTACATTCCAGGTGCTTTGGTCTACGCTGGAGAAGTTTTGCTGGGGAGCCGTTACGTGTTCTTCATACAGTCCCGATCTCTCCCTGCGTGATGTCCATATTTCGGGAGCCCTGAAGAAAGATATTAGTGGCCGTCGATTTCCTTCGGACGAAGAGGCGCACACCTAAGTACAGTCACCGTTCCGTATGCTGCCGCAAACATTTCTCCACGAAGGCATTGACCGTCTCGTCACACAGTGGTATAAATTTATTAACATTTATGCCTATTAATATTGAAATAATAAACAGTTTACCTACTTTTTCTATCCCTCTCGTTTCCATTTGAGTGCCCATTATAGAGCTGTTCTTGTTATAAACTTAAGCAAAGGTTTCAGCAAAATTTATTTAAATGTTAACATGTTATTGAACGTTATCATATTGTAGTGTGACACTTCAATTATGAACCTAAAATCATTGACGTGAACGCAATTTTCTTCGTAAAAACATGTCCCTAACGCGAAATGGTTTCTCCACGTAACATGAAGGTACATCCAGCTGACTGCTGTGCCTTAATCTAGAATTCTTAGCGGATGCACAGCGGAAACAGTCTGTGTGGGATGCAGCTAAGAAGACTGTTTGCCTCGCCACGTGAGCGGCACAGAAAACATCAGAAATGTTTCTCTCAGAGGGAGTGCGGGAGAATAAATGGAGTGTTAACGGGCACAGTGTGCTTTTGTGGAGAAGTGAGTGCGGTGTTTTACCCGTTTCTTGCCGCTTGGGAAACAGAGTGTCGCTGCCCTCGCTAACTAATGAAGCGCACGCCAACTGAGAACCCGATAGCTCCGTGGAAACGCAGCGCACCTCTCATTAAAGGATTCCTCTATTGCGAGTAGACAGTAAACGTACTTAGGCATACAGTTTGAGCTCGGCACTGTGCACTTCTTTTGTAGTTTATTTGTCTATTTCACTATGCATTGCACCGAAGTGGTCAACGCATTGGAATCGTGTTCGGAAGGCAAGGAATTTAAATTGCCGTCCAGCCATCCTCGAATGCTGGAATGTTTCCTTCAACTAGGGCATGGCCACTTCGTTTCTCCGTCTTTACGCACAGGTAGCCCTCCATCTCTAGTCTTACATGTTGACGAATAATCAAACTCTAAACTTCGCTTCTTCATTTTGACCTTATTTGTAGTCACTTAAACCTGTTTGCTGCTGCGTTTCTCCTGTGGTTTACTTAACACCACATCTTATCAGGCTGCAGAAAAACGTACGTTTGAAGCTGGTTCACTTTCGAAACTGTGCTCTTACAAGGTGTCTCGTAATTCCCGTTAGGTAGTTTGTTGGTTGTATAGGAGAGACTTAAAAATGGCTCTGAGCGCTATGGGACATCACACACATCCATGCCCGAGGCAGGATTCGAACCTGCGACCGTAGCGGTCACGCGGTTCCATACTGAAGCGCCTAGAACCGCACGGCCACACCGGCCGGCTTAGGAGACTTAGTAGATGAAGTTTTGATAAAGGACGCATGTCCGGAATCGTAGTGTTGGGATGTAAAATCCGTTTCACCGTACGCACACAGCGGAGACAATGTGCTCGATAGAAGCGGAGTTTGGAGTGCTCGTCGTCCGGATTCCTTCTTGGTGACGGAGGACATCCTCTTCAAAGTCGAGAGTGCGGCGTGTCCATGGAGCACCATAGTCAACCCTTCCAGTTGCGAGCGCTCCACTTTCTCGCAGCCTGTGTTGCAGACGGGCGAAAATGGTACGTGACGTCATAATTGCAACACGGATTGACGACGGCGTCCACTCCAAAAAGTGGTGCGTACCGTGAAGCGGGAGATTTGAAAGTGATCAGATCTTCAAACTACTTTCAGCCTAAAAAGTGTTAATAGAAATATGTACCCAGTATTTTATGTAGAGAAATAGCAGAATTAACAGTATTATCCAATGTCGAACGTATTCCACATTTCTTTCTACGACCTGTTTACAAAAGTCAAACGTTCAAGTTATGCGCTAACGAAACAGAAACTTGAGTCAAATCGGGATTGATCGTGTTGGTCAAATTAGGGACCACTCATCTGTCACATCGTGGGACACATGCGCAGCCAACTGATGGTCTGGTTCACCGTCTCTTTCTCGGGTGATCATCACACAAATACGAGTATAAATAGAACCAAGGTTTCGCGATTCTAGACAGAACACAGGAAATTAATTCCTTTGGGTAGTTGATTATTGTGATGATAATATGGACGCCCAGCAGTAGAGTTAAAAAAAAAATCATCCACTCGTAACGACTACAGTTCGTTTTAAGGTCCTGTTTTACATGCCGAATGATGCAACGTTGCATTTACAGATTGCATTTACATTCAGAAGAAGACGCATCGTGATTAAGATTTCTCTAAGCTTTCCAGACAAGGTTGCTGGTGAAAACCGATTTACTAAGCGTCCGTCTGTCTGTCAGACCACAAATCCTAAGATTCGAGGTTCAGTCTTAGAATTCTTTGTTACTTACCGCTTCTTTCACCTATAGAAAAAATTCATACCATTACATATTATACAATAAAGCCACCCTCCACGTTTTTCTGTGTCTATGTGAAGCCTTATCTCAGGAAGTACCGTAAGATTTTGATACGGTTTCTCTAATAGACAGATTGATTCACGAGGAAGGTTTGTGTATATAATTTACCAGCGGAAAAGTGCTTCCCTCAGAACACAAAAATTGCGGCTATGTTCCTGTTTATTTAAAAGTCTCTGACCGAATGGTGGGATACCAGCTGCCTCATTCTACCTTCCACAGCACCTTTCAAATTTTTTTCAAAAATTTTGGCATGCTATCGTATATTTTATTTTTACCGTCCACTTCACCTCAAACTCTCTCAATCTCCCCTAAATGTAATTCACACACTACTGCTAAACTATTCCATCGCCGAAAGTCGCTCATACCCATCCACTCCCCGTTGCCCTTTCTCACTCATTCAATTCGCCCAACTCATTGACATCATCTCTCTGTATATCCCTGTCACTGTATCCTTCGTTGTATCCTCCTCCTCCTCCTCCTCCTAATACTACTACTACTACTACTACTACTACTACTACTACTACAGTCTCCTCTCACGAGCAGTCTCTCCCATCTCTCTCTCTCTCTCTCTCTCTCTCTCTCTCTCTCTCTCATTCATTCATTCCTTCCTTCCTTCCTACCTCTGGTGTCTCTTCTCACTGTCGCTATCCCTCTCGTCCTTATTGCTATTTTCATACACTCTTCTCTCATTATTACTGGCTTTCACCCATTTCCTCTTTGTCTTTTCCTTTCTCCTCCCCGTGGCACTGCCTCCTTTTTTCCTATCATTGTTCTGTCACTGTGAAGTATGTTCCACGATAATGTGTCTCTCTGTTTCTCTCACACTCCGTTGTCTCCTTCGCTCTTTCGGAACCACAATTACTGTTTACTATCTACCAGTATTTACTGTTGTTCCATCCCTTTACCACTGCCACTGTCTTCTCTCTCAGCATAAAAAAGTGCGAATATGTTCGCAGGCCAAAATTTTTGGGAAATTTTTTAAATGTTCTGAGGAAGGTAGAATAAGACAGCGTATACGCCTTTTTTGTGCTTCGATAGGAGCATTTTTTTCCGCTGGTTCACATTTTTCGCGTCCTAAAGCAGGAAATTTTACTCACGTGAGCACTGAGATGTTGATAGTTTACTTACATAAAATTGAAATAACAAACACTAATTTTACATTTCAGGCTGGGTTTTACACGCACAAAAGTTTTGCATGTGCTTCGCTGTTAGGACATGAGGTTCCCAGAACACTTATGATTATAACGAAGACAAGCTACAGCATATTTCTCCTTGCTATGTAAATTTATAAACAACTGTTTCACCTCACACTGGATATTAGGGCGTATTTTGTAAATAGGTTAACTTTGATCCCCTGCATCCCAGGAACGAGTACAGATATTAATTCAATTTTCAGGGTTTTTCGAGATATGGATCTTAAGAATATATTGTAAAAATTTCAGTAATTTGCTATGCATATCCGTCTTGGAATCCTCGACAGGATTTTGGTCCGCCGGTGACTGCCAAAGTACACACATAAAAAAAGGTTTGCATCACTCCGGTTTCCAGAACACCTAGAGATAGACGTTGACTGTGTATATTGTATCACAGACACAGTGTTCGACTGTTCAGATGTCACTAAACCCGCCCAAAGATGTAACCAACCAAGCATGAGCAGCGCCTATTAGACGGAGGGGATCCGACAGCCTATCAGTTCCAGTCATTTCACCAGGAAGGAGGTACACGGCTCGTGTTGTCTATAGTGCAACCATGACTTGACGGTCAATACCGCTGTTCGATAGCGTTCGCATGGTTACTCTGTACCAGGAAGGGTTCTCATCAGGAATCTCGGAGTGAACCAAAACGATGTTCTTCGGACATGGAGGCGATAGAGAGACAGGAACTGTCGATTAATTGCCTCGTTCAGGCAACCCAAGGGCTACTATTGCAGTGGATGGTACTACTACAGTGGGTGATCACTGCGTACGGACTATGGCTCGGAGGAACCCTGACAGCAACGCCACCATGTTCAATAACTCTTTTCGTGCAGCCACAGGACGTCGTGTTACGACTCAAACTGTGAGTAAAAGGCTGCATGATGCCCACTCTCGACGTCCATGGCGAGGTCCATCTTTGCAACCACGACACTGAGCAACGCGATACACATGGGCCCAACAACATGCCGAATGGACCGCTCAGGATTGGCATCACGTTCTCTTCACCGATGAGTGTCGCATATGCCTTCAACCAGACAATCGTCGGAGATGTGTTTGGAAGCAATCCGGTCAGGCCGAACGCCTTAGACCCCCTATCCAGATAGTGCAGCAAGGTGGTTGCTTGCTGTTTTGGGGTGGCATTACGTGGAACCGACGTACGCCGCTGGTGGTCATGGAAGGCGCCGTAACGGCTGCACGATACGTGAATGCCATCCCCCGACCGAAAGTGCAAACAAATCGGCAGCATATTGGCGAGGCATTCGTCTTCATGGACGATGATTCACGCCCTCATCGTGCACATCTTGCCAATGACTTCCTTCAGGATAACGATATCGCTCTGCTAGAGTGGCCAGCATGTTCTCCAGACACGTACCCTATCGTACACGCCTGGGGTAGATTGAAAAGGGCTGTTTATGGACGACGTGACCCACCAACCACTCTAAGGGATCTACGCCGAATCACCGTAGAGGAGTGGGACAATCTGGACCAAACAGTGCCTTGATGAACTTGTGGATGGTATGGCACGACGAAAACAGGCATGCATCAATGCAATATGGCATGCTACTGGGTATTAGAGGTACCGGTGTCTACAGCAATCTAGACCACCACCACTGAAGGTCTCGCTCTATGGTGGTACAACAGGCAATGTGTGGTTTTCATGATCAATAAAAAGGGGCGGAAATAATGTTTATATTGATCTCTATTCCAATTTTCTGTACAGGTTCCGGAACTCTTCTCTGGACCGAGGTGATGGAAAACCTTTTTTCATGAGCCTTTGTTTTGTGTTTACCGAGGAACCACCCATGAGCTACTGGTGCCTCCACAAGTCGCATCAAGCCCACCGTAGACCATATCAAATGCAAAAAAAACATCAACATATTTTCTCCATATGGCTAAACAGGAAGAATGTAATAGCCTTACTTTGACCCTGTACTGTTGGATAGTGTCACTTAAGACGATGCTTCTGTTGGGTATGCAAATGGTCCGTAGCGCAAGGGCTATTCAGAGCAATTAATGCTACTTTTATCGTCAATAGAACTCGGGAGATGAGCACCGAAAATGCCCGTTTTTAAAAGCGGCGGTTTGGCACATTTTAGATACGCTTGCTATCGTATACATACCGTGTCTATGGCGCAGCGGGGACGGGTAGCTAGTATGCGATAACTGCAAAAATTGTGCCATGCTTCGGAGTACACGCCAAACAGTAGGGGCCCAGTCATTGGCGATGTAAGTTAGTTCAGAGCAGCATACTTAGTAATGCATTGCTCTCTTCAAATCAACTTCGGGTTAAGGACAGCTTTACCCGAAACTCTTTGAACCTAGCTAGTGTTGTGACTCTAAATACCTCGATGTGGATGTGCCGTTGGAGTATACGCTTTCTTCAGTCGAAAGCATCTCAAACGCCTCAGTTAAAGTATCCAGCGTCAATAGTGGAAAGCCGACGCTGTGTAACTAGCTGTACCGCATTAGGTGACTGAGCGCACAGCGGCGGAGTGCATGAATGAAGCTGTCGGGCGCCGCGTGTTCTCCCACGGCGCGCGGAGGCAGGTCAGCGGCTGCGGGCTGTCCGCATGCACCGCCGCCAATTACGCCAGCAGAGCCCCAGGGGACGGTGCTCTGCAGCCCACAGCCTCAGCAGGCTGGCAACCCACGGCAAACGCGCTCGCCACGGCACGCCCTCGGCTGACCTGACACATGTTCTTGTCGTTAATGTTGGGAACCCTGCAACGCGCGCTGTCGCTTTACAACAGAGTAACGGGCTACATCGGCTGGAGGCAGAAGGGGTGGGAGAGCCAGCAATAATCGTGGCTACCGACAGGGAAATTCCGAAGATAGCATGGGTAAAATACAGGGAGTGAAGTATTACCTACAACTTGTACAGAAACCAGACTGTAAATATACGGGGCGAGTCACGTAAAACTGACACTCTTTTATTTCCTGAACGGTTCCAGCATCGAAACGAAGTTTTCAGCAATTTACAGTATGATGGAGGGCTAACGCTCTGAACACTGGTATCAACCGAGAATAAGCATTTTTTTTTAATGAAACTGCGTCCTTTTCGTAATTGCATTTAATAGATCTAGGAAACACAATTACAGTGATATCGTGCTTAACAGTTCTGACGTTGAAACCTTTAGCAGAAGACTCCAAGAAACGCATTAAAATTGGAACGTAATGCCGCTACTGCGGTGTAAACGACTCCAAGCTGATCTTTCATGCTAGGCTCCGTTGTTACATGCAGCAATACACCTTTTAAAATGAAATCTCATTTCCTAGACGACATAGATGCAGTGTCAACTGTCATTTTTGTACATGAAACCACGGCATACGCTAGCTTCGGTAGCACCAGTTGGTGCTAAGTAAAACTATTTCAAATGTGCGTGAAGACAACTAGAATTTCGTCAGGCAGTTTTCCATTGCCGTTGCGATTCGTCGTATAAAAGTAGCGCGTCTACCTTATCCTCATTAGAGTATATGCGTGCATGTAAGAAACGCGGAAGCAGAAATAACCTGCCGGTAGACAACAAAGTTCCTGCTTGTTCTGCAGTGTCTACAAGTAAGGCCTGATACATCGATGTAGCCTGGCATGACTTTCTCTTTCTGGCAGGTTAAAACTGTGTGCCAGACCGAGACTCGATCTCGGGACTTATGCCTTTCGCAGGCAAGTGCTCTACCATCTGAGCTATCCAAGCACGAACACTCCTCTCCTGCCGGCCGGGGTGGCCGAGCGGTTCTAGGCGCTACAGTCTGGAACCGCGCGACCGCTACGGTCGCAGGTTCGAATCCTGCCTCGGGCATGGATGTTTGTGATGTCCTTAGGTTAGTTAGGTTTAAGTAGTTCTAAGTTCTAGGGGACTGATGATCTCAGAAGTTAAGTTCCATAGTGCTCAGACCCAAAACCAAAAAACTCCTCACAGATTTACTTCCGCCAGCGTATGAACGGGTCTTGAGTCGTGCTTGGATAGCTCAGGTGCTAGAGCGCTTGCCCGCGAAAGGCAACGGTCCCGAGTTCGAATCTCGGTGCGGCACACAGTTTTAATTTGCCAGGAAGTTTCATATCATCGCACAATCCCCTGCAGAGTGAAAAACTCATTCTGGGGTTACTGTGTTTAAAACTCAAGAGCCGATTTTGGCCGACTTGCATTTCAACTTTTAAATACTTCTCGGATTCCTTTGCGCAGAATCCCAGTCTCAAAGTTAACAAGTATTAAATCTTTGTACTCGTCTTATCAAGCGCTTTCGGATGCCGTTGAAAATAATATAACATTCTGCTAAAAAAAAAAATCTTACTTGATCCAGTAACACGATGGGGACAAGAGGTAAGATTCCATCTTAGGTGCCAAAGTAAGTGACCCTTAGTGTAGGATTATTTGCCGAAAATTTCATTTCGATATCTGGAACAGTTCCCAGAATTTGGTCTCACTTGACTTACCATGTAGAAGTCAAAGAAAATATAAGAGAAGTATTAGTTGAGAAGAATGTGACAGTTGCGGTCTATACGGCATATTACTAAATTTGTACTTTGAGCAAGTGCTACAGGAAACCAAGGAGAAATTTAGAATGAGAATTAACGTTCATGGAGAGAAAATAGAAGCTCTCCGGTTCGCCGAAGACATTGTAATCCTGGCAGAGACAGCAAAAAACGAAGTTCAATTGAATAGAATGGATAGTATCTTAAAAATAGGGTGCCACGTGAATATAAACTAAAGTAAAACAATGGTAACAGAATGTACTGAAATTAACTCGGGCGATACTGAAGGAATTACATTAGGAAATAAAACACTGCTAGCAGTAGATGAGTATTGCTGTTTGGACAGCAAAATCAGTTATAATGACTACAGTAAAGAGGATAGAAAGTGCATACTCGTAATGGCAGCAAAATCATTTCTGAAAGAGGTGAGTTAGTTAACATCGAATATAAATGTAAATTCTAGGAAGTCATCTCTCAAGGAATTTGAAGTGTAGGCTAGTACGGAACTGAAAGGCGGACAATGAACACAAGAGAACAGAACATTTTGAAACTTGGTGCTACAGAACAATGCTAAAGATTAGATGGGTAGACTGAAAAATAAAGGAGAGATACTGAATCGAATTGATAAAAGAAGTTTATAAAAAAGTACTCGAATTACTTTTTGGTGGTAGTGGTTACCCAGAAGTAGTGGTAAGTTGTTGTGGTCTTGGTTTGACGCACCCTTCCCGTGGAAGCCTCTTCATCACACACACACACACACACACACACACACACACACACGCACACACATAACCTACCTCCGGTCATTACCTAAACTGACATTTATTTGATGTGTCCTATGAATCGGTACTATCTTTTAGTCAAGTTTAGCCACATATTTCTTTTCTCCTCAGTTCGGTTCAGTACCTCACCAATGGCTACCGATCAACCCGTCCAATCTTCAACATCCTTTCGTGGCACTACATTTGAAAAACCTCTATTCTTTTTTATCTGAACTGTTTGTAGTCCACGTTTCACTGCAATAAACTCCAGGCAAGTACATCAGGAGAACGTCCTAATATTTAAATTTATATTAGATGTTATTCCCAGTATGTGTTTCATATTGTCTCTACTTCTGCATTCGCCAGTTATTATGCTGAACAAATAGGAAAACTCGGCTACTATTTTAGTGTCTTACGAAATATATTTTTATGCTATCCAAAAACGAAGAATCAAACGAACATCACGAGCACTCATTTCAACCACCAAAGACTCCGTCGTTAGATCTTCTTATCTTCATTTTACTGAAAACAGTTTAAAGCAGGAAATGTAGTCCTTCTTTCGAAAGAAACCACATGCATGTCGTTCAATAGGTATTTACCACTGCCGTCGAAACAAAGACTCTTCCACAATGGACAGATAAGATCGAGTAAATGAGAGAATGACTTATCAGTGTCCCACTTTCACGTCTAAACAAACTGGAATCTTTCCATACAGCAGCCTCCGAACTGCTTACACAAAATGTAAAGGTAGTGAGAACAGTTTGAGGACGAGTACATGATCCTTTTCTCTACGACATTTCAATTCCTCCTCTGTTATTTTGATAAGTTACATTTAATAGACGTTCCCCCTTTGCTATCAGCATAGTGAGACTATCATTTTACAATAGAATCTTCTTCTCAAATGTATCCTTGTGTTATGTGGCTGTGCAAGTGTGGTCATCATAACACACTGTGTTCTATGAGGGACAGCCGAAGCCATAAGTAGACATATTGAATAATAACTGCTTGGTTGCTCTTGTAAATAATTTATTTAGCAACCGTTTTCGTAGCTTAGAACTCAAATCATCAGGTTATATGTGTTAAGTAATGACCTTAAACTTGCGATATGGACGGGCCTGAACATTCCTTGTCTATGAATAAGTGACGCATTCCATGATTCGGTCAAGTACGCACAAAGTATGGATCCATGACTCCTCAAACGTGCCGTGAATCCGGAAAGGACAACAGTTACGTGCAGCGCACTGTCGCAAGTTTAAGATCGTGATTTAGTATGTATCACCTGGTGATGTGGTTTCTAAGCTACGAAACCTGTCCTTAAAAGAATTATTTACAAGAGCAACCAAGCAGTTGTTATTCAAGATGTGATCACAATTGTTTCAGTGTGATGGCTTTCCTTACTGATTCTCCACATTTTGGCTGCCGGGTAACTACATACGCCACACGACATAAGTCTCCTCTTTTTCAACAGTTCAAAGAATCTGTCTAGTCACTCTTCTTTCAAATATGCCCCCTTTCCCTCCTACATTTTTCTGGCTGTCCATCACATACGGTGCAGCTGAATATTTCACTCTGTTAAAGATATTAAGCCCCGTGCGCCAGGCAGAAATGCACGTCTTCTGTTTGTAGATTTTCCCATACATCGAATTCTACATCGTCGTTAGCTGTGAACTGAGCTCCCAAGTAGTTGAACCTCTCGAGTTATTTGAAGCTTCTACCAAACAGCAGACAATAAGTTTTAATTTTGTTGGCCTGTGTATCTTACATGATTACTTTCTGCCATCACTGTCAGCTCAGCCTTTTGTTATCTCAGAAAAAACACTATCTTCGACGACTGCTAAGTTCTGATGCATGTTTCGCTTATCCGTCTCCACTATCTGAACTGTTTACCCTGTCACTGGAGTCCAGTATTCTCGCTTCTGGTTTGCTTGTACAGTCTATGTATATATGTTTTATATTGATAATTCATTTTATCTCCAACAAAGAAAAAAATGGCGTAAATCGACCGTCACACATGGCAGCAGGCTGGAGCTGGAACAGAGATTAATATCGTAGAGTGAGAAATGTGACGTGTTTGAAGTGCTACACGTCGATTGATATCAGGCTAGAGAGGGTTGTGCTGTCATGCTGTCATGGGCATTTGCTTTATTCCCCTATAACACCGTGGTTATCTGCATGCCCGGCGAAAGGAGGTACTAAACTGCAATCCCCAAAACTATTTGGTAGCAAAGATGGTTCAAATGCCTCTGAGCACTAGGGACTTAACTTCTGAGGTTCTAAGTTCCAGGGGACTGATGACCTCAGATGTTAAGTCCCATAGTGCTCAGAGCCATTTGAACAATTTTTTGTTAAGCAAACTCAACTGGCAGGCTCTTCAAGAGAGGCGCTCTGCATCGCGGTGTAGTTTGCTGTCCAGGTTTCGAGAGGGTGCGTTTCTGGACGAGGTATCAAATATATTGCTTCCCCCTACTTACACCTCTCGAGAAGATCACGAATGTAAAATTAGAGAGATTCGAGCGCGCACGGAGGCTTTCCGGCAGTCGTCCTTCCCGCGAACCATACGCGAGTGGAACAGCAAAGCCGCCACACACCGTTGGGTGGCTTGCGGAGTATAAATGTAGATGTAGACAAGCCTGGCTCGCGAAGAATGTCACCGCCGTGTTTGTAAGTTTTTTGGTACCTTACCTTGTTTACAACTACCATGCGTTTACAGATGAAACAAAGTCCGGCTTTACAAAGAAAAGACTGCTACTCAAAAAATTAGCGCTGTAGGCAGAACAGGCGCTATACAGGAAGCGAGCAGGGAGGTCATCGGCAGCCACTGCCCCACTCCATTTGCCTGTCGGCTTTTGAAATCCCGCGGGGGAGAACGCAAGCGGATAGGGAGAAGGGATGATCTCATAATCATAACATCACATCGCCCTCGCAAAGACGACAGTGTGCTGCGCACGAGGGCGTTTATCAAGGATCAGGAAGCTCTCCCCTCGACATCGCAGGCACCAGGGGTAGCAGCTATTTAAACTCCGCTTCGTCAAGATGAGCTAGTTTATAATCAGGTACTTCATAACTCCCAACAGCTTCTCATTTACCAACAGCAGTGCTCCGTGTAAATATAGGGAGTTCTGTTCATGAAAATTTGCGTAAATCCTGAATATATCTTCGTATAAGTGTTCTCCTCTGTTTTCCTTGTACGCTCGACGTTGCAAGAATACGTTTCCGTGTACGATTAATTTGGCGTTATATTATCTCCTCAGATAGCACGTGCACTGATATGCCGTCTGTGCACACGTCGTTTTCTCGGATATTGCTTTCTCCGAGCTGAGTGATAAGTTGCCTCAGTCTTGCCTCTTAGCAGTGAGTAGCGTCACTGTATGAGTGCTGATTTCACGTTATACATAGATAACGTCATTAGACCTTATTATCTCTTTCCAGTTACGCTAATTCCAAAATTATACTTCCACTGAACGTTGATCTGCTAGAAGTGGACTCTGCAAGACTACCCGGCATCGAAATGTGGTCGTCTTATCCTGGAAGATGGTAGTTTGAATTTTAGATCTGCCACTGTGATTCACCTTTCGTATGCTATCCCTCCATTATTCACCGCAGGGATTTCCTCCTTTTATCTTTGACTGGATAGATACGTACTGCTATCTACAAGACACGACTTGATCGGTCTGTGAGAAACCATAATATTCTCGTCGGGTCTGCAGCCGGATCATACAAATCATCTAGACACGATACTGCAGCGACACATCTCGCGCCCATCTTCAGGCGAGAACAGGTGTTTGCTAATCTGGTCGGAAGTGATTCGTACCGTAAACGATGGCCCTTTTATACTCCACGGAGAAACGACAGCATGAGCGGCAGAAATTGTCGGTGCTGCCCCCTACGCAAACTGAAGATACTTCGCCCCACTAGTGAAAACTAGCAGAAACTATTAATTACTATCGAGTATCTGGGTCAATACACTACGTCCACCAAGTCAAAGACAGCTGCTTTTTAATATAAGATAAAACCGGATCAATACTTTATTTATGCATTTATTTATATTATCATCTGCCGGTCTAATTTCGACTGATTCCATTAATACTTAGCCATAATAGCGAGACCAGGGGAAACTAAATGTGTCTCATCATACTTCATTCTTTTTTTCTTATTCACAGAGTGCTCTGCCACTGCAGATTTCTTAGGTTGTGGTAATCATGTGTGGCTATATACGGTCAGCAGAACTGTTGCGATCTGTGCAAATTGTATAGCCAAAATACTTTTCTCAGAATGAGATTTTCACTCTGCAGCGGCGTGTGCTCTGATATGAAACTTCCTGGCAGATTAAAACTATGTACCGGACCGAGACTCGAACTCGGGACCTTTGCCTTTTGTGGGCAAGTGCTCTACCATCTGAGCTACCCAAGCACGACTCACGCTCCGTTCTCACAGGTTCATTTCTGCCAGTATCTCGTCGCCTACCTTCCAAACCTTACGGAAGCTCTCCTGCAGGGCAATGAGTGTCTTTATACCAATTTCCACCCAAGAAACGCAAACACATAATTTTGTTCCTCGTGTTATGAAAGAAATTATGTAATTCTGATATGATTCTTTACGTCTTAAATGTCTCTACTACTTTGATAATAAAGTTGATACAGCACGGCACAGACATTGGAATACCGTATCCGTAGCGATTTCCACTACTATAAACACATGTTGCAGAATCACGTCAGTATTTTTCTGCAGAATATCTATCTGGAAGGAAAAGCGAAGCTCCGCGGGAGAGACTGATGGCCGTGTCATCTTATGCCGATGGAGTCATTCGATGCGGTATGGAGGAACGTGGAGTGAGCACACCGCTACTTCTCACTCAAGTAGCTCCCGAACTGGCATCGAGGGGCTGCAAGCAAACCCCGTTCCATTTGTTCAAAATGGCTCTGAGCACTATGGGACTTAACATCTAAGGTCATCAGTCCCCTAGAACTTAGAACTACTTGAACCTAAGTAACCTAAGGACATCACACACGTCCATGCACGAGGCAGGATTCGAACCTGCGACCGTAGCAGTCCCGCGGTTCCGCACTGCAGCGCCTAGAACCGCATGGCCGGCGTTCCAGTTGTCTAAACAAGGAAAAAGTCCTGGTAGTACCGGGAATCAAACCCAGGTACTCCGCGTAGCAGCCAAGCAGGCTGACCACAGTTACAGAGGTGGACTTTCTGGAAGGAGGATTACGGGTCAATGAATCGTCGACGACTTGGTCATCGATGACGGAGTACAAATTCGGATTAGGTGATCATGGAGAAGGAAATCAATGTAGGATTTCAACTGAGCCCTTTCAAAGGAACCATCCCAGCATTCGACTCAGGATATCTCAGAAAGCGACATCTGAATGGCCTGAACCGTCGTTTTCTCGAATGCGAGACTGGTGTCCCAGTGTCACTTCGCTAAGTGAGTAGATAGATACACTGGTACACCGTAGCAGAGCCGTTCGGGTCACATACTGGCCAATCGGTCTGAGCGACCGCCGTGTCATCCTCAGCTATTTGCGTCATCGAGATGCGGCAGAGAGGTATAGGGTCAGCATGCTCCTCATCCTGCTGTTGTCGGATTAAGCATACCTGGGGCCAATACTACTCGATCAGGTAACTCCTCGAGTAGCACCACGAGGTAAGTGTATGCAGTTCCCATCCTCATACCAAGGAAAAATCCCTACCTGTATCGCAATGCTATGGCGGCGAACTCGTACATCGTGCAGTCATAACATTATGAACTTTTTTTGGGTCACCGTTTTCTGACTTGAAGCGGCAGGCCACGAATTCCTCTCCTGAGCCACCCTGTTCATCCCAGAGTAGCATTTGCCCATAACGTCCTCATTTATTTTTTGTATATATTCCAATCTTTGTCGTCCACTACGCTTTCTGCCCTCTGCAGCTCCCTCCTGTGTTATTGCATTGTTAGTACTTTGTCCGACCTACGTTCTTCCTAATTACCTCAAAAATTCTCTTTGGAACTGATTTATAAGATTTGTACTTCGCGCAGTGAAATTGTCGCTCACTGTTCTCGTATCACACATTCCAGCTCACGTACGGCCTCTAATTACGCCTTGCAACTATTCTGCAAATGTCTTTTACGAGGTCCACATTTGGGCTACGTGGCGGCCATGAAAAGACGTCAACATCGGTATCTTCAAACCTCTTCTTAGTTGTAGTAGAAACACGCACAAAGGCATTATCTTGCTGAAACATTAGACTTTATTTCCCTAGGTTCTCTTATATCCTAATAAGTTCTGTCTCTTGCACTCCAGCTCACGTGTTAGAGTACATTGTAGTGGTCAGTCAAGGTCAAGCAATGAGTGATTCATCTTTAGCCCAGAAGGCTGCCCAAGTCATAACATTACCAAAATTTCTGCTCATTCTTATCTGCTGTTCTGTTCTCAGAGCTTGACAGTAATACTGAAATCTATCTGGCCCATCTGAATTAAGCTTCTCATCACTGAAAATTACTTTATGCTATTCTGTAGCCCATGACATATGTTTTTAGGCGAACTCCAATCCTGTTTACGTTTGGATGATGGAACACGTTTCTGCAGTCGTTTCTTGAATGCAAGGTGTCTGTCAATTGACAGAATTTGTCGTACACTTCTGGTAGTTACTGATACGTGTAAATCAGCAGTAAATTGAGAAGAATCTCTGTTTGTGGTGCGTGCTTTACGTAGAGGAAACCGGTTCAGTGTCTCAAATAGCTTTCTGCTCAGCAATATTTTACATTCTGCCCTCATCGTGCGCCCAGTCTAGCGACATTATCACTGTGAGGGGAGCCCTTAGTCATAGTGACGTAGGCACGCGTCAATTTAATGGCGATTTGACGATTAGAGAGACCTATTTCCACGTACGCACCGATTTTTGTTTTCAAAAAAAGGAAAGAAAAAACCAAATGTGTGTGAATTCCTAAGGGACCTGGCTGCTGCAGTCGTCGATCCCTAGACTTAAACTCTGCTTAGACTAAGTTCTAAGAACAACACACAACTCAGGCCCGAGGGAGGGCTCGAACCTCCTTCGAGATGGCCCACGCAATCCGTGTGATGGCGCCTCAAACCGCGCGCTTTTTGTTATCCACAATCGTGGTTTATGTACACAACACGCACTGTCACTAATCGTGTGTGTTTTATATCTGCAGTAGACACACTTACGGACGCACTAACACCACAAAGAGCCGACTTGCTTTAAGCCCTCCACCACCTTACTCGCTGATGTCTCGTTACGTACTGTGCTAATGACAGGCGCGGTATCATTTGACTGCATTTGTCAGTACACGGGATCTCCACATTCGAACTGATAATGGAAATCAGTATAAAGACGCAAGTACTTTAAGGAAAATTAACACTACTGTACACACAAAAAGTTCATTGACATCGACGTCATCTGTGTGTGCGATTTGTCCTCGGTACGTTGTTAGAATGGGTAGCATTCATCTCGCCCTAGGTGAGGAGAGCCCTAAGTCATAGTGACGTAGGCACGCGTCATCACGAGTTTCACGAGTTGTCCTATCGACTGTTGTGTACATTCCGTATATATCGACTGTTGTGTGCGTCTTGAATCCGCATTGTTATTTGTTTATGTGGTTTCATCGTCCGGTGTTGCTAGCGTGTACGTCGTTCTGAACATGGGCTCTAACGGAGATGAGAGAACTTTCGAGCAGGTCCATGAAGATAGTCTGAAAGATTTCACTATCTTTCGTAGTTGATTTACAACACAAAGGCAAGATGAAATGGAACTAGATGGTTTAATGTTTCTAGCAACATTCGGAATTATCTTCAGAACCACTTCAATTTCTCAGTTTAACGTTTATGCCCAGATGAATTATGTACAATTCATTGGATTTTATAAAAATACGAAACACTTCAATTTCTTCTTATTTCATGTTTTTATCCACATGATTTATTCATAATTAATCGGATTGAAAACATGACACTTTTTTTAACTTTCGTTATGGTCATGATTCCTTCATTCAGATACTCGTTGCGTTCGTGAAATACAGAATAACATCCCACATTCTTTGGATTGCAGCTTAATAATTAATTACTTCCCTTTTCTGTCCATACGATTTTTGCACGATTCATCAGACTTAAAAAGAATGACAAGCCTTTTTTGATTTCGTTATGGCTTCTTCGCTCAGACATTAATTATGCTCAAAAATACACAATAACATCGCATATTGTTGGGATTACATTTAACAATTCATTCAGCTGGGATGAGCATATCACACAATCCCTACCACTTCGTTTATATACATGTATTTACATTTAGCTTTGACGCTGTCGGTACAACTGCAAAGGTCGATATACGTACTCATTTAGTCGATTTACGTCACGATGACGTAGAATTACGTAATTATGACGTAGGGTTCTCCTCACCTAGCGTGAGATGAATGCTACCCTATTAGAAGAGGCGCTCGCTCTATGAGGGGCGCGGTGGTTCGTTGACAGAGGCTAGGCAGACACGAGCGTCGCTAACGAGGCGGCTGTTAGGAGACGTTCGTTGCAGCGGGGAGTCGGCCGTGTGACAGTTGGCAGGCTCAGCTCCTCGCCGTGTGAGGTGAGGTAAGGTCAGCGGCCGTGGCGGGATGCGGGACACGCGGGCCGCGGTCGCAGTCGCCGCCGCAGCTGAGCCCCGGCGCTGGCGGAGGCGGCGGGCGGTCTCCCGGGCGGCCACGCCCACCCCCCACCCTCGCCGCCCGCACGTGACAGCCACGCTGTGTCGCCGGTTGCCTGGCGCCGCCGCGCTCCACTCCGCACGGCCTATTGCCCCTGCCTTCCCGTGTGTTCCGCATGTCCGGAACTTCGACGTCTACATACATACTCCGCAAGCCACCATACGGGGCACGTCGGAGGGTACCTTCTACCACTACTTTCTGCTCCACTCGAAAGTCATAGATGACGATCGGTTAGTCTTTAGGGAAGGTGAAGGCACCAGAGAGGCTGTTCTGACGTCATACTTCGTAATGGAAGCAAGACTGAACAAAACTCAAACACATTCATAGATTTGACGACCTGAAAAAAGCTCTCAATAGTGTAAAAAAAAGTAGTGTCAAAAAAAAAAAACTAGCTCGTGGTCTCGCGGTAGCGTTCTCGCTTCCCGAGCATGGGGTCCCGGGTTCGATTACCGGCGGGGTCAGGGATTTTTCCTGCCTCGAGATGACTGAGTGTCGTTGTGTCGCCTTCATCATCATCATTCATCCCCATTACGTACGGAGGAAGGCAATGGCAAACCACCTCCGCTGTTACCTTACCTAGTAAGACGGCGCGAGTCTCCCGTGTCGCTCCCCTACGCTCTGTAAAGTAGTATGGGACTCGTCATCATCATCATCATCATCATCATCATCATCTTCAGTGTCAAACGAGGCCAGATGTTCGTAATTCTGTGGGAAATAGGGGTAAGCTATAGGGAAAGGCGGGTAATATACAATACGTACAGAAGCCAAGAGGGAACAATAAGAACGGGAGACCAGGAGCAAGAACGAAGTGCTTGGATTAAAAACGATGTAAAACAGCGATGTACTATTTCGCTCATACACCGAAGGAGCAATGACGGTAATAAGAGGAAAGGTTCAAGAGTGGGATTAAAATTCCAGGTGAAAGGATAAGGTTCAAATGGCTCTGAGCACTATGGGACTTAACTTCTGAGGTCATCATTCCCCTAGAACTTACAACTGCTTAAACCTAACTGACCTAAGGACATCACACACATCCATGCCCGAGGCAGGATTCGAACCTGTGACCATAGCGGTCGCGCGGTTCCAGACTGTAGAGCTTAGAACCGTTCGGCCACTTCGGCCGGCGGTGAAAGGATATCAATGATACGATTCTCTGATGATATTGCTATCCTCAGTGAAGTGAAGAAGAATTACAGGATGTATCTGAATGGAAAGAACAGCCTAATGAGTACAGAATATGGAGTGACAGTAAGTGGAAGAAAGGCGAATGTAACGAGAAGCAGCACAAATGAAAACAGCGAGAAACTCAACAACGAAATTGGTGCTCACTAAGCAGTTGAAGTTAAGGAATTCTGCTACAAATGCGGCAAAATTACGCATGACGGACAGAACAAAGACAAAAAGGCAGACTAGCACTGGCAAAGAGGGCACACCTGGCCAGAGAAGCGTACTAGTATCAAATATAGACCTTAATTTGAGGAAGATTTTCTGAGAATGTGCGTTTCGGGCACAGCACTGTACGGCAGTGAAACATGGACAGAAGAGAACCGATGCATTTGAGATGTGGTGCTATAGAAGAAAATTAGCTCGACTGATGAGGTAGGAAATGAGGTGGTTCTCAGCAGAAACGGCGAGGAAAGGAACGTATGGAAAATAATGACAAGAAGAAGGGACAGGAAGATAGCACATCTGTTAAGACATCACGGAATAGCTTCCATAGTATCAGAGGGAGCTGTAGAGGGTAACAGCTGTAGAGGAAGACAGAGATTGGAATACATCCGTCAAATAATTGCGGTGGTAGGTGTAGGACAGTCAGCAGACACTCGCAGACTGCCACACACCCTGCTGGTCAGGTCTTTTATCTATACAGAGAACAAAAGCGGTCCTATGGCACTTACCTGCGGCACTCCTGGCCATAGCCTTATCTCTGATGAACAAGCGCCGTCCATAATAACGCATACTCCCGTCCATGACATCTATCCAAGCAAACTCGTTATTGTCGAGAGTGTAATTCATATTAGTTGACATCCGAGTCTTAAGCTCAGAACTTGTGACTTTTTCGTGAAATAGTACTATCCTCAGGAGGTCGTCATATCGCTTCGCTTCCTAAGGCGATAGGACATCGCTTTACAGACTCCCACGAAAATCTTGTAAAAAAACTGATATTCGCCTGGGTTGTAGGTTTTCACACAGTCACTTAGGACGTCAGAAATGTGTTCTGAATTTAATTAGGTCCCACTTACGTTAATTTTTATTTTGAGTCCGATGAAATTTTCTCACCTGGTAAATTGCTTTAACATCATTAATAGACATTAAGTAGTGGGCTGCCTGTGACCCTAACTTCTAGGTTAGGGGTATATTTATTAATAAAATTTCGTCTTCACTCACAGTATTTTTAGTTTCTAATTCTAGTCTAACGTATTTTGGAGCGGTACATCTGCTTCAGTTTTTCATTTAACAGAAAGAGAATGACACAGTTATTAGATTCAGCGAGAAAACTATGTCAGGTGGGAGTAATGAGAAAAATGTAGTACTGTAGTATATTGCCCTCGTTTGAACACACAACATTCGTCTTCTGCATTGTTGAAAAAGTTCCACATACATTGTAACAGAACTACTTGACTCAAATAAAGCATACCTAACCTATGTTAGAGTGATATGATGAAATACTGAATTTCGTATCATTTTCTTTCACATGGATTGACGAAATGAAATAAATAAATAATTTATGTGAGTGACAGTTAGCTATCTCCATTTACATTCTTAAATATCCAACACATCATCTGACATGGTTAAGAACATACAGGGTGACTCAAAATACTCGTTGCAATTTACTGCTTCTATTATTGTGTGTCATTTATACCTGTTGTCACTGAAACATAATATCGTAGTGGGAAGGAGATGCCGGGAGAGAGGAAAAGACCGAGATGAAGATAGCTGGGATGAGGTGGAGATGACTGAAACAGGTATCAGGAAAATGTTTTCATGGGTTCTTGTGAGGCTATTATATTAAAAAATAGTCACTGCTGAATACAATTGCAATCTGTTGTATTCTGTTCATTCAGAATATCATAGGGTTGTATAGTGTTTTGTCCGCGTATTTCTAGTGCTTCTGGTATACTGAGCTTCGCGACTGAGAGTTGACTATGGCAGATAGTGAGATCTTTATTGTTGCCGGAAGGCTGTGTTCAATATCATGGAGTTACATTGGCTGAAGACTGAATACTATTACTAAATACATCCCTAACATAATTTCAGATCTATATATGATATCGCCAAAAAGCTTAACTCACTAAAATATGATTTTGTTTTCTGTGATTGCTCTCTAATGGGCTTCCCATGGTTTCGTATCGTATTGCCTTTGCTAAGTGTAAGCTTCGGAAAAAGCCTTTTTTTCATTTGTCAATATTTAACACGTAACTGATATGAAGTTTTAAGGTCCCGTCGCTTACAAAATTCTTAAATTCAAGTATGCCCTATATATTTCTAATTCTTAGAAGTTTTGCTCAGCGTTCAATGCCACACTATGTATCTAACAGCCTCGCGTTGGATCATCGATCAGCCCTAGGATTTTTATATACCCCTTATCACTTCTTTCGCCTGTGGCACTGTTTGTCAATGAGAAGAATGCAGAGTTAAATCGTATGTGGGAGACAAAGTTAAACTGCAGATCCGCCTACAACCGGTTGTTGAAAGATCAGAGGAAGGCAGTGCTGTACCAACTCCAATAATTTCATACCTTTTAACGCACTGTGGTGTTCAAACCAACCATCGAGTTGATAAGAGCTTTACCTCGATATCTCTAGGCATTTCAAATATCTGTTTCTGATATTACTTACTGTGGGAAATGTTCTTTTATTGGATAAGCGGAATTTTTCGTCTGAAAAAGTTTTCCTCCAGTGTTGCGCTTAACTTCAAGACGAAAGTAGCTTTCTCATGAAGTGTTACTGCCTGCCAAGAAATGGTTGAAATGGCTCTGAACACTATGGGACTTAACATCTGAGGTCATCAGTCCCCTAGCACTCAGAACTACTTAAACCTAAATAAAGTAAGAACATCACACACATCCATGCCCGAGGCAGGATTCGAACCTGCGACCGTAGCGGTCGCGCGGTTCCAGACTGAAGCGCCTAGAATCGCTCGGCCACACGGGCCGGCAGCAAAATACTCACCAATAACATGTAACATGAAGCGTCAGTTCTAATTGAGCTGCAAACCTGCTGTCAAGTGGGTTGTTGTTCATCGAGAGACTTGTCTTGTGGCCAACAGTTAACTGAACCTGATCGTTTTGGTGACACAGGTGTTAAGGTATGAGGGGCATAATGTCGCATGGGCGTACTGATCTCCAGAATCTTTGAACATAGTCAACGTTACTGTGGCACTGTAGTCCTTCTCCAGCTCATCTTTTCAAGTGGTGCATTCGGCCCTGACGTCATTTTTGTGGATAAAAATTGCGTGACCGCGAACAGCACACGTGGAACATCTACAACGCGAGGATATTCGGCGAATAGACTGCCCCCCCCCTCCCCCTCCAGCCGCTACCCATCGAGCACATCATTGCCATCCGTAGTGATCATACACTTTAGAACAATGTCCCGCATTTTGTAATGTCTAGGGGACCATTACGAGTCGCGGTGACTGCAGTGTATTTATTGTCTTTGAATAAGTCATTTCTGTTCGATTCCCTGCGTACTTCTGTCAGTTACCTTCCGTACGATACTGTAGCAGTTCTTTCTACGTATGGTCCAAGTTTCAGGGGTCTATTACTTGGCAGTGGCACAGCATACGAAGTATACTTTCGTGCTCATTGGTTTGCAAACCAAGTGCTTGAAAACTGACAGCTCAATGCTGTGGCCACCGGAAACGGCAACGCAGAGGGTGCCTATAATGCCAGTCCATGTCCAGCCCGCTCACTGTGAAACTATGTATAATTCAAACAGGACTTAAGGGTGCATGAATTCGCAGAGGAAAACGATTGTAAACGAAAGCACGCGTAACAAGCAGAAAACCGATCAAAATCATGCTCGCATAACACGTCTGCGATCAAACTGAAGGTTTATTCTAACGCGACACTGCTATTATATTGTAATACTAGTATGGTCAGTTGAGAATGGTACGCGCTTGTCTCTTTTTTGTATCCTGCCACCTCATCTAATATAGGATGCCTAGGAAGCTGTTTTCTCGGATCTCTAGACGACAATTCAAGCAAATCGTACTAACGGAGTTTATTACAATAACTTAAATTGACAATACTTAACTTCGCGTATCCACAAAAGTACGTCGCAAGCTACATGCAAATAATCAATGTCCTTCGGTGTAAACTATTTCAGAGCAAGCAAAAAATACATTTCAGTTCGTAAGTCACTGCTGTGGCGTTTGTATGGCGGCTCTTCACCCACTCCGGCCGCTGCCAGGCGGCGGGGCGCTTATATTCTATTCGTGTAGATGCCGCTCCTGTCTTGGTGTCATGCTAGTCACCTTACTATTGGCTGGCGTCGTCTCACAGCCCATTCTACTCTTCAGTTCTTCATAATCCTGCGGGCGCTTGTCGTTACGCCGGAACAGTCTCCACGAGCGTATGAAACGGCTTAACTTTAAGCAAATACATACGGCACTACCTGAAGCCAAAGTGCTAGGAATAATTGAAGCACCAAACAGAAGTATGTAATTCTATTTATTTATCTATTTTTTTATCTGATTCAGTCTCCCGCTCGGCCCCCTCCACCACCACCAGATACATTGAACCCCGCTAAGATTACAGGACACACACAGCCTTGAAGTTCAAATCTCCTACGTGAGTAGGCCGCATGATATTTCCACATCCTTCTACAAGATACGTGTAGGAGGACTTAAAACAGTGGTAGACTCTTCTTGAAACGTAGGCTCTTTGAATTTTAACAGTGAAGCACACAGTGATCCACAACGTCTCTGTTGTGGCGTCTGCCACCTCCGCGACAATTTGCTCTCTTCCCAACCGGTCTTAACGAAACACAATGGTCTTATTGCAATCTTTCCTACATCCTCCATCAGTCCTAAACGGTAAGGGTAGCAGTCTTATTAACAAAACTCAAGTATCGCGCACTTCAGCATGTCTAAAATCTGCCTTTCCTACCCCTTGATGGCGTTGTCAGTTGAGCTAGGAACACTACGAAATTCCCGAGAGAGATTCCAGCTGAACTGCCGAAATGTCGTGTTCGGACAAGTTTAGGGAGAATCTAATGCGGCTTAGTCACCCAGAGGATGTCACCTACAATAACAAGGACAATGACAGTCGGCACACTAATACAAATATCGGCGTTGCTGTTTCGTTCATTGACCTTGAAGTTCGTTTAAAGTTTTCTCCATTCCTGTCGCTTGGTAGCGATCCTCTCCATTTCAACTAAATGACTATATTCTACAACACTGTTATGTTCACACCTGCCACTGAGACACTTTTTTGTACTACGCCTTCACATATAGTTTCACTGTCTGACAAAAAGAAAAAAAAGAAAAAATAAGAAGCGTCCAGAAGACATGGTCGGTAGTCACTGTAACTTCGCCCACAATCAACCCATCGGCGGATATGTTCATGATCAGAGTTGTCATACTCTCTGGCACGCAGAAAGGCCACCTGAGAGCATTAGAACGTATTTAATGTTGTTGCAAGGCTTCGTAGAATATAAAAGGGTTGTGAACAGTGGCAGATGTTTGGTAACCTCTCTGAAGGATACGAGTGAGGTAGCGTTATCAACCGGACTGAGTTTGGAAGGGGTCTCATACTGGTTCTCCATTCGGCTTTCTGGCCGAGTCGTGCAGTATCAAGTTTTGTAGGGCATTCGGGTGTGGCAGTGACTCGATGGTGGACTGCATGGGAACGTGAGAGCAGGCTTACTCGACGTCGAGATTGCTGTCTACCACGTCTGAGCGCCAGAAGGGGTGATCGCCAAATATCACGGATCAAGCACGTTCCAACCCACTTCACAACTGCTCCTGTCAGCCGAGAACATGTAATAGACTCCGTACAATATCCTATGTCGTCCCGCATCGCACTAGGTGGTGACTGTCCTAGATGTAGGCTACCGCTAACAACAGAACACAAACTGCTGCGTTTGGAGTGGGAAGCACAGAATACTCATCAATGGCGTCGCATTATGTTCACCGATGAATCGCGCTTCTGCACTAACCCGCATGACCATCGTCGGGCAGTACGGTGGTTTCTTGGAGAGAAGTCCAATTCTTCCAATGTTTTTCACAGGCACAGTGTGTTACTTCTGGCGCCTTGGTGTGGGGAGGCATCGGGTATGCATTCAGGTCACAGCTGTTATTGATTGGGGTACTATGACTGCATAACGGTTCGTCACGAACAGCTTGCGTCCCTATGTGTTACCTCTCATGTGACAATACAATTTCGCAATTTTCCAACACGACAATGCTCGTACCTTCATGGCACGCGTGTCTATGAAATGTCTGCATGGAGTTAAGGTACTCCCACGTCCAGCAAGGTCTCCGCACCTCTCCCCGATAGAACATGTTTGGAATTAGCTCCATCAAAATCTTAGCGGCAGTATCCAGTATATCAAGGACCATTTATGGCAGTTGTGGTCCAGCCTGCCACTGGAGAGGATACAACGTCTTCATGACGTCATTTCCTACAGAATCAGCGCACACATTCAGATCAAAGGGGGTGCAACGACGTACTGATAAGTGGACTTACATTGCCAAATTATTTGTAAATTTCTCTTAGTTTTGTAATTACCGAAATAACATCACATATCCCCTCAATTCGTAAAGTTTCATTTCATTTCAATTCATTGCTTCCCTCCCCCCCCCCCCCCACCCCGCCCCCCCCCCCACCCCCACCACCACTGGGCGCTTCGTTTTTTTGTGAGTCAGTGTAGACACACAGCTGGGCCGAAAGGCAGTTGCAATGTACTGTCAAGTCGTATCTGATGATTCTGATAGTACGACCACTTTTATTTTGGTGGTTTTAGTGTATTTTTATTCATAATGCTAAGGAAGACATCGCTAGGGGCAAGAAATTTTGGCTGTTGCTCTACCTGTATCAATAAGAGACTGAAACAGCTTGTGTCCAGTCCACCATGATGGCACCCGAGTCGGGGGATCCAAGCTAGTCAGTTGGAAGATAACATCACATTGCAGTTCTAGCCGCGCAGGGTAACCACGTGGTCCAGGACGCCTTTCCACGGTTGGCGCGGCTCTACCTCTCCCCCCCCCCCCTCCCCCCCTCCCCCCCTCCCACGAGGTCCGAGTCCTCCCTCAGGCATGGGTGTGTGTGTTGTCCTTAGCGTAAGTTAGTTTAAGTTAGATTAAGCAGTGTGTAAGCCTAGGGATCGATGATCTCAGCAATTTGGCCCCTTATTAACTTATCACCCTGCAGTTCTACGGGACTGCAAGCTAGACTTACGTCAGGCAGCATAACAGCTTACTTTGAGGCTGTGAACCTACATATCCGTCCACTAAACAGACATATATAATTGTGAAGTGCAAAAAATAAAATAAAAAATTGGTATGGGGGCTAACATTCCACCGGTGAAAGTGGGTAATGTTCTCAGAATGAGTAATGTTGTTGTTATACAGATCTGAACGTTTAAAATATACGTCTAACAACGTGGCAACGTTTGGTTTCCTGTTCTGTCTTCTATTAAGATGCTGCCCAGGAACTGTATGCCCATACATTGAACAGCTAAGAGAGAACTCCATTTGTACTTATGCATATCATTTAGCAATGCTGCTTTTGGGAAGCCACAGACTTTGGTTGCTCGCAACCACTATTTTAAATATGCTAAAAATGAGTACATACAGGGTAACTGACTGCTTTATGACCCCCATGTAACTAACTGTGGCTTTAAACTAACTGCCCGCTTTTAAAATAAATAAAAAAAAGTAAGGTCATCAGTCCCTAAGCTTACACACTACTTAACCTAAATTATCCTAAGGACAAACACACACACACACACACCCATGCCCAAGGGAGGACTCGAACCTCTGCCGGGACCAGCCGCGCAGTCCATGACTGCACCGTCTGAGACCGCGCAGCTATTCCCGCGTGCTCGCTATCGCTATGTTTCAGTGACATCGTTCTCAGTGCATTTACTGTCTGTTTCTCAGAAAGCAGGTCACAGATGCACCTCACAGGCAGTAAGACCGCTCTAGTTGTCGAGGGTAATTCTGATGTAACTTTTGACTCAATTTTGCTTTCCTGATGCCATCTGCAGGTAATGCAACGCGCGACAGATATCGGAGTAGAGCAATACGTTGAACGAACTTGTGACCCACTTCTGTGGGCTTTATCACAATCAATGAGTAACGCTGTTCTGAGTATCGGCTTAATCTGTAGCGCTTAAGAGTCTTGTCGACACCGAAAAATCGATAATATCGCCATGGAAATGTGATAAGATAATTACGAGCTTGTTATTTAATTTCAGCGTTTTACATATTGTTACAACATATTCTAAATGCGCACTATTGCACGATACTCACACATGAACAACAAATTAAGTCATTAATTATTTGTTTCTCAGTTCCGAACTCACTGCGCAGTTGGCGGTGAAAAATTATAGAGTTGTTGATCAGAGCGTCTGGCGCGCCTGTACGAAGACCATGAACAAACACTACGTTAATCTATTCTTTGAGAAATTCTTTACGATTGTCGTTCCTGCAGCACTCAGGTTCGCCCACCATTCTAGTGCCTGAATACGTATTGGACTGTCTTATTTAAGACCAGTCGCAGAAATTCGCTAATGTTCAGTTGTGATTTGACATGCCATATGTTCCTCAAACCACTCTTAAACAGAGTTATAATTGTGAAACAGGTCACTAGTCTTAGGAAGCATTATATATACCACATGATGTAAAGGTATTCAGTTAATTGAAAGTAAAATGCCGTGTTTCTTTGTAACTGTGTCATTGTCCGTGCGCTTCTGTATTAAATCAACAGCACCATAACCGAAACATTTAAATTTGTATTTGAAGGTGCTGTTCTCCAAGAATTCTTTTTCTGGAAGCACTAACAAAGTCGCTTTCCTGCTAGACTGGAAATTTTATGTTTTGCAAAGGAAACATACAGTCCTTTATTTATGGCGCTAGATGAACTGCTTCCTAATATCACTGCAATACCGTAGCAATTCGGATCCATAAGGAGGCCAGGAGGGGGTCGAATATTACGGAATAAGACATGGATTTATTGGGCATGGTTCCACCGCCTTGACTCTATTCTACCTGAACTGACCTGGTAACAGCATGTGGTCGATGTAGGGACTTACATGTTAATGTGCAGTGCAAACGATGGTGCGATTTCTAATTTTTTACATCTGTACGTAACCATGCTAAACCATATTTGTTTCAAAGAACTTTGTCTTTCTCTTTCCAGGTACGTGTTTTAGCTGCCGGTATCCGCAGTGTTTCCATTACGGTCATCATACGGTCACTCCGTCCACAGTTCCTGGAAGGAAACAGGACGTGACCAGCGGCATGGCACAGTCGACACACAGTAAGAAGCCTATTATGTCCGTCCGTTCTAATTTACACCTAGCGTCCTGCTTTCCCTCATAACTATTTTACGAATAGTATCATACAAAAGAGGAAGGCGTAAATTCACGTGGCAAGAATACGCTATTCCGTGCCACTTGAAAAATCCAGCGATTATTTGCATGCCTCCATTTCAGGCAGTAATATTTGTTTAGCATTTTCTTTATGAAGACGGAACGTTCTTGCGAATTATTGGATGTTAGATTTGAGCGTTTACGCAGATTACACTGTTTTAATTACTGTAATACCCCATGGGACAATATTTCTTTGTTATTTTAGCCATGTTGAATCCTGTGAAATCCGTGCCGTAAATGATAGTGAATAACGCAACCACACGTAAGTGCTTTATTTTAATCCCATAACCAGTTTCGCGCTACCATACACATCTCCAGATAGTTAAAATTTCCAGTTACGTTGATGTTTTGATTAGCACCATGTCGTCTGTTTCTGTGCTGTACAAGAATATTTGAATAGCGGCTCTCAATAGTCAAACACTCTTGCTGTGGCTGGTTACGTTTTCGCTAACAACAATCTTTCTTTCTTTCTTTCACCAGCAATCCTATAAATTCATAGCTATAGTAGCCTTCCGCCTTCCAGAGCTCAGTCGCGTCCGACATGGTTCCAGAATTGTGTTGTCAGGAATAATTAAACGTCAACTTGTATTCAGCCTACAGCTGACAAGATACCACGAAATTCAGCGATTCTGTGGATTTATTGAAACCAAAAAAAGGGGAGGGGACGTTACTATGCGCGGGATCAACAAGATTTTTCTCCTCGAGTCACCAAGAAAACCTACGAAAATCAATATTACAAGACTTTTCTTGCGCTTGGCCAGAAGGTCATATAGTCAGGTTTTAGTGTTATAGAAATTTTTCTGTCCGTAGCTCGTGGTCTAGTGGCTAGCATTGCTACCTCTGAATCATGGAGTCCCGGGTGGACTTCCGACCGGGTTCGGGTTTTTCTCTGCCCGGGGACTGGGTGTTTGTGTCGTCATCATTCGTGAACGTGGCTAAGTTGGACTGTGTTCAAATTGGGAATTTGTGCGGGAGCTGATGACCGCACCGTTGAGCGTCCCACAAAGCAAACATCATTTATTTAAAAATGTTATTTTTTTTAAATTATGTATATTACTGATAAAGAATTATCATGTTATGGGTACGTATGGATAACTGGTATAACAAACCTGTTTTGTGCTATGCGCGGAGCGTGCATATGAATAAAAAGTTATATGTATCTGCTATTGCTATGACACACAATGTTTTTAACGCAACGCAATCTGACTTTCAAAGATCCCTACAAAAGAATGGCCCTTACTAACAATAACCTATACCTTTCACAAATCACTTACCTCACAAAAATCTTCGATACTCGAACTACTGCAATACAGATAGTGCCACTACTGCCAGCTAAATAAAAGATTCTAACTACTGAAGGCTCTAACTACTGATAGGCATACTTAGCAAATGAAAGATTTTGATAGAGAACAGACAATGTATTTACCTTAATAGTGTTCAGAAGTCATTATATATATATATATATATATATATATATATATATATATATATAGCAGTTCATGACATCCATTCTTACAAATGTACTGTTTCTGATGGACACACGTCCAGATCATCCACTCTTAAAACTCCGCCATTTTTCTCTCTACATCCACCACTGCTGGCGGCTCACCTCCAACTGCGCAAAGCTACGCGCTGTCAACAGCCCAACAGTACAATAGCCAACAACAATGCAAACCAGCCACAGACTGCACACAGCACAGCCAGTGATTTTCATACAGAGCGCTACGTGGCGTTACCAATAAAAAAAACCTATACAGCCTGCTTACAACCCTTAAATGCATTTTGTCGCCCCCATTTCTTTGGGTGTCTCGTACAGATTGCTTTGCGGTTTCTATGTAACACTCGAACTAATAGGACTGCCCTGTCGTGAAGTGTGTCAAATAAGGTCACTCTTTAGTTTCAAACGGGAACTGATGTAGAGATGATACAACACTAGTAACAAAATTTTAATAGGACGGTACTGTTTATCAACAGAAGTGTCGCTTATAAGTGAGAGAAACGGAAGGACTCGCTTATGGAATATAAATTTTCCATAGTGCCTCCAACAAGCTAAGGAGATCTAAGTTAAACATACTCATTCAGTTCCCAGAAATGAGCAGCGCGCGTACCTTGCAAGGAATGGCATTTGAAATGAACACCTGTTCGTTATTTCGCCTTGATGATCTCACTCTGTACTTGACTAGTGGTACATAGTGGCGTCAACTACCGTCTGTGATGGGAAAGTGACTGACTACTGTTTTGGCGATTACTTTACGTTTCACTTTTTCCATTATAGTATCCTAAGACAATGCGAATTGTACTTTCTCTCCAGTTCAGTCATTCCAAGAAGTAAATAATGGGTGGAAATCAAAAACTACAATGTCCGAAAGATGACTGTAAATCAACGCCTTTGTGAGAAGTTTCTTTGTCCGCCGACTACACCCAATTATTGCTGAGGCGGAGATAAGGGGAATAACTCTTTGTCGATAGGGAGCCGCCTTCCCGGAATGCTTGTTTAAATATTGCGACAGGTGCGGCACGACTTTCCCGTTTTATTACCGGAACGAAACGGCCTGGTGCGCAACACAACGTTATCGGCTACGCAAATAATAGATTAAGGCTCACCTTTGCGTCTCATGCGGAAAAATACTCGCGACTTAAGTACGCGCATCGGACAACCTAGAAATGGGAATCAAGAGCGGAGAGTATTTTCTTGCTGTCTGGCAAGTGTTTTTCAAGTCGGAGCCACAAAATTTCCACTTAATAACAGCGTGATGACATTCGTTATGTAACCGGCTCTAACACGTGTATTCAGATCGCTATAGCTTTCGTAAGCACACGATTCTATCCCAACGAATTACCTTACGGGGTGACTAGAGTGGGTGTCCTACCTGTGGTCAAGCTAGGTCAGTAGGATGGATATGAAAAACGCTATTTAGAAAAGGTCGAGGAAACATGTAGGAGAGTGCTTACATGGGCTGACGGGCTCTCTGCACTTTGGAGAACGTCAAATGAGTGCGTCTTTCGATTCACATTATAACTCCTTGTTTGTATCAGTTCACACTATTACAGATTTGCGAGTAAACTGAGAAGAGTGCTTACATCTACATTTTAAGAGTCACAATATATATAAATGACCTAGTAGATAGTGTCGGAAGTTCCATGCGGCTTTTCGCGGATGATGCTGTAGTATACAGAGAAGTTGCAGCATTAGAAAATTGTAGCGAAATGCAGGAAGATCTGCAGCGGATAGGCAGGGAGTGGCAACTGACCCTTAACATAGACAGATGTAATGTATTGCGAATACATAGAAAGAAGGATCCTTTATTGTATGATTATATGATAGCGGAACACTGCTAGCAGTTACTTCTGTAAAATATCTGGGAGTATGCGTGCGGAACGATTTGAAGTGGAATGATCATATAAAATTAATTGTTGGTAAGGCAGGTACCAGGTTGAGATTCATGGAGAGAGTCCTTAGAAAAAGTAGTCCATCAACAAAGGAGGTGGCTTGCAAAACACTCGTTCGACCTATACTGGAGTATTGCTCATCAGTGTGGGATCCGTACCAGGTCGGGTCCACGGAGGAGATAGAGAAGATCCAAAGAAGAGCGGCGCGTTTCGTCACAGGGTTATTTGGTAACCGTGATAGCGTTACGGAGATGTTTAGCAAACTCAAGTGTCAGACTCTGCAAGAGAGGCGCTCTGCATCGCGGTGTAGCTTGCTCGCCAGGTTTCGAGAGGGTGCGTTTCTGGATGAGGTATCGAATATATTGCTTCCCCCTACTTATACCTCCCGAGGAGATCACGAGTGTAAAATTAGAGAGATTCGAGCGCACACGGAGGCTTTCAGACAGTCGTTCTTCCCGCGAACCATACGCGACTGGAACAGAAAAGGGAGGCAATGACAGTGGCATGTAAACTGCCCTCCGCCACACACCGTTGAGTGGCTTGCGGAGTGTAAATGTAGCCGTAGATGTAGATGTAAGCACTCTTCTCAGTTTACAGACTCTTACATGCGGCAAAGTAGTTTCAGTTCATGTTCCGTAGCGAACGCTGACAAGAATACAACAGGACGATCACTCATCCAGAACAGAGTCGTGTAGTGGTGAAATGCACAGCTTACACTTATTGATTTATGTTTCGTACCAAATTTAAAAGTTATCTTTGACTAAAAAATATTTTCTGGAGAAAAGTACTTGCAATTGAAACTCGTCATTATATACTTTGTTTCCTTTAAACACTATTTCGTCATCTTTCTGTTAGTTGAGGTATTTATGTACTGGTAATAATTATTTTTTTTAATTTTTGTAATAAAAATATAATGGTACTCCTGAGCTTGACTTTGCTACACTCTTAGAATATGCCGGCCGGAGTGGCCGTGCGGTTCTAGGCGCTACAGTCTGGAACCGAGCGACCGCTACGGTCGCAGGTTCGAATCCTGCCTCGGGCATGGATGTGTGTGATGTCCTTAGGATAGTCAGGTTTAATTAGTTCTAAGTTCTAGGTGACTGATGACCTCAGAAGTTAAGTCGCATAGTGCTCAGAGCCATTTGAGCCACTCCCAGAATATGGATCACTGACCTTTTGCGGGAAGTGGCCAAGAGAAAATAACAGGTCAACTGTTTGTGGAGCTCGTATATTGGTGGTGACGGATGTCTGGGGCAAGCTGCGGAGACTGAGTGATGAGCAGATAAAAGCTGAAAAGTTTGTTCAAATGGCTCTGAGCACTATGGGACTTAACATCTATGGTCATCAGTCCCCTAGAACTTAGTACTACTTAAACCTAACTAACCTAAGGACATCACACAACACCCAGCCATCACGAGGCAGAGAAGAAAAGTTTGTGTGAGCCACGGTAGTAGGGGTGAGGAAGAAGGGGCGACAAGTTCTACAGTTTGGTCTTTAGCCTGGCTTTTCGTCGCTTGGCCAGGACCGAGGTCAAACCTATTAAACACTAATTTGTACTCCTGAGTAGGTAATATGAACACCAAAGCGAAGTTCTTCTTACATATTCCTGATGTCAGTCTCCGGGGCGATCTTGTAAATCTGGCTAAATGATAACAGCCCTGTCATTATTGAGAAGCTGTTAGGTGATTATCTGTTTGGCTTCAAACATTTCCACATAGACTACACCATTCAGTGTTGCTAATTACTGTACTGTTGTAGTGAATCACAAGATGATGGCGATAACTGGTTCAAATGGCTCTGAGCACTATGGGACTCAACTGCTGTGGTCATTAGTCCCCTAGAACTTAGAACTACTTAAACCTAACTAACCTAAGGACATCACACACATCCATGCCCGAGGCAGGATTCGAACCTGCGACCGTAGCAGTCGCACGGTTCCCGACTGCGCGCCTAGAACCGCGAGACCACCGCGGCCGGCGGCGATAACTCTGAATTTGTCACTGCTAATAGCCTACAAAAGGAAATACAAGGGGTAACACGGATTTCGACTTAGGTTATGTAATTGATAGGCATCATCATAATCATCATCATCATTTAAGACTGATTATGCCTTTCAGCGTTCAGTCTGGAGCATAGCGCCCCTTATAAAATTCCTCCGTGATCCCCTATTCAGTGATAACATTGGTGCCTCTTCTGATGTTAAATTTATTACTTCAGAATCATTCTTAACCGAATCCAGGTACCTTCTCCTTGGTCTGCCCCGACTCCTCCTACCCTCTACTGCTGATCCCATGAGTCTCTTGGGTAACCTTGCTTCTCCCATGCGTGTAACATGACCCCACCATCTAAGCCTGTTCATCCTGACTGCTACATCTATAGAGATCATTCCCAGTTTTTCTTTGATTTCCTCATTGTGGACACCCTCCTGCCATTGTTCCCATCTACTAGTACCTGCAATCATCCTAGCTACTTTCATATCCGTAACCTCAACCTTGTTGATAAGATAACCTGAATCCACCCAGCTTTCGCTCCCATACAACAAAGTTGGTCGAAAGATTGAACGGTGCACAGATAACTTAGTCTTGGTACTGACTTCCTTCTTGCAGAAGAGAGTAGATCGTAGCTGAGCGCTCACTGCATTAGCTTTGCTACACCTCGCTTCCAGTTGTATGAGTGGCCAAGTAAGTGGTCCCGACAGTCGGGATACCAGTTACTTTGGAATAAGGCTGGGCATCTCGGACATATTCTGAGTCGTGGTCACCCTTGTTCTCATACGGCAAAGACTACCAAATCCACCGGTTAGTCCCTCAGCTGTTAGGGGTAAAACCCAATGGGGCTCGGGGCAAGTAAGGCTAGCAACCTGCTTCCCTGGTACTTTAAGTATGATGCTGGCAACAATCAGAGCAAATTGATAGGCATGCTAACATATTTTTCAAATCACAATTTCGTATTTTTGTTTGTTTGCTGGCGAAAGTAATTGAAGTATCCACAATGAATTTGCACTCTGTAGTGGGGTTTGGGCTGACCTGAAACATCTTGGCAAATTAAAAAAGTGCGTCAGACCGGAACTCGAACCCGCCATCATTGCTTTTCGCAGGGAAGTGCTGTACCGACCGAGTTAGCCAAGCACAACTAACGACCAGCCTTCACTCCCTTACTTCCGCTAGTAACTCATTTCCCACTTCGAAATTTCACGGAAGTATACGTTGCGAGAACTCCAAGGAGAAAAAAATATAGTGGTGACATGGTTTAGCCACAGCCTAGGGAGTTGTTTCCTGAATGAATTTTCACTCTGCAGCAGAGTGTGGGCTTGGAAAAATCTGTAAAGGGGGTCGTTGAGGCGGCCTGCATGGCTTAGCCGGTAGAGCACTAGGCCCGCGAAAGGCAGCGGTCGAAGTTGGGAGTCCCGCTCCGGCATACAGTTTCAATCTACCAGGAAGTTTCAGATCAGCATACATTCCGCTGCAGAGCAATAATTCATGCTGCAAACAATCCCCCAGGCTGTGGTTAAGCCATGACTCCGCATTATGAAATCTCCCACAAATGCTGCCCCCCGCAAGGTCTTCAGTGAAGTTCGGTAGGTAGGAGATGAGGCAGTAGTGGAAGTTTTAAAGCCGGATTGAGAGTCGGTGGAAGGGATCATGGGAGCGGGGGAGATAGAGATTGGACGTACAGTTAAAAATAAGTATAGCTCAGTCCATCCATAAAACAGAAGCATTCACGAACTACCCTGTTGCAGCTGCCCGCGTTCTGCTCATAATTCCTCCTTTAACAAAAAAAAAAAAGAAAGCATTTTTGTTATCATCATAACTTTTTCCTAAAGTGATGTGGCCTGATTGCGAAATTATAGACGAGATAAAGATAGGTCTTGAGGAAAATTCTAAGCCCGATCAAAGGAAATTATGACTTCAAGAGACAAAACAACCATGAACGCTATACACACGTAGAAAAGATCGAAGACACTATTCGTAGGAGTTTTGTTCTTCCGTTAATTTCTCAACAATTAAACTAAGGATGTGCGGTTCATCGAGGTAGAAAAATACGCGCTAGAAATAGGGATAACATTGGAGGCCCGTGAATGCCCTTCGCTAATGAATAAACTCGAATAACACCCGCACATTGACGAACAGCCAAAACGAAGAACTGTCAGAACATGGCAAATGCGTGACGAAGAACACTTTGCCAGTTTTATCGTTCACGGAGTAAAAGAAATGCCGTTATCTTTCTGTGTTATTCGTTTTTCTCTTTTCGTTTCTCTCACGTCGTCTCCATCTCCCATCTTCTCTCAAGACCATTGCTACCAGTGCCCCCAATTAAAAATAACTTTCTACTTTTCACGAAATGGATTTGGCAGGCCGACTATCCAGATTGAGGTTTCGCGTGATTTCCCTAACTCGCTCCACGTAGATGCTGGGATGGTCCCTTTCAAAAAGGCAGGGTCTATTTCTTACCCATCCATTCCTAAACCGAGTATGTGTTCAATCTCTAATCATCTCTCCGTCGACGGAATGTTAAACTCCAACCTTCCTTTCTACCTTCATTCACAAACATTTTTTAGAATCGCGGCTAGTGCTTTCCGCCATTTACTCGTACATTACAGCTGTTTACAAATGTTGCGTCCCATATCAGCTTTAAGTCTTGTTATAACCTTTGCGCATAATGTCAAATATGCAGAATGCCTGATTAGATTAAGAGACGGCCTAGTGGCGGTAATCTGGCCGGGACAAATACGTAAAAATAAGTTAAATGGTCATCATGTCGCCACAATTTTCTCTGAGAAACCGCATCACATTTGTGATGTGACACGTTCCACATTATACTGAGATCTCGGAAACGCCATCCCTGGAACATGCACGTCACTACCCTCACTCCAGAGATGGCAGAAGAAACGTGCCCTGAAACTGAGAGGACAGAAACTGAAACTGGCTTAAAACTGTGAACCAGCCAATCTGTTGCTTTAATAGTAGGGACCCACTTTGTAATATCCGTCGTGTGCCCGCGCCACTAAACAGGTCTCCTCCTCCGCTCTCGTGAGACGACGATTGTTGGTCCCCCCTGCCCCCCCCCCCCCCCCCCCACACACACACACTCTGCTTCCCTATCCTAATTGCTTCCGCCCCCGGAATGCGAGGTTAGCCAGCCAGTGTCATCCTCTCGTGAACCCCGACGCTGTCTCCCAGGGGAATCTCAGGCCCCCTTTAAAACTGTTCCCCACTCCGGAACAGGCACCATCGAGCAATGTGGTCGCGAAAGTCAGCTGGTAACGATGTAAGTGGCGATTGCAGACTTGACTTTCTTAAAAAGTTATTCGCTCCAGTGTACAACAGAAGCCACAGAGTGATTTCCTTATGTATTGGACGTCTGTAACGTTTCTTTAAGGTGTGGTGCGGCAGTTCATTGGTTAGTCCCAGACTAAACACCCAAAGCTCTGGGTTTGTCACTGTTTCTTTTGGTTTGTCGTCAATAGCGCTTATTCGTGCACAGTGCGTTACATTTATTTACGTCCAGAGTTAACTACCAGTCCCTGCAGCGCATGTCTTATTGCATTCCGCTACGATCCTCCGGCGTTGCAACCATCCTACAGACACCGGCGATATCTGCGGACAATCTCGTGGGGCTTACGGGCTCTTCTCTCTCTCTAATGATCTCTTCGTCGACTGGTCGTTAACCGCTTTCTCCCTCCTTTCTGGACAGATTACCGCTTACAATAATGTAAACCAGCAACAAACAACTGTTAATAATATTATTCAGCTATTTCTGAAGAGCAAATAATGTCGTTATCAATTTCAAATCGACAGGTTCATAGTGACACTGCTCTTATCGTTTCAAATTACATTTAGCTTGTACTGTAACTTTTAATGTAAACACTTACCGAGAGCGTGTCTCTTGCCTTTCGGCTCGGATCGGCTAGAGGTTTAGTTTAAGACCTGCTGGCTCGATCTGTCGCGATTAGGATAAGCAGCCAATGCCCTCTTTCTTAGGGTTTGGGTTGTTTTGTGGAAGGAGACCAGACAGTGAGGTCATCGGTCTCATCGGATTAGGGAAGGACAGGGAAGGAAGTCGGCCGTGCCCTTTGAAAGGAACCATCCCGGCATTTGCCTGGGGCGATTTAGGGAAATCACGGAAAACCTAAATCAGGATGGCCGGACGCGGGATTGAACCGTCGTCCTCCCGAATGCCAGTCCAGTGATTAACCATTGCGCCACCTCGCTCGGTCTTACTTACAAGGGAACCTCCCCATCGCACCCCTCTCATATTTAGCTGTAAGTTGACACAGTGGATAGGCCTTGAAAAACTGAACACAGATCAATCGAGAAAACAGGAAGAAGTTGTGGGGAACTATGAAAAAATAAGAAAAATATACAAACTGAGTAGTACATGCGTAAGATAGGCAACATCAATGATACTGTAAGCTCAGGAGCGCTGTGGTCCTGTGGTTAGCGTGAGCAGCTGAGGAACGAAAGGTCCTTGGTTCAAGTCTTTCATCAAGGGAAAAATTTAATTTTTTATTTTCAGACAATTATCAAAGTTCAGGCACTCACACATAATCAACTTCGCTCTCCAAAATTCCAGGACATGATCAGATTTGCTTGGACATATGCAGGATTTTACGGTCTACACACGGAAAAATTTGGAAACGTTAAAAACATATATTTTGACAGAGCACAGGGAAAACTGTGCGACTGTGAAACTGTTGCATTCATTTGTTGCAGTTCATGTGACAAACTCATATGTTTTCATCACTTTTTTTTGGAGTGATTATCACATCCACAAGAAAACCTAAATCGGGCAAGGTAGAAGAATCTTTTTACCCATTCGCCAAGTGTCGAGAACATATTCCTGTCATGTGACTCACATGCCGTCACTAGTGTCGTATACAATATATATCAGACGTGTTTTCCTGAGGAGGAATCGGTTGACCTACGACCTTGTGATCGAATATTCTGGGTTCCCATTGGAGAGGCACGCTTTTTCGTCTACTAATCGCACGGTTTTGCGGTGCGGTCGCAAAACACAGACACTAAACTTATTATAGTGAACAGAGACGTCAATGAACGAACGGACAGATCATAACTTAGCGAAAATAAAAAAAGGAAACTTTTCACTCGAGGGAAGACATGAACCAAGGACCTCTCGTTCCGCAGCTGCTCACGCTAACCACGGGACCACATCGCTCCTGAGCTCAGACTCTCCTTGATGTTGCCTATGTTGCGCATGGACTACTCAGTTTGTATATTTTGCTTTTTTTTTTCATAGTTCCACACAACTTCATCCTGTTTCCTCGAGTGATCTGTGTTCAGTTTCTCAAGGCCTATCCACTGTGCGAACTTATAACTAAATCTGAGGGGAGGGGGCGGGGTTCCTTGTTAGGGAAGCGGACGTGTGGAGCATGAAGGCGGAAGGTTGTGGGTGTGTTTCGATGGGCTGTGCTGTGAACGACGTCGAGGCAGTTGTATTGGCTTTTCAGATCCTGAGCGCGAACTCTTTGACAGTTGTCTTGAGTGGCTTTGGACTTGTGTTCAAATCTTAAAGCGGTTTTAGGTGTTGGAAGGGTCAGCTGGGCAGTTGTTGGATTCGTTTGGGTGATTGCAGTTGTCATTAAATTGTCGTGCAGTTTAACGTGCTGCACAGGTCTGCTGGGCAGCCTTTGTTGTTTGTTGTTTAAATTTACCGTCTGGGAAACTATTGAGTTCATTTGAGTTGTTATAGTTGCTGATTGAAATAACTTTGGTTTTAAGTGCTGCATAGATACCCAAGCAGCTGTTAGCATGGTTGACGTTGTTGAGATTTTGCTTGTTATGCATTAATTGCTAAGCAGCTCAGACTAGCAGCTTTTGAGTTGATTAGCGAGGCTGCAAGCTGACGCTGGTGGTTCTCACGGCAGTTCTGAATCAAAGGGAGCTATTTACCACTTTTGTTAAGTCCGCAGTATTAGGCGTTGCACTCTACGGGATTATACTTCAGCGATTACGAAATTGTCCTTCATTAGAAGACTGGAATTCGTTTGCGTAGGAAGGCAGTGCTGAACCAATTCTTATGCCACGTGTTTGTTGCTCCTTTCTGTCGGCGTTGTTAGAATAGTAGAGATCGCTTTACCCATTTTTTATAAGAAATGGTTCAAATGGCTGAGCACTATGGGACTTAACTTCTGAGGTCATCAGTCCCCTAGAACTTAGAACTACTTAAACCTAACTAACCTAATGGCATCACACACATCCATGGGCGAGGCAGGATTCGAACCTGCGACAGTGGCGATCAAGCAGTTCCCGACTGTAGCGCCTAGAAGCGCTCGGCCACTCCGGCTGGCTTTCTGTAAAACCCGATATTTCTAAGCAAATCTTACGAATAAAAAAGTTACCTTTTTTCTTAAAAAATTGTTTATTTAAGAACCAAACATGTTTGCACTTCTGTTTCGACTAACTCTTGTTTCGGTTTTTTTTAAGCGGTTATTAGTAAAAATTAGAAGCGCCTATTACAAACGTGACCAAACAAATACGGAAAATACCGGTAATTCAGAAGTGAGATACTGGTATCGGCCTTAAGTGGCCGGTTTCTCCCATCCCTACTTTGCCCGCCCTGCATCAGATGCCAGTGAACTTTCACCTTCCGTTGTCCCCACAGGGGGCGATTGAATGGGATTCCACTTGTCACCCCTGTCGAAACTTTGCCGGCGGGCCGACACGAGCGCAACCCTTTGCCGCAGGTAGGCGCGTGGCCGGGGGGAGCCACCTGTTAGGACTCACTCACACGCACACGCGCACGCACGTGCGTATCTTGTTAAGTCGCGGCGTGCGCCGGGGTGCTAGGGGGCCCGGGCGGCGTGGCGCAATTAAAAAGTCGCGACTGAGGCGCTCTTAATTGAGCGGCGCTGGCCGCGAAATTAGCCGCGGCGCGTCGGCGTCGCCGAGCGCCGTCGTGGGAGGCCGGCGCGTTCCTAACGAGCGGCGTGCACTGCGGCGGCGGCAGCGGCAGCGGCCACCCGCCGCGGTCTTCCAGCCCGGCGCCTGCCGCTCGGCGCCTAATGGCTTCCTCTTCCGCCCACTCGCGCTTCCAGCGTAAACACGCGCCGGAGCAGGCGTTTGCGCCCTTCCGGCTGCACTGCAGCGCCACAGCGACTGATTCGCTACTAGAGATCCATTCAGTCAAGACGTCAGTGGAATGGAACAGCAAACGCCGTCACAGTAGGGGATGGGGAAAAACTGAACCTGTTACAACCGATACCTGTACTTTAGTTCTGAATAACCGGTACTTTTCGGTATCTGTTTTGTCTAAGTTACACTGAAGCACGAAAGAAACTGGTATATGCATGCCTATTCAAATACAGTGTGACACGTCCCCATAGAAAAATTATAAATGATTGTGCTTAAACTGACACGCAATATTTTTAGCGCAACGCAATCTGACTTTCAAAAGTCCCTAGAAAAGAATGGCCCTGACTAACAATAACCTATACCTTTCATGAATCACCTACCTCACAAAATAGCGTTCTGTATGAAAATCACTGACTGCTGTGTGCAGCCTGTGGCTAGTTGGCATTGTTGTAATATTCGCTATTGTAGCGTTGGGCAGTTGGCTGTTAACAGCGCGTAGCGTGGGGCAGTTGGAGGTGAGCCGCCAGCAGTGGTGGATATGAGGAGTGAGATGGCGAAGTTTTGAGAGTGGATGATCTGGACGTGTGTCCATCAGAGACAGAAAATTTGTAAGACTGCATGTCATGAACTGATATATGACTTTTGAACACTATTAAGGTAAATACATTGTTTGTTCTCTATCAAAATCATTCATTTGCTAACTATGCCTATCAGTAGTTAGAAACTTTTATTAGGCTGGTAGTAGTTTCGCTCGCTGCATTGCAATAGTTCGAGTAACGAAAATTTTTGTGAGGTAAGTCATTAATGAAAGGTATAGGTTATTGTTAGTCAGGGCCATTCTTTTGTAGGGATTTTTGAAAGTCAGATTGCGTTGCGCTAAAAATATTGTGTGTCAGTTTAAGCACAGTCATTTATAATATTTCTGAGGGGACGTTTCAAGTGATAAGTAAACAGGCAGAATACGGCGCTGCGGTCGGCAAAGCCTATATAAGACAAGTGTCTAGCGCAGTTGTTAGTCGGTTATTGCTGCTATAATGGCAGATTATCAAGATTTAACTAATTAATGGAAAATCTCATATAAAGATGTGAAACAATTACTAACAAAGAGATAGAGGGGCTGGCCAGTACTTACCTCAGTTCAGTACAGCCGATAGAAACACAAAAAACAACCGAAAATTTAAGTTCCTAGCTTTCGGTATAAATGTTCCTTCATCAGGGAGGAGAGAGGCGAAAGAAAGGGAAGAAGGGAAAGTGGATTTAGTTACTCACAACCTAGGTTATGAAGCAACAGGGAAAGGAAAACAGGGAGGGTAGCAAGGATGGAGGCATGGTTGTCAGAGGGAAGCCAAAGATATTCTACTGTAGGTACTGTGCCAGCTTCAAACCAAAGAGGATGCATACAGAAGTAAAGAGGTGTATAGTATAAAGATGTAGGATGAAAAGATGCATGAATGGCTAAAGAAGAAAGGGAAAGAGGAGAAGACTGAAAAGTAAATGGGAGTGAGGTTTAACGTAGGTTCAGTCCAGGGGGATGGCGGGGGATGCTGGAGTTCAAGTTCCCATCTCCGCAGTTCAGAGGGACTGGTGTTGGGTGGGAGAAGCCAAATGGCACATACGGTGTAGCAGGTTCCTAGGTTCCTAGAATTATGCTGGAGGGCATGCTCCGCTACTGGGTATTGGACATCTCCTAGGCGGACAGTTCGTCTGTGTCCGTTCATGCGCTCAGCCAGTTTAGTTGTTGTCATACCAATGTAAAAGGCTGTGCAGTGCAAGCATGTCAGCTGATAAATGACGTGTAGTTTCACACGTGGCCCTGCCTTGAATTGTGTATGTTTTACCAGTAGCGGGGCTGGAGTAGGTGGTTGTGGGGAAATGCATGGGGCAGGTTTTGCAGTGGGGTCGGTTACAGGGGTAGGAACCGCTGGGTAGAGAAGGTAGTCTGCGAATATTGTAGGGTTTAACAAAGATGTTACGGAGGTTGGGGGGGGGGGGGGGGCGACGAAAGGCAACTCTGGGTGGTGTGGGGAGAATTTTGTCAAGGGATGATCTAACTAACTAAATCCACTTTCCCTTCTTCTCTTTCTTTCCCCTCTCTCCTCCCTGATGAAGGAACATTTATTCCGAAAGCTAGGAACTTAAATTTTCGGTTGTTTTTTGTGTTTCTATCGGCTGTACTGAGCTGAGGTAAGTACTGGCCAGCCTCTCTATCTCTTTGTTAGTGATTATCAGGATTTAAGTGATAGTGACTAAAAATTTTCTGGGTATTATGCCGCGTCGTTGCTAAAAATTAACAATAATAAACTAAAACCGACGTTTCGGCCGAATTGCAACGGCCTTCCTCAGGGCACGACTGGTTTTGCATGGGTATAGGTGCTTCTATTTATTACAGACTATCGATGTCTGACGTAACTGTTGTAAAACTTTTAATTGGCCCTCTAATATGATTGGCTAATCATGACGTAAGGGAAGATGGAAAGAAAGAGGCTATTCGTGGATGTCCATGTCGTCAACGATTGATAGCTGTCCGCCAATCAGCTTTCGGCTTCTGGTCGGCAAGTTTTCCTCCTGGTGTGCTCTGAAGTGGAATGAGCTTTGTGCAGATACGTCCGTGTCCCGTGTAGCTTCTGCCCCGCGACCGTTCGCGGCGCGTTGGACTGGGATGGCCGGCAGTCAGGACGCCGGGCATCTTCTCTGTTGATGTTGTCAGGTTGCTTAATAATTTCAGTTGCCTCCCGTAGTTATCGTTCTCGCATCCACGATTCTTTCGCCAACACTCGGTCTTCCTGGAATCTGGTAGGTTGTCCAGTTGTGTCAGTGGTAACAGCCATCCCTAATTCTCCTACCCCCCTCGCGTTTGAGGCCTTCCGGCTCCACTGTGCCACTGCAGAGCAGTGGAGTGCCAGGTCCCATCACTCTAGAGACTGATGACCTCGGCAGTTAAGTCCCATAAGATTTCACACACATTTGAACATTTTCCGTTCACTCTACACCTCACGGTGGACGACGTCACAGTCTAATGATAGTGTGTTTATTCTAGGCGGAACGTCAACACCACTTCCTTTAGCGTGGTATTCATCGGTGAAAATGAGGTTAGGAGATATCATCCATGAAAAAAAAAAATTATCTCTGGTCTTAAGGCACCGGCAGTGACAAAATTTATCATCAGCCACAGAAAACTTCATAACGGTCGTTCTTACGTGTATTTCGAGAATGAAACAAGTCCAAAATTGTCGCTCGGACATTTTAAAAACTTCGACATTTATTTGCCACCGGTGGTGACGCCGACTGAGTGTTTAAGGACCCCATACAGCGAAGGTCCTCAGTCTCTTGTCAACCTCAGGATAGAAGTAGGTACGCAGTCCGAGAGAGTATAGAGTAAATTCCATGTGCTAGTGCAAGTGTTCTAGGCGCTTCAGTCCGGAACCGTGTTGCTGCTACGGTCGTAGCTTCGACTCCTGCCTCGGGCATGGATGAGTGTGCTGTCCTTAGGTTAGTTAGTTGTAAGTCTAAGGGACTCATGACCTCAGATGTTAAGTCCCATATTGCTTACAGCCATTTGAACCATTTTTGCAAGTGTTCTAAATATTTACGTAGCCTGCACCTGAGGCACAACAGGGGAACCAGCGTGGTATTCATCAAGTGGGATGTGGGAGAGCGCCTAAAAACCATGTTCATGCTGGCCAGTACAACGACCCATCGTCACTGGGCGGATTCGATCCGAGGCCGGCGTACGTTCTCATCCTGGAAGTGTCCGCTTTAACGAGGGCTGTTGTCCGGTTCAAATGGCTCTGAGCCCTATGGGACTTCACATCGGAGGTCATCAGTCCCCTAGAACTTAGAACTACTTAAAGCTAACTAACTTAAGAACATCACACAACACCCAGTCATCACGAGGCAGAGAAAATCTCTCACCCCGGCGGGAATCGAACCTGGGAACCCGGGCGTGGTAAGCGAGAACGCTACCGCACGGCCACGAGCTGCGGACTAAGAATTTTAAAGTTTAGGTGAACTGATAAGGTAAGGAATCAGGAGGTTATCCGCAGAATCGGACTAATGAGAGGGAGGGAGAGGATATTAGGACACCATAGGTTTATGGGAATTATACGAAGAAGATCAGTGCAAAAAAGCGCAAGTTTGTTTGATGGAAATAGTGAAATAGAAAATAGATTTAAGCTTTCTTGAGAAAGCCTATTACAAAGATTCAAGAACTAGTATTAAGATAGGAATTTTGGAATATACTATAACTCCGGATGTATCACTCCATTAGGAACCACGAAGACAGTATTATTTTCAGCGTGCGCTCGGGTATTTAACCTCATTCTACCCGCACATCATGCGCCATTGCGAAGGGAAGAGACCCAGATATGTGGCGCAATGAGACGTCAGCAGTTTGCGATTTGTTTCGGGGTAGATCCTCAAACAATCAGGATTAATATTCAATTGCAAACTCACCCTTCAGCATCAGATCATAGTTGCGAATTTCTTGTAGGTTCAACGAGTAGGACCCATCGTCAGACACCATTTTACAAAGCGCCTCCCACTTTTCTGAGCAAGAAGCTATGCGTCATACATGGCACCGAGAAGCACTCGCTTGATAATCACATAAAAGGTAATAGTAATTTGAACACTTTTCACCAGAAATAAAAAATTAGGCCCAACAAACTTAAGCGAGGTTAATCTTGAAACTACACAGTAGGATACCGAACATGTAGTTCACAGAATACTTACACCGATATGTCACATTCTTGCCCGTAAATATGATCCAAGCAATCTCCACAACTGGTTTTTAAAGTAGACGAACGCCTGGAACGTTGCAATGAATTCTGATTCATTCACTTGGGACTATCGGTAAGTCACAAGTCTCGGAGATTTGCCACTGTTATCATCGAGGCAAATTGTTTCCTGTCTTATCTTGACAGTCAAGGGAGGCTACACACGTGAAAATATTAATGAATTTTGATGTATGTCTCTTGTGTGAAACGATGGACTGGAATCGTACGAGGACGCAGTCCAATTTCTGTTGACATTTGTCTAGTTGGGAATTCTGCAAATACCTAACTGCTACGAAGGTTGGCAACAAAGACTCAGAGAAGCAGCTTAATTTTTGAAAGTTACACTTACAGTGTATTAGAACGTTCATTGTCTTGTAATGACTGTACAACTTTAGGGTAATGTGTGTTTAATAAAATTAAACATACTGTTTGTATAAATTACCGAGTGATATTTGGATTTTACAATTATTGATTGTTAGCACATGAACCATGGACCTTGCCGTTGGTGGGGAGGCTTTCGTGCCTCAGCGATACAGATAGCCGTACCGTAGGTGCAACCACAACGGAGGGGTATCTGTTGAGAGGCCAGACAAACGTGTGGCTCCTGAAGAGGGGCAGCAGCCTTTTCAGTAGTCGCAGGGGCAACAGTCTGGATGATTGAATGATCTGGCCTTGTGACAATAACGAAACCGGCCTTGCTGTTTTGCTCCTGCGAATGTCTGAAAGCAAGGGGAAGCCACAGCCCTAATTTTTCCCGAGGGCATGCAGCTTTACTGTAAGAGCTACATCAAACCAGTCTCAGGACTGAAGACTACAACAACAACAGCACAAATGAGAGTAGAAATTCATTTAAAAATTCACACTTGAGACGTTACAGACCTAGTTCTCTTCATGGTAGTGCTTGGGGGGTGAGGAGTTCATTAGTATTCTGAGAAATATCCAGTGAACATTCTATTCCACAATTGGTACCTGATCCCTTCGTACGATAAACAAGTGACGTCATCCTGAAGACATTCGTGGCACCGCTCTTTGTCCGGTGAGCTGTCTGAAATGAAAAGGGCACTGGGAATGCCACAGACTGATGGAGGTAAATGGAAGTCCCGCTCGACTCTGCATCCTACACTGTAAACCGCGTGTCTCACACAACGACTTTCAAGCAATGGATTTTGACGCTGTCTGCGAGGAATGACGAGCAAGAAATTGAATGAAATTTGATGTCTAATGCGTGAGTCACATTATCATCTGCTAAATGATTTACGTGTTTACTGAAAAAGTGTTCACACCGTCATTAATAATCTCAAAAGTAGCATTTGACAGGAGCGTGTGGAGAGAATCTTTAAGATACTTGTTGATGATATGAAAATCGAACCCAGTTTTTGAGTAAACGAGTATTTATTAGCATCAGTTGGAGATCAAACTACGATGTTTTTTAAACTACTTATTGGCTGTGAGGCACCACCTTACAAAATGGATCGTGAAAATGTATTTCGGTGGGAGGATACAGCTGCTTTTAAACATCGTGGCAATGTATTTCGGTGGGTAGATACAATGTTTTTAAACATTTCAGGAAAAAGCGTGAGATGGTATCTTGTCAGGGACTGGAGACATTGGAACAGAAGAGAATTGACAGTTTACTGGCGCAAAACAGAGGAAACTAGCGCGAGTTTCATCCGTGTGTGTTTGAGGGGCGTAATGCACCGTTCTTTTGCGAATCATTCCAGATAATTTTGAAATTTGGCTAGCGGGTCTGAAGGAAACTTTCAGCAGTGCACCATGATGGTTCAAATGGCTCTGAGCACTATGGGACTCAACTGCTGTGGTCATTAGTCCCCTAGAACTTAGAACTACTTAAACCTAACTAACCTAAGGACATCACACACATCCATGCCTGAGGCAGGATTCGAACCTGCGGTCGTAGCAGTCGAACGGTTCCGGACTGCGCGCCTAGAACCGCGAGACCACCGCGGCCGGCAGTGCACCATGAAATGTCAACATTATACAAGAAACATAGTGAAAATTTTGGTTGTTGTAATGGATTTGTGTGTTATCAGATAAACCAAGACGAATTACCTTCCTTAAATGTTAGTACATCCGTTTTCTGCGTGAATGTCTTTTGCTACCGTTAGCTCCCACATCCCATGTTAGGAACTGAAGAACTTAAGACATAGTTGATCATTCAGTGCAAGCTTTCACGGCTGGTACAGTCATCACTTAAAGCTTGTGGACTAATAGGTTGTGGTCGATGTATAACAGATTCTCCTAACGTTGCCCCTCCGACTGTGGGAAACATCTTCAGAGGCTACGTCTAAAGATGTCTCCTGCTGTCGGAATGAAAACATTAGGAGAAAGTTTTAAACATCGACCACAACCTATTAGTCCACAAGTTTTAAGCTGTGATCATTACTTCCAAAGAAAAAAAAGGTTCAAATGGCTGTGAGCACTATGGGACTTAACATCTGAGTTGTTCTCGCGACCGTGCTGCCATGTTTCAGCGAGTCTAGAGGGGCAATGTAGCACAGTGCGGTAGATTTAGTGCTGTGTATTTCAGATTACCGCTTCCACATTACGTTTAACAGCATTCAAAGGAAAATAAACAACAAATCTGCAAGGTGTCAAAAATTAGTTTGTGCGCGTGCTCTTGTGCTCTTACACAACAGTCGCCACAGGTTATATGTTCACCACAACCTTGAAATATTACTAAACAAACTGCTTTGCTATCCTATGAGCGTGCCAGAGTGGCCGAGTGGTTGTAGGCGCTACAGTCTGGTTCGAATGCTGCCTCGGGCATGGATGTGTGTGATGTCCTCAGGTTAGTTAGGTTTAAGTAGTGCTAAGTTCTAGGGGACTGATGATCTCAGCAGTTAAGTCCCATAGTGCTCAGAGCCATTTGAACCATATCCCTTGGGGTAACCCGCAGAATGTTCTTATGTTCCTCTCTTGGACCGCTATTTTCAAATTTACTAAGTCGAATTTAGGCAGATTAATATCACGTTGGCAGTTAAAATTTTTTAAGTATTTGTGTGGGTCAGATCTGTGAGCGGATTGTCTGCAAACAGCTAAATTTGTCACATGCAACAAATACGTGACTCGGCACGAGATCTACTGTCGATCATTGATGGAGAGTGATGGAGCGTATTTTGTGACTGAATAAATATAAGAGATAAAGGATTAGTAGAATAAATTAGGTAAAGCAAAACCATTTCCTTGGCACACCGTTGATTGCTTCTCGAAAGATGGGGTGAATTTCGAAAACAGGCGAAAAAGATCAATTAACAAAAGAAAGAAACAAGTAATCCCATTTGATGAAACCTGAAATCTCTCTAGATGCTAAGAAATGCATAGAATATAATCCATCGCGGCAATGAAGCGGCGGACCAGCTACCATAAAAGGGAATTCCCCGGCGATCAGGGGTTCTTACTGCGCCACCAATGCAATTGGCGGCACTGCCTGCCGGAATGGAGGAGTGCTTTTAATTGCGACGCATCGCTTTTGCGGTCTAGTTGAGCTTAAATTTATTGGATTAATTAAAGCGTCTTGAAGCAGTCACGGGCTGTCCGTTCCCATCCTGCAAGAACAATTACATATTTTATACGTTCGTTACCACCGGCTCCTAACAGCTCCTGTGTACGGCTCTTACGACGCAATAAATTAAATTAATTAAGTTGCCCTAACTGCTTGCAGTGGGAGTGGGGGAGGGCGGAACTGGGGGGGGGGGGGAGGGGAGGGGAGGTCTTATCTCCGCTCCCCGCTGCCATTCGGCCAGCCCGCTCTATTTTAATTATCGGAAGCTTTAGCAGGAGGGAGCTCCACGTTGTCCTTTTGTCCATTTGCGACCATTTCTTGTCTGCCCGTTTCATTAGACTCTTAAGTAGTGGGAATTGGTCGTCTGTATCGTGACTGGTCTGGATATCCTTACGTCACGTACAGTAACAATAGTGCAGGCCTTACCGAAAACTCTATTACTCCAAGAAGGAGGGCGCTATCCATTAACAAACGGATGAATGTGAGCACAACCATAAGTGTACCCAACTGCCTGCCCTTACACGTTTCGCCCAAGCATCAATATGATGCGGGGTTGATGTCGCAGATAAATCGCGTAATGTCGGAAGCTCATCATGGAAACCGTCACAAGAAATAGCGAGAAACACGTATTCGGAAAAAAAATCTGTCTCGACAGCAAGGGTTGCTGCTTTTACTCTCCCATTAGTGCTCCAGCAACCACATTAATGTGGTCATAAACATAACCTGGCTCCATCATCCGCATTTCCAGCAGTGGTTTTTATTCGTAGCTGCTAACTCTTTGATGTCAATAAACTCGTTAATAGCGGAACTGCCAAGAATTTTTATTATCTACTACCATCGCTTCGTTGTCATCATCCTCGCTCCTTTCGTACGTTAGTATTTGAGTGATTCTCTCTCTCTCTCTCTCTCTCTCTCTCTATCTATCTATCTATCTATCTATCTATCTATCTATCTATCTCTCTCTCTCTCTCTCTCTCTCTCTCTCTCTCTCTCTTTCTCTCTTTTCTCTATTCCTATCTTCTTATCTCTCTCAACCCGCCCGAAGATATATAACTCACATAAGCAAAAAAACGGTAGTGATCAATTGATCAGGTTCTCGAGTACCGCAGATTTTACAGTGAGAGTAACTACTATTTTGTTTTCTCCCGTTACGCTCGAATACCATCTTCCCATCTATTATGTATTTCCCAAACTCTTCATTGACCCTTACCCTTGTTTTGGAGTTAGTCTGGGAGGTCTCGAACAGAGATGTAGTTTCATCTTCCTTCTGGTGCGGTGGTGAGACTGCACTAGCACTCCATCCGGCCATCCAGATTTAGATTTTCCGTGGTTTTCGTAGATCTCATCCTAATAAATATGTAGAACATAAAGCATCGCGGGAGAAAAGCGCTCGAAAAGCGCACGAACGATTTCCTTCCTCAATGTTCTCCAATCCAAACCGGCGCTCCACCTCTAGTATTTTTGTCGTCCACGACACTTTAAACACTAAGCTTCCTTCTCTTCTGCCGGCCGCGGTGATCTCGCCGTTCTAGGCGCGCAGTCCGGAACCGTGCGACTGCTACGGTCGCAGGTTCGAATCCTGCCTCGGCCATGGATGTGTGTGATGTCCTTAGGTTAGTTAGGTTTAAGTAGTTCTAAGTTCTAGGGGACTGATAACCACAGCAGTTGAGTCCCATGGTGCTCAGAGCCATTTTTTTTCCCTTCTCTTCTTTTCTTGCACGCCTTTGAAAACTGATTCTCTCTGCTGATCAACGCATCACCCTTACAGTGCATCGTCCCTTCTTTTCAAGTTTCACTGACGGTCTCCCGCCTTTCTAGCTTACCAGCCATACGTGTGAGAAATGAAGAAGCAGTGAACAGGGCAGCATCACTCTGTGGAATGTTTCCAGAAAGAATCATTTACTTTGCTATAATTTCATCACTGTCGCCCACACCGCTTTCATCTTATAAGCTTTCCAAGATATATTTTGTTCGTAAGCGAATTTCGATTGTACATCCATTTCGTTTCGTAACTGGCCACTCTCCCTCCCTCCCCCCCCCCCCCCCCCCCCTCTCTCTCTCTCTCTCTCTCTCTCTCTCTCTCTCTCTCTCTCTCTCTCTCTCTCTCTCTCTCTCTCGTGCAATACATTACATTTTAAAGCCCATTCATTACCTGCGTGTTACTCGGTTGAAACCATGGGCTACCGAGCGAGATAGCGCAGTGGTTAGACACTGGACTCGCATTCGGGAGGACGACGGTTCAATTCCGCGTCCGGCCATCCTGATTTAGGATTTCCGTGATTTCCCTAAATCACTCCATGCCAATGTCGGGATTGTTCCTTTGAAACGGCACTGCCAACTTACTTCCCCTTCCTTGCCTAATCCAATGAGACCGATGACCTCGCTGTCTGGTCTGCTTACCCAAATAACTCAACCCAAACCATGGGCTGAGAATTATTATCGACCTTCAGTTGTAAGGAAAATGGCAGGCAAACATATAGATAGGAAATCGGGCAGGGATTTATTACAGCAGTAGCGAAATTTCAGACACGAAGTTAATTAATATTAATGTCGTGTGACTGGGGCCTCCCGTCGGGTAGACCGTTCGCCGGGTGCAAATCGTTCGATTTTGACGCCACTTCGGCGACTTGCGCGTCGATGGGGATGAAATGATGATGATTAGGACACTTTTTTTCCCACTAGCTGCTTATATTTTATGACCGACCGTCTAATTTCTTGTGGTGGGTCTTATGTTGCCACTTAGCCGCTGTCACTGCGTCCAGGGTCCGGAGTGACTGACAGTATCACCACACCGCATCCCGTCCCCACTCACACCGGTGCCCCTGTCCGCCACGTGGAGGCGGGCTCTATTTGTTTACATCCATTTGATATCTTTTTTGTGCAGCATTAGAAAAACTTATAACTAATACAAAATCGAGTGAGATAGCAATAAACAAAACGAAATTAAATATTTAGAAAGAAGGAAGGAAGGAGCTGGTTAGGAAAACACAACACCCAGTCTCGGAGCGGAGCAAATCTCCAACCCAGACGGGAATCGAACCCGGTCCCTTAGGATTGACATTCTATCGCGCTGACCACTCAGCTACCGGGGGCGGACGACGTGAAGTTAAATAAACATTGGTACTCATTTCGAGAGTGTGACGTGCATGAGACGTCGAGACTGGAATTCGAAAATTTGAAACACAGGACTCCTCGAGAACGGTACGTAATTTCTCTCGGTGAGGTTCGTAATTCTACTCATTTATACTTCGAGCAGCGGTAAGGCAACGATTTTCCCGGTGCGATCTACAAATTATTGCGCGCTGGCGTCCGGTATGCTTCCTTACCTCGCGAGCTGATGTTCCCCGCTAGATATTTAAGGCTCTTTATAGCCGCAGTGCACGCACCGCTGCGAAAATATGCGGGGGCTAGTGCACGGCGCGCCAACGAACTCATAACGCCGGCCAGCTGGCTCGGCCGCGCTCGCACTATCTGATTTGCCTCCGAGGCCGCCCGGAGCATTGCTATTGCTGCCGGCTGCCGGCGGTGCGGGCCGCGCCGAGGTGAGGCGAAGCGCAATTATAACCCCGTGGTCCCGCCCACTACAGCCGCCAGCTGCGCGCTCCGGGCTACACCGGTGGCTACTCCACGGATCACTACACCGGCCGCCGGATCACAGTTTCCTCTCGCGTACCCTTCCGTCCCACTCTATGTACGGGGCATAGCGTCTACAGTGAGGTGACCAAAGTCACTGGATACCTCCTAATATAGTGTTGGACCTCCACTTGCCCTGCATAGTGCAGAAACTGGACGTGACATGGGCTCAACAAGTCGCCGAAAGCCCCTGAAGAAGTACGAGGTTTGTCCGGAAAATACGTATAAAAGTAGAAGGTGGGAGTGTGCGGCAGCTTGTTGACAGTTATCCTTTTCCACGTGCCGTCGGCATGGAGCTCTCTCTGATTGAGGAACAGCGCATCAACATCAAGTTTCTTGCAAAGCTAGGCAAGAATGGCCGTGAGATTTTTGAGTGTTTGGAGACAATTCTCTGAAGGAACCAACCGTGAACGAGTGGTTAAAAATGTTCTGGGATGGCCCAGAAGAAGTGAACAATGACCCTCGTCCAGGACGCCCGTCGACATCGAGTTCCGATGCAAATGTTGAACGAATTCGGGCTTGTGTTCTTAAAGACCGTAGATTGACAGTCAGAATGATTGCTGACGAGCTGTCAATCCTCAAAACAATCGTTCACGAAATCCTGACACAAAAACTTGAAATGAAAAAAATTGTGTGCGAAAATCGTACCGAAGCTCTTGACGCCAGAACAGAAAGCAAAGAGGTTTGGGTGCTGTGAGGATTGGTTGGAAGCAGAGGAACGAGGGGACTTTCTCAACAGAGTCATCACTGGAGACGAGTCCTGTTTTTACGAATTCGATGTGGAGTTCGTATCTCAAAGCAAGGAATGGAAACTAGCAGGAGAACCGAAAACAAAAAAGTCGCGAAAATCAAGGTCCAATGTGAAGACACTGTTGATTCTAGGGGCATTGTTCACAAGGAATTTGTCCCTCCCGGCCAGAGAGTGAATGGAATTTTTTGCGTTGAAGTTCTGACACGTCTCAGAGCTCGTGTTGCCCGAGTTCGATCGGAGTTGGCAAAAGGGGGCAGATGGATCCTTCATCACGACAATGCGCCCGCTCACACGTCGCTCGTTGTGCGCGAGTGACCGTGACAGACCACCCGCCTTATTCACCCGATTTAGCCCCCTGTGACTTCTTCATTTTCCCGAAATATAAAATGGTGCTTCGGGGGCGGCACTTGGGAGATGTGGAAGCCATCAAGGCGGAAATGACACGGCAACTGAACAACATCACAACTAAAGACTTTCAGCAATGTTATCAACAGTGGAAACGGCGTTGGTAGAAGTGTATCGCGTCTCAGAGCGAGTACTTTGAAGGAAACCATATTATAATACCTGAATAATTGTAAAATAAAGTTATTATTCAACTTTTATACGTATTTTCCGGAAAAACCTCGTATTGAGCCATTCTGCCTATACAGCCGTCGATAATCGGGAAAGTATGCCAGTGTAGGATTTTATACACTAACTGACCTTACAGACGAATGGAAAAACTGGTAGAAGCCGACCTCGGGGAAGATCAGTTTGGATTCCGTAGATTTACTGGAACACGTGAGGCAATATTGACCATACGACTTACCTTAGGAAATATATTAAGGAAAGGAAAACCTACGTTTCTAGCATTTGTAGACTTAGAGAAAGCTTTTGACAACGTTGACTGGAATACTCTCTTTCAAATTTGGAAGGTGGCAGTGGTAAAATACAGGGAGCGAAAGGCTATTTACAATTTGTACAGAAACCAGATGACAGTTAAAAGAGTCGAGGGGCATGAAAGGGAAGCAGTGGTTGGGAAGGGAGTGAGACAGGGTTGTAGCATGTCCCCGATGTTATTCAATCTGTATATTGAGCAAGCAGTCAAGGAAACAAAACAAAAATTCGGAGAAGGAATTAAAATTCATGGAGAAGAAATAAAATCTTTGAAGTTTGCCGATTACATTACAGTTCTGTTAGAGACAGCAAAGGATATGGAAGAGCAGAAGAACGGAATGGACAGTGTCTTGGAAAGACGATATAAGATGAACGTCAATAAAAGCAAAACGAGGATAGTGGAATGTAGTCGAATTAAATCAGGTGATGCTAAGGGAATTAGATTAGTAAATGAGACACTTGAAGCAGTAGATGAGTTTTGCTATTTGGGGATCAAAAGAAGTGATGGTGGTCGAACTAGAGAGGATATAATGTAGACTGGCAATGGCAAGGAAAGCGTTTCTGAAGAAGAGAAATTTGTTAACATCGAGTATAGCTTTAAGTGTCAGGAAGTCGTTTCTGAAAATATTTGTATCGAGTTTAGCCATGTATGTAAGTGAAACGTGGATGATAAATAGCTTAGACAAGAAGAGAATAGAAGCTTTCGAAATGTGGTGCTACAGAAGAATGCTGAAGATTAGATGGGTAGATCACATAACTAATGAGGAGGTATTGAATAGAAATAGAGAGAAGAGAAATTCGTGGCATTAATCGGTAGGACATGTTGTGAGGCATCAACGGATCACCAATTTATTATTGGAGGGCAGCGTCGAGGGTAAAAATCGTAGAGAGAGACTAAGAGATGAATACTCTAAGCAGATTCAGAAGGATGTAGGTTGCAGTAGGTACTGGGAGATGAAGAAGCATGCACAGGGTAGAGAAGCATGGAGAGCTGCATCAAACCAGTCTGTGGACTAAAGACCACCACAGCAACAACAACAACTGATCTCTCGTTTATGTACCATAGCTTTTCGATGGGATTTATGTCGGACAGTATGGGTGGCCAGATCATTCGCTTAAACTCTTTAGAATGTTTTTCAAACAAATTGCGAACAGTTATGGCCGGGTGACATCGAGTTGGGGGACATGGACTCCTTGAATGGACGCAAATGGTCTCCAAGTAGCCTAACATAACTATTTCCAGTCAATGACTGGTTCAGTTCTACCAGACGACCCAGTTTGTTCCGTGTAAACACAGCCCACATCATTATGGAGTCACCACCATCTTTCACAGTGCCTTGTTGACAATTTGGATCCATGGCTTCGTGGGTCTGCGCCACACTCGAACCATACAGTCAGCTCTTAACACCTGAAATGGAGACTCATTTGACCAGGCCACGACTTCCCAGTCGTCTAGGACCCAATCGGGTGGTCAGGAGCCCAAGAGAGGCGCTGCAGGCGATGTCTTGCTGTTAGCAAAGGCACTCGCTTCGATCGTTTGCTGCCGTAGCCCATTAACGCCAAATTTCGCCGCACTGTCTTAACGGATGCGTTCGTCGAAAGTCCGAACTCGATTTCTACGGTTTTTCACCCTGTGGTACTTGTCTGTTAGCACTGAAACTCTACGCAAATCCCACTGCTCTCGGTAGTTGCGTGAAGACGCCGGACACTGCGTTGTCCTTGCTGAGAGGTACTGCCTTAAATTTGATATTCTCGGCACATTCTTACCAATTGGACCTGGGAATACCGAATTTCCTAACTATTTCGAAAATGGGATGTTGGATGCGTCTAGCACCAGCGCCGTGCTGTCATAATCACATCGGAAACCTTTTCATGTGGAGCACCTGAATACAAATGTCAGCCCTGCCAATGCACTGGCCTTTTATACCTTGTGTGCGCAGTACTATGGCCATCTCTACATGTGCATAGCGCAATCCCATGACTTTGATCACTTCAATGTAAAAACAATTGTTACAGTGACGAGTCTTTATTAGTGTTACAACTCTCACATCCGTGTCTAGCGACGATCTGTCCTATGGCATTCAGTTCTTTCCATATGTTTCTTATGACTAATGGGTAAGGCTGCAGGATCTTGATTGATTGTTGTTGTGGTCTTCAGTCCTATTATGACCCGACGAAGCTACAGTCATAACTGCAAAGTCTTTCGATTGCTCTGTGAGGTGGCTGATTGGAACTATAACATATTAAACGTTAGACCACTTTATTACAAGAATGATAAAAAAATTTGCTTCAGTTTATACTATCCGTTTCCACAGGAGTCCGTGTAATTTTTACAACTTTGAACAGTAACGAATCACTTGATGCACACAATTACAAACTCTTTTCCTGAACTACAGGTGAACATTTACAAAAGTACAGTTTCACCTGAGACTTGAATAGCACTAGGGTCCAACTAGATGATGTGGACCACTTCATAGAAGGACACGAACTGGGCAGAGCGAGTCAATCCTCAGCTCTATGTCCACCTCTGCTCGATGGCACTGTGGTGCTGAGAGAGAAGGTGTGTCCTGAGGAGCAGCTCTCATTCGTCGCAGCGGATTGCAGCGAGACATCGGTAATGCAAGGGTATGAATGTGCATTTCCGACTTTAATGTGACACCGCGATCTTTGTGTTAAGCCCAATCTTCCTTCCTTCCGCGATCTTTGGACGATATCACGAGTGCGTAAACTGATTTGATACAGCTCTCCACACTACTCTTATCGTATTCAGCCCCTCAATCTCCGAATAACTATTGCAGCTTACATCTATTTGAACCTACTTAATGTACTCTCTCTTGGTCTCCTTCTGCAATATTACTTTCCCCTCCCCCACCTTCCCACTCAAAAAAAAATCTCTTCTAGTACTAAATTCACGATTCCCTACTGGTGTCTCAGAATGTGTCCTATCAACTGATCCCTCCTTTTAGTCATGTTCTGCCAAATTTCTTTTCTCCTCAGCTCTATTCAGTACCTCGTCATTACTAATGCGATCTGCCCATCTGATCACAGAAATTCTTTTAAAGCACCACATTTTAAAAGCTTCTATTCTCTTCTTAATAAAGTAAAGGAACAAAGCTTGTCGCTGCTCATGCACTAAAAATTCAGCATCAGGCATAAGTTATTACTTTTTACTACTAACTCTGTTCCCTACATATTTTTCGGACAGTATCCACATATACCGCTGAATGTACCTTCTGCTTACCGACGTTAATTATATGGGTCTGTAATTTAGTGGATTACTCCTACTACCTCTGCAACTTTCCAGTCTTAGGGTATGGATCTTTCGTCGAGCAAACGGTTGTATATGATGGTATGTATGGAGCTATTGTATCAGCGTCCTCTGAAAGTAACCTAATTGGTATACAGTTTGCATCGGAAGACTTGCTTTTGTTAAGTGATTTAAGTGGCTTGACTACTCCGGGGATATCTATTTCTATGTTACTCATGTTTGTAGCTGTTCTTGATCCGAATTCTGGAGTATTTACTTCGTCTTCTTTGGTGAAGGAATTTCGGAAAGCTGTGTTTCGTAGCTCTGCTTTCGTAACACTGTTCTCAGTAGTATCTCCATTGCTATCGTACAGAGAAGGCATTGATTGTATCTTGCGTCTAGCGTACTTCACATACCTGATGTGCAAGATGCATTTTTATATACATGTTACTTTTGATGGACATTAAAAGCTTTAATGCTGCTGCCTATATTCATTCCTGGATTGATCATCGTTGTTTCCAAAATTTCTTAATTATATAGAAAAAAATTCGTTTTCTTAACTTTCCCGTTCATAGTATTTATCTACCATCCGTTAGCGGCACACACACATGATAGTATACTGGTACTCCATACAACTCTTGAGTACGTAACTTTTTCCTCGAAACTTTTGCCCTTTGAAGAGTACTTCACATTGCTCAGTTGCATGGTGCAAGAGTTCACCACCTTCACCCTCTCCAAATCACGTGTGTTCTCCTTACGAATCACACATTTTCTGATTGCATTTGACGTTGTGTGCTTTGCTTATACATTTCACCTGAAGAATATATACTGTTACTCCAGCTCAGCCACTTCTCCTGAGCTGACCTAGAAGGGAATCCGAGACAGATGTGTTTGTTCATCTCACAAAAGCAGCCGCTTTCATCAGGTTCTATGTTCGTCCCTAATGACCATCGCTTCCACCAAGAGAAAGGACTACGCACCGCTGACTCAGACATATAGTGGTCCAAACAAAGCAGCTTTCTCTTCTCGGCCGATTGTGCAAGCAAACTGAACTTTGCGTGGCAAAATCATGTACAGACAGGCATTAGGTGTAAATAATTCCCGCAATATAGATACGAATATTACTAAATTAAAGCAACCTTTACCCTTCCTCGGTTACTCGTATTTCTCTCTGTAGAAGCGCGTTCTACGATTGAGTATCGTTTCTTTGAAGTTCTAATAAGAAATAAACAAATGAGAGAACCTGTGCAATCAGACGAAACTCCTGCCGTACTATCTGTGTTGCAAGGGGGGTGAAAGTGAATGGACGATAACGGAACTAATCAAAATAGTGGATAGGAAGAGTGTTTATTCAAGCAACATAAATATGATAGTCAAAAAGTTTGAAATTACTCGTCAAAGAGTAGTATGAAGCGCTATTCAAAAATTATTTTGTAAGAGAATGGTTCTGACAATACCTATAAGATATTTCACTCCCCTGGTTTGGTAATAACAGTTTACACCCGACACAAGCGTACTAGTGAAAAAATAATTCAGAAACTGATGCACATGGTGATTAACATGCGAGGTCGTAACATCGCACAAGACGTGATGGATATGATTTTTCGACATCAAGAACAACCATAACATACATTTGTAACAGTTTTGAGACTAGGTCGCGTTACATGTCATCAAACGTGAGAAGAATTACGATCACCGGACATAAAGCGGAAGCACTAGCGCTTGGAAGTAAGCAAGGAATTTCAACTACCATTTGAGCAGAATCCACTTTCTTTGAAAACGTCGCTACGAAGAAAATTAGATTTGCGGTTACGATCTTTAACATAAATAATGATCGTCACAGTGTTAGAGTGCGTGCTGTCCACGCCCAGAACATTAATAATGATTCCTCTTCAAAATTCGAGGTGCAACATCTGAAGCATATTACCCTGTTTCATTGATAAGATAGTTATTTTCATATGTGACCTCTCCTGCTCACTAAGATAATAGATATAGATGTATACAACATTTGATCGCCAACTGCCATTTTCTAAGGAGTTCGAGAATAGGTATTTAGCAGTGAACATCAGATAATTGGCACCTGAGTGCAATAGATTAGAATATTCAACTGCGTACTGTGTAAATCATGTAAAACATTTTGACCATAAATTAAATGATTTCTGTTCGTCACACGCCGTACTTCCCAGACATGCTTCGTGACATTCATTCTCTCTTCCTAAAAATGGAAATTAAATTGACTGAAGCAGCTGAGAAAATTAAAGCGAAACACTGGTAGTGTTCAACGCTGCAAAGAGGGAATGCTTTCAGTGTCATTTAAAAAGTAAAGGCGTTAATTTTAAGGTGACATTGAAGAGTAGGATCAGTTAGCAGCGGCAAGGCAATACAGGAATACTAAGACGTAAACGAGACAATGGACAACAAGACGCCGATATTCTCACGGTGGCTTCGTAAGCTAGGTCTTCTTCCTGCATTCATTGCTTGTTCGCTGATATTATGAATAGACAGAGAGAGAGACACAAGGAAACAACGTTGTTATACCTGGTGTGGATAGAAGACGTTAGTTAGAGAACTTAATCCATGTACGTAACTTTCACAGAAGAATCCTTCGATGGTTCTTTCTTAAACGCTCCCGGATTTTCTTTTTACTGGTGGAAACGCAGAAATAAAGGAGGCACGAACTTGGCCAGCACCTCTACGGTCTACCCATCTTCCACTGGCACAGTTACCGGTGAGGTGTACCTTCAGAAGCTTCAGACATCCATTTTACCTGCCATCCGAGACTTGTATGGAGACAGAAGAGTATACTTTCAACAAGATGGTCCCCCGGCCCACTACCAAAAGCGTGTTAGGGCGTTTCTCGACGAAAATCTACCAGGAAGATGGACAGGCCGCAGAGTGCTGTGGAGTATCCACCACGTTCCCCAGACCTAACTCCTCTGGACTTTTACCTGTGGGGAACACTAAAAGACGTCGTTAATCGACAAAAGCCACGCACATTGGATGAACTTCGAGAATCCATCGTACATTCATGTGCAAATATCCAACTGAAGACTTTGCAGTCATTTTTGGGCCCCTCTGTATATAATTTAAGGGAAGCAATGAAAATCTAATTCGAAGTGGCCGTACAGGGTTGTGAACCACCTTCGTACTCACAATGTGTCCAGTGGTTTACCAGTGCGCCGGCCCTTCGATGCCGGACGTGGAAGAACAGGAATGAATGAGGCGTACACGCGGCAGCTATAGCCGTACGGATTCCCCACGCCGAGGAGCTTCGCGCGTTGTCCACCGGACGCTGCGGCCACGTCCTGCGCGATACGGATCAGCACACGCGGTCTGCACGTGGCTCGGGAAGGTGTGGCTGCGGCTGTGGCGCCGCGATCCCCTCCAGGTGTCCTTGGCGGTTTCCTTGGTACCGCAGCCCGCGATGCTATCGGGGACCGCTTCAAAGGATGCCGCTCTTCCCCGCTATTCCCTCCTGCCTTGCATATGAACTGTGCGACTCACCAGCGGAAAAGACTGTTTTCACGGAGTTTGTAACTCCAAGAAAATGAGCGCCCTTAGGTGGAATTGGGTCGAGTGTGAGCCGCTCAGTCTCAGCACGATAATCTGAGACCCTACCGTCCTGTAGTTCAGCCTTGTCGTTCATAAAAATTTTACTTAAAAGCAGTGTGGGTTGAGTTGAAAAACTCTCCCAGGAAGCTGTGATGGGTAATACGCAACAGTAATGTAACTAATGTTAGGCATTTTAAAAGGAAAATAAACACTTTTTTGACCTGCTTTTTATTTCTTTCTTAACATCTGTGGGCTTTTGTTGCTGCAGGAAGTGGAGAATAGCCAATCCGTCACAACGCTGGTCTTAAATCACTAACGAAGCACTCCGTGATGCACAACATTTACAGCTGGTCAAATTTCTCCTTACTTCTCTCGGGCTTACTAACACATGTTGAGGACAGACGCACCTCTTTTCGTAGGACATTCTTTGTCCGCTCTACAGGGTGTCCCACATAAAATTGGTACGCCTCACGTACCTATTAATCATCTATAGCCGAATTGATTGTGAAGTGGCACACTGCCAAGAAAGTTGGCTACACTGCATTTTATCGGAAAGTTCAGTGCAGCCGTGTGTTCTTGTGTCATTTGTTTTGAGAAGCTCGTAATGTTGATTTGTTATACAAATGGGGCAGTTTGCATTACAACAGCGAATTTATATTGTGGACTGTTACATAAAGACAGGCTCCATCAAGAAATGTAAGGAAATTTTTCATTTGAAGTGCCCTGGTAGCAAACTCCCCACGACTAACACCATCAAAGATATGTACAAGAAATGCGGGGCTGTAGGATGCATTCAGAATGTGCAGAGGAAGACGCGACCAATAGCGAGCACCTCTGACAATGTAGACAGAATCCTCATTTGTATGAATTTTACGAGAAGTCCATGAAACTCCCAGAGTTCAGATGCTAGTCGCAGGGGAACACACACATTCTGCATAAGCAGCTCTTCACTCAGAGAAAATAGGAGTTTGATATGCATTGTTCGTCATTCGCATTGTTGTCCCCATATTTTTGTCTTTCGCGGGCAAGTGTTCTACCAACTTAGCTACCCAAGCACGACTCACGCCCCGTCCTCACAGCTTTAATTCCGCCAGTACCTCGTCCCCTACCTTCCATACTTCGCAGAAGCTCTCCTGCGAACCTTGCAGAACTAGCACTCCTGGAAGAAAGGATATTGCGGAGGCATGGCTTAGCAGTGGAGTTGGCGCTGATATGAAACTTTCTGGCAGATCCATTCTGGAATACAAAACGATGCCTGAGTTGGCGGGAAACCGTCAGATAACTTCTTGTTTCTCACAGAAGTTGCACTTCATGACACGTTACATTCCCGCTACAGGTCTAATGCGAAGACGTTGAACTGTAGTGTATACTGTAACGGCTTTACCACATTCTCTTTGAGTAATCGTGTAATTAGCTGTAGACAGGTTCATTTTGTTCTGTTAAAAGCGATGTGTTGAGTCCTTCCTAACTGCGGAGTAGGTCTGCATCCAGTCACAAATCTTGCCCGATACTCAGTAAACTCGTAAACTGGGTTGGTCATATTGTTCGTATACCATAAAGCCGAAAGCAAAAAGCACAATGACTGCACCAGACATGTGAGAGCCGGCCGCTGTGGCCAAGCGGTTCTAGGCGCTTCCGTCCGGAGCCGCGCTGCTGCTACGGTCGCAGGTTCGAATCCTGCCTCGGGCATGGATGTGTGTGATGACCTTAGGTTAGTTAGGTTTAAATAGTTCTAAGTCTAGGGGACTGATGACCTCAGATGTTAAGTCCCATTGTGCTTGGAGCCATTTGAAGACCTGTGACAAGATACGGCAGATGAACTATGTCTGGAAAGATCCACAGCAAATGGGTGCTGGGTGGATGGCAGCAAAGAGCAATGAGTAGACAAAGGAAATGCGTGATCTATTGTGCCTGATCACGGCAACTTATGAAGTAGCTCTTTATTCCTTTGCTAACTTCGATGCAGTTATTGTTTTGTAATTTTAACACTATCAATCTCAAAGTAACACGGCTCCCCTCTCAGGCGCAATAATGTGGGAACCAGCGTACTTGAGCTTGCAAATGCTGCTAATCCGCCCCTGTAGTTTAAAACTACGCTTTCATCTCAAATTCTATCCTTTCTTCCACAGAGGATATGCTGCGAGGTTTCCCCGGTGTTGAAACGAGCTCACGAGGTAGCCGGGCAGCATGAGCTCCCTGTGGGAGCCACTGTTAGATGAGGTATGATTCGGTGCGTGCGCCTCGACGGGGAATATCAGATTCCTCGGCGTGTGCTTCCGACGCCGGACCGGTTCCCAGTGAGTGATCGCCGGGCCAGCTGCCCGCTTGTTTTTGCCACCGGCACCGGCAGACGCGTGATCGCCCGGACCGCAACGCCCCGTGTGGACTCATGTCTGCGCGTGACCCCGGCCAGCACCTCCCGCTGCACCGAGACTTCCAGAGGGCCGGCCATACCGCGACGGCTGCCCCTTCCAGCCGCGGTTACCACTCTACCGTCATCTCCGTTTTCCGTTCCGCTGCCCTGCAGAGACGGGTGTCTGGCAGCGAGAAAATGTACCCGAATTTCATCGACAAAATTTCGGAGGTTGATCAGGGATATTTTATAAGTATATACCAGAGGAAAAATGCTCCTATCGGAGCACAGAAAATGCGAATATGTTCCTGTTTATTTAAAACAAAGACTGAAAAGTGGGGATACCAATACCCTTATTCTTCTTTCCTCAGCACCCTTAACAATTTCGCAAAAATATTTGCATGGGAATATATTCGCGCTTGCAGCTAACCTCTCATTGCCACTAGCTATCCTAACTGTAAATGGCTCACTTCCACTAATCCTTCATGGCTATCCACTACCAACTGCCCATTCTCATTCACTCATTCGCCCCAATTCATAGTCGTCATCTCTTTGTGGCTCTCCAACTAATTCTGTCTTCTGTCTCACAGGCACAGTCGCCTTCTTTATGTTGTGCTACTACTGTCTCCTTCATTGTCACTGTTTCTCTTTTAGTCCTTTTCATTGTCACTGGCTGTCTCTCATTATCACTGGGTTACAATCATTCCCAATTTCTCCTTCTCCATATTCATCTCCCTGGCACTACCTCCTTCATTCTTTTCTTAGCACTATTCTGTCACCGTCAACTGTGTTCGCTCTCAGTGTCCATTTTTCCTCTCAGATGGTTCAAATGGCTCTGAGTACTATAGGACTTAACTTATGAGGTCATCAGTCCCCTAGAACTTAGAACTACTTAAACCTAACTAACCTAAGGACATTACACACACCCAGGCCCGCGGCAGGATTCGAACCTACGACCGTAGTGGTCGCGCGGTTCCAGACTGTAGCGCCTAGAACCACTCGGCCACAAGGGCCGGCTTTTTTTTCTCTGCTCCTACTGCCATTGTCTTCTTAGCTCTTTCTTTATCACAAGCAATGTCTACTTTCTTCCAGTATTTATTACTTTTCCATCTCTTCCTCACTGCCACTATATCCTTCTCTCTCAACACAAAACGTGTGTATATGTTGTCATATCAGAATTTTTGGGAAAAATTTTAAAGGTACCGAGAAAGGTAGAATGAGGCACTTGGTACTTTACTTTTCAGATGGACCCTTTTAACAAACAAGACCGTATTAACCTTTTGTGTGCTTCGGTAGGAACATCTTTCCTCTGGGTCCCCTCTTTTCCCTGCAATAGCAGGGCATGCCAGTCATATGAAAAGAACTTTATGGGCTAGTAAAATTTTGATAGTATATTAATGTGAAATTAAAATATCGAAAAACAATTTTACACTTCAGACAGGATTTTACGTGCACAAAATTTTTGCATGTGATTCATTATTACAAGAAGGGATTCCCCGGTGATAATAGAGACACTTTACAGCATCATTTCTCCGTGCGACGTCACTCTATAAACTACATTTCCCCTCACACCGCATTTTACATGCCTATTTGACTTGCAGAAGTAGGGTACCTTTGAACCTCTGTACCTCTGAAACAGGAAAGCTAACCAGATACTTTTCAAGGTTTTTCGAGACCGGAATCTTAGGAATATACAGTAAAAATTACGGCAATTTGCTGTGCATAGACGTCTCGGAATGTGCGTCTGGAGTTTGGTCGCTGCTGGCGAAGAAAAAACGGTGAAAAACGCTTTTTATGCTGGGACTTCAGGAACTGCCCTTGGATTTCAAGCAATTGCATCATTAATTCATTCATTATTCACGGGTATATCGCGTCACCAAACCGTAATCAATCAGTTTATTTAATAATTTTACGTGCGTATTTTAATTACTCAAGCACTGTAACTTTGAACCTCTGTATCGTGGAAACAGATGAAGATAAAAAGGAAATTTGCGAGGTGGTAAGAGATCGGGATCTACGAATATGTAGTAAAAATTTCAGTCATTTGCTGTTCATTGCCGTCTTAGTATCCTCTGCTGGGTTTTGGTCCGCTGGTGGCAGCGAAAATACAGTAAAAAAAAAAGAAAGAAAAACTTTTGTTTGGTAGGGAGAAGACTAACTATGCTACTGACCATTTGTGCTGCATATTACCGACCCCAGTAAACTGATACAGTGGTTTTCAATAAGAAAACCCTAACAATGATTGTGTCCAACAAGAGAATGATATTTTAGAGGGTAATCAGAAACTTTAATTTTGCTGGGCTTTTACCCCCTTTTATATGGATCAGATGGCTGAATTATAGACAACACCCAAGACAGAGGCACGCCGCTCGGTGCCTATACCCCAGGACCATAACCAGTGAAAAAAGGGTGCCTACTGTCGTTACGAAGCGATAGCGAACATTTTATCTCTAACAGAATTTGTTTTCCATGACGCGATCTGTCACCCTTGGGCGTTTGACTCAAATAGTCTGGAACACTGTGCAGATTCTGCTCAAGCTTCGTTGGTCTCTGGAGTTGTTGCGGCTGTTTATTGCTTTTTCCCACCAGATACATCATCATCTGTAGAAGACTAGCTTGTAGCTCCCACCATGCCCCAAGATGTCACTCCACATGCCAGTTAAATACGGAATAGATTACAATACGTACATATATCATACAGTGATCGTTACCATAACTAAAAATTATATACACTAACTTTGCTCATGGATCAATGTATCTGTTATTGAAAACTGTATCAGAATTCCTGCAGCAGCTCCTTAGATTATCTTTCACATGCAGACAGAAGAACGCCGCGAGGGACTTCAGTTTATAGTATGTACAGATATGCGTTCAAGTGTCATATCGCGACATGCATTGTCTCCAGGCATCCGCCATGGCGTTTCGCTCTCCGCGGAGAGAGAAAATCGCTTTAAAAGCTCTGTCCACTACAAAACCAGCTTTAGAAAACCTAAAATTTCCTTGTGGTATTGATTTCTAGAGCGTCGTTAAGCATGTCAATCATCTGTTGCTAATTTTATTTAGGATCAAAGTTAATTCCTTTTTGAAACGGATAAAATATTCGATTCCTGTAAAAACCTCAAATTTAAGATGTCATATCCTGAAAACTAATGAACTCTCTCAAATACTTCTTCCGCCACTGATTACGAAAATATTTGCATTCAACTATGCATCTTCCAAAAATGCATATCGCATTGGGTTTGACTTCAGAAAATGGCGCTCTTAATAATTCTGTCAGTATTAAATTCGTAATAAGTTTGAGGTCTCTGTCACCTACGAAATTCAAGTACAAACTCTGAAATAGACGTATGGATTAGATCTAGAAAATTTGTACCACACATCGTGAAGCAGATGAAAGTAACAGTTGCATGAATTTTCTACTCGCACTGCTAGCTATGTAGCAAAATTATCTATGGCGGACAGGGCAAGGACATAAAAAGCAGACTAGCACTATCAAAAAGGGCATTCATGAGCAAGAGAAGTCTGCTACTATCAAACATAGATCTTTAGTTGAGGAAGAAATTTCTACTATTGTACGTTTGGAGCACAGCATTGTATGTCAGTGCAACATGGACTGTGGGAAAACCGGAACAGAAGATAATCGAAGCATTTGAGACGTGGCGCTACAGAAAAATGTTGAAAATTAGGTGGACTAACAAGGTAATAATGAGGTTTTATGCAGAATCGGCGAGGAAAGGAATATATTGAAAACACTGACAAGAAGAACTGACAGGATGATAAGGCACTTGTTACGACACCAGAGAATAACTTCCATGGTACTAGAGGCAGATGTAGAGGGTAATAACTGTAGAGGAAGTCACAGATTGGACGTAAGTTGCAAGAAGAGATTAGCACAGGATAGGAACTCGTGGCGGTCCACTTCAAACTGGTCAGGGGATGATGAAGACTCAAAAAAATGTATCCGCTCAATGAGAACAGAGAGGCATAATGCATCGCAGAGCGGAAGTGCCCGCTCAGTGGGGCAATGCCAGTACATCTCCCTGATGCATTGGCGGCGGTAGTTGTCAAATGCCAACTAGTTTCAGTCCGGCTACTGACTTGGTCCACCGCATCAGCAGCTGACTGGCGAGCACGAGCGCTCGCCCATCGCCGCGAGCGCCGGTGTCGGCTCGAGTGCTGCGCAGAGTACGCCACCGGCAGCGCCGCGGCTCGGTACAGTTGCCGGCGGCGCGCCCAGAGGCCACCAACAAACCAGCAGCAACCTTGGCCGCCGCTGCCGCCCGCCCGCTGGAGGGTAAACGCCCGTGGCGAAGGCCGGTACAGGCCTGCCAACCTCTGCATTCCAGGCGCGGCACGCCCTCGCAGGTGCATCGCTCGGCCACGGCCGCGTCGCTCGGGGCAGGCTTGCGGGCAGCGGGTCCGCGCTCGGTACCCGCCACCCGCGGGTCAGCGCCTGCCTCCCACCGCGCCGCCGCGACGCGGCGCCCACACCCACCCTTGGGACCTACAGCGCACGCCGGCCGAAGTGTACTCGCCGCTGTCTGTGACGGCTGATATCATAGCAACCCTCTTCACCGTCCCACAGTAAACAGTATAGGTCCATACTAAGACTTCATTCACAATTTTGGGAAAAAAATCTTCTATTGAATAAATGCTTCACGGAGTTCTTCCCGATTCAAGTTTCTATGCAGTCTCAAGGCAACGGCCTTGCCGCAGCGGATACACCGGATCCCGTCGGATCACCAAAGTTAAGCGCTGTCGGTCGTGGCCGGCACTTGGATGGGTGACCATCCGGGCCGCCATGCACTATTGCCATTTTTCGGGGTGCATTCAGCCTCGCGATGCCAATTGAGGAGCTAGTCGACCGAATAGTAGCGGCTCCGGTCAAAGAAAACCATCGTAACGACCGGGAGAGCTGTGTGCTGACCACACGCCCCTCCTATCCACATCCATCTTCATCTGAGGATGAGACGGCGGTCGGATGGTCCCGATGGGCCGCTTATGGCCTGAAGACGGAATGCACATTCAGTCTCAGGCTTTCGACGACTTCGTCCATCGTCGTCGTCAAGAGTTTCCAATGGGCTGTTGGTTACATTAGATGACACTGCCGTTATATCAGAAATCTGCCATTTACCAACCTCATTGCAACAGTTGTAATACTCTATGCTTAGGACAAACCAACAGGACATTTGAAGTAACGTATAAAAAACATAAATAGAGCATCCAGTATTTGCAGAACATCCTGAAAACGAAAACACCACCCCGTCACAGCAGAAACATTTGCTTGAAATACGGGGAAAGAAAGGGAAGAGGTTGGTGCAAATTCGTGACTTCCAGCAATTAAAATTTTGTGCCGGGCCCAGACTCGAACCTGAATGTACCGCTCCTCATGAGCGGTTGCCTTAATCTCCCATGCGATCCGAACACGGTCCCTGACCGACTGCGGCACACATTTTCAGCTTTTGCCATTCGATTGCCGTAATGCCGTTTACTGTTGAAAGTCACGAAATATCACCGTCCCTTCCCTTTCTTTCCGATTCTCTACTTCACACAAATGTTTGCAACAGCCGCGTCATCACGAGCGACGTCAGTTCCATCGGACATGTCTGATAGAATAGACACCACTCAGAGTACATATGATACAAACAGCCATCAAAACAGGATCAGTAACAACAAACATCTCCTATAGAAAATAAACACATAATAAAAGACCAAATAAAAATTATCAACGAAACGGTATTTAAACTAATAAAACATACAGTATATCAATAACACCCCCTGACCACAAAAATAGTATCACCTAAACTAGGGAATGGACCCATCCAAGATAATCCACCACTGTACCATAGTGAAGTAATAATTTACAGACAGAAGTTAGGGTGCATCAGCTCCCCTTACGCGCGCGCGCGCGCGCACACACACACACACACACACACACACACACACACACACACACACACACACACACAGAGAGAGAGAGAGAGAGAGAGAGAGAGAGAGAGAGAGAGAGAGCAATAGCAGACGCTTCCAAAACAGAGAGAGAGAGAGAGAGAGAGAGAGAGAGAGAGAGAGAGAGAGAGAGAGAGCAATAGCAGACGCTTCCAAAACAGAGAGAGAGAGAGAGAGAGAGAGAGAGAGAGAGAGAGAGAGCAATAGCAGACGCTTCAAAACAAAAGAAAAGACCATCGGATCCCGCACTATAAGAAAAAAATACACAAGATGGCGAGATGGCAGTGAATCTACACAACACAAAATATGTAGGGCCTAGATCCCGAGCGAGGTGACGCAGCAGTTAGCACACAGGACTCGCATTCGCGAGGACGATGGATCAAACCCGCGTCCGGCCATCCTGATTTATGTTTTCCGTGATCTTCCTGAGTCGCTTCAGGCAAATCCTGGGATGGTTCCTATGAAAGAAAGGCCGATTATCTTCGCCTTTCTTCCCTAATCTGACGGGACCGATGACCTTGATGTTTGGTCCCCTCTCCCAAACCAGCCTAAATACATTTCGTGTTACTCAAAGTGCTGTCAACAAAAAATATAGCACGTAAGTGCAGAACAACATTAAGAATGAGGAAGGAAACAAAAAACAGTGGATAATTATAGTAATTGATACTGTTTATAATAGTATGTCGAAGCACGAGAACCGTTCACGATTCTACCAAACAGAATTTCAAGACGAACCATATCGTTACAGTGAGCACTGAAGATGCTTTAAAGTAAAACGAAACGCGTAAGGTCTAAGACTTGTGCTACAGTAGCAAAAGACGTAATTAATCCATGTAACTTGTGTAACGTGCACTTTATTTAGTTGCCGCTTTATTTCATCGAGAAGTCACGAAGTCACAGGACTTCCAGGTGTTACCAGAGCTTATGTCGATGTCTGTAAGTGAAAAACATTCGTAACGAAGCTGATATCATTATCTGGCTTGTGACTCAGATTAGTTCTCTGTTGCCATTCGGCATCAAGTGTCCGTTTTCGTGCAGCACTAAGGGTATAGCTACTGTACCAGTGTAGGTTGTCGTTACACATTCCGATGTCAACGGCTTCTTTGGTGTCGGAATGCCAGTAGGTAGATGCAAGGGATAATATTCCCATCTCATCAAATATAATCATCTGATTGTTCGTGTTCAGCACCAGCAGGTTTATCGAAATCGCGATATTTGATGTCGTGTCAGTGCTCTGACCTGAGCGCAAGCTACCCAGCAGCCTATCATACTCAGTAGGATGTGGTTCAAAAAAATCTTACAAATTAATTGATGTGAGAAAGCTGGTTCTTTACATGCTTGCATTTTTATGCCAGACTTTGTACATGGCAAGTGAATGAAAGTGATACCACTAATGTCTTTCCCCAAAAATGCAAAATGATTACGATTCATAGGTTTGGCAACAATTAACTATAAAAATTACATAAATATGGGAAGGAGTTATTCGTAATGTTATATGACGAACCCACATTACTCTAAAGTGTGAATATCAAATAGTGTTGACGAAATGCAGGCGGTTCTAGGCGCTACAGTCCGGAACCGCGTTGCTACTACGGTCACAGGTTCGAATCCTGCCTCGGGCACGGATGTGTGTGATGTCCTTAGGTTAGTTTCATTTTTTTTAACTTGTGAGACATACTAAACGTGTTAAAGTTTCTGTTTTATTTTAATGTCAGGCAGCTAGACTGACGCCCTTTCAGTAGAGACCGATTCGTATGTCGTGAGTGCTGAAAACTGGTGCCACATCGGTCTTGAATCCGAATTTCCCGTTTTGCGTCTTAAGCACTAGGCTGCCTGAGCTCTCCTTCAAACCTCACATTAAGTTTCATTGGCCCTGATGTTTCCGTTCATACGAGGGTCAGTCAAAAAGTAATGCCTCCTATTTTTTTTTCCTACGTTTAATTGTCAGGAAATTTAAATGCAATTACATAGGTTGAAAACCACAACATTGAGGATGATTTTGTCATTTTTCAATGTAATCTCCGCCCATCTCTACAGTTTTGGTCCATCTTTGAACAAGGGCATGTATCCCAGCACGGTAAAAATCACAGCTCTGCTTCCTAAGCCATTGACGCGTGGATGTTTTGACGGCCTCCTCATCTTCAAAATGAATCCCACGATGAGCTTCTTTTAGTGGCCCGAACAGATGGAAGTCTGATGGTGCCAGGTCAGGGCTGTATGGGGGATGAGGCAAAACTTCCCATCCAATTTTGACAATCTCGTCAGAGGTGTGACGACTGGTGTGTGGTCTTGCATTGTCATGCAAAAGAAGAACATCTGCCATTGATTTTGTTGGGCGAACTCGCTGAAGACGTGCTTTAAGTTTTTTGAGGGTTGTGACGTATTGAACAGAATTTATTGTGCATCCCTGCTCCAAAAAATCAACCAGAATCACTCCCTCTGTATCCCAGAAAACTGTTGCCATAACTTTCCCTGCCGATCGCACAGTTTTGAATTTTTTCTTCCTCGGCGAGCTTGTGTGACGCCACTCCATTGACTGCCTCTTTGATTCGGGTTCAAAAAAATGCACCCATGTTTCGTCCCCGGTCACAATTTTTTTCAGAAACTCATCTCCCTCCAAACGGAAGCGCTGCAAGTGTTTGGAGGCTATTGTTTCCCTTGCCTCTTTATTCTGATCGGTTAACATTCTTGGAACCCACAGTGCACAAACTTTTGAGTACCCCAATCGTTTAATAATCGTGATCACACTGCCTTTACTAAGAGAAATAATGCGACACACTTCATCTGCAGTCACCCGACGGTCACCACGAATGATGTCATCAACTTGCTGAATGTTGTGTGGAGTCACTGCACTCACCGGCCTGCCGCTCCGCTTTTCGTCAGTCAACGGTGTTTGCCCTTCAGCTTCCTTACAACGACGAACCCATCGTCTAACAGTGCTGACATCCACTGTCACAACACCATACACCTTCTTCAGTCTTTCATGAATGCGTATGGGCGTTTCACCTTCTGCATTCAAGAATTCAATCACACAACGCTGTCTCAAACGAACATCGATGTCGGCCGTCTTACAAACTTCTGCTGTGCTGCCACCTGTTGACACAGAAAGTTACTACTGCAGTGGATTGCAGAAGAAGGTTTGAGGAATGGCGCCAAATTCAAATTTTTCACTTAACTTAATTTTTTTTAAGTAGAAAAAAAATGGGAGGCATTACTTTTTGACCGACCCTCGTAATATCCACTCATTCGAACATGGAACTTTGGCTTTCCCGGGCAACGCGATTCAATTGTCAGGCAATCCGCAGAAGGAGCTTCAGTCCTTTATCTCTCTTTCCTACATTTCCAAATTTCACTGAAGCTCTCTTTGCATACATTGCTGGACTAGTAATCCTGATCAAGTCTGCAAATTAGATTCTGGAAGGAACCCCTAAACCGGTGGATAAACCAATTCTCTGTAGCACATTTCTTCCGCGCGGACTAGTCCTGTGCTGCATGCAGCAGAGCTTCTGTGAAATTTAGAAAGCTGGAGAGGCTACTGGCAGAACTGAAAGCTATGAGGGCGGGTCATGAGTCATGCCTAGACAGGTCACCAGGGAAAGCCAAAGCTCCTAGTTACGGTCCCGATCAGGCACACAGGAACTTCCAAACAGTGCACACTCTGCTACAGAATGGAAACAACCTCTAGCTTGTACGCAGAACCCTTTCTATCAAGTTTGGAAAGTAAGAGAGGTGCAAAAATTGCAGGTACAACGGCAGGACGTGAGTCTTGTCCGGGTAGCTTACTCGGTAGGAAAATTTCGCACGATCTTGGTTAGAGTCCTAATCCGGCACACACTTTCAATCTGTCAGTGAATTTCTAGCACGTCGTAATTTCACTTCACATGCGGAAAAGTGAATTGGTGGTGTAGTGCTTGGGCTGAAAGTCTGAAAATGCCAAAAAGGTCTTTGTCTCTTATCATTAATACTGAGAAACAATGCTTGAGGTAGATTGGATTAATTTAATTGTGGGAAGAAACATCAACAATTCTGGAAGTGCCTGCCATACAATGGCTTCTTCATCCCTGGAAAGGGGAAGCAGTTACTGAGTGTCCTGTTAGAAAAAATGGTTCAAATGGCTCTGAGCACTATGGGACTCAACTGCTGTGGTCATTAGTCCCCTAGAACTTAGAACTACTTAAACCTAACTAACCTAGGGACATCACACACATCCATGCCCGAGGCAGGATTCGAACCTGCGACCGTAGCAGTCGCATGTCCTGTTAGAAGAATATGCCCGGGAGGGGGAGGGGAGGGGGGGCGTGAAGGCAAAACACTCAGTACATATGACTGCGTCCCGTACAAAATGCGAAACAGTGGTGGTGAGGAAAAACACCACCTTAAACATCTTCCCGTGACCTCGTTAGGAGATTTCGCTAATACGCTGTTGTGAAAGTTTGGCCACTACTGATATAATCTTTTATCGTCACAATATGGGAGCCCCCCCCCCTTTTCCATATACCAGTCATGTTGTTCTACTGTGCTTCAATGCTTGTGAATATGTAATGAGACTAAAAGGGAAGATACATGTCAGAGTCAGTCTGGACGGCAGCTAAATCGAAAAAAATGGTTCAAATGGCTCTGAGCACTATGGGACTTAACATCTGAGGTCATCAGTCCCCTAGACGTAGAACCACTTGAACCTAGCTAACCTAAGGACATCACACACATCCATGCCCGACGCAGGAGTCGAACCTGCGACCGTAGCGGTCGCGCGGTTGCAGACTGAAGAGCCTAGAACTGCTAGGCCACACCGGCCGGCAGCCAAATCAAAACAGCTCACTCCTGACAGAGAACGCACTTATATTTACACAATTACAGAAACTATTTCTATTGATTTCGCAAGAAAGTCCCACATAGTTTTGGAAAACGTGAATGCAAAGGAAAAAAGAATGAGGTACAACAGGACTCCAACCCTGTACCGATGTAGTCTCTGCACTTTACTATGGTACCTCTAAACACTACGGTAGGCTGTAGCTTCGTTATAAGACACTCTTGATTTTATCTTACAGTCTCCTTTAGGCTTTAATCACCGGTTTGTTATTAATTTACATTTAATTATAACAAACACTAAGAAGAATGACACGTTTTTCGTGATTCTTTATTGTGCCGTTGCCTTGAAACAGCTTAGTCTGATAACACGCTAGTTATAACGCGATAATAACTAAATACGAAAATTCTTTAACCATCAATTTGAGGTTGCTCGTAGTTTTATTAGAATACATCGTACCAATAAGAATTCTCTCTCGAGGCATCCAGTGTGCTGGTCCTTAGAAACAGCATATATTAATGGGATGTGAAGTATAACACAAATTTCATTGAATGTAGGCCTCTGCTAAACACGACGAGTACAGTATGGCGCCTTGCTTTCTGCTGGGCTCCTGCTTTCTACTTAGGAGGACGGAGCGTTCTTGCTTCCTATTGGTTTTGTTTTACGTGTCACGTCACCGAAATATCGCGGAACTACTTTCGTGTTTCACGTGACGGAATGGCTCCTCAACTTTGAAATAGCAGGAAGTGACATCACAAGGAACAGTGCCACCGTACTGAGGTACAGGTGGAGCAGCTACAACCTGCCTTTGTCACTGTCTAGGCGGTGCAGATGGACTCGGCTAGCAGTGTATGGCCCCTGGCTGGAGAACGCCCCCACTCCTGGGAGGCCGGTGAGGCGTAATGGTCAGGGAGCTACTTGGGGAGGCCTGCGACACCTGACAAACGACTTTACATAGAAAGGCGGCGGCGGCGGCGGCCGTGGCGGGCGCATACGTCTCGCCCCCATATTGATTCCGGCGCCGCCCGACGCCGACGCTGCAAACACGCCGTTTTGTCCGCTGCAGGCCGCATAAAAATCGCATTCCTCAGCGGCCGCGCGGCTTTGTGCGCGCTGCATGCTGATGGACGCCTCTTTCTGACCCGCCCTGCGGGGGTGCGCGGCTGCGACACCTATTCTGCCTCCCGGCCATTCTGTGCCAGCAAATCTGGGCCCGCTTGCTTTTCATACCTATGTATGCGGGCCACATAACCACTCTTTTCCGAGGCGCAGTACAATGGCGGGTCGTAAGAAATGCTTACAGTACACCCTCCACGAAATTCCTTTAGTGGAATTCGAACTCCTAACGACAGCTGTAGCCTTTCAGCTAGATCGCTTTGGCGAAGACTGCGACATCAGGCTCTGAACAGTACTGCTTTAGGATGTCTCCACGAAGAATTTGCCTTTGTTATTATTATAAATATGAAATATGTTGATGTAGACCGAAGACTGGTTTGATGCACTCTCCATTCTCTTCTGTCTTCTGCAAGCTTCTGCGTCTCTGTGTAACTATAACGATTTCAACTCTTGGTCCCTCTACATTTTTTACATGCCTCCATCCCCCCACTCTCCTCCATAAAAAATGTCGATTTCTCCATGCCTCATGGTGTGTCCTATAAACTCAACCTTTCGTTTAGTCGCCCTATAAATGAGTACAGAATATGGATTGAGAGTAAATCGAAGAAAGATGAAAGTAATAAGAAGTAGCCGAAATGGGAACAGCGAGAAACTTAACATCTAATTAGTGATCACAAAGTAGACGAAGCTAAGAAATTCTGCTACCTAGCTAGCAAAATAACCCAATACGAGCGAAGCAAGGAGGACATAAAGAAGTAGACCAACATTGACCATCTTGGACAAGAGAAGTATACTAGTAACAAACACAGAAGAAATTTCTAAGAATGTACGTTTTGAGCACAGCATTGTATGGTGTGCAGACTTGGACTGTGGGGAACGCAGAGGAGAATGGAATCAATCGAGATGTGGTGCTACAGAAGAATATTGAAAATTAGGTGGATGATAAGGACTGAGGAGTTACTGCGCAGAACCAGAGTGGAAAACTGTGGGCGAAGACAGAGATTGGAATACATCTAGCAAATAATTAAGAACATAGGTTGCAAGTGCTAAGCTGAGATGAAAATGTTGGCACGGAAGAGGAACTCGTGATGGGCCACAGAAAACCAGTTAGATGCCTTATGACCTAATATATACATATTTTTCAGTTAGATTCATTAGTTATTAGATATACCCACCTGCTCTTCATCATTCTTGTGTAGCTCAGCATTGCTTGACTGGAGGTTTACCGTCGGCGCTTCAAATTGTTAAATGCTGAACTCCAGACAAATACTTTCAGGAAGAGCTGCCTTACACGTAAATTTATATTAGATATTAACACGTTTCTCTTCTTCAGAAAAGCTTCCGTTGCTATTTTAGGTTTAAATAGTTTTTTACTTTATGGACAGAGGAAACCGGCTTAATGCCCAGTTTCTGGACTTTCGAAAAGTAGTTAAACGCTACCACATCGAGATGTTCTAAGGAAAACACGCCGTCATTTGATTTATAACCAGAATTGGGATTGGATGGAATTTTTCCAAACGGGCAGGACGCATCAAGTTATCGTGGACCGAGCGTCTCCTAGAGACGCAGAAGCAATTTATTACGTGCCCAGGGGAACGTAGAAGGAACGTCGCTGTTCATGTTATACTTCAGTGACTTAGCGGATACTTCACAATGGATGTAATCCTCGAGGAAATTAACTTCGGCAAAATCTGCAATAATGTATAGTCTCTATCACAGCACCGCCTTACTATTGAATCTCTTTCATTAATTTTTGCTATTCAGATCTGTTCTAGAGAAAGAATCGAGCAGTGCATACCGTGTGAGATGTATTCATTACGTTTCGTTTTTTGAACCGGTCGCCGTGTCATCATCTGCCTTGTGACGTCATGCGGGTGTGGTATGTGGGTGAATGTTGTCAGCACACCGCTCTCCTGGCCGTTTCGCAGACTTTTCGGATCGTGGAGCGGCTAGTGCTCGGTCAAGTAGCTCCGCGATCGGCATCACAAGGCTCCTCCCATCAAGGAAAAATCCTTGCCATCACTGGGAATCGGACCCCGGTATGGCAGCCACCTACACTCGGCACTCAGCAATTGATGTGGCCAGTAATAACAGTCATACTGTAGTTTAACAGTTGGAGACTTCTGTAGGCGTTTCACAGTTCGATAATCAACCTTTGTTACATTATTTAATTGTGATTTTTATAGTAATCAACACACACATCGAATTCTACCCGACGGACGTACGTAAACGAGTTAAGTTCTTTTAGCGTATTCTCTTTTTTGCACATGCCTTCTCTGGGGTTAATACGGGATCTAAACAAATGGTTCAAATGGCTCTGTGCACTATGAGACTCAACATCTGAGGTCATCAGTCCCCTAGAACTTAGAACAACGTAAACCTAACCAACCTAAGGACATCACACTGAAGTGCCTAGAACCGCACGGCTACCGCGGCCGGCAACTAAACAAGGAGGTTGCATGAATTGGAAGTTAGTGTGGAATAACAGGAATACTTCGAAACTGGTCGAAATCTGGTTTATTCCTGTTTCTAGTGCAGGAAAAGAAATGATCTGTGAGACATTAGGAGCGATTCAGTAGTGGAAAGAACAATGCAATTTAGATATCAAAAGCGGACTAAACTTCTCAACCACCCGGTTATCAGGTGCTAACCAGGAACTGGCTGATCGTCTTCACATCATGTGCGATGAGACGCTTTTGATGTTTACCAAATTCTACAGTACCTACCTTGGTAACGCAAATCAGGATAACGGGGCAGTGTTCTCAGACATAATTGTTATCCGACCAACCGGCGATGATTAACCTTCTCTGGAGGTGTGGCAAGCTACAACAAAAGTCAATAGCTACACATGCGTATTCCTAGAGGGCCAGGCACGGAATGAAAGGCATTAGATTTGAGCAATACGCATTATCTCCATCTCTTCTGTAGTGGCTCCCAGGAGTGAGTAAGCTGCATCGTATTACCATCAGAAAGCACCATTCTTCTACTTCGCTCTTAGGCGACGCCCCTCCTGCAATGTACGTTACTTCAAACTCGCGTACGTTTTCGGAACACGGTCGTGAGTTACAGCGGCGCTCGTAAAGCGGAGACCGATCAGGCGTGAATACGACCGGGCGCCATCCTCCTGCATTCCCAAACACTACTCCTGTAGTCAGTAGCCAGTGCCTGAAGCAAAACACTGTGCAACTTGTTTCTACAGCCGTTGGAATGGTTCGGCCAGTTTAGAGGGAGGGAGGGGGCGGTATATGAATGGAAGACCATAATCATACACATCTCTCGCAGGAATAAATTGCCAATGTTGTGTTGGCGGAAGAGCTAACACCGTGTTACGAGAGGAGGCCGAACTGCACGCGTTTTAGCTCACGCAGGCTGGCGCGAGGAGGGAAGGACCATACTGACGTGAGGTCTGGAACATGACAAGGAATTAGAATTCAGAAAGCGGACGCAATTAGTTTGATACTTAACTTTAATCCATTAATGATGAACGTCGCTCTTGACGGTACATGAGACACAATATTATATGTTCAGAAGACATAATAACTGAATATGGCGCCTTGCTAGGTCGTAGCAAATGACGTAGCTGAAGGCTATGCTAAACTGTCGTCTCTGCAAATGAGAGCCTATGTAGACAGGGAACCATCACTAGCAAAGTCGGCTGTACAACTGGGGCGAGTGCTAGGGAGTCTCTCTAGACTAGACCTGCCGTGTGGAGGCGCTCGTTCTGCAAGTGGCGAAACGCGGGTCCGACGTATACTAACGGACCGCGGCCGATTTAAAGGCTACCACCTAGCAAGTGTGGTGTCTGGCGGTGACACCACAGCCACATTTTCTGTTTCGCCTCTCTGTGATAATGATTGGCGATATAAACATTGGTACGCAACGTCTGAGGATGCGATATCAACGTCGTTCAAGACAGTGGAATGAAAGAGTAAAACAAACGAAAATGAGGAATACTTCTTGTATTTTCTAACCAGACTGTCAGTGTCCGGATCGCACTCGAGTTTTGAAATGAGACAGAAGAATTGGCACCGTTTTTTGCACTAGTTTTGTAATGGGACGCAGACATGTATACTATTTATTTTCGCTTTACAAAAATGGTTCAAATGGCCCTGAGCACTATGGGACTTAACATCTGAGGTCATCACTCCCTAGACTTAGAAATACTTAAACCTGCCCGAGGCAGGATTCGAACCTGCTGCTGTAGCAGCCGCGTGGTTCCCGACTGAAGCGCCTAGAACCGCTCTGCCACAACGGCCGGCTTTTGCGTTACAGCGACACGTCGTGGCCGCCATGTTGTAGTTACGCATGAAACGAAGTTAAAAATGTTTGGCTGTAGCTGGGCTGCAATTCGCATCCAGTTTAGGTAGAAATCACTGGGGCTTGAGCAGTCTATATTTATCTGTGGTTCAAGTCATTTACACTGTCACCGCTCTGGAATCCAGTTACAACTTTTGGCAGCAGAACACATGAAAAAGTTTTTCATTAACTGCAAACTCGTGTATTCCCATACTTCGCTCTTTGCCTTTCCCGCCATTAACGCTCCTTAGTCTCAAAGGAAAAGAAACTTGTTTATGATGAATGGTGGAGTATTTTTCAAATTGTTACCAAGTTGATTCGAAGACTAAAATCTAATTACTTCTAAAATAATAATCGTTGTGTGCCTACATCATTTACGCTAACATTGTTCAAAATATTCATCGAAGTTATAATTGGAACATCGTATGGTATGAACAACACCGCTAACTTGAAAGTCCGACAAAAATTTTGCAATCACTTACTTAGGAAAATCAAGTGCCATAAGGAGCTTTGTAGAATACATAGATTTGAAAAGAAATTTCTGAGGATGTGTTCTAAATGTAATTTTTTGATAAATAAAATGCGCGTAACGGATAATCAAAACTGCGAAGCATTCCAGAAGACTATAAATACTATATACACTAACCTAACACAATTTGCCAAACCATTTTAATACGAAACAAGATTAACAGAAGATATGTCCCTAATAGCGACTCTAGGCTCACAACTAGTTTCCGGCCTGTCAAGTTTGTTATGATAACTGTGTTATACAAGTAATCGAATCACTAGGTATACGGTGTGATTCGGTGATGGTGTAATAAACTTTCAGGGCTGTTGGAGAATGCGAAATTTATAAATATGAGGTAAGAAAGATGGTGCGGAAACGACTGAGCTGTAAGTTATAAGCGGATTGGATCTCTTCTAGTGCAAGCTCTGTCCTTTTCATATTTTGTGAAGAGGTAGCATGAACCAAACTAGTAAAGAATTTCCGATAAACCTGAGTTCTAAAGTGTGTGCGTGAAGAGCTATGAGCACTTGTTCAGTAGAAGAAATAAGTTTCGAAGTACCGAAGATAGATAAAACCTCATAGCTCTCCAAGCACACACTTTAGAAAGAATGTATATCGGAATTTTTTTACTATTTTGGTCGATGCTACGTTTTTCTAAAGTATAGAAAGGAAGGAGCTTACAGCAGAAGAGGTCCACTGTTCGAGATATAAGAACGATTTGCACTTGTAACTTTCGACTCGATTGTTTTCGGAAGAGGGTCTCTTACCTCAAATTGATACATTACCCTTCTCTGTCATCCCTGAAAATTGGTAACATCATTACAGAATCACTTTGTGCATCTGGATGACTGATTTATTTCAACAGTCTTTTTTGTTGACGAAGAAATGTAACACCAGTTAATAGAGTGCTAGTGACGTATAACACGAATATTTCGGCATTCAAGTAAAATTGAATTACTACGGACGGAAAATATTTCGCTCAAAATAATAAATGAAGAAACAGAGGAGCAGACAAATTCCTTGAAATATTCCAATTTTCTGTGCATATAAGAGGTCTTACTATCGAAGTAGAAATGAACAAAAATCTTGAGTGGATGCATTTACATCTGCTTCGGCGATCGTTCGTAGAGTGATCTTACTGCATAACATCTGCTGATCTGTAATGACTACAGCTAGAAATCAAGGAAAAGGTCTTAAAGGAATAGAAACACCGGGTACGTGATTTTTACGACACGCTGTGGACATGGTTCTCAGAAATGATGCTAAAAATAGTAATAATCCTCGGCAGCTCCGCCTGTAAGTAGAGTTAGAAGGCACAATTTGTCCGCTTAGTTTTTAATATTCTTCTATAACTCTGCTTTGCAAATGGTTTCAGATTCTCCCTCTCCGGTTTTGTCTATACAACGCAGTGCTTTTTCGTACGTTTTCTACTTCTTCCAGAGCTGTCTATCAATAAATGTTGTTTATCGAATAAGCTTTCTTCACCCTCGAAAATCCGCATGTGGTGCCCTGTTCGCCTCAGCCATTTACGTGAGATTCCCTGCCCGCCTCATTCATCATTTTTTTTAAAGGCCAACGATGTGAATATTGAGCATTCAAGGAACACTCTTCTCTCTGTCCCTACATCATCATTACTCTCTCCCTAGCCGGCCGGAGTGGTCGAGCGGTTCTAGGCGCTTCAGTCTGGAACCGCGCTACCGCTACGGTCGCAGGTTCGAATCCTGCCTCGGGAGTGGGTGTGTGTGATGTCCTTAGGTTAGTTAGGTTTAAGCAGTTCTAAGTTCTAGGGGACTGATGACCACAGCAGTTGCGGTAGCCTTCTCGCTTCCCACGTTCGATTCCGGCGGGGTCAGGATGACTGGGTCTTGTGTGATGTCCTTAGGTTAGTTAGGTTTAAGTAGTTCTAAGTTCTAGGCGACTGATGGCCTTAGAAGTTAAATCCCATAGTGCTCAGAGCCATTTGAACCTCTCTCGCTACCTCCTCCTACGAGCAGTTCCATTCATTCACCTCGGGTCTCTGGGTCAGTCACGCCTTTCTTCGGACGCCACCGCCGTGTATTGTGATTGACTCAGCTGGCAGTGTTTCGCAGAAGGGTCTACTGTTCCAGGAGCGGTGGGAAGCACGTTCGCCCCTTCCGAGAAAAGGCGCGCGCTTACCGAGCCTAATTCATTCAAATGTTTGGATCAGTATGTCGCGTGGCCGCGTGCGCTCTTTAGCCGGCGTCGTTTGCGGCATTTAGGCCCGCCTCACGGCCCGCGCGCCGCCGCCGCCGTCGCATATGAACGCCGGGCCGGCACCTGCATCGGAAATATCACGCGCGGCGCGGCGCCACTCGCATCAGAATGGCAGGCTTAGCTCCGCGCGGCGCAAGCTGCTGCCGCACAGCCTCGCACGGAGACGCCAGCACGGCCTGGGGTTCCCGCCATTTACTCAACAAGTGTCAGCGACGCTGCATTCCCGAGTGGCCACCGTCCCATCCGCTGCTGCTCAAACAGCTCTGCGACAGCAGTTTGTCGTAAGCTGCTCTTGCAGTTGCTTCAAGATATTCTGCATCATTTACAACGACACTAAAGATTATTAAAACAGCATCATACACAAGGCGTCTTGCATCAAACGACAAATTACACTACTAGCCATTAAAATTGCTACACCAAGAAGAAATGCAGACGATAAACGGGTATTCATTGGACAAATATATTATACTAGAACTGACATGTGATTACATTTTCACGCAATTTGGGTGCATAGATCCTGCGAGATCAGTACCCAGAACAACCACCGCTCGTCGTAATAGCGGCCTTGATACGCCTGGACATTGATTCAAACAGAGCTTGGATAGCGTGTACAGGTACAGCTGCCCATGCAGTTTCAACACGATACCACAGTTCGTCAAGAGTAGTGACTGGCGTACTGTGGCGAACCAATTGCTCGGCCACCATTGACCAGACGTTTCCAGTTGGTGACAGATCTGGAGAATGCGCTGGCCAGGGCTGCAGTCGAACATTTTCTGTATCCAGAAAGGGCCGTACAGGACCTGCAACATACGGTCGTGAATTATCGTGCTCCAATGTAGGATTTCGCAAGGGTTCGAATGAAGGGTAGAGCCACGGGTCGTAACACATCTGAATTGTAACGTCCACTGTTCAAAGTGCCGTCAATGCGAACAAGAGGTGACCGAGACGTGTAACAAATGGTACCCCATACCATCACGCCGCGCGATACGCCAGTATGGCGATGACGAATACACGCTTCCAATGTGCGTTCACCGCAATGTCGCCAAACACGGATGCGACCATCGTGATGCTGTAAACAGAACCTGGATTCATTAAAAAAAATGACGTTTTGCCATTCGTGAACCGAGGTTCGTCGTTGAATACACCATCGCAAGCGCTCCTGGCTGTGATGCAGCGTCAAGGGCAACCGCAGCCACGGTCTCCGAGCTGATAGTCCATGCTACTGCAAACGTCGTCGAACTGTGCGTGCAGATGCTTGTCGTTTTGCAAACGTCCCCATCTGTTGACTCAGAGATCGAGACGTGGCTGCACGATACGGTACAGCCACGCAGATAAGATGCCTGTCATCTCGACTGCTAGTGATACGAGGCCGTTGGAATTCAGCACGGCGTTCCGCATTTCCCTCCTGAACCCACCGATTCCATATTCTGCTAACAGTCATTGGATCTCGACCAACGCGAGCAGCAATGTCGCGATACGATAAACCGCAACCGCGATAGGCTACAATCCGACCTGTATCAAAGGCAGAAACGTGATGTTACGCATTTGTCCTTCTTACACGAGGCATCACAACAACGTTTCACCAGGCAACGCCGGTCAACTGCTGTTTCTGTATGAGAAATCGTTTGGAAACTTTCCTCATGTCAACTCGTTGTAGGTGTCGCCACTGGCGCGAACCTTGTGTGAATGCTCTGAAAAGCTAATCATTTGCATATTACAGCATCTTCTTCCTGTCGGTTAAATTTCGCGTCTGTAGCACGTCATCTTCGTGGTGTCTCAATTTTAATGGCCAGTAGTGTAGTATCAAGTGAGCTCACAACTGCTTTGGTACACAAGTGATTGCTTCAAAGCAACCGCGCAATGTGTTTAGTACTAAAAAGGCATCTACGACGGCGTGCTGAAAAATAATGGCTCCAATTTTTTTTTATGAAAACTCTTAAAGCCTTTTTAAATAAAACAAGCGTCATCAGTATTCTACATTTTTATTCTTCATACCTACATATTTATTTCTAAGCATAGTCACCCCGATGACGAACAGATTTCTCCCAACAAGAGACCAGTTTGTTGATACCGTCACTGTAGAATGTTTGACATTATTGACGGAGCCACCTATGCTTGCACAACTTCATGACTATCAGAGTGAAGTCATGGAAGGAGTTACTTTAAATTCTGCAAACAAATGAAAATGAGGCAAAGTGAGAGCTGTATGGAGGATGATCAATGAGAATGAACCAATTGTTGTAGATGTCGCAGAGCTCATGTGTGGTCCCGTATAGTCATCCTGAAGGAAAGGGTGTTCCGTGTGCGGACCAACTCTTCGAATTCGAAACTCGATTATAGCACGCTGTTACTAAAGCACCGACGTAGCTACGTTACACACCGCCATGTTATACGCTACAATTCGGAGCTCTCTAAGCAGAGACCTGCAAATATGTAGACATGAAGATGTTGAATGTTAATAACGTTTGTTTTACTTTAAAACCTTTAAGATTTTGAAAATGGTTCAAATGGCTCTGAGCACTATGGGGCTTAACTGCTGTGTTTCAAAAATGGCTCTGAGCACTATGGGACTTAACATCTATGGTCATCAGTCCCCTAGAACTCAGAACTCCTTAAACCTAACCTAAGAACATCACACAAGACCCAGTCATCACGTGGCAGAGAAAATCCCTGATCCCGCCGGGAATCGAACCCGGGCGTGGGAAGCGAGAACGTTACCGCAACTGCTGTGGTCATCAGTCCCCTAGAACTTAGAACTGCTTAAACCTAACTAACCTAAGGACATCACACACATCCATGCCCGAGGCAGGATTCGAACCTGCGACCGTAGCAGTCGCGCGGCTCCAGACTGTAGCGCCTAGAACCGCTCGGCCACCTCGGCCGGCCTAAGATTTTCACATAACAAATTCAGAGACATTATTTTTCTGTACGCCCATGTTCATTTTATATCAGTAAAGGTAACGCGGAGAATTCGTCACTCAGAAATCTCACATTAATGTTACTTGTTTGTGAGAAGATCCTGTTATCCCTCATATAAGAAGGAGAAACTTTTATCAGCAGGTGCTGGAAACCAATAATGGCAAGATCGGTCCATCTCGGGACTGCCAATCATTCATCGATATCAGTACTCTCTTTAGTCGCGTTCCCATGACTATGATGCGAACGTGGAATAGATTGGTTCTCAATTGCCCTACGCCACAAGCGCGCGATAGGAAGGGGGTATTGTTAGATCTCGCCCGCGCAGGGTCTGGCAGCCCCGTCACGCACATCGAATCAGGAAACAGACTTGATAGCGGGGCGACCTTTGTTGCGGCTTTCCTTGACGCGGCAGTAGAGAGAGTCGCGCCGACAGTTGTGCATCCAGGAAATGCCTGGAAAAATGGGTGGCGACGCGCCGTCTGCGGACCTGCGTTTAGCGTCGCGATAGATGTAACGGTATGTGGCGGCTCTGTGGGTAACAATCGTTGCAATGAAAACACCTCTGACAGCTGGATCTGATTGATCATGCTACAGATTTTACGACTTGCAACCACATCTTCAGGTGCATCAACAATTATTACACGAATCCATCATGGGTGATCCCGACTTTCTTATTTAAGTTGTTGCTATTCTGAGAATATTGTCAATATTTTAAAAATTAAAGGAACGAGGCATAATTGAGAAGAACTTGAAGGGATGTCACGTGGCGTCCACCCTGACCAAATTCCGAGAACAATGACGAACAAAATGAAAGAAGAAAAAAAGAAAAGCGGTAAAGCACTCTTCTGGAAACCACGGATTTTTCAGTCTTCGTTTTACCCTAGCTCTCATCTCCCAGAAATGTGACGATTCACGAGAAACAACATGTAGTTCGGATTCCACGTTAAACTGGATGTCCCCTTTCCTGGGTTGAGTAACTGGCGTAGGTAATGGACACACAAGTCACCGAACTGAAGGAAGTAGTGAGACGGGTCAGGCTCTTATCGCGCAGTTTCCTTTCCCTGAAAGAAAATCCACCTACCTCGTTTCTTAGGTAGTTGCTGCACTCGCCTCTCCTGATAGCAGCTACTGGAAAAATTGCAGAAAAGCAGTGTTGAAGAAACTGCAATTTAATAGCCGCTCACCGGAGGCCGCGATACATGTTTGCTGAAATACAATCTATGAGCAATCTTCCTAAATAAATTGAGTTATTGGAATGGTAGTAATTGTTTACTCAAACGAGAACGCGAAGTTGGTAATTCTATTTAAGCTCTTTATTGTCTTTAAGCCTGATCATCAGCCCGCTAATCTACGTTTGAAGAAAGTTCAGTTCACAATTCTATCCACACTCAAACCCCGCCAGAATTAGCTTTCAAAGTTACGGAATTTACTTAACTGCCACACAGACGATTTTCTAACATACACGTTTGCAGTCGATGTTCAATAATAGTTCGTTTTTTAACGTTAATGCTCGCCATAAGCACTTAGTAAAAGTTTACGAAGTACCGCCACGCTTTTAATTATTAAAGTTACTCGCGTCTTTCGCGGAACGAAAAGTCACAACTCGCTCAAACTCACACTACGCGTTACTGGACTCTTCCAGTCTCAAATCGCACAGTACCGAACCGATGAAGCCGTTTTATGACTTCATTTTACACATTATTCGCGAGGACACATCAAGCATGTCTCTTCTCGATCACAGTTCCTTCGCGACTCCTCATCCACTCGCGACTCACTCTCCTAGTCTGCTAACCGTCCTCGCATCTCATTGGCTCACACATCATACAGCCAATCAGAATTAACTCTTTGGGTGCGCCTCGCGCCAAAATCTAGCACGCACCAGTCATGACTTCTGAATCATTTACGTCATGATTTCTTGTTACACAAAATTTACTGTATAATTTAACAAACCGAAAGGAAAACTAGACTTTACTTTATTTCCAGAAATTATTTAAATACTCGCGAACGTTCTGGCTGCTTGTACAATACCATACACTCTTGGACATCCGACATTCACTAAGATGGGGAACCACTGGCGACTCTGTTCCCACGGTTACATCGTCTGAACACTTGCGAGTTCCAACCTAGATTTTATACACTTGCAAAGAATGGCGAATGTCCCTCTTTCATTCACTCAGGCACACTCATTCACTCTCACCTACTCATATAAAATAACTGTTCACAAAAATTCAAAACATTTATGGTTTTAACAAAGTTATAGGTGAATTTCTAAAAGTAAAATTCTCAAAATAAATACAAAAGCACGGAAGGTGATTTTGTTTCATAGTTGGATGGTCACTGAAGGTGATCTATACATAATGGTATTTATTTAGACTCGAAAATTGTAGAAATTTGCGTTTTCTGTAAGATTTTTCTAATTTCCAAAATATGCAGGTTTCAAAGCTCAAATTTGGATGACTTATTTTTATTCATAACAGAAACTAGTATATTAACTTTTAATTTCCTCAGGTTCCTCAGTTAGAAGTTATTAAAGATGAAAGTTCCACGTTATACACGCGGCTAGTTAGCGCACAGGTCTTACATTCTCACGGTACAGACATGCCATATGGTCGTGACGTCAGACGAACGGACACCGGTAATCTGCCCGCTACAGCACATATGCTAATCTGATGGCTACTTTACAGTCTGTCTACATTTCACAGTAAATATTTGATAGAAAACTGTGCGCTCGCACTAGTTGCGACGCCACAGTAGGAAGACACACCAGGCTAGTGAGGCACACTACATTATATTATTATTATTATTATTATTATTATTATTATTATTATTATTACTATGGAAGCATAAACTTCAATTCATAGAAATCAACTTAAAGAGTGCTCTTGAAGATGTGTCAAAATACTACAGAATATACCAGCTTAAACCATATCCATCAAAGACACAAGTGTGTTTTATGTATTTGAGAAATAGGCAAACCACCCACAAGTTAAAGATAGGATGATCAGGGGTTAAACAGGAACACTGTGACACTCCAAAATACTAATGAATAACACTTGACAGATCTTTAACGTTCAAAAAACACGGCACGAATTTCAAATCAAAACTCTCCACCAGAAACAGCCTCCTGAGAAAACTGGTCGGATCACAGTGGAATAGTCAAGTGAAACTTCTGCAGTGACATTATGGTACTTCACTGTAGAGTATGCCTGTCCTGTCTGGCAGGCATAAGTTAATACATGCCACACAGGTGAATATTGCCCTAAAGGATACATTCAGAATTATAACAGGCTTCGGGAAGTCAATGTCAGTTGAATGTCTGTACCATCCTGCAGGGATTGCACCACCTCCTCTTCAAAGAGAAATAACAGCAAAGAGGGAGAGAACGAAACTGGAGCAGGAAAAAAAACGTGGGCCATGCACGGAAAACAACCCCATCCACAACGACTGCAACTATGGAGGGCTGAGACATCCCACACTCTTGGTTGGAAAAGATTTTTAGAATCTCCATTAACCCATGGTCATGATGAGATTCGGCCAGTCTGGAACTCCTTTAATAGGCTGAGGTCAGGAGAAGACAGATCGCGGGTTAACTTACAAAAATGGGGATATATCGAAGAGAACAAAACCCAATGTGACTGCGGGGAAAAACAGACTGTTCAACATCTGCTTTAATGTCAACTGTGTTGAGCCACTTGCACAAAAGATGGCTTTCACCAGGCAACGGAAAATGCACTGCAAATGGAAAAATTTTGGTCAATGATTTATAAACTTTGTTGGTCTATCAACAACTGTATAAACTGTGTTTTATGTATCTTCCTGACACGAGAATAATAATAATAATAATAGTAATTTATATATATATATATATATATATATATATATATATATATATATATATATATGGCGAGTCCACTCGCATTTGTCGGCTTCTTCGGTCAGAAAGCCGTTATGTAGAAATAGAGACAGATATTCTTTGATTTTCCCGAGAAATGTTGGATTTGACACTTGAGACGTGTTCCATTTCCACTCTGCACGTGATTTTCACCACGGTCTTGTACCGAGGGACCCACGTCAAAACGTCTTTGTTACCGAAGCTGGCCATTAGTGGTGTATATAAAGAGTACTCTCAGTAGATATACAGTCCTGGCGGAAATAATGCCGTCCTTGAAACAAAAGTTTTAAGCCTTCCTTACATTCGGCTTGGGCGGTGACTCTCGTGTGCGAACCATAGCGCTGCCATCATTTCGCGGCGTATTCCCCAACGCAGTGCCATTATATCACGTCAGCGGAGGGCAGTGTGGGGTCCGAGGCGGGCGTTATTGCCGGTAGACAATAGCGCGGCCTTTTGAATTGGTCGTCCGCGAGTTCCGGGGCGGCGCGCGGGTTCCTGTCACGCAGGCTAATTTGCGCGATAATTTGTGTTGCGCGAGTAATTAAGAAGCAGCGGCGCCGGCTATCCGCGGTCCGCTAACTGTGGCCTGCGCGACGCGTCGCCGCTTAATGACAAGCTGCGAGGCCCGCAGAAGCTAATTACACAGGCTGCGGGCGCGCTGCCCGGCTACCGGCGGCCGGCACCGGCCAAGTGTTAACTGCCTACCAGCTACTCCGTCGCTCTCTTCCAGCGTCGTCTTCTATTTTGTTTTTCGTTCGATTACGACTGATTTGTCACCGGCGGTGTATCTATATAAACACCGCCCGTGAAAAAAGTTATGCACACAGAAAACATGATTGGCAGCAGATGTAACCTCATATGCGCACATACCATAGGCGGGTATGTATAGTCTCTGTATATAAGGGGCGTGAAGAGCTTCAGAAGCATATGTATATAATTTTTTTTCTGTATGATGTTTCTAAACTGTTCTCTATTGTTTATGTTGTCTTGTGTGATCCCCAGTTCTTTAATGTCTTCTTCTGCTTCAATGATTCACTTTGTCTAGTTTTAGCTCTGGTTTACTTTATTCATACTGCTGATATGTCCATAAAATTTCGTCCTTCTCTTTCTAATGGTGTCTGTTTAGTGATTCCAAGTGACCGTATAAGTACTCTGGAGATTATATCTTTATTGGCTATTGAGTTCAGTCCTGATGGTTGGATTATCTCTCCCTGATATCTGAAGTGGGTAACTTATGCCACTTACTCGTATTGACTAGTAATGGGGAGATTACCTACAGGTTTCAAATGTGAAATCTTGTGGGACTTAACTGCTAAGGTCGTCAGTCCCTAAGCTTACACACTACTTAATCTAAATCACCCTAAGGACAAACACACGCACCCATACCCGATGGAGGATTCGAACCTCCGCCGGGACCAGCCGCACATTCCATGACTGCAGGGCCTGTGATCGCTCGGCTAATCCCGCGCGGCACCTACAGATTTCTTTTCCGTATACTGTCTTTTCTCGTAGGAGATTTGTAGCCCAGTTTTCCGTGAGATTTCGTGTAGTTTGTTGAATGCAAGTTTGGCTTCCTCTGTATTGTTCGTTAGAATGGCAAGAGCGTCCGTGAAAGCCAGGCACTTCACCCTAATTCTCTGCTCTTTTTTAATCCCAAACTGAATTCCTTTTCTCTTCTTTTCCCATATCCTCACAACTTTTTTCCAGAACCATTTTAAACAGAAGTGGCGACATTCCATCTCCCTGGCGAACATCAGTATGGACATGATATGCTTCTGATGTTCCTCCCACGAATTTATGTTTGGAGGTTGTATCTGTTAATACCTGTTGAATAATTGACCTCGTTTTCCTGTCAATCCTGAACTCCTCTAAGGTGTGAAATAATGTTTGTCTATCTGTTGAATCGTAGAGTCACTATTGCTACCTAAAATAACTCCGAAAGTATGATAGAAGCTGAAAAGTTTGTAGGACAAATGTTGCATGGGACAACGGGGATTCTAATAAGACGTTGGTTTTTTGTTGCTAGGTAGGTCGCCTCAGAGATACGCCAATGACGTGTAACAGTAAGGTCTTTGAAGGTCAACAGAGGGGCACCAAGGTGGCATGAACATCCATTTACAGAACGTCCAAACTAGATGTCCACACACTACATACGTAGTGCCTCTGCCCATTACACTCATTACTCGCTTTTGATAATCTTATCGAGTCCCGTAAGACTTCGGGCAATGCGTATGCGTCCAGCATAATTTCATTCTAAGAGAGCTGCATGGTCACCGATGGTATCTGTTATTTCGGACATGTCCGAAAGAACAGATACCATCTTCATAACGTTGTATATCGTATCCGTGACGACACCTTACACCTGTCCGTTCCGAGAACTCGTGTGTCGTTGTAGCGCGTCACCTATTGCCGCCAGTTGCCACTGGTGCGCGATGCTTTCGCATACGATTACGTCGCGGCACACGAGCCGTGTAAACACTCGGGGCTGCTTCTGATCGTGCGGCAGCACGGTAGGGACCACGTCAGCGCGTTGCACGCTCTCTTCCTCGTCCCGACGGCTTCACGCTGGCTGTGGAGCGGGCCCCAGCGGCCGCAGTTGCGCGGCTGGCTGCCGTGCCCAGCTGTCGGAGCTGCCCTGCCCTGCGCTCCCTGCCGAGATTTGCACGCTCTGCGCGGCCGGCCAGTGACGGTCGGGCGGCCAATGGCGGTCTCCGCGGCGACGGCGCTCTTTACAGCCGTGACGAGCCGCGGCTCGTGAATACCGCATGCAGATCGCCGCTGTATGGGGTCACGGCCGCCCCCGTCCCAGCGGCTACCCGGCCCGCACCGGCCACACCTCACTCCACCTGAGAGACTTCCAGGGAGCGTTCTACCTTCAGGTGCACAGTAACTGGACTGCAGTCCTAACACTCGAAAGACGTGGAAAAGAAGGGATTCACACAGAGTTGTAGCTTATGCACCGTGTTCTTAAACCTTACAATTTTTTCCGCTGGACGAAGACGAAAATTTTGAGCGGTTCAACAGATGTTCCAAAAGAACCGTAGGCATCTTCTTAGAAATACTCAAGTATAGGAAAATCTGTACCAATAGTGAAACTGTAAAGTCGTCGTGTCTCTCTGTTGTCTGAACACGCTGATCTCCAAAACTGAACTCCGCCCGAACAGACCATGAAGGATCATCGGTAAGACCGGCCGCCGTGACGTCCAGAGGCTTCATTGGGTAAGGACTTCGAGGGCATGCCTTCAGCACACCGCTCTCTGGGCCGTACGTCGGTATACGAGACCGGAGCCGCTACTTCTCAGTCAAGTAGACCCTCAGTTTGCCTCACAAGGGCTGAGTGCACCCCGCTTGCCAACGGCGCTCGGCAGACCTGATGATCACCCATCCTAGCGTTAGCCCAGGCCGACAGTGCTGAACTTCGGTGATCTGGCGGTAACCGGTTGGTACCACTACGGCAAGGCCGTAATCTCCAAAACTACTTGACGAATTTTCACGGTGTTTTGCAGTGTACGTTGAGCGTAGTTTGGACAACATATAAGCTATATTTCGTCAAAATCGGTTACAGAAAACAGATATCGTAGTTTAAAGTTTCATCTAAAATCCGCTACTCATCTAAGTAGTTGGGATGTATTATCATCACGGCATAGTACACTCCTAGGTTTTTTTTAATTATTTTTATTTATTTATTTTTTACGTCAATGACAGAACTGCTTTCGGAAGTTTAGCTCAGCGATGGAATTAAGCGCCACAGTCTCATATTTACGAATAAAAACTAACATTGAATTTATTTGGCTACCATATTCCCTGATTTCGCTTTGTATATTAAAAACTTAACGAAATTGCTTAGCTTATTTTTATAGATTTCATTTGTATTTGACTTCTTGGCTACTGCGCAAAATGAATGTATTTACAGTGATCCTATAATAATTCCGTTTTTTCCGATTGAGGTACGGAACCCTTGCGAAGCACGGGCGTATAGTTAGTGTGTTAATCAAAACCGTCCAACGTCTTTTCAGTAGTGTTTTTATTGTACCACTGTACGTTTCGAAGTCATAGCTTCATCCTCACAGCTTCATTTCTTATGCAAGGATCTTAATTCCGATGTCAACAAGCAAGAAACGCTTATCTGTGGCAGTTACACTTCAAACAACACCACAAATTGAATAGATATTACTGTACGGTAGTACAAAGATAATAAATATATAAATTACATGGCATACAAAATTACTTAATTTTTAAACAATTATTTTACTTACATGATATACAAAAATAATATTGTTTATCCTTCCGAGTGGATGGAATTGAACGCGAACATTAGTATTACAGGCTGCAAAATATATGTAAGTTATTTAATAATCATGTGGCTTTAATACATGAATATTAACTAGTGCATTGCGCAGGGGTACAATATGCAAAAACCGTTTATTTATATGACAAAGTAAAAGGACATATTATCAGAGAATTCGTAAGCCACATTGCGTCACGTGAGAGATGGTAACTTGAAAAATTCATTGCTAATAGGGAATAACTAGAGGTGGGAAGAGAAATAGTGATTTACCTAACTTCAGAACGCTAACGATCCTTTTGTGAATGCAATTCGAAACATGTGCGCCTACCTGAACGTCTCAGATTTAATTTGCGTAACGCACAATAGCATAACAACAGAAAAAATCGTCATAACTACGTATATTTAGAAAAGCTATTGACAGTGCTAACCGCAACTCATTCCTTCTATGGATAATTATAAAATTGTGAAAAAACACAGGGATCTTCGACGAGACCAGAGTGTAGTTCGAAGCCACTCGAAGGACATCAAAAGCTGCAGTAATTGAGAAGGAAATGAGACAGGGTTGTAGGCAACAACAAAAAGAGCTGCTAATACTATGAAAGATGGTCAGTCAAACGAAATTGTAAAATAGTCTTCTCTGCCACGCACTTTTATTTCCTTTTAGCCCTCAGAACACACTTAAAATACGGTAATATTCAGCAGCTTTTCAGCACAGAAAATCCGCTACATATGCCTATGTAAATTGTTGTTGTTATTGTGGTCTTCAGTCCAGAGACTGGATTGATGCAGCTCTCCATGCTACTCTATCCTGTGCAAGCTTCTTCATCACCCAGTACCTACTGCAACCTACATCCTTCTGAATCGGCTTATTATATTCATCTCTTGGTCTCCCTCTACGATTTTTACCCTCCACGCTGTCCTCCAATACTAAATAGGTGATCCGTTGATGCCTTAGAACATGCCCTACAAGCCGATCCCTTCTTCTAGTCAAGTTGTGCCACAAATTTCTCTTTTCTCCAATTCTGTTCAATACCTCCTAATTAGTTATGTGATCTACCCATCTAATCTTCAGCATTCTTCTGTGGCACCACATTTCGAAAGCTTCTATTCTCTTCTAGTCCAAACTAGTTATCGTCCATGTTTCACTTTCATACATGGCTACACTCCATACAAATACTTTCATAAACGACTTCCTGACACTTAAATCAATACTCGATGTTAACACATTTCTCTTACGCAAACGTAATTCCAGAGTAGGAGTAAGAAGTATGGGTTCACCAGTAAATGAATGACAGCGACGAAGACTACTACAGCGTCAGAGCGTCGAGCGCTACCAACAGGGAGGCCGGCACGTTTCACTTTTCGTCGGACACAGAATAGACCCCTGAGGAAGACCGGGCGGTAGCAGGCAGCGCCACAAAGGACTGTGTGCGCAGAGTTCCTGGAAGCGTGTGCTAATGGCGCTGGCCTTGGGCTGGGGGTGGCACCGCCGCCACCACCGCCCTGCCAAATTCCTGCCCAGGGGCCAGGGTTGCACAACCAGGGCTGTCCACTGCCGGCGCGATCTCACACGTTGCAGCTGCTTCCATGGCACAGTGGCACTGCAGTTACAATATTGGATACAGTTATGATTTCACTAGGATGAAGCCTGTTTGCCACCATTCGTTATCTCCACTAAAAAATTTTCTAGTTAATTACCTCAATTTTTACCACAGTTTTCAATAGATTTGTAAAACTCTTAAGAGTTTCACACACCTTTGAGTATGGTTTGTATGCTGTGCAAAATTCATCGACGAATCTCTCTTACTTCCGTGAAAAACATCTTCAGATGTTGAAATTTCCTTTACATCAATTTCAGTCACTGTAGAAATCAGCCGGTCCCGGTGGCCGAGCGGTTCTAGGCGCTTCAGTCCGGAACCACGCTGCTGCTACGGTCGCAGGTTCGAATCCTGTCTCGGGCATGGATGTGTGTGATGTCCTTAAGTTTAAGTAGTTCTAAGTCTAGGGGACTGATAATCTCCGATGTTATGTCCCATAGTGCCTAGAGCCATTTGAACCTTTTTTTTTGTAGAAATCATAGATACAAATTACAGCTCCTTTGTTCTGTTACTGAAACATTTTCAGTGAACAGAATTCTACCCCTGCCACAAAGTTCTCTATTAATAATGTTAGCAGTTTCGGAGTTCTGATTAATACTCAATCCTCATGCAATCTTAATTTCCACTCTAAAACATAAACAATTACGTAAGAATGCTGGGCTGATCAGTATACCAGTATGATGTGTATGAATATAAAGCATGGAGTATCAACATACAGAATATAAGTTAGTGCACCTAATTATAAATTAGACGAAGTATACCTCTCGGGAAATGAAGGAAATGCACACTGCAGCTGCAGCATTCTCAAAATACGGTCGACATCGACTTAAGATGATAAAGCTACAAATCTGGTCAATCAGTAGGAGATACGTGGAATCACGAATCGCGCCATTGCATAAATGAAGTTTTATGACTGCCATGCATACAGCACGAGATGGAAAAGTTTATTTATCGTATATACTTTCCTAGTTTCAGGCCATTCTAGTCTCAAATTATGTGCACTGGAATTAGTTTTACTCAAATAAAAGCGAAAATGTATTTCTTTTAGTACCTTGAATAAGAATTATTCTGAAAATTAATCCGAGCACTGCCACTGAATGAATTCTTTCAGTACCACACAAAAGTGAAATGTACTACAAAGTCCTTCGCCTAAAAAACGTCTTTCCCAAAGTACACAAAAACCAATATGCGCTGATAAGTTTGATAGTCGTCGTCATTCACCAAGCTAATGAATTAATGTGAAATTGACTTTTAGTTACTATAGGATGGTGCAATACGTAAATGCCTTTTTTTTTTTTTTTTTTTTTTTTTTTTTTTTTTTTTTTTTTTTTCCTTGCTGCGCAATTGACTGGGGTTCTTCGCAACAAATTAGATACTCTTTTTGCGGAGGGTGAATGTTGTCGATCTGGGCAATTATTTTTGACAAATTTGTGTCGAGGGGCAGGTGAGAGCATTTGAAATGTAGAAAAGGATACAGCCTCGCGTTCCGGCGAGGTGGTTAGGATCTTCGCACCGCTACACTCCTCCCATTGCCGTCTGTATCAAGTTGCTGAAAATTATTTACCAAGCAGTCATCTTCCCGTGAATCACACGTGACTGGAATAGGGTTGGGAGTTGTGTTGTTTGGGGAGAGAGACCAAACAGAGAGGTCATCTGTCTCATGGGATTAGGGTAGGAAGTCGGCCATGTTCTTTCAAAGGAACCATGCCAGCATTTGCCTGGAGCGATCTAGGGAAATCACGGAAAACCTCAATCAGGATGGCTGGAAGCGGGATTGAACTCTCGTTCTCCCGAATGCGAGTGCAGTGTGCTAACTGGAATAGGAACACAAAGTACCCTCCGTCATACACCGTAAGGTTGCTTGCGAAATATAGGTATAGATGTATACCCTCGTATGATTTTTTGAAGATTTTAACTAATCTTTCCAAACTGCTTCACATCTACGTTTCTTTTACGATGTACTGGATCTTTAAAAATGGGTGCTGATTAAGTCCCAAACTCCTGGACAGAGCGCAGGGAAACGATGCGGGAGACCCGCACCGCCGTGCTAGGCAAGGTCAGTGGAGGTGGTTTTCCATTACCTTCCTCCGATCGAAATGGGGATGAATGATGATGATGATGATGATGATGATTATGATGACGACGAAGACTGACCCCACCGGGAATCGAACCCGGGACCCCGTGCTCCCGAAGCGAGAACGCTACCACGAGACCACGAGCTGAGGTTTTTAAAAATAGTGTGGCAAATTGGAACTTAATAATGTGGTGAATTATTCATCTCTGAGTTAGGATAGTTACTTCGTCGACATTTAACTTTCAATAAAAATGCCCTTTACAGTCTAAATTGTTAATATCACATTTTTACATATCTGGGCTACGACACGAATTTTGATTACGATTATGAAAATAATGTGGATGAGAAAGACTGCACAAATTTCAAATAAGATGTGAAACAATATACAACACATTCAACCACAAACCTGATATTGTTCAAAAATTCAATTCTGTTAAAGTAAGGCGTTGTGAGTGTAATTGTGTGGAAGTGTGAGTTGTATAATTGAAAATAAATGTGGCAGCAAAGGTTAAATTCTTGAGAAGATGGAGGTGTGCAGAAGAAGAGATTACATAAAAATGAAAACGTTCGAAATAAGTTAACTGTCATGCTGTTAACGAGGAAGTAACTGAATACAGAGATAGAGGTGGAAACTTGTGAACATAATGAATTATGAAGAGACCACACAAGAAAATGCTGTACTACAGCGCGAAAGCAAGGGTAAGCATGGTTCGACTACGAAATTTATGAACGTTGCGAAGAAGGATCAAGCGGAGGCATAATCCTTGCACGTAAGGCGACGACGAGTATAACGGCAGAATAATTTGCCACCGATTTCAGTCTCGCCTTGAAGTGATTGCATCGACACGGGTACTATCGGCAGAGCAGCGAAGGCCAGTAAAATCCACCTCTAGTCAGAAATGAGTGACGCAGTGCAGCATCTACTTGCAGCACACACGCGGCTCCGCCATTGGCGGCGACGGAACTGCATTGTGATTTTCCAGTTACCCTCTCTGCATGCGAGCTCTCGTGTGTGGGCGTAGCTATGCATAATGAAATGCCGGCAGGGAGGCTGACTAAGAATCACAATGATATTGCAGCAATCAGGCGACGGTAGTAATGCTGCGACAATGGCCCATTAAAGAGCGCTAAGGGATACGCCGTGAATGGTCTGCTGGCGTAACGGATCGGCACGAGTTGAAATTACAGTGTTGATCGTAAATTCTGCAGCACTAAAAATCTATTTTGCGGAATTTTTACAAGATGTAATGTGAATTTCATCTTCGAAGATCACAAACGTATCTAATTATTATTATTATTATTATTATGTCCATTCTTGTGACTGGTGGTATGCGAGACTTCGGCCGTTCACTTACATAAAATGAAGGACGTGCAGCCGTCGTTTTGATGTTATTTTATTATACTGCAACCATTTTCGGTGATTCATTACTCCATCTTCAGGCGTTAAGTGACGTCAAGAGAGTGAAGTCCAGGCGTATACACGATACCATCAGTGGCCACGTCTATGAAGTGGCTTCCACAGAATACTGAAAGAGCATTGTTGTGTCTGATTGCAGACGAAACATCGCTTTTATAACATTCAGCCAATTCATAGATGTTGTGGATACGATCAGATTTCACCATCTCAGAGCCAGTTAAGACCTGAAGATGGTATAATGAGTCATCGAAACTGGTTACGATATAATAAAATAGCGTCAGAACGGCGGCTGCAGGTGTTTCATTTTATTACGTATCTAATAATTTTTCTTCCCTCAGCTAATGTGGCTACTTACGTCACACACGAGGTGTTTCAGCTTCGAGGGAATGTTGAGGATGTCTTGAGGAAAAAGTGACGATAGCAACCCGTGTCCGGAAATGTCATCCAGCACCGCTACAGAGCGTCGAAACTATAAGAGTCGACACCTGTATGTGTATACGCAAGCACGATGATCCGCGATGATATTACAAACTTTCACAGTTGATGGTGAAGGCTAAGTGTATCAGTTTGAGGTGAGGGATCCTGGTCAGCAAACGAACGAGTCGGAAGTTCTGATACCTCTGACAGTGGAATAAGTACATGTACCAGTACTGTTGTTGCTAGTATTGTACGGTAGGTAACTTTCAGAGGAGACAGTATGGGCCAAAACAAGAAATAATTGTCTAGTAAACATGGCCTCCAAAACTGCGTACCGTAAGGGCTATGAACAGTTGTTCAATAGAGGAGATGTGTTTCACAAGTGATCATAGTTAAGATGGTACGCATTTGAAGGCCCATATTTATCAGACTTTTTTCTTGTCCGTGCTATCACCTCTGAAAGTTACCCGACAATTTCAGCAACAACAGTATGCGTACATGTATTCCACAGCCGAAACTATCAGTACGATTTTTCTTATAACTTCCGAGTCCATTCTTTCCGGACAAGGGCTCTTTCCTCAAATTGATACATTCATCCTTCTCCATCGTCGCTGAAAGTTTGTAACATCATCACGGAATCACCTTGTATATATAGGGTGAATTTTTCCACCGTGTACAAACTCTGGGGGGCGGTCGACGACAGCATACGGAACAAAGATGGTCTAATGAACACATGCTCGGAAATGCATGGTTTCCATGCTAGAGACCATTTATTCAATCATACCTCTTACAGAGACTGCGGTCTAATACGTGCTGTACCATGCAGCCACAGTTACAGTACACATGGTTTACTCCTAGAGGGTGGTACTGTTCCTCATGCCCTAGCGCCCTCTCCTGCCACAGTAATTGGGAATGCTGTCCCGATACACTTCTCTTGCTGACTCACCTAGTAGTGGATGTGATACAGCGTTGTATACAATGGTTCCGTATTATAATCGAGAGCTTGCCAAATCGCGGCGGGCAGCAAGGTTGTATCAGGAGACTTCCCTGCCGACAACAACTACAGCATTCAGTGTTTGCAATTGAAGGACATACCCGAAATGTTCGGACACCAGGCTTGAAGGAAAATGCATTTAACACTGGAAGGTGACCTCCGTGTCAGTACCAGTAAGTTGGCCACCGATAGCGGCTAAGCCAGACGACCGTGCGGAACTTCCTACATGACAATTGTTACTACTCTTATCGCTTACAGCGTGTGCAGGGCTTACTAGCGACAGACTTTCCACATTGCGAGCAGTTTCCTCAATGGTTTCTTCACCAGGCAACCACGATTCCGGGATTCCGTTTCACAGATGAGCCCACCTTTACGCAGAGGTATCTTCAGCTTTGATAACACTCATCTATGGGATAGTATGCAGAACCCTCATGGTATGGTGACAGCGAATCGTGAGCATCGGTGCAGCCGGAACGTGTGAGCCCGGATAATTAGTGACCTTATTTTGGAGTCCGGAACCGCGGGACTGCTACGGTCGCAGGTTCGAATCCTGCCTCGGGCATGGATGTGTGTGATGTCCTTGGGTTAGTTAGGTTTAAGTAGTTCTAAGTTCTAGGGGACTGATGACCTAAGATGTTAAGTTCTATAGTGCTCAGAGCCATTTGAACCTTATTTTGGGACCAGTCTTCCTTCCACGTCACCTAACACGCCGCACCTATCGGCGTTTCTTGCTGGTGACTTTGCCTCCCCTGCTGGAAGAAGTGCCACTGATGATTCGAAGGGATACGTAACTGCTACACGATGGAGCTCCACCCACTTTCCGTTAACGTCCGGACGCACCTCAATCATGTCTCCCCTGGTCGATGGATCAGACGAGGGGGTCCAATTGCATGGTCTACTCGTTCACCGAATCTCTACCCGTACGATTTCTGGTTATGGGGCCATCTCAGTAGTGTCGTGTATGCAGAGCCCATTCCGGATGTGGAGAAACTGGGCAACGTATTCACGTTACCTTTGACACTGTCCAGATGCAGCCTGGACGATGTGAACGTGAGAGACAGAACATGTTATGGCGCGTATACGCATGCGTTGCGGCACATGGAAAGCATTTTCAGCACGTACTGTAACTGTGGCTGCATGGTACAGCGCGTATTAGACCACAGTCTCCATAACAATTTCTGATTGAATGAATTGCCTCTAGCATGGCAACCAAGCATTTCTGGACGTAAGTTCATAAGCCCTTTCTTGTTCCGCATCCTTTCATCGACCAGTCCCTAGAGTTTATACTCGGCGGAAAAAATCACCTTGTACATACATGTAGAGGCGGCGCGCCTGTAAGTTCGACACTCAGTAGCATCGTTGGATGACGTGGCCGGACACGGGTTCCTATTCTCATTTTGTTGCTCAAGACAACTTCTGCATCCCTTCCAAGCTTGTCGGTGTAATTTTGAAACACACTGTAAATAAAACACGCCGAACAAGAAAATGAAAAGTCGACACTAGGAGACAAACGCTGGATATGTTGGTTACGAGGAACCTGGGTTGCAGCATATATCGAAAATTTACACACACGAACTGTCAAACTATCGCCGAGCCAGAAAAGAGGAATGATATATCGAGTATATTTGCAATGCGCGCTTGACGAATATGTCAGTCGCAGCATTTCGGGCGCGAGATTGCTTATGTGGAGTGCATTCTGAGGAGCAATGGGTACTCCGCTGCATAACAAGTGTCACGGAATCAAACACTCGGCTAAGTGACACATCGGAAGAAGAACTA